>NW_026692194.1:17195000-19595000 GCF_021218885.2 Marmota monax | reverse complement strand
ACTTCCCCAACCAATGGGAACTCTCGGGGAATCCCCGGAAATCCCCATGAGAACTCCAAAATAGTGCGAGAACTCAAAAGTTGCGGCAGAGGCGGATAGTAATGCCTCGCCTGTCAATCAATACTGTTGGCAAAATGCCAGGGGCCATACAGACTCGGCCGTGGCTCTCAGCAAGTACCACCGTACCGGGGGCTTGACAAACACTATCGGTTCTCCGCGCCCGATGTCTTCTAATGCTGCGCTGGAGGCTTCGGTGACAACTGCTTGGTCCATCGAGGCCATTCCTCTCCCTAGGCGTCGGGTTGCTAGGAGGCGCCGTGCGGCCGTGGCTCCGGAGCGTGCGCAGAGCACCGCCAGGTTTGTCTCCAGTGGTGGGGGAAGGGATGCGGGCACTCACAGCGAGGCGCCCAGCAAAGCCAGCGAAGCCAATGCAGAGGAAATCCCTCCAGACCATCATGCGCTTGTGATGAAAATCTAGCCGGCTCTGGAGTCGCCAGAGTGTCCTGGGTGAGTATCTGCGTCAAAGGAGTGTTACCGGGAGGTAACTCCGCAGTCTCCAGCAGCCCCCTCCAGATCACTTGGGAGGCATAAAGGAATACTTTGCTTGAGCATACACTGTGTGTATTCATCCAAGTCGAAATTCTGGCGTCACTTCTCCTTTGAGGAGTGAGCACCAGACAGCAGGTTTCACCAGTTGTGAAACCACAGATCAATCCCTTCCCTCTCCCTATAGACTCTTCATTTTGGGCCTCAATCTAGAATTCAACTAAATTCATTTTGGGTTTCTCAATCTAGAAAAATTCTTTTTACAAATCAACCATCCCTCAACCTTAATTTCATTTTACAGAGTACCTACCATGTTCCAGGGACTTCACATACATTAATCTCATTTAATCCTCAAAACCACCCTGCAACGGCTTTAGGAAAGAAGATTTTATGAAAAATCTTAAGTCCTAATTTGAGGCTTCCTTGGACAATTTACCATTTGACTCAGCATCACACAGAAGTGGCAGAGCCATCCAAATACAGATTTGACTCCACTGCCCTTCATACCATGAAATTTCTGCTTCCCTAATGTGGACCTACTACCTGATCCTTTCCTTTTTTGGGTACTTTCCTAACCATTTTAATGTAACATACACACACACCTTTTAACTTAAAATTGAAATTGCTAAACTTGCCAGTGATCTGATAAATCCAGTGGGGATTTTCAGCTCTTATCTAAGGAAGCCTTAATTTTTCATTAATGCATCAATTACTCCCTCATTCTTGAATCCCTCTCCTCCCTTGACTACCAGGATTTGAACACTGACTTGCATTTGCTTCTGTGCTTCTTTCCTATCCTCTATAGAGGATAATAAAGTAATACCTGCTACATTGGCTACTGTTTGGAACCATGTCTGTGATACACTATTCACAAAGTGTGGGCAAAAACAAAGTTTACAATCCAAACTCTCACCTCTTTTCTCATTACAACTTCATGCTCTCTGTAAACCCCAAATGTGGGATATCTTCACATCTATAGTCTCAATATATGCTAACCCTCCTGTATGAAATACTATTCCCTTCTTTGACACCTAGAAAACTCAAAGAGTCAATTCCTCTTAGTACCCCTAGATGTAACCTGCCATGTCCCAAAGGACTGTTTATCTTTATTGAAGAAATAATTGAAAAATCATTTGTCTTCTAACTTTAAAATTTGTAACATAGCATGCCTGTAATCCCAGTGGCTTGGGAGGTTGAAACAGAATCACAAGTTCAAAACCAGCCTCAGGGGCTGGGGTTGTGGCTCACCAGTAGTGCACTTGCCTAGCACATGCGAGGTCTTGGGTTCCATCCTCAGCACCATATAAAAATAAAGGTATTGGGTCCAACTACAACTAAAATATTTAAAAAAAAAAAAAAAAAAAAAAAACCACAGCCTCAGTAAGTTGCTAATTTATAACATGGTTTCTTTATTTTGAACCCTTGGAACACAGGAACGTTAATATTTTGTTGAATAAAGTGCCAGTTTTCCCCTCTAAACAAAACTATAGATTACAGCTGTGCCTTTGAAACACTGATGTTCACATAAAACATCTGGCCGTAGTGTTAAAACTGAGCCCAGTTCCAGAACAGGGCCTCATATATATGTACTTTTTTGCAGTGCCCAGGTGTTTATACATGCTAGACAAGCACTCTACCATTAAGCTACATCACCAGCCCAGATTTTGTATTTCTAGTAATTCTAACACAATTCTGTGAGTGAGCTTTTGACAATAGGACTTCAATTCTTTTAAAATACTGGAAACCTAAATTCACTTTTAAAAAAGAACCAGGCACTAGGTTTAAAATCAAATTAGGGCCAAGAAGGAAGTAAACAGGAGTACTTATAAATTTAATAGATTAATCAGGTTCATCCCTTTGCCTCATTTCATTTTCTTATTTTGGCTGAGTCTATAAAACTGGCTCAGCAGACGAGGGACTGGGACCCTAGAGACTAAAAGAATATGAAGGGTACAGAGAAGTCCAGAAACCCATACAAGGTGTGAAATTGAACAGAAGGAACATCTTGATGAGAAAATAGTTTTATGTATCTCAAAAATAGAAACGGGATGGGTCAATGATTTCAAGGACTTTATCCATAAACCAGATTAAGCATGTAGGATAAACAAAATGTTCTCTAAGAAAACAATGTCTTGTATAGTTATCACTAAGTCGTATTTTCAGGGTAAGAGTTAAGGAGGAATTTCCTTTAAAAAAACAAGACTGCAATATTAGAGCCCCACATCATTTCTGCTGTCAGACAAAAAAACTTTTTTACCCTTTCCTAGAAACTCCAAGGAAAATATATTATACCTGTGGATTAACTTCAACTCCAATAGCAAAGGTTTACTGGAAGAAACATCTGAGAGCCAAAATTCTATGGAAGGTATTGTGGGAAATATTACCAACTATGCTAACACACAATAACATGGTTAAGATGTGAAAGTGATACATTATTTTTTAATTTATTTCTTAGTTGTAGTTGGACACAATATCTTTATTTTGTTGATTTATTTTTTTTGGGGGTGCTGAGGATCCAACCCAGGGCCTCCCGCCTGTTAGGCCAGCGCTCTATCGCTCAGCCCCAGCCCCAGCCTGAAAATGACTTTTTAAAGTCATAGTTCTTGGTTCAGAAACACATTGTTAGGAACCAGTTTAGGAAACTATACCCATTTTAGGTAAGATAACTGAAACTTGAATAGACCTCTTCAGTGTTACACAGTGATGATCTGAACACTGTGCTGCAATAAAATTCAAAAAGTCCAAAATATCCTAGAGAAAACTACCTCATTGGGAAACAGAAAAGCAAGCTCTTATTCCACTACCTTGTAAGATTTTAACTAAAACTGTTATATCTAATACAGAAAACACTGGTATAATAGACATCCCATCTTAATTCTTCCTATTTAATCTGTCAACTGCAATAAAGTAACATTCCCACCAGGATTATCAAGGCCTATAACTTCCCTTGATTTAAATAGATAGGCATGACTTGTCAAATCTGCTGATTCAAAACATTGAGGGCTACAATAAGCCGGTAACAACTATATATAATATTTTAGGCTTGTATTTGTAATTTTAAAAAACTATTTAAAAGGTAGTTTAAAAAAAGATAACTAAGCAAACATTTAAAAATTCATTTTATGGTTCAAGTCAAAATGGACAAATGGATTGCAGTTTAAAAGTACAATTAAAAGGTATGAAACAACAAGCATCAACCTTATGCTGATTCCCATGATACATAAGCTTTAGAAAGATTTGTTAATGTTTCATTTAAACCTTTTTAAGATGTTTTATCCTAATTTATGAGGTACAATCTTGAGTGAAAAGCAAAAACATCTGAATTATAACAAGGATAAACCAATTCTGTATTTTATTCTTTAAATTAAACTTCACCAGTTAAATGACTCAGATTCAGAGCAACAGTTGGGTAAATTGTAATTTTTTTATTGGAAAACAAATATACAACTTGGAATGGATTTGAGGCAAATTGTGCCATAAGCAGATTTTCTTTAAGTGGCTAAACAAAGTTTAAAAAGCAAGTAACAATAAAAGAAAATGTTTCTGGTACAAGACCAGCAGTACAAAAAAATAGTGTACGAGTACCTGGATAATACACCCGTTTTGCAATAGTGCAACTTTTAAGTACATATTGTTGACTGTCCATAGTCCACGCAGAGTTACAACTCCACACTTCAACAACAACATGCTGACAAGTCCTAAAGAAAACTACTTTTAAAAAAGGCATAACCCAGATGTTCCCTCATTTGACCAACTCCATCTAAAGTTTGGATGTGCAGAAGGGCTTAGATATATCCAGAGTAAGCCACATGCAACATGTTACTTGATCAATTTTCTAAAATAAGGTATCAGGACAATGACAGTAAGATAAGGGAAGAAAACATGGAGGAATGAAGTCCTAATTACTATACATGCATATTTTTTTTGACAGTAGGGGGAAACCTTTTACAGATAAGTTACAAACAAAGAAAAGGCAAATAAACAATTTTGTACAAGAAATTTAACACATTCTGTACAATGTCTTCACTTTGCTGTCATCATTTGTACAAACTCTGAAAAGAAAAAACATAACAGGTTCAGTCACATACACTCAGTCATAAAGTAGTAGTCTCTATTTCACTTCTTTCCTTGAAATTACCACAAAGTATAGATGAAAGTTAGTTTACTGCCAAGGCTATAACTTCATAAACTGCAATTATTCAAGATTATTAATGTATAAGACTAATGTTTTATATAAGCTATATTTTTAAAAAAGCAGCATTTGTGGGGGGGGGGGCGGTGGCTGGGGTTGTGGCTCAGCAGTAGAACTGCTCTCCTAGCATGTGTGAGGACCTGGGTTTGACAAAAAACAAAGGTATTCAACTACAACTTAAAAAAAAAAAAAAGGCAGCAATTTGGTTTTTTAATTTAGACTGGGTTACCAGTGAACAACACACTTCGGAGGAATGAACCAGATTTAATCTTTAGAATTAATTTTATGCTGTTTTCTAGGTTGAGTAGTTACGTCAAAATACAAGTGAGAAAATATAAGGCAAATGTTTGTGGAAAATTTTAAATTTCTGAAGGCCTTGCTTTCTACAATGGCCATCCTGAAGCTTAAAGATGCATCTGATTTTAAATTCAAGCATATGTAAACAGCTTTATATTTAAAGTCAATTAGAGGGAATAAAGAAAAGGCAGTAAAAGAAATAAAGTTCCTTAATTTCACATAGGGAATTGAAAGCTTTCTGAATTGTCTCACACAATCCTTAATACAAAAAATTGTACAGTGCTTCTCAAACTTTAACGTACTATGAATCACATAATCATCCATAAATGCAAATTCTAAGTATAGATGCAAAACTGATCTTTCTAAAAAGTTCTTAAGTGACAGTGACATTGCCTAGACTGAAGATAACATTTGGAATAGCAAAAAAAGGTTAGTAAATATGTACTATTTTAGCATCCTAATTTTTTTGAGGAAAAAAATCTGTATTGCTAGTTTTAACCTGAGATAACCAACTTACTTTTAATTTAAAAAAATAAAAGCACAGCATGAGACCGTGATTTACCTTCATAGTTTACTTGACCATCACCATCAATATCTGCTTCCCTGATCATTTCATCAACCTCTTCATCTGTTAACTTCTCTCCAAGGTTTGTCATCACATGGCGAAGCTCTGCTGCACTAATATAGCCATTGCCATCCTAGTGAAAAATTTAGCATAATGTATGAGTAAATTAGAATTATAAAGGAAATTTAGTTAGTTAAAATTAGAAATCCATACAAACTACAGAATCTACAAATAACTGAGCTGATCTATCACCTTCGGAATGTCACTAAGCAGGATGTCCTATGTTTAAAGCCACTATTCCACTGGATGCAGTGGTGCATGCCTGTAATCCCAGTGGTTTGAGAAGCTGAGGCAAGAGAAGTTCAAAGCCAGCCTCAACAAAAGTGAGGCCTTAAGCAACTTGGTGAGAACCTGTCTCTAAATAAAATACAAAAGAGGGCTGGGGATGTGGCTCAGTGGTGGAGTTCAATCCCCGGTTACCAACACACATCCCCCTTCCACAAAAAAATAATAGAACCACAATTCCCACATTCCAAAGTCACGTGATTATCTTCTGTTCCAGAAGATCAATGAAATACATGTTATCAGGAAATCTAAGTTTATACAAAACAACTTTCCTTCTGTACTGGCAACCACTGAGCCACATCCCCAGTCCTTTTTATTTTCTATTTTGAGACATGGTTGTCACTACAAGGCTGAGGCTGACCTCAAATTTGCTATTCTCCTGCCTCAGCCTCCTATGTAGCTGGGATTATAGGCATGGACCAGCACATTGGATTTAAAAAGCTTTTATTGACATTTAAATTATGTTGGTAAATCATCAGAAGCATGTCTTCAAAAACTTAGGTCTTGGCATCTTCACTTCATCCTCAAATTAAAATCTGACTTTATACAGTCCTTGAATACCTACCTTATCAAACACACGGAATGCTTCTCTAATTTCTTCTTCGCTATCTGTGTCTTTCATTTTTCTTGCCATCATTGTCAGAAATTCAGGGAAGTCAATTGTGCCATTACCTAAAATAGTTTAGTTAAAATATTAAATAGAATGTAAATACCTCTTCTTTGATCCTATTCCCTCCAAATTAAAAAGACTTACTTACCATCAGCATCTACTTCATTAATCATGTCCTGTAACTCTGCTTCTGTGGGATTCTGCCCAAGAGATCTCATTACAGTTCCCAATTCCTTTGTTGTTATAGTTCCATCACCATCCTTGTCAAATAGTGAAAAAGCTTCTTTGAATTCTGTTTGAAAGACCACAATCCAAATACAGGTTAACAACAACAACAAAAACCAATTCACCAAAAAATGTTAAAAATGTACTCACTCATTCTTACTAAAGCAAAGATATATATAAAGACAGCATCTAAAATGGATTTCTAACAAAATAGGTGGGAAAACATAACATTTCAAATATTTTTTGGCCAATCACACCCTAGTATAGGCTTCACACTGAGCTACTGGGGAGTTTTACATTTAAAATCTCACAGGGAAATTAGTTATCTAGACCAGATTAAAAAAATACATGTATTCCAGGCTGAAAGAGGAAAAGAACCAAAGCCCCAACCAAATGAATTTGCCACTGAAACTGTTTCATGGAACATAATTCAACATTACAGATCTAACCTATACTAACAATTGAAAAATAAAATTATTGGTACCAAATAAATATTTCCAGAGTAATTATACTGTTTATTAGTGCATTAAGAATTTGCTTCAAAGGTGAAAACTGTCTAAATCAATTGCCTACCATATTCAAAACCAAATAATTTTAAACTTCAGTATATACAATAGGCTAATTTTCTTTTATAGGAAAGAATACAGGACTATCACCAAATAATTTATAATGATGGCAAAAAGGGGCTGAAAGATTATGTCAAGTCTTAACCAAGTGCTCAATTATTGAGAACAAAGACAATTTAGACTTTTCTTTCACACATAAAACTCCAAGCTTATAAGGAATAAAATAAATTATCTCTCAAGATCCTGTGAAATTGTGTTCTTCCATCTCTTCTTTGAACTCAACTACTACTTTACTGATTTCGCCCATTGACACATATATATCTTCAAGTCTCTCAGCCTAAAAATAAAGTCACACCTAAGTTATGTTATGTTTTCTTTTTAAGTGCTTGTACTTATCCCTTCCCAAATTTTGGAAGGCACCACTACTTAAACAATCCATTGTTAAAAATCACTTTCAGCTCCAACCTTGTGCGGGGGTGTGTGAAATAAGTTAATCAATAAGCCCTTAGCTGCCTGATTAGCCAGGATATGTTTTGATATGTAGAGGCCATATGGCACAGAAGCTAACAGCAGGGTTGATCCTGACTTCCTGAGTAGAACATCTCAGCTTTGCTACTTACCAGCAAAGTAAAAAGGGCAAAAAACTCAATCTGCTTCTGTATCATTTTTCTTTAAAAAAAAAAGGGCGGGGGAGGGGGGTGCCTGGGGTTGTAACTCAGTGGTAGAGTACTTGCCTTGCATGTGTGAGGAACCAAGTCTGATCTTCAGCACCACATAAAGATAAATAAGGGTATTGTGTCCATTTACAACTAAAAATATGTAGTAAATGGACAGCTATCTTCTACATAACTGATAGTTTTAAGGGACTTTTTTATGTTAAAAAAGGGGGGGGGGTAGGAGGACTAACTGTACCTACCTTCCCAAGTTTAATCTATGTAAACACTTAGAACTACTGCACTGAAAAACTCAGAATTCTCTTGGTTTACCCTCCCACTTTACACTGCACCAAACAAAAGGTCCTTGGCTCTTATCTCAATCTGTAGAGTGACCAATTTTATCACTTTCTCTGACCATTTCATCTATACTACTTAAAACAAAAACTTCTTAGTTAACAAGTTTTGTTGAAATCTACCATTTTAATATTACTTGATTCTTTTTCTACCTCTACAACCAATATTTTGGTTTTAAGTGTCACTGTCTTTTGCTAGGACTATTACCATTGCAATCCTCCTGCCTCAGCCTCCAGAAGACATTGGGATTACAGGTATGTGCAATAGCACCTCCCCCCACCCATGGGATTCTTTACAATCACCCACACGTCAGCCTGGATCTATTATCTCTTTGGATCACACACCATGTTACTTTTTTCTGCTTAAAATTATTTTAACTGCTTAGCTTTATTTAGATATCACTGACTAGTTGTAGTAGCTTGCCACATTCAGTAGTATTATAATAGTTCCATTCATTTATATATCACTTGTTTCCAGAGGAACTCATTTCAAATCAGAAGCTTAGTGCCACACTAATAACAGCTTTTATGACAATACTATAACACTAAACTACATCAATCTAATGACAAAAATAGATTAGGAATTCCCTACCTATAAAGAAAAGGATTTGATAAAGGTTTAAAAAAAAAAGACGTACTCATTACCTAGAAACATATAAACCATTATAATTCATACACTCACAATGTATCACTTAATAACTTAGGTTACAAAAAACAAAAGTATTTAGAGATGCATATTTGTTTACATTGCTTTCTCTGCTATGGAACATCTAGCTACGGGCATTACTTAATGCCATCATTAAGCACATACTTTCCCAATGTTAAAGCAGCAATAATTAAATGATTTAACTATTAACTAAATTATGAAAGAGGAATGGTTTAAGTTTATATATTTGTGCTCTAAATTTCAAGAAGTTAAAAAGTCCAATGAGACTTTAAATGTTGCTAAAATAAATGAGAATTAAACACAATGCTATACCTACTATTTACTTTATTAATGCAAGAAAATGATGATAGGGCTGGGTTACAGCTCAGTGATAGAGCATTTGCCTAATTTGCCTAGTATGCACAGGCCCTGGGTTCAATCCTCAGCATTGAAAAAAAGTCAGATTTTTAGAGCTAGATCACACCTATAATCCCAGTGATTTAGGAGGCTAATGCAGGATGATTGCAAGTATGAGGCCAGCCTCAGTAACTTAGTGTGACCCCAACTCAAAAAATTAAAAAATAAATAAAGGGTGAGGGCGTAGCTCGATGGCAAAGCACCCCTGGGTTCAAGCTCCAGTACCAAAAACAAACAAAGGAAGGGGAGGAAGCCAAGTTTTATTCCAAAGTTCTGCTTGAAATAAGAATAAAATAATAAACTCCAAAGTACAATTTAAATTCACTTGTCTTTTCAGAACTAGCATAACCTTTATGTACAGAAGCATTTAACTCTGCATAAGGGAAATCCCTAAAATGACCTAATATATCCAGGAGTTAAAACCTAAATACACAATAAAGAACAGGTCCTGAATGTCAGAACAGCTATCTTCTACATAACTGATAGTTTTAAGGAACTTCCCAAAATTCATTTGAGCTATGCCTAAGTTGAAATTTTCAGAAAAGTCACCAAGTTTTACTACTTCTTCATTAGCAACCTCAGGACCCTTTCCTAATTAATAAGTTCATTACATATATCTATAATTCTGTTAAAATAGGTTGTAATATCCCTTTTAAAGGTCTATTGTATGGAAACTATATTGTCATATGTAATTGTTGCTAAAAACTATATAAGGTTAATATTTTTTCAAATGTGGGCCTTCAACATTTAATAAAGTCTCATGGAAGTGAGGGAAGGAAATTTCTTGTGTATCTTGTCCTTTTGAGTGTCTAAAATCCAACAACTGAAGATATTGTGTCACAAACAAAATTAACTTGTTAATGATACCACAACAGGCTGGGGTGTTCTTTAAGACCTAGTAATATAACAAGTTTAGTAACCTTACCTCAATAAGATTAAGTTATTTGCTGTTAGTGGAATTTTTCTTCCTTTTTTTTTGGTAACAGCGATTGAACCCAGGGCTACAAAACCACTAAGTCACATCCCCAGCCCTTTTTTGAGTCAGGATCTTGCTCAGTTGCTGAGGTTGGCTTTGACTTATATAACCTTCTTGCCCCAGCCTCCCCAGTGCTGGGATTATAGATATGCACTACCACACCTGGCTTATTAGAATTTCTTTCTTTTAAAATATTTTTTTAGTTGTAGATTGACACAATACCTTTACTTATTTATGTAGTGCTAAGGATGGAACCCAGTGCCTCATGCATGCAAGACAAGCATTCTACCACTGAAGCACAACCCTAACCCTGGCTTATTAGAATTTCTGAACAAAGATTTAGTAATGATCATTACATGTCAATAAAAATAGTTTTCAAAGTATGTTGGCATACTCAATGTTACAGTACTTATTGGGCTTGCTAACATTTGTTCTGAGAACAAGTAGATGATAAAAATAAAGATATTGTCCAGCTTAAAAAGTCTATCATCTACTTGTAAGCTTTAAGAGTTGCGTGGTTAAGAGAATAGTAATGAATATCAATCGGGTGACTTTCACCTGGGGTAACATTTTCTATACTGAAGTGAATGTTATATATTAGATATACAAAGAGACACAATTACCTGATTGGAAATGATAAATGAAAAGCAAATATATTTACAGGTCAGAGTTTAAGACTGGAAATACTAAAGGCCATCTCTCCTATAGAGAGATGGTCTTTATTTGTCAGCTTTGAGAAATAAACTCTCATGTGTATCTCTGCAAAGAAAAAAAGATTTGGAAACATTAAATTGTCTATCTCCTGAACGAAACATTATATAAAAACAATTTCACACCAGGCATGCTGGTGCATGCCTGTAATCCTACCGTCTCAGGAGACAGATGCAGGAGGACTACAAGTTTGAAGATAGCCTCAGCATCTTGGCAAGGCCCTAAGCAACAGGGAGACCCTGTCTTAAAATATAAAAGGTCTGGGGATATAGCTCAGTGGTAAAGTATCCCTGGGTTAAATCCCCAGTACCAATATATAAATGTAAGTAATTTCATATAATATTTTATTAATTGTTTGAGGAGACTTAACTTTTTCTGTAAACTCATGGGGTGGAAGACTTGCTTAAAAAAAAAAAACTATTTTTTGTTGTAGATGGACACAATACCTTTATTTACTTATTATGTGGTGCTAAAGATCAAACCCAGTGCCTCACACATGCTAGAAAAGCACACTACCACTGAGCTACAACCCCAGCCTTTGCTTTAAGCTTTTATTGAGAGATCCATAGTTGAGTTCCATGTGGGTTTTAGAAAATGTTCAGGTGCTTCTAAGCACTTATTGAACTCTTCCTGACTTACTGGGAAATTTGAAATTAAATTACTTGGTGCTTGTGCTAAATAAAGTCTACTGAAAGCAAATGAACAGGTTGAAAAACATTCTAACACTGCAATTAATTTTTAAAATACAAAAAATTTGGGAGGTTCCCCCAACATTTTACCCATCTCAAAGTCTGTATTAGAATAAAAATTTAAAAAGTATTAATGTTTAAATGATATAGTACAAAGAAAACAGGATTTTGGGTTTTATGTAATAATTTCACATATTTCCGTAGCCAACCGCATTTTAAAAACTTCATTTCAATAGCTGTCACTACTTTTTAAGTCAATATTCAGTGACATTTATAAACTTCTTTTCTAGAGAAAATAATTATTCACCAATAGAGAATACACAGGTTGAGTATTCCTTATATAAAATGCTTGGAACCAGAAATGTTTCAGATTTTAAAGTATTTATGAATTTATAACCCACCCTGTAAATGGATCCCAAGTCTAAACACAAAATTCATTTGTTTCCTACTCACCTTAATATACCCAACCTCACAAGGTAATTTTATCTTTAGTATCTGAGCATTTTGACTTCAATCCATCAAATGAAGCTGGGTATGTAATTTTCCACTGATGATGTCATATCAGCCCTCATTAAGTTTCTGATTTTGGGACATTTCAGATTTTCACATTAAGGAGGCCCAACCTATATATGCAATTCTAAATTTAAAATACTAATTTAAGCCAGAGTAAATTCAGTGTTTGTTCCTTAGAATTAATTTCTTCCTTCCTTCTCCTTTTTCTTTCATGGTCCTGGGGATTTTTTCATTTTATTTTGTACCAGGGATTGAACTCAGAGGCACCTAACACCACTTAGCCAAATCCCCAGACCCCTTATTATTTTTTTTTATTTTGAGACAGGGTCTAAGTTGCTGGTGCTAACTTTTGAATATTCAATCCTCCTGCCTCAACCTCTGGAGCCCAGCTCATAGTACTGGAGACTTAACCTAGCAGTGCTCTACCACTTAGCTATGCCCCCAGCCAGTTTTTAGGGTCCCCACTAAATCGCCAAGGCTGGCCTTTACTTTTGATCCTCCTGCCTTAGCCTCTGAGTTGCTGGGATTACAGGGGCACACCATCTCACCAAGCTCAATATTCATTTCCTAATTCTACATTTCAAATTATCTTAAGTCACTACTTGGCTCGTTTTCTGGTGGATACCGATTTGGAGCTTCAATGTTTACTAGCCCAGAATTCATGTTTTATGGTAAGGTAATCTTCAAAATACAAAGACCACCACCGAGCTCTTAAGCATATCCACACAGACTAAAATACATTGCTTTAAGCAACAGCCCCAAGCATCTTTTACAGGAAATGTTTACTTCCTCACTTGTCCAAGCAGGCTGAATTACTATATTAACATTCCATCCAGTTGTTACCATCTCTGAAATACAACAAAGCCAATTATTTCATATAAGTACCTATTTTGAGTTGTCTATTCAGTTAATTTGTAAAAAAAAAAAAAAAAAAACACGAATGGGCATAATCTAGCAATTTCTCACCTGCAATCTGCTCTTCAGTCAGTTGGTCAGCCTACAAAGAAATCAAAAAGGTAGATTAGTGATTTAGAAGTTATGTAAATTAACAGTTGCAGAAATAAGTTTTGAAACTTTCAAGGTTCATTTTATATCATGAACTTCAGTTAGTTCAACATTTC
Source organism: Marmota monax (assembly GCF_021218885.2). NCBI lineage: Eukaryota > Metazoa > Chordata > Mammalia > Rodentia > Sciuridae > Marmota > Marmota monax. Next base: position 19,581,572 of record NW_026692194.1, on the reverse strand, counting down.
TTAGTATCAGGAAAACACAGATCTGGTTTACCTTCACAGATATAAAGTCTTGACTCAATGTTTAGGATATACATATTTCAGAATACTTTTGAAAGTTTATTATCCACAACTGAAAATCTGTCATACAAATTCATCAGGAATTGTTCTTCTAAAGCACAGAACCCAGTAAAAATGGTGTTTTCTTTTTCAAGGTGAGAATACCAAAATTTAAGCTGACCCACAGCAGATACAAGCCATTACTACTAGAAATTGCCACTGAGAGCAAATATTTAAGAATCCCAAATTGAAAGTTATTACCATGAATGATTTGAAACGCCATTCTGACATGAAAAAGTGATCCCCCCCCCAAAAAAAAGTAGTAGTACTGCCAGTTTTTAGTACTTCTCATCTGGCAGGCAAATGCAAAAAATCCAGGGTTCTGACCATCTTAACTACAATATTTACCAAATCTAAGTCCTGCCATCTATTTTCTTTTCTTTTTGAAATCCCAAAGTCAGCCTAAAGTTTGTAATGGGTGTGGGGATGGGGGAGAGAAAGGATATGGGGAAGGACTGGGAACTGAACCCAGGGGAACTTTACCACTGCACAATACCCCCAGCCCTTTTTATTTTGACACAGGGTCTCACTACTACGTTGCCTGAAGCTGGTCATGAACTTCGGATCCTTCTGCCTCAGTCTCCCCAGTAGCTGTGCCACTGCACCCAGCTGGTTTGTGATGTTTTTACAGCATATATAGAAGAGTTTCTTGAGGCTTTGTTGTTGTTGTTCTTTAATTTCAGGGTCAGGTTTAATTTAGGTGGGTTAAGGTAAAACAAAATTAATAACAGAGCCACAATTAAGACTCAAAAGTGTCACACATACCTTGTACCTTGAATTTCAGAACACCATAATAACATTTGCAAAATATACACTTTTTTTCTGTTGTTCTTGTGGCATTCATTTTTCATCTTTCATTGCTTATTGCTTATTAGTACATACATCCATAAAACAACAGCATGGTATTGAGGAGTGCTGCCAAGAGAGACTATCTAAAATGCCTACCAGTGTGAAAGTGTACCCTGATTAATCCATTCACTTACTTGTTGGGAGAAGAAAAATAAACACTGCCTGGTTTCACTCTTTAACAAATGAACACACCCTGAGGAAGGCTAACCTTAATGTGGAATTGGCCTCAAATTTCTCAATGGTACATATGAGAAAATTTTAAAATGAACCCAGTAAGAAGTTTCTTTCCCTGCTCAATAATTCTAATTTGACCATGATAAGAAATGAATGTTTCTATTAAAGAAAAAAAAAAAAAAAGAAGAAATTAGCAATTAAGTTCCAATGCAAAAGTTTCCCAAGATAAACTCTTTCTCCTACAAGTCCCAATCCTCCACTAACAAACATTTGGTGTAATATTAGGTCAAGCAGTTTTACCTAGCAGTAAACTTAAAATCCAGGGAATCCACTGAGAATGTTAATTTATTTATAACAGAAGCTACAGAAAATTTACTTCTAGTCAGATTGCATTTTGCAGGTCTCTTGAAGGAAGAGCCACAGGGACAGTATAGAAATAAGTACAGTGTTTGGAATCATATTGGAGCTGGTTCCCAAATCTGCCACTTAATTAGCTGTGTGACCCTGGACAGGTTACTCAACCTCTCAGAGTCAACTCCATCTGCAACACAATATCCTTTTGAGGGCTGTTGTACAGAGCAAAACTATAAGGAGATAGTCTAAAGGTCCAGTTAATGGTAACTATTAATTTACATAAATTAATTAACCTACAATGTTAAATATAAACCTGACTAGCCCAATTTTCACAAAGGTGGTAAACATGCATGGCATTATAAAGCCCTTTTCAGCAAAGGTACCATTTTCTGTGTCAATTTTAAGGGTAGAAAACTAAAAATCACAAGGCTCAACAGATGTGGCAGATGAAATCAGCTGAAAACTAAAAAATGTTAAGCTAAATGTCTGGCAGGCACTGCATTATGTGTGAAAGCTAAAGGAATTAGTGCTATATACCGGGAGGCATGGGTATGTTCTCTCATACCCCATGCTGGGGGCGGGCTCACAAATATGAAAGATGAGAAGGCCTGAAGATGCTAGCTATAAAAAGAAATTTTGAAATCGTCAAATTTGCTTGCAATGTCAAAATTTAAGAACTTTAAGCCATCTTCTCTAGCTCTAGATCTCCACGCAAACTGCAACCTTAGAACTGATCAAAAAAAAAAAGAACTGGAAATAACTAAGCACAATAGAGACTAAATTATATAACATTAAACCTTTCAATTTTGCTCAGAAGGTTTCAAGAAGTTTTTTTGTATATACTATTTACCCAAGTTAAAAATTTTAAAATAAACTTTGCCAGCAACATTCAGGTTGTAACCTCTTGAAAGCCAAGACTATCAATCAGACTTCCTAACACTCTAACTTTTCCAAATAAATTTTATTCTTCATTCTGTCCATGGAGAGTGCCATTTTCTTATTTAGAAGAATAAGAATTATACTTCTGGGAAAACACAAGCTCATTAACATGTGTTTATCTCAGTAAAGTGAAGACTAATTCACTAGAGATGACTAGTTCTTACTCTCTTATTTTTTCAACTGCTGACATAATTCTTCATACTGCTTTTGTCAATCCAAAGCAGACTTCCAGACATTAGTATACTCTCAGGTTCCACCCCAACCTACTGAACCCAATGTGCATTTTAGAGAACCACTAACCTGCACTACTGCTTGCCCTGAAGCGAATACATTATGTACCTAGTAAATGAAATGGCACTCAAAAGTAGGTACCCATAATGTGTGAAGTTTCTGTGGGGAAAAGTGGTTTAGAAAATCTGAAGGTCTTATCTGAGTTCACAGGCTCAAAAGGAAATACAAATTGCTACCCTCTGTCCATTTCTATCCGTTCATTCCACCCAACTGTTACTTAGATATAAAGGCTTCAATAGCTAACATTTTTTCTATAAATAAGCCAGGCTAAATTTTTTGCCTTTATCAAAATCAGTCTAAATTATTTCAGTAGATACTTTAATTCTGACAGATCAGCAATTATTATATAGCATCTTGAACCAAAACAAACTACTGGAAAAAAAAAAAATCACTTCATAAAAATTAGGATCTTTTAGTAAAAGGTCTAATTTCGATCCAAAGCTAGAATTTTCTGTAATACAGCCAAAGCAAATTATTTGATTTTCTGGTCTAACAGAAACAGACCTTACAGTATGATTGAATAACAATTATTTAAACTGAAGTAACAAAATTTTCTGGCTTTTCACTTTTTCAACTTATCACACTGCTCAATTCTTCTTGAATCAATCCCCTCTCAATAAACATGTACTGACTACAATATCAATAAGCGAGCTTATTATATACTTTACAGCAATGACGCAAACATTAACTACAAAAGCTTATCATTGGCAAAGGACCACAGATTTAGACACAAACTATACTTCCCCAAGAAAATCTATTTAAATATTTAATTCGGTTATGAGACTGGATTAGAAAATACCTATTCCTTAATTAAAAATTTATATATACTGCATATTTTGAAATTATTATTACATCCCTATAATGTAATCCTCTTTTTGTTTAAAGAATAAATTCGGCCAGCATATTTGAATTAAAAATAATGTAAAATATCAAGATGGGAAGAATCCATCAAACTTATATGAACGCTAGTTTTTACCATGGTGAACTCTCCCCACACCCATACAGGCTGGAGGTTTCACTTGGCAAGGATTCCAAACTCCTGTTTAAGATGTCACCTTGCCTCTTGGACACACCCATCGCCATTAACCACTTGGCAGAACGAACCACAAAATAAGTATTGCAAATTATCACCCGCAATTTTTTTTTTTAAACAGGAAGGAATGGGAGGTCCAAGAGTCCTGGGTAACAGAAAAATGCTTTCTAAAATCCCCTGCCCTCCCCGTACACTCTTCTACCAGTACAGTATTTGACAGTCCTTATTGTATAAATGAATTGTACGTTAAGATCAGCTGGCAACTTCTACACGGAAATAAGAGTCATTTTCAAGGCATGCTGTGTGGTCGTGGTTTTTTACCATTAGGAGTGCACGAGTACTCAAGAACAGGACAGTGGCCCCTTTCAAAGGGACCCGTGCAATTATTATATGAAGATAAGATCGATTACATGAAGACCGACTTTCACAACAGAATGGCAATCACCCCGGCTCAGTGAATATAAAACACCTTTCAGACCGCAGCCAGAGCCGAACGCTCTTCCTAACAGGATAGGTCTTTCGAGATGCGTTGATTAAAGGCATAAAATTCATTTCCTTCAAAGGTAAAGCCACTTAAAACGTTTTTTTTTTTTTCTTAATCCAGCCTGGTTGTTGGAAGACGGCCTCAAGGTTCGGATGGAATAGAAATAACAGGGTGGCCAGCTGGGTGGGAAAGTGCGGAGGCTCCCTCCTCCGCCAGCCGGCCCCGCAGTGCAGCGGGCCGCTGAAACCTCCGCAGTCCTGCAGGTGCCAACGCAGCAGCTGGAGCGCGAGCGGAGCAGAGCGGGCGGCGGCTCCCGGCCCCGCGCGGAACCCTCCCGCCCCGCCCCCACTGGCCGCTCCCTGCGCCGCGCGGGCTCGGCCCACACAGCGCGCCGCCCGCTCGCGCGCCCCCCGGACCCCGGCACGCGGGGGCTAACGGCGGCGCCAGCGCTCGCCCCGGGGCCCCGCGCGCTCCTCCCCCCCCCAGGCGCATGGCGGCCGCCAGCGGACAAAGGCGCTTCCTGGCGCCCGCTCTAACCGTCCGTTGGGTGTTTGAATCTGGCCACTGGGTTGACCTTTCAAGACGTCCGACAGAAAGAACTCTTCGCTCCCTTGCCCCCTCTTTTCTCCTCCTCTCTCCCAGGTGCTAGACTGCCCCGCACCCCAGACCCATCCTTCCCTAGCCGAGCTCCCGCAGAAGCTGCCCAGCCTCAGGGGCTGTGAGCCCAGCCCTCCAACTGACTAGAGGAAGCCCCCCTGTGGAGTAGGGGGGATGGGGGAGAACCTGCGACACTACCGTCACGGGCGCCCCCGGCCTCTTTTGCGCCATCCCTCTGGGGAAAGCTACTCCTTGAGGGTGGAAATGAGGCGAAACCCCTTTCTTTAGCTTATCTGTTTCAGCCTTTCCCCGCCACAGGTCAAGCGCCAGCAGCTCAGCGACGCACTCACCATGCTGCAAGCGCTACCGGTTTCCGAGACACGACCACACAACCACTCGGCTCACTCGCTCCACTCGGACTAATTCTCCTCCTCCGCCCCCAGTGCCTCATAAACACCTCCCTCCGCTAGATCCCTCCGCCGTACGCCAGATAACGGAACATCGCAAACGAGTCCCGGCCAGCCCCCTCCCCTCAAACTCTCCTCGAGACCCCTTTATCCACAGTTATTTGATCGACGAGGCAAGAGATAAAGGGAAATGGGGGAACGGATGACGTAAGTGGGTTTCGTTCAACAGTGAGCCGTTGAAAGGCCGGTGGAGTCTCGCCTGTGGAGCGCTATTTTGCGGCGCGGAGGAGCATCTCAGGGACGACGCGCACTACGATAGTCGTTGAAACGGCCTCTGATTGGCTGATTCGTACCTGCAATGCGTCACTCGGTCTCGCAGCCGCCGCCGAGACGCGGTGCGGCTTCTGCCGTTGCTGCACGGGCCGCGCTGTCCTAGCAACTGCGCCAGGAGGCAGAGTCGCTTCTTTTGCGCTTGTCCGGAGAACCTTCCAGCTCCATCTCTCTTTCTCTGCCACATTCACACAAACACTTTCCTGTCCTTTATTGAAGGGTCGATGAAAACTCCTTAAGCTATTGTGAAGCCGAAAGACCCCCAATAAACACATACCCCACTCAGTTTTTCAGCCTAGTTTTCTGGGCCTCATAGAGGCCATTTATCGTTTCACTTCCTTACAAAACCCATGGAAATCTGGATAAGGGCAATGCAGCTGCTCAGCTGACAGACTAATCTGAAAAGGTCTTCCGTTTATACTTCCCCTTCACTTTCCTTTGCCAGCAGTAATTTATCAGGGGGGCGGGGGGGGGGGGAAGTCACTCAAAACCCATATCCCAAGATGCTGTGGGATTGGTTTTTCCAAATGGCCTCTCGATTCTGGGAGCCCAAAGTAGACAGCCTGTGGAGCAGATGCTGAGAAGTTAAAGAGGAACTGGGGATTAATGTTCAAAATGCAGTTATTTAAGAAGGTTGATGGTAGAATCTGAGCCCAGAAAAAAAAAAATCATATTAAGCCATATCAAGGCCTCCCCGTAAAAAGCATCGTTATGTGGACCCTTGAAACCTAGTGAGCAGCATTTTTAGTAAGCTGAGTTAAACATCTAACCTACCCAGAAGGTGGCCTTAAACGAATATTTCCTGTCCAGCAAGACCATTTGATTTTCACTAACAGAAATCTGTACCTACTTGGAAAACATCAGTGGCATTTAACCACTTTTAGCCAAACTGGGCGTTTTCTCACACCATCAAAAGTATTTTCTTGGGCTGGGGTTGTGGCTCAGTGGTTGAGTGCTTGCCTAGCATGTGAGGCACTGGGTTCGATTCCCATTTAAAAATGAATAAATAAAATAATGGTATCAACAACTAAAAAAAAAATGGGAAGTATTAGCCAGTCGGGGTTGGGCACTCCTGTAATCCCAGGGACTCAGGAGGCTATCAGGAGGATCCCAACTAGTGAAACCCTTGGCAACTTAGAACCCTGTCTGAAAATTTTTAAAAATAAGGCAAAGTAGCCCCAGAATCAAAAAATAAAAACATGAGGAGGGGAGGAGGAGGAGGAGGGTATTAATTTCTTTACTAGTTAGAGATCGGTCTTCTTTTAACTGTGCAAACCAGGCATTAAGTGCTCTTCTAATTAGCATTGGCAACCCTGTGACCCTTTCAGATGAATGACCCGTTCAATGAAAAATCAGAACCTTGTGTTTCTATTGTCCTTGATAATGTAGTGATGTAATGCTAGTGGGTGGGAAGGAGATTTAATTAACTTTGTCCTACAGATGAAATAAATGTCATTAAGGCAGAATTTTCCTTAAAAGTGGATTCCTCTGCTTCAAAATCTGAGGTCACCATTCTATAACTCTCTTCTGGTAGCTTCCAAGTCTTTCCAAGGTATGCCTCAGACATTTGTCCCTGTTTCCTCTTCATATACTCAGCTGGAAGATCCATCAATGATCTTTTCAGCTGAGTCACTAAAAATAATCTCTTTACACAGTACCCTATTAGCATGCAGAGATTTTACATATGAAAATTGTAATGATGGGAAATTGAATGACAAAATGAATAATCATCTCTAGAAAATGAATTTTTAAAGAATTAATGCATAACATATAACAAGTGTGAGTTTAAGTTTAATATACAGGTAGGTGCTCAAAGAGGTATATTTTGTATCCAGGAGCTTTCAGCAAATATTTTGAAATAAAATGTGGTTTTTTAAAGAGGGATACAGAAAAAATTCTTGTAGGTTTCTTAGATTGAATTTTGATAAGACTCTCTTACAAAATCTTTCTTGCTGACCTCTCAAGAAGAGAAAGAAAATGAGAGAAAAGTCAAGAGTTACATTAAAGCCATTATGGTTTATGCGTATTTGAGAGTATTCCAAATCAATTTATTTATAGAGCATTTGTCTTCCACAGCATGACATACAGTGCTGCCTGACTTTGGCAATTGCCAGCTAAGAAGTAAAGTTGGTGTTGACCGCCACATGAAGGCCTGGAAGTATCTTTCTCTTCACCCCATACGCACACACAAATGATGAGATCTTACAATTCTCTACCTTTGCCCATCTTGGTAAATGAGAATGCACTTCCTCTCTAGACCTCTTCCTCATTTGCAGAATAGAGATAACACAAGTGCTATCCTCTGACACTTCCTCCCCAGAGCTTCCCTCCTCCAGTCAGCTATGCTAATGAACAAGGGCAGAGGGACAATCATAGTAGCACTCTTTTTTTTTAATTAATTTTTTTTTATGTGGTACTGAGGACCAAACCCATCACCTTGCTGGTTCTAGGTGAGCACACTACCACTGAGCCAATTAACATTCTTGATCTTACAGCCTATGGATTTCTCAGTAGGTGAAAGAATGAAGCCCTAAATGGCATCAGTCATTTGTAGTGATATTAGCTTTTGTTCTGTGTGTCTAGAAAGGGTACTAGCTATGTACCAACCTTGAGAGGATTGAGAAAATGGAACTGAAATCATTTTGTTCTTCTGTAGTACAGATAAGGAACACTGATGAAGAAACCAGATTCCAGGCCTTCAGGATTGCAGGGAAAACAGAGCTGGGGCAGGAATCCAGCCATGTAATGTTTTGTTGGATCGATGAAGGTTGAAGAGTGTAGGAAAAGAACGGAATCCTCCAGACCTCTTGAAGGGGCTTGTGCTCACATATACCTAAGAAAAGTTGAGTGCCTTCAACTTTAATATTGACATGTTGCTATTCATTTATTTGTTCATCAAAAACAAAAATAAACAAAAAAACTGAGATGTGAGTTTAGCGTGACCAAGTCCTGGGTTGCCTAAGATTGAAGAGCTTCCTGATATGCTAGACTTTCAGTGCTAAAGCCAGACAGTTCCAGACAAATCAGGGTGTTTGTTGATACTAGAAACCATGACCACACATCCAGGAAATACGGATAGTGGATAGTCTACTGTATGCTATAAATGCACTGTGGTAAAGTGAGAACAGGAGACCATGGAAGTGCATGGAGGGCAACTTAATGGACAAGGGGAAGGCTTCCTGTGTCTTAGTCTATTTTCTGTTCATATAACAGATACCTAAGACTTAAGTAATTTATAAGGAATAGAAGCTTCTTTTGCTCAAGGTTCTGGAGTCTGGAAAGTCCAAGAACATAGCTCTGGCATCTGCTTGGCATCTGGTGAGGGCATTCTTGCTGCATCATGACATGGCAGAGGGCATCACATGGTGAGACATAGTAAGCTGCTAGCTCAGGTCTCTTTCTCTTATAATGCCACTAATGCCATCATGGGGCTCCACCTTCATGATCTGATCCAATTCTGATTACCACCAAAGGCCCCTGTTCCAATACAAGTAACATATGAATTTGGATGATAAATTTCTACACCTGAACTTTTGGTAGACACATACAGACCAGAACACATAGGCGTTTGGGTTGAGGTGAAAAAAGAGGAAAGAGATGTCTGAGGCAGAGTGAAAAAACACCAAGGAACAAAGATATAATCATTACCACCTCCATCATCAATATCAACTGCAGGGCCACTCCAGAGAGAGACTGCCCTTCTGGGTACACATCCCTTGGAGAGTAGACTGATGAAAAAGCATATACAGGCCCTGGAAGCAGGTTCTGGGCCTTTTTTTTTTTTTTTTTGGTACAAGGGATCGAACTCAGGGGCACTCAACCCTTGAGCCACATTCCCAGCCCTACTTGGTATTTTATTTAGAGACAGGGTCTCACTGAGTCACTTAGCGCCTCACTGTTGCTGAGGCTGGCTTTGAACTCGTGATCCTCCTGTCTCAACCTCCCCATCCTCTGGGATTACAGGTATATGCCACCACACCCAGAGGTTCTGAGCCATTTGAGCAAAAGCTTCCGTGACCCTAGGAAACTGAAGTAGTCTAGAAAGGGATGTGTGCTCTGGGTGGGGAAATGTCGTTGGCCCTTTTTGGAGGGGCATGTCTGCAGGAAGTCCAGACTAGTGTCCTTTTTTTCTTTTTTTCTTTTTTTTTTTTTACTGTTTTTTATTAATGCCTTATAGTTATACATACCAGTGGGATTCATTTTGACAGTCATACACGCATGACATACAATTTGCTCCATTTAGATTCCCTGTACTTCCTCTTTCCCCCTCACCCTCTCTCCCTCTTTCTATTCCCTTTCCTCTCCTCTACTGGTTTTCCATCTATTTATTTATTTATATATGTATTATTAATTAGTGATTTATAGTTACACACAAAGGTGGAATCCACACTGGTATGCTCACAGTGTAATTTTGACAATTTCATTTTGTATTACCTCCCTTTTCCCAGCCACCCTCCCTCACCCTCAATATCCTTCCTCTATTCCACTGTCTTCCTTCTATTTTTTGTGGGATCCCCCCTTTTTTGTCTTTACTTTGCTCTAGTTTCCACATCTGAGAGAAAACATTTGACCCTTGACTTTCTAAGTCTGGCTTATTTCACTTAGCATGATGTTTTCCAGTTCCATCCATTTACCAGTAAATGCCATAATTTCATTCTTTTTTACGGCTGAGTAAAATTCCATTGTGTATATGTACCACATTTCTTAATTCATTCATCTGTTGACGGGCACCTGGCTGGTTCCATAAGTTGCCAGCAATGTCCTCTTAAGGAAGCCTATGGCAGGCCCTCTCTTGCACAAGACTGCAGAGAGTCCTGAAAAATACTACTGGCAACTCCTCCTGGGGGCCCTAAAACATCACATCCAAAACTGAACCCATCGTCTTTCACCCTGATCTCTCTTTGTTCTGGTTTTGCTGAAAAGCACCTCCTTACCCTGTCACCCAGGCTACTCTGAAGTGGTCCCAGGTACCTGAATGTGCTGTGCTCTTTCCTGCTTCCCTGTCTTTGTGATTCTCCCTCTTCCTTTTCTATTGCCTGCTGGACATCTGCTCATACCTTGCCCAAGCATCATATCCGCTATGATGTCTCCTAACTCTACTGGCCCCTTCCCCCTTGGCCTAAAGAATAATAATCACTATCTTAAAAAGGTGTGTGGGGGGTATGGCTCAGTGGTAGAGAGCTTGCCTAGCATGCGTGAGGCACTGGGTTCAATTCCCAGCACCACAAAAATAAATAAATAAATAAGTGTATTATGTCCATCTACAACTAAAATAAATAGTAAATTAAAAAAAAAAAAAACTTAAAATGCTGTATGGGCTGGGCATGGTGGTGTGCACCTATAATTCTAGCTATTAGGGAAGCTGAGGTAGGAAGATCTCAAGTTTGAGGCCAGCCTGGACAACTTAGTGAAAACTTGCCTCAAGATAATATAAAATGGGATTGGGATATAGTTCAGTGTTTGCCTAGAATGAGTCAGGCCTTCGGTTCAATATATAGTACCTAAAAACAAAATGTCTTGTGGTACTATTTCCTTATAGGTTGTTTGCTCCAACTAAACTTGAGTTCCTTCTGGGGGCCTCATGTCTTTATCTCTCAACACTCTGTGTGATGCTAAGATGTAGTTGATGCTCAATAAATTTTGTTGAATGATATGTGGATGAATGAATAAAGATGTCATTTGTGTACATGACTTTTCTGTGTGGCTTTTGATAACTACTCAGAAGACTTTTACACAGTATAAGTTGTCTTAAAAATAATGAAAATCTGTTTTATCAGAGAAAGTGGCCAGTAGGACCTTTCTAATCTTCTTAAGTAAGTTATTATTTAAATCAGTTTGAGCATGCTAAATATGTGCTTATAGCTTACATTTTCTTATGCTGTTGAGAAAAATAATTGTTTATACTATTGAGCAATAATTGTTTATACTACTTTTGCGTTGTACTTTTGTTCTCATTTAGAGAATTTATAGTTCAGACTGTATTAGCTTCATGAAATTAAGAATTAAAGCAACTAACCACCAGATAATTAAGCTATAAAAATCATGCCTTTACTCTTTGAATGGTCTCCCCAAAGAGAGGTGATTGATATATTGGTACATTGTTGGCAGTATGAGAGACCTACGTGAAGGTATACATTTTTGCAAGGGTCCCTCAAATTTTAACTTTATTTTCTTTCTTTCAAATTTATTTTTTAGTATCTTATGGATGGTTTGACAGGTAAAACTTTGAATATCCATTCCAATATCTGGGAAGTTGGCATTGTTGGGGAGCTCTCTTTCCTCCCTCTTATTGTTTTCCATTTCCATCTAACTATCTGGCCAATATTACTACTTTTGCTTATGGAAGTTGGAGCAGATCATTGTCTGCTTTGGAAGACTTTAAAATGTTCTAACTCAGTTACCCATTCACTTTCCTTTTCTCCTCCATTTTCCATATTTCAATTTTCTTTATACTGTGCTCAGGATCACATTGTCTACTATACTCTCTAGAGAAGTCTTGGTCACAATGTCATTTTGGATGCTCACCTGCTATTTTTCTCTCTGGTTGAGATGCACTAACCTCTCTTTTGAAGGAAAGCCAGAAGCCAGGGACCAGTCAGTAGGTAGTCAGAGAAGGCAGCTCTTGGTTTGATGAGCCCATGAGATTAGATATATCCTGTCAGGGCTGGAGTGGAATGGTAGGGATGAATATCTACATTTGTGGAAACCTCCATGTTATTCCATGGTTTGTTTGTTTGTTTGTTTTGGAACCATGGATTGAATCTAGGGGCACTATGAATCCAGTGAGCTATGTCCTGATCCCTTTTTATTTTTTCATTTTGAGACAAGGTCTTTCTAAGTTGCTAAAGCTGGCTTTGAACTTGCAATCCTCTTGCCTTACTCTCCTGAGTCCCTGAGACTACAGGTATGTGCCACCACGCCCAGCTGGATTTTTATTTATTTATTTAATTTTAATTTTTAATTTTTTGGGAGGTACCAGGAATTGAAATTAGGTGCACTGGACTATTGAGCCACATCCCCAGCCATATTTTGTATTTTATTTAGAGACAGGGTCTCACTTAGTTGCATAGTGCCTCCCTGTTGCTAAGGCTGGCTTTGAACTTGAGATCCTCCTACCTCAGCCCCCCAAGTCACTGGGATTACAGGCATGCGCCACCACACCCAGCCCTGATTTTTGTTTTTAACATTCTGAAATCATGTCAATACAAGAAAGTATAATTTCTGGGGAATCCTGGAAGGGAAGATCCCAATTTCTCCTCTATATGAGGAAATGAGAGTCACTCAGGGAAGATATCCATATCTTAGAGCCACCTTCTCACCTATAATGGGCCTAGGGTGAAATAACCTCTAAGAAACATCACAATCCTTGTCATTCAGGTGGGAAGACATAGATGTACAAATATTACAGTAACAGGATTCACTAGGAGTGAAAGAGCTTCTATTTTCTCAGGTAGATGCTTTGTAATGGCCAAATGTATCCTTAACAATTTAGATCTCCGCGTAATTTTTAAAATTTCAGAAAAGTTGAAAGAATAGTAAAATAAACCACTTATCAGTCAGTTTTGTTGCTGTAACATGAGACAATCATGTTATAAGAAGGAAAAATGTATTTTGGTTCATGGTTTCAAAGACTAAAGTCCATAGTTGCTTTTGAACCTGTGGTGAGGCAGTAAGTCATGGTGGGCACATGTGGCAGAGAGATCTGTTTGCCTCGTGGCTGTAAGAAAGAGAAAGGAAAGAGCCAAGGAAGGTTGTGCCTCCAATAACCTAACTTCCTTCCACTAGGCCCTCCACCTCCCAAATCTTACACCACCTCCTAGTAATGTCACAGGCTGGCAACCAAGCCTTTAGCATATGGGCCTTTGAGAGATACATAAGATACAAATGATAACACCACCAATACACTATCCACTTAGCTTCATTAATGGCCCATATTTACCACATTTGCTTTCCTTGTTTCTACATACACACACAACACATATTTAATACAGATGTGCATTTTTTGTCTGAATAATTTGAGAGTTTGCAGATATATGTCAGCTTTAAATTCTAGCATATGTATCCTAAGAATAGATATTCTCCTACAAAAAACACAATTCTATTATTATACTTTTTAAAAATTCCATATCATCTTAGATCCAATCTATATTTACATTTCTCCAATTGTTCCCAAAATAATTTTTGTGTTATTTTAGTTTCTAACTAGGATCCAATGAGGGTCATATTTTTTGCAAGGTTATGTGTCTTTAGATCCTTCTAATTCTTTTACTCTAGATCAGTTTTCCCACCTTTCTTTCTTTATTTATTCCTGACATTGATAATTTTTAAGAATCCAGATTTCTTTTAAAATGTCTGCAGTCTAGATTTTCTGATTGTTTCCTAATAGTGTTATTTAACTTTTCCCTGCGTATCGCACAATGCCTATAAACTAAAATTCATGTCTAAAGGCTTTGCAAGATTCAAGTCAAAAACTTTCGGCAAAGTACTTCACAGATAATATTTGTATTTTTCACACTGAATATTAAAGATGAATATTCGATTACTTACATCAGATGCTACCTACTAGACCTTACCATTGTATAGGTACATTTACCACTTTAATGAGTAATCTGTGGAGCAATACTATGTCACTGTGTAAACAAACATCCTGTTTCTCAATAACTCCTCATCTAGTGATTTTTATCATCCACTGATGACCCTTGTCTAACTCAATAATTATCTTCTGGGTTGCGAAATTATAATTTTTTTCTGTTCTATAATCCATTCTATATGTATTAGCTAGCATTCCTTTTGTAAAAAAAAAAAAAAAAAAGTACTTTCCTTTCCCCTTACTATTGACTAGTGAAAAAAAATTTTTTTTCAATTCAATATATTACAGTCAATTACATTTATCTTAGTTTTTGGTGCTCAAGTTGTCTCAGATTTGGCCAGTGTGAGCTGTTTAGGCCAGCTCCTCTGTCCTTTTGACATGTCTCCATCGGTTTTGGGGTACTTTCTTCCACGCTGGCACAAAATATTCCAGACTCAACTTGTTCTTTCTCTGCCAAGACCTAGAATCACCCATTTTGTTCAGACTCCTCAGAGATTTTAAATGCATCTCTCTCTCTCTCTCTCTCTCTCTCTCTCTTTAACTCTATCTCTATCTCTCCCCCTCCTCTCTTTCATTTTGAACTTATTGAAAGTCATCATTCTGCATTTATTGTACTCAGTCTATCCATAAATGCTTCACTGACTTGGTTCTCAGAAATTTTCCTTCTCAATGCAGCCATTATCCTGGGACTTGCTCTCAGCATTCTGTTCTTGTGCCATCTCTGGGTAGATCTTCGGATCTCCTTCAGCCCTTTCCCCAGAGTGTCCCATTTGGGGATATAAAAAGCAAGCACTGGGCCAAACCGGAAGATGGATCACCTCACAAAGCCAACTGGGAAGCTGCAGATGGAAGGCCCAGATGGGCAGAGCCAAGGCCCAGACATTTTCGGACATTTGCTGGCAGGACACAGTCAGAATACCCCCAGCAGAGAGGCCCCACCATCCTACAGCCCCCATTCTCATGGTCACACTCCAACTGCAGCTGCTCTGTGCAACCTTCCTGGAAGACAGACATGACTGGGGAAGAACAGGATCTTTGCTTTATTTTTAAGAGTTTATGCTTGAGAGAGCAAAACCCCAAGATTAGGAGTCAAAAGGGGCAGTAGATACTGCCCTAGGTCCCCAAAGATCATTACTAAATTCATATGAGCTAATAAACTGTTATTTTGACTATGTAGGAAATATCTGCTAATTTTCTTCTTGTATTCATGTTGAAGTTTCTGTCTTTGAATATATTCTGTCTGGATTTAGTATATTTTTTAGTAATCAATAAAATAGGAATAAATTTATTTACCAGAAAACCCTAATTATCTTTATCAAATTAAGATTTTGGGGGGCTAAGGGTCTCCTTCAGCTGTGTCCTTCTGTGTTTAGCAGTGTTTTCTCCCAGTAAGCCCTGCATTATGTATCCCCTCGTTCCCCGAAAGGACCTAACAGGCTCCATTCTATTCTGTTTCCAAATCATTTGATAGTACATACAGAACCCACCACTGTACAGGGACCCAGGGGGTAGGGATTTGCATTTGTTATCACTAATTAGTTCTGTCTTCTGGGGTAAATCTTGTAGCTTCTCTGGGCTTCCATCGCAAATCTATCACATAACCTCATGATTTTACAGTCCCTTTGAGGAAGACAAAGAGATTTTATGTTTTTTCTTCTCACAAATTATAGATTATTTGCATGGGAAAAGATTTCAGAGGTTGTTTAATGTAGCCTTCTAATTAAGAACCCAAAGGTGAGGTGATTTATCAAAGGTGCTGCATTTAGTTGGAGAAAAAGTCAGGTCTAGAATTTCTGGCTCCAATCTAGTCCCTTCTGTACTGTGCATGGCTGACTCCCATCTCCACCTGTTTAAAATTCTGCTAATCTCTTAACCCAGACTACTAACTCCAGCAGCCCCACCTCCTCTTCGCATGTGCTTTATCACTTCTTTTTATACTAACATTTTTCAAACGCTATATGATCCACTGTGTCTAAGTACGGTTCTAAGTATTTTACATTTAGTATTACATTTAATCCTCATGACAAACTTATAGGGTCACTTCTAAACCATCCAAGTTTACAGATGGAGTAGCTAGGGCTTAAAGGATTTACATAATTTGCTCAAAGTTACACAGCTAGTAGGCTTCAGATTTCTGACTCATTTCTGTCTGACTTCCAGACTTAACCACTGCACTTTTCTGCTTGTGAGTACTTGTGTTCAGTCATTCACCCATTCATTGTACCCACAAGTGCCCAACACTGGCACTAAGGGGGGAGAGAAAAACAGAAAATGGAAAGAGAAGTTCCTATTTTAACTCAAGATGTAAAAATCTATAAACATGAAACAACACAAATACAATTTAAGGCAACATGTGCCATATGAAAATTCCAAGCATAGTAGTTCTTACTTAGTCAAAATTTATTTAGCTAAAAACTTTCTGGGGGCTGGGGCTATAGCTCAGTGGCAGAGTGCTTGTTTAGCATGGATGAGGCACTGGGTTCAAACCTTAGCACCACATAAAAATAAACACATAAAAATAAAGGCATGCTGTCCATCTACAACTGCAAAATTTTTAAAAACAAAACAAAAAACTGTCTGAAGGGAAGGTTTAAATTCATGGTTTCCAGAATAATGAGAGGCTCCAGTCAGACAATAGCTAGAAATAATTTCATCAGACAGAAAATAGTTGTGTTTGTAAAAGGAGATTTACTGCTGAGAGTCAAACTGAATAAATCCATACAGATTTTCAGATCCCACTAAAATTGTATTAACAGAGTTTTAACAATAATCTGTATTTGGGGTAAAAATGGGAGTTCATAACCCACTTGAATCTAATGTATGAAATATGATATGTCAAGAGTTTTGTAATGTTTTGAACAACCAATAAAAATAAATAAATAAATAAGAAAATTTGGGTATCTATTCTAGATTATGACGTACAGCTAGAAGATACGGAGAAAAGGAGGATAACAAGACAGTCAGTCAGTCAGAGGTGAAGTCAGATTGGGGTATATGAAATACCTTATTGTGGATGTGATAAGGGTGACTGAGCCAGGCGCAGTGGTGCCCGTCTCTAATCCCAGCAGTTTGGGAAACTGAGACAGGAGGATTATGAGTCCAAAGCTAGCTTCAGCAACTTAGTGAGGCCCCAAGCAACTCAGTAAGACCCTGTCTCTAAATAAAATACAAAAAAAGAGCTGGGAATGTGGCTCAGTGGCTAAGTGTCCCTGAGTTCAATCCCTGGTACTTAAAAAAAAAAAAAAAGAGGCTGAGCTACAGGGTTATTGGAAGTATCTTGGAAAAAAAGAGAATTACCTTCTGATGGAAAGAAGAAAATGACAAACTTGGATATTTGGAGCGTTTAAGAAGAGAAGAGGGACTGTGGGTTTTGCAGTGGGAACTTAAAAGTAGGCCAATCAGTACCCCCAACCTTCCTGTCACCCTCTACCTCAGAGACAGGCTCCCTTAAATGGCAGTTGGGCTCACTTCCCTGAATTAGTCTAGACTGTCTCATTCCTGAGGTTGGTACACACTTCCGAGTACATAGTTTAGCTATTTGTATTTCTTTGCTAAATTTCAGAATAATTGAGTCAATTTAAAATCTTAAAGACAATAAATTTAAAACAAGTTTGGCCTGTGGTACAATTTCCTTTGATCTGAGATGCCCAAGTCCCTTCACTGGAAACTGGTTGAACTATAGAGTGAACACACATTGCTATCATTTACAGTATGGACTCATTTCTCCCAAAACTGTCATTGGTAATGACTTCCCCTGCACTAGAACCTTGCATCCTTTGTTCTGGAGTTTTATGATGCAGTAAAGTAACAACCATAGCTGCAAATAGGGTTTCCTGGGGAGAGGTAGAATCTCACCTCTTGAGACAATTTACTTTTCTAGCTCTTTAGACAATGGTTTTAATAAATTAAAATATGCCAACTGGTCGGGAGGGAATTAAAATAAAAGGCCTTCCGGAGACCTTCCCATCCCCAGCATTCTGAGCTACTTCACCTAGACACTAATTCCTTTGGCAGTGTTTGCATTTCTGCAGTGCATCCATCCAGTAAGCACTGGGCTATGAAAATTACAATCCTTTGGCAAAAGGATTAAAAGTGAACAGGTTTTTACAATATGGCAGGCTTCTGGAGGGCTCTCCTCCCAGAGGCTCCAGCTCTGCCGACAGGCTTCTCTCTCTCTCCAAGGTCTGCTCTATGTAATTTTCTAAATTGAAAATGCAAAATCCTCCCCCCAACCCTGACTTTCAGGGCAGTATATTGGTAGTTCCGTGGTATGTGATCATCTAATACCCTGACAGTCTGTTACCATGCGACAAAAGCTGAGGTCGATTATGATTCCCCAGCAGTGACCCAGGGCATCTCTCATGCCTTTCACTGCAGCCTGTTTTGAAGAGCAGACACTTTAACATTTCTAAAGGGAACCCGAATTATCATTCAAATGATAAACTGCCACACAGACAGACATTCTTTTATGATTCATTGAAGTGCAGGTCTTAAGAGGTTATATATTCGGTCTCCGTCTCAGTGTTTATTAAAGAGAGTGAAGACAAACAGATCAGAGAACAAATCAGGCATTGCACATCATAGATGCCAAGCACAACAGAATAATCCTCCAATATTAATATATGGGCTATATAACCCCACTGGGCAACACCATGTTTTATTCAGGAAAACAACAAATCAAGTAATCTCACTATAGAAAGCCATTTACAGCTCATTTGGAAATTGGATTCATAATTTTTAATAAAGCCTGTTTATACCAATGATGAAGGAGTCTCACATAAATAAAACTGAAAAGCAATGATAAATTAGCTTCCTAGCTAATGTTTATTACACTGTAATCATTCAAACCCACTGAAGTCAAATTTGTTTTACCCATTTCCTAAATTCAATCCAATGAGCTTTTGAATCTTATACAAAACCAATTCATATTGTCAAGTGACAGCAAGAAAAATTAATATTACACTGGTTCTTACTATCCAAAGGGATTTTACTAAATGTAAGTAATAATATAGACTTTCACTACTCAGAAATCTATTATTTAGATGTAAACTCTAACCACAAACTCCGATACTCTTAAAATGACAACAAAATAAAAAGCTGACCCTGGGGAACCTGTCTTACCCAACGTGTTAAAAAGGATGCCTAGGGCTAGAATTTCATGGAAAAAAATCATGGTGACAAACCCTTTCCATTTAACAGTCCCAGTTCATCAACATCATCAAGGCAAAGGCTATAAATGAATGGAAAAGGGGGTTTCCTTTCACTCTCTGCTTGGCACCAGTCACGAATAAGGTTAGAGACTCTGCTCAGCAAATTTCCTGGGACAACAGAGTTCCTCCTCGGCAGAGGCCCAAGCTGGGTGGCAGCATCCCTGCCGCAGCCTGCTACAGACCTTCTTCTGGCTGATCTGTCAGTCTCTGGGCTGCCAGCCTTCCCAGGAAATGCATAATGTTCTCCTTCCACTCTCATCCTCAATGGTGGGACAGGGAGGGCCTTAAGGCATCCTTTTCTCATAAGCCTGCCTTATTTAATGATGTGAGGCATTTCCTTCACTAGAATTCTCTGACAGAAGTTGCCATTTGCAAGGAGACCCAGTGTCACACAGGGCAGATTTGAGATTGGCTTTGTATACATCAGGTACTTCATTCTTTTATGCCTTTGTTTTCAGTTACAGGAAGGGAGGGATGGTGATTCCTGATGGGAGGCTGGGGGGGTGGGGGAAGACTAGGAAGGAAAGGTAAACACGGCATGGGAACTGCCAAGAGCTGTCCAGAACAAAGAAAGGAGCATTCCCTCCTTAACAGTCATGGTGCAAATATTTGCTAAGCTGGGACTCCACACGGTGTTGTAGGCAGCTGGGTGATGGCTTCTCAGACCTGTTAAGATTGTGGAGACTTCCTATTAACACCCAGAGTGTGGGGAAGGGGGAAGGCAGGCTGACCTGGTTGGAATCCTTAGCAGCACTTAATAGCTCTTTGAGTGAGTCAGCCTCTCTGTGCTTTAGTCTCCTCATTTGCACAACACGGGATGAGAGTGTCTGTCTTGGAATGTAACTGAGGAGTTAGTGCATGTGGCATGTGTAGCTCTGGGTCTAGCACTGAGTCAACCTTCTTCTCTCCATCTTGACCTCAGTGTCTGAGATCCTGCACCAGATAGGAGGTTCTGCATCCATTCAGCACTGCAGCCTTTCCTACTCCTTTCTCCAGCTGGTCCTATTTCCCCATGTGAGGCCTGAAGTACAGGAGCTGCAGCTTGCCCAGCCCTGCATCACCCGCAGGACCTACAGCAGCAGCTGCCCATGTGTTCTTGAAATAGCAAGCTGCTTGTTTGGGAAATGGAGAATCCTGCTCTCTCTGTCTTCTCCCTCTTTTTCTCTCTGTTGCTTTCCCTGCAGCCATCAGGCCTGCAGCCAGAAAAAAACCCAGACTCTCCTGCCATTGTTTCCTGCCTCCCCACACTCCAGAGCCGCAGGGAGGGGAGAAGGCCAAGGCTGTTGTTACAAGGAGTGTTTCTGCGGCCCCCGGAGCCAGCCAGGCCCAGCCCATGTTCTCTTAGGGGATGAAGATAAGGGGGAGAAGAAGGGTGAGGCTGTGTTGCCAGGAGTTCTGACAGACAGTTCCAGTCACTCCTCGGTCTGTCCCTCCCCCAGAATTGAATCAACACCGTGTTCCCAAATTCATAGCACTTCTCCTCCCTCTGGGTGAGATTAGGGGAATTAACCACCTTTGCTAAACACTACCCTTGGCACTAGGTGTGATGATTTACAGAGATGAACTCAACCTATCCTCAGAATTGGGGCTATAGGCTAGATCTTATTAATTAGTCCTCTTTTACAAATGAGGAATCCAAGACTAAGAGAGGTTAAATCTCTCCCCCAAATCACAGCCAGAAAGTACTTCGGCTGCTATTGGAGGGCCCTGTGCCCACCCCCTCAGTTTCAGTACTGCCTCCCTAGCAGGTGGCGGGAGGGAGCTGACTCATGGCTTTTGATTCATTCAGTTCTCTTTTCTGCCTCAACATTGCCCCAGCCTAATGAAAAAATATTGCATTATGCATTTCTCACTTTGCAAACATCCATGTGAGGCTGCTTGCCTGCATGCCCAAAGAGTCACAGCATTTTCAGGTGACATTACCAGGCTGGCTTGTAAGTTAATTAAGAATCATAGAGATAATCTAAATCAAGGGTCCTCAAACTAGGATTCAAGAAGGTGACCTCTCCGGAGCCTATAGCGCCCCAAATTTGTATATTCCTGCATTTTCCTAGGGCAAGGATCCAGAATTTTCATCAGATTCTCAAAGAGATTTTAAGCTGTAAAGGCTTAAAAACTGTACAAGTTTTGGCCAAAGCCAGGCCTCACATTCTCAGGCTTGCTCCTGCTGGTTGTTCTAGGAAGCACTACCATTTGTGATAGAGAAACCCCAGAGTTAAACCCCAGAAGCAGAATCTGAGCTCTGAATCTTCTGGCAAACATTTTAAAGACTCATGAATTATTAAAATGGCTAATTAAGTCAACCTTCACCAGAGAATATTTGCTTTTCCCCCTCATCATTGAGCTCACTGTGAAACTTGACTTGGCTCCATCCTTTGCTTAAGTGCAAGGTCAGTTCCCTGGGTTCCTTCATTTCCAGTCTAGGAAGAACTTTGAGCAGCCCACCGAAGCAGCCTGCTGTGCCTCGGTATGCACATCCAAGAGGCTCTGAACCCATGTTCTCTTCTCTGTCCTCAGAAATTCAGGCAATTCCAAGCAGCCTATTGCAACCTTAAGCCCACACCATTTATTCTGCCAGCTGCTCTCCTCACGGTCCATATATCAGCTGTGTGTGTTCTCACATCTTCCCCCCTCACCAGAATAACCCTTCACCCCAGGTGCTCTGAGTGACCTGGAGCCAAAAATATACCAGGATCATCAAGTCAGCCTATGTTGTGAGGTAGCACTCAGCTGTGTGATGAGGCCACCCGCACACCTAGCCCTACATTTTGGAGCACATTTTCCAGGTTTCTTCCTCCCTCTACCTCCATATCTAAATCCTATATTCAGGTTCCTTTTCCAATGTCACCTCTTTTGGGAAAGCTTCTCATTATTTTGTCTATTTCAATTTCATCTATTTCCAAGTAGATTATAAGCTCCTTAAGGGCACAAACTTATTTTTTCTTCTTCTAATGTATAGTTTGTAGATGACATTTAAAAATTAACAAATTTAATTAATAAATAAATAGGAGATATCATCGTGCATTCCTGTAATCCCAACAAATCAGGAGCCTTCAACAGGAGGATCCCAAGTTTAAGATCAGCCTGGATAACTTAGCAAGACATTGTCTCAAAATAAAATAAAAAAGGCTGCAGATGTAGATCAATAGTAGAGCATCCCTGGGTTCAATCTCAACTACCACACACATACACAAGCACAAAGTAGGTTTCTCCCCATCCCTCCTTATCCCCAGTCTTTGAAGTTGGCCACTTGACAAGAATGAACATGCAAAAACAAAAAGAAAAAGAAAAGAAAAGAAAGAAAATGTAAAGCCTAAGCCGGAACTCAACCTCCCCATTCCCATTGGTTGGTCCAATGCCTCTAGCCATGGGTCAATAGGTAATTCCCCAAGGAAATGCAACTCTGCACCTGGATAAGGGATGGGCAAGAAACTGTTACCAAATCACCAGCCAAATGTGCAGAGGCACTGCCTCCACTCTGCCCTAACCTGAGATGCCATGAGGTGTACATCCAACCCAACCCTCCTCATGCCTGTACTCTGACCCTATCAGGAACACAAAGCAACAGAATGAACACTGGCATCCCCTTGCTGACTCAACCGGGTGGTCTTCCCAGGTGATAGGGTGATAGCAATCACAGATGAGAGTAGGGAAGAGGAGGCTTGGTGGAGTGTGGAGTACAGGAGGCCAGGGGACAGGGAGCAGACAGTCGGGAATTCACACTGGAGAGGCGAGAAGGCATAAGAAGACAAGGATGCAGGAGAGTCCAGGCCATAAACCGCAGGCTCTTGTTCCATTGTCCTCTTAGACTTCATTCACAGAACACAAATGCAAAGATGAAATTAATGAGTTTCAAGATGGCAACCTTACAGCCCTAAACCCCAGGTGTCACATTGGAGGTGTGAGGTCTGTGTTCATCTGTTGTCCTTTGTGAGGCCCTGATGAGTATAGAACCCTGGGTGACTACAGGGTCGCCGGCCCATAAGACCAGCCCTGCTTGCCAACCTGCTCCCTGAAATCTGTGTCATAACTAATGTGTAAAAATACAGGGAAACAATGAGCATTTCATTTATGGAATTACAGAGTTACCCTAATGGCTATGGATACTACCCCTTACCTTATCTGCTGTTTGGTATGTACATAAAACCCATGACTTGGAAATATGTCTTCTAAAGAAATGAGTAAAATGGGCCAGCAAGGCACTGTTTGAACATTTAGCAATCACATAAACAACTTAGGTGAAAAATTCTGGACTTTGGTTTTCTGGTTTTTTTAAAAGTTTGATTTAGCCATGACTGGCCTCCCCATCTCCCCACTGATATCATTTCTTTTTTTATCTTCCACAAAACTCAAGATCTTTTAACATTTGTCAGAACAGAAACAGTTAAAACAAATTTTATTCAATTTCTATTAGGCCTCAACAGGAAGATTAATGCAGTGTCACATTTTGGTTTTAAACCCAGTGTTAACCACTGGAAGCTATGTACTATTTTTCTCTCCCTCACATTTTTAATTCATGACTGTAGCTGAATATTTATCTTAAAAAGATTTTTAAAAGGTTGATTGATCCGACGGGCACTGGCCTGGATCAGATCCCATGATGGATAATGCTATTTGTTTTTGTTTTAACACCAGCAAACAGTTCCTTTCCTGGGTAAGGTTTGATAGAGTGTAGCAGGCTTCCAGAGCTGGATTTCCTAGTGTGGCCAGAACAGGGCCTGCTGCCTGTTTGCACTGATGGCATCTAGGCAAGAAGCCTGGATCCTTCACTTGACTCTGAATTTCTCTTTCTTCTTTTAAACCTCACCAGACTTTGGCTGGAAGTATATGCCTCATCCAACACCCAGCTGCTCAGTTAACATCTGTGAGCTGCTAATTATTTGGGGAGTTTTGTGGCCCATAGGAGTGATCTGTGCTGCCCAATCAATGTAGCAGAACAAGAGTCTAGGAATGGAAATGAGCTTCTGGGGATGCTGGGAGGTTTTGCACGCTGCTGTCTGAATCCTGGAAACAAGTTCCTCTCGTTGCTAGTCCCTACTCATCAGTAGGCATTTTCAGGGATGGGGCAGTTTTTATGTATCTCTTGGTGTTTACTATGTAGTTAGCAGTCAATAAATGCTTATTAAATTGGTATGGCTCCAGTCTTCCTTCCTTTTCTCCGTTTTAACTGCCAATTCTTCCCCCAATAATTAATATTAGTATCCCTGGCCACATCTTTGCTGGGGATTTTCCTCTAAGTTTGTTTGCCTGGTCTGGTGAAGCAACAGCATTTTTTTCCACACTAATGAGATTCCAGGGGACAGGGTCCTTTCTAGAGTTCCATACCAGCAGAGACTTGGAATCCTAGGAGTCTTTGGAGAAATGGCAGGTAAGCTTTCCTCACTATCTCAGAAGATCACTGCTAGGATCCATTGACCTTTTTGTCTGAGGGTTGCTTCTCTAAAATGAGATGAAGAATTAAATTATAAGCCCAAATCCCCATTAAGCCAATATTCATTTTCCTTCGTCTTTCATGGAGAGCAGTAATAAATTTTTCTTGGTGGGGCCTTTGCCTCCTCATTTAGTCCCTCAGCTAATGAAATCAGATTAAATAAAATGACTCTCCTCTTTCTAGACATTCTTGAGCTCTCACTGTTCTTTCTTGAAGAAGCAGAAATTACCTTATTTTTTTCCTCCAGTGGCCTGTGGATGCCCTGCCATTCACAAAGCAAAAGCAAAACAATAAGGGCCGGGGGCATAGAAAGGAGCAGTAGGCAGCCTGGGAGTCAGGTTCCACTAACTAGTCTTGTGATCCCTGGCTCTCTCGGAGCCTCAGTTTTCCTTCCATAAAATTTAGGATGAAAAAGCTACCTTTAAATGGCCCTGTTGGGTTCTAAAAGTTTAGGGATCTCCGAAAGTTGCAGGCTCCATAAATAGACTCTAATTGTCCAAGCCTAACGAGATTGGTGTGTGTGTGTGTGTGTGTGTGTGTGTGTAAAACATCTTTTTTTCTCTTCCTTTCTTCCTTTTTTTTTTAATAGAACAGAACAAAATGAGCTCAGATCATAAGTTCAGCTGACTTTTTTCTAAACCACTGGATTCATTTTCTGAAATTGCTATCTTTTCCTTCCAAAGCCTTGGCTGTCCTCAGCTTAGTGAGACATTACTCCATTACTTCTATATTAGGTCTCTGTGAAATAAGGAAGCTTTTTAGAGTAGGCTTAGAGTAAGCGATGCCAGGGCCCAGGTGTGGCTGAGGAGGGCACCTGTAAGAAGCCCCCAGGAGGCCATACCGACATCATCTCTTTACATCCAGAACGCTATCCAGAATCCCAGTGAACAAAATGCTGTTGGTCTATCAGCCTAGAGAAAATGAGTTTTCAAGTGACTATTAAGTGCATAAAACTATCCCTCATATTTATAGCCCCAATAATCATAGAGGCCTTGGTTTTCAAAACCAGAGAAGGCCCTGTTATTGGGATTTAAAGACAGTACTTTCACAAAAGGACATCATTTTTAGAAATTATAGAGGTGAAAATCACAGTTTGCAGCAGTCAGGATAGGCTTGCATTCTGGCACCTCCATTTACGAGCTGTGTGAGCTTTCAGTACCCTGACCTTCAATGTCCTCATGTGTAAAATGGGCAAGGAGCAACTGAAAATAATTATGGAAAGTATCTGGCACCATAATTAAGACCTAATGTCTGGCAAATAGTTAGTGCTCCATAGGTTTAGTCTTTATTACGAGGGATATGACATTTAGAATACCTAAGAGAAGTGACCCTTGCCTGCCCCGATCTAGAAAAGCAACCTTTGCCTCAGGAATCAGCTGCCCTGGATCCCTGAAGCAAAGTTAAGGTGGACAAATGCTCTTATGTTTCAAATTATATTTTTTTTGGGGGGGGACTAGGGTACTGGGGCTTGAACTCAGGGGTACTTTACCACTGAGCCACTTCCCAGCCTTATTTTGTATTTTATTTAGAGACAGCGTCTCACTGCTAATACTTAGTACTTGGTACTAAGTACTAGTACTTGGTACTAATTAGTACCTCGATATTTACTGACTTTGAACTCACGATCTTCCTGCCTCAGCCTCCCAAGCTGCTGGGATTACAGGCATGCACCACTGGCTCAAATTATATTTCAAATGCAAACATTGTTTTCTTCAGGAAGGGACAGAATTTAAAAAAAATTAAACAACTCTAAGAATTAAAATGTTCTTTAAAAAAAGGAAAGAAAGAGAATGATTTTAGGCCCTTTGTTGATGAACAAGGGTGAGTTTGAACTGTCACCCTTGGCTGGGATTGGTGCTCTAGCTCTAGAAACAGGGAAGGGAGTGACTGACAAGCAGCAGGGAGGGAATGAGGACTGTCATAGGCACCATATGGCCCCAAGCAGCCCGGGACTCAGCAATGCTTGTTGGACTGAAAGTTATCTATTCTTCTGTCATCCCCACCCCCTCCCAATCCCTGGAAATCAGATGGTGTTATAAATCTAGAGGGCCAAGGCAGATGACAGACAGTGACTCATCCTGAGTGGGGCTGATGCCCTTGTTTTTACCTTATGCATTCAGACCCACATTGAGATGAAGCTCACATTATCTCTTAGGGCAAGAGATGTCCCTAAAGGCCCAAAGCAATGTGCATTCAGGTTCAGATCTACCCATGCTCCTGACTGAAGCCCATGTGGTATCCACCATAGCCATCAGTGGATCCCTGACAGGGTTTGCTTGTACTACTGAATCCAAAGCAGATCCAATCTGGCCCCCAGTCAGGCAGAAATGGATAAACACAGAAGTGCAGAATTGCTTTACCATGTCTGTCTCCAAATTGTGAAACATTTCAGTCTGAGGTGCAACCCAAGCAACCTTGGAACAAGCTTTTAGAACTGGCTAGCTAGATATGGAAGATGGAGATGACATAAATAGAGAAAAGGAAATTTTGACCGACTATAGCAGGTAGACATACCTCAACAGCCTCTCAGGAATAGAGAGAAGCAATTAGAATAGGAAAAAAAAAAAAGGTAAGCAAATCATAAATAACTTGTTAGAGGGAAGACCAGGCCAAACAGGAAATTGGCATGCAGATAAATGAAGCCTCCATTAATGACTTCACTGAATATATCAAGAGGGATTTTAATTTTAATGAAGACCAAGACAATCACAGTAGGAAGAAGAGATGGATTTAAGATTAACCTTATATTGTTTGCTATTTTAATTTATAAGGGAAATGCCTGAGGGGAGGGCCTAGCAGGAAATTTACCCAAACATGAGTAAGAACCAGAACCTGGCTACACATTTGAATCACTTGGGAAGCTTTTAAAATTTCCAAAGCTCCAATCATAGCCCAGACCAATTACATTCCAATTTCTTGCTGTGTTTTATAGACATGAGAATTTTCCAAAGCTCTGCATTCTTTTCAATGTGCAAACGAGTTTGGGAACCACTGTCAGTGGGTAAAATAGTAGAGGCATGCTAGGAAATGGCACGTTAGGTTTTGCCCTAAAGGGAAATAAATATAGTCATTAAGAAATGGCAAGATTCAATAAATAAATAAATAAAAAGAAATGGCAAGATTCCATGCATGTGTGATTATGTCAAAATGAACCCAACTGTTATGTACAACCAAAATGCACCATAAAAACAAAAGTAGAAAGAAAAAAAGAAATGGCAAGAAATTTAGCCTGCCTTAAAACGAACAGCGTCTGTGACCCTTGTTTTTCTCATATATAATTTTTAAAAGTGTTTTATCAGTGTCCAAGAAAAAAATGGATGAAGAGCCACATTTAAAAAACAAAACAAGCAATAAGAGCTAAATTCAAGTAATTATTGAGTAAGGGCTTTGAACCTGGTATCTTAGAGAGGGATAAAAATCAAGAGAGTTCATTGCTATTATGGATTCAGCAATTTATATTTTTTGCTTCATAGAATGTTCACATCCGTGACCTAATTTTAACTTGCATCTCTGTGCAGTAGGCAGAGAAAGTATTATTTTTCTCTCCTACTTCCACAGATGGGAAAACAGATAAAGAGTCTCATGATTTACTCAGCACTACAGAGCAAAGCTAGTGGCAGGAATAGGAGCAGAATTTGGTCCTTTAGAAATTCCAGTTGGATGTCCTTCCTCCATGCTGTGTAGCCCTGCTGCCCTTGAAGCTCTAGAAGAGAAGGGAAAAGTTACAGTGATAACTGAAACAAGAAAACATGACACTTGTGAACTGAACTAAAGAGTTCTGCTATTAGGGGAAAAAAATCTAGAACAGATGCCAAGAGACACATCAAGGTGATGGCCAAGTGCTGGACACCCTGCCCTTGAAGATGCCTCATGAATATTGGATGATGTTAATACACTAAATTTGCCTCCAAATTACAATGGGGTGGTGGGCAGAGACAAGGTCAGTGAGGTCACAAGAAATTATTTTTAGGTTAAAAAAAATGGAAGTAGCTTTACAGTTCTTATGCTTTGGCCTATAGTTTGAGAACCCTTTTTAAGATAAGTAGGTTGTAAGAGTGACAATAAATTGTTGCCTTAGTTCTACTGTTTGCAAGAGACAAAAATTCACTGGAGAAGATTTAACCTCAATAAGACAGAAGAGCAAATTATAGATCCTCAGACAAGAATGCAGTTGGCCTTAAGAAGGTCTAGAACTAGGAACCTTCGTACTGTCAGAAACTCAGGGGACGTAGCTCCCTTTTATACTTCATTTCTGTTCATCGTCATTTGTGTTCATCTTTTCTCTGCTGCTCTGTTCACATGTGGGTCAAAAATCAAACATCCATAGCTCCTGAGTCCATGCTTTAGCCATATGAACTAGTCTACCCATAGACTCCTATGGAAGGAACTCTTGGGGCCCAAATTGATTCTGAAGGCTGACGTGGTGGCTCACGCCTATAATTCCAGAGATTCACCAGGCCAAGGCAAGAGTATCGTCAGGCCCTGTTTCAAAAATTAAAAGGGCTGGGAGTGTAGCTAAGTGGCAAAGTGCTTTTGTGTTCAAACCCTAGTACACCCTTCCACACACAAAATTGTCTCTGAAATTAATCCCCAATTCAATCAAATATGACCCAAGGGTCAGGGTCACATTAGGTCCCTGGGTAAGTAGTTGTAAATAAATGTAAATAGCTATTGGGAGTCACCATCCAGAGATGTCAGTAAGGTACTTACAGATGAGAATCTTTTAAGCTTAGCATTTACCTCAAAATATAACTACCACTTCTGCCTGCAATGATGGCTGTACTAAAAAAGAAAATAGAAAATAATAAATATTAACAAGGAAATGGAGAAATTGGAATTGGAACTCTTATGTAATGAAAATGGTAATATAAGTATTAATTGAAAATTGTATAGCCACAGTGGAAAACAATTTGGTTATTCCTCAGTAAACTAAACATAGAACTTTCAGACACCCTAACAATTCCACTCCTGGGTATATGCCCAAAAGAAGAAAAAATAGGTGTTTAAGTAAAAAAGATTGTATATAAATGTTGATAGCTATGTTGTTCATGATGGCTAAAAGGTGTAAATAGTTGGGTGTGGTAGCGCATACCCATAATCCCAGTGACTTTAGAGGCTGAGGCAGGAGGATTTCTAGCTCAAGTTTAGCCTCAGCAACTTAGTGAGGCCCTAAGCACTTAGTGACACCCTGTCTCAAAATAAAGATATATCTATTTAATAAGTAAATATACATATATTTATTTTATATTTATTTATTTATACTTTATTATTATTTATTATAATATATTTACTTATTATATATGTATTTACTTATTTATTTATTTATTTTTAAAAGAGCTGACAAGGCTGGAGTTGTAGCTCAGTGGTAGAGTGCTTGCCTGGTATGTGTGAGGCACTGGGTTCAATTCTCAGCACCACATATAAATAAATAAAGTTTCATCAACAACTAATAAAATATTAATTTTAAAAAAAGGTCCGGGGATGTGGGTTGGTGGTAAAGTAATCCCTGGATTCAATACTGAGTACCAAAAAAAAAAAAAAAAAAGTAAAAAGTTTAAAAAAAAAATGGAAACAACCTAAATTCCATCAACGGGTGAATGGGTAAACAAAATGTGATAGAACAATTGAAAGGAATATTATTTAGTTATTAAAAGAAATGAAGTGCTGATACATGCCAAAATGTAGAGGAACCTTGCAGACATCATTCTAAGTGAAAGAAGCCAGATAAAGAAACTCACTTGTTATATGACTCCCATTACATGACATGTGCAGAATAGACATATATATATAAAGATATAAAGCAGATGAGTAATTGCCAGGGAATCAGGGTATGGAGGGATGGGGGAATGGAGGAATGGAAAATGACTGCTTAATGTGTACAGGTTCTCCTTTTGGGGTGAACTAGAAAGTTCTGGAACTAGAAAAATGTTCTAGAACTAGAAAGTGGTGATTGCACAACATTTGGAAGATACTAAATGTCTCTGGATTGCACACTTTCAACTGGTTAAAATGGTGAGGTGGCGAGGAGGGAAGAACAGCACTCCAGACAGAGCAAAGAGATGCACAAAGACGGAGATGAGAGAGGAGGCGGCCAAGAGATCAGCAGGGAAATCATGTGGCTAGGCCAAATGGCGGAGTCCCTTGTTGGAGAATGGAGTGGTTCACAGGGCTCTCGACAGGGGAAAAGTCCAGAAGAGTAGGAAAGTCAATAAGTGTCAGATCTTCAGCAAGGTCAAGTAAGACAGGAGCTGAAAGTGGCCATGGGTTAGACAGTGAGAGGGTCGCTCCTATCCTCCGCAAGTTGTATGGTCTTGGTGGGCTGCGGCCTCTCCAAGTGCACTTTACCATGAAGTTCATCTGGGAAGGAGAAGAGACACAGCAAGGTAGAGAGAGAGTGTTCGTGTGTTCAGGAGAAAGAAAGATAAAGATGGAAGAGGAGAGAGAATTGATAAAGCCAAGGAGGTTCTGAGGCCACAGAGCTGGCAGGGGTTACCTTGGACAGCTAAGGGGTTCCCACTTCCTCTCAGATTTTCATTGATGGAGAGGAAGATCTGTTCCTTAGGGGGTGGGAGGAGCAGGAACAGAGGATGAGGGAATTCCTCCCTGATGGCCTCTCAGTGAAGTTCAAGAGGAGGGAAATGTTCAGAAGGGCTGCTATGGGAAAGGGCAAGTTTGCTGCCAGGGAGGCTTAGAAGGGTTTTCAGGCTGCTCAGCAGCCCGCTGAGGCTGCAGATGATGAGTCTGTAGTAGCGCCAATCTGCGTGGGCTGTGATTTTCTCCAGCAGAGCTCGGAGCCTGGGAGCCCAGATGTCAGAGTGGAAGGAGAGGGACCTGATAGGGCTCAGGTGCAACCAGACAGGAGCAGAGACGGGGAGGCAGGGTTAAGGCAAAAGAGGGTGATGAGGTGCTCATGAAGCTTAGGCTAAGGAGGGAGGAAAGCCAAGAACTGAAGCGTATGGGGAGAGGAGGATGGAGTTTCGATGCGGTAACAGCAAATGGCAGGAGAAAGAGACTCGGATTTGAGGAGGTGGCAAATCTAGCACACTGGGAGTTAGGAGTGGGCAGGCTGGAAGGTGGGAGGCTCTGATCAGAGTGGGCTGGGGAACAATTCAAGGGATATGTAATCAAGTGCTAAATAGGATGGTTTGAAACATAAGTGGGCATAAGTGCTGGGGAGGAGGGGGCCCTCGGGAATGGAAGGGAGTGGGGCGCCCCGATAGAGAAGAAATCCAGTGCAATTTGCTCCCTCAACGTTGACAGCCTGCACAGCACCCCCGGGAGGGGGGGGGAATTCAAGGTGACAAAGTAACAAATGGTATCTTGATGCCTAAAAAACCCTGGATCAAACCTTTCAGAGGACATGGTTTCTTTGGTCTCAGTTAAAGCAGAAAGTGAACAATGGGAGAGAATATTAAGATTCTCTCCATCCCGCCTGTGAAGTGCTTCTGCGCTGTGTAGTGCCTGTAATTTATGCTCTTACTTCATTCCCTCCCTTCTTCAAGCCCCGCTCTGGCACCACTCCCACACCCCTCTTCAGCTGGTCTGGAAATTTCAAGAACCCTAATGCATATTGTACATTCCTACAGGCTAAAGCCATGAATTAATCTGGGGTTTTCAGGGGAAGGTGGAGATGGGATGGGAGAAATAATCAAGGTGGTCATTAGTGAAGACAGTTCATAGCATTTGCTCTGGTTCACGTGAGCTGGAGGTCAGAGAGGTTAAGCCACTGGCCTGAAATAGACAGCCAGTGAGCAGCAGAGCCCAGTTCAGGGACCAGAGGCTGGGCTCTCAGGGCAGTACTCTTTTCAAGGCTCCTCAGATGGAGCCAGAAGATTTCTTTCTCTGCCCATTGCCTCTCAGTCGAAACCTGGGCCTGCCTTTCTTTCACCTCATAAACCAGAGGCTGGAATTGAGTTTGGGTCTCTGGGGTTTGCCTGTCCAACATGCAGTTGACACTTCTCTTTAATTCCAGTACCCACTTTGGCTCTGGTGAAGCACTCCCCCAATCTGGTGGCTCCACACAAAGATGACAGTGGCCCAAGGTCGGCCTGCTGGCTGTTCTCACTAAAATGTAACTCCTGAAATGAGGCTGCTGGAGCATTTTGTCCCAGGAATGGGATGTACCTGACGGACAGCCTGCTACCCAGAGCTCAAACCCAACCCTTTCAGAGCCTGGTTCTAAAGCTTTCCTTGATGTCCTTGAGGTGCTGCATATCCTTCCAGAAAAATCCCCATTTGTAATTTCATGTGAACAGGGCCTGATATTTGATGCAAAAAAAAAAAAAAACCCAGAGGCCCAATATTTGCTATCAGAGGAAAACACCAACAGTTTACTGAGTCAGCGTCCAGAAGCTGAGCGCATTCCGTCAGTACCTTCAACACATGCCCCAAACTCAAACAATACCTCTTGTCACCCCACTGCCATTGCCCTGGTCCAAGTCACCATTGTCTTTAGCCCAGGCTATGGCAGCAACCTTTTGCTGTAGGTCTTGCTTCCCATGTGCCCCTGACATCTACTCTCCGCACAGCAACTGGGGACATCCTGTTATACTGTAGGTTGGACATGTTACTCCTCGGCTCACATCCTCCCTCTGGCTCCCACGGAGAAAAGCCACAGCGCTGACTCTGATCATCATGGCATGCAAGGTCTGGCTCCACCACTCTCTGACCTCTTCTTCGGAGGCTCTCCCTGCCTGCATCTTGTTCCTGCTTCAGACAGACAGACAGACACACACACACACACACACACACACACACACACGATTGATTGCTCTTCCACAACACCTTCGGGGCTTCCAAAGATGCTGTTCTCCCACTACAAAGCAAACTCCCCGAGGGCAGGGATTTTGTCTATTTTGTTCATTCGCAGCAGAGTAAGCAAAGACTCCAAAGTTGGTTAGGATTTGATGAGTGAATGAAGGAGCAGTTACATATGCTCTGGGCAGCCCAGCGCTTTACTGTCCCTTCTCCTCGCTGCCACCCTGACATGCAGATCCTGTCAGCCTGCTCGGTGTTAGGTGGATGCTTTCAACACTTGAGGGGTCTGCCTTGTGCGCTTGCTCTCTTCCCTATCACAGCCATAAGAACCAGAATCACTTTTCTTTTTCAAGTCCTGCATGGTGGCACATACCTGTAATTCCAGCTACCCAGGAGGCTGAGGCAGGAGGATTGCAAGTTGGAGAACAACCTAGGCAACTTAGTGAGTCCTTGTCTCAAAATTAAAAATAAAAAGGGTTGGGAATGTAGCTCAGTGAGAAAGTACCCTTGGGTTCAATCTCCAGTACAGAAATCACTTTTTAAAATATATGTTTCTAGATGTGAAATTCAAAATCTATTGAGATATATACAAAAATAATAATAATAATTCTGAAAATCAGAGAGAAGTAAACAAACCAAAACAAAAATTTAAGGACACATAAATATATTTTTTCTAGTGTGATGAAAGCCCAAAAGTTATAGCCTTTGTGGGGCCTGGCTTCTTGGGGTACCAGGGCCAGCAGGGAGAGTTTTGCTTTGTTTTGTCCTGAAATCAGATCTTAGGAGATGCATTACATAAATTCCCCAAAACCCTTTCTCGGAAATGTTTCACTTTGCTTCGGTACTGCCTTGCCTTGGAGATTTCCATAAGCTTTCTATTAATTGCCCTTGGAGGTGTTTGCTTCCTGGAAAAAGCGTGTTATAAGTTATGAAAACAGTAAAGGATATTTTTATAAGAAGTTCAGCTCAGTTTGGGGCCCAATGCAAGCATCTGAAGGACAGCCTGTCGCAGGGGCAAACCCATTTGAAAACCCATTTGAAATTGTCAGGGTCCCTACTATACAACACTGTCAACCTTTAGGGTCACCCGCCAGACATCCCCCAAGGTGAAAGGATGTAGGCTGAAATGGCCAGAGAGCTGTCAGAGGGTTTTCTCACAGTCCCAGCTCTCCCCCACCCCGTCCCCAGCAAGTTCCTCTGGACTCAAAGACTTCCAGGTCCTCAGCCTCAGGTGCTCCTCTAAATTCATTAATGCAGAAATAGAATTTCACTGGCTCTCTAGAAACTCACTTTTCATCTCCACTCAACCATAGCTAAAAAACAAGTGTATAGAAAGTTCCCCTCTGGCCCAGGAAAACCCACTTGGCACCTCACTGCAGGGGACTGAATGAGGCTAGGCCAGCTGAGTTCATCTTCAATGTTCATCTTATTTCCCTGCCCTTCACCCTTCCTCATCTCCTTCCCCTATCAAAATCTAATCTTGATTCAAACAACAGTAAGTGTTGGCAAGGATGTGGAGGAAAAGGTACACTCATACGTTGCTGGTGGGACTGCAAAATGCTGCAACCACTCTAGAAAGTAGTACGGAGATACCTCAGAAAATTTGGAATGGAACCACCATTTGACCCAGCTATCCCATTCCTAGGTCTATACCCAAAGAACTTAAAAACAGCATACTACAGGGTTGTAGCCACATCAATGTTTATAGCAGCTCAATTCACAATAGCTAAACTATGGAACCAACCTAGATACCTTTCAACAGGTGAATGGATAAAGAAAATGTGGTATATATACAATGGAATATTACTAAACTATAAATAAGAATGAAATTTGACATTTGCCTATAAATGGATGGAACTAGAGAATACCATGCTAAGTGAAATAAGCCTATCCCCCAAAACTGAAAGCCAAATGTTCTCTCTGATAAGTGGATGCTGATCCATGGTGAGGTAAGGGCATAGGGAAGAATGAAGACACTTTGGTTTGTGTAGAGGGGAGTGAGGGGATGGGTGCGGCTGTGGGGATGGGAAGGACAGTAGAATGAAACAGACATTATCACCCTATATACATGTATGATTACACCACTAGAGTGACTGTCTGCACCATGTACAATCAGAGGAATGAGAAGTTGTGCTCCATTTGTATACAATATGTCTAAATTCATTCTACTGTCATATATATCTAATTAGAACAAATAAAAATAAATAAATAAAGTGATGTCAAAAATTGAAAGAAAAAAAAAATCTTGGCTGTGCGCAATGGCACCCACCTGTAATCCCAGTGGCTTGAGTGGTAATCCTCAGCTTGAGGCTGAGGCAGGAGGACAACAGACTCGAAGCCTCAGCAACTTAGCAGGACTGTAAGCAATCTAGTGAGACCCTGTCTCAAGATAAAAATAAAAAGGCTGGGGATATGGCTCAGTGGTTGAGTGCCCCTGGGCTAAATCCCAGGTACCAAACAACACAAACAAACAAACAAAAAAAACCAATCTCAGTTCAGGTTCTATTATCACTTATTTACACTTTAGGATTAATTTCAATACCTATGTTTCCTCTTTTCCAGAGACTATTATGTTTAGGGCCACGTTTCACAGTTTAGGCATTAATTGGAAAGGAAGGGAGCAAGAGGAGCAAGAGGCCCCTCCCTATATCTCTGAAATATTATGATGGCACCAACTTCCATTTACTGAATGCCTACTGTGTACCTTACTCTGTGCCAGGCATTTTGCAAATATTTAAATAATGAGTTCAGAGTAATTGATTTAATACATGTAAAACATTTAGTAAAGTATCTGGCACACAGTAAATACTCAATTCAAAGTAGTTATTAGTTAACTGGGTGCAGTGGTACATGTCTGTAGTCTCAGCTACTCAGAAGGCTGAGTAGGAGGACCACTTGAGTCCATGAGTTCAGGGCCAGCCTGTACAACATAGTGAGACCTTGTCTCACACAAAAAAAAGAAAAAGTAGGTCAGGCTTGGTGGCACACACCTGTAATACCAGTGGCCCAGGAGGCTGAGACAGGAGGATTGTGAGTTCAAAGCCAGCCTCAGCAATAGCAAGGCCCTAAGCAAAAGCAATTCAGTGAGACTCTGTCTCTAAATAAAATACAAAATTGGGCTGGGGATGTGGTTCAGTGCCCCTGAGTTCAATCCCTGGTCCTGCTGCCCCAACCCCTCCAAAAAAGAGAAAGAAAAAGAGAAAGAGCAGTCAGGTGCAATGGCACATTCCTATAATCCCAATAGCTCGGTAGGCTGAGGCAGAATGTTTACAAATTCAAGGCCAGCCTCAGCAACTTTTTGAGGTCCTAAGCAACTGAGTGAGACTGTCTCACAATAAAAAAAAAAAAAAAAAAAAAAAAAAGATTGGAGACTTAGCTCAGTGGTAAATTGCCCCTGAGTTAAATCCCAGTACCTCCCACCCAAAAATTAAAAAAAAAAAAAGTAGCTATTACTTTTTAAAAACATAGTAATTTTCCTAACAACCCAATGAGACAGATATTATTTTGTAGATAAAAAAACAAAATTAAGCAACTCCCCAAACTTGCTCAGATTTACATCCAAATATACCTGACTCCAAAGAATGTGCTCTTCCCATGACACCATTTGAATCTCAAACCACAAAAGCCTCAGTTTAATCTACCTACCAGCGAATCCAACCTGAGACGTGGGCACACAGGGAGCATTGTCCTAAGATGCTTTATTTTTAATAAGACTTTCTTTACCATGAGCAATTGTTCCATCAGTTTTCTCGCCTTCATTCTTCCCAGCAGAGTGGAGGTTATTTCTCCTAGCTGTACTCACAGCCTCTTATTGTTGGGGAAGCGACAATCTGAGAAGAGAAGAAAGTCTCTAGAGTCTTGAGTTGTCAGAAGCAAGCTCCAGCATACATGTAAAACATTTAGTAAAGTATTTGATTTTTGCCTGCTCCCAAGAGCAGGACTGGAAAAGAAGTGAAACTTGATCTACTTTCTTCTAGGACAAGACCCATGGCCACGGGGCTGGTCAGGGTGCCATGATGTCCATCCAAGCCCCACCCCTTCCTCAGCCATCACATCCAGGTACTCTTTGTTTTGACACAGCCCACAAGAGAAGCAGGCTGCATGCATTTCCAGAAAAGCGGGTGTGTGGCTTGCTTCCTTCCAGAGGTGGTGGGGACTTTGGTTAGAGCTTGCTGTTCGTGGGGTCATCCCTGAATGAACCAGGCAGGACACCAAAGCAGAACTCCTGGTCTGCACGTCTGTTTCTCTCCCAAACTGGGCTGTTGGCTCACAACAGCAGGAACCTAAGTATGGCTGGTGGCTAGAAAAGCAACTCAGAGCCTGGTGCCTAGGCAAGACAACACTTTCATTCACAGGGCCCATTTTACCAGCCTCTTCGGAATGGTAGAATATTTGTGCTAGGATACAGCCTCTCTCAAATGCTCCCTGAACATGTGCTGACTGCAGGGATTCTTTATTCTCTGTGGAAAATGCAATAAAGCCTGGCCTTTGTTGGGGATCTATGCTGTCCCTCATTTCACCTGAATTTAAAATAAAATTCTTCCAGAAAAGATTCCCCTCCCCGAGGCTGCTTTGAGGCTTTCAAATGAACCAGTCTGGGGGGCAAGGGACATAGTCCTTGCTAAGATCAATACTTCCTGCATCCACTCTGATGGATACCGAGGGATATCCCTCAACAAATATTTGCAAAACTCAAAGGACAGCCTGTCCCCTTCCAGACTGGAAGAGAAATCTAAACAACATAAAGAAGTCATCTCAAGCCTTCTTCCTGGACGTGTTTGTCATTCATGATGGCTGACTAGATGGAGATCAGCCTCTGTGGTCCTTGTGCTTCTAAATAGTATAAGATATATGGACTTCACAGAACTCCTGGTGCACAGGTATGCTTTAAAAGGGTTTCTTTCCATGTGGGAGAACACTGATCTGCCAGGTTCTGCATTTCCCTTGTTCAGTTTTATCCAACAATATTCTTTTTAGCCAAATATCATTTCTCAATCCAACCAAGGTTCACAACCTGGCTGATACCAATGGCCAGTGAGGTCTCTAGAAGTTCTGCAGCCACGCCATTCTACAAGGGATGGGTCTTTGGTCTGAGTAAGTGGTCAGGAAAGCCTGCTGTGCTAGAGCTTCCCAGGCTGAGCAGGATTCACATACAGCTCTCGCCCTCCAGGACTCTGATGGCCTCAGGTTGTGGGTAGCAGCAGGGCTCACGTGCTGTGCAGAGAGCCTAGATAAGGAAGGCTGGAAAAAGCTGAATGCAGATGAGTGGATAGACAGGGGATTTAGTAGAGCCTGCAATAGTTCACTATAAGTCTATCAAACAATGAGGAGAGAAAGTCAGGAGCCAGGTCCATACAGGGATAAGTAGGGAACTTCATTCAGGAAGACAGTATGAGGAAATCAGTAGGCAATTTGCCAAGAGTTGGAGCTAAAAGCAAACTAGAAAAAATAGTCAAAAACAACCAATTGACATTTGACAAAGTTGTCAATGTGAGTGAATAGGAAAAGGATGATCTTTTTGACAAGTGGTGAAGGAATAAATGTTTAATATGCAAAAATAAACCTCAGTTTTTAATCTCCTTCCATGCAGAAAAATTAACTTGAAGATACCTGTAAGGGCTAAAACTATAAGAACTATAAAGCCTTAAGCAGAAAACATAGATAAAATCTTAAGTGACTTGAATTTGGCAAAAATTATTTCAAAGACTTTGAAAAGCATGAACTACAATGCTGTGATTATACTTTATGTTACTGAACTGTACACTTAAAATGGCTTAGATAGTAAATTTTGTTATGTGTATCTTATCACAATTTTTAAATATCATAGAATATTTTCTATTGGTATTCTATCGGAGGGGACATGAGCCATGAAAAAATATATATTAACAAATTAGACTTCATGAAAATATCAAACTTTTATTCTTCAAAAGACCCTTGTAAAAATGAAAGCAGGAGACATAAAAAGTTGCAAAATTGACAAAGGACATAACTTACAAAGGACTTTGTCTGGACTATATAAAGAACACTTACACCTCAATAATAAGAGAGCTCATTTTTTTTTTAGAAAAATGGGCAAAAGTTTCAAACATTTCATCAAAAATATAGAAGGGCAAATAAGCATATGAAAAGATACTTAATTTAATTACTTATTAGAAAAATGCAAATTGAAATCTTAAAGAGAAACTTGCATACCCACTAGAAGGGCTAAAATTAAAAAGTATACCAAATGTTTAATGAATTGGAGCCATTGGAACTCTTTACACAGCTGGTTGGGATGTGAAAGGGCGCAACCACTTGGCTAAATGGTTTGGCCACTTTTCACTAAGCAAAACATACGCCTACCATATGATCCAATATTTACTTTCCTAGGGATTCACCCTAAGAAATGAAAACATATCTTTACAAAAAACTTGCATCTAAAGGTTCATAGTAGCCTTATTTGCAATAGCCTAATGCTCTAAACACTTCAAATGCCCATTTAGAAGTGAACTGATGAAACAAATTTAGTATAACTATATAATGGGATACTATTCAGCAATACAAAGGAATGAACTATTGGTACATGCAACAATATGCTTGAACCTCAAAATAATTATGCTGAGTGAAAGAAGCCAGATAAAAAAGGATACATGCTGCCTGCTTCCATATATAAAATTCTAGAAAATGCAAATTAATCTATAGGGGCATAAAGCAGACAATTGGTTGCCTAGGAACAGGGTGGGATGAGAAGTGAGGCTGGATTTACCAAGGAGCACAGAGAAGCTTTCGGGAATGATGGACATGTTGGTTATCTTGATTGTAGCAGTAGTTTCATGGGTGTATACATATGTCAGAACTCATCAAATTGTGTTCTTTAAATATGTGCAGTTAATTATATGCCAATTATAATTCAATAAAGCTTTTCAGAAAAAGAAGAAAGATGGGGGGAAAAATCTACCTTCTGCCATCCTCAGGCAGCACAGGGTCATGGCTAGAATGTGGGCTCTGGGGGCTTCACTTAGATTGTGTGAGTTTCTAGCTGTGTGACCTTGGCCTAACCATGTGATCCACCTAAGCCTTGCTTTCCTCACCTGTGAAACAGAGATAGTAATGTTGTGAAGATAGATTATCTGGTATTTGTAAAGTGCTTAAAACAGCAGCTAAAGAAGGGTAAATGTTGGCCACCACCCTTCCCCTCTCCCACTCCCCATCATCATCATCTATAAAGCTGCTAATGGACACGCACAGTAGAGCTCAGCATTCTGGTGAATGGATGGAGGGGAATAGGGGAGAAGACAAGAATTCAAGTCTGACTGGTACCCAGAAGTCCCACCACCCTTTGGTGATGCCTTGAGGCAAACTCTAGAGACCAGGTTTAGCCAGGTTAGAAACAGCAGGAGAAATGTCACAATGAAATGCATTAGCTTGCACAATTCATATGTGCTAATAATTACTTTTTTAAAAAGAAAGAAACTGCAGGGGAGAGAGATAAGTGGATAAAAGCTGGTGGGGTGGTGGTGGGGGAATGAAAAATAAGGATGACGTCTGACGGGCAGTATGGGGACCCTTTCTGAAATTCCCAACTTTCTAGCAAACGCCTTGCTGTTGAAATAATCAAATTGGGAAATGGACTGTCCTCTGTCCTT
Source organism: Marmota monax (assembly GCF_021218885.2). NCBI lineage: Eukaryota > Metazoa > Chordata > Mammalia > Rodentia > Sciuridae > Marmota > Marmota monax. Next base: position 19,540,405 of record NW_026692194.1, on the reverse strand, counting down.
TCAGCATTCCAAGGCTTTCCAGTTAACCACCCCTCATGGCTTAGTCTCTGCTCACCTTGGATCTGGGGTGTCACTTGAGAAGATCAGCACCTTCAGAGCTGTGTTGCCATCTGGGTGACTGGAGTGAGCACTCATTCAGTCCCTGACCCAGATACAGCCATAGGGCAAAGAAATGCTGCTAGCAACGGGCTACTCAGGGTGAGGACAGGGAAATCTACGAGAAAAAGTGCAAGGCCTGGGTGAAAATATTGGACTGGTGGGGATGGAGGGTGGGGAGAGGAGATTGCTGGTTAGAAACTGAAGGAGCTTTTTTTCCAGAATCCGCAATGGGGTCACGTAAGCACAAATTGAAAAAATGAGGACTTAGCAATTGGGGCCGTGGTGGGATCCAGCTGGCCAGAAGCCTGGGGCCAGGCAATTTCATTCTCTAGGAGAGGTTTCTGTAGGAGCATAACTGGGAAAAGAAATGGAGAAAAAGATGATTCAAATTAATAAGCAGGTGAGCCAGGCCACCCTTCAGAGAGGGTTTGTGCCCAGGTTGGTGGTGCTGCTTGGTAGAAAGGTGTCTCAGCCTGAAAGCACAGTGAAGCTTAGCAGCTCATGATCAAAATCCAGCTCCATGGTCTTACTGGCCACATGCCATTTGCCTCACTCCCATCTTTCTTATGTGACTCTCTGCCCAAATGACTGCCCTCTTTAGAGTATATCACCTGGGCTCTCCTTTACCTCCAGCTCCAGGATGGATTTGGCCACTGGGAGGCCTGGATGGGGGCACAGGAGAGCAGGAGAAAAGAGAGGTTAGGGTATTTCTTTTCTGCTCCCTTCTTTCTTTGGGGTTTGGTCCTGTCTGTCACCATGTTCCTCCATGACTCTAGGTCCACCCCTGTGGTTCCAGTTCTTACTCCTGACTTCGGTCATAGTCTTTGCTTTCCTTGACCTGTTGGTGGTAAGAGCTTCCTGTTAGTTTCTGGGTACATCTCCAGCTTTTGTTCCTTCTTTAACCTACCCTCATCTCTCTGAGCAAAACCTCTTTATCTGAACCATATTCAGAGGATTCTAGTCCTTACCAGGTAGCTGCGTAGTAACCTGGGGCTGTCAACCTCGGGGCTCTGTTTTCTCATTTATAGCGGGGTCATTTATAGCGGGGACACTGGAAGTCAAGTGAATTCCATGAGATAATGCACAAATTAGCTACTGATGGGATCTCAGACAATGTCTTAGCAGAGGGCCCTGGGAACAGTGGCACCAGGATGCTGTAGGTCTCCTAATCTCTTCTCTCTCCTCTCTGAGTCCTCTTCACCTTAGGTAAACCCTGTGCACTCAGATTGACGAGAAGAAGGACATCCCTCCAACTTCTGGTCATGCAGGCTGGGGAAGGCAGGAGGGCATTGTGCCAGCCTAGCATACTAACCGGCCCCTGGCAAAGGTCAGCCTGCCCGGAATAAGGAACTACCCACAGCCAGGAAAGGTAAATCCAAACCGAAAATATAGACATTGAGCATTTCAGTCAACACAGCCCACAATGCAACCTCTCAGAGCACTATTTATGAGTCAATAAACCATCTCAGTGACTCTAGGTTGGAAGCTCTAAGGTCTCCTTGAATGGCTTATGGAAGTTACTGCTAATCAGGGCTCTAGGGGGCCTAGAGGCCAAGGCTGGGGTGTCTCCTTTCTCTCTCTCTCTCTCTCTCTCTCTCTCCTCTCTCTCTCTCTCTCTTTTAGTTGTAGTGGGACACAATACCTTTATTTTATTTATTTATTTTTATGTGGTGCTGAGGACGGAACCCAGTGCCTCGCACATGCTAGGTGAGCACTCCATTGCTGAGCCCCAACCCCAGCCCTCCTTTTTCTCTTAAAGCTGCTGTTTTTCCCCATTGGGGGAGCACCAGGCCCTGGAGGGGCTGCCATGAAGTGGGTGCCCTGAGAAGATTCCAGACTCAGAGAAGACAGCCGGCATCACCACAGGACTGAGAGCCAAAGTTGTGTCTTCTGCAGAGGAGTGAGGAAGAATGCAATTATTTCTTGCTGGGGGTGAAGGAGGGCTATCGTGTAGGGATCCAAAAAGCACAGCATGGAGGCCTGAGTGTGAATCCTGATTGACATTTCTTTGTTGTTTGACCTTGGCAAATGTACTTACCTGTCTGTGACTCCATTGTGTCACCTGTAAAATAGGATAATAGTAATGATATGTTTGCCTAATAATGTCTTCATAAGAATTAAATGAGATTACACACACTTATAAAATGACTCCTAGCAAAGTTAAGTAGTGTCCAAATTAGTCATTATCAAAAACACAGTTTGCTGGGCGTATCACTTCCCATCTGGCTCTTTCTCCCAACTCCAAAGAGAGTGAGTCCCTGGGAAACTGAGGGGTAATAATTCGACACCCACCTCTGGGAGGGTAACAAACACAGTCACACAAGGTCCGGACCTGGATCAGCTCTCACAGCCCAGCAGAGCCCAGAGGCAGCTGGAGGAGGAGTGCCAAGGTCATCTCAGCTAAGTGGCTGGTTCCCAGCAAACTGTGTCTTCAGGCAGCACCTTGGGTACTCTGACAGACTAGCAGAGCTAGACTGTGCTGTCTAGAAGCCATTGCTGCTTTGTAGAAAGCAAAATAGTCTGGAAAGAGTCTCAGATTTGAAAGCCCCAACATCAGCTGATGTTAGATGGCAGAAGTGGTGCCATGGGCAGGGGACATCAGTCTCCAAGAGGGTTTCCAAGGCCATAATGGACCCCAGTGAGTTCTCCAGGTCTGGGAGTACCCTTCCTCAGGCTCTGAACTGCATGTGGCCACAGGCTGAGAGTGAATCCAAGTTTTAGGGATAGATGAACATCTCCAAGATCATAAAACAGAACTGAGTGCTAATTAGTTATCTCCTTTTCCCTCTCTTACTCTTCCCAACTGATAGTTATGGAATATCTCCTATGTGCCAGGTGACTATTCATAAAGCAGTTTTACCAACCTAGATGCCCTTCAACAGATGAATGGGTAAAGAAAATGTGGTACATATACTCAATGGATTATCACTCAGCCTTTAAAAAGAATGAAATTATGTCATTTGAAGAAAAATGGATGGAATTTGAGAACATTATGTTAAGTAAAATAAACCAAACTCAGAAAGTCAAGGGTTGTGTGTTTTCTATCATATGTGGTAGCTAAAGAGGAAAAAGGAAAAGAAAGATTGAGGGGATCTCATGAATATTGAAGGGAGAGCACTCGAGTAGAGGAAAGGGACCAGGAGGAGGGAGGTGGGAAGGGAAAAGGGGAATACCAGGAAGGGATTTTGGTCAAATTACATTGTTATATTTGTGTGTGCGTGTGGGTACGAGTATCTAACAACAAAACCCACCATTATGTACAGCAAAGCACCATTAAAAAAATGTGATTTCCTTCAAAGTGTCTAAGAGCAAATAGTGAACATGCTGAATATTTCCTATGGGTCAGGCACTAATCTAAGCACTTTACACATAATTGCATTGTATATCAAGTTGCATTTTTCAAAGATGGCTGCTCTTCTTACAAAATGGTGTTGGCACTCCATCCATCAACTATATCTCCTCCTCTTAAAAACCTGAGTAGGCTTTTGTGACTGCTTTCACCAATAGATTATGTCAAAAGTGAAGTTATCTGATTTCCAAGGCTAGATCATAAAAATGTCATGCTCTTCTGCCTTGTACTCCTTTTTGTTTGTTTGTTTGAATTGAACTCGGGAGCAGGGGCACTTAACCACTAAGCCACATCCCTACCCCTTTTTAAAAATTTATTTTGAGAAGGTCTCACTAAGTTGCTGAGGGTAGCTTTGAACTTGTGACCCTCCTGCCTCATCCTCCTGAGCTGCTAGGATTACAGATGTGTGGTACTGCACCTGGCTGCCTTGTACTCTTGTGTGCTCACTTTGGGGAACCAACTTCATGCTATAAGGAAGCACAAGCCACATAGAAAGACCACAATGTAGATGTTTTAGCTGACAGACCTAAATGGGGTCTCAGCCAATACCCAGCATCAACCACCACTTATGTGGATGAAGAAGCCTCTGAAATGGCTCAAGCTCTAGCCCCAGTCATTGTCTAACTGCCAGTGCATGATAAACCATGAACAAGAATCACCTCACTGGGGCCAGTTAACCCCCATTGCCACTAGAGATAATTAAATGATCATGGTTGTTTTAAATTAAACCACTGAATTTTCAGGTGATTTGTTACACAGCAATAAATAACTAAGACCCATGAGTATTCCAATTGTTATTTGATTACTTTTGTTCCCTACCAAGATGTAACCTAAAAGAAAGTAGAGCCTGGATTTCTCATATACATAGCTGTATCTCTAGGATCTAGCAAAAAGTAAGTTCCCATTGAGAATTTGTTAAATGAATAAAATGTCATTGTTCTTGGTTCTTACAAAACCCTGGAAAATGTCAATAAGGAAAGCATTCTGATCATCTTTGTCAGTAAAGAAAATTGGCCCAGAGAAGTTAAGTGGCTTGTCAAATGTCCCATAGTCCCACATGCAGTCACTATCTGGGTAAGGAACAGATTCCATGTCTCCTAACTAACTCCTCCAGCGGGTGTTCTTTCTCCTGTGCCATACTATTGTCAAGCAGATACATATCTCTGCATAACTGTCCTAAATTGGAACATATCCTGGAATGATAGCACCAGATGAATGCAAATCTGGTATTCTTCCTTGAAAAAATATAGGGTTTTTTGGTTTGTTTTTGCTGTGCTGGGGATCAAACAAGATGCCTTGTGTGTACCAGGCACTCTACCACTGATCTAGACCCCCATCTCACAGAGAGTCTTTATATGAGGTGTGGGGGCAGGGAAGAAATCTGACTTGGCTATAGAACTGGAGAGGAAATTCTACAAGAAAAAGCTTTTGGAGTGACTTTCAGTCTAAAGTGAACAGGGCACATGTGGAGTTGGCAGTAGATCTGAGCTAACAGAATGAGCCAAAGATATCTGGAAAACAGGTTTGAGTAGGGGGAGGGAATCCAGGGCTTCAGACTTCTCTGTTGAGCTCTACATAGGAAATTGCCCAGCTTCTGCCATATTATTCACCTTCTCATCTGTCTTAGTTCTTTTGTACTATTATAAGAAAATCTCTGAGACTGGATAATGAACAAATGATAGGAATTTATTTCTCACAGTTCTGGAGGCTGGGAAGTTCAAGGTCAAAGCCACAGTAGGTTCAGTGTCTGGTGAGGACCAGGTCTCTCTGCTTCCAAGGTGGCACCCTGTTGCTGCATCATCCAGATAGGACAACACTATGCCCTCACATGGCAAAAAAGAAGGGGTGAACCAACCTTTTTTAAATCACTGATCCATTCATAAGGCAGAACCCTTGTGGCCTATTTCTTCTAAGAGCTCCACCTCTTAGTAACACAGTGGAAATTAACTTCCAACAAGAATTTTGGAGGGGACACATCCAGGCCATAAGATGGTCCAAAGCAACAGGCTAACCAAGAAGGGAGGATGGCTCAAGAAGAGATCTCTCTTCCCAGAGAGAACTATCTTAAGGGAAACCCAGCCATGACACTGTGAGGAAGACAACACGACTCCTTTTGTTTTGGAAACTAAGACTGCAGACCAGGAGAGGCAAGAAATGTTTTATATGTTTTTCTTTATTCCCTTTCTTCCTGAATTTGACAGTGTCTCCATTTTATTTCCAATGGAAGAAAAAATGACAACTAGGATTTCTCTGGAATCTTGAACACAGAGCTCAGGTTTTTATGAAAGCACGTAGTTTCTTAAAAAAAAAAAAAGGTGGGGGGGCATTGACCTCAGTAACAAAATAAATTCTGTTTAGCTTGGTACTTAATATCTTGGCCTTTCTAAGTTAACTTACCAAGTGATTTACTTTAACCCAATATCTGCAACAGCTGACCTTCTAGTAGATGCCGTCTTTATCTTACCTCAGGGACACAGGTCACAGACAAATCCGCAAATGAGTCTTAGAAAAGATCTATATAGAGTAAATGTGTTTAGATGGGTGTTGGTGGCATATTCCTGTAATACTAGCTAGTGGCTTGGGTGGCTGAGGCAGGAGGGTCGTGAGTTCAAAGCCAGCTTTAGCAATTTGGCTAGGCCCTAAGCAACTCAGTAAGATCCTATCTTTAAATAAAATACAGAAAAGGCTGAGGATGTGGCTCATTGGTTGAGTGCCCCTGGTTTCAAATCCAAGTATCAAAAAAAAAAAAGAGTAAAAAATGTGTTTTTAAAAAAAGTGTTGCCAAGCTCAGTGTTGCACACCTATAATCTCACTACCTGGGAGGCTGAGGCAGGAGGATTGAAAGTCCCAGCCCAACCTGGGCAAAACCCTATCTCAAAATAAAATTTTCAAAAAAGGGTTAGGGATGTTGCTTAGTGGTGTAGCAATTGCTTAACATAATTGAGGCTCTGGGTTCAATTTTCAGTACTGAAAAATAAAAAGGGGAAAAAATAAATAAATGTGGACCATGGAGGGGTGAGATGCAGCTTGGGTGGCAAAAGCCCTTAAGTCCTCAGAGGACTGGAAGGTCAGTCCTGAAACCCTTGGAGCCTCAATTTCCCCATCTGTAAAAGCAGAACTAGTGTCACATCAGCATGTAAGATTACTTTCTAGAAATAAAATTCTCTATTAAAACATTAAACTTTACTCCATAAGTAATTAGTGAGTACTTTCTACGAACAGATTAAAGTAACAGACCCCCAGTGGAATGCAGAATGTAGCCCTTATCCTCAGGACTTTCATTCTACTGAGGGACAAAAGACTTACACATATAGAACAACAGTCAGTAAAAGACTGGCAATAGTGGCAGAATGGATTGTAGAGATGATAAATGCTGCAATCAGTCAGTAAAGAAGGATGCAGGGAGGAGGTGAGGCCTAATGTGGGCAGTGAAGGATGGGCAAATTTTAGGTAAACAGTCAAGAGTCACACAGATTTAATAAACAGAAAAATTTGTAATGCACAGCTTATTATTATATAAACGTTAGCATATCAAAATCCATACAGTATAATCTGAAACCACTCTGTGGATAGACTGTATTCTTTATTCAAAAATATTTGCTACCACCCCTACACTTCCCACCAACTCTGGTGTCAGAGTTGTTCTTATGATTTATTATCCAAAGGAACTGATACACATCACATCCAGGTAGTCTCAAGAGTGGGATTCCTCATTGTTCTTTTCCTCTGCCACAAGGCAGACATAAGAAGTTCCACTTCTCCAGCTTGAGTCGGGAATAAAGAGGACACGGAACAGTGCTGAATAATGAACACGTAATATGAATAAGAAAGAATCCTTTGTGGTTGCCCTTGTGCATGGGAGGCAAGCACTCTACCAACTGAGCTATACCCGCAGCCCTACACAGCATAACTTTATCTAAGCTGATAAAAGCTTGAGACAGAAAAGTCTGAAATAATCTTGACACTGCAAAAAGAAAAAAAATTCTGAAATGATCAGTTACATAGTGAGTGCTGAAAAATGCAAAGTATCACAAGAGGAACTGAAAATTATTATGATGATTTAAAAAAAAAAAAACCACTAATATAGCTGGGCATGGTGGCACACACCTATAAACCTAGCTGTCCCAGCTCCTTGGGAGGCAAAGGCAGGAGGATAGTGAGTTCAAGGCCAGCCTGGACAATTTAGTAAGATCCTGTCTCAAAATAAAATAAAAAGAGCTAGGGATGTAGCTTAGTGGTAAAGCTCTCCTGAGTTTAATCCTAGTACTGAAAAAAAAACCAGTAATACTATTAATGAATATCCCTTGTATTGAACTTGACATGTAATGTACATCACATAACACTTTGATATACATCATCTGAGCCAGACCTGTGAGTATTTTCCCCACTTAACAAATAAAGACACTGAAGTTCAGACCCCAGTTCAAACAGCTTAAGTGTAGACAAGCCCCAACCCAAGCCCAGATCTTTTGACTTCCAACCTATATCTTTAAAAGCACATATGAGACCCAGTGTCCACCCTATGGGGGCTGAGAGTCAAGACCTGCTGCTCTGGCCCCACTAAGCAGTCAAGCCAAGAGAGCAGCCAGTATAGCTCTTGGGATGGAGTTTTTTCTGTCTACTCTATAGCAGCCTTGGAGCTCGGGGATACAGCTTCCTTTGAAAACTCCCTTCTTCTAATTTTGAAAACTTTTCTCACCTTGGTGGAGCTAAATCACTTCACTGAAGTGTGTTCTTGGGAGAGCCCTCTTCCCCCCATTCCCATCCCCCATTGTCTCCAGTCTGTTTTTATTTTCTAAGGCAAATTCTGTGATTAGGATGTGGGTAAGAGTCTGAAAAACATGAAAGGAAGAGAGAAATGAAGGAAAGGAGTGGGATATACAATAAAGGCAAACAATAAACAAAATTAGTTCCCTACACATAGCCCAGGAGGTTCCCAGTATTCTAAGGAAGTGGAAATCCCCTCCCTCCCCAATACTACACCTTGGCCTTCCTGGAGTCCTCCCTGATCAAGGCTCCCCACCACCAAACCCAGGACAGACGTTGCATAACTAAACCTGAGTCAGTCCAGTGTAGACCAAGGAGAGTGGTTCATATGAATTTGTAAGTCAATCAACCAGTTGCATTTATTCTTCCTGTAGCATCCCAGTCTTGGGGCTGGATTGGACATGATGGCTTGACCAGGTAAGGTAACCTGGGACTGCTAGGGTCTTGCTGCTCCTCTCCTAGCTTCTGGGCCCCCTGACTGGTTGATATAACACTAGGGAATCAAAGCTTCTTCCCTGAACTTGACTCACATTGGACAGTCTCCTTTGTGTGCAACTCTTTGAGATTTCCATAAATAATGAAAGTGATGTGGATTAACATCCCTCTCCTTCCCTCCACTTTTTTTGTAGCACTGGGGATATGAACCAAGACCTCATGCATGTTAGACAAGCAATCTATCCCTGTCTCTCCTTTTTGAGAAAATTCTTACTATGTGCCACATCCTGTTCTAAGTTCTTTCCATGCATTAACTCAGTACCTTACTCTGCTATTGTTATGTCCATGGTACAGAGGAGGAAGCTGAAAACTTCTGATGCACTTACTATTTATAGTGAAATGATCCAGAGGGGTGTCCTGAAGCCTACCGAAGGAACTGAGGAGATGGGAAGGTCAAGATCTGAATAAATGCGAATACACAGCAAGTTGGTGAGGTGCCTCCAGCTCTTTTTTCTCTGGCCAAAAGAAAAGTTACCCAAGGAAGAGTCTATTGGATTGGGACCTGAGGTCTAAATCTGTTCCAAATTAATCAAATGACCTTGAACAATGTATCTCTCTCTGTCCTAGATTCCCTATGGGTGCAGTGTGGGGAGAGGGAACTGGCACAAGACATTGAGACAGCTTGCCATGTATTTACCATATAGCCAAACAGTTGTCCATGTCTTGCCCTTCCAATCTCCCCAATGCCTTTGGCAATTTCAAGACCCATTTCATTATAGAGAATAGTTGCATCAGAATTTTTCAGTTTCCTCATCTGTGGTAGGGATGAGAGTAATGACCTAAGGTTCAATGACACCTCTAGTTAACTGTCCCTGGGCTCTGCCAAGCAGCTGGCAGTGATGTTCCTGGGAAATAAGCTGGAGGCTGCTGTAGCTGGGCTCTTTTCCCGAACAGCTGGTGTGGAGAGCAGGGAGGGCAGGACAAACTCTGAGACTCCATCCAACTGCAGTGTCTATTAAGGGCGACCCAGATGGCCACGAGCCAACCACCCATGCCTGTGTGCTTTGCAAGCTGTAGCCTCTCCTTTTGAAGGTCTCTCTCCACAGTTGGAGGAATTCTCATTCTACTTCCTGCACCTCTCTACCTGGGCTAGGCCTCAACCTAAGCCTCCATCTTTATGCGGATCCTGTGAGCCTCTTCCTTCCCCATGGCCAATGCATAGCCTCTCACATGGGCTCCAGGACCCCTAGGCTTCCTTGAGCAGGCTTTAGAGGAGGGGGTTACAATGAAGATCACATGCTATATCCCCTTCCCAGATCAAGGCACAGAAACAGAGTCTTCTCTTATTTCTCAAGGTTAACACCTTCAAGGCCGAAGGCTCCATATAGGCAAAAGGGAGTTAATTAGAGGAAAAAAGCAATTAAACTGGAGGTGGCCTATGGATTCCCCTGAAATCCACCCAAGCTGGCTCATGGTGCCCAGCTTGCCTTCCCCCTTCAGGCCTATCTCCCAACCACAGAGCCAATTTGACTACCACAGACAGGAGGGCCTTTGGTCACAGTTCCCCTACCTGGATTCCAGGTCCTAATACTCTGTTTTCCCAAGAGAGAAGAGTAAAGATTCCTACAGGGATGGGGTGAGGGAGATTCTGGCTGCCACCAACCCCATGGCAGCCTTTTGTACTAGCATGCATGGCCGTTTATTTCCAGGTCCCAACCTGTCCATTCCAGGGTCAGCCCTGAGCTTTTTCCTCTGAATACCCAAAGGTCCAGTGTTTTTCTCAAAACAAAACATTGGCTTTTCTCTTAGATGGATTTTCCCTCTTCCTCTTGCTAAACAGGAAACAGTTGAAGCTTTAGAATTACAGTGTGCCCTGCTTCCAGCCTTCAAGCTCTCAGGGGTCTCAGGGTCTGGTATGAGAGCAGCACATAAATAGTAATCACACATGAACAGCAGGACTTGGGTCAGTCGTGAATGGAGGCTGAGGTGCTGGTCAGCCTGCAGAAGTAGGTCCTTCCAGGAGTTAAGGTTTTAAACTAAGCATACAATTAGAATAGTCTTCAGGACTATAGCACATGGCTTTATTGGCCAGCAAGAACAAATTACCCCTATGTTTATTTTTAAAAAGTCAATGACCTATGAATAAACAGCACTTGACATTGAAAATTGCCACATTAAATTCTGAGGTACTGTGTCCATTACAGCAACCTCCCGAGCTCTTCCAAATTGTCACCTAGGATGAATATGACAGTAAACAATGCTTTAAAAGTAAGTAATCTGCTCCATAATTATTTCAGCGGCTATGACTGCCAACCAGCAGGATCACTTATGAAAAAGGATGCAGTCATTCCTTATTAAAAATGCATGAATATACAGCCTCTTGATTGTGGAAATAATCAGCAGACTATCTAATGTAACAAGACTTAGCCACAGAAGAATTAATTAGGGTGAAATTGATTAAGGAGAAGAGGGTAAAAATCTATTTGTGATGATTCGGGCTTCCATTAAACTCAAGCATTAATTCTCACATACTTCCCAAATTAAGAGCTTCATCTAAATGCTCCTCATTAATATTCCAACATACTCCACCCTCCTTTAACCAGAGAGAAATGTGGGCAAAGAAAATTACAGATTCTGTTCTTGTGGACTCTACAGCTTCTGTTTTAAGGAATACAGCAGATGAGAGGTTTCATGATTATTTAAAATAAAAAATGGGGGTGGGGGAGGTAGTAAAATCACCAAATTTTTCTGGTCTTAGAGCACTGACTACTTCTATTAGGTTTCTCGAAAGCTAAAGGAAGCATGCAACATGAATAATTATAGTTCAGCCTCCTGACTTCTCTTTGTCCTGTGGTAACCTGCTCCAAAACAGATAAGGGGACTCTGGAGGGGTCACATATTCCGTTGCTTGCCATGAGGCAGAGTTGTATTAAAACACATACGTCATTATCTCCATCTCTGGAGCGGCCTCCAGGGACCCGGACTCCACCACTCCCTTGGTAACAGTCGGGAGCGGCGGCTCACATATTCCCAGCTCCTCCTCCCCTCCGCCCCCTGCAGCCGTTTGCAAGATGGGAGGAGAAAGGAGAAGCTTCCCTGCACCATCGTTTTGTCTTTCACTTTGTCTCCATTAGGAACCTACTCTGTGGTTCCTGACCTTCTGTGTCCCAACTGTGCTTATATTTCACAGGTCAGTGACCTTTTCTTGTTCCTCCAATGACTATTATCTTTGCAACAATTCTTCCATCTGCCACCTTGTTTTTTTGTTCTGTGGTGGGTAAGGTTGAGTTCGCTCTTTGTCTGAGCTGGGACAGGCAGCTCCTAGTCTGGAAGCAACCAGAGTTCTCAGAGCCTTCTCTGCCTAGGAACGCTCCCCCTCAGCACCCATGGAACAGACCACCTGGGGCAAGGTGGGAGCATGGAGTCAGCAGCCTTACCAGCAAAATAGGGCAATAGGAGAGCAAGCTGTTGACAGAGGCCTTCAAGCATGGTCCTGAAAGCAGGAATCCAAGCCTTGAGGAGCAGCCAGGCAGTATCAGAGAAAGGAGGGAATCCCAAACAGAGGGAGTTAGGACAGTATGCCTGTGGCAGCTTCATTACCAAGAGCCCCAGGAAGAAGGTTAGGCACCCCCACATCTCCTTCCCTCCCTTTAAGCTGTCTCCCCCAGGATGCTGCCACACTACACAGTATCTGCCAGCACCCCCCCCACACACACCCAATCCCAGTCACCATTCAGGACTTTGAATGACAAAGGAGGAACATGAAGAGGTGGCAAGAGCCACCCTTTCTCTCAGGAAGCTCCTTTAGTTCTATGGAAATTTATGGATGCAAATGATTTTGTGGGGGCAGGGACCCCAAGCAGCCAACCCCTAAATGCAAATAGTAATGGGGGAGGCAGGATGGTCATCCTAGCTCCACCCATCCACAGAGCCTGGAATCCCAGGCTTCAGGGTATACATAGCCGTAGCCACACCCCTTCCTTTTCTCTCTCCCCCTCCGTGTGTGTGTGTTTCTGGGGATCGAGTCCAGGGCTTTGCATGTATGTGCTAGGAAGTGTTCTACTACTGAGTGACGTCTCCAGCCACCCACTTTTGCTTCTATTCTTCTCCCATCTCTTTTTCAGTTTAGATATTAGCAAATTGTTTCTGAAGACCAAACTGCAACTGGAACTTTTTTCTTAGTACCAAGGAGGGTAGAAGTGAGAAAGATGTGATCCCTTCCCTCAAAAATGTTGCAGTCAGATAATATTGACTCAAGTGAAGCAAGTGAGAAACCACAGTGGATCATGTATCATAAAGTATTAAACTGAATACTACCAAATGAACATCAAATGCTATCAGAAAAAGGAAGGGGACCCTTAGAAGTGGGCTTTGGTGATCAGGAAGGCTCCAGGGAGCAGGTGGGACTTGAATGGGTTCGTGGGGGGGCGGGGCGGGTACTGGAGATTGAACACAGAGGAGCTCTATCCCTGAGCCACATCCTCAGCTCTTTTTATTTTGCTTCAAGACAGTCTCTCAAGACATTTGCTTTCAAAACAGTTGCTAAGGTTGGCCTCAAACTTGCAATCCTCCTGCCTCAGCTTCAGGAGTAGCTGGGATTATAGGCATGTGCAGCCATGCTGACTAACTGTTGTTTCTCAATAGTATTAGAGGGGTGCCGGACTCTAAATGTTCCTGGACTTGCCTTTGTGGGTATGGAGCATTTTAAATAAGAATCCATCATGACTGATGGCGGTAGACAGGACACATTTGCTGAAGGTCCTCTTGCCATCTTGTCCCTCCTGTGTAGCAGGTGTGGCCTGTGGGCAGAGCAGGAGCTTTGTTTGCACCATGGAAACCCCAGGGCCTCAGAAGTTTCCCCAGCTTCAGCAAGGATGTTGAGCCTCGTCTCCTAGGAACCTGGAGTCTGGGGCAGGAATTATTTTGACTACGCTGCAGCCAAAGGGAAAGCAGCCCTGATGAAACTACTAGTCATTCCTTAGCAGAGTCGAGGAGCTGCCTTAGGACCGGGGAACGCGGGTCCCTCTTGCACTATCCCAATTTTAAAATAACAGCAAAGTAGCAAACAACAAATAGCAAACAGAGAAGTGTGGTGGACATCTTTTTGACCTTATGAAAGTTTTCAGCTCTAGGTTCCTTTAAGTAGTCCTCTCCCTTAGCAATGAAAAATGCTTTGAATCCCAGATCTGCCCTTTAATAAATATGTTTTATGGTAAATTACTTGTCTTCTCTACTAACCCTCTGATTTTTTACTGGGAAAATTTCAAACCTAGAGAAAAATTGAAAGGATAGTACAGAAAAACCTATAAATCTTTCATCTAGATTCACCAAGTGTTAATGTTTTACTATTTGCTTTCTCTTTCCATGTGTTTATTTTATATTCACATATACACTTATGTATACATATATATGTATAATTTTAGGGTTTCTGAGCATGTGCCACATGCCTGGCTCATGCAACTCTTATTAATCAACCCAGATTATAAATCCTTGAAGGCAAGAACTGAGTCTTCTCCTTTTGAAAATAATGTTTACAATTAAAAAGACTTCTTTATACAGATCACCTCATTTGCTCATCAGACTCCTGAGGGAGATATTTTTATTCCCATTTTATAAAAATGAAGCATTTCATTATGCTTAGGAACTCTGATATTGAATCCCTAATCTACCCTTTAATAAACATATTTTACAGCGAGTTACTTAACCTATTAAATCTCTGTTTACCCAACTATAAAATGGGGGTAACAATGTCTTCCTCCCAAAGATGTGGACTAAATGAGACAACTGAGAAAAAAAAAATGCTTGGGAGCTGGGGGTGTGGTTCAGTGGTAGAACATGTGCTTATCATGCAGGAGGCTCTAGGTTCAACCCCATCACAAGAAAGAAAAAGAAAGAAAGGAAGGAAGGAACAGAAGGAAGGAGGGAGCAAAGAGTGAGCTCAACATAGTGCTTGGCATATAAAGAATACTAAAAAATAAAATGGGTGTTATGTGTGTTTATACACTCAACATGCTTGTACATATATTGTCCGATGCTTACGAAGGTCAAGGTCTAGCTGTGGTCACTTGGCTAAATAAATAGCAGAGCTCAGGTTCAAGGCCCCATTTGCCCTATTCCAAATCCATATCCTAAGCCCATTTTCCACATAACATTATTCTACTGGTTATGGGCTAACCAGTGCTGCTTTGTATGCACCATTTATCAAAGTCATTTGAATACTGTGTATAAAAATTAGATTTGATCTTATTCACACCTAATCACCCATCTTATTTATACCTAATTTCAAAATATGTAGAGCAAGATTCCATCGCTTTGATTATACAGGGTTGGCCAACAGGCCCTACACTGATGGTCCTTTCTTCCCAGATCTCTGCCTGTGTGCCACCCTCTGCTCATGGCTGTGTTACTTGGTAGTCTCACAACATGCCCAAATCCACCACACTGGGCAGTAATCACCGTGCCCCGTGAGGCAGCATCTTGTGACTGGACAGTGCTATATATGTCAACCCAAGTGTTCCTCTTCCCTAACCTGCTCCTGCAGGTAATTGGTCTGTACCAGGGAAAAGACTGGAAAATGGTACTTGGTTAAAGTGGAGTGGCTTTAGGTGTCCAGGACAGACAGAGGTCCTTGAACATGCCCCATGGTTTTCATTGGAAATTCCCATTACTCCTTTTTTTCTTTTTCTCTTTCTTTCTTTCTTTAAAACTGGGGATTGAACCCAGAGGCCCTTTACCACTAAGCTACATCCCCAGTCCTTTTTATTTTTTATGTAGAGACAGGATCTAAGTCACTTAGGGCCTAGCTAAATTGCTGAGGCTAGTCTCAAACTTGCAATCCTGTCTCACTTCCCAATTTGCTAGGATTACTGGCATGTACCACTGCACCCAGCCCCACTACTGCTTCCTACTAAGAACACCAATCAACATAGGGGAAATCAACAGCAGCAAAAATCCATTATTTCAAGCCAGAGTCAAAGGTCTTTACCCCAAAAGAATGAGGATAGGTCCCACTGAGAATTACTTCCTCCTGGCTGGGCTTGTGAAGTATGGATTTGCTATTCCGATGAGTATCTGGAGTTCAGGGGAAGGAAAAATGTCATAGGAAAACTGAGCCTTGGGCAAGTGGGGGCTGCAGCTGGGTAGTAGGGAGGGAGGGGAAAGGCCATTCTGACTTGAGGAATAGAGGACACAGCACTAATAAAAGTGCAGAGATAGGGGAGCAAAAGGCCTGTCCTAGAGACTGAGGGACTGTGTGTTCAGGGAATAGAGGGGGGCCCCTCCCTTCCAGACACAGATCTTGTTAGGGCTGTGGAACAGCTAAATATTTCATTGATGGAAAATTGGATGTGGCCATGGTGCTTGGGATGTGGATTCTGATTTCACGGCTGAAGTATCCAGATGGCTGATTAGGCCTCAGAGAGACCCCCCCCCCGCCCCCATACACCCCCAAGTGCCTTGGTTCCCTGGTCATAGGAAGGTGCAGGTACCAACTTTCTTTCCCCAGTGAGTCTCAAGGTGTCCATGCTCTGGGTCTGGGTGGTTGAAGAAACACTCTACCTGAGCCAGACTCCATTGTCTCATGAGCCCCAGACCCACCTGGTTTCTAGTCACTTAGTGAACTCACTTTTCGCATTTACTATATGTCAAATCATCATTTTAAGCACAAAAGCAGCACAGACATCTCTGCCTAGGAGACAGGCTCCCTAACAGGTCTTTAACTATGGAGACCATAAACAAAGTGCTAAGGAGACCAGGGTGATTCATGCCCCTGGGCCTGAGCTTCCTGGAGGAGGTACCCCACCCCCCCTGTTGATGCACTCCTTCAAAAGAGGAAAAGCAACTGCTAACCAGTATTTAGTGAGGACTCACGTCTAAAGAGGCACTGTGTCGTGCTCCTTCTGTACTCCAGCCTTTCATCCAGCAGTCCTGTAAAAAGAGATATTAGCACTCTTAATTGCACAGACAAAAGTATTCCAAATGGGAAGACATGTGAAAGAACCCCAGGTCCTGGGGAACATTTAGTCATTTGGAGAGGCTAGGGCAGGGGAGGCACAAAGTGGGCCGGCAGGAAATGAGCCTGGGAGGTGATCTGGGGCCTTGAATGTCAGTTGGGATAACAACTATGAATTTTATCCACTTAGCTGTGGCTCTAAAGGATAGTGAAAAGGTCCATGACAAATGTCTCTGTTCTCCTTCTTCCCTGATGGCCTCTCTAGCTTCCTCTCCAAGTCCTAATCATTCCCCATCCGTCTCAACACGTATGGATGGTGGATGGTGTACCTTGAATGTAAGCCAGGTACCATTCTGGGGGCTGGGGAGATAGCAAGGAACAAAATAAAGACAACTTTCATGGAACAATGAGGAGGGAGGAGTGGGGAGACAGATAACAATAAAAAATATATGCAAATGAAAGAGATCATTGCCTAGTGATAGGTACTGCCATAAAAATGAAGCACCACGCTGGGGGTGTAGCTCAATGGTTGAGTGCTTGCCTAGCATGCATGAAGTCCTGGGTCTAATCCCAGCACTGCCCCCCCCCCAAAAAAAAATAAATAAAACAAAACACAGAAATGGGATAAGACCAATGAGGGAGGGAGGCTGCTTTCTTCTGGACAAACAGGGAAGGCTTCTCTAAGAAGTGACTTCCAAAGGAGGCCTGAAGAATGAGAGCAGATGGGAAGACAGAGGAAGTCTACACTACTGGCTTGCCCTTCATGGAGTTCCTTGGGACCCTCTTCAACCCATCCCCTAGCTCTTGTTGGAGCCCCTCCTACTGTGCCTAGCCTACCCCTCCCCTGCTTCCCATAAGCTCCTGGAGACAGGACCCCAGCCCTGCTCCCACTCTCTCCACAACCTTCAGGAACACAGTGCTGCTCTTGGTCCACAGGAAACTGAATGGATTCCCACTAATTGAACTACAGGTCTAGAGCTGGCCTTGAAGCACCACAGGGCCTAGCAAGGGCTTGGTGGCAGCCATTAGGCTTAGGGAAGTGCACCCAGGGAATTGGTGGTACCATTAAGGGTGGCATTGTTGCCTCACGTGAGACAGAGTGGGGGGCTGGGGCCTCTGTATGCTTCCAGGGATGAAGGAAGACTGGGAGGGGAGTGGCCACTGTCTTGAGACCTGGCTATGAGAAGGGCTATGAAGAGACAGGGAAACTGAGAGGAGGCAGAGACCGGTTTCTTTCCCTGGCTTAGGAGAAACACTCAGGGTACTTGATGTTTGGGAATTTCCAGCAGAGTTCTTGCTGTACAGAATGGTGGTCTCCAGCCTTCCATTCAGGCAGAAACAACCATCAACCTGGGAATAGCAGGCTGGGCTCCTTTCTGGACAGGAGCTTTGGGACTTCACAACATACATGTCTGTAGCCTCCTATGCCCACCTGATCCTTTGTTCTCAAAGAGGAAGCCTCCAAGCTCCATCAGGCAGATATGCACTTCTGAGTATCATCACCGGGGTAAGAAGGATGTCCACCCTGAGAGGACCCAGGTCTGCTGAAGGAAACCTGGCATAGTGGAAGAGCAAGGCTTGGGAAACAGCCTTCAAGCATGTGTAAGTGGGTTATGATAATCACTCACTTCTCTTAATTCTTGTTTCCTCTTCTCTCCATGAAGCTTTTGTTAGTAAGGGTACAGGGGTCTCAGCACAGGGAGTTGAGAGATATTCAGTGTCCCCCATTTCAAATCCATTTCTAAAGGTAAGCTAAGTTCTTAGAGAACCAGGTTCTGTGCTGCCTGTATTCCTAAGCTGCCATGCTGCTCCTCCCCACACCCACCCAAGGTCATACATAACTTCCGAGAGAAAGCCACACTGATTCTGACATGGTGAAGGTTGGGGGCAAGTCAGGGAGAGACACAGAGTGGGACAGCCAGAGAGAGCCGTCTCAGAATCCCAGAGCTGGAGAGGGGGAAATGCTAAGGCCATGCTGAACAGATGGAGGATGTTTGGGGAACATTTTCAGATATGGTTTCCTTCCCTTCATTCGTAAGCCATTGCAGAATTTCATCCTCTTGGCAGCTGACAAGGCCCTTCTTCCTCTGAACCAGTCCCACTGGATCACCTCTTACTCATTCCTTCATGGCAGGAAGAAGATGACCTGCAACAGGCCTGATGAGTCCTAAGAGAAATTAAGTCAGCCTGAGTTGTTTCTTCTCCAGTTCACAGAATCTTGGCCCTGTGAACATGTCTTATTTTCCCCCTCAGTGGGCCTATTGGTGCCGTGAGAGAAAGGGAAGAGCAAGAAGAGGTTGATGATATGGGGGTTGTCACACTTCAGCTCTGGACCATGGAGCTGGAGAAGCAAAGTGGGCAAGGAATGGACTAGAAAGTCCAAGGAGTGGCTTCTTACAAAATGAGACTAACATCAGGACTAGGTAGTGCCTCTGGGGCTCAGGGCAACAAGCCCGGAAGGGAATGGCAAGTGGGTAGGATGGGTGGCACTCATCCTGAAAGTAGATGTGGGAACTCCACAGATGCTAGACTACAATTTGAGCAAAAGCCCAGCCCAGGACTGCACAGACCTAGAGAGACGGGGAGGGCCAGGTAAGGCTGGGCCCTGGGTGGGCTGCCGGCCATAGGTTACATTGGGACCTGAATGAAAGTCAAGTCCTGCTCCTGACATTCAGAGAGGGAGGCGATCATGTTGGGCTGGCAATTAGTGCCTTTCGTTGTCAGAAGAATCCAGTTGGAAACAACTTGGGGACCTGGACGATAATTTGGTAGCCACTGACTTTCTTGGAGGACCCCTTCCACCATTCCATTTCTGAAAGCCCAGACTTTTGACAGATGACAAGAAGGGAGAATACTTTTCTGATTACTCATTGCCAAAGCTCAAGATAATGTAGAATTTGAGGCCACGTGTGTTAAAGTGCAAATCTATTCTCACAAATTTTTCAAAGATTCCATCTCAAGTGTCCTTGAACTGAATAATGAGGAATTCAATGCTCTTCCTCAAGTCCTCTCTGCCTTTCTCCATGCATGTACCCTCCCCCGCACCCATTTCAGAATCTTCTCTTTTCTGCTGCAGTCTCTGCCTCCTCCTCCGCCACCTCCCTTCTCAGCAGGAGCATACCAGGACATGAAAATATTACTACAGGAGCCTCCAGGCCGAAAGCTCTGGTTTCTCAGAATGAGTAGTTAATGCAGACCTGGCCACAAGGTCATTGGGTCTCACCATGTCTAATGTAACCCAAGAAATGATGCAATTGTGTCAAGTGGCCTCCACCCAAACTGTGCCCTGCGTCACCCTGGGGAGCTCTCACTGCTGTTTTAGGTCAAAGCTAACTCAATTCTGTGGTTGGGGCTGCTGATATGCTTAGTTTCTGGAGAGCAGCTGCCCAGAGGAGGTTGAGAAGGGCACCTATAATATGGAAATTCAAAAATGAGCTGTGGGGCATCTGGCAAGACCTTGAAATGCATTTTTCCTGGGGATGAGGATCTGTTTCTTTTGTCTGATTCTATTATTTTGGGGTGGTAGGTAAAACAAGAAATTGAAATGTTTCCCCTCTCAAATGTTTTGCTCCCCAGTGGGTTTAAATTTTTGTAATTCCTATACAAGAAGGAAGCTTGAATCCATGGAAATCTAGGTTGAGCATCTTGAATATGCAGTTCCTTGGATAGCCACGGAAAGAAGCCTGAAGCAGGAGACATGACGTCACCTTCAGGAAGGAGACTCTTCTGCTGTCTGGAATGAAGAGAGGACGAATGAGGAGATTCACTGGCCTCCAACCCAAGGAGAAGCCAGAGCACCTTTTTGGGACCTAGTCCAGGCTCTGCCTTGAACATGCAGCTTCAAAAGAGACACTGTGCAGATTTCAAGCTGCCAAATCCTGGAGGCCCAGGGTGGGAACCCAACCTCAAGCAACCCAGATGGTAAATAGGCATTCTGTGCCCTTCCTTGAAAATCAGGGGCCCCAAGTCTAAAGCCACTGCAGAATCAGAACAAAGACAGCTCAAGAGCCACCAAGGTCAGCCTTCCCCAACCTCCCATGGGAGAGGGAAGGGAGAACAAGGGCCTCCACCCATCCACCCACAAGCCCCTGAGTCTCTTTAGCCCTTGGCATGGTAATTAATGGCCAGGAAGCTATGCATCAGCCTTAGCAAGCTAACGTGGCAGGAGCTCCCTCCTGACAGCAGAGCTAATAAGAAATTTGCTAATGCAATTTATCACTTTAAAAAGCCATATGTCGGTGGGGATGAGCACTTCTCTGCAGCAGCCAATGTAATTGTCAGAGCAGAGCAGCAAGCAGCTCACAGGAGGGAGTGAGGCTGACTGATGTCTTCACTAAAATCAGTGGCGCAATGCAGCAAGCCGCGGGCGGATGGAGGGGTGTTGTGGGGAGGGGCGGTGCTGGGCCCACAGCCCCAGCCCTCTGGCTCCCGGGAAGCCAGTCTCTGCAGGCCTGTTCTGAGGACCCATTAAGAACCAGATAGGCCCTGAGCTCCAGCCCCTGCTGCCTTTGGGCTTCAAGAACCTGCATTCCGGTTCCTGCTGCAGTATTCAAATAAACAAGCGGCTCCGTCTGCAAAGACACTGATCTGTCTCAGCCAGCAAGTGACAGCACCCAGACCCCATTTGGACTCCTGCTGGATGTGCACGTTTGCTTTCTCTCTCCCAGACCCCAGCAATAACTCCACCTGGGATGACTAGTCCTGAGTGAGAGACAGGGAAAGACTGGAAATCTACCTTGGGCTCAACAAGGTCTGTGCTCCCAGTTGAATAGAAAAGCTTCTTGCTGTGAATATCCAGTGTTTGTCAAAAACAAAGAGCAGTTTCTGCAAGGGAGAACTGCTGTTGTGGGCTTTGGCTTCCAACACTCCCTGTAAACCATTTTCCCCCAAAACAAATTCATAGAGAAGCAAGTAGTGCCCCTGTGGGAAGGGAGTCCAGGGCTGCCAGGAAGGCAGGGAGAGAAAAAATGTCCACGTGGCTGGATCCCCACTGTTTTCTGGAATAGTCCCCACTCTCAATTATCTGTGCAAGTGAGAAGGGCTGGGAAGAGGGATGAGGGATGATCCAACTACACCCAGAGGAACATCACACCCAATTTCCATTAGTGCAACTTTTTTTCTAAAGCAAATCATGACCCTAATTATTCCCTGTCCTCTAAATTAATGCTTTGGATTTTGGATAGAGGCACTCAAGGTACACAAAGCCCAAGGACCCAGGTAATAACCAGCAGAAAGATGAAACACTGCGCTGGAGCCTCCACAGCTGTGTGTATCCTAGCCCTAGATAACTGAGAGGGGCTCTGTCTCTGTCCTTCCTAAGACCTTCTGCTCAGCTAGTGTTGATGGTGATGGGCTGCATGGGCTCATGGAGGACAGCCTGAGGATCCCTGGCCTTGGGAATTGAAGGCAACTGTGTGACACCCAGATGGTCCCAGGGACCTTGTCATATGTCCTTTAGAAGATACTTTAATACCTAACATCCCAGCCCCTTATTTCAAAATATTATTTATGTTTACTATTTCCCTGTTTTTCTCCCATGTTTATTCCAAATAAATTCCAAATAAATTTTAATACTGTTTCTGTCACGTTCAAAACAAAGATAATCCTGTTGATGTTTGGTTGGGACTATGCAGAATTACTAGATTAAGGGAAATTTTTCACTCTGGAGGAGAGGCAAAACTTTATCTCTATCCTCTCAGGAATTTCAGCTGGGCCTGAAAATTAAATGGACATGAGACAAATTAACAGGAGAGAAGCACACAGTTATTTAACATAAATATTACATGGCACAGGAACCCTCATATGGAAGCAAAGAGCCAAAGAAATAGAATTAGACGCTTATATA
The DNA here is from genome assembly GCF_021218885.2 of Marmota monax. NCBI lineage: Eukaryota > Metazoa > Chordata > Mammalia > Rodentia > Sciuridae > Marmota > Marmota monax. The sequence continues at coordinate 19,517,959 of NW_026692194.1, read as the reverse complement.
TTGAGTTGGACAAAGAGTTTCACAAAGTAACTTGTGTTTGATCGGGAGTAGTTAATCATGAAGAAGTGACTACAAAATAAGGGTTAGCTGACAAGGTTGGTTGGTATGGATGTCTTTCAGCCTTGAATCCCCGTCCCTGGTGATAAGAATGTTGCTTCTTTCTGCTACTGGGAGGACACTCTCAGGGGTGTTATCTCTTGCTTTCAAGAAAAAAAAAAAGGGGCTGGGGATGTGGCTCAAGTGGTAGCGCGCTCGCCTGGCATGCGTTTGGCCCAGTTTGATCCACAGCACCACATACAAACAAAGATGTTGTGTCTGCCAAAAACTAAAAAAAAATATATATATATATATATATATAAATTCTCTCTCTCTCTCTAAATATATATATAATAAAAAAAGGAAAAAAAAAGGGGGGGATATCAGAGCACCAGACTATAATCTGCTATTTTCACGTGCTTTTAGCTCAAAGTAATTTTTATGTCACCCTATGACATGGCACATGCTTGTAATCCTAGCTACTTGGATGGCTGAGTCAGGAGGATCTCAAGTTCAAGACCCTGTCTCAAAATTAAAAAAACAAAATAAAAATGACTGGGAATTTATCTCAGCGGTAAAGCTCTTCTGGACTTAATTCCTAGCACTACAAGAAATGTTATATAATAATATGCCAAATATTATATTATATAATATATAATTATATTATGTAATATTAATATATATTAATATTATATATTAATATATAATATAAATATATAATATATAATTATATAATATAATTATAATTATATAATAATATGCCAAAATGGCATATTTTGAGGTACCATATTCTGCCATCTTTCACAAAAACTTTCAGACTTTCACAAAACTGAACCTTCAAGTTAAAATATATTTTCAATTTAAATAAAGTCTTGTGGGACTGGGGATATAACTCAGTTGGTAGAGTGCTTGCTTCACATGTACAAGGCCCTGGGTTCAATTCCCAGCACTACAAAAAAAAAAGAAAGAAAGAAAGAAAGAAAAAATAAATAAACTCTTGCTGTACAAGTACGTTTTAAAACTCTAAGCTGTGTGCAGTGGCACATACCTGTAATTCCAGGGACTTGGGAGGCTAGGGCAGGAGGATTACAAATTCAAGGCCAGACTGAGCAACAAAGCAATACCTTGTTTCAAATCTTTAAAAAACAAAATAAAAAGGGCAGAGGATGTACCTCAGCGATAGAGCACCCCCAGGTTCAGTCCCCTGTATCGCAATAAATAAATTAATACTCCATATTGGCTCTGAATTACCTACCTTAAAGGCTTATTTGCTGAAGAAACTATAGAATTTTAAGTGTTGAGGGGATAATGTATTAACCTCTTCCTTGATTATCAGATAAAGTACATTTTGAGAGCAGGCTTCCTGGGTGCCTTAACTTAATCAGAAGGTACTGGAACAAACAGCCACCCCTAGGGTATGTGGGCCTTGATGCTGACCTAGGCCCTAGGTCCTGCAGCCTCCTTCATTTTGGTTCCACACCATACGTAAGAAATCTCTAAGGCCAACTAAACTAGAATAGCCCTCACTTCATCTAGTCCACAGCGAGTGCCTTGGGCCCTGGGGAGGAAAACTAAGGAAGGTGATGGGCATACCCAAAATATGACAGGAGGGTCACTGTCTGACCTTCTTCCACCTTTCTACCCTCAGGCCAAAAGAAAATTTCTCTCCCTTCTCCTCTGAAGCTCTCATATGACAGATGCCCTGACCTATTATCCAGAGAAAAGAAAATGAAGAAAACAGAAGAAGAATCTGAACAAACAGCCTTCACTAACTAAATTCTCCTGTTTATTGCCATTAGATCATGCCCATTTTGTCTAAATCATACCTATTAGATCTTTATACAACTGTTCTTTCTTTTTCTTTTTCTTTTTTCTTTTTTTTTTTTTTTTTTTTTTTGCAGTATCAAGGATTGAATCCAGGGTCTGGTTACCACTGGGCTACATCCCCATTCCTATTTATTTATTTATTTGCTTATTTATTTATTACTGAGGATTGAACCCAGGAGTGCTTAACTACTGAGCCACATCCCCAAACAGGGTCTCATTAAGCTTTTTACTTTATTTTATATATATTTTTTTTAAATTTTGAGATGGGATCTTGCTAAGTTGCTTAGGGTCTTGCAAAATTACTGAGGCTGGCCTTGAACTTGCAATCCTCCTGCCTCAACCTTCTGAGTTGCTAAAATTATAGGCATGCACCATGACCCTCAGCACACTTTGTCCATTCAACCTAAGCAGAAAGCTATTTTCCCCTAGGTCTTTCTAAAGACTTCAGTATCACGTAAAATTCCGGTGAAATAAATTTGTCCTGTTCTTCTCTTATTAATCTGACTTTTGTTATAGGTGGTATGCCAGCCATGAATGCTGTGATGGATGAGGAAAGGAGCTCCTGCCCCCCACAAAGGTAAAGTCCCTGCCTTTAAAGCCTGTAGGATGGGGGTCAACTAAGTGCAGTTGCTGATGCTGAGGAAAACCCTGCCCTGCCCACATTCTCCTCATTATAGCCTCTTTCACATTCTCCTCACCTAAACCCTCTGCAGGGCCAAATTCAGGGCGGGCCACCTGTGACATCACAGAGCCTCAAGCTTAGATGGGCCTTCTGCTTGGTTTAAGGCTCTCCTGCCATGATCTTAGAATTCTTCATATGTTATTTTGAATGAGGGATCCCAGACTTTTATTTTCCCCAAGTTATGTAGGTAGTCCTGCCCTCTCAGAGACAGTAATGAACAAACAGTCCCACATGGGGTTGTTTAAGGGGTCAGCATTCAAACTCCAAGCAAGGCTAGATGTACAGCCAGGCCCTCAGCAGCCTCTGCCGGAAGTTCCACCTTCTCTCTATGTCTAGCAGCAGGCTAGTCCTCACTGTCACCTACAAATAGGCCTGGCTGATCGATTTTTAAGGGGACATCTCCCAAGGGACACAGCGTTCCCTTCAACTCCTCCTCCAGGCCTGCTTCCCAGGGCCTGGGCTATAATTCAGTAGCAAACCCTCTGAAAATGTGCTGGTTTTGTTTTCTAGACTACCCCAGGAGTGGGCCTGCTCAGTGTTTCCAGAAGTGAGTGAGCAGCCTGTATTATCTCTCCAGACTTCTGCTCGCTCAAGGCCTCCTGAGTGTCAGGGCCTGCAGGAGAGAGCACTTCCAGAGCATTAGCACTTCCAGAGGAAGCTATCACAGCAGGAAAAGAGAAAGGGGAGCTCCTGGGCCATAATCCATAAGGGTTACTTAGCCACAGAGCTGCACAGTCAGGGAGGAGGGAGCGGTGGGCTCCAGCCTGAAAGCTCAGGATCACGTGTTCCAAGAACCCTTTGGATTCCCCTTCCTTCAGCCCTCTTAGCCAGGAGGATGAAGGCAACTTGAGCAATAAACATGACAGAACACGCTGGAAGGGTAGAGGCTCGACGAATATCCCCGTGGATATTCCTTTTTCTAGGATGCCTTTCCTCCTGAGGCCTGCCTGCGAGGAATTTGGCAATAAGAGAAGGACTCATTTGTAATTTCCCAACTGGAGAGGTAGAAGCAATATGTTTAACTGTTTATTCAACTCCATCCATCCATTTATGCATTCATCCCTTCATTAATTTAATACTTACTGAATGCTTATTCAGGGACCAGCTGTGTTCAATACTATGAGGACTGCTGAGAAGTGCAAGACAAGGTCTGGCCTCTGGAACTTAGAATCTAGATGGTTAAGGAAAAGAAAATTGCTCCTGCTCCCCTACAAAAGTCAAGTCCTTAGGGCTGGGGATACAGGTCAGTTGATAGAGTGCTTGCTTCAAATGCACAAAGTCCTGGGTTCAATCCCTAGCATCACCCCCCCCCCCAAAAAAAAAGTGCACGTGAGTAGGAGCCAACTTGAGAGGGTTAAACCCTGCCCTGCCCCAGATTCTCTTAATTCTAGCCTAAGGCAGCACACGTGAAACAGCCGATGGAATATAAGATGAGCAGTGACAGATTCTGTGGTGTGACAATAAGTGTCAAAGTGCAGTTTAACAAAGGATTCCTGGGGGCATACTATTTAAGGAATATGAAGATATATGAAACCGGGTCCCTGCATTGGAAAGCCTCCATTCCAATTGGGGAGATGCCCATCAGGGAGTGATTTGGTATGCACAGGGCACAGCAGAGGAGGGCTACTGAGCCCAATCCGGAGGATATAACATCTGAACAGAGTCGGGGCAACCATGCGGAGGAAGCCTGGAAGGGTGTTGTAGGCACAGAGAACAGTATGAAAAGATCCAGTGGTCTTGTTTGGTTGATAATTAAAGCAAGGTGTTCTCAGAGCAGAAAATGAGGTTAGAGAAGTGACTAAAGATTGGATCACGCAGACCTTGTTAAAGAAATGGACCTTGTCCTGGTGGATAGTGGAGGCCCCCAACATGCTCTAATAGTTAGCTCTCACAGCTAAGAGGAAGAGAGAGCGAGGGGGACAAGACTGTGAGCTGAAGAACCAGTTAAAAAGCAACAAGAACAGTCCAACAAGGTGACAGAGGCCTGAGTCAAAGCAGGGGGACTTGGGGAGAAGAGAGGACACTCTCTATTCTTGTTACCTGGAGTATCCCACTCCACCTTTTCACCAGTTTGTGCCCATGCATCCTTTAGATCTCAGGTTCTGAGATACTTACCTGACCCCCAGGAGGGCAAGTCCTCCTGCTGTACCATAGCATAGCTTTGGTCCCTCCATTCATAACTCTTCCCATTTGTCATTCAAGGCTTATTTCTGAGGTTAACACTAATACCCGTGTTCCTCATTAGGACCATAAGCCTCACAGCTGTTGGAACTATGCCTGACTTGCTCACTCTTTAGTACTGTATCTGTGTATCCTGCACATAGTAGGACTCAATTAATATTTCTGAAATGAATAGTCGACAGGTTTGACTGCTGCTTGGAAGCTCTGTGAGAATTCAGAGGCTATCCATGTGAGTTGGAAGGTTTTGTTATATAGACTAGACAAACACAGAAAAAGTTAAATAACAGGACAACAGTACAATAGAGATGACATTGTAATAAATGTCAAGAAGAGCATCTGGGCACGGTGGCACACACCTGTAATCACAGCTACTTGAGAGGCTGAGGCAGGAGGATCACAGGTTTGAGGCCAGCCTGAGCCACCTACAGAGATCCTATCTTAAAATAAAATTTCAAAATTGTATTCAGTGGTAGAGCACTTGCCTAACATCCATGAGGCCCTGACTTCTATGCCCAACACTGCAAAAAAATAAAGGGTAGTGGTGGTAGTGTATGTGTCAGTGATGATGTTTTCGTCAGCAAGTCAAAAAACTCTCAATTCAAATAAGCATTAACTACAAGGGAATTTATTTCCTCTCATAGCAGAGGTTTGGAGGAAGGACAGGCTTGGGATGTTGGATTCAGTAGCTCAAGTAGTCCTTTCTCTTCTTCTCTGTTGTCCTTGAGTGGGCTTTGACCTCAAGCTGGGTGGCAGGATGCCCATAGCAGTTCTAGACATGGAAATACACTTCTGAAGAAGGAAGGACTGTCTTGTCTTGTGTCTCTTCCCCCAGAGCTTTCCAGAAGGTTTCTCCTGACATCTCACTATTGACCATTCCCAATGGGTGAGGGGGTCCGATTTCTACCACTGGCTCACACTAGGTACAGTCCCCTCCTGGGACTGGGATGAGGTCACTACCTACTGTGTCAAAAAGGAGGAGAAAATATTCCACAAAAATCAGGATCTGTTTGTTAGATATGAATACATGGAAAATGGAAGAAAATCAACAGTGTCCACCACAGCCGCTCCTTTGTGTACCTAACCTACTCATACCCTTCACCTCGTCCAGAGAGGTCATTCTGTGCTGAAATTGTCTAGAAAAGGCTTGATGGGGAAAGTGAGATTGAAGTTAGGTCTTTAAAGCCTGCTTGGACTTGAACAAATGTGAAGAACAGTCAATGAAAAATGGAGACCCAGAGGTGGGGATTAAGCAGGCTTGCTCTAGAACATGCTTCCAAGAGCTACTGTTTGAATCCAGACAATTCTCCATAATGCAAAGAGCTGGATATTTTTGACAAAAAGGCATGGATTCACATTTCAACTCTGCTACTCATGTTTCTGACCCTCTTGGAATCTATATTCTCCTCAAATGGAGTGGAGCTAGAGGGTCTGCCTCCTGGGAATATGGTCAGGATCATCCCAAGCTGTTTGGAACAGAAAGTGCACATGTTGCTCAGCATGTATTTGTCTCCTTCCTTCCTTGGAAATGAAGTCTGTTCTAGAAGACACAGTGAGTTGCCAACACATACTTCAGTCCTACTATAAAGTAGGGACACTAGTCTGGGCTTGGATGCCAAGACTTAAAAGCATGAATTTTCATTTGAACTTGAGTCTTAGAGGAGAGTGGACCTTTTCATGCCTTCTCTATTTCCAGACCTTGAACCCTTTTGACATAAACATTGACTGCAGAAATCCAAGTGTGAAACAGGAGGTCCATGGATGGAACATAAAGCCGTGGATACAGAGATGGACAGATAGGTTCACTTAAGCGCCCTGGTCATCTAAGTTCCCAACTTCCCCAGGAGATCTGAGATGTGTTTCAGTAGCCTTTGACCATTCAGACCCATCAGAGATTGGAGACTCATCAGAGATTGGAGAATTGTGGACCCTTTGATCAGAAAAATGCACATAGCAACAAAGATTTTTGCATATAAACCCCACAGTTGCTGGAACATTCTATAGCATCAATTTAGATGGTAGAATGAGAAGGCCTGAATTACAGGGGTCATTTGGAATGGTTCAAGCCTGCTTTCTGCAGGCAAATAGGAAAAGAACTGGTTTTGCATCACTCTAAAATCACTCAGTGATGTATAGCTTCAGATCAGGGATGCCTGCTGCTGGTCCCTTTGGTCCTGCTCCACAGGAAGCTCTGTATTATAGCATGGTTCTGGGTTCCTGCATTTGCAAGTGCTAAACCTGGGGCACTGTTTGTCTATTCTGGGGCATGGACTGTGTATATGTCCAGATGCTTAATGGGAGCAGGTGGGGTGGCTAGTGATGATGACGGTGGTACTAACTCTGTCTTTCTAGATACAAGTGTTTTGTCCTAAAACAAAGAATTACCTCCCCCAAAGCATTTAAGAATCCAGGAACAGAAAGAGAGAAACAGAAAGCCAGAGAAGTAAATGCAGAGAGAGTGAATACAGATGCAGAATTTGCAAAACAACAACAGTGTTGTTCAAGAACTTCAGCCTTTGTCAAATGTCGGGGAGCAGCTGCTAATCTGAGAGGATCCAGGAAGGGGCAGTTGGAGGGAAAGGCAGCAAACCAGAAACTGCACAGCACTTACATAAGAATGAGAGAACGTCAACTGTCCAGATCAAAGAATGGGAGGGGTGCTTTCCCGGAGTTTTTGAGAAGGTTAAACTCTTCCCCAGCCTCCCTTCCATTGGCGCCACCTCTGCCCCCACAGCAACAGAGCCCTGCGGTCTGCAGAGGCCCAAGGACACACACTGCCCTGCTGGGAGCGTTAGCTGGTAAGGGGACTGCAGCAGCCTGCTCCTTAATGGAGCTCCCCAGGAGCCCAACCCGATCGCCCGCCTGCATTATTAATGCATTATGTCATCTTTCCTTGCACTTGCTCTCCGCAGCTGAAATTTTATAGAGCAGTATTATTAATTGAAGCAATTAGTACTGGGGGATATCAGCACAGCCACGTCAGAGAGCTGGAGATGTGCAAGGTGAGGATCTCTCCCTTTCTCTCTTTGTGACCCTTTCTTCCTCCATCCTCTTCCCTGTGCCTCCCATCCCCCACTCTCTTGTTTCTACTCCGCCCCCACTTTCCTCTCTCTCTCTCTTCCAATTCTCTCTCAGTATCCCCCTCAAGAGACTTCAAGTACCTTCTACCCTTCCCAGGCTGCAATCATTCAGCCTCCGACCACTCCCCAGCAGGGGCAGATAGACAGATGGAATGACAGTATCTCTGTAGCTGATTGCTGTCTGGAGCTGCTGACCTCCTGGAATTGGGATGGAAGACCATCCTTCATGGTTCTCAGGTTGGCTCAGAGCCCCTGGTGAGGGTGGAGGGTGGCAGGTGGGAAAAAATTGGGGCCATCTGCCTGTCAGATTCATTCATTCATTCATTCATTCATTCATTCATTCTCCCTCTGTGTGTACCCAGCTTTATGATAGGTGCTGTGGGAAATAAATGAGGAGATATAGAGCCCCAGCCCCTGGAACTGGCATGCTAGCAAGGAGACCAGGCTAGCCCCTGAAACAACTACCGCAAGATAAGATGTTAGCAAAGGACCCTGAAGGAGTGATTTCCCCAGGGATGGCCCAGTATCTCAGAGCACCCCATATGGTCCATGTAGTGAGAGAAAGGCCCAGGGAAGTGAAGGGACTCTCAGGAGTGAGGGAAGCAAAGTCCTGGCAGGCTGCAGGAGGGTGGAAGTAGGGGTAGCTACCACAGCGAGGAAGGAGCAGGCTGAGCAGATGTAGAACAGAGAGCCCAGGCAGCCCTGCATGACTCCCCCCAACCCAGGAAACTGAGGCTCTGAGCCCGGCTAGCCTAGCCAGGTTGAGACCAAGAAGTGACTGGAAACCCTGGCCAGAGGCCAGGACACCTGGACACCAGGGCCCATGCCTCAGATCCCTTCATTGGGAATCAAAAACGACACCTGAGAGGCCACAGGCTCAAGTTGCCTGTAAAATAAACAGATACCAGGATGGAAACATCCACAGTGAACAGTCACCCACTGCCCCTCCCCACACTCCCTGCTCCCCCCATCAGGAACAGGTGCACCTCAGGTTACTGGAAGAGACTCCAAGTCTGGGACCAGTGGTCACCCTGGGTACATTAGTCTTTTTTTTTTTTTTTAGTTTTTTTTTTTTTTTTAGTTTTCAGCGGACACAACATCTTTGTTTGTATGTGGTACTGAGGATCGAACCCGGGCCGCATGCATGCCAGGCGAGCTTGCTACCGCTTGAGCCACATCCCCAGCCCTACATTAAGTCTTAGTAGGAGTGTGTTCTTAATTTTTCAGCTTTTTCTATTATAATACATTTTTAACCATTTATAGGAAGACTTGAATAGTAAACCCTCCTTTTTTGTTAGGTGAGCTTTGAAAATGATCAATACATGGTCAATCTTTTGTCCATCTTCCCCCAACTGTGCAGGGGGTTAGGAGCATACTCTTTCAAGATAACCTGCTTTTGTAAGGAAACGTCTACTAATTTTTTTTCCTTTTTTTCTTTTTGGTGCTGGGGGATTGAACCCAGGGACTTGTGCATGCAAGGCAAGCACTCTACCAACTGAACTGTATCCCCAGCCCCTACTAATTTTTAATTATTTTTTTTTCTTTATAAAAACATAAACACACACCCTCCTCTGACAGAGACAGATTTCCATATCAGGGCTAAAGGTGAGGAGAAGGTCTGCCTGTTAAACATTCCCTCTATGCCGGGGCATGGGCAGGGCATTCCCTCCTCCCAATAACTGGAGAAGTAGGGATAATGAAACAGAGGAGAGAAAGGTCACACATGGTCAATTACAGAGGCCCACAAAGTCAAAGTCCCTGCTTGGATACTCTATCTGATCTCCTTACCCTACCGGCACCCCTAGGAGGACTAAGGCCAAAATGAGGAGAAGAGCCAGAGGGTCACTTAGTGGTGGGGTGTATTGCAGGGAAGGTGTTGGCAGCTGCCCTCAAGGTCTGACCTTGGTTCCCTGGGCTCTGTTTGCTTCTTTCTCTGGCTTGGGGTTACTTACTCCCCACTTTCTAGGGCACTTGCGCTCACCATCTTTTCTCTAAATCCTCAGTGAAAGTTGCTCAGGATGAGGGGCTCAGGTTAGTGACCTATGACATTGTTTACAGCTGGGCTGCCCAAGACTTTCTGCAGTGGTGGGATGTGCTGTTATATGCTGCCCAGTATGATAGCCATCAGCGACATGTGGCTATCAAGTACTTACATTGTGACTTTATGCAGAACGCTTTGAATGCCACATAAAAAAAGATAAAACTTTGCTTTGTGACTGGTAGGGAATTATGGGATGTGTCTGAACAAATGGGTGTGTTGATGGAGACAGAGGAAGCTCTCAGATTGTGTTGGCTTATTGGTTTTATGAATGCTCTTGATGAATCATGGCTTTCCACAGATAACCCTGATCTAAACTCATGCCCAATCTCAGATAATTCTCATATTCAAGTTGAGTGGTAACACATGCCTGTAATCCCAGTTACTTGGGAAGCCGAGGCAGGAGGATTGCAATTTCAAGACCACCTTGGACATCTGAGCAAGATTTGCTTCAAAATAGAAGGGGCTGGGGAGTAACTAACAGGAGAAGGCCCCTGGCTCTGTCTCCAGTACTAACAAACAAACAAACAAACAAAATCATATTCAGCCTCACGAGGTTGATGGTTTATAGATAAGGAAAATGAGGTTCAGTGATGGGGTCACAGGATGGACTACAGAATGCAGAGGAATTTGAACCCAAGTCTGTGTTACTTCAAAGCCTCTATGTTCTATGCCATGCTGGCTTTGAGAAACTTCATCTGCTATCAGGATGTAAAAAAGGATTGAAATAGGAGGAGAGCGTGATGTCTCCTACGCTGGTATCCAGAAACAGTGCTGGCACTCAGGGGAGGCTAAGTAAATCCTTGCTCATTTAAATTGGATTGGGTGAAAGTTCTGGAAAGTCCTTAATCCTAACCAGGCTGCCAGGAACTAAGTCTGGCACAGGCCTCTGAGAAACCTACTTTCCTCACATGGGCTGGGGATCCAAAGATCTTACAGGCTGTCTCACAGTGTACTGTCCAGTTCACTCACTAACAAGCCAAGCTAGTTGGCTGGACCATTCCCAAGGCTGTGACCAGATCTAGGACTGCCTGAAGGGGACAGGTGTGAGAGCTTGCTGTGTGAAAGTGGCATTTTTCTGGCCCTATCCTAGATCATTGCTTGTCTCCAGACCCTCTCCAGCAGTGTCTGAGCTACTCCCCCAGCTACAAAGAGAGGCCTGGTCCGAGGGCTTCTAGGACCCAAAAGACAAGGTCAGACCCAGAGTCACAGTTCAAGGAAGCACAATTAGAAGGCCCTGATTGACAGTCATTTTATGAGAAATCTGTCTGCACACCCTGCCAAACAGGTTCAGCCCCGTTGTCTTCACCCAAACATGAGAACTTTAGTTTCCTTCCCTGCAACTAGATCTTCTTGTCAGAAAACCTTCTGAAAAATTCATCTATCCTGAGATGTTAGGACATTAAATCCAATTTATTATAATCCATGTCCTTTTGAGGAAATCTACACTCTGGACTGGAATCCCAGTCCCTCCAGGATGGGAGAATGGAGGTTGAGCTAACACCCTACCTAAGGACAAGGCCATGCTGGTTGACATCAAAGTACTTTGGAAGGCTGGGGATGTAGCTTAGTGGTAGAGTGCTTGCCTTGTGCAAACAATTTGGAGAGAGTTTAGGAGAAAGTAACTCCAGAGTTGGATGTGTTGGCACAGGCCTGTCCTGTATTGGCTTCTCTGAGCCTCCCTAACAGATTTTTTTTGCAGGGAGGGTTGGTGCTGGGATTGAACCCAGGGCTTCATACTAGACAAGCACCATACCACTGAGCTACATCCCCAACCTCTTGCTTTCTTTGATTTGGAGGACAGAGCTGGTTAAAAGCTTAAGTTTTAGCAATACACATCCCTAGATTTGAATCCCAGTTTTATCATTCATTAATGGTGAGTCTTGAGAAAATTCATTAATGTCTCTATGCCTTGATTTACTCACCTGGAAAATGAGCACTGCAGTCCTACTTTGTATGGTGGTTAAAGATAAATAAATAATACTGTATAATACATAAATACAATAATGCATGTGTAATGCTTAATATAATACCTCAGACAGAATATCAATTATCATTATTATTATATTACTCATTTGTTTCCCCAGGAATGGGTATCAGAGGAGAAGGAAGAGGAATGATAGGAACTGGGAGATGGGTATCAGAAGGAAGCCTGGTCAGTGGGAGGATGAGGCCAGTCAGGAATGGCTGGGAGTCAGGGCTCAAGCAAACCTACTCAGGGTCTTGTGTGTTCATGCATAAGTTACTAGGCTAAGGAGGTGGTGGGGACCGAAATCTCACTAAACCCCACTCCAATTGCCTAAACATCTTGCCTTCTCTGTGCTTCTTCTGCTGCTCTGTAATTTCTGTGGGTCACACATGGCCTCTGGCTTGGGAATTCCATTCTCTAGGACCCCTTGGAGATGCAGCTCCTTTGAGATAAGTCTCACTTGGGGTCCCCAATATCTTCAGGGGGGAGTGCTACTCCAGTGCACTCTAATACACTAGAAAAAGACTTTAAATACAATAAAAGGGCTGGGGATGTGACTCAGTGGTACCTTTCTAGTCCCTGAGACCCTCCTTTCTTGTTCCAGAGGCTCTGGGTGCTGAAGAAGATAGGAAAGGTAGGAGAAAGCAAGAAAGAAGACACACGAGGCTAAGAATAAGCCTCTCTGACTTCATTCTTTTATGTTTAATATTTCTGGTGCATTACAGTTGTCCATAATGATGAGATTTGTTGTTACATATCAATACATGCACACAATATAACAACATAATTTGGCCAATATTATTCCCCAGTACTTCCCCTTTCCCTCATCTCTTCCTCCCCCATCCCTTTCCTTTTACAGATCTCCCATTGATTTTCATGAGATCCTCGCCTATTTTTTCTTTTTTCCTCTCTAGCTTCATATGACTTCATTGTTTTGTCCCACAGAAGTGCTGTGTGCTGGCCCCACCAGCCACAATCACAGACACGGGTCCTGGGAGGTAAAGGTAGCTCTGAGGCCAAACCAGCTCCATGGCTTCTTTCTGCATGCAATGAGCCGGTCACACCAGCCAGGAGCTGGTCCTCTGCTTCCCTCCTTGAACCACTCTTCCCTCCCCCTCCCTCCTGGCCAAGCCATACTGGCCTCTGCTGTCCTTCAGTAATGGTTTTTATAAGAACCATCTCTCTGTGTGGATTTTATTAGCAAGTGATTGCTTCTCAAGACTTAACTACAAATCTGTCACTCTGAAGAAAATGTGTTCCTCCCACTTCCCATGCTAGGACAATGCCTCAGGGCAAAAGGGATACTTCTGACCCTGCTCCCCCAGTCTGGGGTCTAGATATAAGATCAGCTTCAAGCTAGACTTGGTGCACTCCTGTAATCCTAGTGGGAGGCTGAGGCAGGAAGTTTGCAGTTTCGAGGCCAGCCTCAGCTACTTAGTGAGGCCCTAAGGAATTTAGCAAGACCTGTCTCAAAATAAAAAACATAAAGGGCTGGGGATGTGACTCATGGTAAAGCACCCTGGGATATACCAAAACAATAATCCGCTTCAAAATAATAAGCAACCAAATATATATATATATATATACTCAGTTGAGACAGAAGCCAAAAAAATAATAATAATAAGCAAATGATAAGCATGACTCTCTAGTGAGAAAGCTGAGGGGCAGAGGGACAAGGTTACTTTCAGAGGCAGGGCAGGTAGGAAAGGAACGGAGACTCACTCAGCCTTCAGTAAATGGCTTTGTTATATTTCACACTCAGGTTAACAGACCTGAGTGAGGGGCTTCCCTCACCCCACCAAACCCCATCTCCCAATCAGAAAGAGGGATTGAGGTCCTCTGCAGGCCTTGTGCTAGAGAAGGCCTGAGAAGGGCAGATACCAGGCTTAGGCCTTTTAGCTTGGTGGTGAGAGGAGATTCTCAGAATATCAAAACAAAGCAAGGAGTGTCCAGAGGGTGTCCTTCCACAGGCATTGATTGTCTCAACTGAGTGGCCTGCGTACCACAGGGTAGAGATGTGGCTTCTGCCCCTGAGTGCCTATAACCCATCTGGAGAAAAAAGACTTAGACTCCGTTGTGTTAGAGTTGTAACTCTTCCTGTCAATCTAACTATGAATAATCTGAAGGTAGCAATCTCTCTCTCTCTCTCTCTCCCTCTCCCTCTCCCTCTCCCTCTCTCTCTGTTTAATCAGCAGCATTTATTCTCCCAGTACTAGAGATTGAACCCAGGGGTGCTTCATCACTGAGTTATAGCCTACGTCCACCCCAGTGCTCTTTTTTTTTTTCAGAGTAGAAATTAGAAGTTTATTAAAGGACAGCAGAAAAGACTTCTCCCGGAGGAAGAAGGGGACCCAAGAGGTGGAATCCCCACCCCAGTGCTCTTTATTTTTATTTTATTTTTTGAGACAGAGTCTCCCTAAGTTGCCCAGGCTGGCCTCGAACCTGAGATCCTCCTTCCTCAGCCTCCCACATTGCTGGTATTACAGGTGTGTGCTATAAACCCAGTTAGCAGCAGCACTTTCACAAGCCTAGTCTCTTAATCCAACCAGAGAAACCAAGGTGGGTTCTCTGGTTAAAGGGAATGGGGAAATCCTGAAGGACTTGACTCCTCTCCTTCCTATGTCTCTGTCCAGCATAGACTCCAGGAACTGTCCTGGGGGGAAAAAGTGTACAAAAAACACCAATTTGGCCCAATCCCTGCAAATCCCAAATGCAGAAGTCTGAGAGGTCTAATTACTTACCCAAAAGTCATGTAACCTATACTTCCTGATTGCCAGCAGGCCTCTTTCCTAGGCTACTCTGCATAAGGTAGCACAAATAATAAATTGCTAAAAAGGGGAAGTAAGTGTGGGGAAGTCAGAGGCGCAGACAAAGTTCAGAGTGGGCAGTGGTGGTCAGGGTGGCAGGAAACTTGAGTGGGGCCCTGATGGGTGGGTGAACGGGGCCGAGGCAGTCATACAGAAAAGGTGCATGGGTCAAGCAAGGTTTTAAATTCCAGAAGTCAGTAGATAAGCAGCATGATGCAGTGGAAAACTAGGATGGGGCTAGGATCAGATTTGGTGCAGAGAGCAGGTCTGAGGCACAGGCTGGTGGTAGAGTGGCAGGACCAGCTCTTCTTTCCCAGTCTGCCTAGTTGAATCTGCATTCCACTCTGGCAGCACAGACAAAGGCTGGGAGTCCAGAGAGGCAGGCACACTGGTGAATGGATATACAGTATTAAGTAAACCATGGAACAGCAACTGGGTTGTATTAAAAATAAATCAAGATGCTATTTGAATAAAAACACTGAGCACCGAGAAAGAGACACTCAGAGGGCACATGGCAAAAGTTAGTAGCCAGGTTGGAGCAGGGTTCCCAGGGAGGCCCTCTCAGTCCCAGATGCAAGCCTTTGGTCTCCAATATCTGTTAAAATGAGACAGAAAAGGTGGCTGGCTTCCTGGGGCCATTCATCCTTTTACCTGAAAATGGGCACAAGAATCTCAACTCTATCTCCAGCTTGGGGCCTCTGCTATAAGGAACAAATGAAATAAGATTGAAACCACTGAAAGACTTTTGCATCTGGGCATGGGGGTGCACATCTGTAGATCCCAGCAACTTAGGAGACTAAGGCAGGAAGTTTGCAAGTTCCAGGCCAGCCTCAGCAATCTAGTGAGGTTCTCAATAACTTAGCAAGACCTTGTCTCAAAATAAAAACTTAAAAAGGGCTGGGGATGTAGCTTCGTGGTAAAGTACCCCTACTTCAATCCCCAGTTTATTTATTTATTCAATAAATAAAATAAAGACCTGTTTTCAAGTAGGACTTGCAAATAACCATGCCTTCCAAGGTGACAAAATGTGTGTAAATCAAGCAGGGAGATACTGGGTCACATTTACCCTGCTGGAAGGCTCTGGATTTGAAGATCCTGAAGCCCCACCCACACTAGCCAAATGGGCCTTACCTACCTGATAGCTTGGTCCTCCAGCTCTCAGGCAGGTGCTAAGGTTTTAGTAGCTATTTGCTAATGGTATAATCCTCCCAGTGATAAAGATTCTAAGGAGGCCTCAGGAATTGCTCTGTGCATTATGATAGCCACTAGCCACATATAACAATTTAAGTTTAAAAGTAAATTAATTAGAAGTTACTATTTGGGCTGGGGATGTGGCTCAAGCGGTAGCGCGCTCGCCTGGCATGCGTGCGGCCCTGGTTCGATCCTCAGTACCACATACAAACAAAGATGTTGTGTCCACCGAAAACTATAAAATAAATATTAAAAAATTCTCTCTCTCTCTCTCTTTAAAAAAAAAAAAAAAACCAAGTTACTATTTAGTTCTTCATCCACACTAGCCAGATTTCAAGAGCTCAATAGCCACATTTGGCTGGTGGCTGTTGAATTGGACAATCCAGACAAAGAACATTTTCATGACCACAGAGAGTTCTATGGTTCAGGGCTACTCTGGAATGACATTGATGGGATGACAGGTACTGGGGTGGTGGGTTTCTTCCCTGAGATGCCTCAAAGCAAGCCCAATATTGGGACATTCCTTTCCCTAAGTACAATGTCAACCCACGATGCCTTTACTGCTTACTTCCTTCAACACTCAGCCTTTGAGCACTCCCTCTATCCCTCCTAAAAATAAAATCATCCTGTCATGTTGTACCTGCTTAGGCTGAAGGTCTTACCAGAGAATGCAAAAGGTTCTTCGGGGTTCCCAAATCCTCCAGTATATTAATGACTGACTGCAAATTTTGGAACCCTTAGACAGAAGGCAAGCAGGATAGAACTGATGGGGGTTAGGACTGTATGATGTCCCTCAGACAGTCTGGTGGAAGTGGCCACTGCTTCTATCGATGAGGCAGAATAGCAAAGTCAAAAGGGGCACAGGCTTTCTGGGTTTGAATCCCAGCTCCATTGATGACTGGTGGCGTAAGTTGGCTTTACATAATCTCTCTGAGTCTCCGTGTCTTCACAGGCAAAATAAGAATGGTACTTACTTCAGAGGGCATTGGAAAGATGAAATAAATTATTACATGGTAGGCACTGAGTCCCACATCTGGCATGGACCAGCGTCAGCTGGTGGTGGCAGCAGCAGCTGTGGAAGTATTTGCCCACTTGTATTACAGCCTTGGAGAAGGTTGTGACTAAGGCAAGTTCACCACAGGTGTCACTCTTGCTGCTACTTGGAGCCTCTCCCACACCACTGAGGATTTTCTATCATGGTGCCTATTGGGCACTTGTTCATTCCCTTAGTTTTAGGAATGACTCCTGGGTCATGTGACCAAGATTCTGCTCCATCTCTACCCAGGTATGTGGCTGCCTGCCTCTGCCATACCCAAGTGCCATGCAGGCCAAGTGGTAGACTACCATGGGACCCCAGAGACCCTTTTGGGGAGCAGCACAGACTTCTCCTCCTAGAAGAGGGTGAACAGTCTTGGCCCTGAAGTTCCACTTGACCCAAGACCAAAGCACCAGATGCTGGCCCCCAGAG
The DNA here is from genome assembly GCF_021218885.2 of Marmota monax. Lineage (NCBI taxonomy): Eukaryota > Metazoa > Chordata > Mammalia > Rodentia > Sciuridae > Marmota > Marmota monax. Next base: position 19,500,683 of record NW_026692194.1, on the reverse strand, counting down.
GGAAGGTATCTGGAACTCAAGGCAAATGGACTCCAATTCCTTCTCTCTCGAATTTGAATAAATGGACAGCAGAGCAGCCACAGAGGCTGGAGGAGAGGGGATCAAGGAAGACTCTGAAGGTCAAGTGAGAGCAGAGGGAGGAAGTGATACTTAATGAAGAGAAACAAACAGCACTGAGTCTGCTGTTCCCTGGCAGGAGGGCTGCTGCTTCTGTCTTCCCTAGAAGCATGGGAGGGACTTGGAGGAAGTGTAAGCACAAAGCTTCCACAGCATCCCTATGATGCGCTATAACCCTTAGTAAAAAAAAAGCAGACGTCATTTACACGAATGATGTGGGGGTGGAAAATCTCAGCACCAGCACCAGTGCCCCCTCCTGCTCAGCAGCTCCTTCCTGGAGAACATATGAGGGACTGGGACCAGGGAAGGTCACTACGTGCTCCCTCTGCTCCAAGGGTGTTCCTCTGTCAAAGAGAATTTTCTGCCTAGCTAAAGAGGTCACTCTTCAAATCAGGGGTCAGCTGACATGTTGTGATGAACTAATGGAAAGGGCTGAAACAGGTGAGAGAACACAGGCATGGTGCTAATCCCTTAAGCATGTCTCCTTACCAGTCTAGGCCTCCAGTAATCCGAATGTAGAAAGAGAGGAGAGGATTTGGAGCAGATGGTCTCTGGAACTCCTTTCACTTTTCTTAATCTCAGAGGTTCTCCTTTGGCCCGCCAGTCATTGACCTTCATAGTAAGCTGATCTACTAATATCAGGAAGCCCTTCACTTCCTAGCTTTCTCCTTCCCTTTGTTCTCTGACATAAAAAGGGTCTGGGAGAAGACCCTCAGTTAGGGCATGAGGTAAGTATGATAAAACTGGCTGGAGTGGCTGGGCTTGGTGGTGCATGCCTGTAATCCCAGCAATTTAGATTCCAGGTTTGAGGCCAGCCTCAGCAACTTAAGGAGGCCCTAAGCAACTTATCCAGGCTGTCTGAAAATAAAAAATAAAAGGGCTGGGGAACGCCTGAGAATATAGCTCAGTTGGTAGAGTGCTTGCCTTGCATGCACAAGGCCCTGGGTTCAATCTCCAAAACCACAAAAACAAACAAACAAAAGGACTGGGGAATTAGCTCTGTGGTGAAATGCCCCTGGGCTCAATCCCACTTCCCCCAGCAAAAGGGAAAAAAAAAAGAATTGGCCGCCCTGCTTACCCAGAATGCTGGGTGTGTCAGTCTAGCATGTTGAATTTACCTCTGTGAAAAGGAAAAATTTGGAAAGAAAAATGAAAAGAACCACTTCCTAGTAACCAAATGTGTCCTCTGCTTATGAAAAAGAGCTCAGCCCTGTTGGCTGATGGGTTAGAGGTGGGAGTGGGGAGATCATCAGGCCCTACCTGGGCCCTGGGGCCCTGGGAAGGCAGAGGCCATTTTCATCCAGCTTCAGAAGTTTCCTTTTGTGGCACGATGGTGTTAAAAATATTCCTCCCTGAAGGTGCAACCGCAGCAGAGCAGATGTCCCTGACTGAGCACTTGGGAAGAATCTATTAAAAGGAACGTAATTAGGTTGTCATCCTGGGGCCTCCGAGCCAGGCTTCCGAACGCCATCTTTGTTGAAAGTTTTCCAGACGTAAAATATTTGCAGAACCAGATTTACCAAAGAGGCTGTGAATCCCCAGTAGGAATGGGCTGCATACAAGCAGCAAAGACAAATAACAGCAGGTCAAGGTGGACCTCAAGCCCTGAGATTCTTGTTTTGGTGTCTTTCTCCCATCATGGGTCTCAGCCTGGCTCCTCAACTCCCTCTCCCCGCCTCCTCCACATTCCCTGTCCCCGAGTCACAGTGTACTCTTAGGGAAAATCCTCTATCAGTCATTTACCCTTTAGCAGGAATGTAAGCCAAGCTCCCTCCAAGCTTTGAGATTCAGGCCTGAGCTTTAGAACCTTTCAGCAACAAAAGGCTTTGTCTTTTGTAAAAGGGCTGTCAGGCATGAGCAGAGGTGGGGGAGGGCCTTCCTAGTGACCCTGAAATGGCACCACAGGCAACCACCTACTTGCCTAAGTATAGAGAGCCTGCCCTGGTTCCTCGATATATTCCACCCCATAGGCACATCTGCTGTCATCTCTCCCCTCCCTCCTGCTTGCTATCGCCTGCAGGCTCCTCTGTGCACCTGTGGGCAGCAGCCATTCAGCTATGAATGCGTCAACATTCATGGGGTGTCTCCCCGGCAAGAAGCAGTGCTGAGTGCTGAGGGTGCAGGGAACATGGACAGAAGAGATGCTTGTCATCATGATGGGAGAACAACAGAGATGGAAAAGGACATTCATCGGGTGATTACAAAAACCATGAAAAATAATAACTGAGGCAAGAGCAACAACGAGAAGGAAGTATATGGGACTGAGAAGATGTGTCAGAGAGGAGACCACCCCGTCTGGGAAGTTAAGGAAGGGTTCCTGGATGCAGAGATGACTGAGCAGGGCATGGGGGCGGTGGGGGATGGGGGGTGGATATACACTCAGCACCTGCTTCCTTTAACTGGACCGGCTTGTGTAAAGACCCTGGTTGAGCTATCATGACTTCATGAGATCCTGCTCCTATTGGAATTTAGGAAACAAAGGATCGTAGTTACAAAAAAAATAAAGTAAGAATATAAAGGAGAATCAGAAACCAGGATACAAACCTGCAGGAGACAAACTTCATACAGATGGCAAAGCCAGAGAACTGACCTAGCCTCCTTTTCCTGGAGGCCTTCTTTGATATTCTGGCCTGGTTTTTACCCTTAGCAACATATCATGATTCTATCCTCAAGTCAAGAAATATTTTATAGTAGAATTTCCCTTGGCTACCTAATATTGCAGAGTAGAGAAAGCCACATTCCCCTCAATTAACCCCCTACTGTTGGGCATTTCACCTGCTTCCGTTGTTTTGCGAACCTCAGTAACTCCTTAGTGAATGAACATACTTGCATGTCATCGTTGCTTGCTCCTTTGACTTTTGCTTGGGATAAATTCTGCCTCAGACTAACAAATTTGAGGGTCAGCTTTATTAAACATTACTTGCTGACCTTGTATACCTGATCTCTATAGAGTTCTTTCCACTCTGCACAGGGATCCTGCTAGGTTCTCATTCATCAACTGAGCAACTCTGGAGAAAGAGATGGGAAACCCAAGGGGGTAGTGTTCTGTGCTTGTTGAGGACGAAGGTTAGGGTTGGCAGGAACAGAGAAGATCCCGTCCCCATTGACTTCTTTGTCCACATATTCTTCCCCATCAACATGGACTGAGTCTGTCTGCACTAGGGAAGGGCTCTGTCCTGGTGCTCAGTACTCTGCCTCATCTGTGTTAGATGTGTCCTAAGAGTGGGAGGGGCTCGGACCTACCGAAGTGAATTCTGGGCAGAAACTGTTTTTTTTTTTTTTTTCTGGAAGACTCAGAGCTCCCAGGAGAAATGTAGAGCAAACCAGAGAAGGTGTTAAAAGAGAGAGCCAATCCCTGGAGAGCATAAAGCCAGACAACAGAAGACCAATCAGTGGCAAAGATTTTGTTACAAATGTGTTGTATGAATCATCTACTCTCTGGGTCTTTCTTTCTCCAGCCATCAACCACATGGAGTGAATCCTCTTTTATCCCTACTTTACCAGGATGATTTGAAGATGGAGTAAATAAATATATCTGCTTAAAATGAGCTAATGAACATGAAAGTATATGGGAATATTCAAAAAGAAAGAAAGAAGCCCTGCCAGGCATGGTGGCACAGGCCAGTAATCCCTACTCAAGAGGCTGAGGCAGGAGGATTGAAAGTTCAAGGCCAGCCTGGGCAATTTAGGAGATCTTGCTCAAAATAAAAATAAGAAGGGCTGGGGATTTGCTCAGTGGGTTCAATCCCCAGGACCATGGGGATGGGGGTTGCGGGGGAGGACAGACTCAATAAGCTTACATGCTATCTTTTCTTTAATATTTATCATCAGAGCCTAGAACTGTGCCTCATACGTAACAGGCAATCAGTCTGTATTTGTAAAAAGAATGAAAGAATGCATACCCATTCACTGCCGCAGTCTGGCTGGGCACACAATCACGAGCCACCACACAGCTTGTAGATTCAAACAGCAACTCTTTATTCCCGAACTCACACCAGCCGTCTACAATCACGTTCTGGGGAAATCCACGTTCTCTGCCCAAATCCACCTTCTCTCCCAAAATTCACCTCCACTGGGCTTCTATCTCCAAAATATACTGTCTGAATCCCGTGAGAACTCAAGGGGAACTCAGGCAGCAGGATACGCCCTATTCCCAGCAGGAATAATCTTAAACCTTAAACCTGGAACCTAAACTGGGAATGCCCTAAACACGATTATCTTAAAACCGGGAACACCCTAATCTGCCTTGGTCCTTGAGCAAGGTCACGTACATTCAATGTCACTGCAACATGGGGTACGCTGGCAAGGAAATTGTCATACCTACTTGGCTAATGGCTCCCAGCATCTCCCCCCTTCTGATTAATTAAACAACAAGCAATGTGGCTTAAGGACCGTGCCTGGTAGGTTGTCCAATTCAACATATGGTTCTTACCCGTCATGGGAAAAACTGACCTTTAGGCGTCAGCCTCCTGTCTTAGGTTGATACCACTGCAATTGAATCATACCCGTCACTGACTACCGGTCCAGCATACAGCCATACTTGTGGATAGGTCTATGCACCAGTGGGGGGGTGAGGTTCTTTGCCTCACCTCTGTTGGCCCCCAAATTTGGCCTTGGTGCCAGTGGGGGAGTGAGGTTAATGTGGCTTATGGACCGTGCCTGGTAGGTTGTCCAATTCAACATATGGTTCTTACCCGTCATCGGAAAACTGACCTTTAGGCGTCAGCCTCCTGTCTTAGGTTGATACCACTGCAATTGGATCATACCCGTCACTGACTACCGGTCCAGCATAAGCCATTGGCCCCCAAATTTTAGACCATCACTAGCAGAAGGGAGGAGGATACAGAAATGCCACGACACCAAGCCAATTGACGGCTCCTTGGGAAAAATTGCATCACTGGTGACACCATCAGCAAAGATATGCCAGCACTACCACAACTAACATGGGGTGCGCTGGCAAGGAAATAAAAATTGCATCACTGGTTAATCACTGTCGCAGACGTAAGAATGGCCAAGCTGGAGTTCTGGATATCAGCTGTTATGGATTTGAGTCAAATCATCTTCTTTTCGATCTGTAGAAACTGTTTTAGTTAATCTCTCTGGAATCCAAATGGGCTGCTGTTCTCCCTGTGGAAAAACACAAACAGACCCCCGACTCCAGACAATCACTGGGTCAGGACCTTTCCATTGTCCTGTTAGAATATCTTTCCAAAGTACTTTAGGCTTATGTACATTTTTTGGATACATATGCCTTTCCGCAGCACTAAGTCCTGATGAATCCAAATTTAAAACGTTTAGAGTAAAAAGGGTTATTTTAAGTTTATCTTTGGGGGATATATACCCCTTAAAGATCCTTTTAAATTTAAGTCTTTTAAAAGCATTTTGCCTTAGTTTTTAGAATTACTTTAGTCCTTTTAATTTTTTGATGTGGTTTTAAACCAATTTCCTTCTAGTTTAATGTTTTCTAAATTGGCTCTTGTCTATAAATTTTAACACCCTCATCTGAGACTTCTAATTTCTGCACCACCAGAAATTAAAGTTGATGGGCTTTTTGAAAAAATTACTAATAATCTCCTTGTTCTTCTATTTTATCCAATATTTGACTGTAAACTTCTCTCTTGTACCTTTTTCTATCTTGAATGTCTGTATCTAATAGTTGTCTTAGCTTTTTGCATTTTCTATCTGAAATACCTTACTTGACATTTTCAACCATTTTCTATCTTATTTCTATCTTCTAGTTTTTTTTTTTTTTTTTTTCCTAAGGTTTGTATTTTTACCCTTAGTTGCTTATTTTCCTCCTAGTTTTTTTTTTTTCTTCCTATTTTGTGGGTTTAAAATTCTTGTCTTCCTACATTTTTTATCTTTCTACATCTTCTTTATCTTTATTCTTTTTAACTTTCTATACTTCTGTCTTTAAAGTTTTTCACTTTAAATTTTTAATCTTCTTTATCTAAATATCTTTTATCCTATTATCTTCCAATTTTTTTTTTAAGTAGTGCCTTTAAGATTAACTAGGCTTCGAATGATGCAATAAAGCAATCTTTTTTCCGCCATGAAGGTATCTCGACCACCTTCAATTTAACCTTTTAAAGCCTTTTAATTATCATCTATACTGTACTTTTAAATGTACTTTTTCACCACCTACAACTTCACTCTTTTAAACGAGGCTTAGATTCTGTTTAAATCGCTTTAATGTTAGTTTACATGGCTGCCCTTCAACCAAAGGCTTTTTTTTTTTAACTCCATTGAGAAGCTTTGTCTCAATCTGCCATGTACAAATATCTTTTTCTTCTTTCTTCCTTTCTCAAGCTTTTAAAGTCTAGTTTCCTCAAATTCTTTTTAAATGGCATTTTACAACTTTTTACTTTACCACACAGATTATATCATCTAGAATCTTTTCTTTTTCCTTTAACCTTTTATATTAAAATATATTCCCACATCTTGAATCTTTTTATCTCTTTTTTAACTGTTAACCCTTTTTATAAATTTACATTCTGAAACAACTCTTATAAAATTTCTGATTTAGATAAATTACTCCACTTTAATAAGATGAAAGCCTTTCATGTTTTTTATGATACTATAATACTATAATTGAAACCCAACTGAAACTTCTTATACTCTTTGTATATAAATTACACCTGATAGAATCTGAACTCTTAGTAACCTTGTTTTAGCAAAGACACAGACACAAAGCAATATTAAACTTTTTTTCCATTTACCAATTTATGAAAACACACATAATGTTTAAATATATTACCTTATGGAACTTAATAAGTAAAGAGTACTTGATTTCATATTTAGTGGTTGATATTTTAACACTTTAGCTTTGTAAATTAATCAGATGTCTGTAAAAACCAAGATCTTAGACAAGTGTAGTAAACAGAACTAGCCATCTCTTTCTTGTTGAAGAAAAATCCTTCTACAGGATACCATGATGGTCTCATTAATATACTTAATAACTCATCTTTAAAAAGCCATTGGCTACATTTTTGCATTGTATCAACATATGCCCTAACTGTTGTTGGTCTTACTGGGGTGCCTCCTTCCTCTAACAATTTCTCTTCCTCGGAGGCGAACAACTTCAAACCTTGAGTCAACCATTTTCCCCAGTTTGCCTGAGAAAGTTCTAGGGATAGGCAGCTTGAAACAAAAACAAGATAAATCAAAACAATAACACATTGTTTTTTGAGTTGGTCACCCATTCTTTCGCTCTTCCTCAGGGGCAAGCAATTTCACTTACCTCCAAGCTTCAGAAGTTCCCCGCACAGGCCGCCAAACGCCGCAGTCTGGCTGGGCACACAATCACGAGCCACCACACAGCTTGTAGATTCAAACAGCAACTCTTTATTCCCGAACTCACACCAGCCGTCTACAATCACGTTCTGGGGAAATCCACGTTCTCTGCCCAAATCCACCTTCTCTCCCAAAATTCACCTCCACTGGGCTTCTATCTCCAAAATATACTGTCTGAATCCCGTGAGAACTCAAGGGGAACTCAGGCAGCAGGATACGCCCTATTCCCAGCAGGAATAATCTTAAACCTTAAACCTGGAACCTAAACTGGGAATGCCCTAAACACGATTATCTTAAAACCGGGAACACCCTAATCTGCCTTGGTCCTTGAGCAAGGTCACGTACATTCAATGTCACTGCAACATGGGGTACGCTGGCAAGGAAATTGTCATACCTACTTGGCTAATGGCTCCCAGCAATTCACTGTCCCAGACACCATTCTAGGTGTTTCATAGGCATGCTCTCACTTAGCCCTCATAAACAACTCTCCACCGTAAGGTATAAAAAATTCTCATTTTGCAGTTAAGAAAGCTGAGGTTCAAACTGGTTAAAGTAACTTCCAAGCATCAGATAGCTAGTCTTTTGTTGTTGTTGTTGTTGTTCTCATTAGTTATTCATGATATCAGAATGCATTTCGATTCCATTGTACACAAATGGAGAACAATTTTTCATTTCTTTGGTTGTACACGATGTATCGGGGCACCATATTCGCAGTCATACATAGGGTAATGATGTTCATCTCATTCCACCATCTTTCCTGCCTCCATGCCCTTTCCCTTTCCCTCCCTTCCCGTTGCCCAATCAAAGTTCATTCTCCCCACAGCCCCACCCATTATGGGTCAGATAGCTAGTCTTTAACAGGATTTAAATTAGAATGGCTCTGATGTCATTTCCCTGACTCTCTGATGTCATTTCCCTGACTCTAACCACCTGTTATATATTGCAGGAGAAAAGTTACTGTGATATGTGCTAATGTTGCTGTACATTAAACGAGATAATACTGTTGAAAGTGGTGCGCCTGGCATGCAGTTGGTGCTTCACAGATGTGATCTGGTATTATTATTATGGTGTATTATTTCCTATTTTTTTTATGACCACGTTGTAAGTACCTTAAGGGCAGGGGTCATTTCTCTCACAAGGATGGGCAGAGTAGTTGCCTAACATACCGATTATTTTACAACAATCATAAAATGAAAGCCGAATTGCTTCCTTTAAGGAAGTGCTTTTTTGCTTTTTGGGCAAAGCAAATTTGACTGCGACTGTAATGAGAAGCCAGAGTAGGCCATGACTCTCTAATGGCTTGGAACGATGCTGGTCAATAGGAAAAGGGAAGAAAACGACATCAGGGAAGACAGAAGCAACCCGCAAACCGAACTCCTGGGGTCCTTGGACCTGATCACAGATGTCAGGCGGCCATTCTAACAGCCCCGCCCGCCCGCCGAGCCTGCAATCTGATAGGCTCAGCATATCAGAAGTAGGTGGGGCCTCGGAAAGAATTTAGCCAATCCTCTGGCTCCACAACTTGAGGCTTGGGGCCAGGAGGTGCCAAAGACCACATGGTTCAGGAACAGATTGGTTACTGGAGAACTGTTCCCTGCCCCACCCAGAGGCAATGCAGGGAAGGGATTAGGAGTCTGTCTGACACAGGTTTTACTGGCGCTGAGCCTCTAGTTCCTTCATCCACAAAATAGGATAATACCCGGACGCGATGGCTCACACCTGTAATCCCAGCAGCTTGGGAGGCTGAGGCAGGAGGAATACGAGTTCGAAAGCAGCCTCTGTAATTTAGCGAGGCCCTAACCAATTTAGGGAGACTCTGTTTCAATTTTTTTTTTTTTTGAAAAATGAAAAGGGCTGGGGGTATGGCTCAGTGGTTAAGCACCCCTGGGTTCAATCCCTAATAAAAAAAATGTTCCTTCCCTTTAGGTTGTAGCAATTCAATAAAATATGGAAAAGTGGTTAATTCAAGTACCTAACTCATTGCAAGTGCAATACAAAACAAAACAAAAAAACTGATGCCTCTAGATAGCAATCTGCCTGAAAGCAGGAAGATACATATGATTCACTGAGATTGCCCTGGCACGTTGATTGGTCATACAATGTTCCCTGAATGAATAAGTGCCTGAAATCCCTTCATTAATGCTTCATCTTTTCTGTCAGGCCTTGCCTTGCCTGTTTGAGGCCTCTCTGGAAAATATCTAGAAGGGTTATTCATTGTTTCTTTCTTCCTTCTGGAAGGGCCTGGGACAACATGGTGGCCAGGGTACCTGAGGAGGACAGGGGGTGGCTTTCATAATGAAGACAGACTTGTGGTGTTACCAGCCCCTCTCTGGCATGCCCGCATCTTATTTTGGACCTTCTCCTTGCTCCTGGTGAGCAAGGACCTGCTTTGGGCTATATAAAGGATAAAAACGATGGCATTGGGCCTCTAATGAATATTTGGGAGCCGGTCAAGTTGCCTTTAGGAGTGGAGTGATGTATTCCAGTTAGAATTAGGGAAGTGATAATTTAAAGAGGGGTCAGCATCAGGGCATTAAAAATTAGAGTTTGGAAGTCAGTTGGAGTTAGGATTCAGAAATTAGTTATCATAAATTTCTGAGTGAAAGCCAGAGAGCTGCTAGTGTCTAGACATGGTGGAGGCCATCAGTTTGAGCTGAGCTGAAATTTAAACTGTTCTGTTCCAGAGGCCTGTCTGGGAAGAGATTCCTTTGGCTCCTCAGCAGGCCTGGTGAACTTACAAATGGATCAGGTTGAGCATCTACTGCAGACCAAGTGTAAAGTATAGAATATAGAGTCCCAAAGGTGTCTAGGATATAGCCCATTTTAACGAAGCTGGGGAGACCTAGCCATAGCCTAGTGACTATGGGAAAATCAAAATCTCCTCACCTCAGCTCTCCCATCTGGCTTATTGATTGACCTAAGACCTTACAGGCTGGTTAGAAAACCAGAAATGAGGAGCTGAGGTTGTGGCTCAGTGCTAGAGTGCTTGTCTAGCACATGTGAGGCACTGGGTTCAAACCTCATCACCACATAAGAGTGAAATAAAGATTTTGTGTCCACCTACAACTAAAAAATAAAATAAAAAAAAAAAAACAGAAATGATCATGGAAGGAAAGGACTTTAAAGTGAACATGCTGTTTTGGTAGAATAATCAGAGAGAACCACAGGCTGTCTGGAGCCTGGCCCTCAGGGCAGGCTGATGTCCTCCTCTGCTTCACTTATACCAGGTTTGCCTGGTCTTGCCACACCCACCTAATTTTCCCTGAGACCTTTTTCAACAGAGACTTGCACCTCTGAACAGGAACTGACAAAGAAGCAACTCATACAAGGTTTCCAGGCTCCTGGTACTATATACACACATACCAGCCAGGCCCAGCTGTAGTGTGACCAATCCCATGAATCACTAGGCTAAAGCAGGACTCAACAAATATTTATCAAACAAGTGAATGAATGAATGAATGAATGAGAAGATAGGTGAATGAGTGGCTTCAGAGAATGAGACTGCTTCCTAGTCTGAGTGCTCCCAGAGGAAGTCATCTGGGACTTTCCTAATGAGTACACTATGAGGGAGCCACATCTTCTACTTTTCTTCCTATCCCCTGTCTCCTTTCTCCTCAGCTTTATTATGGAGGCAATCAGATTTTTGGGGGGGACCCTCTATGCTAAAGTTCCACACGACAAATAGGATAACTAGTACAAAAGAGGGTCAAGAAGTATACGCTGTGGGAGGTCAGAGCCAGAAAAACTCACTAGGGGCTGAGAAGGTCAGGGGATGCTCCCAAGGAACCAAATAGGATTTGAAGCTGTCGTTGAGGGAAGAGAAAGATTTAGAGGCACAGAGGCAAGGGAGAAGGTGTTCCTCATAGGCAAGAGTGGGTGCACAGCTCCCAGGAGGGGGCCAGTTCAAGCTCTGTTTGCTGGAGTAGATTTAGCGTAGTCGTCGTAGAGCAGAGTCAAATAAGAGTGTGCCATGTATTGTAAAGTAGTGTAGGGGAGGAAAAATAATTTCCCCTCTACCTTTCTGAGCTCCCGCTCAGGAACTCCACAACAAAAGAAGGATTAACAAGAGAAAAACAGAAGTACAGTTGGGGGTCAGGGGTAGGTTTGTTTTGCTTGTTTGTTTTTTGGCTTGTTGTTCTGTGATGCTAGGGATCAAACCCAGAGATTTCCTTGCACATGCTAGGGAAGCACTCTACCACTGAGCTCCATCCCCACCCCAGAAGTTAATTAACATGTAAGTATGGGAAATACACAGGAAAAAAAAATTGAATAAATCTCAGAGATGGCTAGAATTCCCACTTAGCATCTTCAACAAAGAACAGCAGCACTTTAGAGAAGTGACAAGACAAAGGAAAAGGACCTTGAGTCTCTAGGGATGGCAGATTGTGGGAAGGCAAATAAATGGGAAAATAATGTTAGATAAAGGCTAGCTTGGGCTGGGGTTGTGGCTCAGAGGTAGAGCACTCACCTAGCATGCATGAGGCACTGGGTTCTATCCTCAGCACCACATAAAAATAAAATAAAGATATTGTGTCCACCTATAACTAAAAAATAAATATTAAAAAAAAAAGCTAGCTTGTAAAGCTTGCTATGTAGATTCCTCTGGTGCCATCTCCAGGCTGTTAAGGGTCTAAAGTTATCTTTTGTGATCCATCTTTGTTCTTCCTGGTAGAGAGGGGAAGAGGGATACCCTTGTTAATTTATGTTCTGCTTTTAGGCAAATAAGGGGAATGCAGGGAGTTTTTGTATCTGCTCCTTCTCAATTCCCTTGAGCTCAAAAACTCCTTATGCCAAAGTGGCATATTTTGGCCTGCTCTGCTCCCCACCAGTAAGATGGGGCAATTCCATGGGGTTTTTGTTTGTTTTTTGGCTTGTTGTTCTGTTTTGGTATTAAGGATTGAATACAAGGGTGTTTTTCCATTGAGCCACATCCCCAGCCCTTTTATTTTTTATTTGAGATAGGGTCTTGCTAAGTTGCTTAGGGTCTCACTGAGTTGCTGAGGCTGGCCTCCAGTTTGTGATTCTCCTGCCTTAGCCTTATAAGTCACTGGAGTTGCAGGCCTGTGCCACCACACCCTATAGAGATTTGAATGTCAGGATAAGGGATTTGGACCAAGCACTAATGAGAGTATGTCTGGAGTGGCAGAAAACTAGAGGGTATGCTGTGAGAAGGAGTGGGAAGATGGCCTGGGGAAAGGGAGCAGCAGGTAAGTAGCAAGGTGAGTGGGGCAATTGGAGGTATGGGTCTTAGGCAAACAAAACACTTTCCATACCACTCATTCATTCATATACGATCCATCCCTATCTGTCCAGTCCCTGCAGAAGTAAAAAGCCTGATGCCGTCCCTCCTTCTCTGGAAGCCCTGGGCTCTACTTCTGGCCCCAGGACAAGTAAGTCCACCCACCTAGAGCTTGGGGCCGCTAGGAACTAGGGAGAGGGCTGGGGGTGAGATCAGCTCTGGTCTCTCACCTGAGATTTTTCCTTCTTTATAAAACCACTAATCCTACATCTACACCCACCCTGACCACCCTCTCCCACCCGCCACAACTGGAGGAGAAGGAAGGGGTGATCTGCGGAGGGGGTGGCGCGTCCGGGGTAGCTTGAGAGCGGGGGACTAGATTGACCTTCTGATAGATACTGATGGGGCTGAGGCTGCGGTCTGGGAACGGGCAGATGGTGGCCAAGGAGCAGCCTCTGAAAGTCTTCCTGAGGTCGGGTGCAGCAGACTGCGTGATGCCGCGCTGGCTTGGAGACCCGGAGCCGGCGGCTCCTCTGCGCCCCCTGCCGCACGCCGGCTGTCACTGCACGCGGCGCCGCCCACCTGCGCTCCCCTCTCCACCTGCCTGCGGCCTCTGCGCACCTCCCCAGGAGATGGGAGGTGAGGTAGGAAATCAGGCGTTGCCGGAAATCCCCTTCCTGAGCGAGGGACTTCCCCAGTGCCTGAAATTCCACCATTGGAGATTCCATTCTCTGGAGGCGAGGAGAGGTGACGTCTTCCACTTTTAGTGTCGGGGTGTGCATGTGCGTGTGTGTTTAACATTTTTTTTTTCTGTACTGAGGATTGAACCCAGGGCACTCTATTTCTGAGCTACATCCCAGTTCTATTTATTTATTTATTTATTTATTTATTTATTTATTTATTTATTTATTTATTATTTCTTTCTTTCTTTATTTAAGATAGCCTCTCATTATGTTGCCCAGGATGGCCTTGAACTTGCGATCCTTCTGCCTCTGCCTCCTCTGTAGCTGGGATTACAGGTCTTAATTGGTTTTTGGAAACCGGGCTTCCAATCGGTTATTAGCCCTGAGGATTTCTTGGGAAAGGGAAGGAGCGCATAGTCAAAGCCAATCATTTCTTCCTCAGCCAGGCGTGTATGAGTGCTCCTTTGCCAGGCCACACTGGAGATGACTCAGAACCAGCAGTCACACTGTCCTGACGGCTGGAGTGGTGAAAGGCTGGTTTCTACTATGGCGGTTTCTTTTTCGTTAATCACTGGGTAATTGAGCCTCCCCTCCTCTGGAAAGTCTGTCTTGACTTTTTGGATGAACCTCTATTACAGTCAAAGTCAGTATCTCTAAGTTTAGCAAGGCAGGTTCTGTTTCCCATGAGGTTTGTGTGGTGTCTCCACATTCTTTTTGCCGGGGAGAAGGAGGAGAGGGGAAAAAAAATAATGGGAGCAGACCCCGTTTCCTGTCCAATCAAAGACAAGTTCACACTGTCCTCAAGGGCCACTTGAATTGGTCCTACATTACCAAGGACCTTTGTGGGCACTCAGGAAGTCTGACCCATGGAAGTCTGCTCTCCAAAGAATACCCAGGAGGTCACCTGAGATCGTGAATGCTCTAAAACTTTAAATTAGACTGTCTCCTCTCTTCAAACCCTGGCAATGGCTCCCCATCTCCCTTGCAGTAAAAGCCGAAGCTCCTCTTGGCCTGCAAGGCCCTAAGCACTCCTGCCCCTGCCAACTCCTCTCTGGCCCTCCCTCCCTTTCTGACGTTCCTTAAACACTAGACACACTTATATCTCATGACTCTCTCTGGTGCTTGCTGTTTTCTCTGCCTGGAATGCTGTTTCCCCTCATGCCCACAAGACCCACTCTTTCATCTCCTTCAGGTCTTTATGTAAATGCCACCTTATCAGAGGTACTCCCTGACCATCCTGTCTAAAATAATGCCCCCCACCATTCCCTGTGACCTTAACCTTCTTGATTATTCTGGCACTTAGCACTATCTGACATATTATTATTATTATTTTTAAAGGAGAAAGAGAGAGAGAGAGAGCACGAATCTTTTTTGCAGATGGACACAACACAATGCCTTTATTTTTATGTGGTGCTGAGAATCGAACCCGGGTCCCGCCCATGCTAAGCGAGCGCTCTACTGCTGAGCCACAATCCCAGCCTTCTGACATATTATTTATTTCTGCTTATTTATATGCAGACTCTATAAGAACAGTGAACTCTTATCAGTTTTGTGCAATCCCCAGCACCTCGAAAATAGCCTGGCATATAGTCAGTGCTCAAGAAATTGGCGAAATGAGTGGATGAATGTGTCAGGCACTAAGCCACATCCCTGCTCAGGCCATGAATAAGCCTAGGCTTTTTGAAGAACAGACTGGCAGACAGGCAAATCCTCACAAACCAGTGATGGGTACTGTGTCTACATCCAGATCTGTATGAGGTACATCTGGAGGCTCAAGGCAGGAGGACCTCATTCACTCTGGAAATAAGGCGAAAGCCTGAGTGTGAAGTCATGGGCGGAGAAGAACCAAAAAAAGGCATTTCATAGAGAAAACAGCAGGAGCCAAGGTGGAACTATTTGACAGATTCAGGGAGTGGCGGGTGGGCTGGCCACACCAAGCTCAGGAAGCATGGCAGGCTTGGTGGGGGATAAGTTAGGAAAGACAGGTTGGGGTCATATTATGAAGGGGCTTGTTAGAATGATGGCAGTTGGCTCTAAGTCTCAGATCTGTGTCAGGCCAGTTTGGTAGGAGAGAAAAGGCAGATGCTTAAGTTCTACCCAATAAAACACAATGGCATATCTAATACAAAAAAGGGTCAAGAAGTATACGCTGTGAGGGGTCAGAGCCAGGAAAACTCATTAGGGACTGAGAAGGTCAGGGGATGCTCCCCAAGGAACCAAATAGGATTTGAAGAGTAGGAATGAAAGAGTAGCCCCGTCCTCCTGCTGGGAAAGGCCTGGGAAAATTGCGTGGTGTCCCCAGATGGCCAGTCTGGGGCTGAGCACCTGTGGTAGCAGCCTGGTGGCCTGGCTTGCTTTTCTGGGACTGAGAGGCCTGGGTTACATCTCCACTGCCTTGATCACGAAGAATCCAAGTTTCAAAATGTCCTTATTTTGCAATCTTACTCAAAAGGGTGGAGAGTGGAAAAATTATAGACAGCAGCCACCAAGGGACCTTGTCTTAATATAACTGGTGACCTGGGAAACGACAGAGGCAGAAAATAATTTCCTTCTCAGATTGAGGGAACGAGAGGTCTTGTAGCAGCTGAGTCAAAATAAAGACTTCCTTCAAGGGGAGGAGAGTATTTGTGCATTTACAGGCCAGAAGATTCTTTTCTGTGCTTCCTCCCTTGTTATTTTGTCCCCACCCCCACCCCCACCCCGCACCCACCTCTGTCCTTCATCCTTCTCTCCTTTCCCACTTCTTCCACCCACCCATTCCCTTGCTCTCCTCCTCCCTCCCTTGCTCTATTTCTTCAGCTTAAGTTCCAGACAGATACTTAAAACTGTCAAAGACTTATAAAAGGGAAAAGCATAACTCTTATGCAAATATAAAAATGAACACATGTCAGTGATTTAACTCCTTAATTAATGAGGGATCCAGGAAAATATTGCAACCAGTTTACAGAATCCAGACACCCTAATATAATTTTAACCTGTCTTCCCCCACACCCCTTTTGCTGGGGATGGAATTTGAGGCTTCATGCATGCATGGTGGGCAAGTGCTCTCCCACTGAGCTACATTCCTAGCCCAATTTTATTTTTATTTATGTATTTATTTATTCATTTCTTTGTGTATTTATTTTGCAGTGCTGGGGATTGGCCCATGGGTGCTCTACCGCTGACCTATACTCACAGCTCTTTTTATTTTTTATTTTGAGACAGGGTCTCACTAAGTGCCCAGTCTAGCTTCAAAGTGGGCAATCCTCTTGCCTCAGCCACCTGTGAAGCTGGGATTATAGGTGTGCACCATGGCCTCCCAACCTTTATTTTTATTTGATAGAAGCCATCCTAATGGGTGATATCTCATTATAATTCTTATTTGCATTCTCTTAATGTTGAGTATCTTTTTGTGTGCTTGTTGGCTATTTGTATATCTTCTTTGGAGAAGTGTTGAATTAGTTCCTTTGCTCATTATGCTATAATCTGGATTTTTATTTTTTTCTCTTTTGGTACCGGGGATTGAACTCAGGGGCCCTCAACCACTGAGCCACATTCCCAGTCCTGTTTTGTATTTTATTTAGAGACAGGGTCTCACTGAGTTGCTTAGCGCCTTGCTGTTTGCTGAGGCTGGCTTTGAACTCTTGAGCCTCCTGCCTCAGCCTCCCAAGCTGCTGGGATTACAGGCATGTGCCACTGTACCTGACCATATTTTGGATCTTAAATGCTAGCCTGTGGCAATGTTGGAAAGTCGTGATACTTTTGGAGGTGGGGCCTACTGGAAGAAAGTAAGGACACTGGGAGCCTGCTCTTGAAGACATATGGATGCTGCCCCCTTTTCTTTCTCTTTGCTTCCTAGCTGCTATGAGGCCTCCTCTGCCATGTGTTCCTCCCATGAGTCAAAATAAACCTTTCCTCCTATTATGTTGATTATCTCAGGTATTTTGTCACAGTGATAGCTGACTAACATTGATTGTTTGGTTTTTGTTGAGATTTAGGGGTTCTGTATGTATTTTGCTTATTCATTCCTAATCAGACATATGATTTACAAATTTTTTTCCTCCCACTCTGTGGGTCACCTTTTATTCTGTTGATAGTTTCAAACCTTTGACCCACAAAAGTTTTTTTTAATTCTGATGAAGTCCAATTTGTCTATTTTTCGTTTGTTGCCTGTCTCTTTGGTGTCATATCCAAAAAGTCATTGCCAAATTCAATGCCATTAAGATTTTCCTTATATATTTTTTTCTTTTTTTCTACCAATACTGACTTTCACAATTTCCCATCCTACAACTATTTCCCTGACTGCCCAACCGACACATTCTGCTGTGATTAAGTGTATATGATTAAGTCTCACTACACATTCTGCTATGATGAGTAAGTCTCACTTAAACCCTATAAAAATCAGACCCCAGCTGGGCATGGTGGCATGTACCTATAATTCCGGTGGCTCAGGAGGCTGAGGCAGGAGGATTGTGAGTTCAAAGCCAGCCTCAGCAAAAAGTAAGGCACTAAGCAACTCAGTGAGAACCTGTCTCTAAAACACAACATAGGGCCGGGGATGTAGCTCAGGGGTTGAGTGTTCCTGTGTTCAATCCCCAGCACCCCTGCCCCCCGCAAAAAAAATCAGACCCCTATAGTAACCAGTTGCCATTTTTCTTGCTGAAAATGTGCCCCTCCAGTGCTGGTCCATTGAGGTCTTTCCCTGTTTCATTTACTTTTGGTTTCAGAACCCAGAGATTCTCCACCACTGAGCTACATCCCCAACCCTTTTTATTTTATTTTGATACAGTACCTCACTAAAGTTATTGAAGCTGACCTCAGACTTGTGATCAGGTCTTGTCAAAGGGTCAGGTCTTGTCAAAGCCTCCCAAATACCTTAGATTACAGGTGTGCACCACCATGCCTGGTTTCTTGCATTTTCTTCTCAGAAGTTTATAATTTTATCCCTCACATTTTTTTACATTGGGTCCACTTTGAGTTCATTTTTGTGTGTAGTATTAGGTAATGGTCCAATTTCATTCTTCTTCATGTGGATAGACAATTTTCCCAGCATTATTTGTTCCCAGCATCTAAAGTCCAAGTACATAATTTTGTTCATTTTGAATAAATAACAATTAATGACAGTAGTTTCAACACGGTTTTTGTTTTGTTTTGTTTTGTTGGTACTAGGGAACAAACCCAGGGGGTATTTTACCACTGAGCTACATCTCCAGCCCTTTTTATTTTTTTTAATTTTCAGACACAGTCTTGATAAATTGCCCAGGCCTGCCCGTTGAACTTGTGATACTCCTGCCTAAGCTTCTCAAGTTGCTGAGATTACAGGTGTGTGCCACTGCACCCAGCAAAGAATGTTTTACTTTTACTTTTGCGACTCTCTGATCTGACACATAGATGTGTTCTTATGCCTGGGAAGAACACATGGCATGATTAATGAACCACAGAGGTGAAAATTGCCCCCAAATACCTTCAACAGCAGTGTCTCAAGTACACCATTAGTGTGCCACGCCTCTGCCTTAAGCATTTGTTTCTTCAGATCCTATTTTAAATCTAAGGGATGTAGAGGGGAATAGGCAGCCTGAAGGAGCAGCCCCCTCAGCCTCATCATAGCTAAGTCTGGCTGATGCTTTCCTGCCTGGCTGCCGGCTGGCATCCAGGTTACATGGCGGTGAGGCTCAGGAGTGAAGGGTCATATGGAAGCCCAGATCATGCAGGCTTGTTAGAGTCTGTAAACAAGTCAGGATGGCGCCTGGCATTTTGCCAGAGGGAGTGGTTTGTGAAGTAACGCCAGCGAGCCATTAAGTGTGGAGATTCCTTATTGGTTGACTGCTGTATCGAGTTTATGTTAATTAGATAAGCTGTGTGGAATGTATAAATACCGCTCCTGTCCTACAATAAACAGCTCCCACTCCTGTTGTATCAATCTACACAAGTTGCTCGTCACCCCCTGGTTATTTTGCTGCAGCCGGACTGCAGCAGATGGTGGCCCGTACGGGGCCCCGGGACACTCCGGGTGGGGGGGGGGGGTGACAAAAAAAAAAGCTGGACGGGAACAAATCTGCTCGTCCCTAGGCAGATAGGGCAAGAGGAAAAATGGCCATTTCAAGAAAATGGAGAAGATTGATGCAGTATGTTTGTGTCTTGTTTTGTCTCAGTGTATTGTATTGTCTTTGTGATGAAAATATGGAAGGGGTGAAAAGTAAATTACTAAGGGAAGAAGGCACCCCAGTGGAACCAAGAGCAGTTAGGGCATGTATTGACGGAAGCCCAGAAACTCTAGTCAGAAAGAAAAAGAAAGTTCAGAAGAAGAAGGATTATCAGGAAAAAAGTTGCAGCAAAAGGCTATTACTGAATACTTTTTGTTACCGGAGGGTGAATCGGCACAGCAGCTGCCACGTGCGCAAGCCGGTCATGGCGCAGCAAGGTTTTTCCAAGCGGCGGCAGCGGGCTCTTCCCGGGGAGCAGGACGCCACTGTGAGAGCCCAAATCCAAACCTGACCCGGAGGCACAGTCTCGCAGGCTCTTGCTCCCTGTGCCCAGTGACAGTTTGAGTCCCGGACTCTCCCCTCCCCGGGGCCATCTGGGGCTGGCCAGGACGCTGTAGGTGGAAGACGTGGAAGACGGTCTGCGGTCTGCGTCCCTGAAGTTTGATCATTTACAAGGCCAGTAACTACAATGGTTCTCCCACACCTGGAAGCTAATGAGTAATGAGCGCCATTAAGGCCTATTTCAAATGTAAAAAACCTTGAGATAATGTACTAAATTGTTCAGAAGGTTGTTTTCTTAGTGCCTGCTGGAATACTACAGGATTTTCTTTAGCCATCCGGAGTTCTGCCTTCATCCCAGTGCTGGTGAGGATGAGGATGGAAAAATTTCCAGTGTTGCTGAGAACTGGACGAGACTTCAGATCAAACTAGCTTCCTGCAGAACTTATCTGGACTGTGATTTAAGCTAGCTGCCTGCAGAACTTACCTGGACTGTAATTTACCTGGACTATGAGTTAATCTATTTAGACACTGCTTTACCTGGACTGAGACAACAAACTGTAATCTACAACAAATTGTAACTCTTTGTATCTTTGCAAACGGTGTCATTGCTGGTATAATTTTTCCAAGGGCTTCTTACATAGAGCCATCAATTGGCTTGGTATTGTGGCATTTTGTATCCTCCCCTTCTGCTTGTAGCAGATTATTTATGGTGTTTGTGTAAAAACCACTATGGTCGTTATTTAAATTAAACAAAAGGGGGAAATGTTAGAGTCTGTAAACAAGTCTGGATGGCGCCTGGCATTTTGCCAGAGGGAGTGGTTTGTGAAGTAACGCCAGCGAGCCATTAAGTGTGGAGATTCCTTATTGGTTGACTGCTGTATCGAGTTTATGTTAGATAAGCTGTGTGGAATGTATAAATACTGCTCCTGTCCTACAATAAACGGCTCCCCACTCCTGCTGTATCAATCTACACAAGTTGCTCGTCACCCCCTGGTTATTTTGCTGTAGCCGGACTGCGGCACAGGCTGATTGTGGCACCGGAGAGAATAAAAGTGCAAGAAGAGGGCTGGCAGGCCTCTTGGGCGGAGGTGCACTAGTAAGGGCCATTTAGGGGTGGTGGCGGGTGTATTCCTCCTCCTTCCCCCTCTAAGCCTTATCTGGACACATGGGCAGGCATAGCCCAGTTAATTGCAGGGAGGCCTGGGATCTAGAACCAGAATTACCTATCAAGTGTGTTGAGGTTCTAGAGATCTAAACAGAGTGCCAGAAGGTGTGGCCAGGTTCAGGGAAGGTCTACAGTGTGGCTCAGAGACCTGGCGTTACTTGGAAGTCAGCTCCAGAGAGTCTAAAGAGGTAGTAGAGCCTCAGCACAGAGCCCTTCCTGGGAAGACTGTCCAGACCCCTGTTTTGGGAGCTGGGTGGCAGTAGCCCCCCACTACCAGGGAAAGGAGTGGACCTAGGGTCTCACGTGAGAAACCAGGCCACAGAGAGCCAATCTGGAAGTAGAAAAGGGAGTCCAAGGTTGGGCATGACAGTTGGAATATTTAATCACCAGTCTGATCAGACATCTACCAACGAAAGCAAGCTGAGCCTTAGAACTGGGACAGGGCTAGGTGCAGCGGCACATATCTAATCCCAGCAAGTCAGGAGGTTCAGGCAAAAGGACCAATCTCAAGACCAATCTCAGCAACTTAGTAAGACCCTATCTCTAAGAAAAAATAAATAAAAAGAACTGGGGATGTAGCTCAATGGTGGACCACCCTGGCTGGATTCAATCCCCAGCACTGAAAAGCAGGGGAGAAAAAACTCAGGGTGCTCAAGAACAAACTAAGCCAGGGAGCAACCATTTCCTTTCTTGTCATAGGCAGGTCCTGGGGTATGGCACAGGGACCAAGGGGTATGGGTTGACAGAGAGAACTCTAAGCTGTTTGTCCAGTGAGTGATATGACATTTCAGTGCAGTCAACACTATATTTCTGCAGGTTCCACATCACAGATCCAACCAGCATGGATAAAAAGTATTCAAGGAAATAAATTGTGCCTGTATTGAGCAGGTACAGATTTCATTTTTGACATTTTTTTTCCTGAATAGTGCATTATGATGGCTTTTTATGTTACATTTACATTGTATTAGGTGCCCTAAGTAACCTAGAGAGACTTAAGGTATACAGAGGATATATGTAAGTTATATGCAAATTCTACACTATTTTATTTTTTTGTTGTTATTTTTTAAAAAATATTTTTTAGTTGTCAGTGGATCTTTTATTTATTTATATGTGGTGCTGAGGATCGAACCCAGGGCCTCACACATGCCAGGCAAGCGCTCTACCACTGAGCCACAATTCCAGTCCTCTACACTATTTTATATGAGGGACTTGAGCATCTGTGGATTCTGGTATCTGAGGGAGGGTCCTAGAACCAATCTTGTGTGGAAAGAACATCATATTTTAGCAACTGGTACAATTGAAGTCATTCATTAGTGTCTGAGGCTTAGCCTCTGGTCTGTAGGACAAGTGGGTCCTGCCTTCCCTAAAGACTAGGTCCATCGGGATGGACTGAGTCAGAGCTGAGCCTGACCAGGGGACAATGGGCTTCTCATACACAACAGATGCACACGCACCCACATTCCCTGGAAACTTTAGGGGTCCTGAGTGGGATCTTTAGGATTTCTGTATCTGACTGGGATACAGGGGCTTCTTGGGGCTGGCAATTACTAGAGGTATGTGAACCAGAGGGAACCAAAAGTGAAATTCTAAGGTGAGGTCAGCCTAAAGGGTAAGTTCCTAGGAAGAAGAGAGAACAAATAAGAATTGTGGGACAGGGTCAGTGCTGGGGGACAGGCACCAGAGCCTGGGGACTCTCCAGTGGTGTGTGGAGGAAAACCTATGGGTGACCTCTTGCCAGTGTTGCCAAACCCCTGAGAAAAGCTAGAAAGGGGCTGCAATCCACTTGGCCCTGTAGAGTCCATTCTGGATCAAGTCAAAGACATAGTGGTGCACGCCTATGATTCTAGCAACTTTGGAGGCTGAGGCAGGAGGATCACAAGTTTGAGGCCAGCTTCAGCAACTTAGTGGCTTGGTGAAACACTGTCTCAAGATGAAAACTAGACAGGACTGGAGATGTAGCTCAGTGGT
Organism: Marmota monax; assembly: GCF_021218885.2. NCBI lineage: Eukaryota > Metazoa > Chordata > Mammalia > Rodentia > Sciuridae > Marmota > Marmota monax. The sequence continues at coordinate 19,477,754 of NW_026692194.1, read as the reverse complement.
AAAGTGCCCTTGGGTTCAACCTCCAATACCAAAAAAAAAAAAAAAGAGGCCAGTCCATTCTGTCACGGGTGAGCAAACTCCAGTCCTCCCCTACTGGAAGCATAAATGACTACAAACATGATTATAGATAGCAAATTCCTGATGGACAATGAAGTGATAGAAATGACTTTAAGAAAACTTGTATCCAAGGGGGCTTTGTGGAGAGGGACTTCATAGAACTCAGGAGCTCTAGTGACCTCTCTAAATTCTGCCATTTACAGGCTGTGTAACCTCATGTGCGGCACTACTTGTCTCTGGGACACATTTCCTCCACCTGTGAATTGAGGCCCTGAAAGGACCTCAAGGGTAGGGTGTCCCTCATCAGAAGAGGCAGCCTGAGTAAGTCAAGGACCCATTAGGCAGGGGTGGCTCAGGGCACATCATGGTGGGATTTAGCTTCAGTATCTGAGAAGACTGGCCAACTCTCCCCACTATTAAAAACACCAAGAGTGGAACATGCAGTGGGGAGTGGGGGGTTTTTAGAATGTCAGTCTGCCCCCAAAATGCTCTGGTCCCAGACATGTACCAAATCCAGAAGCCAAAGGCAAAAGTATTATGAAACTAAAAAAAAACTTCAAGCTGGGTGCAGTGGCACTCACCTGTAATTGGGAGGTTGAGGCAGGAGGATCACGAGTTCAAAGAAGCCTCAGCAACTTAGCGAGGCCCTCAGCAACTTAGCAAGATCCTGTCTCTAAATAAAATATAAAAAGGGCTGGGGATGTAGCTCAGTAGGTAAGTGCCCATGAGTTCAATCCCCAGTACCAAATTAAGAAGAAGAAGAAAAAAGGAGGTGGGGAAGGAAGGAATTTCAAGTTCACATTCTTTTCCCCTAAGGAGGTTGACTCCAAATTGTGTAGGCTTCAAACCTCACAAAACCTGGCTCTACCCCTGCCAGATGCCTGTGATTTGGAGCCATTATTATGGCAGCTGGAGGACACGGATGACACCCTTTTATATCAGAGGAGCACGACTCAGCCAGAGACGGGCAGGCCAGCTGTGCCATGGAGGCTTGATGGCTTGACAGGTGTTTATTCTTATCTGATAAAAACAATAATTCCATCCACGCCTATCCCACTTTCACCTTCTCCGTCCCAGCCAATCCTCCCCACAACCCTGTGAAAAGGACAGGTCTTACCACTTCCAACTTAGGATGAAACTGAGACTCAGAGGAGCTGAGAGGCCTGGGCAGGTTTGCAAGGCTGCCTGGAGCAGAAGCAGGACTCAAACCCAGGACTTGCTTATGACCAGCCCAGGGCTTTTCATTTTCCTGATTCAGAGCCAAACACAGTCATACCAAAGTGTAGTGTAAAGAGATTCACCCCTCTATCGCTGGAGAGGTGCTGAATGGCTGCCTGCCTGAGGCACAAACACCTCCTGGGGACAAAGGAAACACACGGGGACATAAGGCACAGAATGTAAACTGGAATCATGGGTCAGGAAAGTCCAAAAACAGTCAGGCACCGTAATGCACGCCTGTAATCCCAGGGACTCGGGGGCTGAGGCAGGAGGATTGCAAGTTCAAAGTCAGTCTCAGCAACTTAGTCCTGCAAGTTCAAAGTCAGCCTCAGCAACTTAGGGAGACCCTGTCTCAAAATAAAAAAATTAAAAGGGTGGAGGACATAGCTCAGTGGTTAAGTGCCCCTGGATTCAATCCCTAGTAATACATATATAAAAAGAAAAGTCCAATAAATTTGGGAGGGAAGGGCTTTTTACCATCTTTCCCTTTTGTCTTCCTGAACTTTGCATTCCTACTCACAACAAGTCATTTGAATCAGATCTCTTTATGGTGAACATAAATACAAATGCTCAAGCACAGTGGTAATAATCTCTCTATCATGTCCAGACTGGAAACAACTGAAGTTTTAAGGCCCCAACACACACACACACACACACAATCACACACACATATTCACAAGGCCACATAAACAAACATGTACACACAAGCAACACGTCTCCCTGTGACACTTCCAATCTCTCAAAGTCACAACTACTTGAAAGAGGAAAATTCAGCCCCTGCCCCAAATCTGAGCCAGCTCTTTAGTGTTGGTGTTGCCTAGTGAGACAACCCCACCCGGGGAAGCTCAGGACCAAACCTCACAACCAAAACAACCAAGAAGGAAAACAGCTGCAGGGCTCCTGGCCCAGATGCTTTCAGATGCTTTGTCCTAATGAGGTCACCTGGGACCCCAGCACCAGTCGGACCTGGTCTCACTGGAGAAATTACACACGTGGGTCCTCCAGGGCAGGAATCCAAACCTAGGGAGACCATTGTTGCTCTTCAGAGGAAACAGGGCTGGATTTTAAGACCTTACCTCAAAAAGTGTCTCTAGTTTCAATTCAGATCTCCCCAGGGGACTGAGATTCACTGGAGGGCATCTTTGAATAGTCCCATTACTTTCTGGCTTTAGCAGAACTCGGTCTTCATTCTCCTGTAATATGAAAAAATGGGTTCTCCTCCACCCACTTCCTGAATGATAGACTTTGATCATGTCCTTCACCCTTTTTTTCTTTTCTCACTTTTTTTGGGGGGGTGGTGGTGGTACTTGGGATTGAAGGGTTTTATACATGCCAGGAAAGTGCTCTAACATTGAGCTACATCCCCAGCCCATTTTAATTTTTAAATTTTAATATGTGGTCTTCCTAAATTACCCAGGGTAGGCTCAAACCTGAGCTCCTCCTGCCTCATTCTCCTGAGGCACTGGGATAATAGGCATATACCCCCAAGCCAGGCTGACTTTTGTTTGATTGACATCTCTTGCCCTGTGGTGAGCTGGATAAACACAGAGGTTCTCATTATTGGTTGAGCAATAAAAACATGGATATTAACAGACATAGCTAATTATTTCTAGGATCTTTCTTTTTATAAAGCTTAGGAGTAGATCTTTCTTTTTATAAAGCATAGGTGCATAGACAGTATGCACCAAATAAGGTCTTTTGTGTAAAAAAATAAATGTCTTGCCAGCTTTCTCATGACTTTGAGAAGAAGGAAATATCGGAGAGTCATCAGAGGAGATTAAGTGCTTCTTTCAGAAAGAAGCACAGATGCTTGAAAACAAGGCAGAGCCAGGTATGGTGGCTATAATCCCAGCAACTCAGGAGGCTGATGCAGAAGGATTGCAAATTCAAAGCCAGCCTTAGCAATTTGGTCCAAAAAAAAAGGCAGAGATGGAACATAGCTAACCGACTAACAAGTGTTAACGTATTTTATATGACATCATCATTATAGTGTAATACAGCACTTTCAGATGTGAGGAAGTTTGGATGTTTGCTTAAAAAGCAAAAATTAACAGACTTTCAAGAAGAGTATTCAGTTGACATAACCATTTCTACTATCTGTGTAATCTTACACAGAATGTAAGCAACTTTTCATTACCCTGATAAAAAGCAGATTAAAATGTCTAAGATCAATTTATATCCAGACCTCTTCCTTTCATTATGAAGAATTTATTTTGCTTATTCATTTTGACAATTACATGTGTCTATATATTTAAACATATATAATTATATACAAAGTAACAATATTAATTAAAATTTCTAATGTTAGCTTTAAAATATAGGTAACCTTACATTACAAAACAAAGTGTACACCACAACCAGCTTACTTCTTTATTGGTGCTTAAAAGAAAAAGCTGGGCAGTGGTACATGCCTGTAATCCCAGCTCCTCGGAGGCTGAGGCAGGAGAATCACAAATTCAAGGCCAACCTGGGCAACAGTAGCAAGACCCTGTCTCAACAACACCACCAGCAAGAAGGTCAAAATTGCTTGGTGACACAGTGCTTTTCTCTCAACCTCTCTGTGAATTTTAAACGTCTTAAAAATATGCAGATAACCAAAGATTTCTTATTAATTAACTCACTATTCTATCAGTTATATAATGGGTTCTATTTAAAGTCTTAAAGTCATTTGAGGATCTTGAAAAATATGCTTAAGTTGCAACTGCAAAACAACAAAATCATTGCTGATATTAGAAGTTTGCCAGAGAGATGGCAATTTGAAATTTTCCACAGGCATTGAGAGTAAGGTAACAAAATCCAAATGACTTGATACATTTATCTGAAATTCACAAGAAGCAATCCACTTCTTTTGCTTTTTAATCAATACTTTAGCTGTTATAATCAATTTAGTTGCACACACATATTTACACTCCCACAATCTTAAACATTTTGTGGAACAATGGTCTAATCCATAAAACAAGTATAAAAAAATTACGAAGTTCAAATTAGGATTTCCAAACAAAACAAAATAAGCCCAAGTCTTACCTAATGAAATGTATAAATAAAAAGATGTATAAGTGTTTTTCTTGTTTGTTTTTTGTGATATTGGGGATACAACCAGGGCCTAGAGCGTGCTAGACAAATATTCTACATTCCAAGCCCCATATAACTGCTTTTAAACCCAAACTACCAAAACAGTATTGTCTATGTAAGGATTTATCTCTATTAGGAGTATTTGTGAATGTGGATTCAGATATAATTCACATTAACTTATTAAATGGAAAACATATTTAATTTGCTAGGCACAGTGGTGTCACTTGCCTATAAATCTAGTTACTTGGGAGGCTGAGGCAGGAGGATCACTTGAGCCCAGAAATTTAAAGCTAGCCTAGGCAACATAGTGAGACCCCGATCTCAAAACCAAACCCAAACAAATAAACAAACAAACAAAAACAACTTCATAGAACTATCTATACTTTTTTTTTTTTTTGTACCAGGGATGAAACCCAGTGTTCTTTAACCACTGAGCCACATCCATTTTGAGAAAAGGTCTTGCTAAGCTGCTTAGAGTCTCACTAATTTGCTGAGGCTGGCTTTGAACTCGTGATTCTCCTGCCTCAGCTTCCCGAGCAGTTGGGATTACAGGTAAACATCACTATGCCCAGCTACATTATTATTTTTTTTTAGTTGTAGTTGGACACAATATCTTTATTTTGTTTATTTATTGTTATGTGGTGCTGAGGATCAAACCCAGCACCTCTCACATGCTAGGCAAGCACTCTACCGCTGAACCACAACCCCAGTCCCTACATTTTTAATGTCTATATATTGAGTATATATATATATTTTAAATTTTTTTGTGTTGTGTGCAGGTTGGATACTGGAGATTTAACCCAGGGATAGTATACCACTAAGCTCTACCCCAACCCCTTTTTATTTTGAGACAGGGTCTCGCCAAGTGGCTGAGGCTGGCCGCCATTTGCCATGCTTCTGCCTCCAGCTTCCTGAGTCTCTGGGATTATAGATGTGCGTCACCATGGCGTTTTTTTTTCTGTATTCTTAGTGTTCTGCCATTCAGGGCTTGATCTTGAAGAGCCTCTCCCAGGCTTAGCTAATCCCTAGAAAGCAAACAACTCCCCTGCAAGAGAACTTGAATATACATACCAACCATTCCAGATCCCACACCCCCAAGCATCTCCTTTATCAAACTCACAATCCACATCAACATTCCTTCTGCCCCTAAACACTCCAGGACAAGGACCAACTGGAAAACTAAAGAGCACTCCTGTAGCCCAGGGCCCACCAAAATTTTTCAAACTATCTAATCCTAAATTTAACTAATATACCTACCCTGCCTTACCCATCCTATCTGTGAAGACCTGACCCATCTTGGTGCCTTGTGTGGCCCTGGGTGATGTGGCTTGCCTCCTGTTTCTAGGGATCTGTGAGTATAAATTCCTTGCTCCCTGACAATCATTTCTGGATCTGCATATCTTATCATACCTGATTAAAACAAATCCTAAGTATAGTTGCAGAACAGACTACTATTAGCTTGATTTTATACTTGTATTCTTTTTCTTTTCTTGAGATACCTGTGAGTACAAATAGAAGATTTCTATGATCTGTTGGAAGAGATTTGAATAGGCCACTCCAAAAGTCTACCTCTTTAGCATGAGGATTATTTTGAGCTGAAGGCAATTAAGACACAGCAGACACAGGAAGAATGTTGTACATTTCCTTTGTGAACGTAACATAAACTTCTATTTGTAAAGGATCTCCCTCTTCCATACCAGGAAGAGGAGAAATACCTTTAGTCACCTTAGAAGACTTCCATTGAAGATGACACAGACCTGAGTCTGTGTAATAAAGTTTACTTGACAACCTTATCTACTATTAGTTTCGTAAGTATATTTACCTTCTACAATGTACTGCCCTTCAAACTCCTTACTGCGCTTCAAACTCCTTTTCCTTTGTCTAGTTACTTGTGCACAATTTATCACCCTTTCTTAAAATGATATATAAGCCTTGCATCTATCTACCTCTTTGGGTTTGCTCTTCTTTTTTGTGTAGTCCTTGCACATAGAATTTTAAATATCAATTCAATTTATATACCTTTTCTCTTGTTAATCTGTCTTTTGTGGGCTTAATACACAAGCTCCAAGCCCAGAACCTAAGAGGGTAGAGGAAAAGTTTTTTTTTTCCCCTATACTCTTAATCAAGCTAACTCCAAATAAGCTAACCACAGGGTCTTGCTAAGTTGTCCACACTGACCTCAAACTTGTGATCCTCCTGTCTCAGCCTCCCAAGTAGCTGGGATTACTGGTGTGTGCCACTGCACCTAGCTCCATAGAATTTCTTAAAGAAATATTGACAGATGCCTGCAAGCCCAGGTTTCTACTTTGGCTTTTGATGCATCCTTGGGCTTTCTAGCACAAGTAAGGGGACCATTGTCCCTTACCTCAGAAGACATTTCAACCTCCAACCTTGTCTACCAAGTCTTTTGTCTGGACAGCACCTCTGAGTCCCAGAGGAGACATTTCAAACTCTTCATTGACTCTTCATTGAAAGATAATTAACTAGGTTCTTCAGTTTCCAACAGGCACCCAGACATGACCATCTTTTTGAAAAACGAAGACATGTTAGCCAAAACAGACAGACAGTTATGATCATCAGCTTTTAATGCCTACAAGCTCTGAAAATTAGCCAAATTTGCCATAGCTTGGCAAAAATTCACTGGTTGGTTGAAGGCACTCTAAAACAGGAAGGCGAGGCACAAAGGAAAGAAGACACAAAGAATCTCATTATTTACCCGCACCAGGTCCTTGATCTTGGGGCTGTTCTCTACTGCATTTGAGTTTTTGTAAGGCCAAACTGTGAAATTGTTAAAATAATAGCAACAATCTATCATTCCTTCAAAAATCGGTTGATCTTCAGCTATTAGTAAATGTTCTGATAGCAAGTCTATTAGCAAACGTTCTCATAGGATATGAAAAAAAAACATAATTGTTTCTCTGTTTTATATCAAAATTTTATATAATTTTCCCTGGACAAAACATCTTTTTGAGAGAGTAGAAGCAACAACCACAATTAAAAGTTTTTTGTTGGTGTTGTTCCTAAGAAGTGTGAAAATATCCCCAGATTATTTAAAAACAATCAGAAATTAAAAGTGTTTATAGGCTTTGAGTTCAAAGTTCCACATCTGAAAACCTGGGCTACAGGAGTATTTGGAGATACATGCACCCAAAACTCATGCCCAGAGATATTTATCTCAGTGCCCTTGAACACGGTAAAGGAAAACAACAACAGTTTTGCAAGAGAAAAAGTGAATTTTAATCACATACAGGTGTTTACAAAGAAATACAACTCAAAGGGGTGGATACATTTTGGATCTGATACACCATCTTAATAGGTGAAGGGGCCCTGAGCACAATTGCACATGCTTGTAATCCCAGCAGTTTAAGAGGCTGAGGCAAGAGGATTGCAACTTCAAAGCCAGCCTCAGCAATTTAGCAAGGCCCTAAGCAACTCAGTGAGATGGTCTCTAAATAAAATACATAAAAATGCTAGGGAAGTGGGTCAGTGGTTAAGCACCTCTGAGTTCAATCTCCAGTACTAAAAAAATAAATAAATAAATAAAAAATGTTTCAGGAAGGGAAATAGGCATTTACTGAGAGTACAATGATGTCTTAGAAAAGATGAGGAGAAAGTGCACTTTTAGAAAAATGCATGACTTTTAGGAAAAATACATGGGCTCTTAGGAGAACAAATGGGGAGTATGATAGTTTTGTGATAATGTCTGCTTGGTGCCAATTTATCCCCCAAGATTAGAGTTGTTTCCAGGGAAGGGCTTTGTGACTATTAAGTTTTAGGAGGGAGATTCTGCTTTTAGATAGATAAGAAATTTCAGGAACTCAAAAGCCTTTAGATCTAAATTATTTCTATGCCATAGTGACTGCCTTTTTTGGTACTGAGGATTTTTACCTGGGGTTGCTCTACTGCTGAGCTACATTCCCAGCCCTTTTTATTTTTTATTTTGAGGCAGGGTCTCACTAAGTTTCTGAGGCTGGCCTCAAACTTGTGAACCTCTTGCCTCAGCTTCCCAAGTCACTGGGATTATAGGTAAGATGTGCCTAGAGTGGCTTATTCCAGATGCCTTAGATATTCTCAAATCTCAGGGCCTCAAAATTACCTAATAATGATGAGTGTTCTTTGTCTATGGTTGGGTGTTACAGGGATAGGTTGAAAATTTGGGAGTAAGGAAATTAAGATTGCTCCAGATGTTGAACTACATAAACCCAATGACTAATGGATCAGAGAACAGATATGCAAAGTCACTGAAAGACACTCAGCCGGTCAGCAAGATTTGACTGCAGCCTAATTAAAACATATCTAAATGATATATCTAAGGAAATAATATGTCATTTGGGAGGAGGAACTGAGTTTTCCCCTCCCAAGTAATTGCATACCGTGGTCCCCTATTGCTCATCTGTAACACAGACTTTGCACAAATGTTTATGAGTTTGAATTGGAATGTACATGAACAGTGTCCCCATTTACTGAACACCAGATGCCAGACATTGTGCTAGAAATTATGAGTATGTTATTTTATTTGAGGTTCACAATAGCCTGACGTCACCATTATTAACAAATGTTAAGCAAGACAAGTGTGTTGCCCAAAGATGGCCAGCTATCCTGTGGCAGAGATAAGACCAGTCCTGAGAATACCAGCTCATGTGCTCCACGTGGTTATTCCCGCCTCCATTCCAGGTAGCCTTTACCAGATCCTGAGTGGTTTGCTCCAATTTCCCTGGCCAACACTTTTGCTTATTGTGACAGTGAACCATAGAAGTGGGAATTAAACCCCCACCCTCCAACTTCTCATTCAGGTGACCCACAGGAACATAATTGCAGGGTCTTCAGCATCCAAGATCCCTAAAACCTAGGTGGTAGCACACCCAAGTGTCACTGTGCAGAGAAGCTACAAGGTCCCTTGCTGAGTGCTGTTTCTGTTAAGCAACTACCTGGCGATAGAGAGAAAAAGGAAATTTTTAGTTTTCTCTTTTCCCACAAAGATTCAATAATTTTCTGTGAAATAAACTGATAATAGATTAATAGGAGAAGAGTCATAACAACTTTATTAATGCACATTCACAGGGAAACATGCAAATATCAAAGTTTACCAGGCACAGTGTCATATATCTGTAGTCCCATCTACTCAGGAGGCTGAGGCAGGAGGATCACAACATTGAGGCCAGCCTGGGCAATTTAGCAAGACCCTATCTTAAAATAAATAAATAAATATCTCAAAGAAGGGACCAGATGGTTGTACCTTCAATATTCTCTTCATAGGGGAGGGGGAAGTAGTGCGGAGAGCTGTAGGCAATGTTAGAGAGAGTACAAATAATTTTTAGAGAAGTGAATGAGACTGGAGAAAACAGTAGCCTTAGTCCCAGGCCACTGTTTTTGATTTTCAGTCTCTTCTTGTGATATGAATTTAATTTTTCTTGGTTAATGAAATTTCAATAAGAAGACTGAAGCTAGTTGTACTCTACTTCGATGGATCCTGCTTTTATCTTTAAATTTTATTATTTATTTTTTATTTTGAGACAGGGTCTCACTAAGTTGCAGAGGATGGTCTTGAATTTATGATCCTCCTGCCTCAGCTTCCCTAGTCACAGGGATTACAGGTGTGCACCATTGTGCCTGGCTATTATTAATTATTTTTTAAATATATTTTTTTAGTTGAACCCAGTGTCTCACACTTGCAAGGCAAGCGCTTCACGACTGAGCTTCAGCCCCAGGCCTTTTTTTTTTTTTTGGTGCTGAGGATTGAACCCAGGGTCTTGTGCATGCAAGGCAAGCGCTCTACCAACTGAGCTATGTCCCCAGCCCCTTATTGTTATTTTTTGAGATTGGGTCTCACTATGTTGTCCAGGCTGACCTTGAATTCCCAATTCTCTTGCCTTAGCCTCCTGAATAGCTGGGATTACAGGTGTGTACCATAATCCTTGGATCCTGAATTCTGTTTTTAGATAGATCTGGGAACTTTGGAAGAGAAAGATGATTAGGAAAAGAGAGGTCAGAGGGAAGGTCAGAGAGAAGCTGAGGCTGCCAAAGTACTGCACTTTGGGGTGCTATTTTCTGAGCCCCAACAAAGGGAAATTGTTAAACCTCTCTGGACCCAATTTTCTTATTTTAAAATGAGCACACTAGTCTAGATCATTGCCCAGCACTCCCAAGGCAAAAACCTCAGGCTGAGGTTGTGGCTCAATGGTAGAGTACTTGCCTAGCATGCATGAGGTACTGGGTTCAATCTTTAACACCACATATAAACAAATAAACAAAATAAAAACATTGTGTCTATCTACAACTAAAAATTAAAAAAAAAAAAAAGGGCAAAATCCTTGGTAGGGGTAGAGGTTGCAAAGAAGAGAGCCTGAATCCTCACTGAAGTTTTTCCAAATCCAGTGATGGAGCTATTTTTAGATTTGATCAGGTTCTCTCATGAATGTTGCAGGATGGTTTTCTGGGTCAACCCCTCTCAAGTTAATTGTCATCTAATCCTTGACCAGGACAGTTGCCCTGATATAATGACAACTTTTCCCATACTAACATTGGCTATTTTGAGATTGGTTTGCCCTTATATGACTGGCTTTCAAAGACTTGTGGTAAGTACACTGAAGGAAATAGTTCTACTCTATCATGTGAGAAGTTTCTCCTCATCTTCTATGCATGTATTCATTCAGTAATTTTCAACATATCTATCTATCTATCTATCTATCTATCTATCTATCCATCCATCCATCCATGCTGGGGATTGAACCATAGGACCTTGAACATGTTAGGCAAATACTCTATCACTGAACTACATCATTCAGTAATTCAGTTTCTCATTCAGTAATTTTTTTTTCCTTGTGTGCCTATTTTGCACTAGGAACTCAGAATATAGTGCTCAGGGGCTGGGGCTATCTCAGTGGCAGAGTGCTTGCCTAGCATGCATGAGGCACTGGGTTCCATCCTTAGCACTACATAAAAATAAACACTAAAGGCAAGCTGTCCATCTACAACTACAAAAAATAATTTTTTTTTTAAAATACAGTGATGAGCAAGAAATAGATAGGACCCCTGCCACCAAGAGCCTCCAGTCTATTGGGGAAGAATCAAATAACCACACAAAATTTTGTCACTACTGTAACAAGTGCTATAAAGGAAAAGTGTGAGATACTCTCAGAGCCTACGATGATCAGAGAAGGCTTCTTTAGGGAGGCGCTGTTTGAAATGAATTCTGAAGAATTTAGGAATTAAATAGGTGCCCAAGCACAGAAAATCATTCCTTACAGAGAAGAGTATGGGCAGAGGTCTATAACAGGAGGAGTCATAAAACAAAAAGTAAGCTAGTACAGTAGAAAACAGAAATCAAGGAGATGTCGGGGAGAACAAAATTTTCCCTCTATCCTCTTAGATTTTTTTTTTTTTGGAAGGTGGGGGGGCATTGTCTGTGAATTAAACCAACAAAAACAGATTATCAAGAGAAAAAGACCCCTATGCCTATAGGAGCTTACAAAAGAATCAGCTCAATAATAGGTCTTAAAAATTGGAGGATTGTATACCCAGCATGTTAGGGAAAAGGGAAGAAAGAGAAAAAGGTTCTATTGGAAGACAATATGGGTTTCTAGAACAAATGGGAAATAAGAAATTTTATGATTATGCTTGTTCATGCAGGTCTTCGTGGTCTTTAAATTTCCTTTAGTGGCCATTAAATGTCCCTGAAAGGGGATTTATGTATATTTACTCTTAATCTCCTTCCTGGGCATGAAAGCAGCCCTGAAAAGGAAATTTATGAAGCCCCCTTTCCCAGATGTTTCTGCTTTTAATCAGATAAGGGAAGCTCTGAGAAAGCTTCTCTCTACTTCTGTTGAATCCCAGTATCTTTAGCTTCAAAGAACCAACTCTGGAGTCCTAAGGGGATCCCCCACAGGGGCCTGATGCAAGGTGATGACAGAGAAGTAGCAGGGGCTACATGACAAACGACATGGCTATGTTAGTTTCATCCTTGTCCTGAGAACAGTGGGAAGAACTAAAGTGTTTTAAGGAAGGGAGTTGCAGGGTGGTATTTGTACTTGTTGAACTTGGGGTGCATTTGAGAACTCTAGGAGTGGATGATAAATAGGCATCTGGAAGTACCAGTCTGGAGAGCTCTAAAGATCCTCATATGAGTCATCTATGTGTAGATAGTAATTATAGACCAATGTATGGATAAGACTGCCCAACGAAAAAATGTATAGCAACACAATGTTCCTTCCCACCCACCTGTAAAATACCCAAAAATAAATTAATTAATAAATAAAAATTCAATTAAATTTTAAAGAGAGAGAGAGAGAAAGTTATAGGGAAGGAAGGCCAGCTTGCAGGAAACCAGCCCATTTCTAGTTTTGCAAAGAAGACCTCTATGAAACTGTAACTATATTATTCATATGAGTCTTTGCAAATCAGGCCTTGGAGTTGTCTCCTCATCTGACAAATTAAAAATCTCTGCCTTGGCTACTTTAAAGAAAACTCAAATGGATCTGAAAATTCTATGAAAATACAAAGCATTATAATATGTTTTTTTGTTATCATTGGCCAAGAAAGGCAAGAAAGTGAAGAAGAATCCATGCGTGGCGATGCACGCCAGCAATCCCAGGGACTCAGGAGGCTAAGGCAGAAGGATGGCAAGTTCAAGTTCTCAGCAATTTAGCAAGTCCCTAAGCAACTTAGCAAGACCCTGTTTCAAAGTAAAAAGGGATAAGGATATAGCTCAGTGGTAGAGTGCCCTTGGGTTCCATCCCTGGTACAAAAAAAAAACAAAAAGGAAAGAAAGAAAGCACATACTAAGCTTCAATACCTACCCTAAAGAGCTTAAACCAAGTATAATATAATAGCCATCTTACAGGGCATTGCAAATGGGAAGTGGCCAACCTTGCTTCTGGAGACAGTCAGCGACACCCCCTCCTCCACAGAAAATCTTAACTAAGCTTCTCCAGAAATCTTGACCATAATTGATTTTAGGACTATAAGCAAAAGAGTCTCTGCAAAAGAGTTCAATGTAGGTAAACTTCCTATTTTCCTGTTGCTCTATCTTACTTGGCCACTGGCCTGGAAGAAATCAGTACTCCAGGTGCTGATCGCCCCTTTACTAGTTTTTCACAAACATTTATCCAGCATAGTAGTTTGTAGAAGTGTGTTTGCAAATGCAAAATGTTTAAAAAAAAAAAAAGACAGATCCTTTAACAAGGCCTCTGGCCTTGAGCTGGGGCTTCACAGAGATGTCTACATTTCTAAGATAAGAGAAGTTACCAGTTGGGCTCTTTGGTGACAGTTGGCAGGGGGAGGAAAGAAAGGGGAGGAGAAGAAGCTCTCCCCTTTTCAGGCACTGTCCTTGGGTTCATTTGCCCAGAACAGTGAAAGAAAAAGCTGCTTTTGTGTGAACTTCTTCAGACTGTGAACTTCTGAGCCCCTCCCCTCACACGCTGGGTATGAAGTTCGGAAACGACCTGAACTTGGGGTTCAGGGAGATTGACTGATTACAATGAAAGCTTTGCCCTTTGAACCTAGCTATAGCTAAATAAACCTGCTTCCTGTTCCTATTTGGTGTCTTGCCTCGTCTGTCCCCTGCAACAAGGTTATAGTGACTGGGTTGTTGAGGACAAATTCACAGGAGAGGAGAAGTCTGAGCTTTAAAGGAAAGGTAGGGTTCTGACAGGTGCTTAGAGGAATGTTCCAGGCAGAGGGACCCACATGAGCAAAGGCAAAAGGTACAGAGGTCAAAATGAAGACAGGCAGGTTTAGGAATAGGGGCAGGACCTGCCTGAAGGGAGCAGGAGTATGTGTTGGGAGAGTGGTTGGATGGGTGGATTAGGAGCACATAATGGAGAGCATTGGTGCTGATCCTGCCGAACCCAGGGTCTGTCAACCTCAGCACTGTTAATGTTTTAGACCAGATTGTCTGTGTGTGTATGTTGCATTTTGTTTTTGTTTTTTGGGTTTGTTTATTTGATTGTTTTGGTACTGAGGAATTAACCCATAGGTACTTTACTACTGAACTACAACCCCAGCTCTTTTTCTCTTTTTTAATTTTGAGACACATTCTCATGAAGTTGCTTAAGGCCTCACTAAATGGCTGAGGCTGCCCCCCCCATTTGCGATCCTCTTGCTTCAGCCTCCCCATCGCTGGGATTACAGGTATTCGCCACCACCCCAGACCCAGATTGTCTTTTTGTGTGTGAGGTGGGGTGGTGTAGGGAGGAAAGGGAAACCTCTGTACATTGTTAGCAGAATTCCTGTTTTCTACCTGCCTGACACCAGTGGTACCCTTGTCCCTTCACAAAACAAAATGTCTTCAGACATTGCCAAATATCCCCTAGGAGGAAAAATCACTCACTGGGTTGAGAACCATTGGTTTAAGGGATTGTTGTGTGTGTGACCTGTGTGTGATTTTCTTGGGGTCTGCAGGTCTATTGTGAATTGACTTTGTTTTTCCATACTCCATCAGGACTTCCATGAGCCTGGCCCAATGACAACGACTTGCAGACCATAGAGAAACCAAACTTCTACTGCACCTCCAGGCCCAGTTTTGGGTGGTGTCCTTACTCACGGCCCAGAGGCCGTGACAACAGGTCAACTATAGCAGGCCAAGAACTAACAGGGTGGCATAGCCTCTTAGTGGAGATAAACCCCTAAAACAAATATATAAACAAAAATACATTTTAAAAAATTCTGAAGCAATTTAATATGAACATTATGAATGATAGGAAGGGGCAGAATGGCGCACACCTATAAACTCAGAAGCAGGAGGATCAAGAGTTTAAAGCCAGACTCAGTTTAGCGAGGCACTAAGCAACTCAGTGAGACCCTGTCTCTAAATAAAATACAAAATAGGGCTGGGGATGTGGCTCAGTGGTTGAGTGCCCCTGAGTTCAATCCCAGGAACTGCCCTCCCCACCAAAAAAGGAATGATGGGAAGCTGGGCATGGTGGCATACATCTGTAATCCCAGCAATTGAGGAGGCTGAAGCAGGAGGGCTGCAAATTCAAGGGTGGCCTCAGCAACTTAGTGAGACCCTGTCTCAAAATATAAAATAAAAAGGACTGGGTATGTAGCTCAGTAGTAAAGTACACTATGTTCCACCTCTAGTCCTCCAAACAAACAAACAAACAAACATAAAAGCATGAGGGGAAAATGTTCTCTTTCTTTCTGAACATCAAGCCCATTAGCAATAAAATGACTCATTGTGATTGTCATTGTGATAGGCAGGGAAATGCTGTCAATTAGTCCTGGCATCAACCAGCTAGAGCCCCACTTAAGGCCAACTGAGATGTCCAGAGGATTGTTTGCTTGCCCTCTGTACCAGGCAGGTTGTTGATGGAGGAACTCTGTGAAAATGTTTACCATTATTCTGTGTTTTCCTAATTAGAGTTTCTGGAAACATGACATTTTCTCAGGACCTTGATATGAGAAATAGAATGTCAACGGCTGTGGCAGGACAGAGCTGTGTGCACCTCTGTGGCCTCCCCTCCCTGTAGGCCTTTCAGCAACCTGTTCTGTTCCAACTTTATGTAGAAGTAGAAGCTTGTGAAATACCCCCATGGTGCAACCTGGGAATCTTTTTAAGATTTCCTATTACTAGGCCGGGCCTTACTTACTAAGGTGGCACTATAATCCCAGAGACGCAGGAAGCTAAGGCAGGAGGATTGCAAGTGAGGCCAACCCAGCCAATTTAGCTACAAGACATTGTCTCAAAATTAAAAATAAATAAATAAATAAACAGGGCTGGGGGTAGAGCATAGTGGTAGAGCACCTCTGGGTTCAATCCCCAGTACTAAATTAAAAAATAAATTCTTATTAGGATGTTTGAAAGTCTACATCTCCATGATAATGATAGCTAGTGTTTATAGAATATTTTCTACCTTTAGAGTTGTGACCAGACCCACAGCAGGTGAGGAAGCTGAGGCCTACTGATGGTAGGACTTACCAATGGTAAGTTGTTCATACAGACCGAATTCAGTCTGTATGCCTGGGAAGTCCCCTGAACTTACACATGACCCCAGTATTCAGCAGTCAGGCTGATGAAGCCTCCCTAGCCTTCACAAAACCCACCTCTGTCCATGCAGATTTATTTTAGCTAGGCGTGGTGGCACATGCCTGTAATCCCAGAGGTTCGGGAGGCTTAGGCAGGAGGATTGAGAGTTCAAAACCAGCCTCAGTCTCTAAATAAAATACAAAATAGGGCTGGGGATGTGGCTTAGAGGTTGAGTGCCCCTGAGTTCAATCCCCTCTCCCTGAAAAAAAAAAAGTTTTGTTTTATTAAGCCTGGGGACTTTGGTCTGAGTCCCCTCCCTGGCTGGCCCCCATCTATTAGCAACTGAAAATTCACTACTGTCTCCCTCTTGTTCCAAAAAGCACTGTACTTTTTTTTTCTCCCTGCAATCCTTAGTGGTGGTACTGGGGATTAAACCCAAGGGTTTTCTACCACTAGGCTACCTCCCCAGCTGTTTTTATTTTTTATTTTGAGGCAGGATCTTACTAAGGTGCTGAGGTTGGCCTCAAACATGCAATCCCCTTGCCTTAGCCTCCCATGTCACTTGGATTACAGGCCTGTGTCAACACACTGGGCTTGCACTTTTCCATAAGGAAAAAAAAAAGGTTTCTTCGGGTTATTCACTGTAGAAAATTAGGAAAATCCTAAAATGTGCAGGAGGGAAATAAAATCATCCCTAAATACAAAACCTTGAGAAAATTTTCTGTAAACAGTTTGGCATATTTCCTTCATGTGCAATGTGGTTTTCAGAGGCCTGCTTTTCCTAGCCCCTCAACCAGTTCCTGACTCTTAGGTATTTGGAGTGTTCACAGAAAAGCCCAACCAAGGAGCCACTGAGCACTCCAGACCTTCCGAAAGCTTCTGCCTTTACTTTCATGAGGTTTTCTCTCCAAAGGGACCAGCATGACGCTATATACTATCATCCTATACCCTCAACTGAAAGTCAGAATTTTGGAGCTGAATTGTGGAGAAATTTGGAGAACTGATAACAACAATTGAAATACCCTTTCCTCACTGAACTTCTTATCCTAAGCACAATGAGATTTGGTTTGTATCTGAGCCTGGCTCCATTAGAAGGCAGACACATCACCCAAACTAGTAGGAGTATAGAGTTACAGCCCTGGTAACTATCTAGGTCATACACCACCCAGCCTAGATCTCTAGGTGCTGTCCAAAAAAAATGTAATGTGAGCCACATAGATAATTTTTAATTTTCTAGTAGCCATATACAAAAGGAAAAAAAAAGAACAAGTAAAATGAAGCTTCATAACATTTTATTTAGCCCAAATATCCAAAATATTTTATCAGCATATAGTCAATATTTAAAATATTAATGAGACGATGTATATTCTTTTTTTAAGTGATAAGTCTTTGAAATGTGGTGTGTATTTTACCCTCACAGCATTTCTCAGCTTGGAGCGGCCACAGACCAAGTGCTTCATAACCAAAAGTGTTAGTGGCTACCATATTGGACAGTGCAGTTCCAGACAAGTTTTAGCTCCATTTGGTGTCCCACAGCAGCCTCTCCAAACACATCCCCATTCTCAGGGCATTTCACAGCTGGTCTTAACTGCCCCAAATGTGGAAAAAATGGAGAAAGGATTATGTTGCATGCTGGTCAGACCCTGCCCCCAGAATACCAGTTCCCAAGAAGCCAAAGCTGATGGAGTCTCTGTGGATCCGCTGATGGTGGTGGCTTCTCAATATTCAAGCACAGATGACCCTAGGAGAGACAAGAGAAGTAAACCCCACTTCAAAACCCTTCCACTGGGCTGGGGATGTGGCTCAAGCGGTAGCACACTCGCCTGGCATGCGTGCGGCCCGGGTTCGATCCTCAGCACCACATACAAACAAAGATGTTGTGTCCGCCAATAACTAAAAGAAATAAATATTTAAAAAAAAAAAAAAAAAAAAAACCTTCCACTGTATATGTATACTGCATATACAAGAATGCTGGTACTCAAAAGTCAGCCACCTAGTATCAAACTTCATTTCCCACAGTTCCCCGCGAAGGACCTTAGCTGGAGCCAAACTGAAGAAACCTGGAACCCACAGGTATGCCTTGCGTTTTCCTGCCTTCATATCCTTGTACATGCTATTTATTTCCAGCTGGAATGTTCTTACTTACTAAATTCCTACCCAATTCTGAGGCCCCAATTCTTCACCTCCTACCTAAAACAAATTATTTATTTATTTATTTATTTATTTATTTATTATTATTTTTAATTACAGTGTTGGGGATTGAACCCAGAACCTCACATATGCTAGGCATGTGCTTTCACTGAGTTACATCCCACTCCCCCATCACCCTAAGTCCTGAGTAAGGGTTTTTGTCTTCCTCTGACTTCTACATCACAGTTCTCAGAATAACCAGGTCAGATGGTGTTAGTTTCAAACATACCGTATTTGCTTTCCCCTTTAGGTTGAAAGCACCTGAAAGGCAGAGGTCAAAGTCTTACTCTGTTCCAAGTACCTTCAGGATCACCCTGAAAATGATTCCATTTTATAGGTGAGAAAACACAGAACAAGAGAGCAAACTAGCCCAAGTCGCTTAGCTAAGCCCTGGGGCTTCAAGCCTCTCCCGTATCCACTTCCTACCCCTGACTTGCCCTTCATTTTCTAACACGGTACTGTGAACTTCTTGGACATAAATACACACTTAATTGTTTGACAATTACTTGGGAGTTTTCCCAGAGCTCTAAACAGAGTGTTAGGTGATTTACTAGTCATTTAAAAATCAACGTCCTGAGCCTTACCACTGAGGACCTGGACCATTCCTGCAGGCCAGGTGTGGCTCATTCCTGGGAATCCCACCCCTCCTGCACACAGCTCAGCTCAGGGGAGGCACCCCATCTATGCTGCTCTTCCACAAGACCAGCTTTCTTCTGTCTTGATGTACAGTTTGTGCACAGAAGACAAGAGTCTAGATAGCAGAATCAAAGTCCGTCAGGACACAAGGGAATCCTCCCTCATTTCTATCAATGCTATCAGCTTATTTGGGGCTCTTATCTCCAAGGAGGCAATTTAATCCTCCCTCATGGAATCCAAAAGTCACATACCAATTCCCCACGGAGCTGAGGCAATAAGAAAAGAGCAAAGTTTAGTATTACTCCTTGATAAGAGTCTTGTTTAAACAAGATCACATATAAAAGCCCATTTGATGCCCACACCCTTCTCCCCTCAGCAACCCTCTCTCCTTTCTTCTTCTCTTGTTTGTAAGATAGCACGATTGTGCAATCTGCCGGGCTCCTGGATAGACCTAATGAAATTGCTTTCAAGCCCACAGAGGTTTCCCAGGATCCTTTGTTAGTCCCTCATTCCTGTACCTGGGGCTCCCCTGGGGCTGGTGGCAGGTCTGTTCCCGGGCACTTCCCAGTAGCACAGGCTTGTTGACATTTTGAAATTAGAGCGAAGTTCAACTCTGTGGTTGGCTTCAGCACCCTAGGAGATGCGGGACCCTGGTAAAAAAAAAAAAAAAAAACAGCAAACAATAGTGACCTGGGAAAAGTTCCCTCCCCAAACAGCACAACCCTGCAACATTTTGGCAACAGTTTTCTTTGTGGTGAGTCTCTGGCTCCTGGACAGTGGAAACACCCAGGAATGGAAACAGCAAAGAGAAAAGGCCACTTGTGCCACTCGAAAGTTTTTTGGTGGCCTTCCTCCACTCCTTCCCTTTTCCCACCAGAGTTGTGTTTTTTGTTTCATTTAAGTTTCCAATAACAGCATGACCACTGCCGGTTGAGGCCCTGTGGTGCTCAAGCTCCGGGGCAGAGCCATCCCCTCCCTTTATTGCCGCAGCTTTAGACTCAGCATTGTCCCTCAGGCCCTTCTGAAGATGGTGTCCTCAGAGGCAAAGTGGAGATAACACCAGGCAACTCCAAGTTAGGAGGGTAGAATGAAGTCATGAACCCTGGCACAGCACCTACCTGCACAGGCCACGGGTTCTCAGCACTTGATGAGGACAGGAATGTCACAGGAGATCACAGCTACACTCAGAGAAGACAGAGCGGGCAGTGAGGCCCCTGTGGTAGACCCTGACCACATGGAGATATGGCAGATAGGACCCAGGGGAGCTTTGGATGAAGCAACCAACTCCCCTACTCAGCCTGATCTGCAGGATTCCAGGCCAAGACCCAGCAGCCGTTGGCATAAAACTCTTGTACATTCCACACCAACTGAAAGGGCTTTTGTCCCCACACGGGAAGAACAAACAACAAAGGCAATTGTGTGTCTCCTCCTGCACCATAGAGCAGGCTTGGAGAGAGAAACTTTTTTTTCCCCAGGAGTCCAGATTTGCCCAGAAAGCCAAAGTCACTGATGTAGTCAAATGTAACTCTGGAGGAGTGTGTTAGCTAGGTTCCCCCCAGTGTGGCAGGGGACCATCACATGCAGAGCACACACACACATGCATGCACGAATCCCAACCAACCCCTCCTGCCCAGTGGAGCAGAGTAGAGTCACAGATGCTTCTACAAGGCAGTAACCGCCCAGTCCCCAAGAGACCTGGGCTGACCATTCACCTTCCAGTCCAGACCAGACTCTAATGCAGCGCCCTTCTGACACTGAGGACAAATTCCTCACTCTGGGAGTAAAGACTGGAGGGCTACATCCTCTGGCTCAACAGACACCAAGGCAGCTAAGACTGTCACATTTCTGATTAACACTGCTTGGCTATATCTACATATGAATATCACCTGGCTCTTGCTTCTATCAATCATAACCGATTTATAGAGTAGAGAAGCAATCTCGCTGCTTCTCTCCCAATCAAAGTGCAAAAGTTCATTTTTCCTTTTTCCATCCTTTGCCTATTTCTTATTTCTTATACAGGTGCCCAGCTGAATTCAGCTAGCCAGGATCCAGGAAGGGTCCCTGGGCAAGGCTGCTAGAAACTGAATGACAGCCATAAGGGACTATAATACCACCTGTGGCCAGCCAATCCTGGAGGAAGGGAACTAACGGAATTCAATTGGGACTCTCCTGTTCCTTTTGAATCAAGGCCAACTGTCTTTTTTAGCTTTTAATAAGATGGAGATATTGAGACAAAAGGTTTCTTCCATCTTCCTTTAAACCTGGATTGGAATAAAACCAGCTTTTATTCAAAAAAATTTCCTACTAATTTGACACCAAATGTCTGTGGAGGAAGAGCGGTATAACCTGACCTCTGACCCCAAATGGGAAAGTACTGCCCAGTAACACAGAGGGTCCTACAACCCGCCATGGGTCACACTGTGCTTTGTCTTTTCAGGCCTCACAGCCGACACATTCATGAAGAATGTTAGGCAGCATCAAAAACCTATTTTCAAGAAATCTATTCCAGGGTCCCTTCAAGCTCATGTCACTCATAGCCTGAGAGCCTGAAACTCCAGGCCACCCACAGAAGAGAAATTACACCGAAGAAATCACTCCAATTGGGGGAATATAGATCTCCTCTTGCCATTTTCTCCCTCCTTATCTTCTCTTTTCTTTTCTACTTGCCATGTTAGGAGGCGGAGGGTTTCGAAGTCAAAATGTGCTAGATGAAGTTGGGCACAGTGGCACACAACTCTAATCCCAGCAATTTGGGAGGCTGAGGTCAGACATTGCAAGTTCAAGATCAACCTAGGCATGTAGCAAAACCCTGCTTCAAAATAAAAAAGTAAAAAAAAAAAAGACTGAGCACTGTGGTGCACACCTATAATCCCAGCGGCTCAGGAGCCTGAGGCAGGTGGATCATGAGTTCAAAGCCAGCCTCAGCAAAAGTGAGGCACTAAGCAACTTAGTGAGAACTTGTCTCTAAATAAAATACAAAATAGGTCTGGGGCTGTAGCTCAGTGCTTGAGTGCCCCTGAGTTAAATCCCTGGT
Organism: Marmota monax; assembly: GCF_021218885.2. Classification (NCBI taxonomy): domain Eukaryota; kingdom Metazoa; phylum Chordata; class Mammalia; order Rodentia; family Sciuridae; genus Marmota; species Marmota monax. The sequence goes on along the minus strand of NW_026692194.1, from coordinate 19,455,582 downwards.
ACACCCCCAAAAAAAGGGGGGGATTGGGAATGTACCTCAGTGGTATAGTGCCCATGGGTTCAATCCCCAGTACAAAATAAATAAATAAAAATTTAAAAAATCTGTTCGAGGAAAAAGATGTTCTTATGAAATGAAATAACTATACATTGTGTTATTGAATGGAATAACCCAACTCAATTCTCCTGCAGTCTTGGCTGCCAGGACACTCGGCGTGCCATTTGGAGATTGGTTATAGTAACTGGTACATTCAGATGTCTGAGCCAGCCTCAGCTTTTAGGCCTTGTATCTTATTGTGTCCCAAGTTGAAATATCAGAGGTGATCTTTGTGTTGTGCAAAAAACCTTTCATGGACAAGGGACTTGGGAAATCTAAGAATCATTCCTGGTTCTGCCCGCAATTGACCCATCCACCTTGACCAAGACATCACCCTCGATAAGCTTCCATTTCCTTGTTTTTGAAACTTAACAAGTCTCTCAAACCTGCCCTTTAAGAGAATCACCCAGGGAGCTCTTAAATACACAGAGTCTCAGAGCCCTCCTCTGGACAGGGGTGGAGTCTACCTTTAAACCAAGCAGTCCAGTGGATTCCTATCATCTGGCAAGTTTAGAAACCACTAACAGGCTCCAGTTGTGGCTCAGTGGTGGAGCACTTGCCTGGCAAGTGTGCAGCACTGGTTCAATTCTCAGTACCACATATAAATAATTTAATAAAATGAAAGTCCATCAACAACTAAAAATATACATTAAAAAGTTAAAACAACAACAACAAAAGGAACCACTAACAACAAATGGTTGCTAAAGTCCCAGGCTATGCTAGAAAAGAGATATAATTTATTAGTGATTTTTAAATTATAGATCTTGCATTTACTGAATATAGTTTATTATGCTTCTCAATTTTCATTTGTTAACACATGAGGGACACACTTTGTATTGCCCTTTGCAAAATGAGAAACCTAGCCCAGATTCCTGTGGCTTTCTGCTGGATTTCTCAAAGGCCAGGCCCTCCCCTCTCCTGCTGCAGATGTCTGCTGTTTTAGGAGTTCAACAAATGTTTCCCCAGACACCCGCCTGCCTCACCTCACCACCCTCCCCTGGGCGTTGACTCCAGTTTCTCCTTATCGGGGAGGCCTTTCAAGGGGCTAAGATCACAGCTCCCTCTCCCTATCCACCACCTTCCTCCCCCACATCATTTTTCTTCTTAGCATTCATCACTATCTAACATACTGAATATTTTATTTATCTATCTTGTTTGTTATCTGTCCCCCCACCAGGGCATAAGCTCCTCAAGGACAAAGATTTTTGTCTGTTTGGTCCCAGCTATAGCCTCACGGCCTGAGCTGGAACATAGTAGATGCTCAATAACATTAGTTACTCAACCCAGGAGATGCTTGCTTTCCAAATGAATGAGTAAACAAACTTCCAGGAAAGCGCCCCATGTTGGAGCCCTTGGAAAAGACCATCTGAGCCTAAGCCAGGCTCAGCCTTGTGGCCACTGTGCTCCTCAATGTGCTCACTGGTGACTCCACACCCTGCTCAAAACTCACCCCTGGAGGCCCCAGGCTAACTGTCCTCTTACCCCAGCTGCTCTCCCTCCCTTTCCACAAGGATGCAATGAGAACCTGGTTACCATCACTTCAGTATGAACATTTGCCTAAGAACAAATTTTTCTCCTTAAAAAGAGGAGAGGGCTGGGGATATAGCTCATTAGTAGAGCACATGCCTAGCATACCTGAGGCCCTGGCTGGGTTCAATCCCCAGCACCGCAAAACCAATAAATTAATTGCATTAAAAAAAGGAGGGGGGGGAATTGCTACTAGGATCCACTGCTCACCAAATAGGATAAAATAGGAAGAACAACAGGACCACAAGAGAGGTAAGATTAACTTGGATCTTTTGCATAGAGGCCCAAAGAAACCGGTTCAGGTACTGTGGCTCTTCCACCTCCAGTGGTCTATGTTTTAGTATAAAGGAGAAGGTGAACTAGGGGGAAAAAATGATACTGCAAAAAATATAGAACAAACAAGTTAACAAAAAGGATAGCGATAGTTAATACACAGAATGCCTAGTAGTACCAGGTATTGTTCTAACATTTATTAACTGATTTCATCTCACCACAACCAGTAGAAACAAAAATCTGCCCTGTTCCCTAAATCAGTAAATAGTTCACATACCATGCTTAGGCAAAACAAAAACCCAAAACATTTTACACCTAAGAAAAAACAAAATTAACTTAGCAAGTCCCTAAGCAACTCAACGATACCCTGTCTCAAAATAAAATATAAAAAAAGGGCTGGGGATATGGCTCAGTGGTTAAGCATCCCTGGGTTCAATTCCTGGGTATGAAAAAAGAAAGAAAGAAAAACCAAAATTAGGAGTTTCAGCTTTGACTCTTTCCTGGGAACCTGGGCTCCTGATCAGAAATAATTCTATGCCTGATTTTTGTTATGTTGATATGTAAAGATGTCATGGTTAGACTAGAGACCCTGCACCTGCTTTAAGAAAATGTAGGCCCAACACTCCAACATATCAGCTCAGGAACTGACTTCTTTAACAAAGACTCCTAAAGCGCAAGAAGTAAAATAAAAAAAAAATCAACAAAAGGGATAGCATCAAACTAAAAAGCTTCTGTACAAAAAGGAAACAACCAAGAGTGTGAAGAGAGAGCCTACTGAATAGGAGAACATCTTTATCACCTGCTGCTCATATAGGGCATTAATATCCAGGATATACAAAGAACTCAAAAAAACCTAACACCAAACAACACCAAATAACCCTGCCTGGCATGGTGGCACATGCCTGTAATCCCAGTGGCTCCAGAGGCTGAGGCAGGAGGATGGTGATTCCAAAGCCAGCCTCCGCAATTTAGTGAGGCCCTAGACAACTCAGTGAGACCCTGAATCTAAATAAAACACAAAATTGGGTGGGAATGTGGCTCAGTGGTTGAAAGCCCCTGAGTTCAATCCCTGGTACCTAAAACAAACAAACAAAAACAAATAACTCAATCAATAAATGGGCAAAGGAAATAAATAGACACTTCTCAAAAGAAAAAATGTCAATGGTCAACAAACATGAAAAAATGTTCAACATCTCTAGCAATTAGAGAAATGCAAATTAAATCTATACTGAGATTCCATCTCACTCCAGTCAGGATGATAATTTTCAAGAGTAACAATAAACGTAAGCAAGGATGTGGGGGAAAATGATCACTCAAACCTTGCTGGTGGGACTGCAAATTGGTGCAACCATTCTGGAAAGCAGTATGGAGATTCCTCAAAAAACTATGAATGGAACCAACATTTGACCCAGTTTCCCACACCTTGGTATATAGCCAAAGGATTTAAAATCAGCAGCCACATCCATGTTTATAGCAGCACAATTCACAATAGCTAAGCTATGGAGCCAACTTAGGTGCCCTTTAACAGATGAATGGGTAAAGAAAGCATGGTATATATACACAATGGAGTATTACTCAGACATTAAGAATGACTTTATGACTATTGCTAGTAAATGGATGAATCTGAAGATTATCATGCTTAGTGAAATAAGCCAATCCCCAAAACCTAAGGTCGAATGTTTTCTCTGCTTTGTGGAAAGCTAACCTACAATAAGTGGGGTGGGGCAAGAGGAGAAGAATTGAAGTTCAACGGAGTAGACAAAGGGGAAAGGAAGGGAGGAAGAATGGGGAAAAGAAAGTGGAATGAATTGACACAACTTTCCTGTCTACATCTATGAATACACCACAGTGAATCTCACCATTATGTACATCCACAAGAAATGAATTTTTAAAATATAACTATGGGTAAATGGCAGAAAGGAAGAGACCAGATTAGGGGGATAAAAGGGGAAGGAGGGGTACTGGGGACTGAATTAGAATGAGATATATTGCATGCTTTCATAATTATGTCAAAATGAATCCTACTGTCATGTATGACTAAAAAAAACAATAAAAAATAAAAAGATGTATATGGTCTTCAAGTTACGATAATCACATGAGAAGTTACAGCTTTTCCACGAGAAGAGCAGCTAGTATAGCAGCGACTAGCAGTGGTTTTTAGTTTCCTAGTTGCAATAACAAACAACCACAAACTTGGCAGCTTGAAACAACAGAATGTATTGTCTCACAGTTCTGGAGTCACAAGTCCAAAACCAAGGTGTCAGGCGGGACCTGTCCCCTGGATGCTCTAGGGGAGAATCCTTCCTTGTCTCTTCCAGCGGATGGTGGCTGCATCACACCAACCTTTGCCTCCATTGGCTCCTAGCCTTCTCTGTCTCCCTTGTTCTCTTGCCTCTTTTATATAAGATACTTGACATTGGATTTGAGGCCCACTATGATAATCCAGGGTAACCTTATTTTGAGATCCTTAATTACATGTGCAAAGGCCCTTTTTCCAAGCCAAGTCCCACAGTCATAGGGGTTTAGAGTTAGGGCACGGACATATCTTTTGGGGACCACCATTCAACCCACCATAGTAGCCTTAGTAATTTGACATATTTGTCAGTTTTAAATGCTACTGTTATATTTTTGTATTTGGAGAGTCAGTCCTGAAGTCTGACTCTTTTGCACTCTCTATGAATAAATTTTTTCCTGTCCTTTTCAAAATCTTCTGTTTCTGGTTTCTCTGACAAGTCTGTGATATTTAACAAATCTGGTGCCATTATTATTAGGAGATGAGGAGACTGAGGCACAGAGTGGGTGATTACATGTGAATTACTTGAATCCACCCAGGCAGTCTGTCCCAGAAACACTGGCACCTGCGACTTAGCCACTCAAAAGGGAGACAGCATTAGCCTTTTTTAAAAAAATTATTTTAATTGTCCGTGACCTTTATTTTATTTATTATATATGGATATATGGTACTGAGAATCGAACCCAGTGCCTCACACATGCTAGGCAAGTGCTCTAGCTACAACCCCAACCCCTAGCCTTTAAAATAAAAAATAAGATTTTGATGGACCTTTATTTTATACATTTACTTATATGTGGTGCTGAGAATCGAACCCAGTGCCTCACACATGCTAGGCAAGTGCTCTACCACTGAGCCACAACCCCAGCCTCAGCAATAGCCTATTGACATTTAAACTTCCACTCTTTTCCCTTGACACATGTAGATCGGTGTTACTTTTACAGACTAAAAATCAAGCTGCCTCCATTTCACTACAGATTCTTCAACCTGGTTTTCAGTGACTGATCATCCATCTACAGGTGTACACGACGGCGTGTTATAGTCTTACATCTTTCCAGTCAGCACACTTGTGCACGGTGCTTCTGTGTCAGTGAAGAGAGCTGGAAAGGCCAGGCTTTCTGTCCTTCAAGACTACCTGGCCATGGGCTGGGGTGTGGTTCAGCAGCACTTGCCTGGTGCTTGCCTGGTCTCATTCATAACTTCAGGCAGTGATCACAGCCCCCTCTGGTCCATTCCTCGCCTTCCTGAAAGTCCAGGTGAATGCTGGATTTCAGCAATCCTTCAGCCGCAAAAGCAATAAACAGCAAGAACAATTAAGGGACTCACCCGAACTGAAATCTAACTGGCAAAGAAAGAACTGGACCTGTACTTTCACCTGAGACATTGAGGAACTGCAAATGGGAAAGGCAGGGGAGACCCCAGAGAGATGAGGCCCAGGGGCTGCTGGAGAAACTCAGGCAGCTTCAAAGCCCTCCAGGGCAAGGACGGGAATCTCAAGGGCATCACCCAGCCTGGCATGCGCCCTCCTGAAACCCAGAAGTGCTGAGAGCTGTTTTGTAAACCCGGTTGGGAAATAAAAACTGAAAACCAAGCAGGAGCCCTGCAGCTACAGATATTGAACTTCCTGAAAGGTAACAGGGTCCCTCAGAACATCGATGCAACTGAGCGACATGACTCTGAGGCGCTTTGTCCCCTCTTAGCCTTCCCACCCCACCTCCTCTGTGCCCACCTGACTTTCTTAAACCTGGCTCCCTGCTTTCTGAGCTTCCTCCCTTCCACCAGCATCCTGCCCTCATCCCATTCCTAGTTATTGAAGAGCTATTGGAAAGACTGCAGACTTGAGAATCAGATCTGGATCCAATTCCCACTAACTGAATTTGGGCTTCAGTTTCCTCATCTATAAAACGGGGATATGTAGCTGATGTGAAAAAACCTGGATGATAGGGTTGCTGTGATAATTATTGAAATTAAGCAAAAATATTCATAGAGTAATAGGCATAGAGTAGGTATTCAATAAATGCAGGTTCTAAGTTGGGCATAGTGGTACATACCTATAATACGTAGAAAACTGAACAATTTAGTAAGATCCTGTCTCAAAATAAAATTTTTAAAGGGCTGGGATATGCTGGGGTTGTGGCTCAGTGGTAAAGCACTCGCCTAGCATGTGTGAGGCCCTGGGTTTGATCCCCAGTACTGGGGTGGGGGGATAAAAAAATACACACCCCCCCACACACACACATACATACTACCATTTTTCTCTCCAGAACAGTCCTGCTTTCATTTCATTTAATTTTTTTTCTTTTTTGTAGTTCAAAAATGTCTTTTATTGGGAGAAAAAGAAAAAAAAAATAAGATGGCCATGCTATATTTCCTGTCCCTTTTCCTTGCCACTCATATTTATTTTTTTTAAATTTTTATTTGTTATTAGATATTACCTCTTGCTAGCTCTCCTTTTATTTTCTTTCTTTTTTTAAATTTAAGTCTTATTCAGTCCTATTATAAAGTTGAATCGTATCTCCCTTTTACCATGTGTCTGGGTATTTTCACTTTTTATTAAATTAACTTTCTATATGATTAGAGCTTGGGCAGAAAATCAATAGTTGAAGGCAGGCCTATTTTTTAAATAAATATATTTTTAAATGGGTTCCCTTTTGAAAAATCAGTATGTTAAGAGTCTTTTTTTTAAAAAGTCTTAAAACACCCTTGTTTAAAATAATTGAACAAATAAAGTTTCCTTTGAGATACACAGTTTTCAAATTATATTTTCATATTATTTTGGCTCTCAGTTTTTTATTGTCCTTCTCATTCTTCATATGTTTAGTTTAATTAATTACCTGCACTTATCTTTCTTCCTAGTTTTTCTAATGCTAATGTTATTTCTTATAACTCCGAGATGAGGTAAAATAATGCCTTTTAGAAGAATGTTTAATAGAAAATTAAAATAGCTCTTCCTGAAAAAAAATCATATATATATATATATATATATATTTTTTTTTTACTACAAATATATACATATATATATTTTTTTTACTACAAAAGCAATGTTAATTTGCTGAAAACCCAGAGAAGTTAAAAAAAGACATAAAACACACACAACCAACCATCTGCCCATTTACGGTAACAGCCACTTTTTACATAGTATAAGCCAGGCAGGGAACTCAACCCATTGTGTGCATTTTAGAAACATTTAATCCTCATAACCCTATAAAACAGGTATTATATAATCTTCACCTAACAGATGATTACACAAGGTCTTGGAGAACTTATATCCTACCTAAGTTCTGACAGCCAGTAACGAGCAGAGAGGGATTTACACCCAGGTTTCTCAACTTGGACTACAAGGCTTTATTCTCTCAGGAAGAAGAGAGGGAATTTGAAAGCTGGGGAACTCTTCCCAGGGTCCCAGAGTCTCAGGCTTGCAGCTGCCTCCCACATAAGAGGTTCTTCCTGGCTGGCCAGCCCATGGCCAGTTGCACCTGCCCACATGCTTTTGCAGCCCTGTAGGGGCTACTACAGGGCTTGAAAGGAGCCCTGGATCTCAAGGCTGCGGACATAAGAGCCAGAGATTTCACCCTATCCCTAATTCGAAGGGTGATTATGAGCAGTCAATTAAGGGAACAATAGCAATCAGTTTTCCTGTGATTCTGAAGGAGATAAAGAACACAAGGCCACCCAAATAGTTTGAATGCCATATAATATAGAATATAATGCTACTGAGCTAACTAGAGGCAAGAATGATCTGTATATATGGTGCTTATAATATTTAAAGGCCATTTGACAACTTTGGCTTTTGAGAACACGAACAGGCAGAACAACCAACCCGCCAGGATCTTTAGTCATGTTCGGGAATAGGCAAATGAATGTTGATCAGAAAATTTACCTGGCATGCAAACCCAGAGCAGGTAGGCTCCATGTGGCAGTGGATAGAGGAAGCTGGAACCCAGAGGTGGGGCTCAGAGTGGGGTGGAGCCAGGGGAGTTCAGGCTGAGGGCGAATCCCCACTTCTTATCCAACCTTTCCTGAAAGAGGCTGAGCTCCAAGATCCTGGTCTGTCTGGTTTGGAGAGTTTCTGAAACCAGGGAGACAACTCATAGCTTTTGCCTAAGGGTCATTTACGTCTCTTTAGACCTCAAAAAAAAAAAAAAAGGAAAGAAAGCTGAGAACTGGGTGGAGAAATTGGGCCAAGACTGCTCTTGGGAGCTCAAAACCAAGGGGCTGGGTCCCACAGATTTCTGTGTCCGAGTACCATCATTCCTACTAGTCCAAAGCCTGCAAAATCAAGCCACTGCCTCATGACTTTGTTGGTCTAATGCCCTGTGGTTCGAAACAGCCAACTGCTACTGCAATAGGAAGAAGAAAGCCATGTGTGCTATTTTTAAGACAATGCCATCTCTGTTTCAGATGATAATACCCTGAAATGACCTGCCTACAGCTTCTCATGTGCTCCATCAATCATTATAGACGAGATATTATTCCTGGAGACACCACTGAAGACCCAAAGCGTGGTTGAACCTATGGGAACACCCAGAGGAGCCTAACTTTGTCCCCACCCTCAAGGAATTTAGCATCTAGGAGTTTCGGTGGTGTTTATTTTCCTTGGGGTTCACCATGGGCACAGGAGAAAGGTAGTCTTGGAAATGCCTTTCTTGGTGCCAGCTTGAGCAAAATAACACCCCGGTGACATTTGCTGATGACTGGAGATGTTTAGTCAGCCAGGTATGATAACGTACGGGGTGTGATCATGCACGCACTGACCTTGGTAGGCTGTATTGTACTTGTATGTCTGCAAGGGCTGAGGAAGAGGGGGGGCATTAACAGTGAGCCTCTATGTGCCACTATGGGCCAGCACCGTGGCAAGAGCTCCACAGGTGTAGATCTTCATCATAAACAGTGCAGTGGCAGGCGGCACGGCTCCCCCTCTTTGGGGGAGGACGAACTCCAAGGTGGGCTGAATCTCCTGGCTTTGGCCGCTGGAGGTGACAGTGCCCTGTGAACACTTGGGGAGGAGTGGGACTTTCCCCTGGAAGGCACAGGGTGCCATTGAGGGACAGCAGCAAGAGCCATCTGATCAGATCTGGCAGCTGGGTGAGGGCTGGGGACAACAGAATGAGGTGGAAAAGAGGGCCCTGGAAGGGCAGACCTGTTATCCCTCCTTTCTCCCCGCACATGCAGAATTACTGTCTCTGAAGTCAAAACTGGCAGTTTAATAACCCATTTTTAAAATTTGAGACCCAAGTCAGCAGCTTGCATTTTAATTTGGATAATCAAAAGTTGGCTACATTGAGCCATTTGTGCTTTGGGTACAGCCCTGGCAGGTGGTTTTAGACAGACAAGCTCAAAAAGATGTGCCATTGAAAAACCAGCCTCTACCTCAGAGCAAAGCCTGTCCAAGGAAGGGACATGACCTTTGTCCTTGAAAGACCCACAGAGCACTCCAAGGCACATTCCCACCCTGCTAAATTGTTTATCTACAAATAACAGGAGAGATCTGCTGCACCAGGTGTCCCTGACTCAGTGAGGCTAGGTGGGGATCCATAGCAACCCCCTAGCAGCCACCAATCAGCATGAGACAGGGAAATACATGAGATGCCAGATGACCCTCCCAGTAGTTTATGGTGGTTGATAACGTGTTGGGAAACCATGTAATTCAGCATGAACACCCCTCTTGGCTTAAACCAATCAGTTCAAATGAATAACACTTCTGTAGTAACCAATCACCCCTACCCAACTTGTTCCCTCCAGTGAATATGCTAATCATGTTTTAGAGTTGTTATTTGATTTTCACGCGGTGTGTGATGATTTGCTAAGAGATGCTATGATGTATGTGAAGTTCCTGCCTTCTCCAAAGAATGTATAAAACTGCTGCAAACCCTGGGCTCGGGGCCTCTCAGCGTCACCAGTTGCTGTGTGTGCGCGCGGAGGACCGAGCTAGCTCGCAATAAACACCTCTTTGCTGCTTACATCGATCTTGGTCTCTGATGGTCTTTGGGGGGGGTCCCAAATTCGAGCACAACACCATCATGACAGAGAGCAGGGGGAAGCACTGGGTTTGGGATTTAGGCAGATCTGAGCCTGAATTTAGGCTTAGTCATGTACTAATCATGAAAACTTTATTGAATCTCTCAGATCCTCTTTACTTCAATTTTAAAATAGGGTTTATCACAACATGGTTGTTGAATTAGAGATTCTAAAGGGCGACCACACTGTTAGCGTTCAATAAATGCTAGTTAGTGTCATAACCGGGACGGTCTGCCCCATGGTGATGGCTGCGGCCAGCTGACTCTTCCTCGTGGAGCAACACTGCCCCTTAGTGGCTGAACACGGAACTACATGTGTTCAGGGCGCTCCTGCCTCACTCACCCCTCATCCCCAAGGGTGGAAGAATCAAAATTGCAAGGCTCAAAGCACTCCTCATAAAAGTTCAAGCTCTTTTCTGGTCAGCAGGTGAAAAATACTTTGTCATTGGCACTGAAGAACCTCAAGCCAGTGGGTAATCAACCTTGGACTAGGAAGAAAATCCAGTCTTGAGCATCCAGGAAAAGCTTTCTAACCTTCAACCCACCTCACTCCCAAGAACCCTGTTGCAAGTTGAAAGCAAAAGGCCAGCCATTACAGCCAGGCATCCCTCAAAGCCATGTAACACATAGTGGGCACCCCCCAGGTCTCTGGCACCATGTGAGGCTACAGATAGAATGGCCAGTAAAAATAAAGCCGTCTAGTTGGGAGAAGGACATTAATCAAGTAATCATCCAGATACATAATTGCAGACTGTAGCAAAGAACTGAAGGAAAGTTCAGCGTGGTGACTACCAGGACAGGCTAAAGTATGCTCCTTGGTGTTCTCATGGGCTTCATGAGCACCTGCTGGCCCCAGGTACTGGCTCTGGACCCTGTGTACAGAGGATATATTTAAATGCTTACCAATTTCAGAGGTGGGCTGATGTGGCTCTGAGCTAGCCACCCATCTAGCTGGTACATAGGAATCAGAAAAGTCACCAAGGAATGAATAACCCTTTTCAGAAGCAGAAACAGCTTGTTCAAAGGCCCTGGGGCTGAAATCCCATGGGGGTATCTTTGAGAAAATGTGGCTGGTACACAGAAATCACTACAGCAGTAGCAGGGGCCAGGCCTGTTGGCTCTGGAGGCCATCATCAGGAGCATGCATGGTCTTCATGCTAATCACAGTGGGAAGCCACATTCAGGGCTTCTACTTTCCTGCCATCCTCCCTTTCCCTCCAAGGAGAAGCCTCCTCTTTCTGCCTCCCTCTGACCCACTGCTCAGGGTGCCCCCATCAAATATTTTCTGGACTTCGGCCTTTTTCCCATCCTCCTTTATAGCACTCTTTCAAATTGTGTCTGAGTTTGCCGCAGTCTGGCTGGGCACAATTCACGAGCCACTTATCAAGCAGAAACTAACTTTATTTTTAGAACACACACACCACACCACAGGAGCTCTTCAGGAATTCCCTCAGAGCCCAACTGCCACCACTGGCTTCCAGCAAGCCTCTCAACCCCCACTCCTCCCGCTCTTGAGGACGATTGGCTGGGTCATGTGGGTGGAGCCAAAAGAGTCCCCCAATGAGCAGCTCCCTGGTCTGAAAGGGCGGGGAAACAGCCCAATGAGCATCACCACAGAGGAGCCAATCAGCTGGAAGTTTGCTGGGGCCACGGTGAGCCAATCAGCTAGAAGTTTGCTGGGCCCCTTCGGCTGTGGCTTTCAACCTGTCGCTTTTCCTTCCTTCTTTTCTACAAAATAATAATGTTAAAAAAAAACCCAAAACACTCTGACATTCCAAACTCCACTCTCACTTCTGATCTGCAAAGCTTCCTTGACAGTCCTGGGTGTCCACTCCTGTGCCAGCCCAGGCTTAAGGAGGAGAGGAAGGCACGCTCCCCTCTTGCCTCCAAAGGGCTTCGCGCCTGCCTGATTCCACTGGGCAGGCTGCACCGGGGTTCTGAGCCCAGTCAATGGAAACACTTGTGAATGCTCCTTCTCTCTGTGAACTCGGGTCCTGACCCAGGAACCAAAATGTGGACAGCCAGTTCATCCCACAAATGGTTTTAAGTATGGCAGGAAAGACCACTGGACCTGGAGTCACCACTGAGCCACATCCCCAGTCCTTTTAATTTTTTGAGACAGGGTCTCACTAAGTTGCTGAGGCTGGCCTCAAACTTGCAATCCTCCTGCTTCAGCCTCCCAGGTTGCTGGGATTACAGGTGTGTGTCACTGCACCTGGCTTGGTCCTGCCATTTTTAAAGTTATGTGTCTTTAAACAAGTCTTGGCTTCTCTTTTTTCCCCCAAATAGACTGGGGGCGAATAAGACTCTCCCTGTGTACCTTGCAGAGGGTTTGTGAGGATCAAATGAGTCAACACTGTGGTCCCCAGGTAGGGATCCTTAAATAGGAGCCCCCTATAAAGACCCCTTCACCAGCACACAGTGAGATGAGGAGAATGAGGACAATGGAGGGAGGCTTCTGCAAAGGTAAGTTTATTGACCTTAAATGACTGACCTTCCCTCCTAGAGTGTGTCTTTCTTGGGGTTTACTTGCATTGAAATTACACTCATGAAATTAATTATATTGTGAAATTACTAAATTATACAATTATGAAATAATATTTATTTACATTTATGAAACAGTAATGTTAGAAGTTTTTTTTTTTTTTTTTAATTTAAAGATTATGCTGGGCTCAGTGCACATGTGCACGCCTAGGTGCACGCCTACAATCTCAGTGACTCGGGAGGCTGAGGCAGGAGGATCACAAGTTCAAGACCAGCCTCAGCAACTTAACAGAGCCCTAAACAACTCAGGGAGACCTTGTTTCAAAATAAGAAATAAAAAGGGCTGGGGAATGTGAGTTAATGGTTGAGTGCCCCTGAGGTCAGTCCCCAGTACCAAAAAATTTAAAAAAATAATTTATATAGATAAAAAAGTAAACATTTTTTTAAAATGTCTTTACTTGACAAAATAAAAGGTAATGACCCAATCTGAGCGCACATACTTGTCTGAAACTCAAATCATCCCAAGTGAAACAGAAAGGCTCTGCAAACCAGAAAGAGAAATCACCAGGTGCAATTCTCACAGACTCCCCTGGCTGCCCTCTTCCTCACTAAGCTAGGTCCTCTGGGGAGAGCTCTGAGGCTCAAGCCCACTGATATGCTTTCTTTTTTAGCTGGGGACGGTACTGGGGATTGAACATAGGAGTGCTCTACCATTGAGCTACAATATATATATATATATATATATATATATATTTTAGACAGGACCTAAGTTGTTGAGGCTGGCCTCAAACTTGCAATCCTCCTGCCTCAGCTTCCCAAGGCACTGGGATCACAGGTGTGCATCCCTGCACCTGACCACTGATGCGATTTCATCCTGTCTCTAATACCACAGATCCTGAAGCCAGACAGTTAGGGTTTAAACACTGGTGTGGCATTTTCTGGCTGTCTGTGATCTTGTTTGTGTCCTCTGTGCTTTGGTTTCCTTGCTTATAACATGTGCCTGGTAGTAAAGATTAGATGGAAGTCACGGAGCAGAGTGTGGCCCATGTGGCACTCAGAGAATGTTAGCCATGATTATTTTGTTATTTTGCCTCCCAGCCCCAGCTCACCAGGTCACAGCTGCCTGGGCCAAACTGGAAGCCATTATGCCCTCTGCTTCTCCTTCCCCATCTTCAAGACCTGTCAGAACGGCCTCAGAGGCCAGGAAACCGCTGGCTTCTCCTTGGAAAGTTCCAGGAAAGGAAATGGTCAGGAATATTTCTAAAAGCAGGCAGAAGAGGAGTATTGACTGCGTTTCTGTTTTCATATAAAAATATGCTTCTCAATTTGCAAATGAGGAATTGCTTCCAGCTTCTCAGCCACCATTAGTGACAAAAAAGCCCGGAAGCAGAACTGAGAAGCAGACCTGGAGAAGCCTTTGCTTGGCAGAGGCCAGGGGTGCATCGTTTACAGAGAAACCTTTTCTAGTTCAAATATTGCTTCATCGGGATGCAGGCTCTCAATCCCTTCGGCTCCCATGAGATATGTGTGCTTCCGGCCATCAGCCAAGAGGACTTTGCAGCATTTGTCCCTCTCGTGATTACAAGAGCACAGGGTACTGAACTGTGCATACCCCTCCAAGGTTTTTGTTTCAATAGGAGAGAACTTGCAGCTGGCCTTCTGGAGTGGGGCCATCCAATCCTGATTTTAGTGTGTGAAGACTAAATGCCTGGTCCTAGACTTCTAGAACAAGCTGAAAACGCCAGCTAGTTATATGGCCACACTCCTGGGAGTCAGTGACTGAAAAGGCAGAGGTGACATGCTTTTGCTCTCGCCTGTGGCTTTGGAGCATCTGCATAATTGGAAGTTAGAAGTTTATACGCAAAGGTGTATTAGGAGGATATCGAGATATATACTTTGAAAAAAAAAGATACATAGTGGTCACCTTTTTTTTTAATTTAGTTAGGGTCTCTACATTAGTACCAGCTGCTCTAAAATGTATGCAGAGCTTTGCCTTGCAAAGTGGCCTTAATCCAGGGCTGGCTCCTCTCCTCTCCTGGTGGCTCAGTCAGGACAGTAATGTCTCCAGGAAGAAGAGGAAGCAGCCTCTGATTGAGTGGCTCAAACCCCAGGTCCCCAGGCAAAGCAGTGACTGTCTTCAGGGGAATGCAAATGTGCTGACCGGCTGTGCTCACCAGGGACCTCCCCAGGAACTAGATGTGGGGACCCCTTCCCCTGGTGTTTGCGGGCTGTGTGAAGAAGGGGTGGATATGGAGGTGGGTAGGCAATGTCCACTATATCAGCTTTGAAAAGTAGGCAAGATGAGCACAGTGGCACACGCCTGTGATCCCAGCAGCTCAGAAGGCTGAGGTAGGAGGATATTGAGTTCAAAGCCAGCCTCCGCAATTTAGTAAGGCCCTGTGCAACTTAGTGAGACCCTGTCTCAAAAAATAAAAAGGACTGGGGGTGTGACTTAATGGTTAAGTGCCTCTGGGTTTAATCTCTGGTATTAAGAAAGAAAGAAAACTAGCTGAAAGTTTTGGACACTCCCTGAAAAATGAACACATGCAAATAATGTACGATTGCACATTCAAATACCAGGGCTTTGGGGATTCCTGAAAGCCTTCTGTGGCTGTCGGGTCAAGAGCCACTGCACTGTCCTACTTACTCAACATCAGCTCAAACCTGGAACTCCCATCCTAGAAACTGCCACAGCCCCTCACTGAATGAACACTGTCTCCTTGATGGTGGCTCGTGTCCCCTCCATCTGGTACCCCCTTCCTTCTTCACCTCAGATCCGCCCTCTTCTACTTGCAGAGCCTGCTGCTCCTCGAGGTCTATGTAGGTGGCCTCTGTACTGGCTGCTCCTCCCATTTACAATCTTCTCTTTTTTTTTGGTACTGGGGACTGAACTTAGGGGCACTTAACCATTGAGGCACATCCCCACCCCTTTTTGTGTTTTATTTAGAGACAGGGTCTCACTGAGTTGCTTAGGGCCTTGCTAAGTTGCTGAGGCTGGCTTTGAACTCCAGATCCTCCTGCCTCAGCCTCCTGAGCTGCTGGGATTACAGGCATGCACCACCACGCCCAACACTTAGAATGTTCTCCCTGTGGTCTCCTCACAGCCAAACTGCTCCCCTCATAGCTGAGCCTCCCTGAAGGCCGCTGCCTCCACAGAGACCTACCCAATCTCTCTGAAGCATGCAGCGCCTTCCCTAGTTGGCAACGCCATGCTCTGGCTGTTAACTGACCAGCAGAACAGAAGGAAGCATCAGGCCTTTGGAATACTGTACTTCCTTTTTGTTTACTGTGTGCCTTTCCCCTCTAGGAAGAACACTCCATAAGGACGTATTAGTGTTTTGCTCCTGTCTCTACTCTCTAGAACAATTCCTGGTACACGGTAGATGCTCGAAGACTATGTGTTGAATTCATTTAGGAACGTGCTCAACAGGTTCTTTCTTACTGCAGATCAGGTCTCGCTTCATGGTTTGTGGCTCCGGAAGGCTGCTTCTCCTGCTTATGTCAGAGAGGATAAGGGGGTGACTTTGACAATAGGGATTCATTTCATTCTAATAATTAATTCACTTGTTCAGTAACAGAGAACAGGTCTCCAGGTCTCCTGGTGACAACCCCTTAGGTAGAGCAGGAGACTATTTGGTAGTAACGGAAAGAGAGCGTAAGTGACCAAAGCCTGCATTTGCACCACCCCCCAACCAACCTTGCTTAGGTCATCGTCTCCTTCTGTGTCCTCTCTTATTGGTCTGTGAAACTGAGCCAAGTGCCATAACCTACCCAGGAAAGGGACATGTGACTCTGACTCAGAGGTGACTCTGACCTCCCTATTAGCACAGGCCCTAAATAGCTGAGGTACCCAGGTCTGGAGCACCTGTGTGCATAGTTTACGGTGACAGCGAGTCATTACTGCTATCCATGAATTCAAGTGGCAGTGACCCAATTGTTAGATAGAAATGAGTCCTTTTTCCCCAAGTCACCACCTCTCTCTGACCCACACAGGAGAAGCAGCCTCAGAGAGCTACAAATCATGCAACAAGACTGACTGAAGTAAATAAGAACCTGTTGAACGTGTTCTTTAATGAATTCAACATGTAGATTTTGAGTATCTCTCAGGTGCCAGGAATTGTTCTAGGTAGTGAGGATGTATCAGTGAACCAAACAGATGAGCCAGGTGTGGTGGTGCTCACCTGTAATCCCAGAGACTCTAGAGGCTGAGGGGAGGATCCCATATTCAAGGCCAGCTTCAGCAACTTAGAGACCTTGTCTCAGAGTAAAAAATTAAAAGGTCTGAGGATGTGGCTCAATGGTAAAGTGCCCAGTACCAAAAAAATAATAATAATAAAAAAATAAAAAGTACAATATTCAACATGCCTGATGGGATAATACTTTAGAAGAAAACAAATTTGGGGATTGGGATAGAGGTTTGGAATGTTCTACAGGACACTCCGGGAAGGCTTCATTGATGAGGTGACATTTGAGCAAAGCCCTGAAAGAAGGGAGGGATCAAGCCCTGCAAATTGACTTTTTTTTTTTTTTTTTGTACCAGGGATTGAACCCAGGGAGTTTCATCACTGAGCCACATCCCCAGCCCTTTTTCTATTTTACTCTGGGACAAGGTCTCACTGTGTTGCTAAGGGTCTAAGTTGCTGAAGCTGGCCTTGCACATGGGGTCCACCTGCCGCAGTCTCCAAAATCTCTGGGATTACAGGTGAGCGCCACCACACCTGGCTCATCTGTTTGGTTCACTGATACATTCTTACTATCTAGAACAATTTCTGGCACATGCTAGATACTCAAAATCTATGTGTTGAATTCAGAAAGTGAGGCGGGGTTGCACATACCTGTAATCTCAGCAAGTCAGGAGGCTAAGGCAGGTGGATCACAAGTTCAAGGCTGGACTCAGCAATTTAGCAAGGCCCTAAGCAACTTAGAGACACCCTGACTCAAACAATAAAAAGGACTGAGAATGTGACTTAATGGTAAAGCAATCCCCCAATACTACTACTACTAATAATAATACTAAGCTCAAGGACTCAAAACAGGTGCAAAGGGAGAAGGTAGAGACCAGCTGAGAGGCATCAGGCAAGCAAGGAAGGAGTGAGGTCAGTGGGTGCTGAAGGGCATTCATGTTAAATATCAGCCACATTTGCTATGCTATGGGCAATTTTGAATTATTATGCCTTGATATTTTGAGAGACAAATCAACAGAGAGATTCATAATGGGCTAGTATTTCCCCCCAGGAGGGGAAATTCCCTCTGGAGGTTCCTGTATTTTCCTAGTGAGAAAGGTGCTATCCCTGAGCCTCTTGACAACAGCACTCAAGCAGCAAGCAGCCTGGGTGGAGTGGCGAGGAGAGCGTACCAGCCCCAGGACACTGGCTGGCCTGAGAGCATCTTCTACAGAGACTTCAGGAGCTGTCTTCCTTGCAGGCCCAACGGCTCCCATGGGCCCCAGATTTTTCCTGCTCAGCCTCTGCCTCTTGTTCTGAGGCAAATAACTGTATTTGAGCCTATATGATATTTGAGCCTATATGATAGGTCATATTTTGAGCCTATCACACATTTCTCAGTCCTTTGGGTGGGATTAAACCCAGGGGCACTTTACCACTAAACTACATCCCCAGCCCTATTTTGTATTTTATTTAGAGACAGTGTCTCACTGAGTTGCTTAGAGCCTCGCTGTTGTTGAGGCTGGCTTTGAACTCTTGATCCTCCTTCCTCAGCCTCCCAAGTTACTGGGATTACAGGCATGAACCATGGCACCCGGCCCCTTTTTATTATTTTGAGACAGGGTCTCTCTACATTGCTTAGTAGAGAGTAATTTATGAGTCTCTGCATGGAATGAAAATATGAGGTCCCTTCCAAATTGCTGATGCTGACCTTGAATTTGCGATCCTTCTGCCTCAGCCTCCTGACTTGCTGGGATTGCAGGTGAACCCTTGTTTACTTCCTTTTTTCTTTAGTGGTGGGGATCAAACCCAAGGTCTTATGCATGCTAGACAAGTGTCCTACCCCTGAATTACAACCCAACCACCATGTTCCTTAGTTTGTTGTTTTATTCTTTCATTCTTTTATTCATCAACACATTCAGCAAATATTTACAGATCTACTCTCACAGGCCCACTGTCACCCATTGTCCGTGGCTCCCTCTGTGACCCCCATACCCACAGTCCCTAAAGTTTTTCATCTGTGCTCATGAAAAGTCGATCAAACATCTATAACAGGCTGGGGTTGTGGCTCAGTGGTAGAGCGCTTTCCTAGCACGTGTGAGGCCCTGGGTTTGATCCTCAGCACCACATAAAAATAAATAAAGGTATTGTATACAACTAAAAAATAAATATTAAAAAAAATCTATAACAAGAGTCCACAACTTGAGATGTCACACAAACAGAATTGGAAAGTTTCACCCTCTGCTACAGTCAGGGCCAGCTACCTAATTTATGAGTCCCTACATGGAATGAAAATATGAGGTCCCTTGTTCAAAGTGCCCGGGGGGACATTCCCATTAAAGCCATGAATAGAGAAAGCCTCTTCTTCCCTTCCATAGTCTTTTGCCCTCTCCTAGAGTTTCTTATTTGCTATTTCATGGCAGGCTTCCTCAAGCCCAGGGACGTTTGTAGAGTGAGTGAGACCCTCACAGGCACTGGGGGTTTGGGAATGGGAGACAGGTTGACCTGTGACTGCAGATGCATGCCTAGTCCACCAGCCCCAGGCTTCCTCCTCTGGCCAGTCACCAAACTGACATGCCATACTTCAGCCAGAGTTGGGGATGTCAATTCCCCCCTCCATGGGCCTGCAGCTCCTGGGCTGAGAGGGGATGCCCAGGAGATTAAATCTCCATTCCAGAACAATCTCAGCTCCTAGATCAGAGATGCATCAGAGGCTCATGCCTGCTATTGCCCACCACCATTGCCAACATACCTCTCCCTGTGACATGGCAGGACACACATGCTCAACCCAGTTCTCCCTGGGCCCACATCCAGGTCCCTACTGAGGGTGGATGTTGGCAGTGGTTTTAGGGCAAGGGCAGGGAAGGGGAAGCTAGCCATGGCTCAAGGAACCAGAGTAGGCCACAAGCAGCTGGGCAGATGGCCCAAGGAGGCAGGGAGCTCGAAAGAGGCAGATCATGCATGAGTTGAGGCTCCAAGTCCCCAGTGCATGCTTCATTGTCCCCTCAGAGTTCACTTACAAAACATAAATGCAAAGGTAAGATTATTAAGAATTCCAAGACAGTTCTCACAGAGCATTAAAGTCCCAGGCAAGCCTCTTTTGAGCACAGAACCCTTCTGGGCTGGGGCCCTGTGCAACTGCACTGGTTGCAGGCCCATGATACTGACCTTGATTACAACTTTCCATTCAAATTGCTTACAGTTTAGGTCCTCTACAAAAAGCAACTTGCTTTTCCAGGAGCTCCTGGCAGAGCCAAGTCGAGTCCTTACACTGGCACTAGGGGAGGTGTAAAACTTCCCTCTGCAGCAGTAAAAACATCAATGAAGGTCCAAGGCGCAATCCTTGAGCATCCTCAGACTCAGCTCACCAGCTCCTTCCAGATGCTACAAAGCACCTCAGAGTCTTGGGACTCTGGTTTGTGTCACAAAAAGTAACATGCATTTGATTTTGGTCCTAAAAACTGGATACACTTTCATTTGTCAGTCTCTAAATTCAGACCTATGCTTCTTGTTTTCTGGTGTGCCTATGAGTAAGATCCACAAACCCAGACATTTTCCATCCTCTCCCCAAGGTGAAGTTTAACCTTACACTTAATGCCACTGATTATTGAAGGGTTGTGTTGAGAACATCTCCAGGTTCCATTTCTCTTCTTAAGGGACCCACATGTCATTGTGGAAGGGTTTAAAGGCCTCTGACTACAATTAAAGCATATATATACTTACTTATTTACTAATTTTATGTGGTGCTGAGGATCGAAACCAGCTCCTCACAAATGCCAGACAAGTGTGCTACCACTGAGCCACAACCCCAGTCCCAGGAAAGCAGATTTTGAGTAAGACCTTTTAAAGGAAAGAAAGAAGTACTAATAGGGTTTCCACTCTGATTTCAGAATCAACTTGTAGAGATCCAGTTTCCAAACCCAGTAGAGATCCATAAGAATGAAAAAAGTCCCTAAGTGGGTTGGGGCTGTGGATCAGTAGCAGAGTGCTTACCTAGCATGTGCGAGACACTGGGTTCGATTCTCAGCACCACGTATCAATAAATAAAATAAAGGTGCATTGACAACTAAAAAAATATTTTTAAAAAAATATTTATTTTCCAGTTGTAGTAGGACACAATATCTTTATTTATTTATTTTTATATGGTGCTGGGGATCGAAACCGGGAACTTGCCTGTGCTAGGCGATCACTCTACCACTAAGTCACAACCCCAGCCCCCTAAAAAATTAAATAAATAAATAAAGATTTAGGTGTTCTGGTTTAAAAAAAAAAAAAAAGTCCCTAAGTATGGTAGGTTTCCCTCCCTCCCTCCCTCCCTTCCTTCCTCCTAAAGGAACACCAGGCAACTGAGAGAGCAACTCACTTGAGTTATTTGGTCATCTTAGTCTATCTGAATAAATTCCAAATCTCTGCTGGGCCCCTTTTTATAGAAACTGGCACTAGCAGGATTGGTGAATGTGGCAGATTCCTGCTCTGGAAGTGCCAGGGTCAGTAGAGGAACAGGAAATGTCCTTTCAAGGGGCCAGGAAGCAGCAAGAACATGGCGGACTCTTCATGGTGTTGGCAGCCCCAGACCATGAACCTCTATTCCCTGAGAACACTCCAGAATTGCCACAGTCTGGCTGGGCACGATTCAGGAGCCACTTGTCAAAAGAAACGAACTTTATTTTTAGAACCACACATGCCAAACAGGAAAACCTTCAGAGCCCAACTGCCACCACCCGCTTCCCAAAAGCCTCTCCACCTCCCCCACTCCTCCTGCTCTTGAGGCCGATTGGCTGGGTCGCATGGGCGGAGCCAAAAAAGTCCCCCAATGAGCAGCTTCGTGGTCTGAAAGGGCAGGGAAACAGCCCAATGAGCATCACCGCAGAGGAGCCAATCAGTTGGCAGCTAGAAGTTGCTGGGGCCTCTGTGAGCCAATCATCAGCTGGCAGCTGGAAGTTTGCTGGCAGCTGGAAGTTTGCTGGGGCCCCTTCGGCTGTGGCTCTCAACACAGAATCTCTTAGGAAGGCTTGGGAGGGAGTCAAGGTCCTGAAATCAGATAGATGGGTGCAGCTTGGAGCCTTTGTTAAGCCCTGTCTGTTTAAATTCTAAGGCAAAGGCACCAAGGAAGCAGTCACAGTGTCTGAGGCTGGAAGATGGCAAGTTCAAGGCCAGCCTCAGCAACTTAGCAAGACTCTAAGCAATTTAGCAAGATCTGTCTCAAAATTAAAAAATAAAAAGGGCTGGGAATGTGTCCCAGTGATAAAACACCCCTGGGTTCAATCTCTAGTACCAAAAAAAAAAAAAAAAAAAAAAGTAAAATAAAATAAATAATAAAGACATGAATGAATGTTTTCTGAGGGGATGTGATGGTTGAAAAATCATTTCATATTTTACTTATTTCCCACTTCTTGTCTAGAATCCATTCCTGTCTTTCTCAAATGAGGGAAAAGGACTTTGAGAGTCATCCTCCGGGGTTTTTTGTTTTATGAGCTATACCACACTGCGGCCAGCAGAGGGCAGTACTGCATTTCAGGGCAGCAGTATGAACCCTCTGAAAGGTTTTAGATCAAGAATTGGAGCCCCAGGTCACTCCCACTCACTTCATTCCCTTGCCTAGAAGAAAGATCTTGCTTTCCTGTGCTTCCTAAATCTAGGAAAGCTTAGTCATTCTGAAATGATTCTGTTGCCAGCGTGAGAAGGAAAAGATCCACATTGCTTCATTGGATGGCCTGGAGCAAAATTACACATACCAGTGAACACATCATATTCACTTTCTCTCTCTCTCTCTCTCTCTCTCTCTCTCTCTCTCTCTCTCTCTCTCTCTCTCTCTCTCTCTCTCTCTCGTTTCTCTTCCCTTGCCATCTTAAGTCTGCTCTTCACTCTGGAGAGCAAGCCTTTGTACCTTTCCTTTGTTCCCTGTTAAAAGGAACGTCAGGCATCAGTGGGCAGGTAAGGAAAACATTTCAGGAAGTGGGGGGCCTTCCTAGCATACCTGCCATCAATTCTACCTTGAAGGCAGGTCAAGCCAGTATGCTGAGTCCTGGTCCCTGTGCTAGCCAGTTCAGGGACACTGAGATGGTAGAAGCAGGGAACAAGAAAAATGTCCCTGGAGATGAGTCATCATGTCCTTGTTTCTGATAAATCCCATTTACCCATGACAACTCCCACTACTGAGGATTTACCATCCCGCCACAGGTTTGGTATTCTAAAGTAACCAATGGGGGTAAACTGGACAGTATTCTAATTTGGTACCAGAAGGTAACCAATGGGAGCAAATGGGGTAAGGTCTTCAATCAGGTCCGTTTAGGGAAGAGAACACCTTAAAGCTCGGCTTTTAAGACAAGAATTTCCAGACACTGGGGCCTTAAGCTTCTGTCTCCCTCTCCTTTTCTTTCTCTCTACCCACTCTGCTCTCCCTTACAGAGTGCTACTTTTACCTTTACCTTCAATAAACCTGTGCAGGGTCCGTTACTTCTGCCTGTCTTGCCCAGTTCTTTGTTCCAGCCATTAAGCACCTAGACCCCAAATGGACAACCTAACAATATCTGAAGCATCAGCAGCTCTAACTTGAGGTCCTGACTCCCAGCTCTCCTTGGTAGTGACATCACAGCTTCCAAACTCCTACCTGACCACACCAATAACCAAACCAGTGTGAATTTGCCTATGGGTGCCAGAGGATTTCCTGTCTGGAATGTTGTCCTTTACTCTGTCTCAAATTCACAGTATAAGCACAAGCTACCCGCTGGTGTGGGAAGCTATGAGGTCTCTCCTTGCCCCTGCCTCTGCCGTCCCCACTGTTCTGGGAACCAGAGCTACTTCACTGGTTTGTACAGAACCTAAAGTCACTTTTACCATCTCATCTGGAAGGATGTGGTTCTTAACTAGGAGCCCTAATAGGGGAGAATAATATTCATTCACCATTCATGATGAGAAATTCCCTTTTAACAGGGAAATATAACCAGATCTCTTTAACTTGCCTTTAAGTCTAATGAATAATCAAGTAACTTATAGAAAAACAACAGGTGTACTAACCCTGAAAATAAATAGGTGGAAATGAAGGGAGCCAACTAAGAAATACATCAAGAAAGAAAGATCAAGGGGGCTACCTCCTGGCAGGGTCTACTGGGATCATTGTACAGTTAGGATTTATGGCCATAGGTTTCTCAAAGTATTTCCAAAGGGAAGTTTCATTAGAAGTACAGGTGCACTGAGATAAAGTTTGCCTGGTCAAACTTGTGCATGACCCCTGATGTGGGTGACCCCGGCATCTGCATTAACATAGAATTGACTTGTAGATGAAAATTCCTGAATGGGAAGATTGCCATGAAAATTCCAGAAAGGACCAACTGGGATCAACCCCACCCCCAACACACACACACACACACACACACACACACACACACGGACTTGAAGGAGGAGTGAAACAGCTGATCGGTAAAGACCTCAGAAGGTGGACCCCAGTTCTCCTGGTAAACATCAAACAGTAATCAACTTGGAAGTAGCATGACTTTGCTTCCTTTGTCCTCTGCTCAGAGAGGATCTGCTGGGAGCCATTAGCCAAGTAGGTATGACAATTTCCTTGCCAGCGTACCCCATGTTGCTTAGTGGAAGGACTCGTGGAAATAGGACATTTTGCAGTGACATTGAATGTAGATGACCTTGCTCAAGGACCAGGGCGGATCAGGGTGGATCAGGGTGTTCCCGGTTTAGGATAATTGGGTTTAGGGTGTTCCAGTTTAGGGCGTTCCAGGTTTAAGATTATTCCTGCTGGGAAAATAGGGCATATCCTGCTGCTTGAGTTCCCCTTGAGTTCTCACGGGATTCAGACAGTATTTTTTGGGAGACAGAAGCCCAGTGGAGGTGGATTTGGGCAGAGAACGTGGATTTCCCCAGAACGTGATTGTAGACGGCTGGTGTGAGTTCGGGAATAAAGAGTTGCTGTTTGAATCTACAAACGGTGTGGTGGCTCGTGATTGTGTGCCCAGCCAGACTGCGGCATTTGTGCCCAGCCAGGCTGTGGCAAGGATCCATTCTTTTTTTTGGAGAGTGCTCTCTGCTTGAGTCTTACCTTCACTTATGATAAAATTCTCTTGCTTGTCTGACTACATTTTCTCTGGTCAGGACCCAAAGCTTGGAACTTAGGCTCCCACTCACCTGTGACAACGCCAAGGAATGTAATTCTAAAGCAGGGCTCCTAGCTTTAGGAGAGAGACATTTGAGTGGAGGAGACTAGCCAAAGTCCAATTCCATGGAGTGACACCGCACAGGAGAAGGATCACGTCAGCCTTTGTCATGCATTCCCATTACAAACTTCTGCGTGTGATGTTTATATAGGCACTGGCTCTCACCAGGAACTCAAAGCCATTTATGGATCCTGTCTCATTACCTCCCATAGGAGCCCTGAAGGTAGACAAGGGGTAAAGAAGACATGGACTCATCATTCCTTGGGAAAACAAGCCACCTGGAAGGAACATCCAGGCCTCTGTTAAAACAGACTTATCCAACATTCATGATGGTCATGAATCTGAGCTTTGTAGACAACTTTCTTTTCTTTTCTCTCTCTTTCTTTCTTTCTTTCCTTTCTTTCTTTCTACCAGGGGTTGAACTCAAGGGTGCTTAACCACTGAGCCACACCCAGCCCTTTTTTAATATTTTATTTACAGACAGGGTCTCACTAAGTTGCTTAGGGTCTCGCTAAGTTGCTTAGAGCCTCGCTAAGTTGCTAAGGCTGGCTTTGAACTCACAATGCTCCTGCCTTAGCTTCCAGAGCTGCTGGGATTACAGGCATGTACCATGGCACTGGCCATTTTGGTTTGATAATCCTAGGCCATTTTGTGAAACTTGCATTCTGCAATATGATGACCTTCACTCAGTATGATAATCCCCATTGAGTTAAAAAGGCAAATTAAAACACTATGAATTGTGTGGTATGGAGGGACTCACTCCAAGGTTAGTTTAAGGACCAAGGCTTAAAAATTTACCTGAATTGCCATTGGGACATAAGCCATATCAAGTCTCAGGGGATTAAACAGAAATCAGAACAACCTAGATATTGTGATTAAAATGGTGATTCATTATCATACAGGCACAGGAGAAAGATAAAAACCAACATGCATAGTAGCATCTTTGGGAACGCGACATCAGGCCAATAGTGTCAAGAAGATTGAGGGAAAAAGAGGCTAGAGAATCAGGTGGTGGCCAAACCACACAGGTCCCTGTGGACTCTAACAAGGCTGTGACAGTGCACAGCAAATATTTTAATATGAATTCTGGTACCTATTATAGGACTCCTAGGGTACTCCTGGGCCTGGCTATCCCCCCTCATCAGGCCTTTACTAATGATTCTCTTAGCACTTCTTATAGGTCCCTGTATTTTCCATGGTCTCCAAAATTTCCTGATGAATCAGATAAAGATCTTCACCAATCCAACAGTCAACCAGATGGTCCTGGGTAGCTACACAAGACTCCAAGCTGAAAGACACCCAGAGGATCACAGAATGACCACACCCGGAAACTTTAAAAAAAAACAAAAACCTTAAATCCCATGACCCCCATTCCCTGCCTAGAGACCATCACCCCTTCCCAGCAGGAAGAAGCTACAGAAGACTGACTTTCAGCCTCTGTCATAATAAAACAAAAAGGGGAAAATAATGGGATATTCTGAACATTAGTGACTCCATTTTGGTTCTGGAAGTGCCTCTTGGCCCATGGCTACCAAGAAAAAGAAACCTAAGCCAGGTGTGGTGAGGTACGCCTGTAATCCCAGAGGTTTGGGAGGCTGAAACAGAAGAATCGAAAGTTCAAAGCCAGCCTCAGCAAAAAAGGGGTGTTAAGCAACTCAGTGAGACTCTGTCTCTAAATAAAATACAAAATAGGGCTGGGGATGTGGCTCAGTGGTCCAATGCCCCTGAGTTCAATCCCTGGTAACCCCCTCAAAAAAACTTAAAATACCCTTTTCTTATAGCTTCCTCACTCCAAGGTCCCTAAATACAAAATTCTGTTATTGCCCAGCCACCTGCAGTCAAGGTCAATTCTAGCTGTCACACTGAAGGCTATGTCTAACTTGCTCTTATTCCTTGTTAAAAAATATATATAAACACTATTAAGATAACTCTGCTGCTGCTGAGCCATTCTACTGGGCAGCCCGGAAGGCTTTCCCTGTCATTAAACTTTGTTTTTGAACATGAGACTCTGTCTTGAGAGATTTCTTTGAGCATTTCATCCTAACACCAATTATAATCTATCTCCTTTGAGGTACCAGGTATCTAGGAGGGTAATGAAATAAAAGAAGAGTCTAATAATATTTATCAAGAATTCCTATTAGGCCAGGTGCAGTGGTGCACACTTGTAATCCCAGCAACTCAGGAGGCTGAGACAAGAGGATTACAAATTGGAGGCTAGTCTCAGCAATTTGGCAAAACCCTGTTTCAAAATAAAAAATAAAAAGGGCTGGGAATATAGCTCAGTGGTAAAGCATCCCCTAGGTCCAAACCCCAGTACAAAATAATAATAATAATAATTGTTATTATTATTATTTTTCCTATTAGTCAGGCATGGTGGCACATGCCTGTAATCCAAGGTACGTGGGAAGACTAAGGCAGGAGGATCACAAATTCAAGCCAGCCTTGGCAATTTAGTGAGACTCTTTTTTTTTTTTTTTTCCTTTTTAAACTGGGGACTGAATACTTACCAATTTCATAGCAAGACCGTCTGAAAATAAAATCTTAAAAAGAGCTGGGGAGGGGCTGCAGTTGTGGCTCAGTGGTAGAGTGCTTGCCTAGCCTGTGTGAGGCACTGGCTTCAATTCTCAGCACCACATATAAATAAATGAATAAAATAAAGGTTCATCAACATCTAAAAAAAAAAAGAGCTGGGGATATACTCAGAGGTAGAATGTTCCAGGGTTCAATTCTCAGCACTGGGGGGAAAAAAGAAAAAAAAGAACATGGCCTTTGTTGGGGAGGGGTGTTAGAGTGAAAAAGATTAAGAGGTACAGGGGTGCAGCTGGCTAGGAGGAGTAACTTTTCTTTCTTTCTTTGTTTAATTTTGGTATTGGGCATTGAATCCAGAGGTGCTTTACTACCAATTTACATTACCAGCCATTTTTATTTTTATTTAGTTTTTAAAATTTTGAATCAGGTTCTTGCTAAATTGTTGAGACTGGCCTCAAACTTGCAATCCTCCTCCCTTAGCCTTCTGAATGGCTGAGATGACAGGTGTGTGTTACTGGGTCTGGGCAGAAGTAACTTCTAAAAGCACAGTAGAAGAATATGGTTGTCAACAATTAATTGGCTATTTCAAAATAGCTAATAGAGAAGATTTTGAATAGAAGAATATTGCTAGCACCAAGAAATGATAAAATGTCTGAGATGTCAGCAGCTGCAAAAAGACGAGGAAGGATCCTCCTCCTCCAGGAAGTCTGGGCCTGATGACACTGTGATCTTGGTCTTCAGGCCTCCAGAACTACTAGAGAATTGCTATTGTTGCTGGTGTGGTGGTGCACACCAGAATCCCAGCATCTTGGGAGGCTGAGGCAGGAGGATCACGAGTTCCAAGCCAGCCTCAACAATTTAGCGAGGTTCTTAGCAAGACCCTGTCCCAAAATAAATTATAAAAAGGGTTGGGGATGTGTAACAGTGGTAAAGAGCCCCTGGGTTCAATCCCTGCTACCAAAAAAAAAAAAAAAAAAAAAAGCTATTGTTTTAAGCTACTGAGTTTGTGGTCCTTTATTACAGCAGCCCTGGGGAACTAATAATATAATTCCTAAAACTTCCCTTTTCCTCATGCTCCAAGTCTTCACAAGGTGGAGAAGCTCAGCC
This sequence comes from Marmota monax, assembly GCF_021218885.2. NCBI lineage: Eukaryota > Metazoa > Chordata > Mammalia > Rodentia > Sciuridae > Marmota > Marmota monax. The sequence goes on along the minus strand of NW_026692194.1, from coordinate 19,426,931 downwards.
AGGCTGGTGTGAAGTGAGTGCTGACAGCAGGGTATTAAGTTGACAAAACAGAAGTGCTCAGGAGCACAGGACACAGCAGGAAGGCTGGAACTGGTTGGACTGGTTTTCTCATAAATCCCCATGACTTTAATCTCAACAGCCTGAATATTAAAGTGACTTGATGTGGGGAGTGAGGCCTGAGCAGCAGCCCCACACTGTGTGTGTGTGTGTGTGTGTGTGTGTGTGTGTGTGTGTGTGTGTGGCCGGTCTTAAGCCCACAGGGGAAGCCGGATGAGTCAGGGCTGGGCCTTGGAGGCGCTCTTTCTAATAGCTTACCTCTGTGCAAGGTATAATGAAATAGGCAGCAATTAGTCAAGGTGTGAAGGACAGGCTGTGAAGGCTCAAAATTAAGAGAGTGATTCATTCCACCCAGCAGAGGATCCGCTGGTCTCACTAAGCGGTGCTTGATGTGGAGTCCCCAGTCTGGGCCATATTATTTGTCAGTTAGAGACAAGCAGAGGAAAAGAGCTTGCAGAAATGCTGTCAGTGTTTTTCTGGGCTAGTGCTGGGAGAGGAGGTGCAAAGCTGTGCACCCCTGGTTCACACAGATTCAGAATCTCTTCTCTTCCCTTCTGGCCACATCCGCCTGGCGACAGTGTGCCTGACCATCTTTGCACAGGTTGAGGACTGTGGAGAAGGAACATAGAGGATATGGAGCTGCTACTGAGCTCTTCTCAGCTCGATTGGTTAGAGAGCTGCTGGCGTGAGAAGGCGGGACAAGCCCTTGTCAAACATTTGTAGGAACCAAGGCAAGCAGAAGGCTAGCCAATTAGAGAAATGCAAATTGAAACTATACTGAGATTTCGTCTCACTCCAGTCAGAATGGCAATCATCAAGAACACAAGTAACTAGGGACTGGGGTTGTGGCTCAGTGGTAGAGCGCTTGCCTAGCATGCGTGAGGCACTGAGTTTAACCTGGCACCACATAAAAAATAAAAATAAAAACAAATAAAATAAAGGGATTGTGTCCATCTACAACTAAAAAAAAATTCAATAAAAATACAATGTGTTCTCATAAGCAGAGAACAGAAGAGTTAAAAAAAAAAGAATAAAAGTAACATTAAATGTTGGTGGGACTGGGGCTGTAGCCCATTGGTAGAGCATATTTGCCCAGCATGTCTGAGGCACTGGGTTCAATCCTCAGCATCATATAAAAATAAATAAATAAATAATAAAGGTCCATCTACATCTAAAAAATATTTTAAAACAAAATAAGTGTTGGTGTGGATATGGAAAAGGTACACTCATACACTGCTGGTGGGACTGCAAATTTGTGCAGCCATTCTGGAAAGCAGTATGGAGATTCCTCAGAAAACTTGGAATACCATTTGACCCAGTTATCCCACTCCTCAGAATATATCCAAAGAACTTAAAATCACCATACTACAATGATGCATCCACATCAATGTTTATAGCAGCTCAATTCACAAGAGCTAAGCTATAGAACCAACCTAGATGCCCTTTATCAGATAAATGGATAAAGAAAATGTGGTGTATATACTCACTGGAGTATTACTCAGCTATAAAGAAGAATGAAATTGTGGCATTTGCTGCTAAATGGATGGATCTGGAGACTCTCATGCTAAGTGAAATAAGCCAATCCCAAAACACCAAAGGCTATATATTCTTTCTGATACATGGATGCTAACACACAATAAGGGGAGAGGAAAGAATAGAAGTTCATTGGATTAGATAAAAGGGAATGAAGAAAAGGGAGGGGCGATAGGAACAGGAAAGACTGTGATAGTGGAAGCAAATGTGACTCCACTTTGTTTTATGACTTCATCCTGTAAAACAACCATGCCAAGTAGAAGAGTCATGACTGGGGCAAGATGTTCTTTTCCTTTTGCTATAGAAACCTTTAAGAACATGGAACTACCTAATGGGGCATTGTTTCTGTAACTAGGGTAACGGGGCTCTGTTTCTGTAACTGGGGTGACTGGGCTAACTGTGATTGGTTAGGGTTCCCGCCACTTGAATGCACTCTCTCGCTTCTGAAACCTGGCTTGCTTGCATTGGCTAGACCCCCAAACATCCCTTTTGGGGTTTTCAGGCTTATAAGGAGCGCCCTTGCAATTGTTCGGGGCTGATCAGGGGAACAGCTTTATGCTCTGGTCAGCTGTCACCGGTGTGCTTCAATAAAGGCTTGATTCGATTATACGTGAGTGGTCTGGAAGTAAGTTTATGAAACTCTGGGATGAAGCTTTAACTATAACAGACCGTAGAATGAATTGGACATAATTGTCCTATGCTCATATATGAATACACGACCAGTATAACTCCACGTCAATGTACAATCACAAAAATGGGAAGTTATAGCCCATGTATGTATGATATGTAAAAATATACTCTACTGTCATGTATATGAAAAAAACAACAACAAAAGTATGGCTAGCACATCTAAGAGCCATCAACATTATTGAGAATTGACACTTTGTGGCTCCACTTGGGCCTCCTTAGTGGTATGGCACATAGTCTAGAGAAATGACCCAGAGAAGGAGCCTTGAAGTGGACTTGATCCTTTTGTGCAAGTAACTTTTTTGTCCTGAGAACCCAGAACATGTCTAGGAGAGAAGGCACAAGCTCCAGGGGCATATTCACGTGGCCCTGATGACTCCTTCCCTCATACAAAATGACATGGCTGAACAAGCTCAGAGTAGAACGCTCCAAGGCCTGGTGCCCTGAGAAGGAACAACAAGTCAAAGGTAGCATAGCATTGAGGAGCATTCATAAATTCCACATAAACCACACACACACACACACACACACACACACACAGGCCTCAGCCTCCCAAGATGCTGGGATTACAGGTGTGCACCATTGTACTCAGCAAGAGTGGTGAAGTTTACTAAATGAATTTTTTGTATCTTGAGCATGTGCACTTGAACTTGTTTGCTGAAGGATGCTGAATGGGGAAGGCATAACACCTTAAGTAGTCAAGGCCCCTAAAGAAGGACCTGGAACTTAAGTCAGAATCATCATCAGCAAAACAATTTGGTGAACTTGGGATTATACTATCAGCTGGAATAGATGGGCTTGGGGACTAGCAATTGGCTATGCCAAGCTTTCTAAGACCCGAATTATTCATGCAACTTTGCCACCCACTAGGCTCCCAGTACTCTGCTTAAGGACAGCTCTTCATTCAACAAAATCCCCAATACTTAAGCCAATTGTCTTAAATTTTCCTGTAGTTTATTATTCCCCTTGTCTCACAGTGCTAGATGACCCAGGATATGGGCAGAATTTAGACTTAGGTCTGTGTGACCTCAAAAGCCATGCTCAACCAATAGCCACCTCCCCAGAGTGGCCAGGGTTTGGGGAGGGATGCTTTGAACATTTTACCAAATATTTGTGACTTCTCACACACCCAGCACAGAAATTGGAGGTCAGGGTGTTCTAAACACCACAACCCCAAATACAACATGACAATTTTTTTTAATCTTTTTGTTTGGGTTTGTTTAAATAGTTGTATATGGACTCAATGCCTTTATTTGTTTTTATGTGATGCTAGGATCAAACCCAGTGCCTCATACTTGCAAGACAAGTGCTCTACCACTGAGTTACAACTCCAGCCCTTTTTTTTTTAATTGATTATAGGGGTGCTCTACCACTGAGATACACCTCCAGCTCTTTTTATTTTTTGAAACAGGGTCTACATTGCCCAGGCTGACCTTGAACTTACAAACCTCCTGCTTCAGTCTCCTGAGTCCCTGGCATTACAGGTGTGCAGCACCATGCCAGGCTCATGACAACTTTTGAAGCTGGCATACCACGATCACTTTTTCTAGATAATAACCAGTAGCTATGTCTGCTCTCAGCTTATAAGGAGGTAGAGCCAAGTCTAAGACCATCTCTTCTTTCCACTGACCTTAAAAATTGAGACCATGAGGGCTGGGGATGTGGCTCAAGGGGTAGCACGCTCGCCTGGCATGCATGCAACCCGGGTTCGATCCTCAGCACCACATACAAACAAAGATGTTGTGTCCGCCAAAATCTGAAAAATAAATATTGAAATTCTCTCTCTCTCTCTAAAAAAAAAAAAAAAAAAATTGAGACCATGATGGGCAAGGTGGCACATGCTTGTAATCCCAGCAGCTCAGGAGGCTGAGGCCGGAGGATTGTGAGTTCAAAGCCAGCCTCAGCAATTTAGTAAAGCCTAAGTAACTCAGTGAGACTCTGTCTCTAAATAAAATGTAAAAACGGCTGGAGATGTGGCTCAGTGGTTATGTACCCCTGGGTTCAATCCCCAGTACCAAAAAATAAAAAATTTAAAAAAAAAAATAAAATTTGAGACCATGACCTGAGCAGATCTGGAGTCTAGCAGCAGTCTAGCTCCTAAAGTTTCCTGTTTCCAATATTGTTTTTATCTAAATTATTTCCCCAATAACTAGCTAAGCAAAGAGAAAAACAATGTACTTTCATTTGTTTATTTTTGCAGTGTTGGGCATCAAAACCAGGGCTTTGCACATGCTAGGTAAGTGCTTTATCACTGAACTACATGCCCAGGCCCAAAGAGTACACGAAATGCAATTCTTGATGAGTTGGGGGAAAATTCTCCCAGTTTGGAAATCTTCAGTTTTTTCTCCTAGGCTCTTCTTCATTCATTCCTTCAGCAGATATTTACCTGGCATCAGCTAGACACTAGGGACTGTGCCAAGCACAGGTGCACAGCTATGAAGAGCCATTTTCTTGTACAATATTGGCCAGGCTGACTCCAAGATTTACCATTACAGTCAAAATAGAGAGAAGAGTCTTTTTTTTTTTTTAAGTTTTCAGCGGACACAACATCTTTATTTGTATGTGGTGCTGAGGATGGAACCCAGCGCTGCGCAATGCCAGGCGAGGGCACTACCACTTGAGCCACATCCCCAGCCCCAGAGAGAGAAGAGTCTTAATGAAATATTTGCCATGCAATTTCACCAGAGTTAAAACAACAGTACAGTAAATAACTCTTTATGTTTCAGTTATTTTGGGTGGTATTGAGAGAGAGTCTTTAAGAAAGCGATATCAAGCCAGCCCATGATGTACTCCTGTAATCCCAGGTACTTGGGAGGCCAGGTAGAAGGTCAAAAGTTTGAGGCCAGCCTGGGTAACTTAGTGAGATCCTGTCTCAAAATAATTTTTTTTAAAGGGCTGGAGTTGTAACTCAAAAGTAGAACATTCCTAGATTTTGATCCCTAGTATCACAAAACAACAACAAAAAAACAACAATAACAAACACACACACACACACTCACTCACCAAGAAGCGAGAAAAAGATGGCAGAAACAGAAAAGGAGAAAAAAAACAAAGTGCCTGGTTGATTTTTACAAGCACCTGCATCTGTGCATTTCCTATAAATAAATAGTACCCATTACTTTCGACGTCTGAGAACTACTAGTGAACGTTGGTTTAGGAAAGAAATAGAACAAATCTTCCTTTCCGCAGCAAATTTGATGTTGCTTTTTCAAAAGTTTCCACTGACCTTAAGACTGAGATCTAAGAAACTGGATTCTAGAGTGGAAGGGGAAGGAGTCCCAGAGCTGTAGACTTGCAGCACATCAAAACACACCAAAAACAAAGGAAAATGGGGTAGGAACCTGAAATACTAAGAATCCTGGTCCCTGCCAGGAACCCAGGGGACTGCCAGGAACACGGCCCCATTTGTGCCACGTGATCATGCTCTAGCCTTCCCCTGGGGCCTGGAGACAAAGGAGAGGGGAGGAGACTTGGGGACAAAGAGCAAAAGCTGTAGAAACTAGCTCCAGGATAAGGATGCCACTGTAAACCAGGTCTGAGGTTTCTACCTTAGTATTTTATCTCAACCAAAGGATGTTAAAAATTAACCCAAGCTGTAAAGGGAGTCAGGAAGCAAAGGCACCCGGGAGGACCTCCAAGGGCACCTACTCATCAGTCTATTCGCTGCACTGAGAGCAGAGAGGGAGAGGCTTTCAGGGCCATCTGGAGCCCCCAGCCCCTCCTCTGTTGTCTTGCCTCCCCCCCCCCCCCCCCCCCCCCCCCCCGCCTCCATCTTAGTGTTTGTGTCTTACATTGCATTGCTGTCCCTAGGCGGGATAGATGCATTCTGCCAGAGAAAATGCCCCTGAACAAATGCGTGTCACCCAAAAAAGGTGAGAAAGGAGTTGCTTTTGCTATTTGATGTTGTTTAGAAAAGTGCAAACATCAGGATAATGAGGCCGGTCTCCAAGACAATTGAAAGCAGGACAGAGTCAGGTCTCTCTGAGTACAGGGAAACCATTTCCTAGTCTAGTTCACATTTAAGGAGATTTCCATTATATGGAATGTTTCTCTCTCTCTCTCTCTCTCTGTCTCTCTCTCACTCACACACACACACACACACACACACACACACAGATGTAATTGTAAAGCAAATCTGTCAAACAGACTGGATTTAAATTTTGCAGGAAAGAAATAAAATTCCAGTCTATAACTTAGTGTTGGGCTTATCTGCTGTGTCTTTCCATCAGTAGTTTTGCTGTGGGATCTGGTACCAGGTGGCACCAATACCACCCAGGGGAAATGAACAAGGCTACAAGGCTCCCACAGCTCCATCCAGAAATATTGAAATTGGTAAGAAAACAGGTTTTATTCAAAGCCAGCTTTGAAAGAGGACAGAAGAAAATTATTGTTTCAAAAGTTCTATCTTTGAAATCCCTGAAGGTAAGCAAAGCTTTTAAAGAGGAAGAGGCAGAGAAGGGAGACCAAAGGCAGGAAGTGTACTTACACATAGATTTAATTAGCCTGCACCAAACAGGCCAGGTCACCCTCAGCTTCCTTGGCACCTGTCAGGCCACAAGGGGCTCAGCCCTTCCGCTTTTGTCCTAGGCATGAGGAAGTTATTTCTTAATTTTAGAGGGGGCCCACAAATTCCGTCTGTTTTAGCTCCTACCTGCTTCTACTCCCCTGATTTCTCTTCTGGTTCATGAAGCACAATCTTGGAATTGCAGGCTCTTTCAAGACTCCTAACAGGTCCTGTAGATCCTTTATCAATCACAGAATGAGGATTTGCATTGACAAAGTCAATCTCCTACAAACGGCCAGCTGGGTTGGTGTAATAGCTCAGTGGTAAAGTGCTTGCCTGGCATGCCCAAGGCCCTGGGATTAATCCTCAGCAGGACCAAAAGGAAAACAAAACAAAACAACGCAGGCCAGCTGAGCAGACACAAGATCACAAAATGTAGTTTTTGTTTTTCTTGGTTGCTTATTAGTCTGTTATTAGCTTTAAGGGTTCTTTTCTTTAAGGTGGAGATATAGTTTACATACAATAAAGTGCACAGGTCCTAGGATTGCTGTTGCTGTTCAGAGAGTCTTTTTTTTTTTTATTTGATACTGGGGATTGAACTCCAGAACACTTAAACCACTGAGCCACATCCCCAAATCTTTTTATATTTTATTTAGAGACAGGATCTTAACTAAGTTGCTTAGGGCCTCGATGAATTGCTGAGGCTAGCTTTGAACTCCTGATCCTCCTGCTCAGCCTCCCCAGCTGCTGGGATTACAGGTGTGGTGTTCAGGGAGTCTTGACAAATGTATATACTTGTGTAAATCATGCCTTATCAAAATTAGAAACATACTCATTATCCTACAAAATTTCTTTTCACTCCCCTCCCAAACCCACCTCTGTCCCCAAATTTTTTCTGATTTGTCACCAAAGATTAGCTTCACCTGTTCTAGAATTTCATATAAATGGAATTGTAGGGTGCATACTCTTTTGTATCTTGCTTTTATTGTGTAGCATAATTTTCCTGAGATTCATCCATGTTCTTATAGGTATCTGTAGTATGGTTTGAAGGTACTTTTGATAGAAAACCCCACAAGTTATTAAGTCCCTTTGTACAGGGTCTGTTCCTAGGGATTGTGCTTGATGTTGAGGGAGTATGGTGGCTTGGTGGCTTTCTTCTAGGGCAACTTGACTGAGCTGGACCAAGATTTTCCAGAATCCTTATCCCTGTACATTTCAAGTTAGTGTTGGCTATGAGAGAGATTTGCATGGTATTTTGAAGATGTTAGTGAAGCAGCAACCATGTTTTTTTATTGCTCTGAAGGTAAGGTGAGGATAGTAGGCACCGAGGCAGCTCACATGCGTTGTTACTGAGATGGTAGTTCAGAAGCATGACGCAATGCCCAGACAGCAGCTCCTCTAGCTCCCAAGGTCTGGGTTGAGTGCATGCAGCTCCAAGGTGCACCTGATGCCAGGTACCTGTAGCACCATGTTGGAAAGGATGAGATTCAGATCTGGATTTTAGTTTTTCCTCATAGGTTCTAGTCGTCCTCAATATTTCCATGTGTCCTCTAATTCAAGTCCAGCTTTCTTTCCTGACTGCCAGTGTGGTGACCTACAGTGACTTCAGTCTAAACACTAGGTACAGAGGCAACACCTGATATTTTCCACCAGTTCCCCCAATTTTGTGACTTTTTCTTCTTCTTGCAGTACTGGGGATTAAACTCAGGATTGTACTACCACTGAGCTAAATCCCCAACCCTTTTTATATTTTATTTTTGAGACAAGGCTTTGCTAAGTTGTCCAGGCTGGCCTCAAATTTACAATCCTCCTGCCTCAGTCCCCTGAGAGACTGGGAATATAGGCATATACTGCTGCACCCAGCTCCCCCCAATTTTGATTCTATATAAGCTCCATAATAAATGCTTTGTTCTCTGCTCTTTCCAGTGGCTCCTCTGCTCTAATTAAGTCCTAACTGATTCAAGAGGGACAAAAGTCAACATCTGTGTGGACAATGCATCCAGCATCCAACCTGTCCCTTAGTGCCTTAGATTTGAAACCCAGCTATCATTTCCTGCTGTCCACTTCAGCAGTCTTCTGCTGCAACCACAACCTGGATTCTGGGATCCCCCGGGACTATTCCATCATGATTTCTGCCCACACAGATTCTTGTCCTTCCCATTTTCTAACTCCCTGGACCACATCTAGACCATCCGCCCTGAATTTCTCCTTTTTGCAGGTCTATCAGCCTCCTTCTAGATTCACTTTTTCTCTTCTCCAGTTTATGCCTCATAGAATATCACCTTACCCACTTTCTTGCCAACAGCTTCAGTGCTGTTAAGAAAAAATTATCCTGGGCTGGGGATGTGGCTCAAGCGGTAGCGCGCTCACCTGGCATGCGTGCGGCCCGGGTTCGATCCTCAGCACCACATACAAACAAAGATGTTGTGTCCGCCAAGTACTAAAAAATAAATATTAAAATTCTCTCTCTCTCTTAAAAAAAAATAACATGCATGCATTAAGGAAGAACTCTCATAAGAAATACATAAATATTAAAAAAAAGAAAAAGAAAAAATTATCCTTATAGTTTCATTTTCCTCTTTTTTAAAAAAAACTTCTCTCACCCTAGTTTCCTTAACTCACTCTTTCAGTTCTTTCTTCTTAATGTTCTCTAAGAGCTCTCTATCTTCCAACTCCCCCTCAAATACCAGGGATCCCAGAAACCCTGCCTCAGTTTTCTTTTTTTTCTGGGTAATGAATTCATACATATTTAAAACTCTACTACATGGGGCTGCGGTTGTAGCTCAGTGGTAGAGCACCTGCCTAGCATGTGTGAGGCTCTGGGTTTGATCCTCAGCACCACATAAAGGTAAATAAATAAAATAAAGGTAATATGTTCTTCTACAACTAAAAAGATATATAGATAGATATAGATATATATTTATATATATTTTTAATATATATTGATATCTATATATCTATATCTATATTAACTCCACTACAACCTTATATATACTTGTTTTTGTTTTTTTGTGGTACTGGGGATTGAACCCAGGACCTTGTGCTTATGAGGCAAGCACTCTACCAACCCTTAATAACCTCAGATATTAATGACTCTGATACATATCCACAAATCAATCCTACAATTTCCATCTTAGCTCCAGATACATGTTTTCAACAGTCTACTAACGATCTGTCCCTAGATGTACCACCAGCATCTCAGACTCAAATGTGAACTCATTCTTTCCTTCAAATCCAACATTAAAATTTCCTTCCCCTTCATGCCCTGTCTTTGTAAATGGAATAAACATTGGCCTTGTCACCAAATCTAGAAAGCTGGAGTCATCCTAAATGGATCTCTTTTCTAATCGCCTATGTCATGCTGATTCTGTCTCCCAAACCTGCTGGGTCTGTGCCCTCTTCTCTGTGGTCGCCTCCCCACTGGTGTCTTGGCTGAAGCCATTCTGTGATTTCTCCTTTTACATGATCTCCAGGCCTCGGTCCTCTGCCACCTTCAAGTAGACCTCTGTATTACTACCAAAGGAATTATTAGACACATCTGACTCCCTGCATTAGTCACCACTTACATAACATCCAAACTCCCTTATCTTCTGTCCTTTACCTTCAGCTTTATCTCCCCTTGTACTCTACAACCCAGACATATTCAGCTGCTTTTAGTTTCCCAAACTCATCACAGAGTTTATTCATCTATATTTTTAAAATATTTTTTGTTGTCAATGGATCTTTATTTATATGCAGTGCTGAGAATCAAATCCAGTGCTTCACACGTTAGGCAAGCGCTCTACCACTGAGCCACAACCCAGCCCAAGTTATCTTTAGATCATTATATAAGCTGTTTCCTATGTCCAAAGGCCCTTTCCACTTGTTGGCTTCATAACCGCTGTCCATCCTCAGAACAACTGGAGGACTCCCTCCTCTGTCCAGCCTTCTCTGTGCTCTCAGCGCCCCTTGATATTTCTATGTCATACCACCCACCTTCTACTGCAGGTCTTCTTTCTGCATCCTGGACTGTGAACTCCTTGAGCAGAGGGACCCTGTCATTGTCATTTTATGAGCTCCAGTGTCAGCTGAGCATAATGGCACAGGCCTGTGATCCTAGCTTCTCAGGAGACTGAGGCAGGAGGATCACAAATCCAAGACCAATTTGGTGAGACCCTTTCTCAAAATAAAAAATAAAGGGTTGGGAATGTAACTCAGTGGTAGAGTGCCCCTGAATTCAATCCCTCATATGAAAAAGAGAGAGAGAGAGAGAAAGTCCCAAAGTCAACTACTGAGGCTAATCCCATAAACATTGATCGGGAAGACAGATGATATAAGTGGAAAAAAAAAAAACAAGCCTATTTAGTCAAGAAATTTACTATTAAGGGGCTGGGGTTGTGGCTCAGTGGTAGAGCACTTGCCTAGCATGTGTGAGTCACTGGGTTCAATCCTCAGCACCGCATATAAATAAATAAATTAAAGGTCCATTGACAACTAAAAAATATTTTTAAAAAACTACTATTAAACAAATTAATCTATAAATAAAGGCTGGAGATGTAGCTCAGCAGCAGAATGCTTGCCTAGCATGTGCAAGCCCCTGGGTTCAATTCCTGCTAATAATAATAATAAAACAAAATCAATCAATCTATAAATAAAAATGGGAAAGGAATGCAGAATTATGTATGAATGAATGCAAATTAATAAAATGCCAGTAGACTAAGACCAGAACTTATCAATAAAACAAGCTTTCATTGAAAACTTAAGATAGTTTTAAATTGACATAAGAATTATATATATTTATGGGGGTACCGACCATCTGATTTTTTTTTTGTACTAGGGATTGAATGAAGGAGTGCTTAGCCATTGACCTACATTCCCAGTCCCTTTTTATTTTATTTTTTAAAACAACTTTATTTGCTTTTATTTTTTTATTTTATTTTTTAGTTATAGTTGGACACAATACCTTTATTTTTGTTTATTTATTTTTATATAGTGCTGAGGATCGAACCCAGGGCCTTGCACATCCTAGGTGAGCACTCAACCACTGACCTACAACTCAGCCCCATATTTGCTTTTTTTTTTCATAAAAAAGGGTTGCTGGGGATTAAACCCATTGCCCCATACATGCTAGGCACTGAGCCACATGCCCAGCTCCTTATTTTATATTTTGAGTCAGGGTCTCACTAAAGTTGCTGATGATAGCCTCAAACATGCAATCCTCCTGCCTGTGCCTCCCGAGTTGCTGGAATTACAGGCATGCGCCATAGTGCCTTGTCCATGTGGCATGTACACATTGTATAACATGCAAATCAGGGTCAACATAAATATGTCTTCTCAAATATTTATCATTTGTTTTTGGCAAAGACATTCAATGAAATGCTTTTTTCTAGTTTTTTTGAAATATACAGTTTATTATTGTTATCTATAGTCGCCCTCCTCTACAATAAAACATTAGAACTTAGTAATTTTAAAATCAATTTTTATAAGGTCTTATATGAAAAACAAACACTTGTCATGTTTATAAACAAAATTTTGTTCCCCAATTTGTTTGTTTTATAATTGTAAGTTTCTCTCTCTCTCTCTCTGGGGTGTGTGTGTGTGTGTGTGTGTGTGTGAATTGAACCCAGGGCCTTATACATGTTAGGCAAGCACTATACTTCTGAGCTATGTCTGAGCCCTTTTTAAAATTTTATTTTTCTCCTTCCTTTCATCTCCAGGGACTCACTTTCATCTCCAGGAACTCTCCTTGTCTCATTTTATTTCCAACTATAAATGGGCCATTTTTTTGGGCTGGGGATGTGGCTCAAGCGGTAGCGTGCTCGCCTGGCATGCGTGCGGCCCGGGTTCAATCCTCAGCACCACATACAAACAAAGATGTTGTGTCTGCCGAAAACTAAAAAATAAATATTAAAAAATTCTCTCTCTCTCTCTCTCTCTCTCTCTCCTTTAAAAAAAATATAAATAAATGGGCCATTTTCCTTGGTCCCTTGTATTTTGGGACTGGGTCCCTTGTAGTGCCTCCTCTTTTTCTCTGTCCATACCTTCTTTTTTCCTTCTATTTTTTTGTTAAAGTAATCTTTAAAAAGTCATAAGAAGGGGGATTGGATTAGACAAAGGGAAATAAAGGGAAAGAACGGGGGATAATAGGAATGACAGTGGTATGAATCTGACATGACTTTCCTATGTACATGTATGAATACACCACAGTGAACGTCATGTACACCTACAAGACTGGGATCCTAATTAGAATAAGATATATTCCAAATTTGTATAAATATTTCAAAATAGATTATACTGTCATATATAACTAAAAAGAATAAATACAAATTTTTAAAAATCATGGGAAAATATTCATAACATGTCAGGTGTGGTCATTCATACATGCCTGTATTCCCAGAGACATCGGAGACTGAGGCAGGACAATTGCAGGTTCAAGGCCAGCTTCAGCAAATTAGTGAGACCCTGTCTCAGAATTGAAAGGGCTGGGGATGTAGCTCAGCAGTGGAGCATCCCCTAGTTCAATCTATAGTACATAAAAAAAAAAAAAAAGAGCTGGGTATGGTGGTGCACACCTGTAATCCCAGAGATTCAGGAAGCTGAGGCCAGCCTCACCAATTTAGTGAGGCCCCAATCTAGTGAGACCTTGTCTCAAAATAAGCTGAGGATGCATCTCAGTGATTGAGTGCCACTGGGTTCAAACCCTGATACCAAAAAAAAAAAAAAAAAAAAAAGAAAGAAAAAAATATATAAACACAGTTTTATTTTATTATATTTATTTTGTGTTATTGTATTCTAAGACTAGGTCTTGCTAAATTGCCCAAGCTGGTCTTGAACTTGTAATCCTCCTGCCTCACCTTCCCCAGTATCTAGGATTACAAACATGTACCACCTACTGCTCTTGATTTATGTTATTTTTACAAAAGATTTCCATTTTCATATAGCCACATCTATGAATCTTTTTCATTAAGTTGTTTTCTTCCATTACTTTATGCTTAGAAAGAAATTCCCCATTCAGAAAGCAAATTACATTGGCCAAGGTTTTATCTATTTATTTATTTATTTTTATTGGGAGGGGGAACCGGGGATTGAACTTAGTGACACTTGACCCCCGAGTCACATCCCCAGCCCTATTTTGTATTTTATCTAGAGACAGGGTCTCACTGAGTTGCTTAGTGCCTTGATTTTGTTAAGGCTGGCTTTGAACTTGCAATCCTACTGCCTCAGCCTCCTTAGCCACTGGGATTACAGCCACCTGCCTATTTTTTTTTTTTAAATTTTTACCCATGGTGCTGATTGAACATAGGGCCTTGTACAAGCAAGGTAATTACTCTACCACTGACTGAACTAAATCTCCAGCTCTCTTCTAGGGTTTGTTTTTTTTTTTTCCCCCAGGACTGGAGAATGAATACAGGGCCTAACACATGTTAGGCAAGTGCTCTGTCACAGAGCTATATCCCCAAGCATTCTTCTATGTTTTTAAATGATTTTATTATTTAGAGAATTTCTTCAATTCACATGGATTTAATCTCAGGACACACAGTATACTTTAATTACTGCTTTTTAAAAACTAACTCTAAACCAGGCTTGGTGGTGCATGTCTACAATCCTTCTACTCAGCAGGCCAAGGCAGAAGGAACAGAAGTTTCAGGCCAGCCTAGGCAACTTGACAAGACTCCATCTCAAATTAAAAAAGGATGGGGGATGTAGCTCAGTGGTAGAGAGCTTGCCTAGCATGATTGAGGCCCTGGATTCAATCCCCAATACAGCACCTCCCCTCGAAAAAATGGGGCTGGGGGTATAGCTCAATGTTATAGTTATTAAGTATGGACTTGCATGGAAAATGGGTTCAATCCCAAGCACCACAAAACAAAATAAAAAACACTTGTGGAGATTAGTTTATGGACTTCACCAACCCCAGCCTCATGGATGGATGATGGGGCACAAACAACCCCTGAAGTTTTTCTGTCTTCTGAAAACTCAGTCTGGTACCCTACTAGAGTTGCCTGGTATTTACATGTAGTTCTTTCTTTTTAGTTTCACATATCCATCTGATCTCTCCCCCTGGGCTAGAGATTCCTTAAGGGCCTGAATGTTTTCTCTGATATGCAGATGCTAATTCAAGATAAGGGTAGAAGGAAGAATAGAGGTATTTTGGAATAGACAGTGAATGGAGTAGAGGGGGGATGCGGGTAGCAATGATAGTAGAATCTGATATTATTACCCTGTGTTCACATATAACTACTACATGACCTGGGTAACTCTACATCATGTACAACTAGACAAATGAGAAGTTATGCTCCATGTATGTATGATGTATCAAAATACATTCTACTGTCATATATAACTAATTAGAACAAATTTTAAAATATTTAAAAAAAAAAAAAAAAGAACAGGGCCTATATCTTTTCACCCTTGGAAAGTGCACTTAGTCCAGAGTTTCACATATAAATTAAGTACTTTAAGTGCTTAGTAAGTAGATTACAAATTAATATTAGAAAGGTCTTAAAAGGCCCTGCTGCCTTAAACATATCCTTCAAAGACATGTTCCGGTGCCTAAGATTCCCACTATCACTTGCTTCTTTTGGATAAAACATAGTCACTAGAAGGTCTACATTGGGCTGAGGATATAGCTCAGTTGGTAGAATGCATGCATAAGGCCCTGGGTTTAATCCCTAGCAACACACACAGACAGAAGGCCTCTATTAAAACATAACCGGTCATGGTGGTGCACGCCTGTAATACCAGCAGCATCTCGGGAGACTGAGATGGTAGGATGGTGAGTTCAAAGCCAGCCTCAGCAAAAGCGAGGTGCTAAGCAACTCAGTGAGACCCTGTCTCTAAATAAAATATGAAATAGGGCTGAGGATATGGCTCAGTGGTTGAGTGCCCCTGAGTTCAATCCCCAGTATTCACACCTCCCAAAATAAAATAAAACATAAAAAGGGCTGAGGATGTGGCTCAGTGGTAAAGTACCCCTGGGTTCAATCCCTGGTTCCCCTCCACAAAAAGCAAAACACCAGAACTATATAACTTGGGAGGTGTAACTCACCAGCACTTTGTCTTAGTTTCCTAGCAGAGAGCTGAGTCCCAGAATTGTGTCCAGGGAAAGAGCTAAGTGCCCCTGGAGTTGTTGAAGGTGGAGCCCCTAACCAGAGCTGTGAAAAGATGAGTTCATTGGGCAGGGCACTTGCAAGGTACAGGGGAACACCTACCTGGGCCAGAGGGCATCTCAACACAACCAGAGTTCATCTGTAATATAGAGCCTTTATAAGTCAACCCAGTGCTCTTCGGTATTAACAAGTGTTGGAGTGAATTCCCATCTGACCTTGGTAGACAAATGACTGACCCAAGGTTACATTCAGAGAGTGGTCTTGGTGGTAACTGGGAGCAAGGTCAATATTCTCAGCCAGTTGTTCTACTTTCAGAAACACCTGCTATCTCAATTTATCTCACTGCAAATGCAAGGAGAACCAAAGCAGGGAGAAGAGAAAAATAATTTCTGGGATAACCAGAGGGCTTTGTGAACTCAAGCTCCCCTCTTGAATTGCCCTCAAGAATCATGTTGGAGGGGCTGGGGCTGGGGCTCAGTAGCAGAGCAGTTGCCTAGCACATGTAAGGCACTAAGTTGGATCCTTAGCATTGCATACAAAAATAAGCAAATAAAATAAAGGCATGCTGTCCATCTACAACTACAAAAAAAAAAAAAAAGAATCACGCTGGAATGGATTGAAATGCCATGGCCCTGGACCCACAACTAACAGAGCTTATGAATTGAGTTATTTGTGCACAAACACACCTGTGCTTACATGTTACACTGTAAGGCCTCTGTGTTTTTCTACAAACTTCTTGCAAAGGTGATGGGCAGGAGTCAGAAATCCCAAAGTGAGTGGGAGGTGACGGCCACCAAGCTGGATCCTCTGCCTTGCAGCAATTCCAGAAGGAAGCAGACAGGGAAGGTTCCTGTGGTTACAAGGGCTTGGCTGCTTTATTACATTCATTCTGATGAACATATAAGATGTAAGCAAAGTACAAAGTATTTTACAGCTATTTGGATAGAAAGACTGACACCCATGTGAAAGAATGAAGGCCTTCTGTGAAGATGAGGACCTAGCCACGAGCACTTTTGGAAATTGGTTGGAAATTAAGTGCCAGAACTTATCTGATATACAAATAAGCATTTCTCTTAAGTTTTGACCACTGAGATATAAACTGCAGGGCTGACAGCAGTGAGGCTGCTGGAGCAGTGAGAGAGGACAGGTGTAGAGTGCTCAGGCCTAGGATCAAGCTTTATGGACACCACTCTCCAACAATGGGACCATAAGCACTACTTAAAATTGCTTAACCATTTTGTAATTCATTGGAAATAAGTGATACCTAGTCCACAATCGCTGTGAAGATTAAATGAGAGGTGAAAAGAAAGCACAGTGTGGGTGCTAACCAAATGGTCTCTTCCTTTACAAAGGAAGGAGGACTTTTTACCAGTAGTCAAATAAGGCTTTGAAAATCCCAAGGATAAGAAGAACCTAAAAAATAATGTGAAAAAAGGAAAGTGGTATGTTTAAAATTAGAAAGATTATAGTTATCTTGAACTCGATAGTGGCCATGCCAAAGCAGATTCTGTGCAATGGGGATATCTGTTTGGCCAATGAAGAGGAGATGGAAATTTGGGTCTTTTTTGGGGGGAGGGGGCACTTAACCACTGAGCCACATCCCCAGCCCTTTTTACTTTTTATTTTGAAAGAGGGTCTCTCTAAGTTGCTGAGCTGACCTTGAACTTGTGATCCTTCTGTCTAGCTTCTTAAACCACTGGGATTACAGGAATGCCCCACCATGTCCAGCTGAAATTTGGCTCTTTTTTTTTTTTTTTTTTTTTTAGAGAGAGTGAGGTGGGGGGGGAGAGAGAGAGAGAGAGAGAGAGAGAGAGAGAAAGTTTTTAATATTTATTTTTTAGTTATCGGCGGACACAACATCTTTGTTTTGTATGTGGTGCTGAGGATCGAACCCGGGCCGCACGCATGCCAGGCGAGCGCGCTTGAGCCACATCCCCAGCCCTGAAATTTGGCTCTTAACATTGCTCTAACTGTGTGAGGGATTCGATTCAGCAGCCATTAGCTGCTAGCTAAATTCTAACGAGTTCTGTGAGTTGCTAACTGGGGAGGTGGGGAAGGTAGATGCTAACTGTAGATTTACTTTCTATAGGACTTTATATCATCACATCACCACCACTATTTTAACCAGCTGCTACTCCACCTAATAAATTCTACATGGATGTGGAAATGTGGTCATTACTTTATCTGCCCCTTGCTTTTGCAATCAGGGATCCAACAAGCATATGACATTTCTTACCCTTCCTCTATCTGTTTTCTTTTTTTGCAGGGGGTACCAGAGATTGAACTCTGAGGTACCTGGCCACTGAGCCACATCCCCAGCCCTATTTTGTATTTTATTTAGAGACAGGGTCTCACTGAGTTGCTTAGTGCCTCGCCATTGCTGAAGCTGGCTCTGAACTCTCTATCCTCCTGTCTCTGCCTCCCAAACTGCTGGGATTACAGGCATACACATCTGTGCCGGGCTCTCTTATTCACTTTCTTGATTTGCTTCTCTTACTTCTTTCTGTAATTCATTGCAATTCTTCCTTCTCTTACTCACTCAATCCTCAATGACTTCTGATTCTTTGTGGTAGAGATGGGGACAATCAGGACTCCCAGGAATATTATGAAGTTGGGTACATTCTGAGTCAGTTTTGTGTACAGTGATGATATGTATTGTAGATGGCTCAGCCGAACTATGACATTTGATAACTCATCCTGAGTAGGATACAAAGGAAATTAAGTTTGTGACATCTAGTTCATTCTTATCACACACCCTGATTTTCCAGAGACATCTCAAGGGTTGGGACATACAGATCATTCCAGAAAGAAAAATAATCTAAGTGTGTATTTTCTTTTTTTTTTCCTTATCACGCCTTACAAATAGCCAATGCATTAGCTCTCAACCAGTCCCTTGAGAATCCACCCACAGCCAGACCCACGGCCAGGCCTGGTGGCACATGACTGCAATCCCAGTGACTTGGGAGGCTGAGATAAAAGAATTGCAAATTCCATGTTAGCCTGGGCAAATTAGTAAGGCCCTGTCTCAAAACAAAAAATAAAAAGGGCTGGGGTGTAGCTCAGTGGTGAAGTGCCTCTGGGTTCAATCTCTAGCACAGAGAGAAAGGGGTGGGGCAGGCCCATACTCTAAAGGGCTGAGGATGGTAGCTAAGAGACAGAGTATTTACCTAGCATACTTAAGGCCCTGAGTTCCATCCCCAGCACTGCACCCACCCGGGCAGCCTCAAAATACACACACACACTCAGAACCCACACTGACATTTTTGTTTGCAGCTGACTGGTTACCAGAAGGGGGAATTTCCTCATAATTATGTATATGCTTCATTAGTCTCATTAAACATGAATACTGCCATGTTTGAAAAAAAAATGCTCAGGTTTTCTCAGGGAGGTTGCTCACACTGTAAATGACCCATCATAAAGACCCACACCTTTCCACTCCTGATAAGGGAAAGGTGAAGGTCCAGCTCTGTCACACATTTCCTTCTAAGTCTGAATAATGTTGGAACCAATTGTTTCCTCCCTCGGCTGGTTCAAAGGACACTGTATTTTTTTTCACAGTGTCAAATGCTCAAATTGTACACCAAGTAGATAACCAATAAATAGCTATTAATGATCATGACTCAACCATTCTGGAAGTTATTAAGGTAAGGCCAGTCACCGCACAGACCCTTGTTACCATATTCTCCCAGAGAGTGCTCTTTCCATCCCCCGCTACCAAGGTTGCCACCAACATGTCCTCTGCAGGGGAGAACAGTCATTTATTAGCCCCTTAATCTTCCTACTAACTTTCCAAAATTCGCACCATTTAGGCTGATTTCCCTTTTCTCTCTGACAGCCCCTCAGGCTAATTCCATGGTGCCCTGTATTTCCATTAGCCTCAGTCAGTCCTAGAAGAAGGAACTTCTCGGTCATCCAAGATCATCACTGGAAACCCATCCTGCCACCTGTGTCTGTCCTCAAATCTGCCCAAAGACCTCTCCCTTCCCTTTCCAAAGTCTTTCACTGCGCCCTTTGCAGCTCTGTATCTGTAACTGTCAAACATCCTTGCTGTCTCATCTGCTTCTTTGGATGTTTCTCTGAAGCTTTTTTTTTTTTTTAACTTTTCTCCTCATATCACAAGCACCTGAAAGCCAGAGGTGGTATAGCAGAAGTATAGTAGATTTTTCACTTGCCATTTCTTTTATTTCTTTCTTTCTTTTTCTTTTCTTTTCTTTCTTTCTTTCTTTTTTTTGGTACTGGGTATTAAACTCAGGGGCACTTCACCATTGAGCTATGTCCCTGCCCCTTTTTTTTTTTTTTTTGAAACAAGGTGTCACTAAGTTGCTGAGGCTGGCCCTGAACCTGTGATCCTCCTGCCTCAGTACCCTGCTTGCCATTTCTTTTTTTTTTTTTTTAATATTTATTTTTAGTTGTAGATGGACACAATACCTTTATTTTACTTATTTTTATGTAGTGCTGAGGATCGAACCCAGGATCTCAGACATGCTAGTCAGGCACTCTATCCCTGAGCCACAACCCCAGCCCCGCCCTCTGCTTGCCATTTCTAAACTATTTCTTCACTTTCAACACCCAGCTCCTTTGAAAGTCCCTGTTACCACTTCCCATCCTTTTGGCTCTCCTACTCAAGGACCCCATTGCCACAGTTCTTCAACCTCCTCTGACAACTACTACTCTCAACCTTGTCCTCTTCCCTTCTACCCTCTGCTTAGGTTCCACGGCACATCATTTTCATCCCACTTTTGCAAACACCTTCCTTGATGATTATGCCCCTGTTATGATAGAAATATCATAATGACCTTGAATGTCCCATTCGGGTTGAATCCAAATAACTACCCTATGGAAAGCTGCCCCTAGCCAGATGCAGTGGTGCACTCCTGTAATCCCAGCAGCTCAGGAGGCCAAGACAAGAGGATCATGAGTTCAAAGCCAGCCTCAGCAAAAAACAAGGTTCTAAACAACTCAGTGAGACCATGTCTCTAAATAAAATACAAAATAGGGCTGGGGCTCAGTGATTAAGTGCCCTTGAGTTAAATTCCTGGTACAAAAAATAAAGAAAAAAAAAAGGAAATTAAACAGTGGAAAAATCTGGCAGATATGACCTTTTCCAAGTGATCAAGGTTAACATCACCAGTAATAAATCACATTGATATCATGTATCTGCTGATCTGACTTGATGAGAAGGGTGTCACATGGCTGGGCATTCTTTCCCCAAACTCACAACCTCAGTTTACTCAGGGGAAAAAAAAACAAAACAACATTTGTGGGACATTCTACAAAACACCTGACTGGTACTCTTCAAAAGTGTCAAGGTCATGAAAGATAGGAAAAGACTGAGAATAGATTAGAGAAGACTAAGGGGATGACTAAATACAATGTGAGATCCTGGATTACATCCTAAAAGAATGAAAAGACAACAGTGGGAAAACTGGGAAATTCCAAATAAAGTTTGTAGCTTAGTAATGCCATACCAATGTTAAGGTACCAAGGTCATATAAAGCGTCATTAGGAGCGACTTGGTAAAGGGCCTGTACTATATTTGCAACTCTGATAAATATAAAATTATTTCAAAATAAATAAAAAATAAAAGCCCCTTGGACTGGAGGTATAGGGAAGTCAAAGAGCACTTGCTCAGAAAGCACAAGGCCCTGGGCTCAATCCCCAGCACCATCTTCTCAGGGCCAGCCTCTCTTCTCTGTGGCAGTATGTGGGGTATTTTGAAAACCTCTTCTAGTTTATTCCGACTTTATTTGGCCAACTGCCCTTCCATCTCCTTTCTTTCCTCCTCCACCCCGCCCCACTTTTTTTTTTTCCTGGTTGCTGCAGATTGAACCCAAGGCCTTGTGCTTGTTAGGCAAGCACTCTACCAACTGAACTATATCCCCAGACCCCTCCTGTTTTTAAGAGGGAGTACCTCAGGGTTTAATCCTGAAACTCCTCTTTTTCCTATCTACACCATCTCCCTAATTATTTTTATCCTTCCTTAGCTTTAAAGTACCATCTATATTGGGCTGGGAATGTGGCTCAAGCGGTAGCGCGCTCGCCTGGCATGCGTGCGGCCCGAGTTCGACACTCAGCACCACATACAAACAAAGATGTTGTGTCTGCCGAGAACTAAAAAAATAAATATTAAAAAATTCTCTCTCTCTCTCTCTCTTAAAAAAAAAATAAAGTACCATCTACAGTGGCTGGGTTCAGTGATAGAGGTCTTGCCCAGCATGTATAAGGTCCTGTGTTCTAACCCCAGCACCACAAAATAAAATAGGTAGGTAGGAAGGAAGGAAGGAAGGATGGATACTACATATGTGAAGATGACTCCCACTTCCATACTCTACTTTGACATTTCTATATAATTTTGGGGGGAGGGTTGCTGAGGATAACCCAGGGACACTCTACCACTGAACTATATTCCCAGTGCTTTTTAGTTTTTATTTTGAAATAAGAGTCTCACTGAGTTGCTGAGGGTCTTGCTAAATTATCCAGGTTGGCCTTGAATTTTTGATCCTCCTGCCTCTACCTCCTGAGTTGCTGGGATTACAGGCATAGACATTATGTCTGGCTGTATATATCATTGAAGGGACAAAAGAACTTCCCTCAAGTCCTTTCCTCCTGAAATCCTCCCCATGTCAGCAAATGGTACCATCATTCTCCCACAGCTGCTCAAGCTAAAAATCCTGAAGTCATCTTTGATTCTTCTCTTTTTCTTATACCCACACATGAGTATTAGAAATCCTATTTGCTCTAACTCCCAAAATTCATCTCTTCTATATTGATACTTCTCACCATTGTCACACTGTTCTTGCCCACGTTAACATTACTTCTCACTTAGTGCAACAGCCTCTTCATCTCCATCCTTGCACTTACAATCCATTCTCTACAAAGCGCCCAGAAAAAGTATTCTATTTACAGTATAAATCATGTCTGGCCCCTGCCTCTCTCCCTAGTTAGAATAATAACCTTGATATTCCTTACCTTTCAAACTTGGCCTGAGCTTACTCCTGCCTCAAGCCCCTCCTCCCTTGGTCACCAAATTCCAGCTCCATTGACCTCCTTTCTGTTCTTCCAGTGTTCTGTGTGTATACTACACTTTTTCTATCTTATCAATAGCTATGTTGAGACATTTTATTGAATGTGTTCCTGAATCAAGGTACCGCTATCATTTAAGGAAGTGGCTTCCAAGCAGAAGTGATACTGCTTGCTCTGGAAGGTAGGAGATGTGTGGAGGCTTTTTGAGATTGTTGAAGTGACTGAAGGCATTGAGTGGTAGACTCGAATCTTGAAATTCTATGAAGAATATCCTGTCGAAAATTCCCTTACTGCTCCATGCGGTGACACCCATCTAAGGTATTCTTATATCCAGAAAACCATGTAGGCAAGGATATGCACAGGAACTTTTATTTATCAGAGTCCCAAAGTGGAAACAAGCTGATGTTCACCACGAGAGAAGGACCAAAAAAAAAAAAAAATGTGGTATGTTCATATAATGGAATGCTGTTCAGTAATTAAACAACAAAAAAGACTGGGGGAGGTGGACCACGCCTGTAATCCCAATGGCTCAGGAGACTGAGACAGGAGGATTGAGAGTTCAAAAGCCAGCCTCAGCAACAGCATGAGGCACTGTCTCTAAATAAAATACAAAAGGGGGGGCGGGGTTGGGGTTGTGGCTCAGTGGGAGAGCACTTGCCTAGCATGTGTGACATACTGGGTTTGATACTCAGCACCACATAGAAATAAATACATAAAATAAAGGCATTGTGCCCATTCATAACTAAAAAAAAATATTAAAAAAATACAAAATAGGGCTGGTGATGTTGCTAATAACATCATGAATTTCAAAAGCATTTTGCAATATTTTTGTTCAATCCCAGTACCAACCAACCAACAAATAGGGGCACAAAGTTAAGTAACTTGCTCAAGCTTTTTCCAGGACAAGAATTAGGATCCTGTCTTTGAGTCCCTCTGCCACGTGGGCAGGGCAGACTCCTCCCCTGCTGGGATCATGTAAGAGTCCCACAAAGGCAAGATGCTGCAGATCTTCCTATGTGTGTTTGGTTAAATTCTGTTTCAACATCTTATGTTTTAAACACTGACCTTATGTCTCCCTCCACTGCCCATCCATGTGAAATGGATCCTTGGGCAATGAATCATTCTATAAAAGCAAAAATTGGGGGGGTGCTGGAGATTGAACCACTGAGCCACATTCCAGCCCTTCTATTTATTTATTTGTTTGCTTATTTATTTTTAAAACATCAAATTGTATACTTTATTTATTTATTTTTATGTGGTGTTGAGAATCAAACCCAGTGCCTCGCACACGCCAGGCAAGTACTCTACCACTGAGCCACAACTCCAGCCCTATTTTTTATTTTTTGGTGGTGCTGGGGATTGATCCCAGGGCTTTATGTATGCTAGACAAACACTCTACCAAATGACCTATACCCCCAACCTTTTATTTTTTATTTTGAAACAGGATCTTGCTAAGTTACTTAGGGCCTTGCTAAATTGCTGAGCTGGCTTCAGACTTGCAATCCTGCCTCAGCCTCCAGAATTGCTGGGATTATAGGCGTACACAACTGTGCTTGGCAAAATAAAACAATTTTAGGGTGGGGTTTGAACTCAGGGACACTCAATCACTGAGCTACATCCCCAGCACTATTTTGTATTTTATTTAGAGACAGGGTTTCACTGAGTTGCTTAGCTCCTTGCTTTTGCTGAGGCTGCCTTAGCCTCCTGAGGTGCTGGGATTACAGATGTGCACCACTGCGCCTGGCAAAATAAAACAAAGCTGGAAAAGCTGGGTGTGGTGGCACAAGCCTGTAATCCCAGCAGCTCAGAAGGCTGAGGCAGGAGGATCCCGAATTCAAAGCCAGCCTCAGTTATCAACTTAACAAGGCACTTAGCAACTCAGTGAGACCCTGTCTTTAAATAAAATATTTAAAAGAACTGAGAATGTAGCTAAGTGGTTAAACCTCCCTGGGTTCAATCCCCAGTACCAAAAAAAAAAAGGTGTGTGCGGTGGGGGACTGGAGATAAAGCTCAAAGCACCCTGGGTTTACTCCTCAGCACACAAAAAAGGAAAACTCTGAGATGGTGACAACAGGGCATTAAGTGCAGGACCCTTCTACCCATGGGGTCCTATGAGACTGCCCAGGTTGTACATCACGCAGTCATCCTTGATTTCTAGAACAGGCAAACTAACTGACGATGGTGGTGGAATTAGAATTGGGGCAGGAACTGGAGAAGGCAGGGATTGACTGAGAAGCGGAGAATGGAACTTTCTGAAGATACGAGTTATGTTTACCTGGGTAGAATCTGGATCACAGGAATATGCATTTGTCAAATTCATTTATGTTACACTCAAAATTTTCCTTTTGGGGCTAGAATGTAGCTCAATGGCAGAATGTTTGTCTCACCCGCACAGGGCACTGGGTTTGATCCCTAGCACTGAAAAAAAATTTTTCTTTCTTACAAATTTTATCTCAAAGGGAAAAAAAAAGATTCAAAACAAATACTGTTCTCTAGGTGATGATCTATATACTACGTATTTAGGGAGAAGTATACCTAAGTCTACAACTGACTTTGTTTTTTGGGGCGCTTAACCACTGAGACACATCCCAGTCCCCTCCCCTTTTTAAAAAATTATTATTATTATATTTTTAGTTGTAGTTGTCAGTACCTTTATTTATTTATTTATGTGGTGCTGAGGATCAAATCCAGGGTATCGCACTTGCTAGGCAGTGCTCTACCGCTGAGCCACAACCCCAGCCCCTTTTTTTTTGTTTTCTTAGGAACAAGGCCTAAATTGCTGAGGCTGGCTTTGAACTCGAAATCCTCCTACCTCAGCCTCCTGAGCTGCTGGGATTACAGGCGGGCACCACTGCACCCAGTTTACAATTGAGTTTTTTGGTTTTTTTTAAATTTTTTAAAATTTTGTTTTTTTTAAACAAAAATACGGACAACATGCCTTTATTTTATTTTTATGGGGTGGTAGGCATTGAGCTACAGCCTCAGCTCTACAACTGACTTTTGTTTTGTCTTTGTGTTGGTGGGGATTGAACCCAGGGCCTTGTGCATGTGAGGCAAGCACTCTACCAACTGAGCTATGTCCCCAGCCCTCCAATTGACTTTTAAATGCATCAAAATAATAAGACAGACAGATAGGTACATGATAAAGCAAGTGTAGGAAACATTATTGGTATAATAACTGGGTAGGTATACAATTTCATTGTAAAATGTTTTCAAATTTTATCTACGTTTGAAAATTTTCATAATAAATAGTGAAAACATGTATGCATCTAATAAAGTTTTCAACTACTGAAACAAAAATTGACAGAACTGAAAGGAAATAATAATAATGATAAAAAATTTGGCCACAATATCCCCAATTATAGTTGAATATTTTAATGTTCCACCATTCAATTCTAGTAATTCACATAAGTGGGCAGAAAGTTAAAAGAACTGAACAATACTTCTAATCAATTTGACCTAGTTGATAATTTACTGAACACACCACCTACCAAAATACTCATTCTTGTCAAGTACATATAAAACATTAAACAACATGTACCATATGGTGGGTTATAAAACACTTTTTTTTTGGTGTTAGGGCTGGAACACAGGCCCTCAAGCAAGCTAAGCATGTACTCTACTGAGCTATACCCAAAGCCCCATAAAACAAGTTTTGGTAAATTTAGAAGGATTAAAATCACCCAGTTTGTTGTTGAAATTAATTTAGAAATCAATAGCAAAAATATATATGGACAATCCCTAAATATTTGGAAATTAAACAACATATTAAGTGATCTATGGATCAATGAAAAATCATAAAAGAAACTAGAAACCATTTGGAACTGGATGATAATTACAAAACAACATACCAAAATTTATAGGCAACAGTTAAAGTGATGACATAAGCTTAAATGGTTATGATATGGGGAAGAAAGATCTAAAATAATCTAAGTTTTTACCTTAGAAAGTTAGAAAAAGAAGTTAAGTTCAAAGTAAATAGACGATAGAAATAATAAAAATAAGATTGAGGACTGAGGGTGTAGGTCAGTGATAGAGTGCTTGCTTAGCATGTATGAGGCCATGGGTTAAATTCCCAGCACTAAAATAAATAATAAAGCAAGAAAATCAATGAAATAAAAAATAAAAAAAGTAAACAAAAATCAATAAAACCCCAAATTAATTCTTTTTAAAAATATATACTTATAAATCTCTAACCAGACTGACAATATAAAAGGAGGGGTGGTACAAATTACTCATAAAAGGAATAAAGTAAAGCACATATGTACTTATTCTACAGATATTCAAAACACAGAGGGGAATATGACAAACAACTTTATCTCAATAAATATGTCAATTTAGACACAATAAAAAAAATTTTTTTTAAACACAGACTGCAGACTGTAGCTCTGTGGTAGCATATACATGCTTAGCATGCTCAAGGGTCCTGGGTTCAATTCCCAGAACCAAAAAAATAAATAAACAAATAAAATTCAAGCAAGATTTTTTGCAGAAATTGATAAGATGATTCTAAAATTAATATGGAAATACAAAGGAGCACAAAACAGCTTTGAAAAACCACCACAAAAGGAAAAGATTTCTGGGCTGGGGTTGTAACTTTGTGGAAGAGAGCTTGCCTACTGTGTGTGAGGCATTGGGTTCGATTCTACAAATAAATAAAATAAAGGTGCATTCACAACTAAAAAAAATTTGAAAAACAAAAGGATTTCTATTATTAGATTATAAGACTCAGTAATCAACATAGCATAGTACTAGAGCAAGGGCAGACACATAATGTGCATGAAACAGAATTCAGAATTCAGAAACAGACTTTACATATGGTTAATTTTTTTTTTTTTTAACTGGGTATTGAACCCAGGGGCGCTTAACCACTGAACTACATTTAATTTTGAGACAGGGTCTTGAAAAGTTGCTGAGTGTGGGCTTTGAAATTGTGATCCTCCTCCCTCATTCCCCTAAGCAGCTGGGATCACAGGTGAGCACCACTGCAAAAGGCTAAAAGCATTCTTTAATAGTAAAGAGAAAGTCATTATTAATATCCCCAGTCTATTGCCACCACGCCCAGTTGGCTATCTTTTCTTTTTTCTTTTGGTACTAGGGATTGAATCCAGGGAACTTTACTACTGAGCAACATTCCCAGTTCTTTTTATTGATTTATTTGTTCGAAACAGGATCTCACTATGTTGCCCTCAAACTTTCAGTCCCTCTCCTCAGCCTCCCAAGTGGATTACAGGTGAGATTACAGGTGTGCACTGGGCTGGCTTTCTGCTTGGGTTCTTAGTTGATGGGATGCAGAAGCTGAAAAAGCTTAACTACAAATTTTAATCTTGTCATTTTTCTTTCTTAGTCAAGTACTATTTATCAAACTGACTCTTAACAAAATAAAAAAAAAAAAACAACTACCCATAAAATTGAGAATAATTTTAAGGGTATTATTGGGTGCAAAAATCATACAAAAATATTAATAAACGTTTTAAAATATGGTGCTGGAATTACAAAATGTTCAAAATGAAAGCATAAAATGGTAGTAATTTTCAGCAGTGAATGACAAATTGAGAAGGCATTAAAGAGCTAAAAAAAATAAATAAACAATACCTAGGATGTTGTGAATCAGAGATTGATGATTGGTTTTGTCATTTAATAATCATGTTTACTCAGTTCACTTTATTGAAATGAATAATTTAGTAAACAGCTGTCAAATTTTAAGAGAGTGAGTTTCTCCTTGATTAGGTAATTGATTTAGCCCTGACAATGGAACGCGGTGCAAATAGAGCCACAATAACCAGTTACATTATTCTTGAGAAAAGCATGTGTAGTTAGGGGAGGGAGGTTCAACTTCCTGAAATCATCCCAAACTCAGCAGGCAACAAAAATCTGGTTAACTGGTTCCTGATTTATTAGTAATATTCTCTTCATGGAAACAAATTGCTTAACAGATCACAACGTTCCAAAACCAGATCTGGCAGCTCAAATTTAGATTTAAAAGGCTGACAGGATTTTCTTAAGATGTCAACCATGGCTGGGGTGGTAGCAAATAAATGCCTGTAGTCTCAGCTACTTGGGAGCTGAGAGGAGAGGATAACTTGAGCCCACCATTTAGGAACCTAGACAGTGAGACCCAGATGGGGTGGGGTGGCTTGAGATGCCAATCATTAAATAATTAAATAGTTTATTTAATGTACCAAGTAAAATTCAAATTATAGAGTTACTTATAGCTATGATTATTTACATTAATCAATTTTCTTACACTTAAACAGGAGAGTAAAACTTAAGTTATTGTTCAATAAAAGCATAATCTTTGACTTAACATAGATTATGTAAAAGCTAATCAAATTTAGTTGAATCTT
Source organism: Marmota monax (assembly GCF_021218885.2). Classification (NCBI taxonomy): domain Eukaryota; kingdom Metazoa; phylum Chordata; class Mammalia; order Rodentia; family Sciuridae; genus Marmota; species Marmota monax. The sequence goes on along the minus strand of NW_026692194.1, from coordinate 19,397,691 downwards.
TAAATTGCTTTTTTGTCTCTCCTCTCTTGAATTCTTACTCCCAGGATTTAAGCAGATAAAAAGTCTCTTTTCAACAGGTTATAACGATAGTACAGCTTAAAAAAAAGCATTAAAACAACTATGCTTTAATAGTTATTAAAAACTTAAAATATTACAATTATTTTAAGACTAATAATACAGTTTGAATTCATTTGCATTGAAATATCTTTTGTGTACACTTGCCTACATTTAGTTTTCTCTAATATTAATCAAAACTAGCCAGGCGTGATGGCACACACCTGTAACCCCAGCGGCTGGGGAGGCTGAGAATGAAGAGTTCAAAGCCAGCCTCAGCGATGACAAGGAACTAAGCAGCTCAGTGAGACCCTGTCTCTAAAGAAAATACAAAATAGGGCTGGGGATGTGGCTCAGTGGTCGAATGCCCCCGAATTCAATCCCCGGTAATAAACAAACAAACAAGAACCTGAAGCAAATTTCCCAGCATTTGCCTCCAAGGGAAAACCTTTTCATCAAGATCCCAAAATGTTTATACGAAAAAGGATTATTGATAATTTTAAAGAACACACGAATTTGTCATCGTCAGGAAGCCAGGGAAACTCTGTCTTGTTTCGAAAAATAAACTGTCCGGTAAAGCTCAAAGGTCGTCTTTTTTATTGTGCTCAGGGTGGTTCCCGGTTCTTAGTTTCTCTGTCACTCTCCCCGCCCCCGCGTCCCCCACCCACCCCCTTTCCCGTGTACACTTTAGTAGCGTTCCTTCGGAGGAAAGGAAGCCTCAGTATTTTCAAACCTACTCTGGAGCCACCAAGAGCCCTATCTTCTTTCCTAGGGAGCAAGCACCTGGAAGCCACACGCGAGCGCCCACCTGGAGTGGGGGCGGCGCCCCCGACGGCTGCGGTGGGGATGGGGGATGGGGGATGGGAGCCTGTCCCTTGCCCCGCCCCCAGGAGGTGACTCACTCCCGGCCCCGGCGGGCTGAGTCGAGAGGCCCCAGGAAGGGGCCGAGGGGCGGGGCCGCCAGGTGCCGCGGGTCTGCGCTCCACCCCGCCGCGTGTCCAGAGCGCTCACTCCTTAGGCGAGTTCGCACTTAAGTCCGGTCCACCGACGCGATCCTCGCGCCCCAGGCCTCGCGCGCACGGCTCTCTGAGCCCTAGTCCCTCCACCGAGTCGCGGGACGACGCCGCACCCCTCTTCTCGACGCGCGCGCAGCATGGCGCGCCCCCAGGTCCTAGCGTTCGGACTCCTGCTAGCAGCGGCGACGGCAGCGGTGGCCGCGGCTCAGAAAGGTGAGATGCGGACCTGGAGCGGAGTTGCGCAGTTGGGCCGGGCCGGGCCGGGCCCGCCGGGACCTGGCGGCTTTCGGCGCCGGAGTCGAGAATAACGAGGAAGGGACCGAGAGCCCACGCTTTGCCGCCTGAAGACCGGACGGCGCGGGCAGCGCGCGGGTCGAGGTCCTCCGCACCGTGGAGGCGGTGAGAAGGCGCCCGCCCACCCGTTGCGGACCGAGGGAGCAGCCGCCCTTTGCACTTGTCTCTAGAGAAAGGAGCCGGGTTGGGGCGAAGGGGCAGGCGGGGATCCGAGTGAGCAGGTTGGGTCGCTCCTAAGGCCACAGAACCCGAACCTCAAGCTGGGGCGCGCCCACCTCACCGGCCCCAGCCGACTTTGGATTTGAAACCAGTGGGGTCCGGTAGCGGAGCCTTTGTGGCCGCTGCTATCCTCCCGATAGCAGCTCCTCCCGAGGCACCTGCAGCGGGCCCCGGATGTGGGCCTCGGGCGGGGACAGGTAACTGTGAGAGCCGCTATGCACCTGCGCGCTGGAGACGAGCCTTCTGGGACTTGACTACCAGACGTGTTTTCCCTTTTCTAAGAATAATATGAGTATAAATCAAGTTTGTTGTAGGGAACCCAGAAATAAAGGTAATTGCACGGGGTAAAAATCCCATAATCCCACCACTTCGAGAATCCCATAATTAATAATTGGGTATATGTCTATATGTCTAAAGGCCCCTCCTTTAGACGTTGCTCTAAACACTGCCCTAAATCTAGACATGTAGGTTTTTATATCTCCCCACCCCACTCATAGCATCCAGAGTTTTCCATTTCCTTTAGTCTTTAAAAGCAAGATTTAAATGGTGGGTGAACAATAGGATGGTCAGTATCCAAATGTTGGAATATAGTTTAGTTTGATTCCAGTTCTTCTTGCTCTGAAATAGATTGGCTGTGGTTGTTTGATTTATTTGTAAGATACTATCTAGAAGTAGGGAAAATTGGACAAAGCTCTTAAGTCATGTTTTTCTACCTTGAATCTTGAGCTAAATACTTAATCTTAATTGCAACTTAAATGGGAAAATTAAAACCAATTGGAAACATGGGATATGAAGTGCTGATATAAAAATTATTTTATTTGTCATGTGTTTTAAATGTTTGCACTATCTTAACTAGACAGATAAAGGGATTGGATGGACTAGATGTAATATCACAGCACTGAGATTGAAGACTGGAGACTGGCCTGGGCAATTTAGTAGATCCTGTCTCAAAATAAAAAGGGGAGATACAGCTTAGTTCTAGAGCATCCGTGGGTTCAAACCCCAATACTGTGCCAAGAGGAAATAGTAGAGGGGCCAATTTGAAGTTAAAATGAACTTTCCAGGTAGTCAAGGATAAAACAATTAAACTGACATCCGTACCTCAATGAGTGTTTAGTATCACTTTGAGAATGGGATACTAGGGTTTGATGTAGTTAGGTAACAAAGATGCACCCACATGCAATCTAAAGTGTAATTTTTCCAAGATAGAAAATGTTCTAGCTGGGCTTGGTGGTACATGTCTATAATTCCAAGGACTCAGGAGGCTGAAGCAGGAGCATCACAAAGTCAATCTTGGCAATTTAGTGAGACCCTGTCTCAAAGAGAGAGAGAGAGAGAGAGAGAAAGTAAAAGGAAATGCTCTGAATGTTGAATATGTTTCTACCAAGCAAGCATCCCTTAAGAAAATGGGGTAGAAGCCAGGTGTGGTGTTGCACACATATAATCACATATAATCCCAGTGACTCTGGAGGCTGAGGCTGGAAAATCACAAGTTCAAGGCCAACCTCAGCAATTTAATGAGACCCTTAAATAATTTAGGGAGAACCTGTCTCAAAATAAAAGGGGGTAGGGACGTAGTTCAGTGTTAAATTGACCCTGAGTTAAAAAAAAAAAGGGCAGTAACTGAAAGGCAGGGATTAACAGGATAGAAGAAGGGACAGAGCTGAAAGTAGAAGTATAGCAAAGGCAGAGCTGATAATGACCTTTGGCGAGCTGTGTTTACCAGCATTGTGTAGCTCAGTGATAGAGTGTATGCTTGGAATTCTGGATTCAATCCCAAGCACTGCAAAAACAAAAATAAAAACAAAAAACAATTGTTTAAAAAAATTGAAATGGGGATCCCAGGATGTACTCAGCGTTAGAGGGCTTGCTTCGTGTGTGAAAGGCCCTGGGTTCTATCCTTAGTACTTCAAAAAAGAAAAGAAAAAATTGAAATGAGATCGAGTACAGATTAGGCTATCTGTGTGTGTATAATGTATACAAGTTGTGTAGCAGGTGCCAGGCAGTTAGGAAGCACTTAAATTATAGCTGAAAAAACATTTAGGACCACTTGTTAAGATTTTGTGTCCCTGTCACTTGGGCATTACTGTCAGAACATCATTTAGTAAGGACATCAGAGTTGATAGTTGGATTGGATGCTGAGGCCGGCTTTGAACTCATGATCCTCCTGCCTCAGCCTCCTGAGCCAGGCTGGATCCACATTTTAAATTACATTTGTGGGACTGGGGTTGTGGCTCAGTGGTAGAATGCTCTCCTAGCATGTCCAAGACCCTGGGTTCGATCCTCAGCACCACATAAAAATAAATAAGTAAAAGGTATCATGTCCAGCCACAACTGAAAAAATAAAATTGAATTTTAAAAATTATATTTGTATGAGTGTATGTGTCTGTATGTATGTATGTAATATTTATTTTTATTTTCTAGAATGTATCTGTGAAAACTATAAGCTCGCTACAGACTGCTATAAGAATGAAAATGATGAATGCCAGTGTACATCCATGGGTACAAAAAATACTGTCATTTGTTCCAAACGTGAGTAAAATACTTTTTTTTTTTTTTTTTAATATTTATTTATTTTTTTAGTTCTCGGTGGACACAACATCTTTGTTTGTATGTGGTGCTGAGGATCGAACCCAGGCCGCACGCATGACAGACGAGCGCGCTACCGCTTGAGCCACATCCCCAGCCCGAGTAAAATACTTTTACTACTGCCTTTAAGCTTATCTTTTTTTTTTTTTTTTGGTACCAGGGATTGAACTCAGGGGCACTCGGCCACTGAGCCACATCTCCAGCCCTATTTTTGTATTTTATTTAGAGACTGGGTCTCACTGTGTTCTTAGTGCCTTGCCATTGCTGAGGCTAACTTTAAACTCTCAATCCTCCTGTCTCAGCCTCCCGAGCTGCTGGGATCACAGGAGTGCTCTTTAAGCTTATCTTGATAAAGAGTTTTGTTTTTTTTTTAATTGATATGCTTCAAATTGGAAAGGGTTTTATTGGCTCAAATCTGAATTGTTTTGTTTTGTCATAATTATCCTACATCTGAAGCGTCTTATCTTCAGCAAGTAATTAAGTGTGGGAAAATGGAAATATGAAATAATCTTTGGCCTGGGAGTTTAGTGTTAGATTAAAAAGCGTTTTTCCCTGGGCATGTAAAACTACAGTTATTTTTCAGTTTGACTTTAAACTCTTTTCAGTGGCATCCAAATGTTTGGTGATGAAGGCAGAAATGAATTCCTCAAAGTCTGGGAGAAGAGGGAAACCGGAAGGGGCGATCCAGAACAATGACGGGCTGTATGACCCTGACTGTGACGAGAAAGGGCTCTTTAAAGCCAAGCAGTGCAATGGCACTGCCACGTGCTGGTGTGTGAACACTGCTGGGGTCCGAAGAACTGACAAGGATACTGAAATTACCTGCTCCGAACGAGTGAGGACCTTGTAAGTGGAGCTGCCCATATTACTGTTTTTTTGCTTTTCAGATTTATTAGTTAAGTTTGTTTTTGTATGTAAATATGATTTCATGGTTTAGAATTCAAAATATAGGAAAGGGTGTAACTCTTTCCATCCCATCCCCAGGCCCCATTTTCCCAGTGTACCTGCCTAGAACTGTGTCATCAGCTTATTCCATCAGCTTCCAAAGAGAATATATGAATTTAATATGTAGACAGACAAATATATATAAATATTTTTTTTGTGTGTGTGTGTGTGTACCAGGGATTGAACTCAGGGGTGCTTAACCACTAAGCCACATCCCCAGCCCTTTTATTTTTTTATGTAAATGGTAGCATACTAGGCATAATTTTCCTTTCTTATTTTCACTTAACACTGTTCAGTATTTTAATGTTGGAATAGTGTTAATGTATGTAACTTAAGCTATTTCCATATTTGTTCATTTATTGTGTTGTGAAAGTAAGATAGGAGGGCTGAGGCTCAGTGGTAGAAAGACCCTGGGTCCAATCCCCAGCACCAAAACAAAGATTGGTGGGGAGAGATGGTTGTCTCCAGGATTATTTAATGGAAAGGAACAGAAACACACTAAAGCTGGCTTAAGCTAACAAGACTTTGTTAGAAGGAGCTGGAAACTGGAAAGGTGTCAAGCCCCAAATCCTGACTCTGCAGTTCTTTCTTGTGGAGACTCATGGTCAATTTTCTCTGGTTCTTTCAGTTCCCTTTTGTCTTTTTTACTTGAGAAGGGCCCAATACAGCTAGCTTAGCCTTCACTTTCATGTGACTTTATATGTTGTAGCCAGAGGCCAGAGGGTCAATATGAGAAAGGGTGTTCCCTCTGGATCGGTTCTGTATGATGGATGTGTGAGAATGAGGGAAAAAATTATGGACATATTTAATTACTGCAACAATCCTTGTTCTGTTAGCTCTATTGTAATTCCACTTGAGAATTTTAGCATTTTTTTGTTTATTAGGAAAATAGTATAAAAGATTGAGTTATAGACCATTGTCACTGTCTTTTCACTTTACAGCTGGATCATGATTGAACTGAAACACAAAGCAAGGGAAAAACCTTACAATGTTCAAAGTTTGCAGACGTAAGTGCAATTACACGGATCCTATTTCCTTTCAAAATTGTTTCTCAGATATTTTCATTCTGCACCATTAGAAAAACTAAAATTAAATGCCTTTTCTTACTTTCTTAAAATAATTTTTCGAAATAGATTTGCAATAATTGTGCCAGTATTTCCTCACCAGTTAACAATATGCCCCATTGTCTGTTAAGTGAATGTACTTTATATCTATCTGTGCATGTACAGGTATTTTTCCTAGAACTACTTGAGAGCAAGTTGTAGGTGTCATGTTCCTTTCCCCTACTTGAGTGTATCGTTTCTTAAGAAAAAAAAAAGGCGTTGTCATGTATAACCACTGTATGATGATCAAAGTTAGGAAATTAACCATAATCCCATATCATGCCAGTTTTCCCATTGATGTTCTTTGTAGCAAACTCCTCCACCTCATTACTGGGGATTGAATCCCAGGGTGCTTTACCACTGAGCCATATTCCCAGTTTTTTTTTTTTTTATTATTTTTAAAAAAATTTTGAGACAAGGTCTTAGTAAGTTACTGGGGCTGGCCTTGAACTTGGAATCCTCCTGCCTTAACCTACCTGGTAACTGGGATTACAGGTGCCACCACACCGGTCAGGGTTTGCATTTTTGATATGAAAACTATACAAGTGATCTTGTGTCCTTTCCAGTACTCACGTCAGAAGGTCCATAATGTTACCTTGTCCCTTCACTGGTAATGTTAATTGCTTAAAGTGATGTCTACCAGGTTTCTCCACTGGTAGAGTTAACATTTTCCCCTTTGTAATTAATAAACTGGGCAGATTCTTGGATACTGTGTGAATGTTTTCTCTTTCTATTCAGACTGGCTCTCAATAGTTTTGGTAACAATGAATGAATGATGCTAGCCTGAACCAATTATTATTATTGCTTGCAAAGTATCATGAAATTCTTAGCACTGTGGGGCACAGTGCCTTAGGGCTGTAATCTCGGCAATTCAGGCAGCTGAAAAAGGAAGATCATAAGTATGAGGCCTGCCTAGGCAACTTAGCAAGACCATGTCTCAAGAAATAAAAAGGATTAGAAATATGTAACTCAATGGTAGAGCATCCCTGGGTTCAGTCCAGTAATAGCCCAAATAATAATACCAAGAGTAAAAATAATAAAAACTTTGAAATGATGACTGTAGACCTCAAGCTATCTGCTTAGTTAGAAAGCAGAGCTGCTTCTTATTGCACAAATTTTTTTAAAAACACAAATTTTTAATTATTTACAGTGCAATCCAAGAAATGATGACTACTCGGTATCTACTGGATCCAAAATTTATCACAAATATTCTGGTATGATTTTTTTTTTTAAATATATGAGTTTTATCAGAAAGTTGGTGGGACAGTATTTATTGGGCATAAGGGCAGATGGTGTAGTAGTGGTAAATGCATTTGAGTAGCAACATAAGTCCTGGATACTTAATGTGAAATTCCTGTTGATATTTACCTTCTGTAGCCTTTGAAAAACCCAAGTTTTGCTGTCTTATTCCCTTGGATAACTTCTTCAATTATTAGTGATAAATTTACTTAGTAATGGAAAAGAATACTTCTGTATGTAGATTACAGAAAAACAAACACTAAATATTCTATTGAATGTTGATATTTTCATATGCTTTTGATTACACTAATAATCTGTATTTTCTACTGTTTCCCTCAGTATGAGAATAATGTTATCACTATTGATCTGGTGCAAAATTCTTCTCAGAAAACTCAAAATGATGTGGACATAGCTGATGTGGCTTATTATTTTGAAAAAGATGTAAGTATAAACTTTATTCATGTGTTCAGAAATATAATGTGTGGGGCTGGGGTTGTGGCTCAGTGGTAGAGCCTTTGCCTCGCACATGTGGGGTACTGGGTTCGATACTCAGCACCATATAAAAAATATAAAAATAAAGATATTGTTTCTGTCTACAACTAAAAAACAATATTCTTAAAAAAGAAAGATACTGCTTACTAAAAAAAAGAAATATAATGTGTGTCATGCTTCAGTGGAGTCAAGATCTTTTATTACCTTTTTCTCCACATGTAGTTCAACTTTCTCTCTGATTCTTAGAATCAAGTTTGTTTTCTTGGTCATTCATATACACCTTTCTTACTTGTATGTATATTTGTATGTCTATCAAATTTTTCTGCCTAGATTATTTCATCTTCTTCCTCCTCTTCCTCTTTTTTTTTTTTTTTAATTGTAGTGCGGAGTTCAAACCCAAGTCCTTGAGCATGCCAGGAAAACAGTCGACCACTGAGCATACCTGCTAGCCCTCTTCTCTCTCATACTTATTATTACCTCCCTAGTAGTTACTTTGGGTGTATATTCTCCCCTATTCAACTAATAATTTACATGGGCCAGAGTTTACATTTCTAAAAAAGCTATGTTAACTGGTGTGATTGAAATGTTTTGTTTACAAAAAGTTTTGTTTAAACTTTTATGATAATGAGATATTTCTGTTGAATCTGAGATTTTTTTTTTTTTAAATCCGGACTTGAGTGGGGTACAGGGATAGAAGGACAAATACATGAAATAAGATTGGTTATATGTTGATATTTTTTAATTTGGGTGTTAGCTTCATTATATGAATCTGATTTATATGTGTTTGAAATTTTCCTGTAATTTTTCAAAGATTTCAGTGGGTCAGATCATTATTACTGAAACCATAAAGATTCTTGGCAGCAGTTCTTTGGTACACAATTGGCATGTAATTTAATTATAAGTGACTGAAATTGGTTTGCTTAGATGTTTTCGTTTTTCTCCTTTTTATTATAGGTGAAAGGGGAATCCTTGTTCCGTACATCAAAAATAGACCTGAGAGTAGATGGGGAGCAACTAGAACTGGATCCTGGTCAAACTTTAATTTACTATGTTGATGAAAAGGCCCCTGAATTTTCAATGCAGGGCCTAAAAGCTGGTATTATAGCTGTCATCGTGGTTGTGACAATAGCAGTTATTGCTGGTATTGTTGTCCTGGTAAGTACAGAATAAGTAAAAAATTTCATTTAAGGATATAGCTTTTTTTTTTTTGTACTGGGGATTGAACCCAGGGGCACTTAACCACATCCCCAGCCCTTTATTTTTGCATTTTATTTAAAGACCGGGTCTAACTGAGTTGCTTAGGGTCTCACTAAGTTGCTAAAGCTAGCTTTGAACTTGTAGTCCTCCTGCCTCAGCCTCCTGAGCTGCTGGTATTATTACAGGCATGCATCACTGTGCCCAGCAAGGATATATTCTTTTACTTACATTTTTTTGCCCCCAATATTGGGGATTAAACTCAGGACCATATGTATATGTTTACGAATATATTCCTTTTTTTCCCTAAGTACTAGAGATTGAACCCAGGGGTATTTTACCACTAAGTTGCTTAGGGTCTTGCTGAGTCTGGCCTTGAACTTCTGATCCTCCTGCCTCAACCTCCCAAATTGCTGGGATTACAGATGTGCACCATGTCATGGGCTTTCAGATATATTCTTAAAAGTTAAGAGCTGTGGGTGTAGTTTATTGGGAGAGTGCTTGCCTTGCATCCATGGAACACAGGGTTTGATCTCTAGCATGGCAATAAAAGGGAAAAAAAGTTAATTAAAAAAACTGCAGGGCTGGGGTTGTGGCTCAGTGATGGAGCACTTGCCTTGCGAGGCACTGGGTTCAATCCTCAGCACCACATAAAAATAAGTAAATAAAGATATTGTGTCCACCTATAACTAAAAAAAATATTTTAAAAAATAAAACAAAAAAAATTTGCTTGCTGGGCATAGTGCACACACCCATAATCCTAGCATCTTGGAAGACTAAGACAAGAGGATTGAGAGTTCAAAGCCAGCCTCAGCAATTTAGTGAGGTTTAAAGCAACTTAGCAAGACCCTGTCTCAAAATAAAAAAGGGGATAGGGATGTGGCTCAGTGTTTAAATGCTCCTGGGTTTGATTCCCTGTTCAAATTCCACATTCATGTTCTAAAACATATTAAATAAAGCAAAATTTTTATCCACCCCCGCTAATTTTATAATTCTGTAGTGAATGAATGTCAAGCAGGGTGGTTCTCTTCTGTAATCCAAGCAACTTGGGAGGCTTGCTCAACATCAGTAAATTTCATCAACACAACAGAATTCAGAAATAGATTTGAGGGTATGTAGGAACCTATATATTTAAATTTTTGAAAAAAAAATTTTCAGTTATAGATACAATATTTTGTTTAATGTATTTATTTTTATGTGGTGCTGAGGATTGAACCCAGTGGCTCTCACATGCTAGGCAAGTGCTCTCCCACTGAGCCACAACTGTAGCCCTATATTTTTAACTCAGTAGAGTAATCCTCCTCCATCTCAATAAAACAAATGTTGAATTCCTATTTCACCCCACCAGGGCACAGGCCATGTTGCCCAACTGTGTGTGACAGGTGTATTTAGAGCCTAGTAACGCGAACAGAATAGGCAGAAAGATAAGTTTCAAGAAAATTAACTTAGAAAATGTTTCTATAACTTTGTGATAAGGAAAACCATCTAAGGCAAGAAATCTAAAATCCATAAAAGACTATATCTCTATAAGTTAAACTTTTTTTTTTAATTTCTTTTTTTGGTACCAGGAGTGTTAACTACTGAGTTAACCACATCCCTATCCTTATTTTTTATTTTGAAACAGGGTTTCTAAGGTGCTTTGGACCTTGATAAGTTACTGAGGCTGGCTTTGAACTTGCCATCCTCTAGTCTCAGCCTCCTGGTCTGCTAGGATTATAGGCGTGTGCCGCTGAACCTGGCTGAGCTGGAACTTTTGATCTTCCTGCCTCAGCCTCCTGAGTATCTGGAATTCCAAGCATGTGTCAGCATGATTGACTTAAAATTAAATGTTTGTGACATTTTGTATGTCAAAAAATATTATAAAGTAAAAAGTGTGAAGCTGGGCCCCATGGTCAAACCTATAATCCCAGGTACTTGGAAGGCTGAGGTTCCAGACTCGCCTGGGTAATGTAATGAGTTTCTATATTAAAAAAAAAAAAAAATCAATGATAGACTGGGAAAAATATTTATGATTCTTAAAAAATTGATATTATGCATAGTATGCAAAGAGATCCTACAAATTGATGAGGAAAAAAAAGGGATGGCAACTTGTATAGATATACAATTTATAGAAGAGTACTTTCAGATAGCAAAGCCAACACAAAAGATTCATAGAAATCTATTCGTCCTGTAGAAATGAAATTACAAGTTGCAAAAAGGAAGCACAAAGTTTGTCTTGCAGTGCTGCTTTTAAGGCTGAATCTGGAAAATAACCTGAGTGTATATTAGCAGGAGGATGCATGAGTAAATAGCAGTATTCCATGCTATGCTCTGTTGTCAGTGAGTTCAGTCTAGCTCTTTTGATCTGGAAGATCAAAAAAATCTGTTCCAAGATGGAATTGATATAACATGATCCCATTTTTAGACCTCCAAACTTACATACATGTGTTTCTGTGTTTGTTTTAATATGGAAAAAGAAGAATGTACATCAAACTCTTAAATTGCACTAAAAGATGATTCACTGTTTTCTTGATATATTTTTTGGTTTGTTTCAATGGTTGTGGTGCACTTTTTTTAGGTTAATAGTCAATTTTTGACTTAAGAAACATATTAATAGAGTTTGAAATTGTTCAGATGGAATTATGGTACATTAAAAGCACATACATCAATCTAGACTTTAATGTTTGAGTAGCAATACTAAAGTAGTAATCATTTATCTCCCTTTCAGGTTATTTCCAGAAGGAAGAAAACAACAAAGTATGAGAAGGCTGAGGTAAATGGACTGCTATGTAATTTTAAAAAACCCTGTTTAGTCTCTCATTCCTTAGTAGTAATTGTTCTTTCCTAGATACTGATGGATCTCATTTATACTGAAGGTCCTTAGGGTCTTAGGGACACTCCTTAGGGTCTGAGAATGAACTCTTACCTCTTAATGTATGAGTTTCATGGCAGACCACCTCATATTGAATTCTGCTTCACTAGTGTCAACATTTAAAGGAATCTTTTAGAGCCATATTCTAGTGGAGTCATATTAGAAAAGCTCCTTGTGGTTAATGATCTGATTTATTGTGTCTGTATCAATAAGTAATAATAATTTAAGATGAATTTAATTTGTCATAGTAAATCTATTACATACTAACTAGTTCTGCACACTGGGGTGAAGTCAGTTTCAGATTGTTAGTGTGTTGCAGTCACTTGGAATTGGATGTGGACATATTTGTCCTTGAACTCTTATTAATAACATTTTCTGCATATTCACCAATTTTTGTATATTTGCATATTTATTTGTAGTTGTATAGGTGCCACTTATTAATATTTTATAAAATAACAAAAAGAAATGTAAAAGAATATTGAAAAAAATCTAATAAAACCAGAAAGTTCTAACATTTTCTTCCTGTTCCATAATAGATCATCTGGCTTATCTAATTGGGATCGTAGGCCCAGGAGACTGTCCCTGAACTGAATATTGACAGGCAAAATGATATAATATATAATTAAGAGCAATATAGACCTGGGTTTGGCCACTTACTAACTAGACAGTACAACTTCTTTAAACCTCCATGCTTTCTTAACTGAAAAAAGGAGATAATAGTACAGACCTGCTGTCATTGTTGTTTCAGTTCTACCCCTAATTAATAGTGAGATCTGGGACAGGTCACTTAATTCTGAACTTCAGTTTCCTGCTAGGCTTGGTAGCTCTCGCCTTTAATCCCAGCAATTTGGGAGGCTGAGGCAGGATGATTGCAAATTTGAGGCCAGCCTCAGCAATTTAATGACACCTTGTCTCAAAAACAAAGGAGGGGGCTAGGAACGTAGTTCAGTGATAAAGTGCCCTGGCTTCAGTCCCCAGTACTGCTCTCCCAAAAAAGAACTTCAATTTTCCTCACTTATAAAATGAAAGATCAATAATAGAAAATGATGCTGAGTACAGTGGCACATGCCTGTAATCCCAGTGGTTTGGGAGGCTGAGGCAGGAGGATCTCCATTTCAAAGCCAGCCTCAGCAACAGCAAGGAACTAAGCAACTCAGTGAGATCCTGTCTCTAAATAAAAGAGAAAAAGGGGCTGGGGATGTGGCTCAGTGGTCGAGTGTCCTGAGTTCAATCCCTAATACCACCATCCCACCCCTACCCCCTGCAAAAAAATAATATGATTTGATTCTTCCTTGGTATAAAAATAGCATGCATTTAGTAAAAATCTTGTCTGTTCTTAAAGGTCTAGTTTATTCTTTTCCAAAAAGTCAACTTTGGCCATTTTGATTCGAATAACAGCTTGGATAATGCCTATAATGTGTTTCCTTGTAATATAACTTTCTCTTTTTTATTTACATAAATGAGTCATTCATTTAAAAACCTAAATAGGTTTTTGAAAAACTGTTTTACAATGAACAACATTATTTTAAAATTTCTGTACTTTCCCCCTCTGTTTCAGATAAAGGAGATGGGTGAGATGCATAGAGAACTCAGTACATAACTACTGTAATGTGAAGATTAACTACAAGAAAGGAAGTTATCAAAAGAACTCAGATTACGAACATATGAAGATAGAAAAAAAAGGGAGACCTTTGAGGGTTACTATTTTGTTGGTTAACATCATATATTTGTAATAATTAACTTGTACTCACAATATAAGCAACTTGAAATTGGCATTATCAATCTTAAAATTTGACCAGTGTCTTACATGTGCAAATCTAATAATATAAAACCAGGTACTTTGGCTGAATAGGTAAAATTATTTATGCTTAATATTGAAAAGTGTGCATTAAATATGCTTCCACAGTAGTGTTTGAATGATTTGTGATTGAAACTGCCTTTCTATTTACTTTGACACTTGTACATAAACTTTTTTTATGAAGTATGAAATAAAACATTTTGAATTTCCTAACTTTGTTTGAATCAAATTTTCTAGCATTTACCTCTGATAAATAATTGCTGAGGATGTAGCTCAGTGGCAAAGTACATGCTTAGCATGCTCAAGGTCCTGGGTTCAATCCCCAGCACCAATAACTAAAACAAAACAAAAATGCTCTGAGTGCTAATTACAAGTTAGAATTCTGCATAAATATTTACATGTGTAATATATAACACATGACAATATAGAACTTTTACATAGAAAAATAATTTTATTCAGAATGAATCTTAATGTTCTGTTTTTTGGTCTTGTGTGTTGAGGAAGAATTGATGGAGAATATTGTAAATTATTACTATGGTTGAGTTAGAGCAGCACTCAGTACATGCTTTATCAATCTATCTAGTTTTTTTTTTTTTTTTTCTGGTACCAGGGAGTGCCATATCCCTAGCCCTTTTTATTTTTTGAGATAGGAGCTCACTAAATTGCTTAGGGCCTTGCTAAATTGCCGAGGCTGGCTTTGAACTTTTGATCCTCCTGCCTCAGTCTCTGAGCTGCTGGTGTTACAGGCATGTGCCTCCGCTGCTTGGCCCCTTTATCAATATCTTAACATAATAAACAATTATGGTTCAAATTCGGGCCTTCACATCAGTACTAAGAAAGGATCCTTTCCTTCTGCAGTGCCTCTCTAGTGCCCTCTGCTGACCAAGCTTCAGATCCACTTTCACAGAGCAGGCAAAAAAAAAATGGGTGAATTTTATTCAGGCTTGCTCAACTACCTGTAATCCTAGCGACTCTGGAGGCTGAGGTAGGAGGATGGAAAATTCAAAGCCAGCCTCAGCAAGAGCAAGGTGCTAAGCAACTCATTGAGACCCTTTCTCTAGATAAAATACAAAGTCGGGCTGGGGTTGTGGCTCAGTGGTTGAATGCCTCTGAGTTCAATCCCTAGTACTGCCCCCTCCCCACCCGCAAAAGGGGAAGTTTGAAAGGGGCAATAAATCACTAACTGGCACATTCTTCAACACATTGCTTTCTAGTCTGTCCTATTTCTTCTGAATATATTCTTACTAAGGTTGACGCTGACTAATTAGCAATGAATATTCTCCAAGGTCTGTCACTGTGCTGAATGTTCACTGATTTCTTCTGGTTATTTTTCTCTTCCATTGACCATATCGATACTGATGTTCCCAGGATTTGTCCTTATTTCTTCCACCATGCGGCCTGTGCAATAGTTTCATTAATGAGGTTCTTGGCATAAAAGTTAGCTAGAAGAGATCGAAATAAAGCACACAGACTCAGTTACCTTATTTCTATTGCCAGGTCCGAGACGGCTCCCCTCTCTGGCTGCAACCTCTAACCGCCCAGCAGGGCAGCAAGGATTACTCAGGGCTAGCAGGAGAGAGAGAGCGAGCCCGCCAGGGAGTAGCCTTTTATTGGGGAACAAGAAATTCAGGGGATAATTCCATCCAATGAAGGTTGAGGGGGGGCCCGCACTCCAAGGTCAGGGTCAGTGATTGGGCCCCCGGGGTCAGTGGTCAGTCACACCCCCACACCGACGGGTTCTCTCATCAGGAGAGGGCCAGGAAAATTCCGACACAGCCAGAAGCCTCAGACCCAAACCGGGAGTCACCCAGTCACGCATGAGAATGGCTCCCCACATATTTCTGTCTTTCCTCCTAGAGGACTTCATCCATTCTCTTGACTTAGTTACCATCTGACTATATGATAACAGATGCACAATCCATTTCTGTTCATCTTAAATTTTAGACTGTTTCAATGATGTCACGTCTTTCTCCATAAACCTTTCATCCCTCCCTCTTTTTCCCTCCCTCCCATAAGAGGGTCTCATGCATCTTAGTCAAGTGCTGTATCACTGAGCTACATCCTCAGCCCCACTTTATTTATTGTTTTCTCAGAATCAGTTAATGCCCACACCATGAACCAAGTCCAAAATTCCTTTCCTTTTCACCTCCATTCTTCTAGTTGCCAGACCCTGTGATTCTCCTTCAGAAATGTTTTTCTCTAATGTCTTAAACATTTTCACTGATCTCTGCCACCAATTTATTGCATCTCTCCTGAACAATCTAGTGACCGAAAATTATTTGCCTAAAGTTGTTTTTCCCCCCAATTCTGTATATAGAACCTCATGTATGCTAGGCAAGCATTTTATCACTCAGCTATATCCTTAGTCCCTTGCCAGTTATGTTTATAAATTCAGTTTCCCAAGTGAGATAGGGAATTATATGAAACTTAAGTAAGACACAATTATTTAATATAACGTAAGAGTTTATCATCAGCAGTTAATACATCTATATGGTTGAATAAACAGATACTGTTAAAACAACCTCTTATACAAAATGATTACAAGCACATATTCAACTCTAATTTGAAGCTGGTCTTCAAGCATGCCAAATCCTCAATGACATTTTGTAGGAAAAAATATCTGGAATCATCAGCTATCTTCTAAGTCTGGTTAAAGGTCATTGTCCTCTGTCAGGGCTAATAGCCTGCTGGATGAATTTTCTAGACTTTATGCCAGTTAAAGTCTTACCAGAAATGGTAATGACTTCCTCAACAGGAACCATATGTAAAAAACTTAAAAAGTACCACACAACTTTACTGGGCCTGGTGGTGCATGCTTGTAATCCAGCAACTCAGATGCCGAAGTAGGAGGATCCCAAGTTTGAGGTCAGTCTCAGCAAGTTAGCAAGACCCTGTCTCAAAATTAGAAAAACAAGAACTGGGGCCGGGCAACAAGAACTGGGGCCGGGCACAGTGGTGCATACTCATAATCCCAGCAGCTTGGGAGGCTGAGACAGGAGGATCACAAGTTCAAACCCAGCCTCAGCAAAAAGCAAAGCTCTAAGCAACTCAGTGAGACTCTGTCTCTAAGTAAAATACAAAATAGGGTTGGGGATGTGGTTCAGTGGTCAAGTGTCCCTGAGTTCAACCCCCAGTACTGCCCCCGCCCCCGCAAAAAAAAAAAAAAAAAAAAAAGAAAGAAAACTGGGGATGTTGCTCAGTGGTTAAGGCTCACTGGGTTAAATCTTAGGTACCAAAAACAAACAAGCAAACAAAAAACAACTTAGGAGTCTGAAACAAGAGGATCACAAGTTCATGTGCCACCTGGACAACTTAGCAAAACCCTGTTTCAAAAAATACAGAGGCTGGAGATACAGGTCAATTGGGAGAGTGCTTGCCTCCCCTCGCATGCACAGTTCAATCCCCAGCAGCATCAAAAAAAAAAAACAACAAAAGGGAGCCTGGTGCAGTGGCTCTGGAGGCTGAGGCAGAAGGGTCATGAATTCAAAGCCAGCCTCAGCAACAGGGATATGTTAAGCAACTCAGTGAAACCTAGGCTCTAAATAAAATACAAAAAGGCTGGGGATGTGTTTCACCGGTTAAGCACCCCTGGTTTTAATCCCTGGTACCAAAAAAAAAAAGGGCTGGGAATGTAGCTCTTTGATAAAACACACCTGGCCTGAGTTCAAACCTCAATAGCACAAAACAAAACAACAACCCCCAAATCAGTAGATGTTGATAAAATGTTTGCCACTATTACTTACTATTTTGTATACTGGTGATTGAACTCAGGGGCACTCAACCACTGACTTGCTTAACACCTCACCGTTGCTGAGGCTGGCTATGAACTTGTGATCTTCCTGTCTCAGCCTCCTGAGCCACTGGGATTACAGCTGTGTGCCACCATACCTGGCACCAATATTATTAACTGTGAATAAACATACATAAGTATCATCCCTGTCCTTTCCAGGTGTACAGTAAGAAAGGCAAATATATTCCTAAAACAACATGGTAAATATTGTAATAAAATCTAAGAATTAAGTGGGACATTGGAGGAAAATGCAAATAATTACACTTGTGGAAGCTGAGCAGGCTTTCCTAAGATGTCTGAGTTGAGGACAAGAGGAAAATCCAGAGTGGGCAATACAAAGGACTGGGGAGGGCGAAGTGTGTGAGGAAGTCGCAAGGTGCAAAGGAAAGGAAGTTCTTGGCCGCAGATCAGAGTTAGGGAAAGAAGAGCGGAATGTTGCCAAGTTAGCCACGTTGCTGGGAAGGTCATGTGCAGTCAAATGGTCCAAAATTTCTTCAATTATCCAAAGCATTTGAATTTTAACCTGTAGGCCATTTGTTTCTGAATTGAACTGATTGTCAAGAATACTCAAGAAGCTGATTTATTTTTGTTTTTATACTTAGGGGATAGAATCCAGGGGGCTTTACCCCTGAGTTACATCCCTAGCCCTTTAAAAAATAATAATAATAATTTTTGAGACATTATCTCACTAAGTTGCCCATGCTGGCCTTGAACTTAGGATTTTCTTTCCTCCTAGAAATTCTAAACCTCCTAGAATTGCAGGGAGTATAGGCATTCACCATCACTCCTCCAGACCACAGAAACTTTTAAAAAAAGACTGAAAGGCCCTTTCTTCCAGACATTACAACTCATTATAGGTGAGTGGGACTCAGATATGTGTTTGAAAAGCTGCTAGGGTGATTTTGCTGCAGAATATTTTGGGGCCCCTTCTTTGGGGGAAGAGTGACCACTTAAGAGTGCGATACTTGTAAGTATGGCCTTAGGCTTTAGCCTGAGCAATTCCATTTTAAAACTTCATTTTAAAATAAACCTTCAGGGCTGGGGATGTGGCTCAAGCAGTAGCGTGCTCGCCTGACATGCGTGTGGCCCGGGTCCGATCCTCAGCACCACATACAAACAAAGATGTTGTGTTCACTGAAAACTAAAAAATAAATAAATAAATAAATATTAAAATTAAAAAATAAAATAAAATAAACCTTCAGTCTCACTAGGAAAGCCTACAAAGCTCTCCAATATGTCATCAGGCATAGCCTGATAAAAGCAAGTCACTTTCCACAACCCTGGTAAGAGTCAGGATGAAGTCACATGTCATTTGTTGTAACCCTGATAAGAGTCAAAAGTGTAATATCAGGGCGGAAATCACCAAACCATATGTCCTGACTCTAAATGCAAGATGTCACTAAGAAACCTGGTGAGGGCTGGGGAATGTGGCTCAAGCTGTAGCGCGCTCTCCTGGCTTGCCCGGGTCACTGGGCTCTATCCTCAGCACCACATAAAAACAAAGTAAAGATGTTGCGTCCACCGAAAACTTAAAAATAAATAAATAAATAAATATTAAAAAATTCTAAAAAAAAATGAAAGAGACCTGGTGATAGGGACCCAAAGGGCGACCAGGAGCTCCCAAAATTTAGTATAAATGATGGAACAAATGAACAGACTCTGGATCCAGCTGACACTGATGCACACAAGCTTGAGCCTGATGAGGACCTAGACTGACATCCCAACTCTTCTCATCATCTACCTAATCCTCTGCATTGTCCTCACAACTCTCAAACTCTACAGCAGCCTCTTGACCCTGGTAAGGACTGTGACATTGTCTTAAAACAGTGTCCTCAGCCAGCCACCAACTCCACACCAGGAGAAGCCTCTAAGGGTTCCTGACCTGGTTGCTGCGGTCTGAGGGAGTGTGCATCTGCTGTACTTATGATCTAAGGCTTAAGACTCTAAACCTAGCACTTAAGCTTAGCATGCAGAGGGAATGTCTGTAATAGGTCTGTCATGATTAAGTGTTTGCAGTGCTTAAAAATTAACTTAGAATTGTTCGCCTTGAATTGATCATGTCTATTGCAGTACCCAGCATTAAGTGTTATTTCTTGATTAAGAACGTATAGAGCGAAAAGTGTATTGAGTGATTTTCAATAAAGCATTGAAAAAGGGCATAGCACTTGGACATTCTTTCTCTCTCCCCTTGACTGCAGATGTTACACCTTTGCCTACAGCGACAATACCTTTCTAAGGTATTAAGTCAGCAGAAGGAATACTGACTTCCTCCAGGTCATTGCTTAAGGTTTAAAAATATTCCAACCCCCTCACCTTCTGAATTTTTTCTTACCCAAACACTTGGCAACATTTAGGTTATCTACTACATTACCTGAATCCATTCATTAGAAGGTAAGCAGAACAAATGTTGTGAGTTTTCTTCTTTTTTTAAATTTTAATATTTATTTATTTATTTTTTAGTTTTCGGCAGATACAACATCTTTGTTTTTTGTATGTGGTGCTGAGGATCGAACCCTGGCCGCACGCATGCCAGGCGTGCGCGCTACCGCTTGAGCCACATCCCCAGCCCATGTTGTGAGTTTTCTACTTGCTGGTGATCCCCAGAACCAAGAACACTATGGCACCTTTCAGGCCTTATAAATGTTTTTCCTTTTTTCTCCCCTTCCTTTCCGGGGAAGAGCACTGAACCCAGAACCTCCCACATGCCAAGCACTCTACAACGGAAAGATACCCCCCAGGCCCTAACTTAATTTTGAGGGGGGGGGGCTACCGGGGATTGAACCCAGGGCGCTTAACCACTGAGCCACGTCCCCAGACCTTTTTATTTTTTGAGACACGGCCTCGCTCAATTGCTGAGGCTAGCCTCCAATTTTGTGATCCTGATCCTCCTGCTTTAGCCTCTAGAGGCACAGGGATTAAAGGCGTGAGCGACCACGCCCCGCTAAATCAATGTTTTCCAATGAATTCAACGGATGGGACAATGAAAAAAAAAAAAATCTGGCTAACAGGGAGCAGTAAAAAGGCTGTGGAGTATAAACCTGAAATATTGACGTTGGCAGTTTGCTTAGAAAGGAAAAGGGAGAGTGTCCCGGGAACAAGTTTAAAAACATACTGAAAGAAGGAAGGCTAGGTTTTGTTTTCAAGCTTCTTCGTGATTTTATCACCAAGCTTCAAGGTACAAAATAAACTCAATAGCTTCCCATCTGGTCACCGCCTACCCCAGCTGCCCGCCCACCTGGGCTGCAAGAGGCGCACCCAGGAAAACCCGGAGAACTGATCCATTTTAAGGATTTGCGTCCGAGGGTCTGCAGGTGACCCCGCAGGCATGCGCAGTAAGCAGAGTCCTCAGCGTGCGCGGGAAGCTGGACGGCGTCCGTTTATGATTGGCTACCGCGGCGGACTCCCACCCACCGAGGTACAACACTGGATGCTGATTGGACGCGGCCTCAGAGGCCGGACGCCGCCGGGGGGCCGAGGGAGGGGAGGCGGGAAACATCCTGGTGGGTGCTGGGTCGTGCTGCTCCCTCCGTTCGTCTGTAGATAGGTTCCGAAATGGCGGTGCAACCGAAGGAAACGCTGCAGTTGGAAAGCGCGGCCGAGGTCGGCTTCGTGCGCTTCTTCCAGAGCATGCCAGAGAAGCCGACCACCACCGTGCGCCTCTTCGACCGGGGCGACTTCTACACGGCTCACGGCGAGGACGCGCTGCTGGCCGCCCGAGAGGTGTTCAAGACCCAGGGGGTGATCAAGTACTTGGGTCCTGCAGGTGAGACTGGGCGGCGCGGGTTCCAGAGGACCGGGCTCCCGGGGCCTGTGGGCGGCTCCGGGGCCTGTGGGCGGCTCCCGTGCCCTGTCGGGAAGTGGGCGGCGGGCAGCTTTCCTGCGCCGAGCTCCGGGGGTGCTAACGATGCTTCCCCCAAAGGGAATTCCGCTTTCTTCGGTGCCTGCACCGCCAGGGAGGAGCGGCCGCGCACCTGGGCTCCCAGCGAACCCTCCTGGAATGTTTCTGGAGCCAGGTGCTCGGTTGCATTTTCCCGCAGTCTCGCCTCGGCGGGATAGATGTCTGTAACTGCATCCAGCAGCCCAGGAATGCGACTTACGATGGTGGAGGTGTTGATAACTTCATTGTGTTACCCACTTCAATTTGCTCACAACAACACGCCATTTTTACCGTTAGTCCCTCTCGGGGACCTGTAATGGACCGCTTCAGGTGAAGGGAAGTGTGGAGAAGCGGTCACCACTATGAGCTCGTGCTGGAGTCGGGCTCCCTGGATTCTGGTTGAGGCTCTCTCGCTTTATTTATGGCTGTGTGATCTTGAAGTGGTCATGGAAACCGTGTGCTTCAGCTCAGGATTCAGTGCTCTCTCTCTCTCTCTCTCTCTCTCTTTTTTTTTTTTTTTGTCACCTGGCCTTACCTGTGCAGCATCATTTCTTCCTGAAGGGCTACAAACTTTTCACTGTGTGTGGCTGGATGTTCTAGATGGTTAATGCTAATATCTTTTCTCCCTTGTTTCTTTGCTATTTCTTGGGGTTATGATAACGGAAAGAACATTCTGGGGGAGTAAAGGAGTTCTTTGCTGATCTTTATGCTGCTACGTGCAAATGGGATGTGGCTGGAAAATGTTTTATTCATTAGATAGAAATTTGTTGTCAGGGTTTTGGACGCTAGGTGAAAAGACCGTCTTCGCTCTCACAGAGCTCCCTTGAGCGGCGAGAGAGCAGAAATAATCGCAGTTCAAAGTGAAGCTAAGATGGAAGTGGAAGTAACAAGTTGGTCAGCAGGCATAGAAGCAGGATCACCAAAGACTGGAGACACCAGAAGAGGCATTACCAAAGATGCCAAATTTCACTTGAGACTTGGTTGACCGGGAGTATGCTGGGGAAGAGGGCCCTGAAAGGTTGATTAGTATTACTGGTGTAGAAAATTATGGGTGCAGGTAGATGGGATCAAGATCATGGACTGGGGGTGTGCCTCAGTGGTGAAGCTGTTGCTTGTCAGACTTAAGGCCCTGAGTTTGATTCCCAGCGTGGGGGTGGGGTGGGGGTGGGGAGATCACAAAAAGCTTTTTCTTTTTCGTGTGTGTGTGTGTGTGTGTGTGTGTGTGTGTGTGTGTCTGAGAGTGGAATCCAGGGCCTCTTGCATGCTAAGTAAGTGCTCTAACAGTTAGCTATATCCCCAGTCCATGAAAGGGTTTTTTATGTTGTAGGCAATGAGAGATCTGAAGACTTAAGTAAATACCCAGTAGACTGTTGGATCTCTTTGGCTGTAGTTTGGAGGATGGCAGAAGGGGGCAAGTGTAGAAGCATACAAGGAGTTAAAAGACCACCCAGGAATAGTTTATGGGTTGCTTCATAATTAATTAATGATGGTCTAAATTGCTTTCTAATTTTTACGTAGCTATTTTATGTTTGAGTTAGAGTAGTTTTTAGCATTTGATGTAAAAACTCTTTTTTAGAACAGGGGATTGAACCTAAGGGGTGCTTACCTATAGAGTCACGTCCCTGGCCTTTTTTATTTTTAATTTCCATTTATCTGTCTATCTATTTATTTATTGGTACCGGGGATTGAACTCTGGGGCACTAGAACACTGAGCCATATTCCCAGCCCTTTTTTGTATTTTATTTAGATACAGGGTCTCACTAAGTTGCCAAGGCTGGCTTTGAATTTGCAATCTTCCTGCTTCAGCCTCTCAAGTTGCTGGCATTATAGGCATGCTGTACCACGCCTAGCTGATGTGAAAAGTTCTCAACTTTCTCGTATAATTTGGATCACTGATTTTTCTAAATACCTATTCTAATACTTGGTTTTTTATTTTTTTTTTTCCTCCCTTCTCTTTACTGGGGATTGAGGTCGGGGCACTTTTCCACTGAGCCAAATTCCCAGCCTTTTTATATTTTATTTTGAGACAAGGTCTTACTAAATTGCTGAGGCTGGCCTTGAACTTGGAATCCTCCTGCCTCAGCCTCCCAAGTGCCTGGGATTACAGGCGTGGTTTTTCTGATTTACATTATGAAAGGAATTATGGGTGCTAAGTATTACATCTGTTTATTGGGAAGAAAATGTAGTATGAACATTCAGAAATCTTATTTTGAAGCATAGATTTTTTTTTTTTTAATATAATGCTTTTATTTTGTTGCCCTTGAAGATTAAAATGTGGTTTTTTTTGCTGGGATATAGCTTGGTGGCAGGAGTGCTTGCCTGGTATGCCTCAGTTCAGTCCCCAGTACTGCCAAAAACCAAACAAGCAAAAAACAGTGTTTTGCAGGGATGTTTTCTTAGACTAACCTAGATGGTCCCTTCATCTTAATCATGTTGAGAATGTGGCTAGAGGTGAATTTAACTTTCCGAAGAGGTCAGCAAAGAAATGTGTGTTATTCTCAAGGATCTCTTTCTTACATTAGAGACTTAATTCTGCAGGCATATTTAAATATTGTTCTAGTCTTTATTTGGGCAGTATAATAAGAATTATAAAAAGATTGAAACTTTATTACTAGAAGTTGACAAAAGTAATTGAAAAAGGGAAGAAGTCCAGCCCAAAATGTACCATTGTTTCCCAAAGCTGGTAAATTATCCGAAGTGAAATGTAAGCTTGGAATATTATTCAGGCTTAAAAATGAAGACCCTAACTAGGTGCGGTGGTGCACCCTGTAATCCTATTGGCTTGTCTGGGGCAGAGGCAGGAGGATCAGAGTTTAAAGCCAGCCTCAGCAATTTAGCAGGTGTGCTAAGCAACTCAGTGAGACCCTGTCTCTAAATAAAATACAAAAATAGGGCTGGGGGTGTGGCTCAGTGGTCAAGTGCTCCTGAGTTCAATCCCTAGTACCAAAAAAAGAAAAAGAAGACCCTGAATTTTTTGATATGTATGAAACTTGAGTACATTATGCTAAGTGAAATAAGCCAGGCACAGAAAAAAAATACTGCATGATCTCATTTACATGTGGACTCTCAAAACAGTCAACTACATAGAAACAGTGGAATGATGATTACCAGGAGCAGAAAGGAAATAGGGAGTCAGAGGGTACAGAGTTGTAGTTATATAGAATTAACAACTAGAGATCTAATTTGCTATCTCTAGTGATCCTAGAGGACTATAGTTAATGTTGTATCTTGCAGATTTACCAAGAGAGTAGATTTTAGGTGCTTTCCCCACAAAAGGTAACTGTGAATTAATGGTTGTGTTAGTTTGCTTGACTATAATAATAATTTCACTATGCATATGTATGTTAAATGTGTTTGAAACACCAGCTACTCGGGAAGATCTCAAGTTCAAGGCCATCCTGGACAACTCAGTCTCAATATACAAAAGGGCCAGAGATATAATTCAGTTTTAAAGTATCCCCTGAGTTCAGTCCCCAGTACCACAAAACAATGTGTTGTATACAATTTAAGATAATGAACAGAAGGAAATAGTTCTTTAAATTATTGCACTGAATACTTAAAATCCATCCATATCTGTCCTACCAGGAGACTGACTTCCCGTATTATTTCTGCAATCCTAAATGCATCTAAATTTTCTGCCCCAAAGTCTTCATACTACTTTGTTCTGTCTCTGTTCTCCCTCCTTTGACTCCTAACAATTGTTCCTCTTTTTTTTTCCTAAACTTTTCTGCTGTTTATTTTTAGTTCGTATTCCATGGAAAACAATTTTCTGTTTGTTTCTGGCCTCCTCATCTGCCCAAACCTGAAATCCAATACTCTTTTGAGAAATCCTATTCAGTATTATATACAAACCAGAGCATTGGTATCACTTGGGTGTTTGTTAGAGTTTGGGAATATGAGGCCCCACTCCAGACTTGCCAAATTGGAATTTTCGTTTAAGGATATCCTCAGTGATTTCTATACATCCCAGTTTCTGAGGAGCCTTTTAGAGTAGAATGATTTCCTGGTTAGGCTGTACTTCCAGTTTTGACAAATCTTAGACCTGTCATTCCTCCTTATTTTTTTTAATGCATTTTTCTTTTGTTGCCCAGGCTGGCCTGTAACTCAAGATCTTCCTGCCTCAATTCTAGAGTATAGAATGTATTCCATGTGAGTATGGAATTACAGGTGCATGCCAAAACATCCAGCTCCTTTCCCTATTTTCTCTTTCAAATGGTACTGAGGATTGAACCTAGGGCCGGGCTACGCAAGTGTTTTTTCACTGAGTCATGTCCCCAGCCTCATAGTAAATTTTAGAATATTTTCATCTATTTAGAAAGAAACCCATACCCTTTGTTAGTTAGTCCCTGTTTCCCCCCAAAATCTTTCCAGCCCTAAGCAGCCAGTATCTACTTGGCATGTAAATGGAATCATATAGTATGTGGTCTTTTGTTTCAAGGTTCATATGTGTTATAATTATATTTCATTCCTTGTGTATGAGGGTACTAGGGATTGAACTCAGGGACTCTCTATCACTGAACTATATATACCCCCAGCCCTTTTTTATTTTTTACTTTGAGACAGGGTCTTGTTAAGTTGTTCCAGCTGGCCTTGAACTTGGGATCCTCCTGTCTTAGACTCTGGAGTAGCAGACATGTGCCATCACACCTTATGGATTTTTTTAAATGATTTTTTTGTCATAAGCACAAGAAAACTTACATGGAGTTCAACTAGTTCGATTAATGGAACAATCAGTCAGTCTGGTTTGCCTGGGACTGATGGGTTCCTGAAACAGGACTTTTCAGTAGTGAAGTTGGGGAAGGCTTGGGCAAACCCAAATGAGTTGTTACCTTCTGTGCTATGCAAAAGTGGGAAATAATTTAAATGGGGCCTGCCATTGTATGCTGAAGTTCTGATCCATAGTGAATGCTGGTTAGGATATTTAAATCTGCTGCAACCTAGATAGGCCTCTGAGAATTTGAGTACTGGTTTTGCTGAATGAAAATCTAGAAAAGGTATTTGTAATTTTCATGCAACTTGCTTTCTAAATGCAAACTACAGAAACAGCAAATCTGTTCAATTCAAGAAAATGTGGGTGTGTTGAACTTACTGAGATGAAAACTGAGGCCTAAAAAGTGCTTTGATAAGAATTTGAATTAGTTGACTGTATTTTTTAAATTGGGAGATTTCATGAAAAAAATTTATATTGTGAGATTCTTTTGAAAAATCTGGGGCTGGGGTATGGTAGAGTGCTTGTCTAGTGTGCTTAAGGCCCAGGGCCCAGCACTGCAAAACAAAAATAAAAATCCACCAAGTTGGAAACTTTGGACAGAAATATTCCTGTAGTTCAGCATTAAGATGGTACTGAATAGTAGCTGTTCCCTCTGACCTAAAGAGTCCAGAGTCTTCCTTTATCACCTTTTTGTTACAGGTCCCATGATTACTTAGGTCTTTGTTGAAGCTATATGCCATCTATCAGATCTATTATCTTGGATCTCTATTGCTTATTTGTTATCTGCCTGGTCTGTAGATATTGCAGTTTGGATTAAATTATAAGAAATGTTCTAAGGGACCAACCTAGAGATTTGAGATTTGAGTGAATTTTAGGATGTCTGTTGGCAGTAGGGATTTCTGTCTGGTATGTAAAATTAATTACCTGATTGGGGCCTAAGCTGTGTCCCAAATTTTGAGTATAAATCTTTTCCTTTTCTTTCTTTCTTTCTTTTTTTTTTTTTTTTTCCTTTTTTTGGGTCCTCCTTCTTTCTCTCTCTCACTAGAGTTTGAACTCAAGGAAACTCAACCACTCTATTCCCTACCACAGTCTCTCTGGATTGCATACAGCTTTACTAGATTCTAAGGCTGATTTTGAACGTGCAGTCCTCCTTTTTCAGACTCCCGAGCCTCTGGGATTACAGGCATGTGCCACTATGCTCTGCTGCCATTTATTTATTTATATTTGTTATTTGTATGTTACCCCCAGCCCTGCCATTATCTTTTCATTTTTGGTGGTGATGGTGGGGCTACAGGAATTGAACCCAGGGAAGCTTACCACTGAGCCACATCCCCAGCCCTTTTTATGTTGAGATAGGTGGCCTTGGAACTTGTAATCCTTCTGCCTTAGCCTCCCAAGTCACTAGGATTAGAGGTGTGAGCCACCAGACCCAGCAGCAAGTGTATACTCTAAACTAATAATTCATGCTATCTGTATTTGACAAAAACGGAACACCCCTTCTTAGCATTGAACCAGTTGGAAACTTTGGACAGAAATATTCCTGTAGCTACAATCCTAGCCATTTTTATTTTTTATTTTGAGACATGGTTTCACTAAGTTGCC
Source organism: Marmota monax (assembly GCF_021218885.2). Lineage (NCBI taxonomy): Eukaryota > Metazoa > Chordata > Mammalia > Rodentia > Sciuridae > Marmota > Marmota monax. Next base: position 19,369,917 of record NW_026692194.1, on the reverse strand, counting down.
CACGGAGGCTTGGAATTTGTGATCCTCCTGCCTCAGCCTTCCAAGGCAGGGATTATAGGCATGGGATACCATGTCTGGAGAAAATTTAGTATTCTACTTGACAGTGTGGGTGGTTTTATTTATTTTACAAAGAAACTGATATCTGCCAATTAAAACCTAGCTGAAACACTTATTTTTCATGTAAGACTGCGTCTCCACTGTGGAACTATTAACATTTTGGACTAAACAAATAACTTGATATTGTGAAGAGTGTCATTTTAAATTTTTTTGTGGTTGTGAAACTGGAGTTTCTCCACTTCTAAGCTGACTGGTGGGTCTGCCTAAGCTGCAAGCCTCTGTAGCTCAGAAAGTCTGTTTCTTCTCTATTACCATTAAGTGACATGTTGCAGCTCTTAATGGCAGACTGTGACCTCCAGTGTTTCAGCAGACCCCAGTAGTTCACTGCCAATTTCTTCTTTCTGGGTTCTTATCTCACGGATTGGAAGAATGAAATCCTCAGGCAAGGATGAATGAGTGTAAGAGTAGGATTTATGCAGTGTAAATAGAAACAGAACTCTAACAGGGCAATAGGGATCTGATAGGGGTTGCTGCTTGAGTGTGCTAAGCTGGGGGTTTATATTAGCACTTGGGACACTGCTATTAGTCCAAATTTTTGCTAATCATGGTTTAGAAAAGTACTGATACTATTGGTTAACCATTGAGTTTGAACTTGCGTTCAGGTCTGACCCATTTCTGTGGCTGCTCACCTGCAATCCCGGCTTCCTGGGGGGTTGAGGTTGGCGGATCATGGATGCTTGGGGGAGCTCCAGTGCTGTGTGGAGCAGGTAATAAATATGATTGGTGACCTGGATGTGTAGGGGACTGTGGTGAAAGAAAGACTTTGCAGTACTCCTTTGAACCTTTGAATTTTGAGCTATGTGAATGAATAATGACTTTTTGGGGTGGTGGTGGTGGTTTTGCACATGCTAGACAAGTGCCCTACCAGTGAGCTACATTCCCAGCTCTTTTTTAAATTAAAATTTTTTAATTTTGAGAAATAGACTAGTACTGAACTTGGAATCTGTTTGTCTCAGCCTCTGAAGTAGCTGGGATTTTAGTTGTGGGCCACTATGCCCAGCCAGCTTTTGGTGTTTTTGTTTTTGTTGTAATACTTGGGTTTGAACCCAGGAGCACTTCACCACTGAACCTTATCCCTAGACCTTTTTATGTTTTATTTTGAGACAGGGTCTTGCCAAGGCTGGCTTTGAAATCGTGACCATCCTGCCTCAGCCTCTTGTCACTGTTCCTGTCTCAAAAAAGGGCCAGGGACACTCTCCTGGGTTCAATCCCCCCATACCAAAATAAAACCACAACAACAAAAAGTTGGCTATATGCACGTACTGATTCTTTCGTCTTTATATTTTTTCCAGAATTTTAAGTTGTAGACTCCACAGGACCAGGGGAGTTAAGTCTTTTCACCATTTTATACCCTTTATCTGCTGTAGCTCCTGGGGCATACAGTAGTTCCTCCAGAAACAATTAATTGAGTGAGTTAGTTACCTGGGGCTGGAAGGATTGTTAGGTGCTTGAACACTTATCAAAATTGTAAAAAAATATTTATTTATTTGTTTTTTAGGAGCAAAGACTCTGCAGAGTGTTGTGCTTAGTAAAATGAATTTTGAATCTTTTGTAAAAGATCTTCTTCTTGTTCGTCAGTATAGAGTTGAAGTTTATAAAAACAGAGCTGGAAATAAGGCATCCAAGGAGAATGATTGGTATTTGGCATTTAAGGTAATTATCTTCCTTTTTAATAAACTCTTTTTTTTTAAGGGTAGAAAAAATTGTAAAGTATTTAACTAGATGTTTAATATGTTAGCCAGATTGTGATAATAAAATGCTTTGAGAAACTTTCATATAATTTAGCATGTGGTTGTTAAAAGGTTACAGTTCATGTGTTCGGAAATTTAGTAGCTCTCCATTATAAGATGTTTTTGAATACTCTTAACCTTGTCACAGTTCCTTAAAACTATTGATAATATCCTGTACATAAAGTTGAATTCCAGCATTAAACAAGGATTTTATTTTACTGTAATTAAAGAATAGCAAATAATTTGCATTGTCTCACTTATGTACACTTGTTATGTACACATTTGTATCTTTGTATTTACTCTGTTAGAATGTATATTTATATAAACCTGGAAATTTTGAATGTTGATCATATTTGAGCACTGTCACTGTGCTTCTAATGCCTTCAAGGAAATTAGTGCAACTGATCTTCCTTATCTGTGAGGCCATGTTTTTGTGCACACACAATACTTACATAAAGTGTTTTCTCAAATACTGGAATAAATTAATGGTTAAAATGTGGGGAAGGTGAGGTTTATTCTTGATAGGAATGAATGTGTAGTAAGAGGGACAGTGCTCTGGATTATAGCAGATTTCATTTCCTCTGTCCCTAATGTCTAATGTATGGCAAGTCGTTCAAACTTCTCCTGTATCTGTACCTCATAAATGGTAAAATTACAAGTTTTTTAAAGATATTTTCTGGTTTTAAATTTCTGTGAGCTCCCCCCACACACACACTCATTGTGTCATATAATATTCAGTATTTTGATGGAGCTGCTTCAAATATAGTGTAGTTCAATCTTTATCCCATATTTCCCCCACTCCATTGTAAATGTAGATATATAATATCTGGAAAAACTTAGCATCCCACATTGTAGACTTTGCTAGGAATTTTTTTTTTTTTTTAAGTTTTGTGGTATTGGGGATTGAACCCAAGGGCCCTTTACCACTGAACTACATCCCTAGCCCTTTTTATTTTTTATTTTGAGACAGGGTCTCACTAAGTTGCTTAAGCTAGCCTCAAACTTATTGTCCTCTTGCTTTAATCTCCTGAGATTATAGTTATGTCCTACCATGTCCAGTTTGGTCCAGATTTAATCAGCAATCCATAATTATAAAGAATTAAGAAATATGAAAAGATAAATGAGCATCATGATTATGATGCGAAAGAAATTAAAAGACTATTTGTGGCTACTGGTTGCTTAAATTTGGCTGTTACTGTGCTTATTTGAAGAACTGTGATTATTGCATGTGTAATACATATTGAGTATCCCTTATCTGGATGTTTAAGACCTGAAATGTTTTAGATTTTGAAATATTTTCATATAATATATTTTTAGAATAAGGCTTAACTCTAAACACAATTCGTTCATCTTTCATATATGTATACTTTTTACACATAGCCTGAAGGTAATTTTATACAACATTTTAAATAATTTTTTTAAAGTTTTTTTTTTTTAAAGAGAGAATTTTTTAAATATTTATTGTTTAGTTTTCGGTGGACAAAACATTTTTATTTTATTTGTATGTGGTGCTGAGGATCAAACCCAGCGCTGCGCGCATGCCATGCAAACGCGCTACCGCTTGAGCCACATCCCCAGCCCTTAAATAATTTTTGTGTAAACAGTTTTATGGTATGGAATTTTCCATTTAAGGCACCATGACAGTACTCCAAAAATTAACAGCAACCTGGGTTTAAGTATGTAGAAGCTCCCACTGGCAATTAAATCAGACCATTAGTTAGCTAATACAGTCTTAAGGAGATATTTTCAACCTTTTTGAAATATTGAAAATAGATCAAGGATCCTTTATTTGGAAATCATTGATCTAGGAAAATCTCTGTCTTTTACAGATAGATAAAGTGATCTAGTGAGGTGACTTTCCAAGGTCAATACTTAAGCTAATTATACTGCTCTTCTATATTATATAACTATTGTGTGAAAATACGAGTATATGTAACTAATGGGTAGTTTGGCAGAGTGTAGAAATTTAAGCAGAATTAAAAGGTTACTGGTTTGAGTAGTTTTACAACTGTGTGTATATAAATCCAGTGGCCACACTTAAAATTGAAAATCACTTTTGAAAGAATTATTTTTAAATGTGCCCAGGTGTTGTGAAAACAGCTGAACAGGGAGGATGTTACTTTATAGAACGTGTTAACAATAATTTGAATATGTGGTGATGAGCAATTTTTTAAAAAAATTAATAAAATTAATTAAGGTTGGACAATTCTTGTTTGCAAGTAAGATTTTAAAACTATTGAACAGTTTCTTAAAATTTTTCTTTATTTTTGCATAGGCTTCTCCTGGCAATCTTTCTCAGTTTGAAGACATTCTGTTTGGTAACAATGATATGTCAGCTTCCATTGGTGTTGTGGGCGTTAAAATGTCCACAGTTGATGGTCAAAGACAGGTTGGAGTTGGGTATGTTGATACCATACAGAGGAAGCTAGGACTGTGTGAATTCCCTGATAATGATCAGTTTTCCAATCTGGAGGCTCTCCTGATTCAGATTGGACCAAAGGAATGTATTTTACCAGGAGGAGAGACTGCTGGAGATATGGGGAAACTGAGGCAGGTAAGGAATTGGGTCTTAGTGACAGGGAATCTAAGTCTAGGAAACGTTCTTTAGTTCACAATTTGCTGTTTTATTTTTCAAAAAACATAATTTAAAAGTCTCCTCTTTTTTTTTTTTTTTCTTTAATGGTTTGAGACAGGATCTTGCTAGTCCTTAGGGACCTCATTAAGTTGTTGAGGTTGGTGTCAAACCTATGATCCTAGCCTCCTGAGTTGCTGGGATTATAGGCATGTGCCACCCTGTTTGGCCTTGATGTTTATCTTTGAAAGAAATGTAGTTACCTTTAAGAAGATAACAGGCCAATATGGAAATTTTTAGAAAAGAAAAAAAATGAAGAAGTTTAAGAAAAGGATATCAAGCTAGGTACCATGGAGTATGCCTGTTATCCCAGCGATTTGGGAAGCTGAGACCGGAGGATCACAATTTCAAGGCACGGTTAAAAAAAAAAAATGCGGGGGGGATGGGGATGGGGATGTAGCTCTGTCAGTGGTTAGTGCTTGTCTAACATGAGGCTCTGGGTTCTATTTCCAGCACCCAGAATAAGCTCTTGTAAGACTTGTTCTACCTAACATCTTTTCTCAGATCTCCCTTTTTCATGTCCTTTCTGCCTTCCTTCATTCCGAAAAAGTAACCATTACAGTAACTATTATTGCATGATATATTAAATAAATAGCATGTAGTTCTTTAGGATTTCTTTGCTTTTAGTAGAGCTGGGATTCTAACCCGTTCCCTGGAACTTGTTAAACAAGAGCTAAACATGAGTTACACCCTCAGACCTAGTATTACATTTTGATATTTCATGTAGGAATTTTAGTCTCTTATTTTACTGATTCTTTTTATTTTAATCAAATTTTGATTGTTCCATTTACATAGACATAATTGTTTAGGTTTTTTTCAGTACTGGGAATTGAACCCAGTGGCTTTTTTCGCTAAGCTACATCCTAAGCTCTTTATTTATGTACACATATATGTGCACATACATGCATACTGTTTTTTGAGACAGGTTCTCCTTAAGTTGTTGATTTACTGATGCTTACCTTGAACTTGTGATCCTCCTGCCCCAGCCGCTGAGATTGTAGGTGTGTGCCACTGTGCCTAGCCATTTAGATATTTTTATTTTATTTTAATTAGTTAATTTTATTTAATTTTTGTGATACTGGAGATTGAAACTAGGGGTGCTCTACCACTTAGCTATACCCCCAGCTCTTTTTTTTTTTTTTTTTTTTTAATATACCTGGGATTGAACCCAGGGGCACTTAACCACTGAGCCATATCTCCAGCCTTTTTTATTCATTTATCTGTTTATTGGTTGGTTGGTTTTTTTTAAAGATCTAGTCTTAAGTTTTAGGTGGACACAGTATCTTTATTTTGCATTTATGTGGTGCTGAGGATCGAACCCAGTGCCTTGTGTATGCTAGGCGAGCACTCTACCACTGAGCTGGAACCCCAACCCCGCTCCAGCCCTTTTCAATATTTTATTTTAAGGCAGGGTCTCGCTAAGTTGCTTAAGCTGGGTTTCAACTCGTGATCCTCCTACCTCAGCTCCAAAACCACTGATATTACAGACTTGCGCCACATTGCCTGGCCCGTTTAGATATTTTTAAAAGGATGTTTCCCTTAAAGAATTTTTTTCAGTTTGTAGGCCTCAAATACCATAAGAACTTCTATGATATAGCAAATCTATGTTAAACATTTTTAGCACAGATAGTATCTAATGCAGTTTTCCATGAGTAATTATATCTGTTAAGTTTGTACTTTGGGTCTGTAATTTTGACAGTGTTATAGCCACATTACTTCATACTTCAAATTTCCATTAAACTTTATATATTTAAAACATGTATATTATTAAGTAATAATGCCAATGGCTATCACGTGTGTAAAAGTTAATAAATATGGGGCTTGTGTAAAAGTTAATAAATATGGGGCTGGGAATCTAGCTCAGCTGTATTGTGTTGCCTAGCATGAGCAAGGTGCCAGGTTTGATCCCCAGTACTCCACCCCCCAAATTAATATGGATTAATATCTATTAAACGGTTGTCACTTTATATTTGTCAGTGTTAACAGCTTTTCTTTTATCATAGTATTTTATAGTATTTTTTATAAAATAGGTTATTCAGAGAGGAGGAATTCTGATCACAGAAAGAAAAAGAACTGACTTTTCCACAAAAGACATTTATCAGGATCTAAATCGGTTGTTGAAAGGCAAAAAGGGAGAACAGATGAACAGTGCTGTCTTGCCAGAAATGGAGAATCAGGTATGTTGATTATTAAATGTGAATTTATTCTTAAATTATAATAGTCACTTTTTAGAAGGTTAACTTTGTGCACTTATATCAAAACCTAAACTGTATATCATTGATATTTAAGCTAATTTCCAAGGAAATGATGGAAAATTTTAAACATAATCCTAAATATAAGTTAATTATATTTAAATGAAGAATATCCCTGGGGTATGGAGGGATTTTAGTAGTTTCACATGAGAGAGCTTGATCACCCATCTCAGCTTTATTATTTACCAGCTCTTGGTGTCTTCAATAAATTACTTCACCTTTCTGACAGAGCAGTTTCATTATTGTTAAATTAGTTTATGGAGATTAGTAGGTAATAAAACTGGAAGTTTGTGCAGTACATAATAATTGGATAATAAATGGTACATTTAAGCAATTGAACTAAAAAATTGGCTTGAGTTGTATATGTTCATTGGTGAAAATGAAGATGCTACAGTGTAACTTTCAGTTGGAGTTTCTGTTGCTGGTCAAATCTTAGATGTGTGCATGGCTTTAGAGATGTATTTTTTAGGTAAAATATTGGAAAGTCTTGACTGGATATTTGTGGATTCCTTGTAACAGCCCATGCATTAGTTATAGACTTTAGCAAATAGAGAAAGATAAATGTTATTAAGTAGGAAAAATGGGTACACTAACAATGAAGCTAGTGTTAAGTATATTTTACTTTCTTTCTTTTCTTTTTTTAATGGTTCTAAGGGGGGATTTAACCCATGCCATCACACATGCTAAATACACAGTCTACTATTGAGCCACATCCCTAACCCCTCAAATATATTTTAATAAGTTTAAGTTGTCACTTGATATCAGTTTGATGTATTCAACTTTTTGTTTTCTGTTATAGTGATAACTTAGGCAAAAGGATATATATAAATAATTTAAACTTACTTTGTTTAAATATGCATACGGAGGTGTTAGGGTTGTGGCTCAGTGGCAGAGCACTTGCCTAGCATGTGTGAGGCACTGGGTTTTATTCTCAGCACTGCATATAAGTAAATAAAGGTCCATTGATAACTATAAAATATTTTAAAAATAAATGAATATCCATATAGGAAAGTACTTATACCATAAGTATATAACTGAATTTTCTTAAAACTGATCATACCTATACATGAAACAGAATAATAATGGAACCCTAGAAGCTCTTCTTATGCTTCCTTTCCCTACCAGCAATAACCTTGGTTCTAATCTTTAATAGAATAGATTAGTTTTGCTTTTTTTTTTTTTTGAACCTAGGAGTGCTTAACCGCTGAGCCACAACCACATACCTTTTTATTTTTATTGAGACAGGGTCTCACTAAGTTGCTAAGGCTGGCTGTGAACTTTTGATCATCCTGCCTCACAGTCTCCCAAGTCACTGGGATTATAGGCATGTGACACCACACCTGACAGTTTCTCCTTACCCTCCAAAGGCATAGAGAAGTTTATTTAGGAAAGTAGATACATATTCAAGAAGAATAGGGCAATCTCAAGAAAGACGCCTTTGGGGCAAAACAAGGAATACACCTTCTTGAGTGCTGGCTATCTCCAGAGGGAGAGAGTCCACGCTGGCAGTTTTGCCTATTTTTGTAGTCTATATAAAGGGAATCATGACTTTCTTTCAAGTCTATTTTTTTCCAGTCATTATTATGTTTGTAAGATTTATTTATACTGTTTGAGTTCGGCGATTTTGGGGGGATGGGGGTGGTGGTTACTGGGGAATGAACTCAAGGGTACTTGACAACTGAGCCACATCCCCAGCCCTATTTTGTATTAAAAAAAAAAAATTTTTTTTAGAGACAGGGTCTCACTGAGTTGCTTAGTGCCTCGCTTTTTGCTGAGAATTAGAGGGTGTGCCACCATGCCTGGCTTATGTTCAGTTTTATTGTGTTGTACTTCATACTGGAAACTTGCCAGCGTTTATCCATTTTAGTGTTGATGGGCATTTGAGTAATTTCCATTTTTTACTGTTTTATTATTTATGGTACTGGGGCTCATGCATATTAGGCAAGTGCTCTACCACTGAGCTACATCCCCAGCCCTTAGCTATTTTAAATAATGCTAGTATTTCAAGTAATTTTCACTTTCTAAAAATTGCTTTCTAATCTTCATAGATGTATTTAAACTTTTTTTAATATTTATTTTTTAGTTGTAGTTAGACACAACACCCTTATTTACTTACTTACTTACTTACTTATTTATTTATGTGGTGCTGAGGATGGAACCCAGGGCCTCGAATGTGCTAGGCGAGTGCTCTACTGCTGAGCCACAACCCCAGCCCCATATTTAAACTTTGATTTTCTTGGTTCATATGGGGGAGGAACACCAAGGAAAATGATAGTACTCAGAGTTTATTTTCATTCTTCATTTTTTTTCCTCTCTAGAAGTAGTCCTACTTGTATAGAAATCTTTCATTTTTAATTCTTAATTTTAGGTTGCAGTTTCATCATTGTCTGCGATAATTAAGTTTTTAGAACTCTTATCAGATGATTCAAATTTTGGACAGTTTGAACTGACTACTTTTGACTTCAGCCAGTACATGAAACTGGATATTGCAGCAGTGAGAGCTCTTAACCTTTTCCAGGTAAAACGTGTGTGTTAAAATTATTAAATAGCTATAAAATGTTTTCCTTTTGTAAATACTGAAAAATCTTATTAAGGAATATGAATGTTTTGAAATATTATTATACTTAGAATATATAAATAATTTTGAATTGTTCTAATTTATTTTTCTACTTCCTAGCTATATATAGATATTTGTCCTAGCATTATGAGTCATTTTGTATATTAACAGAAGTTCTTTAACATTACATTTTGAGATGTTTTTATGTCTAAAATTGCAGTAATTATAAGTGATTTTAGTTTGAGGGAAAATGTATAGTTGAAAATACAGAAAAACAGGTTGAAAGTTGATCTCAGTAGAAGGAATTTTTATTGAAATTTCTCATTTTATATTTGAAGAGTATTATATGTTCTTTCTCCAAAATTGTTGAGTTATTTTTCATGGCATAGTTTATTTTTCATTAATGGAGTGTGGCATTATTTTATTTTTTGTTCATAAGGGTTCTGTTGAAGATACTTCTGGCTCTCAGTCTCTGGCTGCATTGCTGAATAAATGCAAAACTCCTCAAGGACAAAGACTGGTTAACCAGTGGATTAAGCAGCCTCTCATGGATAAGAAGAGAATAGAAGAAAGGTATTATTGGTGTGCACTTGTGTCACCTTCAAGTAATTGCAGTTATTTCATATGAAGCCATTTAACTGCATAGAAAGCTATTTATCAATAGAGTATTAATCATTTAGATTAATTAAAGAACTTATTTCCTTAAATAAGGTTTTTTAAACTCTAAAAACATAAAAATTTATTAGGTTTTGTTTGTTTGTTTGTTTGTTTTGGTTTATTTTAAAGCATAAGAGCCAGTTTGGTTCAAACTGAATTTTAGGCAGGTTACTCAATGTGTACTTCATAGGGTCGTTAGGATGTGTATAGAAGACTTTCTTTAAAAAAAAATTTTTTTTTTAAATTTTTATTATGGGGGGTGGAGTACCAGAGAGTGGACTCACATCCCAGCCCTATTTCTTATTTTAGAGACAGGGTCTCACTGAGTTGCTTAGTGCCTTGCTGTTACTGAGGCTAGCTTTGAATTCACAATCCTCTTGCCTCAGCCTCCAGAGCCAATGGGATTACAGGCATGAGCCACCATGCTGGGCTTGTTCTTTTTAGTTAGGGCTTATTCTTTTTAGTTATACACCATCATAGAATGTATTTGACCTATGAATTTTCAATAGGGTCTGACACATGGGAAGCATTTACTCTTCTTTATTCTAGAAAGGATTGAAGGTGACCTAAACATATAATTTTTAAGGCTAGGGCTATAAGTTCAGTGGTACAGTACCTAGCATTTGGCCTAGAGTTTGATCCCTAGCACTGGGGTTGAGGGTGGGAAGAAGTCTTTGAAAATGAAGAAATAAAAAGATGATTCCATGGGGCTGGATTTGTAGCTCAGTGGTAGAGTGCTTGCCTAGCATGTGTGAGGTACTGGGTTTGAACCTCAACACCAACATTTAAAAAAATAATAGTAAATAAAAGATTAAAAGAGTCAAGGGGTGTCCGCAGAGCCGTGGAACAGCCTTCAGTCACTGCCGCCATGGGAATGCAGGTGGAGACCACCTCCCCCGAGACGGGTGTACCTTCCCAAAGCACGGCCAGACCTGTGTGGTGCACTACACCAGGATGCTTGAAGATGGAAAGAAATTTGATTCTTCCCAGGACTGAAACAAGCCCTTTAAGTTTATGCTAGGCAAGCCGGAGGTGATCCGAGGCTGGGAGAAGGGGTGGCCCAGATGTGTGTGGGTCAGAGAGCCAAACTAACCATCTCCCCAGACTATGCCTATGGGCATCATCCCACCACATGCCACTCTGGTCTTCGATGTTACGCTTCTAAAACTGGAGTGACAGAGTGGCTCTTCTCTCAGCTCCCTGTTCTTGGATCTGCCTTGGAGGCATCCGGGCATAATCCTTGCGGAACTTTCCTTGGCATCCCACTACACTTTGTATAAACATCTACTCTGAATATGTTCTGTTACTCAGCTTTGCTTCTGATACCTCCATTTCCTCTTCCCCTTTATCCTTGTATGTGTGTTTACCTAAACTATATGCCATAAACTTCAAGTTAGTCGTTTTGTTTTTATTTTGGGGTGAAGATTCAGTTTTAGTCTTTTGGATCTAGGTTTCCATTTAAGTACCTTGACAGGTATTAACAGCACAAATGATGGGTTAACTTTAGAATAGGAATTGGTGTTAGGGGAGATGAGGTTTGCAAGAATATTTTATTTTGGGGCATGAAATTTTTATCTATTATGTATAAAACATTCTTGCTGCTGCGCTGCAAAGCCATAACAGATTTGAGACGCTGTGGAGGGCTGAGCTATTCTCCAATGTGAGAAGTGTCCTTGGGTAAAATTAAAAGCCCTACCCAAAACTGCAGTGGGGAGGGGAGAGCCTTTACCTCACCAGCCCTGCCAGCCCTGCCACCCTCCCCTGAACCCATCTTCCTTTTGAAAGAAGATCACTTTCACTGTGATTTTGGACACTACAGGTATCTGTCCCTGGGCCAGGGACCTCTGAAGGCACCTTTGTGACCTGGCTGGTTTTGGTTTTGGATTTTTTTTTTTTTTTTTAGTATTTATTTTTTAGTTGTAGTTGGACACAGTATCTTTGTTTTATTTATTTATTTTTATATAGTGCTGAGGGTCAAACCCAGGGCCTAGCATGTGCTAGGCAAGCACTCTACCGCTGAGCCACAACCCCAGCCCCTGGTTTTGGTTTTTTTAGGTCCCCCCCTTCTTTCTTTCCTCCATCTTGTGGTTTTTCTAATGGATTTTTAGAACTTTTGTAATATCGAAGTTATTCAAGTTCCACTTTATAAATTTTAAGAACTTTAATTGAAAGTTTAAATTGAAGGTATTATTTATAGGCTTCAACACCCAATGAAAGCCTGGCCTTTGTGACACATCCTTGGGTGTTCTCTCAGAAAACGCTGCTGGCCACTGCAGCTTCAGCATCCCCTGTCTTTTGATACTTGGCTCTCTGCCAATTTCCAGGTTTCCTGTCTTTTTGTCCCTCAGCCTCTTACCCTTTGCTGTCCAGTGTAATGATTTGGTGAGAGAAATTGTTGCTTTGTCCTGGCTTCCCCCACATCATGTATGAGTTTCATATTTTGCTATTGCAATAAAAGTGCTTTATGCTGGCTTTTCCGAAAGAAAAAAAAAAGATGAATATGCTACTCTAATATGACTAATGCTTGGATACAGTTTAGTACAGTTTATCTTTGTTTAGATAGACATTTAAAAACTTTTAAATGAAGTATAATATACATAAGAGCACAAATCCTAAGTGTATATCTTGAATTTTCACAAAGTTAACATATCTGTGTAACAAGCCAGGTCAAGAAAAAATATAACTAGCACCGCCAATCTGCCCATTTTTCATGTTAATTACCATCCCTCCTTATTCTAAGAGTAACCACAGTCCTGACTTCTGGTATCACAGATTGATTATTTTTGTCTGTTTTCTTTAAATAATGTAAAGTTTCTGTTCTCTCTCTTTAAAATTGTTTTTAAAGGAAATGAACAGTAATTAATTTCCAAGGTAATGGTCATTGGTTTTATAGGGTATTTAAAAAGTGGTTTTCTTCTGGCTTAAACTATAGACATGGCTAGTAAACCTGAGATGTCACTCACATATTACTACTATAGTAACATTATTTGGAAGGCAAGCTATGAAAATCTGATCCCTCACCCCCATAAGTAAAGTTAGTTTTGTAGAACAAAGTAATAATTTTCAAAATCTGATTGTCTTGTTTTGCAATGCTGAGGATTAAACCCAGGGCCTCATGCATGGTGGGCAAACATTCTACCTTTGAGCTATACCCTCTGGTACACATACCAAATCTGGTAGTCTTGACAAGTGGAGGAGACTTATTTATTAGAAATAACATCTAGGAGTGTAGCTTTATAAGTTAGAATTTTATCTGCTGACTAACTCAAGTGTATGGTAAAAGAAATACTTTTTTTTCCTTCTTGGTGAGAATTTTTTTTTTAACCAGCAAATAGGAAAGCCTGTGATTTTTCAAGGCCAAGTATGGAAATTCCACAGAGTAGGAAGATCAAGTTACATTCTTGTTGTTTGAACAATCTCCTTGTTTTTATCACCCTTTCATAACTCTACTTGATGTGGTAACCCCATATTTCTTAGTTTAAGCCATTCTGGTAATCCTCAAATCTGTTTTGTCTCTAAATCTTTTGATCTTCCTTCAGGATTACAGGGGGAAAAAATCAGATTTCTCTTTTCTTTCCTTGCTCTCTCACAATCCCTCCCTCCCTCCTTTCCTTTCTCATCTGACCCAAGGCCTTACACAAGTTTTTGTTTCTTACTGTCATTGTTTTGGGGTGATTTTTCAGGAGGGAAGGTACTGGGGATTGAACCCAAGGGCACTTTACCCACTGAGCCACATCCCTAGTCCTTCTTTTTTGGGGGGTGGGGGTATTGGGGATTGAACTCAGGGGCACTCAACCACTAAGCCACACCCCCAGCCCTATTTTCTATTTTATTTAGAGAGAGGGTCTCACTGAGTTGCTTAGCATCTTGCTTTTTGCTGAGGCTTGCTTTGGACTCAAGATTCTCCTGTCTCAGCCCCCTGAGCCACTAGGATTACAGGTGTGCGCCACCGTGCCTGGCCCTTTTATTTTTTATTTTGAAACAGGATCTTGCTAAGTTGCCAAGGGCCTTGCCACGTTGCTGAGACTGGTTTGAACTTGGGAACCTCCTGCCTTAGCCTCCTGAGTGACTGGGATTACAGGTGTGCGCCACTTTATGTGACTTTTTAATTACTGTAAAGAGGTTAGGATTTAGCAAGGCCCTGAATCAACTTACCAAGACCCTGTCTTAAAATAAAAATTTAAGTGGGCTGGGTATGTAGCTCAGTGATTAAGCACCCCTGGGTTCAATCCCTGGTACCAAAAAAAAAAAAAAAGATTAAGAGAAGGTGGAGTGATACTGGTGTTTACTATGTCCCTGATACTTTGTAAGCAACCTACATTTGGTTTTAATATGGTGGAGAGTAGGTTTAAATTTCCTGGCTGATTCTAGAGCCAGCCTATTCCCCTTTTTTTTTTTTTTAGTTGTGGATAGACATTTATTTATTCTTATGTGGTGCTGAGGATTGAGCCCAGTGCCTCACACGTGCTAGGCAAGTACTGTACCACTGAGCTACAACCCTGGCCTTCATCCCATTATCTTTGTACTATATTGCTCCTTTCAGTTCTATTTAATTTGATTCCAATTGTATTTTTTTTTTCCTTGCAGCCTTATAAATATGTTGTCCTACATTTTCATTAAACTCTTCTAAAGATAAACCAGATATACTGGTTTTAAAGAAATGACAGAACGTTGACTTTAAAAATATCTAGTTTCATGGTTAATTTCATAATTAGTTGAAATTTCAGGGATTAATGATCTTAAAATCTTACCTTGTATACCAGTCAATTTGTAGGTGAGTACTGTTTCAGTTTGTATACAGCTGAGATATTTCATTCAGATTGATGGTATAGGATGTTATGTCAATAGTAACTTTGACACTTCTGAAATTGTGATTTGCAAGTGGCATTGTCATGGAAACAGCTGAGCAGTCTTCTTTTTTCTTTTAGCTAGAAACATAAACTGACACTGTAATTATTTCTGAAATGGTATACTGAATAGACTTGTGAAACTAGCAATTTATTAAACTTTACATGATATCTGAACCAAAGACTGAAGGGGAGTGTATATTGCTTTGTGGGGTTTTTTTTTTTTTTTTTTTTTTGTTGTTGTTGTTTTGTGTTTTTTTTTAAAAAGCTTCCACAGTTTCTTTGCTTAAGGGCTGGAGATATAGCTTAGTGGCAGAGTGTGTGGCCCTGGGTTCAATCCCCAGCATTGCAAATAAACAAATTAAAAAAATAATTTCTTTGTTCATTTTATTTCTTTCTTAATGCTCTTATTGGAACTTTATAAATGAAAATTGGGAAATAACTTGAAGTTCATTTTTTAAGTTAGAAATTACCCAATGTAAGACTGACATATTCCTTTGGATATTATAATTACTATATATATGGCTTTTTAATTTGGTGGCTTAGGAAGGAAAGGAGGAGGATGGTTGTTTGTGAAATTTTGAAAATTGTTAGAAAATGAGTGTGGGTATAGTATGTGTGAAGTCAATTTTAGAGAATTTGTCCATGGCAAAGGAAGACTTAATTCATGATAAAGATTTGTTCAGGATAAAACATTTTGAATCATTTGGAAGTGGTTTGAATGTCTTTAAGATCATTTAGCATAAGCTAGAGATATCACCTTTATTCATGGGCTTTGGGGAAATAACACAGAGGAAAAAGATTATGTATCTTCAATGTAGGAAGTTTTTGTTCTCAGAAGTACTTGTCAATGGTGCATCTCTTTGTTGGTTTTTTTATTTATTTAATCTTTATACTCCCTGTTTCCCGGTTCACAATACTACCATCCTGGGGTTTTTTAGAACCCCTCTCCCACTGGTTTTCTGTTATTCAAGTTTGCTTATAGTTTTTGGCTATTTTTAAGATTCAAATAAGAAGTTACACTGTTGCTGTTTGAGAGAAAGAAGTTTATAACTTTGTTGGCAAACAGATTTGTGAAAGTATAAAAGTGCATTTATGGTTCTTTGTTAATGGCTCCTTATCATTGCTGTCTCAGAATTTAATTATTATTTTTTGGACCGGCGATCGAACCCAGTGGTGCTTAGTCACTGAGCTATATACCCAGCCCCTTTATAGAATATTTTATTTTGAGATAGGGTCTTCCTGAATTGCGTGGGCTGTCCTTGGGATCCTCTTGCCTCAGTCTCAAATTGGGATTACAGTTGTGTGCCACCACGCCCAGCATTTAACTTTTTATTTACTTAAAAATGTCTGCATGGTCATTGTTTTTAAAAAAAGACAAATAAGAAAAGCATTCACTCTACTTGCTCATGGTGGTAGTCACTTTTAACAGTTTAGTATATCTCCTTATCATCTAGGTCATGCACCTGTGCGTACGCAGAAAAAATAGATACCTTAAATAATATCAGGTCATGTAAATACAACTTGCTTTTTTTTCTTATCTTTTTTGTCATCCTGGACATTGAACCCAGAGTCTCATGAATGCTAGGTAAGAATTCTACCACAGAGCTTTACCTACAACTTGATTTTTTTTCTCTCTCTTTTTTTTCTAAATAATATCTTCAGGGTTATTTGTTTTGTTTTTCTAGTATTAGGAATTGAACCCAGGGTGCTTTATTGCAAGCTATATCCCCAACCCTTTTTATTTTATTTATTCACATTCATTCATTTATTTTTGGTACTGGGGATTGAACCCAGGGGTGCTTAACCACTGAGCAACACCTCCAGCCCCACCCCCGTTTTTTAAAAAAATTCTGTGAGAGGTTCTCACTAAGTTGCTTAGGGCTTTGCTAAGTTGCTGAAGTTGGCTCTGAACCTTTGATCCTCCTGCCTAGTAGCTTCCCTAGTAGCTGGAATTACAGATGTGTGCCACCATACCCAGCTATAAGGTTTGTTTTCCATTTTATTATATATCTATTGCATTTAAGATAATTTTAATTTCTAGACATTTTGTGAATGGGTAAGATATCATGTGATATAAAACAGTTCTGAGAGGCACAAAATTGACTTTTTCCTTTACACAGAACTGTTTCAGTTCACAGGTGGGAATATACAGACACCTTTTTTATATAGGGAAGAAAAGAATTTACTTATTTCAGTGGTGTTCATTACATATGAGAACTAGAATGGGTAAGATGCATAAGAAGATTCTCATCAGAAATGTATTCCCTATGGCTTTTGTTGTTTACCTGAGAATGTCCAAGGGTTATAGGAGTTTAGAGAAGGAAGAGAGAAAACAGATGAGGGTGTAGGTCAGCCAGCAATGGGTTTCTTTCATTCTTTTTTTTTTTAAACCTCCCCTTGCTTTATTTAATATTTATTTTTTAGTTGTAGTTGGACACATTAATTAATTAATTAATTTATTTATTTATTTATTTATTATGTGGTGCTGAGGCTTGAACCCAGGGCCTTGCATGTGCTAGATGAGTGCTGTACTGCTGAACCACAACCCCAGCCCCTCGAAATAATTTTGATGCTGGTGATCCTTGAATCAAACTTGGAGAAACCCAGTTAAAGGCCATGACTTAGCTAGGAATTGGATTGTGTGACTTAATTACATCCATTATTTGCTTTTTTTTTTACATATCTAGATGCCATTGAAATCTTTTGGAGAACTGGCTGTGGTGGTACATATCTCCGATCCCAGATACTAGGGAATCTAAGACACGAAAATCCAAGTTCAAGGCCAGGCTTGCAGCTTAGCAAGACCCTGTGTCAAAATAAAAAGACTGAAGTTGTAACTCAGTGGCATAGCGCTTGACTAGCATGTACAAGGCCCTGGGTTTGATCCTCAGTGTTATAAAAACAGAAAAGAAAAAGAAAAGCTTTTTGGTTTTTGGTTTTGGTACCAGGGATTGAACCCAGGGGTTTAACCACTGAGTCACATCTCCAGCCCTCTGTTATATTTTATTTAAAGAAAGGGTCTTGTTGAGTTGCTTTAGCATCTGACTAAGTTGCTGAGAGCTGGCTTTGAACTGGAGATCCTCCTACTTTAGCCTTCCAAGTCACTGGGATTATAGGCATGTGACATCACTCCTGGCTCAAGTTCCTTAAACCAGTGGTTCTCAAAGTGGAACAGTTTTCTCCCCATACTCCAGGAGATGTTCATATATGTCTACAGATAGAAGCCAAGGATACTGTTAAATAAGCACAGAATAGGCTGTTACAACAAAGAACTAACTAGCCTGAATTGTCAGTATTACTGAGAGTCAGAAACCATGCTTTCAGATATATGGTCATTAAATGATTACTCCGAGGGTAGAATATTTTTTCCCTCAAATAACAAGCTGGCACGAACATTTTGATGCATGAATTATAAACTCTGATGGAGAGATCAATAAGTAGTTTAGAGGTTAGAAAGCTGATTTGTTTCCTTTTCCTGTAGTTGTTCATCAGACAGCATTCAGAATCAAATAATTCATTGTACCCGTGGTCTCCAGAAAGCTTCTCTAAAGCTATTGCTAGAGATATATAACATGTACAGGAATTTTTTTTTATTATTTTTTTCTCTTCTCAGTACCAGAGACTGAACCCAGGGACACTTAACCACTGATCCACATCACCAGCCCCTTTTTATATTTTATTAGAGACAGGGCCTCACTGAGTTGCTTAGGGCCTTGCTAAGTTGCTGAGGCTGGGTTTGAACTCATATCCTCCTGCCTCAGTCTCCTGAGTCACTGGGATTACAGGTATTCGCCACCGCACTGGGTATTTTTCTTATTCTTTTTCCCTTTGTTCTTGAGTTTGAACCCTGGTCCTCTTGCATGACTAACCAATTGCTCTACCATTGAGCCCAGTCCCAGGAATAATTTTTCCTATCTTCTGTTAACAATTTGCCTTTCATCTGTTAGTTAAGTAATACATACAACATTGTTTTTCAAATGGCAAGTTGTGACTCAGAGGTGGGTTGGAAATTTAGCATTGTAGGTGATAAAACAGTTTTTTTCTTTCTTTTGAGTCCTGGAATCAACCCAAGGTCTTAAGCATGTCACTAACACTGAGCTACACTTTCAACCCTGAAGAGCATTTTTGACAAGAAAATGAAAATAACAGCACATTACAGTAGAAGTGGAAAGCCTCTGATTTCCGACAGATTTCAAAAGCAGTATGTACTACATATTCTAGTTTTTGAAACAGACATGTTATTTATTGACTTTGTCTGACAAGAGATAATTTAAAAAAGTATTCTAAAAATTAAAAAGCTTCTGATAAAATATAGGATTTGACAGTACTGCTGAACTGTAATTTTGTTTAAGTATCACTGTTTACATGTAAAACAATGTGTTAGCAACAGTCTTGTCCCAGTAATGAAATTCATCAATTTAAGAAATATCAGTTCGAAAGGGTGTGTGTTGGTTCATGCTGTAGTCCCAGAGACTCAGGAGGCTGAAGCAGGAGGGTTGCATGTTTGAGGCCAGCGTTGGCAATAGAGAGACCTGTCTCAGAATTTTAAAAAGGGCTCCAGGGTTCAATCTCCAGTACCTGTGGTGAGGATGGAAGATGGGGGGGGTAGTAAATTGGATGAAAGTAAAAAAAAAAAATTGGGTATGTCTCAGTATCTTATGGTACTACTTGATGATTTGTTATCTAACCAGGAAATTTTTGACTCAGCCCTATGGAGCCTTTTTACCCTCTTTTAAAAAAGCTAACAGTTTAGAATATATTCAGGCTTTTTACAAATGGGATTTTTGAGTTTGTTTAATTTGGACTTAAGAGCCTAGTTGACAGATTGGTTTTTTTGTTTTTTTTATTTTGGGGGGATGCTTAGGATTGAACCCAGGGCTTCGCACATGGTAGGCAGGCAATCTACCACTGAGCTACATCCTCAACCCTTGGTGACAGGTTTAACTTTACATTAAAATATTTACTATTCATTTTCATGTAATTAATTTCAGATTAAATTTAGTGGAAGCTTTTGTAGAAGATGCAGAATTGAGACAAAGTTTACAAGAAGATTTACTTCGCCGATTCCCAGATCTTAACCGACTTGCCAAGAAATTTCAAAGACAAGCAGCAAACCTTCAAGATTGTTACCGACTCTATCAGGGCATAAACCAACTCCCTAATGTTATACAGGCTCTGGAAAAATACGAAGGTAACATGATTTTGTTTTTTGTTTTCCTTCACTCTTACCTGGCAGATGTTGGTGCTAATGACTCCCACTTACCACACATTGTTTTTCTGATAGTTTTGTATTAATATATGCTTCGTGGCAGGAGATATCATGGGGCATCCAGCACCCACCAGGATAATTTTCCTGCTCAGGAGTGATGAGCCACCCGAGAAAAGAAAGTCTGAGATAATTAATGGAGAATTAAGAGCCAAAGCCAAATATTAAATTCAAAGATGGGGGGTGCCTGATAGTTTCTCCAGTCCACATAGGAGCTAGAACAGAACAACTAGAAAATGGTTCTGGTCCTTTATTTAAGGGAGAGTACATCAAAGGCAGGGATAGTGTTTCAGCAGGTGGAGTCTTGTTTCATGATGGCTTTCGATCAACAGGTTGATTGGCATCTTGGAAAGCCACACCCATCTCTGAGAGGCTGTGTGTCTATGTGGCTCCAGCAGATTACTCAAACTCCAGTGCAATGCTGAACCTGGCAGGGCTAGGTAGAATATCACGTATATTGGATAGTCTCAAACCAGCAGGAGTGCCACTGAAAGTTCCCAGATACTAGGCTTCCCTACCTAGTGGCTTCCATGCTAATTTGGTTCACGCAGAGTTCATGGATGTCTTCCGACAATGAGACAAGTTAGAATTTTTGTTGTTTTAAAAATAAATTTTAAAATTACTGCATTTATTATTAATGGGTTAATTGCACTAGTAGTGGCAGTTAAATAGGATTTGATTACTAAAGAAAACTCAGGACTCATAATGACAGTACTTAGAATTGTATAGTTTACAATATTATAGGGAAAGGAGAAAGTCCAGCAACACCATTAAAGTAAAGATGTATATCATGGCTAAAAGCTGTCATAGTCAATGTCTTTCCTTTTGAAAAGTTCATGGTGGTGTGCACTTTTTCAAGATATGGGTGCAGAACACCTTGGAACCAGGGATCCCAAAGTAGAGTCTTGGGTAGACTATATTTTTTACTGGTCAAGGGGGTATATTGCCATTTGGTAGCTAGCCTGTGCAGCAGAGCCCTCTGAGGGGAGCCTTTATTGAGAGCAGGTGCAAATCATTTATCACAATAATCAATGCTGATAAACCAAACAAACCGTCCCAAATATCCCTGGACGCATAATTATAAAATAGCCATATTAATCAGTGTTTCATCCCTTGGCCAGCAGTCCTTGCCATGAAAGAATCTTAACAATATAGAGCAGGCAAAGCCAGGCAGAGTGGTATATGCCTGTTGTCCTGGCTACTTGGGAGGCTGAGGTGGATCACTTAAGTTCTGGGATCAGCCCAGCAACACAGTGAGGACCCATCTCAAATCTCTATCCCATCAAAAGCCCAGCAGACTTATTTCAGACCTGCCAGAATTAACCCCCACAGCACACCTATGACAGAAAGTTATGGCAAAAAAAGTGCTCTCTTAGCAGTAGAGGTTGAAACAAATTCAAGTAAAGTGATCAATGTCACTCACTTTAATCAACATACAGTTGATTAATATATTATTGGTTAATAAAATGAAAGTTGCTTGACAAATGTAGCTCCCCCAACCTCCTTAGTACTGGGCATCAAACCCTGGTGCTTTACCATTGAGCTATATCCACAACTCTTTTTATTTTTTGAAGCAGAGTCTTGCTAAGTTGCAGAAATTGGCCTCAAACTTGAGATCCTCCTTGACTTGGCCTCCTGAGTCACTGGAATTATAGAAATGTACCATTACATCCAGCCAAATAATTTTAATTAAGTAAATGTGAGTTTCTGCAACAACTTTAGTTATTATTGTGTTATTATATTTAATATATAAAGCATTTTAAGCTTTAGTTAAAAGTCTGCATCCATTTGAACTATTAAAACATACCTTAGGGGCTGGGGATGTAGCTGAGAGGTAAAGTGCTTACTAGCATATGTGAGGCCCTGGGTTCATTTCCCAAAGCCACAAAACAAAAATATATCTTTTAAGTGTTATGGGAACTTTATTTATTTATTTAATTTCTTTTGGTGCTGGGGATTGGACCCAGGGCCTTGTGCATGCCAGGCAAGCACTCTATCAACTGAGCTATATCCCCAGCCTTATATTTTGTTTTTATTTTGCAGACAGATTTAAAGAAATTGAACTTTATGATGACAGAATACATAACTATAGATTCAACTTAAATTTTATGGTGACCCTTTTCCCTATCTAACATAAAAGGTAGCTAAGTGCTTATCCTCTCATAGTACCTGTGTTATAAAGAATATTACCATTCTGGTCAAGAATCTTTGTTAGACTGGTAAGACTTTGAGCCCTTGCATTTAGTTGCACCAGTGTTGAATTAAATAAAATGGGTCTTGAAACTTTCCTGCTCCACACTTCTTTAGTTTTGGCTTAGCCAGTCACTTATTTTCTTTTCCTCTATCCTATAAATGAATATCTTTTACTTTGCTTTTTTTTTTTTCTTTTTTGATTTTACTTTGCTTTTTTGATTTCATGATCTTTCATCTGATTGCAATAGATTACTGAAAATGAGTTTATTGTCAAGTACTAGATTGACAATTCAAGATTGAACTTGTGTATAAAGAAGATAGCTCTTTAGACAATGCAGTCTGACAACTTAAATCAGCTAATTTGGATCTTTTCTCTTTTCTTGTCTCATGTATCTCCTTCCTCACACAATAAATAACTATCTTTTTATTACTGAGAAAGTACTGGCCTTGAGTGAAGAACTCTCTTAATTTCCTATCTCCCCTCCTGCAGTCACCTGCACAGCATCAATAAGGGATTCTCAAGTAGGGGCAGCTGGAGATGAAAAAACATTGAGACAAAGGAAACACAGACATTATCAAGTAAAGCTGGGGCCAGGTGGGACACTGCACTCTGGAGAAATAGTGACCCAGAACTAGCTCTGCACGTTTATTATATAGGGTCTCATAATCAGGAAATCAAACTATAGGGGCATTGTAAATTGTTTAAGGATTATGAATTGTCTGAGGCTTCTTTGTGCACTAAAAAGTTACAGAGCTAGAAACATTTTTTGCAACTCTACTGTTGAAGGGCTAGGAACATTCTACTGCTCCAGGAAACCCATTGTCCTGGGACATCTGATAACTGTTAGTGTCTGTGCTGAGAGTCAAAGCTAATAATAATCCTCGCCTTTGGCAAGGAATATTTCCCAGGCTTGGCTTTTGCCAATGCTGAAGGATCAGCCAAAGACCAGGGACTCGTTTGCTCTCCACACCCTCCCTATTCCTTTCCTTCTGTATTAGTCAACTCTTTCATCACTGTGACCAAAAGACCAAATAAGAACAATAGAAAAGGAAAAGTTTATTCACACACACACACACACACACAAAAATCTCAACATTTTCATTTTTTATAGCAAACAGATTGACTTCTGTTTTTTTTCCCCCAGTACTAGGATTGAACCCAGGGGCGCTTAACCGCCCAGCCACATCCCCAATTCTTTTTTTTTTTTAATTGAGACAGGGTCTTTCTAAGTTGCTGAGGCTGCCCTTAAACTTTGGAATCTCCTGCCTCAGCCTCCTGAGTTGCTGGGATTACAGGCATGTGCCACTACACCCAGCTGCATTGACTTTAAATCCCAACTCTTCCTCTTCCAATTATATATACTCTTCTGGAATGAAGCATTGGTAGAACTATTTTGTAAATAAGATGGATGTTCTCATGCTTTCTGATTATGTTGATAGAACATGGACAAATAACTTTTATTTTTAGAACCTGGCTTTACCGCATGCCTTGCAGCATTGCTATGTAGTACCAGGGTTAACCTGTCCTTTCATGTTTTATGCTTTAGGGCCGCTGTTATACTTCTATGAACATAGGTTCTGTTGTGCATCTTCTTCCTGAAGAGCCCGGTTTCGATGCAGTTGAAGACCATCTTTGAACATTATTCTGTTCTTCAGCTTCTTCAACTCTGTCAGCAGTGTGGTAGCACTTTTTCATCAGCAGAAGTGGCCTCTTCATTTTCTTTCCAAATTTATCCCTTTATCCATAACCATCCCTTACTTGTAGTTAAGTGGTTCAGTATCACTCCTTTCAGAGGATCCCTTTCTTAAGTCTCTGTATATGCTCAGTGCTTTCTCAGTAATGTGGTGCTGTCATTTGAAGCATGTTTTGTCCGTGTCTTCCACCCAAAAATTTAGTGCTTTTTCATTCCTAAGTGCTTCCCATACAGTGCGGCCATGCTTTTGCTGTTTGAGGTAAAAATAATCATTTTATGGCTTCTCTTTGGCATATATGAATTGCCAGCATCACTACTCTTAGGTTTTGGAGCCTTAGAATTGTAAAATAAATAAGTTGTAAAATAAAAAGTACTTGAACATCACAAGTTGATCTGATAACTGAGATGACTAGTAAGTGACTAATGGGCAAGTAGTTTCTACAATGTAGTTAGCGGGACAAGAGGATGATTCACACCAAGGATGGACTGGCACAGATTTCACACTACTCAGAATACTGTGCGATTTAATCTTTTGTATTATTTCTGGAATTATCCATTTAATGTTTTTGGACCATGGTTGAACATGGGTAACTGAAACAAGCCAAATAAACAAAACCACAGATAGAGGAGAACTGCTGTATACAAAAGCATACATAAACCCTCCCCACAACTCCCAAAGGGAAGAAGTACTGCTCTGCATATTTGGGTGATTTTCCTTGCCCTCTGGGAAAGTTAATAGGAGTTAGGAATTGGGGCTGAGGGTAACTTGGCTTTCTTCCTTATGTTCCTGAACACATGCATGTCTTAATATACCCAATGAAAGTTTTCTAACAGGTCAATAATTCCCTTCTTTTTGGCATTACACTTAAGTTATACAAAACCTATGAGGGCTCATAACATTTGAATCGAGTGCTGCCCATTGTGGGTTTGGCAGCTGATGTTCAATTAAGGTATTTGAAACCACTTAGGCGGGGAGGCATTAGAGGGGGTTATGGTGTTAGAGCTCTCTTCTTCCTCTTGCACAGAATATTTGAGAATTAGGTATATACCCTAGTCATTGGGAAATTAACTCTCAAGTTCTTTTGAAAAAACATGGAGTGACATCAACTCAGCATATTGATTTCATAGACAAAAACAAAAGTGGGACTGATTAATAAAGAAAATAAAACATAGGATTGCGAGATCAAAGCCAGCCTCAGCAAAAGCGAGGTGCTAAGCAACTCAGTGAGACCCTGTCTCTGAATAAAATACAAAATAGGGCTTGGAATGTGGCTTAGTGGTCAAGTGCCCTTGAGTTCCATCCTTGGTATCAAAAAAAGAAAAGAAAGCAAATGTACTATCTTTAAAAGTAAAATCATGATTAAAAGTTTTTAATACATATTATATAGGGATTGCTGTGATGTTCTTGGTTTTTGATTATTTCTAGGTTTAATGTTATTTTTAAAAAAGACCCAAAACAAAAAAACCTGAAAGCAAGGTAGATTTGCAGGCAGCAGGGGGCAGCAACAGTATTGAAAGTGGATTTGCATTGAGGTACAAAGATTAATAGGAGACCTTTAGTCATTTCTCTTAAGTTTAAAGCACATTAATTCCATAATTTGTAGGAAAAGGCCCCGTTTCTTCACATGGCCAGGCTTCTGCTACTCTGTTCAGTCTTCCCTATATTCTCTTTTCCTCCCTTGTATTCCTTCTTCTGTACCCTTTGTCTTAGTACAATATTATCAGTCTCCAGATATGTCACCTCTTTTATGCTTTTGTATGTCTTAAAGGTCCTATACTACTTTTGTCACCTTGATACCCGCCTCCCCCGAGTAAACTTTGTTAAGATTGAGCCATTCTGTCTTATGAGGCTGTTCCCATGCAGAGTTAAAGATTTCTTTCTCCAGTTTTCTTAACACTCTGTGCTTATCTCCAGTGCTTTTCCTCCTTTCCCTCTCTCTCTTTCTCTCCTTTATTATGGGGGGGTTGTATGGGGGTGTTGTTATTGGGGATTGGACCCAGGGCCTAGTGCCCTACACTGAGCTACATCCCCAAACCTTATCTCTGTTATTTCTTAAACCCTAAAAAAACAAAGATAAGGTACTATCACATATTTATTTGATTGCTAGGAAATAAACATAAAAGTGAATTGTTTGGCATTTCTGGAATGTAGGTATTAAAAGGAATCTGCTTTATTTACTTAGCACTTTTTAAATTTTAGCCAATGGATTTTGTATTTTGGAAATATTGTCTTTAAATTTTATCTTTTTCAGTTTATGAAAAGTGGCATAAGGTTAGGTGGTACATGCCTGTAATTCCAGCAGCTCTGGAGGCTGAGGCAGGAGGATCATGAGTTCAAAGCCAGCCTCAGCAACTGTGAGGCACTAAGCAACTCAGTGAGACCTTGTCTCTAAATAAAGTACAAAATAGGGCCCGGGATGTGACTCAAGTGCCCTTTAACCCAGTACCACCACCCCCACCCCCGCCCAATGGCATAAATTCTTTGATACCATCCAGAGGGGTAGTCATTATAAATATTTTAGTGTGTGTTGTTTCAGTCCTTTTTTGTTGTTGTTGTTGTTGTATTACTGAGGACTGAACCAAAGAGACCTCTATCGTTGCGGGTACATCCCCAACTTACTTTTTTCTTTCTTTCTCTCTCTGTTTATTGGTATTAAATATTGAACCCAAAGGTGCTTAACCACCGAGCCACGTCCCCAACCCTTTTTACTTTTTATTCTGAAGCAGGGTCTTGCTAAGTTGCTGAGGCTGGCCTGGAACTTGGGATCCTCCTGCCTGAGCCGCTGGGATTATAGGTGTGTACTACTATGCCAGGCTGTTACAGACTTTAAGCGAAAGTTCTGCTGTAACCCTTATTTTAAAAACAGATTTATTCCAATATGGTTGATATATTAGAGAACAACTTGAGCATAATGTGAATTTCATGTTTTTTTATGCGTGATTTCAGCCTGGGATATACTAGATGAATGCAGAAAATTGCATCCAGCTGAATATACAAAACATAGACATGTACACCCTTCAGATATTTCCCTCAGTTCATTGTATGCCATGAGTCACATCACAAATGTCCTTTTACCGTCGCAAAATAATTCAAGCTGTAGACCTTCAGAAGTTCCACCTCTAAAAGCAAACCTCAGATCTTTTGCAGGGTACATTATTTATTGTAATAGTTATAAATTTCTTATCCATTTAACTTATATGAAACTATACTGCCACTTTTATTAAATTCCTGTTTCTCTCTCTTGGGGATGGGGGGATTGGACCTTGGGGTACTTATCACTGAACTACATCTCCAGCCTTTTTATTTTGAGAGGTGTGGGCAGAGAGGTGAGGCCTATCTGATGTTTTTAATCTTGTGAGTGTGTGTACACGTGCGTGTACCATGTATCCTTTTGGCTTCTAATATAGCCTATGAACTCTTTCTGTGAATAGTGTTTAAATGCATGAAACGTGGAGTTATAAAGGACATCAGTTATGTTGAAATCTGCCTATCTAAATGTAAGACAAACATAGAGAGAGAGTGAGAGCACTCTACCCCTCAGCTACATCCTGTCATTTTTATTTCTGATTTTGAGACAGCCTTGCTAAGTTACCTAGGCTGGCCTCCAACTTGCTATCCTCCTGCCTTGGCCTTCTGAATAGCTGCAGTTACAAGTGTTCAACACTATGCTCAGCTAAAACAAACTCTTGATATAGAAATATGTCCTTTGGGGCTGGGGATGTGGCTCAAGCGGTAGCGCGCTCGCCTGGCATGCGTGCGGCCCGGGTTCAATCCTCAGCACCACATACAAACAAAGACGTTGTGTCTGCCGAAAACTAAAAAATAAATATTAAAAAATTCTCTCTCTCTCTCTCTCTCCTCTCTCATTCTCTCTTTAAAAAAAAAAAAAATGTCCTTTGTATTATGCATTTAAAAACCTACAGCCTAGCTGGGTGCAATGGTACATGCCTGTAATCATAGCAGCTCTGGAGGCTGTGGCAGAGGATGATAAGTTCAAAGCCAGCCTCAGGAAAAGCAAGACACTAAGCAACTCAGTGAGACTCTGTCTGTAGATAAAATATAAAATAGGGCTGGGGATGTGGTTCAGTGGTCAAGTGCCCGTGATTTCAATCCCTGGTCCCCATCTCCCCCTGCAAAAAAGAAAAACCTGATAACCTGGGCATGGTAGAGTATGCATCTAGTTCCAGCTGCTTGGGAGGCTAAGGCAGGAAAATCACTTGGACCCAGGAGATTGAGGCCAGTCTGGACAAAATACAAGACCCTATATCTTTAAAAAAAAAAAATTGACAGAAGGTCTTCTATCCAGGGATGCTTTACCACTGAGCTACATCCCCAACCCTTTTTATTTATTTTGAGGCAGAGTCTCTGTGTTGCCCAGGCTGGTCTCAGATTTTCAGTCCTCCTACCTCAGATTCCTCAGTTTTGGATTATAGGTGTTCATCATTGCACGTGGCTAATTCTTTGAGTTTTGAAGTAATAATGAGCTTAAATGATACTTTAAGATATCTCCAAAAACTATGATATGAAAATATAGGTTTATTTTTATTAGAAACAAAGGCTCAGATACTGGTAGTACTACTGATGTTTATTGCCTACATTAATAATGGAAGGAAATGCTAAATTTTAGTTAGAGATTAGGAAAATAAAGGTGTAATTGACTTCCCTTCTATGCTCATGGTACTACCCTGAATTCAAGGGGTCCATGGATCTTGTTAGCTTACATAGTGCTTTGTAGGCTCTGGTAACTAGTGGAGAATATAGTTTTCAAAGCATCTAGTGGATAGCTGAATGGTTCATTCCTGTAATCCCAGCGGCTCGAGAGGCTGAGGCAGGAGGATCTTGAGTTCAAAGCCAGCCTCAGCAAAAGTGAAGTGCTAAGCAATTCGGTGAGACCCTGTTTCTAAATAAAATACAAAATAGGGCTTGGATGTGGCTCAGTGGTGGAGTTCCCCTGAGTTTGGTCCCCAGGGCCCCCAACAAACAAACAAATAAAAACCCCAGGTGGAAATTGGCAGCCAGGGTTCAGTAGAAGTTAACAGTTAAAAGAAGGGCTCTCTCAAGATGCTAGTGAAAGCTTGCAGGTTAGGAGGCTGGTGAACTCAGAAGGGGAGACAGACTCTATGAAGAGCTACATAAAGTGGGCCTAGGTGTTTGAGGGGCTAGAGGACATGGTGAGAGTGACAGATTTTAATATTTATACAGGCATTTCTGTAATAATAACCATGTGTGTTTTCTTGGAAAACCTACAGTCATGAGCTAGAAAAATAACAGAGCTTATGGGAAAAACAGGGTTGAAGCAGACCTCAAAATACACAAAAATTTTAAAACCATTACTAACACATGTGTCAACAAACTTCAATAGAAACATGGCCTCCACTGCATTTATACCCAACATTAGTCAACCCTTTGTAGCCTTAGAATCTAAGGATCTTGTTTCATCCTGTGTAAGTTCTTGAGGCATTTACTTCTAACGGAGGTCAGTTTCATCAGAACTGTAAATCCGTACCAGGGATAAAATTCGGTTTTTTTATTATTGAGAAACAATTTTGCACATTTCCCCTACACTTTCACAGTGAAAACGCAGTGGCCATTAAGCCGACCCTTTTGAAGTCTTCATTGCTACAGCTTATTCTTTGTGTGAGCTTGTCCTTGATGGTTTGAAAACATTAATGGGCTGGGGGAAAAGAAATCATTCGTGAACCAATGACACCCTTGCTATTTGTTGCCAGCATTCTATTTACCAATAGTGCTTAAGCTAACTAGGAATAAAGGACCAGACATTGTAGCACAACAGACATTATGTGGGCAAAGTGTTGTTTATAATCTGAGTGTTTCACACATGTGTATTCTTTTTTCAGTATGTGTAGATCGTGTTGTGATTAATAATAAAACATGAATTTTAAAAATAATTTTACTGACTTTGTGGTAGCTTTTTCTCATTCAAGAGCTACTGACATTTCTGTAAATTTGAAAATAATTTCTTTGGTGCGACATGTAGTATGTTAAGAGATTACTTTCAGAATCCCTATATAGGTGGAGGAAGTACTTGTGTTGTAATAGTAATAATGCATAGTAACTGTTTTTGAGGTGCTTTTAAATGTCTGGCACTGTACTAGGTGTTGTATATCCATCTTCTGGGTAACTTGTTATTCTGTTGTACAGAAAAGGAAAGGGGGACTAAGAGTAACCTGTTATAGAGGACAAAGACAGAGGGCAGCAAAGCTGGTACTGGCACTTGGTCTCTACTCCTTTACACACCATCTACTCTGTTGCTTCCCTTCTATTCCTCCTCACATCATTCCCTAGCATGTACTTTTACGTAGCATTAAGCAAAGTTCCAGTATTTAAATATTTGATTTGATTTAACCTCTGTTAATTGGAATATACTGTGTTAATTATGGAAATTAGGAATATAGTTGTTAAGGGTCTTATTTTAAAGGCTTTTGGGCTAGGGATGTGGCTCAAGCGGTAGCGGGCCCGCCTGGCATGCGTGCAACCCGGGTTCGATCCTCAGCACCACATACAAAGATGTTGTGTCCACCAAAAACTAAAAAATAAACACTAAAATTCTAAAAAAAAAAAAAAAAAAAAGGCTTTGATTTTGGGTTATTAGATCTATAAAAAATGAAATGAAATTTAGTTGTAATTGATGTTGCATTTCTGCATCTCTAGTACTCCTTTGAAGGAGATGGCAGACATGCAGAGGAGGCATTGATTTATTAGTGGGAAGCTTTGGGTGCTAGATCACATCATTTCCCTCTCTGTAAAATAAACTTAATACTAATTTTTGAGTTAAAACACCTAAATAAATAGTAACTTTGGAGACCTACTGCACTATTCATGCTTTTCGATCAAATGATGTTCACTATCTAAAATTTTTATGATCAGTGGTCTTGTGTTTTTAATAATGAGACCTTTTTCTTTCTTTCTTTTTGTTTCTTTCAGGAAAACACCAGGTGTTGTTGTTGGCAGTTTTTGTGACTCCTCTTATTGATCTTCGGTCTGATTTCTCCAAGTTTCAGGAAATGATCGAAACAACTTTAGATATGGATCAGGTATGCAATATACATTTAATTTAAGCAAAAATATTCCTGAAAAGTAAAGGACAACCAAAAGCAAAAGTTCAAGCACATTAGAAAATATTTCAGGTTTCTCTTTTAGTACCTAGTTTGGGCACAGTTGTGGCATCTTTGCAGGCAGTGGATGTAAGTTAAGTGACAGAAGAGGATTTTGAGCAGGGGCAGGGGGAGGTGGCTGTACTGTGGATTTAATGGAGGGCCTTGCACATGCTAGGCATGGCTGGTCCACTGTGCACCAGGGTTTTTCTTTTGAACAGTGTTTCAGTGGATGAAAATAAATATTAACAGAAGAGATTATTGAGTGAGTATGTGTGGCCTGGTTGAAGAAAATCTTATATAAGTAAGTGATTTTACATATGCAGCTGAGTTTTACTTTAATTCCAATAGAGAAAGAAAATTATAGTCACTGGAAGGGAGGTAAAGGTAGGACCCAAGAAAACTTCCCTTGTTTATTTTCTATGTAGGGAAGTTCTTTGGGGGAGATGGCTAATTTATTATAAATGTAAAATGGAAATAGTTTCTCAAGTAGGAAATATCCTTACGTGAAAAATGAATTTCAAAGCAAAATTTATAAAATTCGTAAAAAGTTTTATTTTTAAAAAGTTGTTTATGAACAAGTTAATATACAGGAGCCCTATAATGCCTCCAAATTGCATGACTTTAAAAATAGTATTTTGAAGGGCTGGGGATATAACTCAGTTGGTAGAGTACTTGCTTCACATGCACAGGCCTTGGGTTCAATCCCCAATACCACAAAAAAAAAAAAAGTATTTTATTTTGAAAACTTTCTTAATTTCCTGTTGAAATTATAGTGTAGGGAATAAGTGCTTGAATTATATTAAGGTTAACAGTTCAGTATCTGTGTTTGTGTTAATATTTGCCTTATATGACTTTGACTTGTTTTGTTTTTACTGTATCATTATTTGAGACTTTAAAAAGTTAGATCCCATTTGCTGTGTGTTCTCTGGATTTTAAAAGTACACGCGTGTGTATGCACATGTGTGCGTGCTTGTGTGTGGGTATAAAATATTTCCGATTTTTAATATATTTTAGTTTACTTGTCAGTTAAGAAACCAAAGAACTTACATAGGTTACTTATTATTTAGGGTAACTTATATTTAATTACTGTTTCCTTTGTAATGTTGCAATTAGTGGAATGGTTTTAGGTGCTCAACTTTTAGATCAATGGGAGTTAGAAATGCTGTTGAAAGCCATCTGGGTTCTAAATGTGTTTTACTTTCCTTGCTGAGGACTTGGCCTTCCCTTCAATTGGGTAAAATTGGATATTTGTAAACATTCCTTTAAATGGAAAATGTAAAGATACTTCTTGATGGTTAACAGAAACTCTGACTATAATAGGGCATAATAGGGAAGTAAACAGTAAGTATTGAGCTTTTTAGTGTCATTGTAGCTAGCGTGAACTCGCTCTTGGGCATGAGCCCATGCACACACTCTCTCCATACACACACACACACACACACACACACACACACACATTTGAAGCAGAGCCAGAGCCCAGGTGAAGCTCTGCTGAAATGCTGCAGTTATTTTGCCACTCTTAGCTACCTTTATTCTTTAAAAAAAAAAAATTGCCGGGGAGGAGGGTACCCGGAATTGAACTTGGGCACTCAACCACTGAGCCACACCCCCAGCCCCATTTTGTATTTTATTTAGAGACAGTCTCACTGAGTTGCTTAGGGCCTCACTTTTGTGGAGGGAGGCTTTGAACTCTTGATTCTCCTGCCTCAGGCATGCTCCATTGCACCTGGCTGTTCTTAAAATTTGCTATAATATTACCTCAGTATTATGGGTCTCAAACTTAAGCTGGTATTAGAATCCCCTGGAGGTCTTAATTGCTAGACTCCAGGCTTTTAATCAGATTCTTTAGGTCTAGGGTTTCGGTAGAAAATTTGCATTTTTAACGCATACCCCTATTTGTTGATGCTGTTTTTCTTGGCTTTGTACTTTGAGAACTACTTGTTTTTAATAGATAATGCAGTTGACTTCAGCGATAATGAATGCAATTTCTTTCCACCAGTTGGTAGCCTTTATGAAATGCTGCACACTTAGCTAGTCAGTGGGCAGTTTTTACCCCCAAATTACTTTATGTATTGAGAATGTTCAAAAGCTTGTTAACATTTGTAGAAAGCATGTGTTTTGCATTCTTGAGGCTCTGGATCCATCCCCAGCAACGCCAATCCCCTCACCCCGCCACCCCCAATTAGATGGGTATAGTTTGAAAAGCATAGGGTATTTGTCTTAATTTTATTATTGCCACTTTAGACATGATAAACCTCAGTTTCTTTTTTTAAAATTTTTTTACTAGTTGCTCAAAACATTACAATGAGCTTGACATATCATACATTTGATTCAAATGGGGTACGTAATCTTAATCTTATTTTTCCACATGTACAGATTGCAGGATCACATTGGTTATACAGCCACATTTATACATAAGGCCATACTAGTGTCTATTGTATTGTGCTACCCTTCCTATCCCCCCTCCCCTCCCCTCCCCTCTTTCTACCCATTCTACTGTGACATGTTTGTCTCTCTCTCTTTTTTCTTCCCCCTCACACCATCTTATATGTAATTTTGCATAACAGTGAGGGTCTCCTACCATCTTCCGTGCAATTCCCCTTCTCTCTCCCATTCCCACGCACCTCTCGTCCCTATTTAATGGTAATCTTCTTCTCATGCTCTTCCTCCCTGCTGTGTTTTGAGTCACCCCCCTTATATCAAAGAAAACATTCTGCATTTGTTTTTTAGGGATTGGCTAGCTTCACTTAGCATAATCTGCTCTAATGCCATCCATTTCCCTGCAAATGCCATGATTTTGTTGTTTTTTAGTGCTGAGTAATATTCCATTGTGTATAAATGCCACATTTTTTTTTTATCCCTTCATCTATTGAAGGGCATCTGGGTTGGTTCCACAGTCTAGCTATTGTGAATTGTGCTGCTATGAACATTGATGTAGCTGTGTCCCTGTTGTATGCTCTTTTTAGGTCTTTTGGGTATAGTCTGAGAAGGGGAATAGCTGGGTCAAATGGTGGTTCCATTCCCAGCTTTCCAAGGAATCTCCATACTGCTTTCCAAATTGGCTGAACCAATTTGCAGTCCCACCAGCAATGTACAAGTGTACCCTTTTCCCCACATTGTCGCCAGCACTTGTTATTGTTTGACTTCATAATGGCTGCCATTCTTACTGGAGTGAGATGGTATCTTAGGGTGGTTTTGATTTGCATTTCTCTGATTGCTAGAGATGGTGAACATTTTTTCGTGTATTTATCGATTGATTGTATATCCTCCTCTGAAAAGCGTCTGTTCAGATCCTTGGCCCATTTGTTGATTGGGTTATTTGTTTTCTTGTTTAATTTTTTGAGTTCTTTGTATACTCTGGAGATTAGAGCTGTATCTGAAGTGTGAGGGGTAAATATTTGTTCCTAGGATGTAGGCTCCCTATTTACCTATCTTACTGTTTCTCTTGCTGGGAAAAAACTTTTTAGTTTGAGTATGTCCCATTTGTTGATTCTTGATTTTAACTCTTGTGCTATAGGTGTAAACCTCAGTTTCTTAATCTGAAAGTAGGACATTAGTATTTAATGGTGTCAGGAAAGTAAAGGTTTTCTTTTTTCAGTTTTAGTGATTGGGTGCAAATTAAATTGACAAAAGATAATTAGCAAGAGAAATGGCTTTTGGAATTTGGGGCTTATATACTGTCAATAGGGAAAATGGAGAGGGAGAAAGGGCAAAAATGACTTAGGAAAGGCAAATAACCCTTAAGAGAATGCAAGAGAGAGAATAGTTTTGAGGCAGTGTCTGTTTAAGTGTGGTGGTTACTTCTTTCCTGATGAGGAGAGCCAGTTTTCTGTGGTCATTGGAGATGATTTCTGACAAGTTAGTTTTTTCAGTAGACTCTTAAGCCGATCTGGGAATTGGGGGAATGGTGGTATTCTTAGATAATTGCAAAACAAATTTTGTGCCATCATGATATGTTCTAGATGCCTTCAGCCTTAACATTATGACAATAAGATGTAAGTTGTGGGTCCTCCCCCCAAAAAATAATAGATTAACTATCTGAGATTAAACTTTTTATAGTTAGGACTTTATTTTTTAGAACCCAAAACTCAGTCTGTTCTGAATCATGTACTTAAGAGTTACTAAATGGCTTGTCTTGTTTTGGATTGCTTGGATCCAGCCATTTAGTGATGCCATTCAGGAGATATGATTTCTTAATCTTGTCTATCTTTTGGGATTTTAATTTCAACTGCCAGAAGTTTGGGGCAACGTTCCAAGCAAGAATCTTGCCATGATAGAACCATTTAAACAGCAATCATGGCCTGGAAAATAGAGTGTGATGATTGACCCGTAACCAAATTGGGCTGTGAAGTCAGTTTCCCTCCAGGGGGAAACAACTGTTATGTAGACCATCAGTAGTATCCACCCAGAACATTGTCCTATAAACTGTAGACTTTCATGGTTTATAGTAATGCATTACTGTCATTTAAGTAAATCAGATTTCTAGCTAAAACCTGCTCTAGATTCTCTAGGGAGTTGACCTAGTATAGTATCTTCTTTATTCTCAGTTATAAACTTTTAAACTTGTTTGAGGTTATAAGGTGAATTCAACCCTTCACTGTCATCATAGGTACTTGAGATGAATTTAGGCATTTAAATTACATGATTCAGAACCATTTTGAGGAGATCTCCAGGGAATATCAATTGTTTCATGTACAATTTCTGAAAGCGTCATTGTTTTCCAGCTGTGCACTTAGGAGTCATGTGAAGGATCACTCATGTACACGGTGGTTTAGTCTTCCACCCCCCTGGGTTCAAAGAGGGAAGGGAGGAAGGAAGGGAACCACTGAGCTTTCTCAGTAAATAGTCCTGACTGGCTTAGAACTTGGGATCTTCCTGCCCTAAACTCCTGAATTGCTGGGATTATAGGCATTCACTACCATTCTTGGCAAAATTTTAACATTTTACTTAGTCTTTCATTTTGATGGTTTAAATATTTTATTTCCTTTTTTACTAGCTTTCTGTAATTTGATTTTAATTCCTTGTTTATGTGTAGTTCATTTTGGGTGTTTGAAGATGTGTTCTGATTAAGTGGAGAACAGAATCAGTTTATTTCAACCTCATTTATTAAAGATGTTTTTGTCATTTTGTTTTAGAAAACTGACTCACTCTCTTGAACTTTTATATATAATTATCTGTTCAATAGTTTCTAATGCCAAGTATTTCATTAGAATTTTAGTCATTTTGTTTTGTTTCAAAAACAGATTCCTAATGAACAATCACTAGGTATGAAGAGCTATTACGATTTGATTTAGTTTTCTCAGAGTTTGTCTCTTCACTTACCAGTTCTTTTAAAATTTTTAGTAGATTGTCTTAATAAAAGTTCTGTATTATCAAGAATTTATTCTAAATATTTTATGTATGTTTTTGCTATTTTAAGTAAGATCTACTTTTCATTTTGGTTTCTTGTTAACACTGGTAAGAATTTAGTAAAACAAAGTACTTTAGGAGTATGTTTAGAGGGGCCGAGGCTATAGCTCAGTTGATATAGTGCTTTCCTTGCATGCACAAGGCCCTGGATTCAATCCCCAGCAACACACACACACACACACAAAATATTAAAAAAAAAAAAATATGTTAACTTTTTGAGATTCCTAGGATGGATTTTTGATTTGAGTAAAGCCACACTTTTTATTATAGGTTTTGAACACTGAGCATTGTTTAGTAATGTTTAGGGAAGATTTAAGAAAAAGTGAAGACTACTGATGGGGTTATTTGGATCATTATTTCTGTATTTACTTCATGTGATTCATTTTCATATATCTAGAACCCTAAGCTTCTAATAATAGAACTTTACATCTCTTAATAAGTACTTCTTAATAATTGTGACTCAGCAACTTTTAGATAGAGAACCATTCAACTGAAAACATTAGCTGAATTTTTAAATAGAAGAAAATATATGCTTTATGATTTCTGTCTCTACCCATTATTTATATAATGTAGCTACTCTTTATTTTTAGGTGGAAAACCATGAATTCCTTGTAAAACCTTCATTTGATCCTAATCTGAGTGAATTAAGAGAAGTAATGGATGACTTGGAAAAGAAGATGCAGTCCACATTAATAAGTGCAGCCCGAGATCTTGGTAAGAATGGAAGTTCAAAAAAAAATTTTTTTGTACTGGGGATTGAACCTGGGAGCATTTTACCACTGAGCTACATCCCCAGTCCTGTTTATTTTTTATTTTAAGACAGAGTCTTCGCTAAGTTGCTGAGGCTTGCCTTAAACTTGTGATCCTCCAGCCTCAGTGTCTGGAGTCAACACTGCACCTGGCTTGAATGATTGTTTTGTCTACACAGTGTACACAGTGGTGCCAGAAGTATCTTACTTACTTCCCCCAGTATTACCCCACATTCCTGCCAAAAGGCCCTTATTTTTATTTTATTTTTTTATTTTTAATATTTATTTTTTAGTTGGAGGTGAATACAATATCTTTATTTCATTTTTATGTGGTGCTGAGGATTGAACCCAGTGCCTCACGTGTGCTAGGCAAGCACTCTAACCACTGAGCTACAATCCCAGCCCCAAGGCCCTTATTTTTTATTATTTATTTATTTATTTAAGAGAGAGAGAGTTTTTAATATTTATTTTTAGTTTTCAGTGGACACAATATCTTTATTTTTATGTGGTGCTGAGGATCAAACCCAGTGCCCCGCGCATGCCAGGCAAGGGCCCTACTGCTTGAACCACATCTCCAGCCCAAGGCCCTTATTTTTAAATGTCAGTTCCACCATTAGCCTTATTCTCCTAGGAATAATAGCTTATTGATTTGGCTTGAAATTTACAAGCACTTTATTAATTCTTTCTTTCTTTTCTTTTTTTTTTTTAAAGCACACTGAGCACGGTGGCCTTAATTCCACCTGCTTGGAGACTAAATAAAGCAGGAGGAGCATAAGTTCAATGCTAGCCTGGGCGATTTAGCAAGACCCTTTCTCAAAATAAAGAGAGTTAAGGATGTAAACATCTCAGTAGACTACTCCTAGGTTTAATCCCCAGTACTACAAAAAATATGAAAAATAAGAATAAATAAAATCAATGTCTATCTTCCACATTAGACTGTTAATTCCCAAGGGTTCACTCTGCTTTACTCTGGATATTAAAATCTCTTTGTGCTGAGCATCTTGTGCATGTTTGTTGAATAACTAAATGAATCCCAGACTTAGAATGAGAAAACCTCTCAGGACATAGTTTAATACTTAAACTTTATGGAGAACCTGATGAAATTTACTGATCCTTTTCCCAGATACAGATTATAGACACAGAAAAATTTGCACATAGTTTTCATGAAGAGTCATATATGAATTAGATCCCAAAATAAGAGCCTTTAACTTAAAGTTATTGAGGTCTACTTTATTCATTTCAAAGGTAAGGATATTGATACTCTTAAGTAATTAGAGTTGACATTATTATATTGACTTACTAGAAGGATAAAATACCCGTGACTTTCTGTGTTTCACAGTATGTTAATTTGGTTGGTTGGACATTTTTCTGATTGATATATATATCTGAGGGGTTAAGTGCCCCTGGGTTCAGTCCCTGGTACCAAAAGGAAAGGAAAAGGAAACACTGCAAATGTAGGTTAAGGAGCTGGGAAATGGAAATGGAAAACATAAATTCATGTTTTGATTTGAATACTTTTTTTTATTATTTGAAAACTTTTCTTTGGGGAGCTTTTTACCAAGTTATTTAATTTTTCTGGTCTTCAACTTTTTTGCCCCCCCCCCCCCCCTATAAAATTAACAGGTCAGATTTAGTGCTTTGGGTTTTTAAACATACATGCCATCAGAAATACCTCTACACTTTGAGGTTGTAAGCCATTAAATAAAGTTGTGATCTTTGTAGTGTTACAAATATGCAAGTGTTAAGTCAATATAGCATTTATTCCATAAATACCATTGTCTTTCATATTTAGGGATATGCTACTAGCACTACACTGAAATATATACGTGAGCAGCAAATAGTATCACATCTTCTTGTGGTCCTTTGGTTTGAGACTTTGATCACTGAATGACTACACTTTTCACTGGAACAACCACTTCCCTTTGAACATTTTGAGACATTCTTTATTCAAAGCAGATTTTATTTTGGCATAGGTCTCTACTATCTTTTTTCTCCCTGGTCAAGTGAAGTCTGCTCTTAGTTGTTTGCCCCTGTAACATTTAATTACTGTTTTTCAATAAATACATTTGTAGATACTATTTTTCTCTTCTAGTTTGAAGTCTAAAGTTGAATGAAATTATGAAGAGAGGGTATTTAATTACAAAAATTAAAACCTAGGTTCATAAAATCTGATTAAGCACATTACTTGCTCTGTGAAGTTTTCTATATTTAACAAAATATATAAATTTCAGTATTCCTGGAGTTTTGTTGTCAGAGTCCTAGATTTGTTTGGAAATTGCCTTTGGGCACCTTATTTAATTTTATTTTTCGGTAATACTGAGAATTTAATCCTGGGCCTTGTACATGCTAGGCCAACACTCTACTGCTGAGCTCTATCCCTAGTCCCCCCCCACACTACCCACTTTTATTCTTTATTTTGAGACAGGATCTTACTAAGTTGACCAGGCTAGACTCAGACTTGCTATCCTCCTGCTCACTTCCCAGGTAACTAGGATTACAGGCATGTACTGTTGCTTATGGCAGTATCTGATCACTTTAATTATACTCTAATTAACTTTAAAGAAATGATTTGGTTAAGAAAAGGATTCATGTATAATTTGTCCTGGGTGGGCCAGTCCTTACGCATCTTCATATGTCCAAAACGTCGGGTACAGTGTATGCTACCTCATGCTGATGGTCTGCACCCTTTGAGGATTTACCCTGCAAACAACTTCCATCAGAAGCCAGCACTTATGAGGGACTTTAAGGATTTTTATAGATATTCTTTTTTTTTTTTTTTCTTTCTTTTGGTAATGGGAATTGAACCCAGGGTCACTTAATCACTGGACCACATCCCCAGCCCTTTTTATTTTTTATCTTGAGACAGAATCTTGCAAAGTTGCTTAGACTGGCCTTTTTTTGGGGGGCGGTACCAGGATTGAACTTGGGCACTCAACCACTGAGCCACATCCCAAACCCTATTTTGTGTTTCTTATTAAGAGACAGGGTCTCACTGAGTTGCTTAGTGTCTTGCCATTGCTGAGGCTGGCTTTGAACTTGTGATCTTCCTGTCTCAGCCTCCTGAGCTGCTAGGATTACAGGCGTGAGCCACCATACCTGGCTTAGACTGGCTTTGAATTTGGCAATCCTCCTGCCTCAGCCTTCTAAGCCACTGGGATTAAAAGGCATACACCACCATGCCCAGCTAGGTATCCTTATTTCGTGTAGTTTCTTGAGTGAAGTGAAATTTTTATCTTTTCCAGGATGCTAATACTAATAATTTCCAGAATGCTATCACATAATAAAAGTGTATATTTTACTAATTAGATTTAATGATTTTAAACATTTACACTGATAAGTGGCTGCAGGTATTTATGACATACTATTCTTTTTTTTTTTTTTATCTTAAAGGATTGGACCCTGGCAAACAGATTAAATTGGATTCCAGTGCACAGTTTGGATACTACTTTCGTGTAACCTGTAAGGAAGAAAAGGTCCTTCGTAATAATAAAAACTTTAGTACAGTAGATATCCAGAAGAATGGTGTTAAATTTACTAACAGGTTTGCACATCTATATTATATATATTTTTTTTTTTTTTTTTTTTTTTTTTTTTTTATATTTATTTATTTTTCGGTGGACACAACATCTTTGTTTGTATGTGGTGCTGAGGATCGAACCCGGGCCGCACGCATGCCAGGCAAGCGCGCTACCACTTGAGCCACATCCCCAGCCCCTATATTATATTTTTAAGCCTTCAATACTTGCATGGATTCTCTAGTGAAATGTGAATTATCTGTAATCGGAAGATTTTACCTTAGTTATTATTCATTGGTATAAAGCATTAGGTAAGAGTCAAGTTTTACTTTCTTCCAAGAGGCTAGTCAAATGTCCCAACACCATTTGTAAAGTAATCCTCTCCCTCCTTGACTGAAGTGGAAATTTGAGCCTATTTAAGGCTATTTTTTTTCTCTTAACTGTCTCACCATTCTTTTGTCATACTCTATAGTTTGAATCCTTATTTATATTATGTTTTCATATCCATTAGAGCTAGTTCCTCCTAATGCCTCTGCTTTAGTTATTTTGTTATTTTTTTCCTAAGAAAACTTTACTATCATTTATCAAATTAAAAATTTTCGGTATTTCAACTGAATGTATAAATTAGTTTAGGAGAGCCTTCACGAGGCCATTCACTAAATTACAGCTTTTTTATTATGTTCTGTGTTGAAAAAAATTCCTTACCAGTTTCTGTTGCCTTTTCACTTGCTAATTTTAGAAAATTCCTGATGCAAATCATTCATAGAAGAATATTAAGAAATCTTCTAGGTGGGCTTGGTGACACACTGTAGTCCCAGCAGTTCAGGAGGCTGAGATAGAAGGAACACAAGTTCAAAGCCAGCCTCACCAAAATCGAGGTGCTAAATAACTCAGTGAGACCCTGTTTCTTAGTAATACAAAATAGGGCTGGGGATGTGGCTCAGTGGCCAAGTGACCCTGGGTTCAATCCCTGGTAACCCCCAATCTATCAAGTTTGTTTTTTATAACACCTTTCTGAAGTAAATGGAACATGAATATTACTTTCATAGATTTCAGTTCCCCCAAGTTAGACGGCTAATATTAATGGATATGAAACTCAGGTCTTCTGTTGTCAAGTCTAGTTCTGTTGTTTTCCCAACACACTGTATTCCTCCTGTTTTAAGAAATATATATATTTTAGCTTACATAAGACTGAACTTTTAGCCGAGCCTGATGGTGCACACCTGTAATCCCAGCGGCTCGGGAGGCGAGACAGGAGGATCACGAGTTCAAAGACAGCCTCAGCACTTTAGTGAGGTGCTAAGCAGCTCAGTGAGACCCTGTCTGTAAATAAAATACAAAATAGGGCTAGGGGATATGGCTCAGTGGTTGGGTGCCCCTGAGTTCAATCCCTGGTACCGAAAGGAAGGAAGGAAAGAAGGGAGGAAGGAAGGACTTTTGGTGTTATAATCATCTTTAGATCAACATGGGTTGGTTACATAAAAGAAATTAAACTGGATGACCTCATGGTACCAAAAGTTGCAGAAAAATTTTTCACTTGTAAGGAGTGAGCAGTTGAATGCTTCCTTTGTGTGACTCTGTGATCATATCATTTTTCTCCTTAAAACCTCCAGTGCCAGGCCTGGGGATGTGGTCAAGTGGTAGTGCGCTCACCTGGCATGCGTGAGGCACTGGGTTTGATCCTCAGCACCACATAAAAAAATAAAATAAAGATATTGTGTCCACCTAAAACGAAAACAAACAAAAATCCCTCCAGTGCCTATTGATTATTCAGAATAAAATCTAAAAGTCTTCATATGGGCTATGTAATCTGGTCTCTGCCTACTTCAGCTTTTCTTTCAGTTCACTTCTTCACTCAGTGGTTCTGTTTTTACAATGTGTTTGCCTCTTGCTTTTCTTCCTTTAATTATTTCCATTTACCCTTTCAGAGAGAGAGAGAGAGAGAGAGAGAGTGTGTGTGTGTGTGTGTGTGTTTTCCTACTTGCTCATTCTTGAGCTATACTGTGCTGTGCTATTGACCAAGTACACAGTCGCTGCCCTAACCCTTCCACTTCAGATGCTTACTTCCCTCTCTCTTCTAGGTCCCTTCTTTTGGTAATTTCATTCCCTTTCTTTGATGCCAGTGAATATTTTTCCTCTTTTTCATCTTCATTTTTTGTTATTTTAATTTCTAGTTTTATATTCACATTTTTCAATTAATAAGATATAGTTTTCAAAGCATTTTCCTCATTTGTAGAACTTTGGTAGCAAAAGATAGTTATATACAGTCAAAATGAGAAGAAACATATTTGTGTGTTAAAATGGGAATGGCCCTCTTCTTAAGTAAGGATTCATTTAAGTATTTATAAAAGGTCATAGGTCAGAATTTTAATCGAGTGAAAAATCTTTATAGCCAATGCTGTGCCAATGTGTTATTCTAAACATTGGAGAGGAATATAAATAAACAGTTCTAGCCACATCTGCACCTTATAGGTTGTCCCACTTTCTACTTGTATTTCCATTTTAATGATCAGTTTTGATGTTTCATAAGACAGATACTCTGGATATGTTTTAGGTAATGTACATCTAGTAAATATTTTGATGTTTTTAATGATGCCATTATCTTGATTTGCAGTAAGTTGTCTTCTTTAAATGAAGAATATACTAAAAATAAAGCTGAATACGAAGAGGCCCAGGATGCCATTGTCAAAGAAATTGTCAATATTTCTTCAGGTAAATTTAAGAGAACCATTATATTAACTGTTCTGAATGTGACCTGGGTTTTGCTAATAAAAAAGAATCAGGATGTTTGAAGAATGTTTTGTTTTACAAAAATTGTTTTAACCCACTATCTATGGGTTCAACAGATTAGGTTGTAGAAATATAAATTAGAAATGAAGCAAGACATTTTGAGTTCTGTGTGCCATTTTGTAGATGTTCAGAATCTGGTCCACTCTGGATCCACTGTTTGAAATGATTTTTTTAATTAAAGCGATAGCACAACTTGGCATTATGTTGTTGCCTTTAGAACAGAATTCAACCTATGTTACAGGTGACAGTGTATTCCACTGAAAGGTTTGACCACCACTGTGTGTATATTGACCTTTATTGTACCTTTCAGAAATGTGCAAGCAACCGAGTGATCAAAGTTAGCATCACCAGTCATGGGACAAATGACATTAAGTGCTTCCTGATATGGTACAGAGAGGATATACAGTCACCTAGTATTTCCCCACCACCACCACCCAGCGCCCCAAATGCTTGGGATCAAACCCAGGGCCTTGTACACACTATGCAGGTACCCCACCACTGAGCTACATCCCTGGGCCTCTTTGAGACAGGATCTTGCTAAATTGTAAGGCTAACTTCAAAACTCCAGATCCGCCTGCCTCAGCCTCCAGAATAGCTGGGATTACAAACATGTAATCCCATGTATATGAGATTACATGGCCATGTATGTAGTATTCTTAACAAAAAAATATTTAATTCAGCTATAATTAAGGAGAAAAATTGTGGGACTTTCTTTTTTAGGTCTAAACTCTTTAAAAATGTCATGATCATGAAGTAAAAAGAGGAACGGACATATCTGTTCTACATTAAAGGAGATATTTCTGGGCAAGGTGGCACATGACTGTAATCCCAGTGGGTCAGGAGGCTGAGGATGGAAGATTGTGAGTTCAAATCCAGCTCAGCAATTTAGCAAAGCCCTAATCGATTTAAAAAGGGCGGATGATGTGGCTAAATAGTTAAGTGCCCCTGGGTTCACTCCCTGGTACCCCCCCCCCAAAAAAAGGAGATATAAAAAGACAGGACAACCAAATGCAGTGGGGTCTATAGTCATTTACTAGATTAGGTTAGAGTTGAGGACACTTTTGGGACAATTGGGAAAGTTTAATATGAGACCATCTTCTATCAATATTCAATTTCTTGGATATGTTAATGGCATTATGATTAAGTAGGAGGATGTCCTTGTTCTCAGAATATGTATGCTGAATTATTTGAGGGTAAAGAATCTTTTTTTTTTTAATTGTTTGGAGGTATAATTTTATAAATTGGGTTCAGTGACACTTGTCTTTATCCCAGCTACTTGGGAGACTAAGGCATGCAGATACCAAGTTTGTGGCCAGCCTAGACAACTTGGAGAGACTCTTCTGA
Source organism: Marmota monax (assembly GCF_021218885.2). Lineage (NCBI taxonomy): Eukaryota > Metazoa > Chordata > Mammalia > Rodentia > Sciuridae > Marmota > Marmota monax. The sequence goes on along the minus strand of NW_026692194.1, from coordinate 19,325,043 downwards.
AATAAAAAGCACCAAGGGCAGAGGGTATGGCTAGCATGTGTGAGACAGAATTCAATTCCTAGTACTAGTTGTAGATTGTTTTATTGTTACAACATAGTGAGGGAGAAGGAAATGTAAAACTTAAAAGATTTTATTTTAATATGCTTTATGTATTGGTATTGAGATGAATTGAATTGATTTGTAAAATTTGCATTTCTCTTGGTGATATCAGATAACTGTAGCACAATAATTTAGCTGAATTGTGTTCCCAAACTTTGTTTGCATTTTTAAGAACCCATGTAAATACTGTGAATCTTTAAAAAAAAAAAAGAACATTCACCACTTAGCTAGTGAAAGGGTCTAGGTTTTAACATTTAAATGGAAGGTTCTGTATATGGAGTTAACCTGAATTGAAACAGAACCTTTTTTAATATTTATTTTTTAGTTTTCGGCAGACACAACATCTTTGTTTGTATGTGGTGCTGAGGATTGAACCCGGGCCGCATGCATGCCAGGCGAGCGCACTACCTCTTGAGCCACATCCCCAGCCCCAAGCCACATTTTGTCGTGCTAAAGACTATATACTTTTTGTTAAGATGCTTTCTAAAAATATATATGTAAAATTATTCTCAGTATGTAAGAAATCTTATGAATTTGAAAATAATTATAGGGGCTGGTGTTGTAGCTCAGTGGTAGGGTGCTTACCTAGCATATACAAGGCCATGGGTTTGATCCCCTGCACTGCTAAAAATAAATAATCATTGTAAATACTCCACTCTTTCCTAGAGGTTTCTAAAGAAAAGATCTGCTAGAGAAAAATATAATAAAAATTTTTTAAAAAACTGGGTCATTTTAGAGATGAGCTCAACATTCCTACCCCTTTTTATTTATTTTGAGACAGGCTCTCACTAAGTTGCTTTAAGGCTTTGCTAATTTGCTGAAGCTATCCTTGAACTTCCTATCCTTCTGCCTCAGCCTCCCAATTTGCTAATATTACAGGTGTGCACCAAAGTATGATAAAACAGAACAGAATTATTTGTACTCAACCCATTCATAAGTAAATGAATTTTTAAAATATTTTTAAATTTTATTTATTTATTTGTATGTGGTGATGAGAATCAAACCCAGTGCCTCACATATATTAGGCAAGTGCTCTACGACTGAGCCACAATCCCGCTCCAATAAGTAAACTTTTATTGTCAAAACATTTTATCACTTTTATGGAAACAATTAAAAATAAGTCCTGCCTTTTGATTAAATTTATAATTTGGGGTTTTTCTAAAATTAAATACTTTACACTTGAATGACTAGTGAAATAGTGTGACATGTGAGTCTGTCATACTGTTGTTATACCACCCCTCCAAACTGTTGACATTTAGAATCTATTCTGAAAATTTGGACCATTGTTACTGTCTTCACATGTTGTCTAGCCTGTGTCGGGGGCTTTTGAATGCTCTAGTGAATAGAATCTTGTGTTTTAAGTGGCAATTATGGATCTAAATTTATGCTAAAATTCTCTGCATGTGGTACTGATTGAAAAATATAAAAACTCAGCTAACAATCTTACAGTCGTTGGTTTGTAAATGCATAAGTCTTAATAGTCTCCTTATAGCTTGCTACTGAGTGCATGCATATTTCTTGTGATGGTTGTGAGGTGTCATCCTGTTTTCAGATTCTTAAAATTCAGGAAAAAGTATGTTTTAAAATTGAGGGTATGATATTTTGTTGGATTTTGGTAAGTAAAAGCATCACATTCTTTTGAAACAGCACTGGACATTGAACCTAGGGCCTTGCAGATGCTAGACAAGAGCTATGACCTTTGACCCTTGAGCCATGACCTCAACCTTTTTTGTGTTCGGGTTGTTTTTTGGTGGAACAGTGTCTAGTAAAATTTTGTTTAAAAAGTATGTTAGGAGGCTCGGCTCAGTGGCAGAGCACTTAACCTAGCATGTGTGAGGCACTGGGTTCAATTCTCAACACTGCAAATAAATAAATTAAAGTCCTAACAACAACTAAAACATATTTAAGAAAAGAAAAGGACTTTCTGACTTTGGATGGATCTGGAGACTCTTGTGCTAAATGAAATAAACCAATCCCAAGAACCATATTTCTGATGTGCGGATACTAACACCCAATAAGGGAGCGGGGAATAGAAGTTCATTGGATTAGACAAAGGGGAATGAAGGGAAGGAAGGAGGATGGTGTTAGGAAAGATGAATGAATCACACATGAGTTTCCTATGTTTGTATATGAATACACCACCTGTGAAACTCCGCATCATGTTCAGCCACAAGAATGGGACCTAATTAAGTTTTACTTCATGTATGTATAATATGTCATAATATAGTCTACTGTCATATATATCTAAAAATAACAAATTTAAAAAGGAAAAAGTATGTTAGGGAAATGGGTTTTAAAACTCCCATATGTGGGAGTTAAATTTATTCTTATAGCTTATATCTTTTTAAAAATTATTTGATATTCCTTTGTACATTTTCTGTTTTTAATTTTATACAGGCTATGTAGAGCCAATGCAGACACTAAATGATGTGTTAGCTCAGCTAGATGCTGTTGTCAGCTTTGCTCATGTGTCAAATGGAGCACCTGTTCCATATGTACGACCAGTCATTTTGGAGAAAGGACAAGGAAGAATTATATTGAAAGCATCCAGACATGCTTGTGTTGAAATTCAAGATGAAGTTGCATTTATTCCTAATGATGTACACTTTGAAAAAGATAAACAGATGTTCCACATCATTACTGGTATTTAAAAAAAAAAAAAACTTTGGGGCGGGTAACATTTTTCTTTTATGTTAGAATACAAATGTTTTAAATTTACGAAGAAAATCCAACCCTTGACATTAGAAAACGAACATGTTCATTCTGGTTAGTAAAATATTCACATTTGGATTAAAGGGAAGATTTGGAGGGGAGATTAAGGCTTATGTGAAAATATTGTATTCTGATTCAGTGGTTCACAGCATTTAAAAACCAGCATCCCCCTCAAAGCTTGTATTTGAGTCAGTTACTTTCAGAAGTTGAGGTCGTTGAAGGAGAGGCAAAATTTGATGGCTAGAAGAACCTCAGCTTAGGTAGCAGTTTCTTTTAAGACATGGCACTATATTCATATTAAACACAGCATAGCCTTGCATATAGACCAATGTAACATATCTAAGCTGAGGTGTTTTGAGAGATCATAACAAGACTCGAGAGATCAAAAGAGGGAAGGAAGTAGGAGTCTTAGGACAGATATATTTGGGAAACAGGATTGTATTTTATTTCTTCAAATATGTTTTTAAGTTATGTACTTAATCTAATCCTAGCAAATAATTTGATGGTTGCCAAAAGAGGAGTTGTATCTTAGAGCTTTAAGATGAAATTTAAGTGATTTGAAGAATTTGACCAATGCTGATCCATTCAGTTAGACTTTGACTACTTTATAAGTAAATAAGGTACAGGCATCTCTGTGAGCTGCAGGGAGATATGTGTATGATCTTTCTAGACCATAGTCAAATTATAGTTGAGATATTTTTCATACTCCTCCTGATGAAGGACCCAGTGCTGGTTTTTCTGAAGAAATAATAGCATTGCCTTAAGGGGTAGGATGGGCAGTGACTTGGTCCACGTCTTTGAGTGGCTTATGGTTCTTCTAATTTGCCATGTGGCTTAGATGAATAATCATCAGTATACAGCTTAGGACTAGCAGTCCACTTATTAGCAGAAAGAAGTTAATAATGCTTTTTGATATAATTTGCTTTATAGGTCCCAATATGGGAGGTAAATCAACATATATTCGCCAAACTGGGGTGATAGTACTCATGGCCCAAATTGGATGTTTTGTACCGTGTGAATCAGCAGAAGTATCCATTGTGGACTGCATCTTGGCTCGGGTGGGGGCTGGTGACAGTCAGTTAAAAGGAGTCTCCACATTCATGGCTGAAATGCTGGAAACTGCTTCTATCCTCAGGTAATTGCTTGTTCTAGTGCCCTGAAGTGGAAATGAATGTACATCTCATAAGAAGTACATTAAAAGATTTATCCATAAAATATCTGAAAACATTATCAGAGTCTAATGGTTGTGTTCCTACAAACTTTGTGCACTTTGTATTTTCTTAAAAGGGTGTTTGAAGCTGGGTGCTGTAACTTGTCCCTCTACTCCCACCTACTAGGGAGGCCAGGGCGGTAGGATCACTTGACCCCAGGAAGTTTTGAGACCAGCTTAGGCAACATATGAGACCCTGTCCCAAAAAAGTGGGGAAGGTATGATTGGTGATTTTTTTTTTTTTTTTTTTAAGTTTTGAGACTGATTCCTTGCTAAGTTGCTGAGACTGTACTCAAACCTATGATCCTCCTGCCTCAGCCTCCCAAGAAGATGAGATTACTGACATGTACCATCCTGTCTGGCAAAGCTTTGATTAATTTTGAAGTTGTTTCCCTACAGTTTCTGGTAGTAGCCCCTCCTTATAAGTCTGCCTCCCTGTGATGCTTTTGCTTCGACTGTTTATACTACTTGGAATACTCCTTCTTGCCCTTTATCCAAGTCCTTTCCAGTCTTTAAGGCCCTAATGATGAAAATTCTGATGAATTTTCTTTACATAAAAAACTAAGATCATAGGTGTTTCTTTTCAGCTACTGCTGTTTGATATGAGTGTAGTTCATTGTTTATTTTATAGGTTACTGAAATTCTTTGTCTTTATTTTACTTTCTAGAAGTTTCCTTGAAATCAGGGACTTTACTTTCTGTTTCTTGGTATCTCCTAAAGTACTTTCAATACATTAGGTTTCTAGTAAATTATGTGTTAATATAGTTTCTAGAAGGATCTGTTGTTCGTGAGGAATAATAAAAGCAATACAAATGTTTGGCATAGTAGTTAGATTAATATTCATAATTTGAAAGATAATCTGGTAATTTACAGAAAAAAAGAAATAACCAAGGATCACTGAAAGGCTGGCAAATTCACTAATTTTTTAAAAAATCCTCATACTTGTTTAAAGATAAGAATAGTAATAACTGGGATTGATGAGGCTTTGGCAGACACACAATTTACACAACCACCATCAGGGTATGTGAGTGTTCATGTCATCAAACGCTGCTCCCATCTTTATTCAATTTTATTTTATTTTTTAAAAATTTGGGGGTGATTTGCTGGGCTTGGTGGCACATGCCTGGAATCCCAGCAGCTTGCTAAAACAGGAGGATTCCAAATTCAAAGTCAGCCTCAGCAACAGAAAGGTACTAAGCAACTCAGACCCTGTCTCTAAATAAAATACAAAACAGGACTGGGAATGTGCTCAGTGGTTGCGTACCCCTGAGTTCATTGCCCTGTACTTTAAAACAAAAAAAAAGTGATTTAGCTGGGTATGTGATGCGTACCTGTAATCTCAGTAGTTTAGGAGAATGGTGACTTCTGAGGCTGGCCTCAGCATTTTTGATTCTGTCTCAAAAAGGGGAGGGGCTCCGGGATTTACCACTCAGTGGTAGAGTGCTCCCAGATTCAGTCCCTAGTACCACACACATAAAATCTTAGAGTGATTAATCTATTATGTTTGTGCTATATATCTTTCCCAATGTATTATCTTAATTTTGGTTTTTGTTTTGTATTACTAAATACTGTGCCATGGCAAATTTTCATGTAATTATGTGTTTCAGGTCTGCAACCAAAGATTCTTTAATAATCATAGATGAATTGGGAAGAGGAACCTCTACCTATGATGGATTTGGACTAGCGTGGGCTATATCCGATTACATTGCAACAAAGATTGGTGCTTTTTGCATGTTTGCAACTCATTTTCATGAACTTACTGCCTTAGCCAAACAGATTCCCACTGTTAATAACCTACATGTCACAGCATTAACCACTGAAGAGACCTTAACTATGCTTTATCAGGTGAAGAAAGGTAAGTATGTACCATTGATGTACCTTAAATTCAGAATGTGACAGTGGAAAACTTATTGAATTTAAAATAATCAATAAATTGCCTTATTCCTTCTTAGTATCAATCATTGAGATTTTTGTAAAGCACATTTAGTTGTAACTTTCCAGTCTCAGGAGCCAGGAACATTGTATATTATCTATATTTCTGTATCTTGAGATAGGACCTCTTATTCCAAACATAGAATAATCTATAGTCTCAAACATCGCCACAGAGGGATTTACCCACCTCTGTAGCAGTATTCCTTGTCAGATTAGCTCTAGCTAATAACGATATGCTTTGAAGTTCCAAGGCTCTAGGTTATTTTATTGTTAATAAAATAATTAATTACTTGATTGGGGGAGCAGGTATCAGAGATTGAACTCAGAGCACTCGACCACTGAGCCGCATCTCCAATGTATTTTATTTAGAGACAGGGTCTCACTGAGTTGCTGAGGGCCTTTCTTTTGCTGAGGCTGGCTTTTAACTTGCGATCCTCCTGCCTCCCAAGCTGCTGGATTTCAGGCGTGCGCCACCACGCCCAGCTAATTTTTTTTTTTTTTTAACAGTTGATATATAATTGCGGCAAAAATAGAAAGTCTGTAATAACTTTGTAGTCGCCATTCATATTAAATGTTTGGAAAGACTGTCTTAATTCACCTTATTTTATATAAATGGGAATGAATATAAGCTACCTACTTGGGTCAAAAATTCCATTATCATTTGTTTTCACTGATTCAGAATCAGGATGAGAGTGTATGCTGGGCAACAGCTCCAGAGGCTGAGGCAGGAAGATTGTGAGTTCAAAGCCAGCCTCAGCAATTCATCGAGGTGCTTATTAACTCAGTGAGAACCTGTCTCTAAATAAAATAGGGCTGGAGATGTGGCTCAGTGGTTGAGTGCCCCTGAGTTCAACCTCTGGTGCCCACCATCCTCCCAAAAAGAGAGTGTAGAAGAATGGTGAACAACTTTTCTAAGAAAAAATACTATAAATTCTTCAATACACTCATCTTACTGATTTTCTTGAGTGACTTATCCCGGGAAAATAATAGGACCATTCACTAGTAATGAGTCAGTATGTCTTGAATTTAATTCTGTTCTTAACTAGTGACACTTGTATATGTAACCCTTTTCTCCTTAGTACTTTTTTCCTCATAAAATGGGAAAACCACAGAGATGGTAGGTTTTTGTTTGTTTCTCTCCCTCTCAGCTTTAGATAGTAGGCCTCTGAGGATTCATCTATCAAGCTTTTCCTCTGCTATTTTTATTTTTCATGCTACATTTGTCAAGGATAAAATACAGCACTAAGTGCCAAGTCATAATCACTTCTCACTTGAAGCTTGATTAAAATCCTTTTATCTAAGTTACTCTGAAACATTTGGCTAATGTATTTGAAAGAATCCAAAATTAAGTTTCCTGATGACAAGGTAAGAAGGATAAATTCATTTACATAAATTGCTGTCTTTCACCGTCTTCCCTCACGCACTCTTTCCCTCCCAATTTCTTTTAGGTGCTTGTGATCAGAGTTTTGGGATTCACGTTGCAGAGCTTGCTAATTTCCCTAGGCATGTAATAGAATGTGCCAAACAAAAAGCCCTGGAACTCGAAGAGTTTCAGAATATTGGAGTCTCACAAGGAGGTGATGAAACAGAACCAGCGGCAAAGAAGTGCTATCTGGAAAGAGAGGTTTGTCAGTTTGTTTTTGTAGTTATTTAATGATCTCTGTGTTACATAAACCAAATCACCAAGATGAATTAGTTTCTTTCCTGTATAAATGATTCCAGTGTTTACTTTCTTTTTTTGCAACCAAGGGTGCTCTATTACTGAACTGCATCCCCAGGCTGCCTCAAACTTGTGATCCTTCTGCCTTGGCCTTCTGAGTCATTGGGTTTATAGGCATTTGCCACTGTACCCAGGCTCTGATCATTCTTATTGGCTTTCACATGTTTCTTTGCATGGCCAAGAATCCATCTCTGATATTTTGATTTCTGTACCATGTAAATCTGCATGATGAAATCATAGCATTTTCAAGGGGTAGCAGGCCAAAAAAAAAAAAATTATAGCATTCAGGACTGGGATATAGCTCAGTGGTAGATTACACACTTAGTATGGGCAAGGACCTGGTTTCAATCCCTATTACCAAAAAGAGGGGAAAAAAAAAAGATTTTAAAATTAGGAATACTAAATCTAGGTTTAAAATTAGTTATTCAAAGGAGCTAAAGATAAAGATGTCCAGTTAAGTTAGATGGTGAAGATATCTAAAGATATTCTTCATTTCTGCCTTCCATTTATTTACACTGTAGTTGAGGAGATAAGAACAATAAATATACCATAGAGTATAAAGTGGTATGAGACAAATGTTTGTTAAAATAAGTTGTTTGTGGGCAGGATGCTTGTTCTAATGGGAGGAATGGAGCTTATTTTGGGCCTTCTCTAAGTAAGGGGTCAAACTTAGATGTTTACACAGAAAGGTACAACATATGTCTAACTTGTTTTTTGGTTTTTTTTAAAGCTAAGTCTTGTATGCCTGTAATCCCAGCAGCTCAGGATACTAAGGCAGGAGGATCACAAGTTTTAAAGCCAGCTTCAGCAACTAGTGAGGCCCTATCTCAAAATAAAATATGAAAAACAGCTGGGGATGTAGCTCAGTGGTTGAGTGCCCTGGGTTCAATTCCTGGTACCAAAAAAAAAAAAAAAAAACAATTATTTGAAGATTTCTAAAAAAAAATTGTATGCCAGGAAAATATTAAGTAAAGAAAATTAAGCAGTAAATTTTTTTTTTCTCTCTCTCTCTCTTTAACAGTTTTTTTTTTTTTTTTTTTTTTTTTTTAGAGAGAGGGAGAGAGAGAATTTTTTTAATATTTATTTATTTTTCAGCTTTTGGCGGACACAACATCTTTGTTTGTATGTGGTGCTGAGGATCGAACCCGGGCCGCACGCATGCCAGGCGAGCGCGCTACCACTTGAGCCACATCCCCAGCCCAGCAGTAAATTTTTATAGACACAAAATAAAAGAATCTTAATTGATGCACTGCCTAGTCCTGTAACATTTATTGCAGCATTTATTATGACAACTTTTTACTTGGCATTATTTTAACTTTTACCCAGTGAGTTTTTTGTTGTTGTTGATTTTTTTTTTTTTCTTCTTACTTGAAGGATAGATGGTTGCTACAATATCAAACTTACTTGCTTTTGGTGATCTGGGATTGGAAAAGTTCTTATATGGAATCGTTGGTTTCCAAGTAGAACAAAAGTCGTATGCTTTTGATATTATAATATATCCAAAAGTTTTAAAGCTTTATGCTAAATTGCTGGGGCTTTGAGCTCATGATCCTCCTGCCTCAGCCTACTAAGCCACTGGGATTACAGGCATGTGCTGCTGCACCCAGCTACCATTTACTTTTAAGATACTTATTACCAATCAACTCCCTGGTGTGAAAGCATCCTATTTACTTCTGCTTTATGTGCAGTAATATACATTTATATAGTACATGCTTTGTCAGGACTGTTCTAAACAACTTACACATATTAACTCTTTTTAATTCTCATAACAGATGTATGAGGTTGGTAATATTAATATCCCCATTTTATAGGTGAGGAATGGAATGTGAGCTTATGTCCAAGGGTCACATAGCAAATAATAACCACAGCAAAAACTGTAAATAAAACAGAAGCATTGTGTGCTTGTGTGTGAGAGAGAATTTTGGTTACTATTTGCCTTAACAATAAACCTTGAATTCTTTTTTTCCCCAGAAGATTGTTTATATATGAATTATAAAAGCAGAGGGACTTGAGAACTACTAAAAATTCCAATTCCTTTGTTATCAGCAGCTGAAAAAAAATTAATAAATGTATTTTTAAAGATTTTATTATGTATCCTAGACATTGCATACATACTAATAAAAATGTTCTTTAAATGTAGGTAGTATATTTACATTGAAATTTTTTAAAAACAATTTATTGCTAACTAATGTGACTTAGAAAAGACATCTTAATGACTGTTGGGATGTTCTTATTTTTCAGCAAGGTGAAAAAATTATTCAGGAGTTTCTATCCAAGGTGAAGCAAGTGCCCTTTACTGAAATGTCGGAAGAAAACATTAAAATAAAGTTAAAACAGCTGAAAGCTGAAGTAATAGCAAAGAATAATAGTTTTGTAAATGAAATCATTTCACGAATAAAGGTTACTACATGAAAGAAAATCCAGGAATGGAATGAAAATAGTATTGATAAGCTATTGTCTGTAAGACTTTTGTATTGTTTTATAGTAACCCTTTTTCTGTAGTGTTTGACTAGTTGACTATCAATGCCCATTGAATATCAATTTAATAAAATATTTAGTAATAGTACATTTTCAAAGATCTTTATTTTGGAAATTGAGAGCTGTAACTAAGGACTATTTAAATGGACATGGGGCAAAATTTGCTGAATTTTATAAATAAAATCATGTAGTTTGTGGAATATCGAATGTGTCGTATTTCTTTGTACTAAGTTTTATTCATATGTGTTCTAATAAATAAGTGCCCCAAAGTCTTGTAAACTTGAAGAATCTGGAAGGCACCATTGAAGATCACTTCCAGTAGCTGAGCACAGTGGTATACCTGTAATCCCAGTGCCCCAGGAGGCTGAAGCCCCAGGATCACAAGTTCAAAGCCAGCCTCAACAATTTAATTAGCAAGGCCCTAAGTAACTCAGTAAGACCCTGTCTCTAATAAGATATGAAAGGGCTGGGGATATGACTTAAGTGGTTAAGTGCCCCTGGGGTTCAATCCCCAGTCTCCACCCCACTTACTCCCCAAATTAATTTCCAGTGATTTCTCAGTGTCCATCAGCTAACTGCATGTACTTTAGCCAAGGGATTTATTTATAATATATATATATATATTTTAGTTGTAGTTGGATATAATACCTTTATTTACTTATTTATTTTTATGTGGTGCTGAGGATTGAACCCAGTGCCTCACACATGGTAGGCTAGTGTTCTACCACTGAGCCACAACCCCAGCCCACCAAGGAATTTATTAATTCAGAGTCTGAGTATGACCTTGCACTCAACCTGCTATTCACTCACCTCTAATCTGTGGTGAGACTTAGAAATCTGGATTTTAACAAAGCATTGCTTTGGGAATCTTGATTTAATCTATTATTTTATAGGAAAAAAAAATGAGGGGTTAAGAGTTAAGGGCTTGGTTGTGCACCATGCGGGGCGGGGGGGGTGGGGTGTTGAAGAACAGTCTTCAGTAAATAAATTGTAGTGAGATGGGGAGGGGGGATATCCATATAGAAACTAATAAAATTGTACTCCGTGTAATATATAAAAATCAAGTCCAGTGAATTTTAGACCAAATGTACAAAACTATCAAGCTTTTAGTGCTTGGTTTATAGTTCTGTACAAGATAATACTTAAATACTTTTATATCTTTGGGGGAAATTCCTTAAGTCATACATTTAGCTATATTGAAATGCAAAACAAAGGTATCACAAAGTAAAAAGACAAGACCCTTTGTGGAGCCAGTGAGGTGGTCCATGGTTCTAATCCAGCAATTGAGGTAGGATTGTAATTCAAGGCCAGTCTTGGTAACTTAGTGATACCTTATTTCATAATAAAAAATGGGCTGGGGTAGAGTGCTTCCCTAGCATGTGAGAGGCCCTCTGTTCAGTCCCTAGTATCAGATGCATACAAAATCAAAGACCTTATATTCAGATAAAGAATCAAAATCACTAAGGAAAGAAACATTTAAGGGTCTCCATACAGCTCAATAACAAAAAGATAACTGGATTTAAAAGTGGGCAAAAAAATCTAAATATTTTTCCAAGGAAGATAAGTAAATAGTTATAGATGAAAAGAGACAGACAAGGGAAATGCAAGTTAAATCTCTGAAGAACTACCATTTAACAATTAGGATAGTTAAAAAGTCAGATGGTAAGCATTGGCAAGGATGTGGGAAAATTGGAACTCTCATACACCAGTGGCGGGAATGTAAAATGATGTAACTGCTTTGGAAAACAGGCAGGTCCTCAATTACCTTAAGACCCAGCAATTCCTCACCTATGTACTTATCAGAAATAAAAATATTAAGTCCACACAAAAACTCGTACACAAATGTTTATAGTAGAATTGCTTGTGATATTTAAAAGGCGAAAACACCCCAAATGCCTGTCAGTGAGTGAAGATATCAATAAAATGTAGAATACCCATACAGTGGAACATTATTCTACCATAAAAGGAATGAAGCATTAACACATGGTAAAACTTGGATGAACCTTAAAAATTGTGCCAGGTGAAAGAAAATCTCACAAGAGACTACATGTTATATGATTCTGTTTGTACAACAATTCAGAATGGGGAAAGCTAGAAATAAAGTAGATATGTAGTGGTTTGGGGCCAGAGGGTGGTAGGGTCACTAAAAGTTCCAGTATTAAAGCTGAGATGAAGGTTCTAAAATTGATGACTGTATCCATAAATGTTCCAAAAACCATTGAATTTTTTTTTGTGTGTGTATCTTAAATGGATAATCATGGTATATGAATTATAGCAATAAAGCTATTTTTAGTTTTAAGTTTCAGATACTTCACCCCAAAGGAAATAAGTAATCCATAATCATGAAAAGTTCTTCAGTCACAAGACAGAAAAATGAAAATAAAAACCATGCCAGGCCACTTCCACAATCTCCTCCTTTACCTCCTCCTCACCCCCCAGCTTGGCAACCATTTTTTTCCCTCCATTCATATGAAGTTGAAAATAAGTGATGTTTAGGGGTCTGTTCTTGGGGAATGGAAACTATGAAGGAAAATAAAGTGATTAAGTCATGAGAGTGGTTGCTGATAGGAAGAAGGCAAATCAGGTCTCCAGAGGGCTGCTGTATTATTTTTCTACAAAATGTGGACTATCCATACGGTGGAACATGGGTTTGGAACTTGCTTTACAGTTATTATTAAGCTGTGCAATTTTGTTTATACAAGTAATCTTTGGTATGAGAACAAGTTGAAATTTAAGCTTAATGCTTTAAAATAACTTACCATGTTATTTTTCTTCATCATCATTGATAATTTTACAGTCAGTCACATTTTGCTTTTCTTTTTTTGGATACCACAAGCTTGGGAAGAAGACTAAACTTAAAGAAGAAAATTTAAAATGTGGAAACTCTTAATTGGTTTACAAAATCATTTAATCACAAGTGGGAAACTTTTTCATATAATTCAAAAAGCAATTCCAGTGAAATATTTCATCCCTTGGCTGTGAAAGAGTGTTTTTAGATTGCTGTATAAAAATATTTAAAAATGGAAATCAGTTCGTGGTTTTAGTTGTTAGGGCTACAAGAAATGGGGCGAATCAATGTTGATTCCAAGGTAACATGTTATCTCTCAAGCTCTAGAAATCAGGCTACTTTCCCTTCTCTTAACAGGCTTAGTGTTTAGTTCTGAGATGTTTTTTAAAATGAAGAAACATAACATCTATATTCAACTTGAGCTGTATTTATTACATGAATATGCTAATGGAACAACCAGGCCTTCAATTAAAGAGTCCCCCTTCCTTTTGGAATGGAGCATGTAAAGCAAAATAAACTAATTTCTGACTGTCAAAGGAAGTTATATTTAAAATTTTTAATTGTAATTCTTTTTTGTCCCTCACTCAAGCATTGACATGGGTAACCAGAATAAACCTGAATGTATAAATAAATATTCAAGGATTTGGAACTCAACCATACTGTTGTCATAAAATCTGCTGGCCACAATTCTCTTTTGGAGAAATTACTTGGTTTTTGTATTTTAAAAAAGCACTAAGAATCCATCTAAGATGCAATTGTATAAAAAAATTAGAGTTTTCCCCTTTAGAACATTGTTTTGGGTTTAAAGGTTGCAACAAAACAGGAAAGATGTCTCAGGGTAGATATGTTTAAGAATCTTCAGCTCTTCCAACTTAGCTAGCCAGGTGACCAGGGTAGATATATTTAAAGAATAACTTGTTCCCTTTGGCATCTCAGTCTTCCACACACTAAGCACATCCTGTTAGACTTCTTCAGTATTAAATACATCTTCTATCCTTGGTCTTTCTGCATTTAGCTTTTTTGGGGAAGTGTGTTTTTACCCTCAGCATATGGTAAGAGCTGCTGATTCAGTATTGAATGGCTCTTTAAGCTTGTTAGTTACATTCTGTTGATTAAAATGTGTGCAGAATAGTCAGGAAAAACCAGTCCCTGATCTGAAATAAATTAAACATTGTTAATTAGCTTATGGGGAAGAACATATGAATAAAGAGCATTTTCATATACAAAGGAAATCTCTCACTGCCTTCGTCAATTCCCTGTGTTTGGGTTAAGGAGCTAGGATGTGGCTGGAGAAATGATGAAAGTGCCCAGAATGGTCCATGCATTTTTAGACTGAAACTGGAAGTGCAGCCAACTTAAAATAATAGTTTTCTCCCTGACGTTGTCCCCTCCCTGTGTCCATGCTACTATCCCTGATAGACAGGACAGAAGTACTGCTTTCTCTTACTGCTCTACCTCAGAACGTACCTCTGACCAGTTTTACATTGTGAACATCCTGGTGCAGTGCTGGACTGTGGCAGGGGAAATAAACCCTGTAGACAGGGTGCAGTGGTTGTGATGGGTGCTTCCTGTTCTTTCAGAGAGAAATGGGAAGCCCTTGCCTTGCATTGCCACAGCAGTTTCCCCAGCCTGGTGACAATGGTAACTATAGTTAATAACTTGTTCCCCTTAAAGTCTCTGTTTCACATACTGAGCACATCCTGTTAGACATCTTCAGACGATATTCAGAATATGATCAAATTTAATGTATGTCAGCATATTTTCACTTTGTGTGTGGTTTGTCTGAACTGGAGTATCCTACACATCTGTCATCTAGCCTACCTCATCTAGCTGTGCTGTGAAGCACGTGATAGTGGGGGGCAGGGGGAGCGACTTGTTTGTGCCTGAAGGCCATACTGGAGGGATCAGTTAGATGTGCCTAGTGAGACTGCAGGTGTGACTGGGCTGCCTGTTTTTTGGTTCTGGGGCTCCAACCCAAGACCTCTAGCTAGATAAGTGCTCTCCTGGGGAGCTACACTCCTAGCCCCTCGATTGTCCTAATTTTTATTTCTAGACTTGATGACTAGAAGAGCACACTATGCTGCCTTTAGTTCACCTCAACAAGGTAAAGAGATTAGAAACTCCATTAAATCATTAAATTTAGAAAGAAGAAGCTATCAGTTTCTTAATTCTAGCAAGAGGACAGTGGCAGTGGATTCCTTGGTGTATAGAATCCATCAGTAAACACAGCCATTGTAATTAGTCTATGATATCACACTGTTGTGTTTATTTCCTGGAATTTAAAAAAAAATTTTTTGGTTGAACTTGGACACAATACCTTTGTTTTACTTATTTATTTTATGTGGTGCTGAGGATCCAACCCAGTGCCTCACATGTGCAAAGCAATTGCTCTACCACTGAGCCACAATCCCAGCCCCTATTTCCTGGAATTTTGTTGACACTTAATTGTTAGATAAATTTTATGAATGATCTTGAATGGAGATATCTTAAATGATAAACCCAGCCTAATTCCCTCTTAAGATCGGGAGCCATCTCCTCACAAAGGCATGAAAAGTTAATTTCGGCTTTACTATAAACGACTGCGATTTCTAAACTTGCTTGGAATGCCTGCCTGTGCCTTGAACTCACCCATGCCTGGCTCCCCCTGACCAGGTAAGGACCCTCTCTGAAACTCTAGTGGTGCCTCATAAATTCTGATATTGGGATCTAAATTTACTCCCTAAATGCTGGACCATTAACCTACTACCTGCCTTTGTGTTATGCTTGTTAAAAACTTGTTTTCTTTAAGTTCTCAAGACACCCCTTTTTGCAACTTTCTGTACTATAAAACTGTGCTCCTAGAGAGCTGCAGGGCTGTCTTCTATTCCCATGGGTTTCCGGCCCCTGGCTGGTCGGAATTACAAGCTTGCTTTAATTTGATTTAAATTGGAGCCCGTGGTCTTTTCTTTGCATCGTGGTTTAACATTAAAGCCAAATTAAGTATAATTATTTGTAGTGGAGACACTGACTGGCCATTAAAATGTACATTGTCTATCCAGCATGATGTATTTTATCTTTTTTTTTTGGGGGGGGTCACATAATCAGGATCTAATATTTATTATCAGTTATAATTTGACATTTTATTGCTAAATTGTAAGAGTAAAAGAAATTGAAGTTAAAGTGTAAAAGACCGGGTGTTGTAAAGTTTCTAAGCTGCAAAGCCTGAGTTAAAATGTAAAGGACCCAAAACCTGAAATTCCTGTAGCTGTTAGGACAATTCCTGGACTGCCCAGTAAATATTCCCCCTGACCATCTAGTTGTTTAATAACCTAGGACCCTGTGCAGCTTGGCATGTAGGCATTCAGGGCCCAAACCAATCAGTTTGAATGTACCCCCCTCCTTAGAACTCACCTATCACTCCCGCCTGACCTGTTCCCGCCAATGAATGTGCTAATCAAGTTTGAGAGTTGTTGTTCGATTTTCCCGCACCTCATGATGATTTGCTCTGATGTATGCAGAGCCCCCGCCTTCCCCAAAAAGTGTACTTAAGCACTGCTTAACCTCTGCTCGGGGCTCTTGGCTGCTCTCCCTTGTTGAGTGAGCACGGAGCCCCAGCGCGCTGGATTGGATCCTCAATAAATCCCCTTTTGCTGTTGCATGAGCCGGTCTCTTGGTGGTCTCTTCCTCCGACGTCCACCGTACCCTTACAAAATGTTATCTGGCTCCATCAAATCAATCATAAAAATAAGCCCACATGAAATCCTTAACATGGATTACAATTTTGCATATTACAAAAAGTGCAAACTATTGTGAGGGGCTACTCCAAAGACTCCTTCTCTTAAACAGCATTGAAAGGTAGATGCTAGTAGTTATTATTTACATTGTACAGATGAAATCTAGGTTCAGAAGGTCAGTCATGTACCCAGGTCACACAGCCAGTAAGTGACAAAGTTGAGATTTGTACCTCAGCACCCTGTCTCCAGAACCTACATTTTTTTTTTTTTATTTAGAAACTTGAAATATGGTTGGGAATCTGAGATGTACATGTGTGATTTCATCTTTCTAAATAATAAATGTCAAAATGAGTGATGTAGGCAATGCAACTGGAATTAAGAAAAACAGAGGTGTTGTCATGATGGGCAAAAGGTGCGACTTATGCAGTTGAGGGGGAGAAATAAAGAATGTCCACGAGCTTCTGCCCTTTTCAATGCTGTATTCACTCAAATCACTCAATACAATTTCACTCTATAGGACAATTCTAGATTAATTAATTCACAGCAAACATTCCAGATTAATTCTAAGCATTGCAAACATAATCATGACAGGCTCATGACAGACATTCCCTCTGCGTGTTAAATTCAGGTGTCAATCAAAAGTCCCAAGCCTTAGGCTTAAAGTCCAGTAGATGCACACTCAGACCAAGGTGATCAGGTCTGGAACCAAGGCAGGCTTCTCCAGGGGTGGAGCTGACGAGTTGTGGCTCTCACCAGGGTCAAGATGTGGCTGTAGAGTTTGAGAGCGGTGAGGAAGATGCAGAGGATCAACAAATGATGAAAAGTGTTGGGGTGTCAGTCCAGGTCCTCATCAGGCTCTCCAGCTTGTGTGCATCAATATTGGCTGGCTGAATGTCTGTTCATTTGCTTTATTATTTATACTAAATTTTGGGGCTTTTGACCCCCCCCCCTTTCAATCCTTATCAGCTGCCACTGGATTTCTAGTGACATCATTTACCCTGGGGTTAAAACATTGGGTCTGGTGGTCCCCACCCAGATCTTTCCCTCTAATGGTTGCCCCTGCCAGAGGCTTCACTTGGAGTTTATGGAGGCAGGGGGAAGTGACTTGTTTGTACCTGAGGGCCATACTGGAGGGCTCTGTTAGATGTGTCTGCAGGTTTCAAACTGGAGTTTTTAAAATGGAGTTGCTTAGGCTCAGGCCCAAGGCCATCCTCACAGGTGTGTACCAGAATATCCGTATGTTCTATTATACACCAAGAATGCTCCCCAACCTGTAAGGAATAACCCTGGTGATTATTTTTATTACTCTGCTTTGAACATGCGCTTATTGAGTAAATTTTGGATGACAAAGTGTTCTGGGTTGGATATGCAGTCAGTGTCCCCCAAAAGCTCCTCTGTTAATGCAGAAATGTTCAGAGGTGAAATGATTGCGTTTTGAGAGCTGTGACCTAATCAGCCCATCCTAATTTGAATGGACTGACTGGGTGGTAACTCTCATCTCCCCTCCCCTTCCCACCTCTCTTGGCTACAATAAACTGAGCAGCTTCCTTCCACCACACCCTTGGTTCCCAAAAGCTTGGTCCTTGCCCCTCAAGCCAATCCAATAACAAGGACAATGTTTTGAGTAAAAGGAAAAAGAAGGTTTATTACTTTGTAGCAAAGGATAAACACGAAGTCCCAAAGGCTGTGATTCTGCCTGTCAGCAGGAACAGGGGGCTTTTAAGGAGGTGATTCAAAGGCTCCATTCTGTGCGTTCTCTGTTGTAATTCACTTGTTAATTTGGGAGATAGTCGATTCTGAGATCTTTGGGTACCATCCCCAAAGTCTGGATTACTTCCTATGGTGGGTGTGTACTCAGGGACTGATAACTCTGCCTACATGGGAAAGAAAGGTAATCCTGTGTCCCCTGAGATTAGGGAGAGGAAGAGATTAGGGAGGAGCAGGGAGAGAGGAAGAGAAAGAATCGTCCATTTGAAGAATCAGTAGCAGTGGCAGAGCAGCAAGGGCTGTATTCAAAGCATAAAGTGGGCCACTGTTAACTTCTGCCATGATGTTTTGCCTCTCCTTGGACCCAGAGCAATGGAATTGGCTGACCGTGGACTAAATCTCTGAAACTGAGCCAAAATAAACTTTCCCTTCTCTTAAATTGTCTTGTCAGGTATTTTGATCACAGAGATGCAAACCCGACTAACACAGTGAGCCACCAGGGCCTGGACACATGGGGAGTTGAAGTGAGCAGCACTGTGGGCTTTTTTATTTTTATTTTTTTTAGTTTTATTTTTTGGTACCAGGGTTTGAATTCAGAAGCGTGCGACCACTGAGCCACATCCCCAGCCCTATTTTGTATTTTATTTAGAGACAGGGTCTCACTGAGTTGCTTAGCACCTCTCTTTTGTTGAGGCTGACTTTGAATTCCTGATCCTCCTGCCTCAGCCTCCCTAGCTGCTGGGATTACAGGCGTGCGCCACAGCACCCATCACCCAGCAGCACTGTGGTTTATTAAGAAAACTGTTTGCCTTGGGATGAATCCTTGTTTCACCATTTAGCTGTATGACTTGTAAATTGGTTACTTCTCTTCCTGTTTTTGTTGTTGTTTTCCCCTCTTCTGTAATTTAAGGGAAGTGGATGATTAGAGTTCTCAAATGCCATACTTGTAAGGCCAGGAAGGTGCAAGATATACATAGTGGAATTAAGGGGAGATTCCCAACCTAAAAGCAGTAGCTTCTGTTAGGTCGGTGGCAGCGACTTAGAACAAAGCAGCCCACATGGGAAAAGAACGTCAATCAGGCGCCACTGGAAACGCCTGTCAATCAGCAGGACCCCCTGGCCAATCCTGGAGTTCAGCCAACTCCCCTGACCAACTCCAACAGGACAAGGGACCCTAAAAACACCTTTTCCTGTCCCAAGCCCTTCTATTCCTGCTGGAAGCCCCATAAAAGTCCAGTCCGGTCGAGCTTCCACGGGGTTTCTCCTCAGACCCTTCTCCTATCCACTCTGTGGGCCTGATCGAGTTCCGCCCAGGAGTGATATCTCAATAAAGCAGCCCTTTTTAAATCTGCCTCCTTTGGTCACTGCTGGCCTCGCCTGATCTGACAGCTTCAGGCCTGAATCTGGTTGAAGATGGCTAGTTTTGTGCCCTCGGATGTTCTCTAATAGTTCACGATTCTGTGAAATGATTTATTTCATTCACAATGAAAAGAAGCTTCAGCTGAAGTCTGTGTCATCATCCAAATAGCCACCCCAAGGTGGTCTCCCACCTCTGTCCTCCTCTAAGTATCAATATTCCAGCTCATATTTTTCTAATCAGCAATGGAGCACTTTGCTGCTCCATTTGTTGTAATTAGCTGTGATCCTAGTGTTACCGATAACGAGTTCTTGTGAAAAACCAGCCTCTATCTCAGAGCAAAGCTGTCCAAGGAAGGGACATGGCCTTTGTCCTTGGAAAAACCCACAGAGCACTCCTAGGCACATTCCCACCCTGCTAAGTTGTTTATCTACAGGAGAGATCTGCTGCGCCAGGTGTCCCTGACTCAGTCAGGCTAGGTGGGGATCCATAGCAGCCCCCTAGCAGCCACCAATCAGCATGAGACAGGGAAATACCTGGGATGCCAGATGACCCTCCCAGTAGTTTATGGTAGTTGATAACCTGTTGGGAAACCATGTAGTTCAGCATGTACACCCCTCTTGGCTTAAACCAATCAGTTTGAATGTATACCCCTCCTTAGGACTGACCTATCACCCCCGCCCGACCTGTTCCAGCCAGTGAATGTACTAATCATGTTTAAGAGTTGTTATTTGATTTTCCCGCGGTGTACAGTGATTTGCTAAGGGAGACTATGATGTATGTAGAGTCCCTGCCCTCTCCAAAGAATGTATATAAGCTCTGCTTAAGTTGTTCTCGGGGCTCTTTGTTCTCTGCTCTTCTGAAGTGAGCTCTGAGCCCCAGCATGCTAGACCCCCAATAAACCCTTTGCTGTTGCATGAGACGGTCTCTTGGTGACCTTTTCACTTGCTTCCCCGAATGCTGAAGTATAATGCCAGAGAAGGGCGCAGAGGCAGGTGTAGAGTGGAAAGTAGAAGCTTTATTAAAGGACAGCAGAAAAGACTTCTCCCTGGAGGAAGAAGGGGACCCAAAAGGGCGATGTTTTCCCTTTTTTATAGCTAAGGTCTTCTTTCAGCTTTCCCACACTCCTTTTCTTTGTTTCCCTTTATCTTTCAGTGATAGAATGCAGGTGGGAAGGTCCAAAAGGTGGGAGATAGGTGGGCTGGAGGAGTAACAAGGGCAGGAAGGGCCTGGGGCAGCTTTTGATTAGCACCTCCTTGTCTGTTGGGAGCTGCTTCATTAATATTTCCTTAGGAAGGGTTCAGAGGACTTGGGGACATTAACATTTCAATTTCCCCAAGTGCTGCTTTGCTTTCCTGGACTCCATTCTCTATAATGGCCTCCATTCTTTATTTTATTCATATTTATATTAGACCTGATTTACCTAATTACACTAACTACCTATCTTTAAATCTGGCTTCACTAGCAGCCCTGGTCCATTGAGGCTTAGAAACATTCGTCAATAGTGTTTTTCCCTGAGGCCTTCTTGGTGACCACTTCACAAGAATCAGACTAGGAGCTGGGGGTGGGGGGTAGGGGGTAGGGGGGTGGGGGGGGGTGGCACACACCTATAATCCCAGCTATTCAGAAGACTCAGGCAGGAAAATGGAAAGCTCAAGGCCAGACTGGGCAATATAGCCAGACTGTCTCAAAAAATAAAAAGGGCTGGGATATAGCTCAATGGTAGAGCATCCCTGGGGTCAGTCCCTAGTACAAACACGGAGGGAAAAAAAGACCTAATGAGCTAGGCAGGGTGGTTCATGCCTGTAATCCCAGCAGTTTGGAAGGCTGAGGCAGGAGGATCTCGAGTTCAAGGCCAGCCTCAGCAATTTAGCAAGGCCCTAAGCAGCTCAGTGAGACCCTGTCTCTAAATACCAAATGGGGCTGGGGATGTGGTTCAGTGGTCGAGTGCCCTTGAGTTCAAAAAATATTTTAAAAAATATTTAAAAACAAAAAGACCTATGGGGCTGGGGATGTGGCTCAAGCGGTAGCGCGCTCGCCTGGCATGTGTGCGGCCCGGGTTCGATCCTCAGCACCACATACAAACAAAGATGTTGTGTCCGCCAAATACTAAAAAATAAATATTAAAAAAAAAAAGACCTAATGAATTCCAAGCAGAGGGGAACAGGGGAGGAGCTAGTGAACAATCTGTGATTACCTGATTACTGTAGGAAGAGAAGGCAAGATGGTTGGAATAAAGTAACACTTCCAAGCCTACAGTAATCAGGTAATCACAGACTTAGGGGGAATAAGAAAGTAATTTGGGCCCT
The DNA here is from genome assembly GCF_021218885.2 of Marmota monax. Taxonomy (NCBI): domain Eukaryota; kingdom Metazoa; phylum Chordata; class Mammalia; order Rodentia; family Sciuridae; genus Marmota; species Marmota monax. The sequence goes on along the minus strand of NW_026692194.1, from coordinate 19,303,018 downwards.
TCAGCATTGAGTATGACTCAGGTAGCTTGCAAGATTGGCTAATAGAAGTTTAAACATGGACAGGTCCTGAGGAGGGAGGAGTACAAGTTAAAACAGATGATGTTGAATCACGATGAGACCACTGACTCCAATTTTAAATCAAATTAAAATGAGCTTGTATTTGTATACACTGGAGCTGGCCAGGACTGTCTCTCCTGAAAGCCCTGGGCCGGAGATCAGTACCCCAGCTCTCCAGGAACAAAGTTTAGTTGTAGGTGGGCATAATACTTTTATTTCATTTTTATGTGGTGCTGAGGATCAAACCCAGCGCCCCACACATGCCAGGCGAGCGCTCTACCTGTGAGCCACAACCTCAGCCCCACATTTTTTTAAAAAATATCTTTATTTATTTATATATTTATTTATGGAGTACCGTGGATTGAACTCAGGGGCCCTCGACCACTAAGCAACATCTCCAGCCTTATGTTGTATTTTATTTAGAGACAGGGTCTCACTGAGTTGCTTAGTGCCTCTCTTTTGCTGAGGCTGGCTTTGAACTTTTGATCCTCCTGTCTCAGTCTCTCGTGAAAGGAAAGTGACCACAACACTCAGAGCAACCAAAAGATCTTTATTGCAGCAGTGCAACAAAGAGAAAGGAAAGAAGGAAAGAGAGAGAGAGAAAAGAGAAGAGATGAACAGGGAGAGAGCAAGAGCAAGAGAGAGACAGAGAGCGTGCGTAAGAAAGATAAAGAGCAAGAGAGAGAGAGCAAGAGAGAAAGAGCAAGAGAGAGAGGGAGAGAGAGGGGGGCCTGGCAGGAGGGAGTTTTTATAGCCCAAATCTAATGGGGCCTCTGGGTCTGCAAGCTGCCTTGTTGGCCCAAGGGGGGGTTAAGTGTTCAGCCTTAAGCGGGATTTGACACAAACAGGTGATAAAGGACCAGATAGAGGGGGGTTTGAGTGTGTGGGCTATCTTGCAGCCAACATCTGTTCAGCCTGCCCTGCAGACAACACAGTTCAGCCTGCTCCGCACCCAACATTCCTCCCTTTTTGTTTTTCTAAGTGACACGGGGGACGGAGTAAAGTCCTCTGGCTTCTTCCTGCTTAATGGTGGGCGGCGTTAGACCTAGAAGGGGAAGTGGAGGAATGTTCGGGGGACAGGTCTGAGAACACCAGGGCAGCCAGAAATAACACTCAGTGGCTACAGACAACTACTGTGGTAGGGGTAAAGTCCATAAAAGTTCCTTGAAGCCACAAGTCCTCGATGGCATCAAACCAGTCCTAGATGGAGGAGATTCTTGGTATCAGCCACTGGTCCTGTAGCGGGGACTCTAGGAAGTATTGGAGGTGGCTTGGTTGAATCCAGTAATGTTAAGGGTGACAGACCGATTGCAGCCAGTGGAAGGGCAATCGCCTTGACCCATAAACTGAGAGTGGGTGGTGTCATCCTGGTGTTATGTCGCTTGGATGTAGAAGCCAAGCCGTATCTATGATTTGAGATAAAAACTTGAGAGAGAATAATGATTAGTAAAAGAAGAAGAGGGTTGGTGAGAAATTTTGAGTTTGGTGGGCATGGTGGAAGTCCAGGACTGGACATTTGGAACAAGTGCCTTTTTAAGGTGGGAGACATGGTGGTACCGGGGGAGTTTAGGTTTGATGCTTCCTTGTGGGGATACTGTAGAGCAGACAGAATAAGCAGAGTGGACGTGCTGGAGAGTAGTTCTCATTCCTAGGAAGTGAAAGAGGGGTTGTGAAAATTGGAAAAAGGGTTAGAGAGGGTTTTAGATGGGCACAGAGTCTCTGGAGCCAGAGGAGTTGGTCATGAGTCGTAGGTGTCCATCTTGGGCATCAGGGCTGGTAGTCTTAAAGAAGAAGTTGATTGACCAGCTTGTTGGTGTATCTGATCTTGCATGAACTTCTGTAGGCAATTTAATAGACATGGTTCTATTAGGAGAAACATAGAGAGGACTAATAGGGGTCCTGTGAGGGGGAGGAGCCAAGGCCATACTTAACTGAACATTCCCCATGGAGCCTGTTGGCTTAGTTGCTGTCTCCTCTTTTCTAGCTGTTCTTGTCCTTCATTACTCCCAGGAATGACTGGTTTTGGCTTAACTGGTTTTGATAGGTGTTTAAGACCAAGTTGGTCAAAATTGACTTTGTTTCTATCTATTGTTAAGAGTCAGCCGAGTTCCCATAGGGGTCGCTCGTGGGGAAACTTAAGAGCAGCTTCCTAGTTCTGCTAGTGCCATTTGCGCTAGGATAGGTCCAGGTCTTGCTTGACCATGTGGCTTCCCTTGGAAGCATCAGGGATGTCTCCTGTCTCCAATGACCCTCCTATTCACAGCAAATGTACTGATTGGCTTTTCATTCTCCAGTCGTCTCAATAATCTCCCTGATCAGGAGGTTATGTGGCCCAGAGTTGCAAAGCTCTTTAGAGAAGTTCCCTGTTCCCTGGATTCAGACTGACTCAGAGGGCCAGAGCCAAATATTGGTTTTCTTGGCCATTTTAATTTAACTTTAAGTCTTGATCATAAACATCCAGCAAAGTCAGTTTCACCCTAAATTAAGAGTATTGGGCTTTAGCTGAAGTCTGGCCTACTTTGGAGTCATTCTTACATGTAGTAAGATGGGAAGCACAGCCTTATCTCAGGTAAGGCTAAGATTTATAAATCTTAGGTAAAGTGTTCTAGTATTGAAGCTGATCTTTTTTTTTTTTAATATTATTTTATAAAATTTACATATATTGTTGCTTGATGTCATATGAATACTAGATAATACAGTATATTACATTTAAATTGTACCCAGTGTATAGAACTTTATATTAATCTTATTGATAACGGGTCCAGTTATAAAACATTAAATGATTTAAATAAATCTCCGATATGTTATTTTTATAAGCCTAAAATAACCATGCAACTTTTTGGAGAACACCAGCTTGATATAGTTTTTTAAAGCTTCTATCTTAATGACATATACCTGGAAAATATGAGCATATTTAATATACAAAGAAGAGTAATAGTACCACAATTATCATTGATGTTTTTATATTAGTCAAGTTTAGCTTTTAGAGAAATAACATATTACAATATTGCAAAATAACAGTTGTTGTTTAACCATAGTTGTATATACAGACCTTCTTTAGCACTTACTTAAACCCTCTTATTTACTTAACAGACTCTCTTATCCAGAAACACATTTTTCTTCTATTAAATCCATATCTAGAACCTTCTAATTTCTCTTTCCTATTTGTTAACTCTTTCTTTTTTTTATATATTTTTAAATAATCCTTGTAAATTTCTGAATTTAGGCAAATTATTTCATTTTAATAAGAGATATTTTGTTATTTGCAGTACACAATTATCTGTTGACCATTTCATGAAAACATGAACAATGTTTAAGTATATAGAATTATACTGTTGTAGGAACAGACAAGGCAAGGCACCTAAGATAGCACTGAAGATAGGGAAATAGTTTTATTTGGTTGCAGCCGGATTTAGAGGGCACATCTTCTGCTGCAATCAATTAATCCCCTGAACCCCAAGTTTAGGTTGTTTCAGAATTTTGTACCCAACATGTAAGGGAAGGGGCTCAGAAGTTCGCAGTCTGCAGAAGTTCACAAAAAGCAGTTTTTTTTTTCCCCCTCTGTTCTGGGCAAGTTAACCCTTCAAGGACACTTGGGAGGGGGAGAGCCTTTTTTTTCCTTTCTCTCCTCTTCCCCCCACCCTCCCCACACCTGCCAGCTGTTATCATGGAGCCCAGTTGGTAACTTCCTTATCTTAGACGTGTAGCCTTCCCTGTGAAGCCCCAGCTCAAGGCCAGAGGCCTTGTTTTACATATTTTGTGAAAAACTAGTAAGGGGGTGTCTAGCTTTTGGAGTGCTGATTTTTCCAGCCAGTGACCAAGTAAAACAGGGCAACAGGAAAATAGGAAGTTTATCTACATTGAACTTTTTGTAGAGATTCTTTTGCTGAAAGTCCTAAAATCAGCCATGGTGAAGATTTCTGGAGAAGGTCAGTTAAGCCTTTTCTGTGGGCCTGGTAGGGAGGGGAAGACAGGAAGGTGGGGCTGAGAGCAGCTCGGTGGATCTGAGAATGAGGAAGGAGTGATGTAAAAGAACAGGATTTTCCCTAGCAAGGAAAACTTGAGCAGTAGAACAGGTAGAGCAGAGGGGAGGATGGGAGTAAATATCCCAAAAAAGCCTGTAAGGGACAATTCTTAGTAACCTGTTTTCAGTGATGACAAAGCAACTTTAAAGGCCATTTTCACCAGATCTCTGATAGGGGTCCAAGGGCTCTCCTCAGCTTGTTTGAGCTTTGGGTTAGCTGGTAAGAGGACCTGGTGGCACCTGGTGTGGGCGCTGACAGGAGAAGAGAGGAGTGAGTGGGTAGAGGGATTCCTTCAGTACTTGCTACCTCAGAAAAGAGGCAATGGTTTGAGGAAAGACGGTTGTTTAGGTTTTTGATCTAGTGAGCGGAGAGGAGAAGTTAGGTTGTTCAGGTGGGGGAGACAGTGGAGGGGCTGGGCAGAAGGTTGAGGGTGAGGACCTAATTGAGCCAGGCGATAGGGTGGAAATTCATCAGAAGGGTCAAAAGTAGTGGATGAGTCCGGAGGAGGAGGAGATTGGGGATCAGTGGTTGTGGGTGTTGGTTTGCAAGCTAGAAGAATTTGCAGAGGTCTGTAAGAGGTGCAGAGAGCACAAGCAAGAAGAAAGCTTTGATATAGCAGCTTTTTACCCATTTTTTCGAATGCTCACAGTAATTGTAGAGATCCCTTAGAATGGAGGGATCCAGGGACCCAAAAGGGGGGCCATCTGCTTTGGTTGTCTAAGGGATAAGTGGGCCAGGCCTGGGTGCTATATTTGATCAATTTTGGGGGTTTGATGTCTGGTGTCAAGGAGAGGGTTTTGAGGTTATCCAAGAGGCATTGTAGGGGAGAGTCGACCGGCAGAGAGGACACATTACCCATGTCGCAAAGTAGTATAAGGAGGAGGGAAGGGGATGCAAACTTGGTATAGAGGAGAAGGAAGGAGACGCAACCGTAGTATAAGAGAGAAGGAGGAAACTGATTTATTGGCAAAAGGGGCGTCCCCGCTAGAGCCAAAAATCAGGAGTGCCTTAGTGGCAGGTTCGAGCTGCAGAGATTGGTCGTCACCGAATCCTGACAGTCGAAGCTCTCGTCCTGGACGGAGCTGGAGCCGTGGGAGACCTTGGCCAAGGCTTTTCTTTTTGGGACTGCTCTTGGAGAGGCCGGAGACTCGCAGGGCCGGAAAGAGGGGAAAGAGAGAGACAGGGGAAGAGGGAGGAAGGGGAGGGTAAGGTTCTCTCTAGCAGCCGAGTCTTGAAGGTGTGAGGACTAGGATTTTAGGAGAGCCACAGAGATGGTGAAGGTCTGGGTGGACTGTGATGTTCAGTTCTCTGTTATGTGTCCCTGGAGGTTACACAGTCCTTTGAGGGAGACCTACAAAGCCTGTGCTGGTAACTAACAGCTGGGAAGGGAAGGGAATAATTTTGAACCCAGGAGTCTATTCTGCCCTAGGAAGGAGTCCCTGAGGGCCACCATAGCCTTAAAGGCTGTGGTGGGGTGTTTTCCTCCCCACAGGTGGGCAAAGAGGTTTGCCGGACAATCAACGGCCAAATCCTCCCGACACCACCATTGGGTTTAGGACTCCAGGAAAGGGAAACTAACCAATCGAAGGCTGGTGGTGGATGGAGTTCTGGCAGTCGAGAAAATGGGTTCAGGCCATCCGGTGAGTGGCACTTCCGAAGGAAGAGGGACCCAAAAGTGGGTTTTAACCCTCTCCCGGGTTTCGGCACCAATGAAAGGAAAGTGACCACAACACTCAGAGCAACCAAAAGATCTTTATTGCAGCAGTGCAACAAAGAGAAAGGAAAGAAGGAAAGAGAGAGAGAGAAAAGAGATGAACAGGGAGAGAGCAAGAGCAAGAGAGAGACAGAGAGCGCGCGTAAGAAAGATAAAGAGCAAGAGAGAAAGAGCAAGAGAGAGAGGGAGAGAGAGGGGGGCCTGGCAGGAGGGAGTTTTTATAGCCCAAATCTAATGGGGCCTCTGGGTCTGCAAGCTGCCTTGTTGGCCCAAGGGGGGGTTAAGTGTTCAGCCTTAAGCGGGATTTGACACAAACAGGTGATAAAGGACCAGATAGAGGGGGGTTTGAGTGTGTGGGCTATCTTGCAGCCAACATCTGTTCAGCCTGCCCTGCAGACAACACAGTTCAGCCTGCTCTGCACCCAACATCCCGAGCTGCAGGGATTACAGGCATGTGCCACCACGCCTGGCTGTCATCACATTTGAGGTGGGACTTCCCTGAACAGGTGTGTAGGGAAAAACCAGGCAGGACACCAGATGGGAAACAGAAAGCAGGTTTATTTGGCTGCAGCCAGGTTCAGAGGGCACAGTTTTAGCTGTAATCAATCAATCCCCCTGAACCCTGAGTTCAGTTTCAAAACTTTATGTAAGGGGAGGGGCTCATAACTTCAGTCTGCAGAAGTTCACATAAAAGCAGCTTTTTCTTTTACTGTTTTGGGCAAGTGAACCCTTCAAGGATAGCACCCTGAGAAGAGGAGAGCTTCTAAGGCCCTTTTGTTACCGCTGTTGCTTCCCCAATGTTGAAGAATAACACCAAAGAAGCACACCAAGGCAAGGTCAGAGTAGAAATTAGAAGTTTATTAAAGGACAGCAGAAAAGACTTCTCCTGGAGGAAGAAGGGGACCCAAGAGGTGGAATCCGTGGAAGTGCGGTTGTCTCTCCATTTTATAGTTTCTTTCAGTGATGGAATGTAGGTGGGAAGGCCCGAGGGGTGGGACACAGGTGGGCCAAAGAAGTAGTCTGAGCAGGAAGGACTTCATTAACACTTCTTTGGGATGGACTTTGGCCTAGGGCCTTTTCAGGACTTCATTAACATTCCATGAGTTCTCCTGCGTTTCCTGGAATCATTCTCAGCATGGCCTCCATTTTAGATTTCACTCAGTATTAGACCCGATTTATCTAACTACACTGACTACCTAACTTTAAATCTGGCTTCACTTTCTTCCCTCCCCCTGCCAGCTGTTACCCAGGAGCCCAATTAGTAACTTCTTCTCTTCTCTTTGAAATGTAAACATCTCTGTGTAGCTCAGGCTCAAGGCCAGTGGCCTTGTTAAAGGATCTGCCTTTCTTATCACACTTTGCATTCGCAAACACTTCTACAAACTATTGTGTATGTTGTTACTTATACTAGATAGTCCATACATGTTTGTGACAGACTAGTAAAGGGATGTTCAGCACCTGGAGTGCTGTTTTCTTCCAGGCTGGTGGCCAAGTAAGATAGAGCAACAGGAAATAGGAAGTTTAACTTCATGGAATCCTTTTGTAGAGACTCTTCTCAATTATGGTGAAGGTTTCTGGAGAAGCTTAATAACGATTTTCTGCGGAGGGGGGTGCAGCTACACTGTGATAACCAGTAACCAGGTAACTGTGGGTAGATGCATCTGCCCCTCTCCAGTTTCCCCTTATCATCTTGGGAAAGTTTCTAATATCATTTTGGGGGTAGAGCAAACCCTGCTCTGTCTGCCATTAGCTGACATTTCTGCTGACCACATGGTCTCAGAAGCTGAACTCTCTTGCCCAGCTTCCTGTCTCCCGGCCTGTTTTCCCACTCCCATCTCCGTGAAGGGCAATTCACCTTTTAACTTCTAATTTTCTAGTATGGCCGCTAAACCTGTAAGACTGAGAGCTGGCTTAGCTGTCAAATTTCCCCTGAGAGGTGTTCTTCCCTTAATTCTGAAGGGTCTTGTTTTTCATCAAGTCCAAGGACATTTCCCCTAAGCTTTTGTCATTTAAAATCCCAGGCCTCAGCCAGAGCGCACTTGACCCTTCACCCTAATGGGTCACCCGAAGCCAATAGATTAAGCCCCAGGAATTCCCTATTCATATTCCTGTCCCACCCTAAAGGAGGCCTACATAACTCAGAAGCTTGCTTCCGCCAGCAGCCATTTTCTGTTCCCTAAAAATGAGCCATACCAGCTGGGAATGTAGCTTAGTTGGTAGGGTATTTGCCTCGCATGCACAAGGCCCTGGGTTCAATGCCCAGCACTAGCAAAAAAAAAACAAAAAACAAACTTAAAAAAGATATTTGCCAGGTGTGATGGAGCACACCTGTAATTCTAGTGTGTAATCCCAGCGGCACTGGAGGCCGAGCCGTGAGACACGTGTGTGTCATTTGCCTTAACAGGGTCCCTATAGTTTCATCAGTATAGCATTTATTTGCCTAACACTCCTGAGGCCCTGGGTCCCATCCCCAGCATGGCAAAAAAGAAAAACCCCAAACCCACACCTAGATCTGGGGAGAAGGAATAAGGAAATGTGGAGTGACTGCTGTGGGGTACAGGTTTCCTTGGGGCATGATAGAAATGTACTAAAATTATATAAAACTCTCTAAATACACTGGAAATCACTGAAGTGTATGCTTTAAATGGGAAAACTATGTGGTATATAAATTATAGCTCAATAAAATAGTTTTTAAAATGTTAGGTAAAACTTGACATAGGCAACGCCATTTTGAAGCATATCCTCCATTTTAGAACAAGAGTCACCTCAAGGTCATTCTGACTCAACCTGACCTAAACCCCAGACAATACTCCACCATCAGGCAAAGAAACCCCAAATGCATCATAAGAAAGGAAATGGTTATCTGGGACTAAAAACACCTAGTTCCTTATGCAGGTGACACCACCCAGACCCTTCCCTGAAAAGCCCCTAGCAAGGTCCTAATTCCCCTTCCTTAATCCTCTATATCTACCTCAAACTGTAAGTGGAGGATGGTCTCAGGCTCCTCTGGGCACCTCCCTGCAGGTGTAAAGGTCAGGCGACTGTGTCATGCAACAGCAAAGGGTTTACTGGGGGTCCAGCATGCTGGGGCTCCAAGCCTACCTCGGAGAGGTAAAGAGCAAAGAGCCCCGAGAACAGCTTGAGCAGAGCTTATATACATTCTTTGAAAAGGGCAGGGACTTCACATACAGCATAACAAATCACCTCACGCCACGGGAAAATCAAACAACAACTCTAAAACATGATTAGCACATTCACTGTTGGGAACAAGTTAGGTAGGGGTGATTGGTCAGTACAAAAGGGGTATTCGTTTGAACTGATTGGTTTAAGCCAAGAGGGGTGTACGTGCTGAACTACATGGTTTCCCAACAGGTTTATCAACTACCATAAACTACTGGGAGGGTTATCTGGCATCCCAGGTATTTCCCTGTCTCATGCTGATTGGTGGCTGCTAGGGGGCTGCTATGGATCCCCACCTAGCCTGACTGAGTCAGGGACACCTGGCGCAGCAGATCTCTCCTGTAGATAAACAACTTAGCAGGGTGGGAATGTGCCTAGGAGTGCTCTGTGGGTTTTTCCAAGGACAAAGGCCATGTCCCTTCCTTGGACAGCTTTGCTCTGAGATAGAGGCTGGTTTTTCACAGGTTTGTCCCAAATAAACTTGTTACTGTTGAGCCGTTGTTACTGCCAGGGAGTCCCAAACAAAGAATTGAGCAGTTCACACAAGTAACAGGCAAAGTATGGATTTTTTTGAAGGTGGAGGTGAAAAACCAGCCTCTACCTCAGAGCAAAGCCTGTCCAAGGAAGGGACATGACCTTTGTCCTTGGAAAGACCCACAGAGCACTCCTAGGCACATTCCCACCCTGCTAAGTTGTTTATCTACAAATAATAGGAGAGATCTGCTGTGCCAGGTGTCCCTGACTCAGTCAGGCCAGGTGGGGACCCATAGCAATCCCCTAGCAACCATCAATCAGCATGAGACAGGGAAATACCTGGGATGTCAGATGACCCTCCCAGTAGTTTATGGTGTCGGGAAACCATGTAGTTCAGCATGAACACCCCTCTTGGCTTAAACCAATCAGTTCAAATGAATCCCCCTCTTGTAGTAACCAATCACCCCTACCCAATTTGTTCCAGCCAGTGAATGTTTTAGAGTTGTTTTATGATTTTCCCACGGTGTGTGATGATTTGCTAAGAGATGCTATGATGTATGTGGGGGTCCCTGCCTTCTCCAAAGAATGTATAAAACTGCTGCAAAGTCTGGGCTCGGGGCCTTTCAGCGTCAACAGTTGCTGTGTGCGCGCGGAGGACCGAGCTAGCTCACAATAAACACCTCTTTGTGATCTCGGTCTCTGGTGGTCTTTTGGGGGTCCCGAATTCGAGCATAACAGAGGTGGAAGTAGCAATCTGCAAGGTAGAGCAGAGTGGGCTGAGGGGACACAACTTGTCTCCCTGTTTCATCCTCCTGCTGTATCCTTCTTATACTCTGCCTCCGCCATCTTGGTGTCCCTGAACTCCTACCTAACACAGCCTCCTTCTCCTCTCTATTTCCTTCATTTGCTTCTTTCCTTACAAAAAAAAAAAAATGTAGCAGCTTAGTTGAGTGCGGTGGCACTGTAATCCCAGCAACTCAGGAGGCTGAGGCAGGGGGATTGCAAGTTTGAGGACAGCCTCAGTAACCTAGAGAGACCCGTGGCAACTTTGCAAAAGCCTGTCTCAAATTAAAAAGTAAAAAGAACTGAGGATGTATTGCCTCTGGCTTTTGTCCTCAATGTAGAAAGAAGGGAAGAGGGAGGAAGAAAGCTCCTAATCCTCGGGCCCGTCCTTCTGCTAAAGGAGCCACCTTCCACCAATTTCCACACAGAGCCTGATCACAGGGTCATTAAGTAAAATAGAAAAGGATAATAAATTTTTATGTGTTCAGAAACGGTTTCTCTCCTCCCCTGCTCTTGGGGTTGATTAACTTCATTGGAAATAATGATTTTCAGCCTGGGATCTAAGTGGTAATTACTGAGCGTTCACCTAGTTTATAGACTTTCTTTGGAAGACCATAATCCTTATTAACAGGGTCCTTTTCTCTCCCCCACTCACTCCATTTTTCCTTGGTGTGAGAACTGACAAGCTGGAAAATAAATGAGCTGGAAGAAAAGTGGCTTCTTTTTTCAAAGAGTTGTGTCATATTTCCAAAGAGCAGTGCTATAAGTATGGTTGGTCCTCCCTTTAGAAAAGAATCTGTGTTTCAATGACACTTCAATGACAGCCGCTGCAGGGGAGAAATGCAGTTCAGGACTTACCCAGGAAGTCACTGGCCAAATTCCTTCCTTCCTAGAATTTTGCTGACAGAGGCCCCACCATCATCTCCAGCAGCTTTTTGAGGCCATTACCACTTGAGATTTTTCTCAATAGACAGTGAGCGTTCTCTTAATGATACTCTGGCTCAGACCTGCTTGAACTCATTCCACGTCTGTCTCTTGTTCCTCTTTATATGACAGAGACCCCTATTTGTCCTTAACTGGCTTGCACAGGCCTCAAAGCCAGCCTTTCCTCTGAGGCTCAGGGGTAGGGAGGCCCGTGAGCAATTCTTCTATGTGATTTGGGACACTTGGCAGTTCTGAAGGGGCTGCTAGTCACAGGGTCCGTTGTACTGGCCACAGAGGTGGCCAGTGGTCCAAGCTGTGACATCAGAGTTTATATGTACATTCGGGAGGGAGATGCTCTTCTTCCTCCACCCTGGTTTGACTTGGATGTTTCTGGGACTGTTTATAGGCATGTCCCCACACTCCACATATCATGTAGCCACCCCAAGGAAACCATCAGCAGGAAATAAGAATGAGGTCAACACACAGAGGGAGGAGAGCTAGAGATGCTGGGAAAGGTGGAAATGAAGCAAAAGTGAGCTGATCGCAGTAATGGGATTCTTAGGGTTTCTGAGGCCAGCTCCACTTCTGGTATAGCTCAGCAGTGGAGTGCTTGCCTACCTTGGGTTCAAAACCGAGCACCCCACACACAAAAAAAATTCTCCCAGTAGGGGGTGCGTGGCAGCTGTGGAGGTTGGGGCAGGGGGAAGGTTTCACTCTGCATGTCAGTGGGCCCTTGTTTTCCCTGTGCCAATGGAATGTGTGCGGTTTCTTTTTCTCCTGCATCAACTGTGAACTATGCTTGTAATCCAGAACATTCGTGGGAGACATTTTTTCCCTTATTTTTCCTGGAGTTGACCTCAAGTAAGGGCAGGACTCAGGAGACAGGGAGAGATCATAAGGGGTAGAAGTTACTGCTGACACTGCACGGCCCTTACCCGAGGGCCGACCTGCTCACTGTCGTGCAGGGAATGTCAGGCCCTAAAAAGGGCATCTCTAATGGACCCATCATCTCATTTAGATCATTTTGTGGGTTTCAAAATCCCTCGTGGAAGGTCCAATTAAAATCTTGGAAGAAATCTGGGCTGTGTACATTGCCCTCAGCAGAGCAACTTAGTGCTGAATACAGTAAAATGAGAAACAAGACGAAGCCATTGCCCAGATTACGATAATTAGAATTGGAGGCATCTTCCTGTGTAAAAAGGAAAAAAATGTCCTGGTGGTCTTCATTAGAAAGAGAAAGGATTTCTCAAATAAAATGAAATCCTGGCACTTGCCTTTGATTGGAACTTGAAGTCTCCCAATGCAGCCTCTGCACATCTCTTATGACAATTTTCACTTCCTGCCAAGTTATTTATATCCAGGTTTGGATATTTACTTTTTGCTTCTAGATTATATTGTCCCATATCTACATCTGTGGACAAATTGCAACGGTTTGTGCTCAATAAATGATGCAGTAAAAATATACAAATGGGTAGATGGATGAATGGATGAGTGGATGGATGGATAGATGAATGGATGGATGGGTGGGTGGACAGATGCATGGATGAAGGATGCTGGGGAGTCAGGTTGGGCTGGGCAAAGCTAAATTGTGGGCTGATGAGAGAAGGGAAGAAGGGAGGTGATACTTGGTATGTCTGAGTTAAATACTGTCTGGCACTTTATAAACATCACTTCAGTTAAGACTCGTACCAATGCAGCCTGTTGTTTTTCTATTTCAACATTTCTATTTAGGCAGGTTAAGAATTTGCCCAGTGGGACCTTCATCTAGGTCAGTGTGAATGAAAATGCCTACTATACTCTAAAGGTCAACTGAGTACCAAACAGACACCAAAAAGTTGATTTCTGTGATGTCGTTTACCCAGAGGCATTGGCTCAGGACACATGTGACTACAGGATTAAAGTGAAGCAGGTTCAGCCATGACTTGGGGTCAGTGGCAGGGACCAAAAAGTTGGCTTCCCCAAGGCCTGTGTGACTCAAGTGCCCATCCCTTGCTTGCTGTGAGAGGAATCCTAGGATAGGTATAGTGGAACTCTCAGCAGCCCTGTCCTAGAACATTGTGCTGGGTTCCAGGCTGAAGTGGCACCCCCTTTCTCCACAGAAAAGCCCTCTTCACCATGGCTGATTTTAGGACTGTCAGCAAAAGAGTCTCTGCAAAAGAGTCCATTGTAGATAAACTTCCTATTTTCGTGTCACCCTTTTTACTTGGCCACTGGCCGGGAAGATACCAGCACTCCAGGTGCTGGACACCCCCTAGTTTTTCACAAACATATCCAGTATAGTACTTTGTAGAAATGTGCAAACAAGGCCTCTGGCCTTGAGCTGGGCTTCCCAGAGATGTCTACATTTTTAAGATAAGTTACAAATGGGCTCCATGGTAACAGCTGGCAGGGGGAGGATAGAAAGGGGAGAAGAAGCTCCCCCCTTCTCAGGTGTTGTCCTTGAAGAGTTAACTTGCCCAGAACAATGAAAGAAAAAGCTGCTTTTATGTGAACTTCTGCAGACTGTGAGCTTCTGAGTCCCTCCCCTTACATGCTGGGTATAAAATTCTGAAACTCCCTAAACTCGGGGTTCAGGGGATTGATTGATTACAGCAAAAGCTGTGCCCTCTGAACCTGACTGCAGCCAAATAAAACTGTTTCCTGCTGTCTTCAGTGCCTTGCCTTGTTTGTCCACTCACTACAGCCACTACCAGCTGGCCCTGTCTACCATGGCCCTTCTCCACTCCCTCGTCCCCCAGACTGGTCTCTCTGAGGGGTTGCAGACAATATCCACTCTGTTTATTCCAGAGCATAGAAGCTGAGACCAGGTGTCATTTGTGTGAGCAGGCCTCAGAGGAGGAGAGAGAAGAGGGGCTGCCCACATACTCTGTCTCAAGGCCTGGCTTCAAGCTGATGTCACCATCAGAAGGAACAGCTCTAGGGTGCCAGGAGGTGCAGGAGTTTGGGGACCTGGAATGTAGATGTGCTTCTGGAGATGGATCCTTGGTGTGACTTTCTCAGAACCCTGGTTCCAAAGCCGTTCCCCACCCTGGCTGTAGGCCTGGTCTCTCAGAAGTGGTGTCCAGGTGAGCTTGTGATCCTCCTGTTTCAGCCTCCGGAGTCACTGGCATTATAGGCGTGCATTGCCATGCCCAACCTTACTAATTTTTGGTCATGTGATAAATAATTCTCTGCAAGGATTCTGTTATCAGTTATTTGCAATGTAGTATAACTGAAAACCACAGTATCTCCCTCCTCAAGGATTTCTAGTTTAAATCATTGTGGAGAAAAGTTTCTGATAACCAAGCAAACAAACAACCCCCGCAAAAAGAAACATACGAACCGTAACCCTCCTCATTTCTAATTTTATGACTTCCAGTAGTTGACAAGGTTTTTTCACATGTCTTCTTTAGGGGATGGTTTAACATAACCCCGTTTTACTCATCTCCCTGTGGGAAGTGCATTTATTTATGTGACAGGTTCTGGCAGGCAGAACTGAAATGTATTTGTACAAGGACCTTCAGGGGTCCTCATGGGCTTTGGAAAGGATGCTCACAGGTCCTAGAAACACATTCCCCACCAAAGATGGAGGACAGAGATTTCCCCTCCCTATCCACCAGGGAGTTGGCAAGGTTGCAGACTGAAGGCACCTGCATCAGACCTTGGAATTCTCTGGGAAGAGGCCCCTGCTTGCACTGGCTGGTGCTGCCCTGTGAACTTCACCTTGCTGACCCTTCATTACCTCCATCTGCTGAGTCAAACAAATGCTCCGTTGTTTGTCCCCTCTGCCACTGCATTGCACAATGAATGTCTGAACCAAAGGGAGCAGCCCCTGAAGTTTTGATTTTGTATCCTACTACAATTCCCAGAACTAGGCTTTTATTTTTTTCTTTAAATTTATTTGCTTTTATGTGGTACTGAGGATTAAACCAGGGCCTCATCTGTGCTAGGCAAGTGCTCTACCAGAGCTACAACCCCAGCCCCTGGAACTAGGCTTTTAATATGATCATGTGTGTGTGTGTGTGTGTGTGTGTATACATGTATTTGAACCAACACTCATATGTGCAAGTACATGTGTCCCAAAGAAATGTATCTAAAACCCCAAGTTCTGGGGCAGCTGTGGTGGGAAGGGCTACCCTTTTATCCAAAGATGCCTACAGAGCATGGATGTTATCTACACCGATATAAAGTCCCAGGGTAAGAAATTGATATGGGGGGAGGGGGAATGGGGGCTTCACGATGAACAGTATCTGGGGGACTTTCCATAGGGAACAAAAGAGAAGAGGCTATTTGGAGGTGGAGACCACTGTAGGGCATGATGGCTGAGAAAGGGCTTCCTCTTCAATTCCACCCTACTCCCCACCCTAAGGCTGCCCTGGAGTTCAAGCTTTCTGATTTAAGAACTTTCTCTAGACCAGCACTCCATCATAGACCTTTCTGTAAGGATAGAAATATTCTATGTTTGTGCTGTCCAGTATGGTGGCTGTTAGCCACAGGTGGCTATTGAGCACTTTAAATGTTGTTAGTGCAACCAAAGAGTTGCAAAATAATTTAAATTCATTTAAATGTAAATAACTGTGGGTAGCTAGTGTCTACTTTAGTAGGCAGCACAACTCTAGGGAAGAGAACTTTACTTGTCTCCCAGGAAACAGAAACTAATGAAAACAAGAACTGGGCTTGCAAAACCTCATGGAGCAGGGGATGTGTGTTGAAGATGCATCTTCAGCAGGAAGATGGCCCACCCTCAATGGAGGACATTTCCTTCCATCCTGCATCCAGGTGGCTCCATCCTGCTCTATACAGTTCACCTGCCAAACTGGGTTACGAAGTTGGCAGATGCTTGCTAAATGTGGTTCTTGGTGGAAATCCCTGTGGGACTCTTACATTTGCCCCCCTCCCTCCTTCCTTTCCCTTCAGAACCTCAGAGTGACAGAGCCCAAAGGTCAGACTCATTTTGCTTATATGGAAAATAATTGCTTGTGGTCAGTTGGAGAGGCAGAGCCAGGGGGTGTCTGGTGTTTCCTGGTTAAGATTTTCTTTAGTGATTCTGTGAACATCACATCTGTGAACATTTCCCTCAAAACAGAGTAGAAACTCTCAAAAATGCCCCCAAATGGGCATGATGGCACACTGTAGTCCCAGCTACTTGGGAGGCTTGAGGCAAGAGAATAGCTTGACCCCAGGATTTGTCTCAAAAAACAAAACCCCAAACCAGCCAACCAAACAAAGGACTAGCAATGTAACTTTCTTTGCCCAGACTACAGTTCTTACAGTAAGAAAACACTTTCTGTGAACTTGATGGTGGCTAAGTTGTCCTAGCAGGATGTTGGTGCTATTATACCTATTGTCTCTGAGCTCTGCTCTGTACTGTTCAGGCTAGAAGTCTGCAACACTACTTCCCATAATTTCTTGCCAGTTTCCTTCCAAATAAGTTTGCAAGTGGAAGAAAAGGAAGAGGGAGGGACTCATTTCTTGTTTCCAGCCAGGGTCTGAATCACTGTATCAGCATCAGGCAACTATGGGTCCTCTGAGGTACCACTATGCTACCTGTTGTCCCTTCAGTGGCCTGAACATGAGCTGATTCCCACCCTTCTTGGGAGTACTAACTTTACTTTGTTCATGGCTACCTTGAAGAAAAACTACATTTTTCCAGATCTCTTTGCAACTATAATAGGTCATATGGGAAAGTTCTGGCCAATGACAATGGAGAAAAAGTGATGTGTATAATTTCAGTGCCAGGCCCTTGAAAGGAAGGGATGAGCTCACCCTTTTCCCTTTCCCTTTCCTTTCTTGGAAATGTGGATGTTGATAGTGAATCATCTTGGACCATGGAAACCGGAAACACCGAGTATGGTGGGGGAATTAGGTAGGAGAGGCTGGGGAGCTGATGTTATGGAGCCTCCATACTGGATAGATTATGCTTGGACTCTTAGAAAAATGAACTTGAAGACAGTATTGTTTAGAATCCGTTAACATCGCCCATCTGTATTCTAACGTGTGACCCATGAAAATTAGACATGGCGGCCCCACTCCAAAGGAGCTCACAGGCACCCGCACCTGCTCTTGCTGAGGCCACTGAGATCCTCCTCACCACTAAGCCCAGGAGGCATTTTTCAGCTTGTTTTACTAAATCTTTCAGTGGTACTTGGCATTTATTCCTTCTCAAAACCCTGACTTCCCTGGGCTCTGTGGCATCCATACACTTGACTTTGCTCCTACATCTCTGACCTTTCTTCCTTAGTTTGTTTTGCCTATTCTTCTGCGTGTCATTGAAGTGTTGGTTATGATCCTCTTTTTACCTCTTTCTACTCACAGTCTGAGTGATTTCATTCACCATCTTGAAGCTGAGAACTTCTGGAATGTTTGTCCAACCCAGATCATTGCTCTCAGCTCTAGACTCCTATGGCCAATTGCTTAATGGAAACCTCCTCTGGAATACCTCACAGGCCCATTAAACTCAACCGCTCTCTCCTTGTGCTCCTTGTCTCTCCTGTCTAAGCCTATTCTTCCTCCTGGGTTCTCGGGCTGTGGCAGCCCCACTGACCACGCAGTTGCTTAGTTTGAAACTTGCAGTCATCTTGATTCTCAGTCTTTTGCCCACATCCAGGCAAAGTATTGATCCGTTGACCTGCTCTTTTAGGTGTCTCTCAAACTTGTCCACATGTCCCCATTCTCACTGCCCTCGCCCACCCTGCCATTCCCTTATTTTCCAGCCCTGTGGCCCCAGCCATTCTTCTATAGCAGAAACATCCTTCAAAACCTTGTACCATCTTCTCAATATCCTCAATATTAAGCAAAAATACTTTGATTTACAAGGCCCTTCATAGTCTGGTCCTTGTCACCTCCTTATTCTGCAGGTCCAGTCCTACACATTTCCAAAACCAGCCCCCTCTCTGGTCTTCACACACTACTCCTTCTGCATGCAACCCTCTTGCTTCTCATGAGCAAGCTCCCTGTGGCTTCCTCTCAGGCTCAGCTTGGGCAGCCTGCTTCCCAGAACCTTTCCTGCCTGCAGGCTTAGTGTGGCTGTGTCTCCTTGCTGTGCCCCAGCAGCTCAGGCTGGCCCATGGCCATGGAGTCCTCCCCGTGGTACACAGCACTCTGTGTCTTGTAGGGTACCATGAACCTGGAATGCAGGAATAGTACTGTCCTTCCCACCTTTGTCTTTCTGACCCCTAACTCAGTGCTGCCTGGCCCCAAACTGGACAAAGTACTTAACATCTCTGATCCAGGAAAAAATAGAGGAAAAGTATCAATTTCCTAGGGCTGAGTATTTATTTATCTATTTTATAATGAAATAAATAGGCAAGTTTCTTGTTCAAAGACCTGGCTTGGTAAATATAAGTTCCCTTTTCTTTTTCGTTTTTGGTACCAGGGATTGAACTCAGGGGCACTCGACCACTGAGCCACATCTCCAGCCCCATTTTGTATTTTATTTAGAGACAGGGTCTCACTGAGTTGCTTAGTGCCTCACTTTTGCTGAGGCTGTCTTTGAATTTGTGATCCTCTTGTCTCAGGCTCCCAAGCCACTGGGGATGCAGGTGTGTGCCACTGTGCCCAGCAGTTCCCTTTTCTTATCTCCCTATGCAGAAAACAGGAAGGTAACTGATTATAGAAGGGAGAGGGTTGGCATCCAGATATTTCCCAGTTGCCCAGTGGATGTTGAAATGTCATAGGAATCACAGGCATTAGAATGGAAAGGAAGGTGAGGACCCTCTGACACCTTCATGCACCCATCACATACTTGGGCCATAGTGGAGACCCCAACAGGGAGGAGAGCTGCTGGGTGAGCTGGACCCAACGCCCTTCACTGTCGGAGCCTAGCTCTTAGGTCTTGGCTGGAAGCGGGACAATTGGAAGCCCTCTCTCCAAAAACTCTGTTGGCAAAGTGTTCTTTCAACTGCTGGATGAGGTTCATAGGTGGATCATGAAATCAACTTAGTAGCTTTGTCTAGCACTAAAACAAAACAAAAACTCAAATGGAAAATGATACCGTATACTGTACAGTGTGGTTTTATGAAACTTCTTGTTCCATTCCATCACATGATATCAGGAAGGCCCCTGCTCTAGACAGAGGAGGTATATTTGGTGGCTTTGGCCAGCAGAGTGGGGAGCCCAGAGGACTGGAGATTGAGTTCATAGATTGTAATGGGAGGAGCCCTCAATGTGTGTGACCCAATACTGTCTCTAGGACACCTGGAAGGAAAAGGATGGTGTGGGAGAGGGATGTGGAGGCGGAAAGAAGCCTTTGCAGACTTGGCACAATTATGGCGGTGACTAAGGTGCTACTGAAAGGAAATTCACAAAAGCACCTGGGCGGAGCAATCACCCGGAAGGAGCAGTTTCCCCTGAGGAAGCAAGAGGGGCTACCTGGTCCCGTTATCCTCATGAAATGCCTTTCATTATGGTGATACCTTGCAATGGTGCAACAAATTACACTTTCCAGAGTCCCCAGCTCTGCTGACTTCTGGGAGGTCAGGGGAGGGTATCATTAACTCATATCAGAGATGGGGAAACGGAGGAGCTGAGTGGTGATGCCAGGCCTCCTGGTTTCTCAGCAGGCACCCTGCCCACCTCCCTATAATGTGAGTGTTATGGTGCAGGTTCAAGACCCTGGCTGCCCATTAAAATTACCCGGGCAACTTCTGTAAAAGTTCCCAGTGCTTTCCCATGATATCGAAATCTCCAGAATCTCCAGGGTTGGGCCTGGCCTCTTTCGAAGCTTCATTTGGAGAATCAAGGGCAAGTGTGCAGTGGCCAGTTGGGCTGAAGAGCAGGGCCACAGTCCCTCCCCCAGGCTCGGGCCACTCTGGTCTGGTTGATGCACAGGCTCAAATGGAGTCACTGTTTTGCAGAGTAATTCCCCTGTGGGGTTGCCACATATCTCCAGGGACCTCCAGAGAGGAGGTGTGAACAGGAAGATGGGGAGGCAGGCGGCTCTGACAGGCAGAAAGCAAACAGCTCACAGGGGTGGCAGGCTGCATTTTATTCATCGTTAATTTAAACACCCTTCAAGTCCTCTCTTGAAGTGCCGCTCAGAAAAAGAAACGTGTTGTTGAAGAAGCCCTGCATGCTCCACCCCCCTCCTGAGAGACTGAGTAGCATAGAAAATGAGTTGTAAAGCAGGGGCAGCTTCCTCTGGGAGGAAAGGGAGGGGGCCAGGCGAGTGCAGACCCCTCATGGCTTCTCAATGCACGCGATGAGGCTGGCTTTGCTCAGCGTTGCATGGAAGATATCACACCCTGGGGTGCCTGAGGGTGACAGAGCTCCTCCAGGAGTCCAGGCTCCAAGTCCCCTGCTGCTGAGCCTGCTGGGAGTCAGGAATGGCTTCATTAGTCCCTCCCACCCCATAGGAGGAGCTTTAGGAGTCACCAAGGCCAGGGTTATTCTACTGCTGTAGCAAACAGAGTCCCATAGAAGTGCCCTCAGCTGCAGTCTGGATGTGCTTTCCAGGCGGTGATGTAGAATTGTGCTTTTTATTTTTGAGAGTGTAAAAGGTTACAGTAAGATGAAACTGCATGGCCCACAGCTCCTCGGTGGCCTCCGTGGACTGTCTTCTGCCTCCGTTCCCCATGAAGGCTCAGCCACTCCTCACCCCAGAGCCTGCAGGAAGAGGACTCTGCTAGAAGGCTTGAGGGACAGAGGCCCCCAGGTCAGCTGCTGCTCAGGACACGGCTTGGTTTTGGGTGCTGGCTTCTGTGTAAAACAAACACATGCACATGGTACATAAAGCTCCGCCAAGGCAGAGAGGGGCTTCCCAGGTCCTAGCAGACCTCTAGAGAATCAAACACAAACCATCTTTCTTCTTAAAGCAGCCCAGACTGATTTTTCCTTGTAGAGAAGGGCTAATAGCTCTTTGTAAGGCTGATGTGTGTGCAGGTACACCTGTCCCAGGGCTGTCTGACTTTTTCCACAGGCTGAGGGTTGAGACTACCTGAGCCTTAGGACTCCTTCACCAGGCCTGGGCCTCCGGCTTCACTCACAGAATGAAGGAATCTGTCACCCAGCATTAGCAAGCAGGTGCACCACAGTGGCTTCTTAACCTGTCTCTGAGAGGGCCCAGCACCTAGACCCTTCTTGGCCACAGCCGAAATGGCAAGGGCTTCTTGGAGTCAGGCTGCCTTGATGGAGCCCCACAGTTCAGCCTGAGATGGGTGAGTGTGGGCCTGAGGTTAGGAACAGCTCCCAGAGCCTGTGCAAGTTGCAGATTGCAGTGAGCTACCAGCTGTGGGTCAATCTAGAGAGCCCTTGGCATCTGACAGAATCGAACCCTTCTTAGCCCAAGGTTGGAAAGAAACTGCATGAAGGAAAGGGATCCCTATCAATGTCATTGTTCCTGAAATTATGTGAAGACCCCATCCCATCCCTGCTTCTCATTTTAGGCCCTCAAGCAGGATATTAACCAAACATCTTTTAGGGGTGGGTTAGTGGAATGTCCCACCCAGTCCTCTGACCCAGCTTTTGAAGGCAGCAGCCCTAAGCCTTTTGGTCTAAGGGGAAGGACAATGATGTGCTATACCCTCCAGTGTCACTGAGACTGGGGTAGAGGGATGGGGACTTGGGGGAAAATGCGCATGTGGTCCTGGATCCTGAGCTACAACCATACTTGGAGGATTAATGTTTCTCTGGGAAGTTGGGAGGCTTATGGCTCCTTTACAAATTTGCTCAGCTGTGCCCAACTGCCTCCCTCCAATGCAAAACATAGGAAAGGAAGAGAAAACATCTAAGGCTGGAGCATAAGCAACTTAGGATTGACTCTAGGAAGCACTATTGACAGAGGAGACTGCCAAGGAATGTTTCGTATTTCTCTTCTCTGGAGGCAGAGCCGTCCCTCCCAGGGGGACAGGATTCCATCATTGCTGTGCACCTGTTGGTGGGATGGAAACTTGGTAGCTGGGCCTTTGCCCCTCTGTGCTGTTGCCCAGGGCTCCCTGACCCTAGGTAGGCTGCTATTTTGCCTGTAACTGAGTCCTTATGTCCAGATGCCTCTACCCCGGGGATCTTTACTTCCTCCCCTGGATAGCTCAAATCTCCAAGTTATTTCCCGTTGCCTAGGTGACATCTCTAATTGGATGCCTTTTAATGGTTCCTTCTTTAAAAGAGATGAACCTGGCACTTTATTTCCAAGTCCCACTAGACATGTGTCTCTCGGAGCGCATGCAGTCCCTTTGTGTGAATGCAGCCAGCATTCAAATGGGTATTCACAGGGCTGACCTGACTGACAATCATGGTGGATCCCAGAAGCTGAACTCTTGGAGGAGCTTACCTCTCAGGATTTAGCAAGACTGACTCCCCTCCTGGTCAGCCCTGCCTCACTGGCTTCATCTCAGATGAAGTCCTGTGTTTAAAAACCAACCCCAACCCAAGTTAAGAATTACCCAAAGTAACTGGAGAGTGACTGAGATCTCAGCTAATTTTTTTCCTTCTTGCCATAAACCTGAAGGGGAGAGAGGAGTTTGATATTCAATATGATTCTTAATGCTGTGTGTACATGAGTGTGCAGGTGTGCATATTGGGTGTAGGTATGAGTGTGTAAGAGTCTGTGCCTGTGTGTGCTCTAGACACAGTTGCCAGGGAGGGAGATGTCATAGCATCCCTGCAGCTGGTGGTGAAGTGGTACTTTTCTAAGACTTCCCAACAGAAATAGTATATAGCCTCAAGCCACCAACTTTTCAATGAAGCCTGGATATAGAGAGGGCTCTTCTGGGAGAATCTGTCCCTCAGCCTAAGGAGCATCCAGACCATAACTTTAATCCAAAAATTACTCTAATCCATAGGTTCCCCCAGCTCCCTTCCTCCTGTCTTTCTCCACCTTTGATGCAGACTGTGCATGAGAAAACAAAAACAAAAACTGATTTGAGGGGCACATAGGATTTGGAATGGAACTCTGCTACTGCTAACCCCAAATACCTTATGAGCACTGAAGCCAAATGCCCTGACATTTGCAGGATGGCTACTTTGGGTTTATGGTGACACAGGCCCTGGGTCCCCAAGGGAGTAGCTGGCAGAGCCCTGACTTGGGAGGAAGAGGGATACTAGGGGGCCATGCTCTGCACCAACAGGCTCTCTAATAATGGTAAAATGTCAAACTGTCAACAGTAGTTTAAAAAAAAGAAGAAGAAAATGACAACAATAACAAAAAATCTTGTCTGAGAAGAATCAAATATTACTGGTTAATAATGAAGAAGAGCATTCCTATATGTGGATGAAGCTTGTGAATGAAAGAAGGGTTGGGGGACTTAACATGTGCCTCAGAGATGAGCCAGCTGAAGCAGAGCAGGGCTCCCGCAGCCTGAGAGACCCGCTCCTGCGGGCCACCCTGGGCTTTCCACCATTAGAAGTAGCTGCCCGGTGTGTTGTGCTAAGTGGACTCACTCCAGGCTGAGAAAGGCCAGCTAAGCCCCTTACCATTTGCGATTTCCAAATCTGGGGGAAATGCCACAGTCTGCAAGTTGGTGCTATGTTTCATCTCATTGCATAATACTACACCATTCTCTGTGTGTAGTGGCTGTTCTATATATATACATGGGGAGGCAACATATGGCTCTCCCCACCCCCACCTGTCAAAACTGTGACTATATCACTTCTGACGACCAGAAGGAAGCTGCTAGGCTGGGCCAGGATTCTAAATGCTGAGGAGGTAATTCAGAGCCATGAA
The DNA here is from genome assembly GCF_021218885.2 of Marmota monax. Taxonomy (NCBI): domain Eukaryota; kingdom Metazoa; phylum Chordata; class Mammalia; order Rodentia; family Sciuridae; genus Marmota; species Marmota monax. Next base: position 19,279,224 of record NW_026692194.1, on the reverse strand, counting down.
AAGCTGCACCATATGCTTTGGGGTTGCCAGCTGCTTATGTGCATGGGGAAGGGTTTAGAGCCAGTCAGCAGACCCCGAGAATGGCATTCTCCTTGCTGCAGTGTGCACTGAATGGGGGTCTGGGGTGTTACTGTTTTCTCTCCCTGGAGAAAAATCTGCTGGGGGCCACGGTTCTCCAAGAGGGGACTCACAAGGGACACAGGCTCCTCCAAAACCTGCCCTTGATAACATCAGGCCTGGCCAAATAGTATTTCTTTTTTAAAAAATAATTTTTTTTTTTGGTTTCATTTTATTGGATAAAGATTAAGAAAGCGCCAGCTCTTAGAGAAGTGAAGCCAATCACGCCCGGCGGCCCGCAGCCTGGGGAGGGTCCACGGCGCTGGCAGGCGGGCGGGCGGTCTACCTGGAGGCGCTGGTCTCCGCCAGCCGGTTGTTCATGATGCCCAGCGCGCCCACGCCGCCCGAGAAGCCGTTCTGGCGCGTGTTGACGCACACGCTGCGCGGGTAGCCGTTGGCCGTCTCCGACAGCTGCTTCTGCAGCAGCGCCAGCGACACTTTGTTGGAGGCTGTGAGGTCGCGCATGGAGATGAGCTCGCCCGACAGGCGGCGGCCTTCGGTGTCGCTGTCGCGGGCCGCGGGGTCTGCGCCGAGTGCGGCCAGGCGGCGACGCAGCCGCGAGCCGGGTGTGATGGCGTTGCGCCGGGCCAGGGGCGCGCCGGGCGCGGGGCAGCAGTGCGCGCAGCAGCGGCAGCTCAGCTTGCGCAGCATCCAGTTGAGCACCTGCTTGATGAGGATGGAGATGACGTTGAAGAGGGAGTAGATGCAGCACACGCCGAGGAGAATGAAGAGGAAGTTGCCCAGGCGGTAGAGCCCCTGGTTCCGGTAGGCGGCGTGCTGGCTGCTCACCAGGTCCCCGAAGCCGATGGTGCTGAAGGTGACGAAGCAGAAGTAGAGCGAGTCCACGTAGTCCCATCCCTCCACGCTGGTATACATGGCCGAGGCGCAGCACGACAGCAGCACGGCGAACAGGCCCAGGATGAGCAGCACGTGGTACACCGAGGGCTTCCAGCCCGCCAGGCTGTCGGCCTCCGAGAGCGCAGAGCCGCGGCGGAAGGTGGCGGGCAGCAGGCCGCTGCGGCGCAGCTGGCGCTCCCGGCACGTGCGCATGATGAAGGCCAGCAGCGAGATGATGCGTTCCAGAAAGAGGTTGAAGAAAAGGATGGTCCCTGCGCAGCCAAACAGCCCATAGGCGATGAGGAAGGCCTTCCCACCCACTGTGGCAGGGGTGGTCATGCCGAAACCTGTGGAGACACAGCGCGGGTCAGCAAGGGCAGGTGGACCCTACCAGGTGTGGGTGTGTGGCAGGTGAATGCAGGTGCTGAATGGGCAGCTATTCTGAGTGGCTCCACTTAGGTGTGTACTTTTGTCTCCCTTGGAGATTGATACTAGATCGGGTTCCTCATGTTGGCAACCCCCAAACTATAAATGAACATGGTGGAGCAGGATCATTAGGAAGGACGCGGTCCTCAGGACACACAAACCAGAAACCACTGCTCAGGTGCAAATCACTGACATGCCCAAAAGCCAACAAGTGACACCTGTTTTCCCACCCTCCATACTGATTTAAAAATATGTATTTATTTTTTAGTTGTAGGTGGACACAATATCTTTATTTCATTTTTATGTGGTGCTGAGGATTGAATCCAGTGCTTCACAGGTGCTAGGTGAACACTCTACTACTGAGCCACAACCCCAGCCCCTCGAAACTGATTTTTTTTTTAATGAAACTGTAGCATACCTGAGTAGACAGCCTTGTTAGAATTCCATGCAACCTTCACCGTCATTGGGATTGCTCACTCTGGAACAAGGTAGACTGTACTCAGGTAGCTACAGTTTATGGTCTCTGAAACAGGATTTATGAAGCAGACAAAAGGATCATGGGAAAGTGAGTCCACCCACAGCCTTTAGAGTGCCAGCGTGACTCTGCCATGGGGGGTTAGCTTCTATCCTTACAAGGATCATTATCAATCACCCTTGTGCACTGTTATGGTTTAGTTGTGTCTCCCAAAAGCTCACGTGTGTGACATTGCAAGAAGGTTCAGATTAGCAATGAGTGGGTTGTGAGAGCCTTAACTGATCAGTGATTTAATCCCCTGATAGGGATTAACTGAGTGGTAACTGAAGTAGTGGGGTGTGGCTGGAGGAGGTGGGAATTGGGGCATGGCTTTGGGGTATATATTTGTATCTGGTAAGTGGAGTCTCTCTCTGCTTCCTGATCTCATGTGAGCTGCTTCCCTCAGCCATACTCTTCCACCATGATGTTCAGGTTTCTCCTCAAGCCCCAAGGAATGGAACAGATCTAAGGACTAAGACCTCTGAAACCATGAGCCCCCAGATAAATTTTTCCTCCTCTAAAATTGTTCTGGTCAGATCCTTTAGTCATGGCAGTGAAAAAGCTGACTAAAACATGCTGTGGCCAAGGGTGAAGATTTGGGCCCAGCTGCTGATTGTGAGTCTGGGCTGGGTCCTGGGAGGTCTGACTTGTTCCTGGGCAGCTGCTTATTGCTTTAAAATCTTATATAACTATTAATTTACCCATTTGTTTAAATCACAGGCTTTAAAGGAGTCTTTATCAATTGATTTCTACAGAAGGCCTGGCTGCCCATCTGTGCACTCACCCCAGACATCCAGAGCAGTACAGAGAGGCGAATCTGCCCCTGCAACTTGAGCTCTGTCTGAGCTAGCTGTGGTCTCTCTGTGGGACCCAAGAGGAGGTCCCACAGAGATCTCTTGACAGGAAGAATCACTAGTTGTTTGGAGCCTGAGCTGAAAATGGATCCCCTGTCTAAGAAGCACCATGGTGCATTTCGGTAGCTGTGGCAGCAAAACTTCAGGGGCATTTCTGTCCAATTCATGCCCAATCGCAGGAGGCCAAGCTGCCCATGGAGTAGGACAACCCTGGAAAAGGGGCAGAGAAGAATTTGGTCCCATTTGGCTATTTTTCCTAAACAGACAGAGAAAACATCTCTTGTAATTTTTCATAGTACATTTCTTAAACCTATATTCTAATCATTCTCTAGATTCCCTGAGGAAATGCCTAAATGCCTGACTATGGTGTTCATTTATGTTTAATGACTCAAGTTTGGGGGAAATCTTATGCTGTTACCCATGATAAAGAAGATGGGTTATGTTCTTATATGCACACTTTGTCCACAGAAGAGTGAAAAACAAAACAAACAAACAAAAACAACAATGAAAACCAACCCCAAGCTAGCAGTTTACCTAGGAACTTGAGAGAAGGATTGTTATATTGAAAAGCCAAATTCAAGTCCTTGATTCATTAAGAAATCACCTCTGGGCTGGGCAGGGTGGTGCACGCCTGTAGTCCCAGCCAATGAGGAGGTTGAGTTAAGAGAGTCAAAAGTTTGAGGCCATTCTCAGCGACTTAGTGAGCAACTTAACAAGACCCCTCCCAAAAACAAATGAAAAAGGACTAGGGATTAGCATGTAGGCCAGAGATAAAGCACCCCTGGATTCAATTCCTAGCAACCACCAAAAAAGAAAGAAATCATCTCTAAATCTATATGGCTTCATGTGGAGTGGGAGTATGTGTTTGTATTTTTAAAAAGTTCTAGCTTTTTAGCCAAAGTGACCAGCAACAGAAGAGAATACTATACAGCCATAAAAATACAAACCACAGCTACTTACAGCAACATGGATGAATCTCAAAAAAAAAAAAAAAAAAAGTTGAACAAAAGAAGCTGGACACTTAAGAATACATTCTGCAGGCTGGGATTGTAGCTCAGTGGTAGAGCACTTGCCTAGCATGTATGAGGTCCTGGGTTTGATCTCCAGCACCATATAAAACTAAATAAACAAAATAAAGGTACTCTGTCCATCTACAACTAAAAATATTAAAAACAAACACCAAAACCCCCCAAAAGAATATATTCTGCATTTTCCCACTAATATAAAATCTAAGACCAGGTAAAAACACACTAAAATCTCAGATTTTTTTAGGGAAATATACTTCATTGGTCAAATTATTATTATTGTTTGTGGTACTAGGGATTGAATTCAGGAGCACTCTACCACTGAGCCACATTTGTAGCCCTTTTTATTTTTTATTTTGAGATAGGGCCTCACTAAGCTGCCAAGACTGAGCTTGAACTTGCAATCCTGCCTCAGCCTCTCATGGTGAGATTGCAGGTGTGTGCCTTGTGCCCTGTGGCTTATAAGAAAAAAACAAAAAAAGATGGTACACACAGGCTCCACTCAACAGACAAGGAAACTGCTGCTGGAAATGGAACTGAGACTGAAGCCCACGTCTGCTGACATCTGTAGTCCATGCTGCCCACCACATAAGACTGTCCCTCGGAGCTGTCCTAAGACAGCTCCACTATCTTAGGGAACCAAATCGCAGTCCTCCAGGGCTGCTGCCAGGAGAGTATTTTCATGAGGGAGTGGCTGTTCCCAAGTCCTCTGTTATGGCTCTTTGTACTGATCACTGCTGCCTCGTTGGCCAGGATCAGGACCCTGCTTTTCCCTTAATGCTCCTGCCAATTTGGGTTCATTGACTGAGAGAATTTGACCATTTAGATGAGCCTGACCCAGGGCCTAGGGATAGCATATGGGAGAAGATGCAGAGGGGACTGCAGCTCCTGGTAACAGCCTGATTGACCACAGGTGGGGTACTTATCTGACCCTTGGGGTCCCCACAGTTATGCCCTGCCTGACCTACTTCCACATAGCCAAGGCCATTTCTTCTACCACCAGGGGCATTCTCAGACTCCAGAATCCTCCATGCCTCGACTCCTATCTTCTGCCTAAGGCCTCCTTTGGAGTTTGGGTTTCCGGTTGAAGATCTGCCTTTTGCCTGGATGACTGAACCTAGGAGATCTACCTCTCCATCCACCATTCTGCCCAACTCCCTGCCACATGGGGTGGCCTTATCAGTACCTCAGCAAGATGACAACGCCAGATATGCAGCTGTTTACCCCAGTCTCCACCCATCGTTCCTTTAGTGAACATTTATTAAGAACCAAGATTGGCAGTGGCTCAGAGAGATGGTGGGAAGCCAGACAGATGCTGCTCCTGTCCTCACAGACAATCTGGGCTGCCTGCTTGGAGGTCGTCTTGCAACATTTCTTAGGGTTTTGTACAGAAACCCCATCTATACTACCAGCAGGCTCATCCCTGAGACAGAGCACAGCTCTTCCCTGCTGTCCCACATAGTCTTGGCTAGAATTTGTCCTGGGGTCTTGTGGCTCTGGCTCAGCTTGCATTCTGCACACCCCTTAGTCAAGTGGTGATTGCAGGCCTCACATGAAGCCAGATGTGTGATCAGATGTGTGGTATTCTCTTTCTAGAACGAAGGGGACAGACAGGTCTGGAGTTTCTCGGACAGAGCAGAAAGCATCCAGTGAAAGTGTCCTTCTTACTGCCTGATTCCTGAGGTCTGGCTCCTGTGTCTTTCCTATATAGAGTCAGTCCAGCTCAGGAGACAGGCAGGGAATGGACAGTCCATTCTCTTTCCCCATCCATATCAATAGGCACTGACCTCAGGAAGCCTCTCTCTAGATCCCATCTGGATTCCCACAAGTTCTCAGAGCCTAACTTGTGGGAATCCAGATGGGATCTAGAGAGAGGCCTTGAAGCTTCAGCCAGAGAAAAGGTAAACCCTGCCGCCCTGAGAATCTCCTTCTCCCAGTCACACTCTGCAGAGGTGTAATCAGTCCCTGGGTTCACAGCATGCCTGTGGTTTTGTTTATGTCACAATTGATCTGCCATTCCAGTCTGCAAAGAGCAGACACTTGGGGGCTTTATTATGCCACTTTAACAAAAGCTGTGAAGTTGTTCCCACAGCCTGTCTGGTGCCGCCTTCGCAAATAGGCCCTGGTGACAGGGCCTTCGGAGTTCAGCTCAAGGAACCTGGGAGTGAGATGGGATGCATTGTGCACTCCTGGGTGGCAGCCTCTGTTGGACACTCACCATGCTCCTGTTCAGTTTCCCAGCCTCCTACAAAGAAGGCACTGTCACATCAGCCACTTAGCAAGCGAGTGGGCCAGAGAGGCGAAGGTTGTCACCAGGTTAGCTTGCAAGAGGCTGAGCAGCCCGTGCCCTTTCGGCTGGGCCAGACAGATGGGAAGTCTTGGCTCATTACCCTCTGGGTCCTTTTCCTGCTGGGCTCTGCACTGTCAACTCCAAGGGGGGAATATAATTTATAGTCCAATCTGAAGTATTTTTGAAAGTAAAACTGGCACTACTCAGGACGCATGTGTGAACCATTGTTCCGAGCAATGAAGCTGTGTGGTTAAAATGCAAATTCTAAAGTTGGTCCCCTTCCAGAGGGTCTATAGTGGGTTAGTTTAGGGACCCAGGAATCTATCTAATTTCCCAAGACAAACCTGATATAAATAAATTACTTTAAAATACAATGTTTGGGGCTGGGGATGTGGCTCAAGCGGTAGCGCGCTCGCTTGGCATGCGTGTGGCCCGGGTTCAATCCTCAGCACCACATACAAACAAAGATGTTGTGTCCGCCGAAAACTAAAAATAAATATTTAAAAAATTCTCTCTCTCTCTCTCTTTCTCTAATAAATAAATAAATAAATAAAATAAAATACAATGTTAATCTCCGATAACCCTCCTGGTTGGAATATGTCCAACTGTCACTATCTGACCTGAATTTCCATTGACCCAATACCCTAGTGGCAGACATTGTATCATCTCCTTAACAATCATTCCCTAACCCTTTACTGAGCAGCAAGCCAGGCTACTTTCAGAACTGACCCACCTCCAGAAATGAGCACTGTTAGTCCAGGTCAATCAGGATAATCTAGTCTCTTACCATTACTGGCTCAAGGATGGGGAAGCCTAAGCCAATCAATGCAGGGCATTTTCATGGCTACAGAGATGGCTTAGGAATTGGCATGTGACCTCCTTCAGGCCAAAGAGAAGAGAATTTTTCTGGGTGTTTTCTATTAAAAGTTTCTCCCTGTTACCAGAGTTGTCCTGGACCCAGGGAGCAAGAGGTGGTCCCAGCAGTGGCTGGCAGTCTTCAGGAACCAGGAGGAGAACCAGCTTTAGTGTGAAGCTCACACTATAGAAAGCCATTTGGGAGACAGGAGATCTGATGGTCCTGGTATCTAGTTAAACAGGGTGCTATGTTGCTCGTTTTACCTCTGGAATTCCATTTCATGATTATATAAATCCCTTTCCTGCTTCAGCTTTTTGTGGCACAAACCTAGACACATTTTGGGGATAGCGATGGTTTGGGGACCTGGCTAAACAGTTCAGTGTCCCGGAAAAGCCCCAGATTTAAATTCAAAAGTTTGAATTCTGTTGTGGCCTCTGTCAGCTAAGTGATTGAAGCAGGTCACTACAGCTAACTTCTCTGAGCCTCGATTTCTTTTTCTGTAAAATGTAAACCACCCTGTGTGCCCCATTTGTAAACTGCAATACATTATTCCAAAATATGTTCTTAGGATGAGAAAAAGATGGAATGGGGGTGGGAGGTGGAGAGAAATCCCCTGATTAAAGAAAGATGACTTAAAGTGAGACAAATTTATTTGCTTGGGGACTTTTCAGAGTGCTTACTGTGGTGATGAGCCCCATGTAATGTGTGTATCCTAACACTAAGTGGGGTCCCCAAACCATTTTGACCACAGAGTGTATTTGATCATTTCAATCTTTGGGAAATGTTGCACTTCACCCTCATGAAGAAGTAAGGATGAGACATTTTAAAACACAAGAGGATTTCTCATATTTGAAAAAATCACTGTGACCCTGCAATGCTTGGAATGGTGCCCGGTATGGAGAATTGTTGAGTGAATAAATAGACATCTTACTATACTTGTTTGGAGCAAGGATTCTTAAACCATCATGCCTAAGTACCCCCTGGGGATCTCAGCTGACCAGTCTGGATAATCCCAGACCATTTGGGAGAGCAAGTGCTAAAAGGATAGCTACGAAAAGTCATGAAGGGGTGGAAATGTGGAGGGACGAGAGCTGACATGGATGGAGCCCTCATCACTTCCTGGCACTGTGCCAAGTGCTTCACGCATAGCAATTCATTTAATGCCCACAATTCTTGGAGGCACTGACCATGTGATCGTGTTTCATTGAATCTAAATCCCAGCTTTTTTCTCACGTTTCAACATCTCTGAAATCACAATGTACATTACAATCAATGGACTGACGTGATATATTTAGCAGCATTTAAAATTCTTCATGATACATACAATGCTGCTGCATTTATAATGGATGGTGTCTTAGATTTGATGAATGACAATGAGTGTTGTTATCATCCCCTTTTTTGAGATTTGTAAACTGAGTCTATGTAATAGACATCGAGATCAAGTAACTTGCCCAAGATGGCTGAGCAACGGGCAGAGAGCACATCTGCAAAAAGAGGAAGGAGCTTGTGATGTGATAAGGGAAAGAGGCAGATACGCAAGTTTGGCAGTTCTCAACTCTGGCTGCACAACAGAATCACCTGGAGAATTTAAAACAATTCTCAGGGCAGAGAGACCAGTTTAGACGAGAACAAAGCTGAGGTCCTCCTGGTGGAGCAGCGATTGAGAAGATGGGGTGGGATTTCAAGAGCAAAGGAGCAGAGAACCAGGCTTGAGAAAGACATTCATGCCGGAAGGGCTGTGCACAGGGTCTGGGGTGAGTGTGGGTTTAGCCTGCCAGTACCCACATGTGGCTCAGCGTTCAGTAATTCTGGCTGATGGAGAGAGTGAACCTGTGGAAGAGGAAAACACTGGGGGAAGCTTCCATCCGCCTTGCATGCAGCCTGAAGCTGCAGAGCTTTGTGGGAGTGAGCGTTGCCCGGCACCTCTAGGAGCCTCTCCAGCAACCTTCCCTGCTCTGGAGAAAGTAGGAAGCCCTGGGAACTCAGGCTCAGAGGAGGAGCTCAGGCAGTTTCCATTCCTCAGATTCTGGAAGAGCCAACACCATCTTTCTCAGAGGGCAGAGTTGGGAGCAGGAGCTGTGGCAGCAGGCTTTGGCATCCCACCTGTCCATGGGGCCACATGGCACATTCTTCTCTGTTGCCTTCTCCCTCTAAGATGGTCCAGTGCTTGCTCATCTCTGGATGTTGTGAGGATTGAGGACACGCTTCCCACAGTGCCTAGGATGTGGGAAGTGTCCGCAAGGCACCAGGGTGAATTGACAAAGCATGACTCATCACAGCCAAATTGTCCCAGGTGAAGCATGCAAGGAACGGGCCCATCATGACATCATGGAGGAATTTTGGTGTAAGGAAAAGCCCCATGCATGAGCTTAAACCCGGCTCTACCGTTGACTTGCTGTCTTCTCATGGCACCATGCCTGTTTCTCCACCTCTGGGTTTCCTTCTATCTTTGGCCCTGGCGCTGGGTAGGAGGCCGAGCTAGAGGTAAGCATCAAATCCAGTGTGTGTGTGTGTGTGTGTGTGTGTGTGTGTGTAGAAGGGGGGTGGTTAAAAATGGGGCTGTTGGTGGAAAAGCTGCAACTGTAGGCTGCTCTATTTGTTGGCATTTATGGATTTGTCTAATTTGCAGAACTAGCTGGCTTGCTCCCTGAGGGCAGAAGCCCGTGGTTACCTTCCCTCCACTGTGGGGGTGGGACTGCCCCCCCCCCCATCTCACCCTGGATGCTCAGTATAAAGAGGCACCAGTCAGCAAGACTTGGGGAGAAAGTGCCCCTTCCCCTGTTTTGCACACATTTGGCTTGTTCTTTGAGGTCTTGGGGATGATTTTCTTTGTTTAATGACAGCAGGAGGGGAGGCGGGGATGGCTGAGGGGGCTGGGAGCTAGGAACAGAGGACTGAACCCAGCAGGTGCTGGCTAGTAATTTTTTTTTTCTTCCTTGGCATTGGGGTTCTTGCCCAGGGCCTGGGACATGCTCAGAGCTCTACGACTGGCCACCCTCACACACACACTGGCCAGTGATTTTTTAACGTGCGAAAGTTCTTGATAAACGGTGAACAAAGGCAAGTGACTCCCTGGAGTGGGCTCTGGGAGGCTCTGCGTTGGCACAGCCTCGCTGCCAGCAGGCTGCCTCCGACCCCCCTCTCTGTGCTTCATCTCTGGGATTAAGCTCTTCTCTCCTCACCAGAAATCATTCAGCAAAATGAGTTATTAAAAGCCGGTTAACTACTCCTGCCTCGGGGTAGCTCCTGCTTAACAACCTCTCCTGGGGAGCAGCTGTCAAGAGCAGGCCCCGTGGAGCTGGCGGGAAGATGACTCATTTACATAGAGCTGGGCTCCATCCTGCCCCCCAGATCTGTCTCTGCTTCTCGGATGACTAATTCTCTTCAGGGGATGAGATCACACCCCTTCTGTCCCCCCACAAAAAGAGCAGAGCCCTCTACCTCAGCCCAGGACTTGGAGGGAAGACCAAATCCAAGACCAGAGAAGGTCTTTGATGGGACAAGACCTGGCAACAGGAGCCCTGAGTTAAGGGCCCCGAGATGCAGAAGCTCGGGCCTACCTGGCTCTCTCCTCATTCGTCCCACCTCAGGGATGTAGTGGGGCAGCTCTGGGAAAAGGTCTGAGATGGGGTCACCCCTCCGAAGGAGGTGGACTGGGCTTTGGTGAGACGGCAGGTTCATCATCACCCCGACTGGAGTGTCAATAGAATGCCAACACAATCATGTCCCTCCAGTGCTGTCCTAGGGGAGCAGGTTTTTAAAGGAAGCTGGTGGTGGTTCTGGAAATTGAGGGAGATGCTCTCAGTGGGAGTTCAACTCTTCTCAATCAGTTCAGGGTTTATATCCCTGCAGAGCACACCCTCATCGCCACCATGCAGCCAGGAGCCCCATTTGAGGGTCTCTATGCTCAGGCTGAGGGGGCACATGGGGAAGGCAGAGCCCCTGAGAGGCTCAGTATGGAGGGGCCCTGGGGACAGCCTGCTAATACACAGAGACCAGTCATCTGGGGTCTGGCTCCTTCTGACTGAGGTGTCCTGGAACTTGGTCTTCTCCTCCAGCCTCTTCCCACAGACAGTGGACGTTTTGGAGGAGTAATGAGGACAAGAAGTTACGATGAAAACAAACCTGTAATTTAAAGCTGTAGCTAGGGAAGAACCCTGGAGGGTCCATAGAGAGCCTGGTGTTTGCCCTGCTAACCTGCTAACATGCCTACCCGGGGGGCGCCCCCAGTACCTCAATGCTAGGGTCTCTGTTGGGCCTGGCAGGGATTAGCAGGGTGAGGACTTAGCCTCTGGGCTGGGGCTGAACTGTGACCCTCCTCCCAGCAGGCTGGGCTGGTGCTGACTGCACAGCTCTCAGCTGCCACAGGGGGGAAGGTTGATGCCTGGTGCACAGGAGGTGAGGGTGGAGGGAACTGGATCCATGGGGCTCCTATCCCAGGCATTCTGCTGGTGTTCTTAAAGGCGCAGTCTCCAGGAGGACTTGCAGAGGAGGTGTCATCATTATACAGGCGAGGAACCAGAACTCAGGATGAAAGAGCCAGAGTGCAGGTCTAGGCCCCACAGCTACAGCTCCCTCCATGGCACCTTTTGAAGTCCCACTCAGCCTTAGGTTCAGAGGATGCAGCTGGGATTTTGCTCTGAAACATGCCCCCATGGGGGCGAGCTGTGGGGGAGGCTTGGTGTGGTCAAATGCCTGCCCTGAGTCTGAGTTGGTACCACCTCCCATGTGATAAAAGGCCATGGAAGCTGAAAGTTCAAAGACTCAATGACCTTGTCCAAGGTCACAGAAAATGGCACCACCGGAATTGCCACTCAGGACTGCTCAGCTCCAGACCCACATTCTTTCCCTGCGTTGCTTTGCCTTTTGCCCCTCTGCATATGCACAGAGAGGCCCTGATGGCTGGGAGCACTGTGCCTCAGTCTGTACACAGCTGCACAGTGGTGTCACTGAAGCACAGCTCTGCTGGTGTCTCCTGCCAAGCCTCCCTGAACTCCTGCGACTCACCTTCCCAAGGCAGGAGTGACTTACTTCCTTTCCCCTTCACCTGTCTGAATCCTTTTCCTCGTCTGGAAGCACTTTCAGGTCATCAGGCACTTGGTTAGGTGCAGCCTTCTGCTCCTGTCCAGTTGCCTCTTGTCCCAGAGTACTATTTAGCCCTTTGCATTTTACTCTGTTGCCTTGCCTCGAGGACGTGCCCATGTCTTAGATGTTCTCCCACCTTCTGCACCACAGGAATGTGGGGGACAGCAGCCACATTCCTGACAGACTGGCTACTTGTCTAGTGACCACCTGCAGATGCTACCAGGATGGTGGCTTCCATCTTGGTTTGAGTGTCATCCTTTCAATATGTTTCTAAGAAATGAGGGCAAGGAAGGAATACCGTGATGAGTAATACTGCCCATGCTCCCCGGCCAGACACCACTAGGAACACACTTGTGGTTGAACAATATTGGATTTATGGGCTCGTGGTGACAAGAGCTCATTATCTACCATGGGGATCTGGGGGGCCTCAGAAAGGACTAATTCTGAGATTTGGACTTGAGTTAAATGAGTTAGGGGTGGGCTCATGGAAGCAGGCTTTGCCCTGGATGCTGCCAGGGACCAAGGTGATTCTCTGATTGGATACCTTAATAATTCTTGGCTAGAGGGTGGGAACAACAGAGCATAGTTAGTCATTTATATTAGACACACAGGAAAATGTTCAGTCATTTTTGTGGCTTGGGTGATGATGATTTTTGACCAGGGTTTGGAATTGAATATGGGCGAAGGTCTTGTTTTCAGCTTACTCCCTCATGGCGGAACCTTGTCTAATGCAGGTGTTCTGTGGAATCCCTTATGTCCTGTGTGGGCACAGTCCAGCTGTGGTGTGTCAGCCCAGCTTCTGGTTCTCAGGAGCTGCCTTCACCTTTCTCCAAATGACTCTGCCCTCAGCCCCCATCACAGCATCTTAGTGGATGCCATTCATTATTTTTGGTGAAGGATTCTTTCCCAGTCTTCCTGTTTATTGGGTGATGGATGTACATGTGTGTGGGCCTGGATGTATTTGATTCCATATGTGGAACATGCCTCTAGGTTGTGGAAATATGGGTTTTTGTTTCTTCTTTTATAAATATTTCACATTTTCTGCGGTACAAACGGGGTAGTTCCTATTTTTGAAACCATAATTTCACCCAACAAGCACTGTTATTTTTTTTTTCAAGTTTATGAGTAAAAATGACTAAGGTTCCTGTTCTGAAGACGATGACCATAACACTCTATGAAAATGGTAAGAAGAGAGATGGCAGGGGATGCCTGGGAGCAAGAAAACAGGCCAGAAGGGCTTCCCAGAGGAGGTACCGCTACAGCAGGATAGTGAAGACAAGCAGGTGGAGGTGTTGGGGGACAGGGTCTGGACAGTGATGGGATCATGTGGATAAGAATTCCAGGGAGCATGTCTGGTATGAGAAGAGTCCCTGGGTAATCCCAGCACTTAAAGAGTTACAGCCTAAGGAGAAGGTGCCATTCATTTGGCAATGTTTATCTGGGGCCTTCTGTGGCCAGGCATTGTGCTAGGCCCTTGGGATTCATCAGTGATACAAAGTCCCCTGCCCTCATGAAGCTTACCTTGCAGCATTGATGATGGGTACAAAACTATGAATAATATACAAGTACATATTGTGGCGTGATAGAAAATGTTACAGAAAATAGAACCCCTTCCTATCCCCGGCGAAACAAAACAACAACAAAACCAGAGCAGGCATAGGGGATGGGAGTGCTGAGGGGTGTGTGGGGGGGTAGGTTGTGGTCATTTTGTGGGGTGGATCAGGGCAGGTCATATTATGGAAGTGACTTTTTTAAATATTTATTTTTTAGGTGTAGATGGACACAACACAATGCCTTTTATTTTTTTTTTTAGGTGGTGCTGAGGATCAAACCCGGGTCCCGCCCTTGCTAGGCGAGCACTCTACCACTGAGCCACAATCCCAGCCCTAGAAGTGACAATTTGATGAAGGACTGGAAGCAGGTGACATTTTGGATAAGAGAGTCCCACTCAATGCCAGAGCAAAGGTCCTGAAGCAGAAGGGTCAGAGACACAGAAAAGGGGAAAAAGAAAGAAAATACTGCACAAAAGAAGAGTCAGGAATTGTCCCCCCTCCGCACACACTGTCTCTGGTGATACAGATGCCCCAGGGAGAAAACCTGTCACTCTTACTGATTTCAGCATGAAGGATAAACAGATAAACCAATGGTTTCATATATAAAAAGAAAGAAATATAATAAATATCCAAGAAAATTTCAAGCAACAATGGAGATGCTGAATATATTTGATAACTGTCTTTTTATTCTCTGTCAGAAGACTCTCATGTGATTCTCAAAGGAAATTAGATTATAAGAACAACCATCAACATTTTTAATAGCTCTGGACAGTGTGGAGTAAATCTCTATGTCTTATCTAATTTAGTCGTCACTATAACCCGGTAAAGACAATGTCATCATTGTCCCCATTTGGTAGATGAGGAAATTGAATCCATAAGAAATAATGTAGCTTACAGGACATGTAACTTCCTTGGATCTGAGCCGGCATTTGTCTCTCCCTTCTCAACTCCATCTCTCCAGCCTAAAATCTTTCAATGACAACAAGATAGCTGTTTAAGAAACAACAGTTTGTGTTTTGTACTTAGTATTTTACGGTCTCCATCCAGGGTTATCTGTTAGAATTTTTATGTGGCAGGATAAAAAAGCATGTCTGTCTGTGTGGAGGACAGTTGCAGAGGTAGGATCAGGGAGTCCAGTTCAAAGCTGCAGATGGCAAAGGTGGTGGGGTGGGCCCAGACCAGAGCCATAGCTGGAAGGGGCTAAAGAAGGGAGCCCAAAAACATCCACAAAACATGAGAGAATGAACCTCGAGGCCGTAGGTGGGTTGAGAAGAAAGGAAGGGGGCAGAAATCTCTAGAAGGGTCTAGTAAGAGGGAAACCTAACAGTTCCCCTGGGATTTGGCAACTGGGAGGAAGCCAGCCCAAGGCCTGACAAGAGGGAACACAACCTCATGGATGTCAGACTGCACAGTGGCTTCAGAAGGGGCTGAAGGGGAAGAAATGGACACAGGTAAGCCAGTGGACTTTGCAACCACTTCCTGGGGAGGACAAGGACACCGGCACAGGGGAATTGCTCAGGACGAGGATAGTCATGTGGCTTATTTTACCTCAGAAAGGTTGAGTACCCTGCCCATGTTTCAGGGTACAGTGGCCAAAAGATAGGCTCTGGAGTCAGGGCTTTGGGTCCAACCAGCCCCATTACTCACGGAGGCCTTTAGCAAACTACTCACTAGTCCTCGGTTTCCTCTTCTATCAATGGAGATAGTATGACCTCAAGGGTAGTCGAGAGTTAGATGGGCAGTTCATGTACTTAGCTGAGTGTTTGGTGCAGAGCGAACCCTCAGTATCACAGCTCATCAGCTCACCGTCAGGTTAGGCACCCCACAAAAGGCAGGGCGGGGAAGAGGAGGCCTATCCGGGCAGGTCTCCATCGCTGCAGGAGACACGAACAACCATGAACGGCATGTCAGCTCCTCATGTGTGCCCTACATTAGGAGGATGTGCCAGCCATGAGGTGTGGTCTTATGCCAACGGGCTCGCATCTGGCCTGGGATGTGACAGGGCAGAGGCTCATCATCAGGGTTTGCGTGAGAGCCTGGCAACCATGAGCAGTGAGTCTCCTCTGGTGGGAACTTCAAATGCCATCTCTATATTTAGACTGGCAAGTCAGAAAACAGCAACCAGGGACCATGGTGTCCTTGCTCCCAAAAGAAATGTCTTCTCTATGATTAAATGTTATCCCTTCTTCCTTATGAAGGAATAGTAGAGAGATTTATTTCAAGACCATTTCTGTCTTCTGCAAAACTGAAAAAAGCCATTTTTGCCCATGAACCAGGGGTGTGGTGGTGCATGTCTAGAATCCCAGTGACTCGGGAGGCTGAGGCAGGAGGATCATGGGTTTAGAGTCAGCCTCAGCAACTTAGTGAGACCCTAACAAAAAATTCTTAGAAAATTTTTTTTAAAAGGGTGGGGATGTGGCTCAGTGGTTAAGTGCCCCTGGGTTCAATCCTTGGTACTTAAAAAAAAAAAAAAAGATCCATGAGATTGGGGCTGGGACAGAGCTCAGTCATAGAGATAGAGCATGTCCTTAGCAGGCACAAGACCCTAAGTTTGATCCCCAGGGGAAAAAAAAATTCAAGATTCCTTCCTCCTGGAACTTGGTGTCTGAAGCATTGGTTTCCTAGGGTGCTTGTTCACTTACTTCCTCTATGGAACCCTGGGCTGGGCTCCCTTGTGCCCAGTTTGATGGTTCCAGTGGGAAGCCCAAGCCAGTGGAGCAATGGATTGCTGTTGTGCTGTGTCCCAGATATGATCCATCTCTCATTCCTTTTTCTTTTTTGTACTGGGGTCGAATCCAGGGGTACTTTACCACTGAGCTCTATCCCCAGTGCCTCCCCCTTTTTTTTGAGACAGGGTGACCCTAAGTTGCTGAGGCTGGCCTGGAACTTGTGATCCTCTTGCATCAGCTTCCCTAACAGCTGGGTTTACAGGCCTGTGCCACCAAGGCCAGCACCTAAACACCTGTCTTTTAAGCCATCCATTCAGGGTGCTGCTATGGCAGCCCAGCAGAGCCACAAGGCCTTGCTTGGCTGCAGAAGCCCCACAGACCTGCACCCTCTCTCATTTGTTTCTGCAGCAGCAGAGGCAGCAGGAAGCCCAGGATGCAAAGCTTAGTTCCTGAGCTCTGGTGGGGAGGCTGTGTTTATATTTATCCTGCTAACTGCAGGGGACTGTTTATACCCAGAGAAATAACCTCCTCTGAGAGATGGGGGCAGCCAAGCAACCAGCTGCTTCCACCAGTCTCTCTGGGCTCAGGTTCTCATGCCCCCCACCCCAGGCTTGTTCTGACTCTGGTCTCTTTACCCCCTCAGTGGGCTTGGGGTCCAGTCTTCCTGGAGACACATGGATTGTGCTGAGGCCAACTACCAAGGATTGAACTCAGGGGCACTCAACCACTAAGCCACATCCCCAGCCTGTTTTTTTTTTTTTTTTTTTTGTATTTTATTTAGAGACAGGGACTCACTGAGTTGCTTAGCACCTCGCTGTTGCTGAGGTTGGCTTTGAACTTGTGATCCTCCTCTCTCAGCCTCCCGAGCAGCTGGGAAGGTTTTGCTTTTTAAAAATTAGTGTGCTCATACCTTAACAAGCTCTTAAATGCCTCTGCTGTCCATCCCCCTTTCTTTCTTTTTTTTTGGAGGGGGGGTACTAGGGATTGAACTCAGGGGCATTTAACCACTGAGCCACATCCACAGCCCTGTTTTGTATTTAGAGACAGGGTCTCACTGAGTTGCTTAGCACCTCATTAAGTTGCTGAGGCTGGTTTTGAACTTGCAGTCCTCCTGCCTCAGCCTCCCAAACTGCTGAGATTACAGGCGTGCGACACTGAGCTTGGCTTTACCTCTCTTTCTATGGGACAGGCTGTATGACCTCAGCAGATCACGAAGAACAAGACAGTTCTCCACTGTGACATAAGACACACAGACACCACACACTGGCTTCTTGAGCTCATGGGGAGGGTGTCTCAGGGACAAAACCAGGACAGTCTTGGCCAGTGTCTCAGGACAGTCTTGGCCAGTGATACCTCCCTTTATCAAGGACTCACCCTGGGGGATGCTGGCACCGCTGCACATAAGCCCATCTTGGTGATGGGTCTCAGGCGTTGTTTGCTGCAAACAGCAGCTGGGAAAACCTTCCTTTCAGCCCTCCCCTCTCTGGCCCTAGTGATGGTCAACATCATTGTTCCCAGAGTCCTTATTAAAATACATGGGTCTTTTGTACTTTCCTGTCTGAGTAACTCGTAGAATGCAAAAGCTATAATTTCCCAGGATTTGTTTAACATGCCCTTTGTTGGTAAACGTGGGCTCAGTATGAGCACTCTGTAATTTTCTAGCTCCCTAAATGGACCCTCTGTAGCTAATATGTACCACGCACAAACACAATCCACCCCCCGGGGACTACCCAGTTACTCACATGGTTTTCACCAAAGCTCTCCTGAGTGGGTGCCCTGAGCTAGATTCTATGGGGGCTCTATTAATGCTTATGACACTCTGGTATATCCTCCCCAAGGAATACTATGTACCTGGTGTTATGGTTTACGGGGTGTCTTCCAAAAGCTCACGTGTGAGTCAATGCAAGAAACTTTGGAGGCGAGGTGACTGGGTTATGACAGCTTGACCCAATCAGTGCATTAATCCACTTGAATGGATTAACTGGGTGGTAACTGCAGGCAGACAGGTGGATAGGAAGAGATGGGCCACTGGGGGCGTGCCTTGGGGGTTTGTATTTTGTCCCTGGTGAGGAGAGCTTTCTCTCTCTGTTTCCTGATCCTCATGTCCTGAACTGCTTTCCCCCTTCATCATGCCTTCTGTCTTGATGTTCTGCCTTACCTCAGGCCCAGAGCAATGGAGTTGACTGTCTATGGAGTGAGACCTCTGAAACTGAGCCCCAAATAAACTTCTCTTCCTCTATGTTGTTCTTGCCGGGTCTTTTGGTCACAGTGGTGAAAAAGCTAATTAAAATACCTAGTAACAAGGATGCTTTAAAAAGTTCATTTCTACATTATATGTCAAAACAGGAAAAGAAAGACCCCAAATTTTTTATCCAGGAAGAAAGACTTAAAGGCAAATCTCTGTTGTATTATTTCAGTGGTAGAAATATGAGGCTTTCTCCCTTTCACTTCTTTGCTGCTCTCTTCTTAAAATGTTCTATAATAAGCACATATTATTCGAATGAACTAAACACTTTGTTATTAGTTTTTAAAGGCAGGGTCTAATAATCTGGGTGGGGAGGGAGGTAATACCTTTGAGAGGAGTTGGCAAGGAGGTGGTGGGGTTGGATTATCAATGGCAGAAGCCAAACGGAGCAGGAGGGCTCAAATGATCAGGTAGCTCTGCCGAGGAAGTGGCTCTGGAGTGCTTTGTGGATTTTGGATAGCGAAGGGGGAGGGAAGGACGGAAGGTAATTTGTGAATAAAGACCTGGAGGTGGATGGTACCAGGGCTGTGGACCTTGGCTTGAGTTGAGGCTGCAGTGAGAGCAACATTAGCTTTGCTGGGCTTGGAAAGGCTGGGGACAGTTTGTGAAACACAGAAAAGCAAAAGAGGGTCACCTGGAGGAAACCAGAGAGACTGCCATCAAGGAAGTCTGGACACAGATTGATGTCATTCCCAAAGCAGTCATTCACAAGCAGCTTTAGGTCTCTAAACTCCTCCACAGTCAGGCAGCACCAACATTGGGGGAGGGAGTGAGGACCAGCCATGGGATTGGGGCCACCTGGGTTAGGATCTCAGCTGCTACTTGTGAGCTCTTCGATCTCAGAAAGGCATTGAGTCCCTCTTCAGCTGTCTCCTCATCGGCACACGATGACATGCATCATTCCCCCTCCACAGGACAGCAGTGAGGACTAGAGCGCAGTGGGTAAAGCGTTTAGCATAGCGCCAGCACCTCGAATGCCCACCCCAGGTGTGACCAGCGGAGAGCAAGAAGCAGAATTTCCAACAACAGAGGATAAGAAGGGATGGGGAAGAGGAGGTGGTAGAATAAAACCCCCAGACTGAAATTTTTGGAGAGCGTACCAGGGGCACTCAACCACTGAGCCACATCCCCAGCCCTATTTTGTATTTTATTTAGAGACAGGGTCTTACTGAGTTGCTTAGCAGCTAGCTATTGCTGAGGCTGGCTTTGAACTCAGTGATCCTCCTACCTCAGCGTCCCAAGCCGCTAGGATTACAGGCGTTGGCCACTGTGCCTGGCCCCCAGACTTAATTTGATTTAACTTCCTTTGTTTTCTTTGGGCAAATAATTGGCTCTGGGCTGATGTCAGCTGACATCATCCATGAGTCCTTTGGGGAGGACGTCACCTGGCATTAATCTCCTGAGACAGAGACGGCTATGGACAGGGAAGAGCGGTCGGGAAGCAAGCTTCCTCAGTTCCTCAGGGCAGCCCCTCTTCCATTCATAAACCAACACCTTCCCAGGCCTGGAACTGTGGGTCCCAGTGATCTGGCTTGGACTCCTGCGGAAGCTGCAGTTACTGCAAAGGGGTGCGAATCTACTTGCTCACCCAGAGTTGTCCACTGACTTAAATTTCTCCTGCATGTTTAAGCTGTTAATTTCCAATTACATGTAAGTGGTTTTATGATGAGAAAAGATGACTCAAAGTGCTATTGAATTAATTCAGAAGACTTTGTGAGTCGATTGTATTTTTCCTGTTAATTAGTGGATACTAGAAGTACATATAACTTCTACCATCTGGTGCTGTGAAAATATTTGTAGCCTTTCTCTCTTGGGTGTTGTTTAGCATTAAACCCAGGGTCTCATGCTTGCTAGACAAGCACTCTATCACTGAGCAATGTCCCTAGTCCTACTTTTAGCTTTTAAAATGATGTTCACATTAGCTAGGTGCAGTGGCACATGCTTATAATCGCAGCACTTTGGGAGGTTGAGACAGGAGGATTGAAAGTTCAAGGCCATAAGCAACTTAGTGAGACCCTGTCTCAAAATAAAAAATAAAAATGTTAAATCCCCAATACAAAAAAAAAATGTTACCTTTGAAAAGGTTGGGAGACTTGTGGTTGAAGATGATCATCTAATCACTTGAATTTATCTATTCTCCCTATTAAAATGATGATAAAAGAACATAAAGATGTAACCAGCGTCTTTATTTTTATTTGTTTATTTTTATGTGATGCTGAGAATGAACATTTTGAAAGCTCTCCAGATGTTTCTAATGTGAAAATTAGACACAGAGAATGGATGGGAACCGCCACGTAGATAATGACTGACCACTCCACCTGGTGGCCCAAAGAGTAAGCTGGCAGTCCACAAGGCCACCTATGTGCACCAAGCTTCCGGGCAGAATTTCTGTTTTTAATTCCCCTACCCTACCCCAACACCTGCCTGCCTGCCTGCCTGGTTGAAACTGGGAGTCCTCTACCACTGAACTGCATCCCCAGCCTTTTTAATTTTTTAATGTTGAGACAGGGCCCCACTAAGTTGCTTAGGAACTCATTCAGTTACTTGTGATCCTTCTGCCTCAGCTTCCCGGTCACTGGGATTACAGGTGTGCACTACCATGCCCAGCTCATTTTAAATTCTTAAATGCAAATGGACAGCTATAGCCCAAACCCTGGAGGAAACCCTGCAACCCAGGTCTTTTGGATCTCTTGCTAGCTAAGCCTTCATCTTGAAGAGCTCTGAGACTCAGTCTTCAGATCTCATCTCTTGTGTCTGCCACAGTCACATGCTGGGTTCCAAACTTGACTGCAATTGGAATTATCTGGGGAGTTGTACAGCATGCTAATTTCTAAGTCCTGCCGCCAGAGAGGATGATGCAATTGGTTGGAGGAGTGTAGGGTGCAATCTGGGCATCAAGACTTAAAACCTTAGGGCTGGGGTTGTGGCTCAGTGGTAGAGTGCTTGCCTGGCATGTGTGAGGCACTGGGTTTGATTCTCAGCATCACATAAAAATAAATAAAGGTTCATCCATGACTAAAAATTACACATATGTTAAAAAAAAAGACTTTTAAAAAACTTGTCAGGTAAGGGCTTGGGACGTAGCTCAGTGGTAGAGCTCTTGTTTAACATGTGCAAGCCCCTGGGTTCTATCCCATGCACCACAAACCTTCCAGGGATGAGAACCGCTGCCTTAGCTGGTCTTGGAATGCTTTAAATAATGCTTACACAAGTGGTTCTCACCTGGCCCACATTAGAAACATCTGGAGAGCTTTCAAAATGTTCAGTTCCCAGGCTTGACCCCCAGAGATTCTGAGTGAATGAATGAGCCTTGGATGAGGCCTGAACATTGTTTTGTGTGTTTTTTACATTGCTTGGGTGATTTAAGTACAGTGCTATAGCCATTATTAAGGTTACAAATCAATGATCTATAAGCTGAATTTGCATTTTATTCCCGACCTACTCCTCGAGTTCTCAACTTGCATATCTAATTGGCATCCAGCTTGGAAGTTCAAGAATCATCTCAAAATTAAAATTCCCCAGCTGGGCACAGTGGCACATGCCTGTAATCCCAGTGGCTTGGGAGGAAGAGACAGGAGGATCACAAGTTAAAAGCCAGCTTCAGCAACAGCAAGGTGTTAAGCAACTCAGTGAGACCCTCTCTCTAAATAAAATACAAAATAGGGCTGGGGATATGGCTCAATGGTTGAGTTCAATACCAAAAAAAAAAAAAAAAAATCCTCAAACTGAGCTCTTGAATTTCAATGGCTCTCAGTCCTCCTGCTCCTAGGTCCCACTTCAGCTTTCCCTCTCTCTAAACAGCAAATTCATTTTTCCAGTTTCATGGGTCAACATTATATTTTTATTTTTTTTCCCCAGTACTGGGGATTGAACCCATGCATGCGAGGCAAACTCTCTACCACTGAGTTATATCCCCAGATCTTGATTCTTTTCTTTCTCTCACTGCCCATATCTGATCCGTTAAAAAACCTTGCCACTCTACTTTCAAAATATCTCCAAGATCTAACCACACTCATGCTTCAGGCTGGGAGGGAACTGAATGCAGTGCTCTCTCCCACCATAATCAACTAGAAAACTGGACAAAATCTGAGAGGGCTGGGTTGTAGCTCAGTGGTAGAGCCCTTGTCTAGCACGTGTGAGGCACTGGGTTTGATTCATGGCACCAAATAAAAAATAAAATAAAATAAAGGTGTCGTGTCCATCAACAACTAAAAAAAAATATTTTAAAAAAATCTATGAGATTATTCTTCCAATGCTGGAAACAGGCAGCATAGAACTATGATCCCTGAGAGGAGGAAAACCAACAAGGTGGGCCCTACAACTGCTCTGGTTTTCTATCTGAAGGCAGGTTTCAGATGGTGACAGAGGGAGGGGACCTAAACAGTGCCTCATGTCGTCAGCCCAGCTGAATGGAGGAGACAGAGATTTGAGCTCAGGGAAGACAAGACCTGGAACCATCCTGGGAGTAGCATGCTGGAGAAGGAACTACCAAGAGAAAGCTCCAGAAATCTGCAGGGGTCCCCTTGAATCTTTGCAGGTGTCAGTAGAACTCCTCAGACCAGGAAAAAAAAAAAAAAACTTCCTGGAAGGAACAATTCTCAGAGCTCTCATGGGGCCAGGAGTCCCTTGAGTTTCCACCAGCTGAAGGTTGGGAAAGGTTTCACTGCAGACACAAGGCATCCAGTAGAGACCCCAGAAAGGGTGTGCCTGAACAGCCAGGCTGAACTGGTTCCAGAAAAAAGGCTCCTTTAGATCTGCCTTTAAAAAGATCAAAAGTAAGATCTGGGGTTGTGGCTCAGTGATAGAGGACTTACCTAACATGAGCAACCCTGGTTCAATCCCAAGTACCACAATAAAGCCCTTAAAAATAAACCTGGTTCCTGATCGTAACTCAACAATCTGCCAGAACAAAGCCCAAACCTGAGGGCTGGGAATGCAGCTCTGCAGTAGAGTGCGTGCCTCGCATGCTTGAAGCCCTGGGTTAAACCCACAGTGAAACAAAACAAGACAACGAAACAAACAAAAGCCCAAGCCTATTCAAAGAAGCACAAACAATCCAGCAACAAGAATGTATATTCATAATGTTCTATTCTCCAATAACAAAATGGTCAGACCTGAGCCAGGCACAGTGGCACACACCTATGATCCCAGCATCTCTCAAGAGTTCAAAGCCAGCCTCAGCAAAAGTGAGGTGCTAAGCAACCCAGTGAGATCCTGTCTCTAAATAAAGTACAAAATAGGGCTGGGGATGTGGCTCAGTGGTCGAGTGCCCCTAAGTTCAATCCCTGGTACCCCGCTCCCCGCAAAAAAAGATCAGACTTGCATTTGGAACATATGACCCTCAAGAGAAAAAAGAATTAACAGAAACAAACCCAGAAAGGCCAGAGATTATAGGGAATGAGCAAGGACATTTAGATACTTGTTGTAAACATGCTCAAATTTAAGGAAAAAGATAAACATAATTAGGAGAGAAATGGAAAAAATAAAGAGCTAAATAGAATCTCTAGGGATGAAAAATATAACATCTGAAATGAATATTTTACTGGATGGGATTAACAACTAATGAGACTGTAGAAAAGACAGCAATAGAAAATATCTAAAATAGAGTGAGTTACAAAAAGACTGAGAAAAAGAAAGAAGCCTCAGCTACTACGGGGCACTATAAAATAGACCAACATATATGTAACTGGAACCCCAAAAGATCAGATCCTGTCACCCCTCTTCTTGGGGTCCTCTAGTGGCTCCTGTTTCACACAGGGCAAAATCCAAAGTCCTTGACCTGCATGATCTAGTGTCTGGCAACTGCTCTGACTTCACATTTGAACACTGCTGCAATCACCATCCCAGCCACGCTAGCCTTCTGGCTGCTCCTGCTTAGGGACACGGTAGTTGACTGGGACCCTGTCCTCCCAGAAGGCCACATGGTTCACTCCCTTGTTCCGTCGAGTCTTCACACAAAGGTCATATCAGAGACACCCTTTCAGGCCACCTTACCAAAAGTAGCACCCTCATTTCACCGCTCTATACTGTGAGGGACTTGTTTATGTGTTCATTGCTAAATCCTTTAAGATTTTTTTTTTTTTTGGTACCAGGGATTGAGCCCAGGGGTGCTTAAGTACTGAGGCACATCCCTAGCCCTTTTTACTTTTTATTTTGAGTCAGGGTCTCACTAAGTTGCTTAGGGTCTTGCTAAATAGCCAAGGCTGGCTTTGAACTTGTGATCATCCTCCCTCAGCCTCCAGAGTTACTGGGATTATAGGTGTGCTCCACCACAGCCAGCCTCCCTGAGGATTTTTAGCAGTTTCTGGCACACAGTGGGCACCCAGTAAGTGTTCATTAAGTACACTGCTGAACAAGGGATCGTGTTTTCTGGATGTCAAATTGAAACACAGGGCCTGGTAAATGTTCTAGAAAATGTAGATGGGAGATCAGTAACTGTCTCTGTCTCCTCTCTGCATGGCCATACCTTAAGATTTTCTGGAGCGCTTTAGTTTTTAGACTCCTTGGTTCCCAAAACCATTTTGGTGCTGGATCTGGGGAAGGCAAGGTATTGGATTCAGGCTCAGCTCCAGCCACAGACTGCCCTATGCGTAGGTCTAAAGGGTTGAGAAGAGCCCTGAACGATGTGTCTCTCATGACAGTGGCCTCAAGGGGCAGCCTAGAAACATCCCAAGGAGCAGGGCTAGGGTCTTGCAGATGCTGGCTCTTTCCATCCTGTAACAGAGCAGCGGGGCCTCTCCCTTTAGGGTCTCTATCACCCGCTTCCTCCCTCTTCACTTCTCGGATGGGAGCAGGGTCAGGAGCTGGGCTAGAATTAATCAGAGTATCAGCTTGGAGTCTGCAGCGTGGGTGCCCTCCAGTCATAAACAGCTATAAAAGAAGAAGTTTTATGGAAAAAACATTAAAAAGAAATAAAGTAGGGATTTAGAGGAAGGCGAAGGAGAGTGTAGGGACAAAGATGCCATGAATTAAGGCCATTGCTTGATGATCTTGCTACATAATATTCAGCCCCCAATGTCATCCCCACTCACAGGACACAGAAGGCTGCCCTCGGGCGTTTCTGAGCAAGGAGGCGGCCTTGCCAAGCCCTGCCTTGGAAGAGGGGCTTCTGCCTCCAGCCCAGCCTGACTCTACTCCCCACCTCCCCTGGAGTTGCAGCGTCCTGTCTGCCTTCTGTCCATTATTTGACTCGCGCCTTCATCTCCAGATGCATTGCTGAGACCCCAGGCTCACTGCCAGCCCCTTTCCCTGGCCCTTCACTTGTGACCTTGATGTCAAAAATGGAGGAATAAAAGAGTAAGAGGACCTAGAATTAGCCAAGGTCACATAGAGTCACTAGAGAGTGCTAATCAATAAATCATACACTGGCCCCCTGAAAACGTCATTAACTCCTTCTCTTCTGCTCATCTCTAAAGGCCACATGACCACCCCCCCCCCAGCTCCTATCCCCAGTGTCCTCCATCCAATTCATTCTGCACTCAAAGATTCAGTATCTTGATTTGCCATATAAACCAAATAAACACCATTTATCCACCCTCAGACTATTCCATCAGGGGTCTCCCCATGACTCTGTGATGTCCTCCCCACAATGTCACTGTGAAAAAGACCTTTTAGAGCTCTCAAATCTAATGAGCTCTTGGGTCCAGATTCTACTAGCTGTTCAAAGTGTGTACCCAGAACCTACAAAATAAATAACCACCAGGAGTTCAGGAGCCACTTAGAGCTGAGGAAGCAATACAGGTTGGCCATCCTCTTGAATGAGCTGGGAATCAGATTGCAATTTAAAGCTAAATAGACAAACAAAGTCCATGTTCCTCAAGGACTTACTACCAACAGAGATGTGTAAGCTCTTGACAAAGTGAGGGGACAGCTGGCAGCGGGCTGATTTAAATGTTGGAGGTAAATGGCCAAGACAAAGGACAATTTAGGCTAACCAACTTGCCTGACATAATGGCATAACTACGTAGTGACTACACAGCCAGTACCCTTTCCTAAAACACTCTTCATCACATTATACCCCTGCTCAAGAACTTACAATGGCTCCCGATTGCTCCCATTTCAAATTGAAACATTTCTGCCTGCCCTTCAAGACCCTCCGATATGACCTCAATCTAGTAAGACAGTCTCGTGTCATGGTCCTGACTTCACACAGTTTCACCAGGCTTGGCAGGTGGCATCGGGAGTAGGAAAGAAAAGATTTGCATCAAGCACCTTGGTCATGGTATAGCTTTGCAACTCACTGTGGGATCTCAGCCAAACTGTCTATTAATAAAAACTCGAGTCCACATTAGAGTGCTCGTTAAATACAACAGCCGGTATTCCACTATCTACATTCATTGTCTCCTATAATTTTCCCAATAACCAAGTGAGACAGTTGCTATTATTATTCCCATTTTATAGATGTTAAAACTAAAGCTTTGGAAGTTCATTCATTTATTCTACAAACACCTCATGGAGTAACATTTTTAGCTTTAGACATTGAAGCTTAAATGCAATTAGGAAGAAGTCAGCCATGCTATGACTCATGCAGGGGTGCTCCAAGGAGCAGGACAGCAAGTACAAATGCCCTGAGGTCTAATAAGAAGCCCACTGTGGCTGTTATGAATTGAACAAAGAGGAAAGTAATACCAGGGCCTTGCAGGTCATGGCGAAGAGCCAGATTTCATGCAAGATCTTGGCTACTATGTGGAAACAGGTTGTCAAGAAGGTAAGAGGAAGCTGGAGGTTTAGTGAAGACATAAGAGTTGCCCCAGTTGACGATGATGGTGGTGGCCATAGTAGACTGGTAGTGATGGGCAGGGAGAGAAGCAGAGGGAATCAGAATGTGTTCTGCCAATTGAGCTGATGAGATTTGATGACGGATTCGATATAGAAGGTTAGAAGAAAGAGGAATCGAGACAAGTCTTTGTGTTGGCGACATTTATTGAGATGAAGATTGAGGGGGGAATAGTCAAGAGTGGGAGAGGGCTTTGAGTTACCTGGCTACACACAGAAGCCCTGGAGTGAATCCCTCGAAAACTGATGTTTCTTTTACAAAGTGAATCATCATCTGGTTTGTTAAGTGGAGGTTTTCATATTTTTACTTTTACTTAAACAGGTGCCTAGGTAGAGTTAAGAATCTTGGCCATTTACCCAAATTTACATTCTTTCCAAAAACTATCTCTGGAGCTCCTGTGCACCATGCCTGGTCCTAGGTGCTGAAAAACACGCAGCAGAGAGACAGGGTCCTCGTTGTTCAGGAACCCAGATTTGGGCAAGAGAGGCAGATGCTAAACAGACAGCCACACAGGCAAGTATGTGCCATACAACAGGAAGTGGGTGGAGGTGGGGTGGGCACTGACGGGGTCCAGGCTCTGCAGTCCCAAGGTTTGTGCTGACGTGCATAGTGCCCTCTTTCCTGCCTGTCGCCAGGGCGGCCAGACCTCTGACTTGATTGGCTCGCATACTATCTCAGCTTCCACTCCTGGCCTTCCATTTTAGGGGAGAACCCAACAATCCCACACTGCCTGGTCTCCAACTGCACCCTTTCCTCCAGGAAGGGCCAAGCCACCAGCATGAGCAGAGTCTCGTGTTTTCCTTTCCCTTTCAGGCCTGGGCTGTCCCCGCAGCATTTCTGGCAGGTCCTGGTGATAGCAGCTAAACAGACTCACACAAGGTGCTCAGAATTCAGAACACTTGGCAGCAGGGAAAGAGACCGTGGCCATTTGGAACAGGTTGGGAGAAGTCATGCGGAGAGCAATTTGGAGTTTGCGTTGGTCTCAACTGTAACTTTCCAGAAAGCTGGGACACCCAATTCCAATAAAAGCTTCCCCAAGTATTTCTGGAAGCATGGTGGAGGTGCTGGGCTGTGTGGGTGGGGGTGGCTTTTCTTGGTTTGTAGAATTGCACTTCTTACTGATAAAACTTCCATCAAATTTATGAACCTATGTCTAGTTTCCGAGGCTTGTGTCCTGGGCAGGTGAAGGGAGGTGGGACTGTGGGAGCTCTGAAGTAGAATTCACTGGGGTTGGGACTTATGGCCAAAGGATGCTGCAGATACCAGAGCCAGATAGGGAATCTAAGTCAGTGGGAGAAATGGGACCAGAAGCCAGTCCTCCTTGTTCAGAACTGAACTTTCCCGACTGCACCCTGGGGGTGTCAAAAACTGAGGTATGGGATTGTCCGCTTCAGTTTTTGCTCCAGGAATTCTGGACTGGCCAAGCACCCTGCTGACTCAGAGAGCATGCTAGGCAGGGAAGCCCCAGAATAAATGAGCTGGCTGCCCTGTTACACCTCTGCCAGTCACCGAGAGATCATTAAACTAGTAGCCCAGCACAAGAGCCAGACACAGCCAGGCCCTTTGGTCACAGCGACAGGGAGTGGGGGCAGGGGGCTCTAGGAGGTTCCTGGAGACCTGCCTGGGCCCAGCTTAGCTGTTTCTCCAGCAGTCCAAGGTTTTCAGGCATTCCTTCGTTCCATCCATCCAACATAGGTTGATTAATCACCTACTTTGTGCCAAGCATGATGCTCCATGATTGACAGAAACTACCTCTGTGTTTTGACCACCTCCATTTCTAGACAGTGCCTACATCATGGTGGTCATTTGATGCATGGCTGTGGCTGCGATCATATTTTAAGTGTAGCAGCGATCAGCACTACTAAGACAGAGCTTCTGACCTGGAGGAAGAGAAGAAACTTCTTTTATTGCACACCCACTATGTGTCAGGTCCCCTGCCAGCTTCCAACACACTTTATTTCACCGCACAGAAGTTTTTGTTAGAGCTGGAGGACCCTAGCAGCACCCTGGCTCCTGTCTCCAAAGGGGCTGTGTGCTGCAGCACATGTCTGGAGCAGTAAGAAGGACTTCATAGCGGGACCCTCGCTAGGGGCTCCATTTGATCTGGGCCTTGAAGATCAAGTTGAGCAGGTGGAAAACGGGGAGAAAGAAAAGGGCAATGCAAGTGGAGAGAACAGCATGAGCAGCAGCCCAGGAGCTCAAGGGGCCTGGAGAGCAAGTGCAAGGGCCATGGGTAAGAATGGGGGGATTGAGGGGCTGGGGTTGTGCCTCAGGGGAAAAGTGCTCGCCTAGTATGTATGAGGCACTGGGTTCGATCCTCAGCACCACATAAAAACTAAATAAAGGTATTGTGTCCACTAAGTGCTTTACAACTAAAGAATAAAACTTTTTTTTTGAAGAATGGGGAGATTGAGGTACAATGAGGTGGGGTGGCCAGGAGTTAAGAATGGCTAGAGGGGGAACACTGGCAGATGCTTGGTTCCATGTATTCCCCAATGTCTGCCAGGCTAGAACCTTGGGCAAAGCTTCCCTCAAACCAAGCAGCCTGTAGGAAGCTGGGTCCTGAGTTGGTCATGTCCTCAGACTTCCTCAGTGGTGGAGGAACTTCTCTGGTTATTGTTGTCTTCATGCCCCTTGCTGCTGTCCCAAGTGCAAAGATGCAGAACCTCAGGTCCTGGAGTCCCCCTGGGCAGGAACTGAGTGCAATGGGCTTCCAAAAATTCCCGTCAACACAAGCTTCCAGAATGTTGGTGAGCTGTGCATACAGCACCATGCTGTCTGCTCAGCACCCTCCTCTCAGAGAAGCACTGGTTCTGTGAAGGATGGGAGGCAGGCAGCTCTCACTTCAGTGTAGCTACGGAGGCTGCAAAGGAGCACAGCACAGCCAGATCCCATAGTCCCCAAACTGTACTTCAGCCCTTGCTGAAACCACCTCCTCCCCCTCATCCACCAGCACAGCCCAGACTAGGCTGAGGTTCTTTCTACTATGTAGTGCACAATTCAGGGCCATCAGAGAAAATCCTGGGCAGTCAGGAGCCCCGATCCTCTATTCTGCCATTGACTGATTTGCTGCATGATGCCAAGAAAGTCACTTAGCTTCTCTGAGCCTGTCTCTTCATCTGTGAAGGGGGATATCATCTTCTTTACAGTCTTAGGGTTTGGGGGAGGTTTCTTGGAAAACATAGATAAAAACAGTAGACTGGCCATAATGACACATGACATTAATGAGATTTATGTGTCAATGAGAGTGTTGCACCCTTCACTCCCGGAATGCAAGCCTGGCTGCTAGTGCAATAGTCTGGAAAAGGGAGAGGCCAGCAGGTCCTGCAGACTCTTCCTGCTCCAGGAGGCTCCTGATTGGAAATGAAGCCCTGGTGCTTTCTCCACCCACCAAGGGAGCTATGGTAGTCTGGGGTGAAGAGTGCAGCACCCTGACTCCCCAAGAGGCTCAGATACCCCTGGGAAACAAGGAGGGTGGGCAGGGCATGGCCAGGCAGGGCTCTGCTCTGGGGCTGGGGTGGGTTTGTGGTAGGAGGAGGCAGCAGAGGAGCACTGTTTTAACCTACCACTTGATCGATCTTGCAGTCATTTGCCAGATCTTCAAAGTTATTAAAAAGCACCACCATGTGAGGAATGATTAAGACACTGTAGCTGAGGACTCAAAGAAAATGCATTTTTAAAAAGCACCCTTCTGCCTGCATGATGATACATGACAACTCAAAAGGCTGAGACAGGAGGATCTCAAGTTCAAGGTCAATCTGGGCAACTTAGCAAGACCCTGTCTCAAAATAAAAAATAAAAATGGATTGGAAATGTAGCTACTGGCAAACTAACCCTTGGTTCAATTTTCAGAACCGCAGTTAAATAAATAAATAAACAAAATAAAATAAAATCACTCTTCTAGGCCAGTTATGTAACAGCATAGGATGGCAGCAGTAGGAGAAACAGTGGCCAGAGTGCAGCGGATGCCACACTGCAGGAGTGGAGACCCGGAGGGCTCTGTGCAGGGTGGTGGGCTGCAGGGGATGAGGAGTGCTCTGGTCTCCCCCAGTACCGAGAGGCAGCACTCACAGGGTGTGTCCAGCTCTGGGACCTGATGCTCCTGCAGGTGTACCACGAAGGCCCACGTGGACTAGTTCCTCAGTCTTTAACCCAGTGGGACAAGAAGCATCATTATCTTCACTTCATAAAGGAGGAAAGTGAGGCGAGGAGTTCATTCCTCGCAGGAGCACAGAGCTTGTAAGGGGCAGAATCAGGCCTGGAACCCCAACAGGTAGGTGGCAGAGCTGGTGCCTCACAGTCCAGTCCACAGTAGCCCAAACTGGGGTTCCCCAAGACATGACAGAAGCAGGGACGGAAGGGACCCAAGTGACCCCAGGCATTTCCCACTTTAGGGGAGTTAGAAACAGACCCAGTGGGTGGTGATGTATCCTGCCCAAAGCCACATCACTAGTGAGTGGCAAAGCCGGGTCTAGGTTCCCAGGCCCCAATCCACCATTGGTTCCCTACACCATGGCTCTAAAGTGTGGTCTGGGGCCCAACAGCCTGGACATTGCTGGAGCTCACGAGGAATGTGGAATTGCAGTTCCCGTCCTTGACCTACAGAACCTGCAGGGAGGTGCCAGGATCCCAGGTGATTCACCTGCATGCTATTTGGTTTGAGAAGCACTGATAATGCTACCCTTCCCTTTCAAGCCTGTAACTTCTGTTACTGGGAGTATAAAGACGCTGGATCTGGATATTGTAAAATCTGAAATTGCAAGATTCTGGACACTCTGTGGAAGTCACCTCGTGATGAATCCTCTGGGACCCAGAGGAAACAGATGGAGCAAATCCTTCAAAGGGTCCAGGTACACCTGTCACCAGGGACCTGCTAATGAGCCAGGAGCTAGAGATTGCCCAGGCCCAGGGAGGCGACACTCTCAGGAAGAGTCTAGATCATCCTCCACCACAGCTGGCCACTAGAGGGGGCCGAGCTGTCCTGAGGAAAGCACTAGACCTAGCAGTTGCTAGGGAGTAGCAGAGGTTAAGGCAGGACTTCTTGGGGCCAGAGTTCACGGCAGGAGTGGCAGACAAGAGCTGGCCTGGGGGTGAGGGCTATGGGTTCCAATTCCCCCTTTCCCCTCCACCACCACCTCCCTGGGACTGTGATTTAGTGTTTCTCAATCCCATGGAAAGTATGGTGCTCCATAGCTTCAAACTCCTGCACTCCTCCCTATATAGAAAGTCGGATTCTGTATCCTCACTATCAGAAGCAGGGACCCTTTCCAGCGCAGCCTCCGTGGGCTCCACACACACATTCTGTTTGCTGGGGGCTGGCCCACACCCCAGCTCCAGAGCCTGGGTAGGGCAGTGAGCTGGACAGTGGTAAGAAAGGGTAGTGGGAAGTTTAGGGAAAACCAGGGGTTGGACAACCCCAGAGCAGGCCAATGGCCTGTGGCTCTCTCCCAGTTCCTCTGAGTCTGAGACAGTCAAGTAAGGGGAGGGAAGTCCCACTTCAGTTGGCAGGAATGGGGCACTGAACTTTACCTCCAAACACAGACCCAAAGGCTGCCACCACAACCTTCAGATAGAGAAGCTTTGACGTAAGTCCACCTCCAGGTCACTTGGCTGTGCTTCCCCTGGGCACCCCCACCCCACTCTCAGCAAGCTCTTTCCTTCCTTTACGTGCAGCCAAATGCCTGCCCCTCAGGACAACCTCAGCTGGATTCTGTACTTGTCTCCCTGTGTGAGAAGGTGTGAGGAAGTCATCTGTGTGTGTGTGAGGCCTGAGGAGGTGGGGTAGGGATTCATCTATCCCCAGCCACATTGACAAAACACTTCTGGGGCAGGGTGGGAGCACAGGCTCTCAGCTAATACCCTTCCTGCTTGCTGGGTAACATTGGGCAACCTCTCCCCCTCTCCAAACCTTGGGTAAAATGAAGAATGGGGGAAAATCGGCCCTCACTGGGCTGGTCTTGGAGGAGCTTTAGAAAAGACTTTTGGGAGTGGTTGGCATCTGAGGGGCTGCCCTGTTGTCAGGGCTCCAGCCCTCACCCCTACTCAGCAGCTCTGCCACTGTGTTTTCTATGATGGGCTGCTCTCTGGCTTTTGTTGGCAAAATGGTCTAAATGCTTGGGGGAAGTTCTGGGGGGCATTTTTATGGTGTTTCCAGTTGAAATACTTTAGGGGTGTACTTTTGCTCCATTGGGCCCAATTCAAGGCCATTCAATGCTGGGGTCCTTGGGCATAGTCAGGACTGAGTGGAAGGATGCTCCCCCTCAGCTGGCTTTGCCCAGGGGTAGTGGCAGACCATTCCTGGGAACAAGGGGACAGGAGAGGAGGAGCCGGGTAGCTTTCCGTATCTTAGTCTTGGATGGCCTGGCAGCTGCTCGAGTCTATTCCTCCTCCTTTCCCTTCTCCTCTCCCCTAAGCCTTCCTAATGGAAATAGCTCTCATTAAAGCCAACACCATAGGCTTGTTCAGGAGGCAGCTCTTCCCCTGGAATGGAGTGTGATCCTGGAGAAAACCTAGTGGATTTGTGGTCTGCTTCCATGCAGCAATTAACTGGGTAGCTGTCCAGTCTCTGATAGGCTTTGTAGAGGCAAAGGCTCAGCTTAGGAGAGACCAGACAGTCCCTTGCTCCAAAAGGGCTGAACATAAACACCGTGAAGACACCAGTGCCCATTGACTCAGCAATTTCACTGCTGGAAACTCATCCCAAGGAGGAACTACAGAAAGAAAGGCAAATGCATAAAGATGATCACTGTGGCATTTCTCAAAATAGCCCTACACTGGGAACCACCCAGCTACACAGCAGTAGGGGCAGTGAATTATAGAACATCAACTAGATGGAGTAGTATGCACCCACTAAAATCAGCATATGAAGGCCACATGGAAACATGGAACCAACATTGATAAAATGTTATAAAAAGGGAAGCAGCTCAGCTTAGCTCCCTTTCTTTTCCCTAAATAAAGGGGTGACAAGAAACTACCAGGGAACCTGAAGAAGTAAAAAGAGTTGTGTTAGGACAGTAGTCTAAGTGACTTGTTCTCTGATTCATTTAAATAATCACTGAGTGGGCTGGGGTTGTGGTTCAGAGGTAGAGCGCTCGCCTAGCATGTGTGAGGCACTGGATTCCATCCTCAGCACCATATAAAAATGAAACAAAGACATTGTGTCCACCTATAAGTAAAAAATAAATATATAAATAGAAAATCACTGAGTGTTTACCATGTTCTGGGTGCTGAGGATGGGGCAGTGGATGGAAATGCACTCCATCTCCAGCTTCAAATGCAATGTTTTTTCCTACATGGTCTTCGAGTCCGTCACATGATCTTTTGATAAACAAAGCAAACAAACAAACAACCCATTAATACTAGAAATAAGTCAGGAAAGGTGCTCCCTCCTTCTGGGCAAGGTATTTCATTCCAGGTATCAGAGCCATCTCCAGCTGGATTACATATATGTTATAAGAATCCCAAATGTAAATGTGAGAGTGACATTTCAGTCTTATAACATTTTAGTTTCCTCTGCAGGAAAAACATTTTTTTCCCCCCAGAAAAACCCATGTTAAAAAAGAGGAAAAAAGTTAGGACTTGTTACTAAGCTCATGGTTGAATAATTAAGTGCGCCTAATTCTGAAAGTAGCAAGCTAAATTATGCAGTGCCAAAAGCGACAACTCTCATACCTACACCATCCCGTCTATACCGGCGTGGTTTTAGCTTTACAGCTGAAAAGCATTGCCAGAAAACCTAATAAAAGGAAGCAAAAATATTTCTGTTTCTATCAAGCTGCCATTTGAGAAAGACTTTAAAATATGTTCTTCCCTATGTGTAAATCTGACAGCAGATGCATAATTAAAACCCCAGTGGAGAGCTTCTTTTTAATCTTTTCAAAGTAAACCAATAAAACATCCTTTAGGATGTGAAATGATGGATTAATACTCTTTGGATGGTTTTGAATATCTCTGAGGTGGAGTGATCTCTTTAAGAACATAGCTTAGAACCAGAGGAACACAAGCCACCGGCTTCATCTTTAGTTCATGCACTCACCGAAGATGCAGATAATGACATGCCAAAGGCCACACACTCATCTGCGAAGAGTTATGCTTGTCTTGGATGCTTGTTAATTGGAGGAATGAATGAATGGATTCATTCACATTAAAACAAACTTCATTTCAAGCCCCTGGGAATATGTCACATAGCTCAAATGGGAGAAATAATTACCCAGGATTTCAGTTCCATGTAAGCAATCAGTATGAATAATTTAGACCACAAAATGGATTTTTAATCTTGCTTGAACTAACTAGTCAGATTGACTTGTTCTTTTCTTTCTGGTACTAGAGATTGAAACCAGGGGCACTTTATCACCATCCTTTTTTATTTTTTATTTTGAGATAGGATCTCCCTAAGTTGCTTAGAGCCTTGCTAAATTGCTGAAGCTGGCCCTGATCTTGCAATCCTCCTGCCTCAGCCTCTCAGGTCACTGGGATTACAGGTTGCGCCACCATGCCTGGCCCTATGGAGGTTTCTAAACTGTCTGACCTGTAAAGCTAGAGGCTGTTGCTTGATCTGTAGTCCCAGCTACTTGGAAGCTTAAGGCAATAGGATTGCTAGTTCAAATCCAGCCTGGGCAACTTAGCCAGATCTTGCAAAAAAAAAAAAAAAAAAAAAAAAAAAAAAAATTCTCTCCCTGACCTATAAGATCTGTGTGCTACTTCCAGTTTTATTGGGATTAATCAGTGGCTGGTCTGACCAACAGACCAGTCCTTGCCCTAGTGTCAGATACACAGACACAAACATTAAATACTTATATTAAATAGTCTCAAAAAAGAATGTTCCATCAGTTATATGCATGAGATTGATGGAATATACAATGAATACTTTGGATTCAGGACCTAGGTAACCCCCTCATTAACTGTGTGACCTTAGACAAGTCCATTTACACGATGCCACACGGGCTTAAACCAAAAATGCCCTTACTCCAATTATCTTTAGTGAGGATGTCAACATTTGCTACCAATCCCACTGTACATGTTGGAATATACTTTAACTTTTGCCATATAAAATAAGCTTTAACCCTCTAAACTATGGTTCTGGGCTGGACAGACACAACACACGGTATTCATGGAATGAATGAAGTGTTCTCTATACAAAAGAGTTGATGAATCATTTGGCAGGGTCTATACAACACAAAAAAGAAATATTCTATATTGATTAGACAATGTAAACAGCTGAACCAAATCATTTGGGTCCCCTGAATTCCACATTGCTGCATGAACTATACATACTGTGATGTTCACTGATCAAATAAAATTGAGTATGAACTAATTTTCCTCTTCATTGGATGAGGTGGCAGATACAGAATCCTGACTGTCCATGTGGACTGAGCTTTGAATCCATAAAAGGATCAGTAATAATAATGTATCTGAAGACTCGAACACTTAAGGGAAAGGAACTATGTAAGCAGAAGAGAAACTGACATATGTAGGTCTTTAATTAAATCTCAGGCTAGGTGTAGCTTATGGTAGAGCACTTACCTAGTGTGTGCAAGGGCCTGGGTTCAATCCCCAGCACTGGGGGAAAAAAAATCTCATCCAAGTGCATTTTTGCAAAAAGAAGGTTGAAATGATAATCATGCTAAATAGGAATTCAGCACAACTTATCTGACTGACTGAAGCAACCAACTGAAACCACTACCCAAGATTGCCACAGTGGGTGGATAGTGGGCAGAGATCCTGCTACTTGTGTGGCTGTGTTGGTCTCCCTGTAGAGGGCTAGTTCAATCCTGAGTGGTCCAGAGGCTGGTTTTAATGTTTCCCTGCAGATTTTGGAAGCAATGTGCTTGGTCATTCATAATGCGGCCACATGCTTCAGTGTAGCCCTCCTACACTGCTTGCCTACATCTCAAAACACAAATCAAAAAAGAGAACATTGTTCCTTTCCACTTGATGAAAGAATAGCCAATCCTGACAGTAGATTAAAGCCTGCATGGAACAAAATTCTAACATGCTGACTTGATTTTGTGCACAGAACTGAGAGAGAAGCTTAGAAGGCATGGCGGGGCTCAGAATCACTTCTTTCAGAGGGATGAAAGATTGATGGGAAGTCATCAGACAGAGATAGACCACAGGCCACTGGAATGGGTCATCCTATTTGCATGGACTCACAGCCCATATGGGAAGAGCACACTGCCAATAGCTTTCCTTTGGTCTACAGGGTTCCATTAGCAAGCTAGAGCATATCACCAGGGAAAAGATGATGTGACCACCCAACGTGTTCACAATTGTGCTTTTAGGTGGAAGAAAGCAAAAGGAAATGTTTACAAGAGGAAGAGCACAATTCAACGAGCTATGAATACATGATGTCATCCCCAGGACTAAGCATCTTTAGTACTTTTAAAGCACTTAAAAAAAACTCTAGTTGCTATAGCAACTTGATGCAGCTCTTAAAAGGGGATTTTTTTGAGGGGGTCATTTTTTTATCTTCAATCACCATAACAACATGATATA
This sequence comes from Marmota monax, assembly GCF_021218885.2. Lineage (NCBI taxonomy): Eukaryota > Metazoa > Chordata > Mammalia > Rodentia > Sciuridae > Marmota > Marmota monax. Next base: position 19,241,483 of record NW_026692194.1, on the reverse strand, counting down.
GCTTTTAAAAGGTATTTTTATCCAATTTGTGTATGCTTTGGACTCTGGCCATATTTGCCTTTTCTATTTAAAATAATCAAATCAAGCATGACACATGAAAAAAAAATCATTGAAGACAAGGAAGCCCTTTCACAGACTTTACATATACACTCAGAGAGGCATTTCTTGCTGCTCATATCCTGCATGTGGATGCATCCTCTCTCCTTGCCTCCAAACAGCCACACACTTGGCTTTCACTGATCAGTTTGTCCATGCCCCATGCTCTTAGATGGCATACCAAACCAGCCCAGAACCCACACAAAGAAGCTATGTCCATGAACTCCCTCTCTTCTCAGGTTCAGTAAGTACAGCCCCCTCCTCCAAAACTGCACCACCAAGAGGCAGTGCCTTGGATTGATAGTGTGACCAGCCATGGGCCTTCTCCCACCCTAGGACTCAAATAGGAGCTGGTGGCTCACACACCAAGTCTTGCAGAAGTGAAAAGCTTGGATTTATTCTATGCTCTGTACAAAGGAATCATTGGGGAGGAGGGATTGTGTTTCACATGATGCCCAGGGAAAGGAGTGGGTGGGGGAAAGTGAAGCAGGCAAGGGGCAAAGAGGTGGAGAAAGCAGCAGTGGTGGCTCCAGAATCTCTCCAGGAGGCGTTTGGAGCTGCAATCTAGCTAAAAAGGGAGGAATGGAGGCTCGCAGAAGTATCTGCACAACATTTTTCATAAGGTTGAGAAAACACGAACTGTTTATACTAAAAGTGGCAAGACGGGTAATAAAAAGTATAGTGGAATCGTCCCTGCTCCTGGCTACCCACTTGGCACCACTTCCGGTTGGAAAAAGTGGCAAGGGAAAAAAGAAAAAGACGTCAAGAAATTGGAGAAGAGGCCCGGGGTGTGGGGAGAAAATCAAAGAAGGAAGGAGTGTAGAGCCACCGGAGCTCAAGTCCTGGCCTCTGACTAACGGGCTTTTCACTGTGCGCGGGTGGGGAGTGTAAACTGCAGAAGTGGATGGGAAAGAGATCCAGGGAAAGTGATTCCGGGCCAGTGGTCACCCACCACCGGGTGAAAGCCGCTGAGAGGAAAACACGGGATAAAGGAAGAGAGTGAGAAAGAAGAGGAAATGAAAAAGCTGAGAGAGAAGGAGAAAAGGTGCTTATAAAATATCTGGGTGACGACACTGAGGTTTGCGGTGATGTGGGAATAGGAAGGAACTAATGGCACTTGACACATTCTCACAAATTCTCTTATAGAGGAGAAAATTGGGGCGCCCAGAGATTAGGATATGGAGCCTGCAAGCGCTAAAGCTCAGGCGACCAGGATCTGCCTGGCGCCTGAGTGAGGCTCTCCCCATTCAGCAACGCTATCAGGAGAGTCACCGCTGGGTGAATGCCGAAGATAGGCGGTTCAGGCCACCTTCTGCACCGAAAACCAGGAAAGAAGAGAGAGGAGCAGGAGAAGGGAATTGGGCGGAGAGGAGAGGGCGAGACAAAAGTAGGCAATGGGGCACTGGAAGGGAAGGGAGGAGTCGCGGACAGAGCCCCAGAGCGATGGAAAGGGCAGCAAGTGAAAGCAGCACAGAAAAAAGAAGCGCGCGGTGCGCGCCGCTCACCTATGGTCGACACCACGGTGCCCACGAAGTAGAAGGCACCAGGGAAGTCCCAGCGCGGGCGCAGCGCGTCGGCTCGGACACCGGCGGCCAACGCGGCCTCGTAGTGCCGGAGGAAGGCGCGCAGCTCCGGTTCGGCCACGCCGTGCGCGGCGCTGAAGTTGCGCAGCGTGGCGCCCCAGCGCGCCCGCGCCTCCGCCTCGCCGGGGCTCTCCAGCGCGGAGAAGACTGTGGCGCCCGCCACCAGGTATAGGCCGATGAGCGCCGCCAGCAGCACGAAGCGACCGGTGTCCTCGTTGAGGTGCGAACGGCGGCAGCAGCAGCAGCAGCAGGAGGGGCGCGGCAGGCGGCGGCGACAGCGGCGGGGAGGGGGCCGGGGACTGCGGGAGGACATGGTCCGGAGCTCAGCCCCGGGGCCGGGGCGGCGCTTGGAGCCCGGGCCGCGACATCCCCCCCGCGGGAACAGAAGCGTGAGGATGGTGGCCAGGGGTCGGGGGCCGCCGCGGAGCCCCTTTGCAGCCTTCCTAGAGCCCGGACGGCCGGGCGCCTCCGCCTCCTCCCGGGCGCTCAGGCCACGCACAGGTTCCGCGGCCCAGCGGACGACGGGACTGGGACGCTCCTCTCCGAGCCCCGACGCCTCTCCGGCTCCCGCGGCTCCTTACCCACCGCGCTTGGGCGCGGGGCTCCGCAGCTAGGCCCCTGCCCTCCTGTGGCCGGCGTCCGCGGGGACCCGGGCCTCATACTCCTCTCCAGACAGGCCGCGGGCTGTGCGCGAGGCGGGCGGTGGAGCCTGGGTGCCTAGGACTGGGACGCGGTCGTGGGGCACGGAGACAGCCCCCGGGGGCGTCCCATGAGGCTTTCCGGGTTTGGCGGCTCCTAGGCGCAGGCTGCGCGGGCAGTCCTGCTCCCGCCCCCGGGGCTGAGCTGGCGGCGACGGCTGCCGAACCTCAGAGCTAAGCGGAGTCCGAGGAAGCGCTCCCTTCCCAGCTCCAGCCGAAGAGCCGCCCGGCAAGGAGAGGCGGAGTCACTGGAGCCTGGGGCGGAGTGTTGGGGAGGGGTGAGTAAGGAAGGGAGGGAGGGGTGGAGAGATGGGCCTCTGGGGCGCCTCCGGGTCGTTCTGGTGGCACCAATGCGGGACACCGGAGCAGGTGTCCGACTGCGGTGCTAGTTAGGAACCCCGCTAGGAACCGCGTCCTGTCTCTCCCTGCCCTTCAGCTCCGAAATCATGGAGAAACTTTGCTCAACTTGATAGTGCTTTTGAGGTCTCAGGGGCTGGGGGACTCACGACGCGAATCCCAGATACTGGGTTCTTGGGCTCCGGTCCGAAGTTTACGTTCCCTTCTCTCACTCCTTTGCCCTGGATCCAGCCACAGCGCCAGGACTCAGAGGAGTCTTTTGGGGGAAATGACACCGCTTAGGAAGAGGGTAGAGGCAGTCACCGGGCTCCGGGCCACCGGGAGCGAGGGTGTTTGCTCCCCCTCCCGACCGGGCGGGCGGCCGGCGTCAGCACCGCGGACAGCGCATCGTTGCGGCAGCCGCTGGGCGGGCAGCTTCAGGGCTGCGGGGGCCGCCTGTGGTCCGCTAGGCGGCTCGCCCCGCTGCGCCTGGTTCCCCAAATCCTCCCTGTTTTTCTTTTACTTCCCATATGTCCCCTATCCCGAGGGAGGTGCGGTCGCCGAAGCAGAGTGCTGACAGGGTGGAGACGCTGCGGAACAGAGACGGAGGAGGAGTCAGGCGCCGATAGGGGACTGAGGGCTACCAGAGCTGGAGGCGCACAGGCCCAGAGGGCTGCAGGGTGTCCTCTCGCCACCCAGCTTACCAACCCCTCTAGCTCAGGGTAGGGCAGCGTGGATACGACCCTGGCTGCGGTAGAGGGGTAGAGGAGGTTAGGAGAAGCTAGCTTGTGGCTCCCCCACGGCTGGTGCGGGTAAGAGTGTGCTCCGTGGTGCCCCGCGGAAAGGGTCGCGCCCTCCGCGGGAAAAAAATAGCGGGTGCTTGGCTCTGCCTGGGGCTCTTCTCTACCTGACACAAGTTGGCTTGGATGGGTCCACAAAGTTCTGAGGAGAGGAACGCCCTTGCTGCACCCGGAAAACTGTCCTCTCTGGGTAGCCAGTCCCTTCTCTGTCCTCCTCCCGCCTTTATACGGGCTGTGGATGGAAGACCCTGATGATGTTACAATACAGATGATGGAAAGTAAAGATAACGGTGGAGATAGTGCTTAGATACTCCAAGTGGATGAACTGTGGCAAAATTCAGAGCTGCCCCTGCCCCTACCCCAGCCCCAATCCTAGGCCCCTTGACCACCACAGGAAAACTCCAAGCTAAAGTCTACTCAGTCGTGGCCACGGCATCAGTTTCCTATGAATGGGGAGCTCATCATGGTCTCTGAATAAGCCTCCACCGCCCATTGAGCATTTCACAGCCTTGAAATTAGGGTCCTGTGCCTGATCCCTTATGGGAGGCAGATTGAGGTGGGCTGTAGGTGGAGGCGCAGGAAAATTCAAAGGCCTCTGATTTGGTATGTATTATGCCAACCAGGGGCATCAGAGACTTGGATCTTCCCAGAAATGCTGCTGCTGCAGGGCATGAATAGAGCCCACTGTGCTCTCCTTTGTGTTAGTGTAGATGGGAAGAAATCCCACCTCCTACCACCACCACCATTGTTAGAGCTAGGCTTCCTGGCACTGGATGATATGGGGCTAGTTTCACAATGATCTTTTTAGAATGGTACAAGGAAGCCCTTATGTGAGGAGAAATCTGAGCCCACTCCTCCATTTCTGTAGTATACTGGGAGCTTTACATACACACAAATTACTGTCATTGCAAACTATTATTATTGTCAACTATTTCTCTCCAAGCCTTTGCCTCCCCTGACCTCTCCACAGCAGTGCCCCAGGTCTTTTTCTCCACAGGTCCTGTTTCCTCCCCCTCGTCCCTCATACATACAACCCCAGTGGGCAGTGAGGACAGCCTAGCCATGGACCTCTGGGACTGAATTCCACTTGGTGGAAAGAAGCTTTGAAAGAAGACATATGAGGCATCACTTCAAGAGTTGATTCTCGAGCCTCCAGATACAGCTGAAGGGCATTGCCAGACCTCTCAATGGCTATTCTTGCCCCAGCTTCCAGATTAGGGACAGGGTGCTTTGCTGCAGTGTTCTGGGACCAGCTTCTTGCTCAGTTGGCAGAGGGCCTGCCCTGTGCTCATATTTGTTATTCTAGCTTGATTAAGAGTGAACCCCTGGCATAAATTTCAACTCTGAATGACCTAATCAATTTATGTAATAGGAAAATGATAAGTACCTGTACATAGTCCTAGGTCCTTTAGGGAACTAACCACATGACGAATGTGGTTTTTATCCCCTGGATCAATATTTAATTGACTACTGTAGGGCTATCTTCAAAACCTTTGCCTCCACCCTGAGTTGCTACAAGAGCCTCCTAATGGTAGAACTGGCTATTGTAGATATCTCCTCACTTGGGTCCATTCTGCTGCCCCTGCCAGTCATTGCTATGATCCTACCTGTCTGATCTGACACTGCATCTGAAGTCTCTAAACCAGTCTCCAGTGGTTCCCCCAAAGTTACAAAAATTCAATCTTTAAGCTCTAGAGGCTGCCATTCAAAGCCTTTGATGGCATGATTCCCAACAAGTCATTCCTACTACCTACTGCTTCTTACAGTAACAGGGAGTTAGAGGCTGCTTTTGCTAAAAAGCTCTGGTTCTTCACTTTGGCCTACAGCTGCCTAATGAATAATTAAATTTTTATTAGCTCATCTAATACAGAATAAAAGGATAAAAGCTTGGAATCTCTGCTTTCATTTTGCATTTGTTCCTTTTGCTACCTTAAACTTTGGTTCAGATTTCTGCTTAATTCTGCAGGTAGACACAATAATCATTTAAGGAGTTTTTGTTTAAATCTGGTAACCCTCCTCATCATGGCTGAATACACTAAGATAAAAGTAACTAAAATGTTCTCAAGATTATTTTTTTAAATTCTCAAAATTTGAAGGCATGTCAGTCAATAGTGTCAGCCACCAACTCTTATTTCCTGCACCAGACCACTGTAATGGTGCTTACAAGTCTCCAGTCATTGCCCTAATCCACCTTGCCATTCTGACTTATTCCTTCTCAGACTCATTTTCTTCTGTTGTCACCTTGGATTCTAAGACAACATGTGTGATTGGTAAATATCCCATGACAGGAGTCAAAACCACACCCAAGCCAGGCAGGGTGGCTCATGCCTGTAAACCCAGTGGCTCAGGAAGTTGAGGTAGGAGGATAGCAGGTCAAAGCCAGCCTCAGCAATTTAGCGAGTCCCTGAACAACTTAGCAATACCCTACCTCAAAATAACATTTAAAAAAGGGGGCTGGGATGTAACAAGGTGGTCAAAGCATCCTTGGGTTAAATCCTTGCTATCAAACAAATGAACAACAGCAGCAAAAAGACACCTAGGTAGCAATGAGTTTCTTACCATGGACAAGGCTCTGCTTGACCATCCTTAAACAATGATCAGTCAGACCAGTTTCACCGCGACTGCTTGACTATGCATACTTCCCACGCCCAAACTTTATCCTTTCTCTATATATTCCCCAAATTTGTCTTAGTTCCTCTAATCCAAGGCTTAGGATTCTAGTCCTCCTGCTTCCTAGTGTGGCTACACTGAATAATATATTCCTTTCCTATTTCACCATTACTTTTTCTGTTTGATTTTTGTGGCTAGTGACCAGACCTGGTCTGTTGGTTATCCCCAGAGTCAGTAACCCATTGAGCAACTTTATTCCTCAAGTACTCCATACCAACCCACTCACCAGGCCTTTGCTCCTCCTGTGTGGCCGGCGACAGCACTGGTTACATTGGATTGCCACCTTTTTCTCTCCAGCTCAACTCAGCTCTCAGACTTTTTCCAGAAAAGCTTTCCTTTTGTAGTATATTTTGAGCCAATCACTTTGACACGGTCATTTGAATCCCAAGTTTACTGAATCTGCCATGCACTCAAGAATTTCAAATCCTGCCTCCCACTTTCCCTCTCTCTTTCTATCTTTCTGTGTTTTATAAAAGAAAATACCATGTAAAATTAGGTAAGGTTAAATGCAACAAATTGGCAACTCCACTTTACGCATATAGTTAAGATAAACAAAAACACACAAAGACTTGTACATGGATGTTCATGGTAACCTAAAGTGGAAACAACTGACAAGTCCATCAACAGATGAATGGAGAAATAAAATGAAGGCTATCCATACAACAAAATATTTTTTTTTAAGAGAGAGAGAATTTAATATTTATTTTTAGTTTTCGGCAGACACAACATCTTTGTTTGTATATGGTGCTGAGGATGGAACCTGGGCCGCACGCATGCCAGGCGAGCGCGCTACCGCTTGAGCCACATCCCCAGCCCCACAACAAAATATTTGACAACAAAAAGTGGGGGAGTATTAATATATGCTACAATGTACATGAATCTTGAAAATTATACTAAGTGAAAGCAGCCAGTCACAAAAGACGATAAATTATATGATTCTGGGCGGGGGCTGTGGCTCAGTGGTAGCACACATGCCTGGCATGCACGGGGCAGTAGGTTAGATCCTCAGCACCACATAAAAATAAATAAATAAAGATATTGTGTCCATCTACAACTATAAAAGTATTTTAAAAATTATGATTCTAGGGAGGGGAGGGGGGATAGTAGAGGATAGGAAAGGCAGCAGAACACAACAGACACTAGTATGGCAATATGTAAATCAATGGATGTGTAACTGATGTAATTCTGCAATCTGTATATGGGGTAAAAATGGGAGTTCATAACCCACTTGAATCAAAGTGTGAAATATGATATATCAAGAAATTTGTAATGTTTTGAACAACCAACAATAAAAAATTAAAAAAAAATTATGATTCTATTTATATAAGCAAATCCATTAAGATAAAACATCTTAGTTGTTGCTGGGGGATTGAGGAGAAATGGAAATGATTGCTGATGGGGATGGGGTTTCTTTGGAGTGATACAAATGTTCTACCTGGGTTTGAGAACCAGCACCCCCCCACACACGTTTCTAAAGTTGATTGTGGTAATGATTGCATAGCTCTGTAAGAACATTTAAAAAACATCAATGTGTACTCTTTAAATGGCTAAATTATATGGTATGCAAATTATATATCAATAAATCTATTTAAAAAGACAACTTATTGTCTATATATTGACAAGTGACTGTGTAACAACATACTTGTTAAATATTAATTTGTTTCTATCCTACAAAAGACCACTTGAATTGCCTTCTTGGTTGTATAAATGCAGCAACTCTCTTCCCTAATTCTCTTGGAATTAGCTTTTATAAAACCTTTCATATAAAACTTTATATATTTGTAATTATTATTTCTTCCTTCTTCTCCTCTTCTCTTCCTCCTCCTCATTTTCTCCTCCTCCTCCCCCCTCTCCTCTTCCTTATTTTCTTAGTGCTTAACCACTAAGCCATATCCCCAGGCCTTTTTAGTTTTATTTTGAGATAGGACCTTGTTAACTAGCTTAGGACTGGCTTTGAATTTGTGATCCTCCTGCCTCAGCTTCCCAAATCACTGGGATTACAGGCATGGACCACACCACTGGTTTATTATAGCTTCTTGATGGATTTACCCTTTAATTAATATACAATGTCCCTTTTAGCAGGTTTTTTTTTTTTTTTTTGGTACTGAGGAACATCCCCAGCCATTTTATTTGGAGACAGGGTCTCACTGAGTTTCTAAGGGCCTTGCTAAATTGCTGAGGCTGACCTTGAACTCACAATCCTCCTGCCTCATCCTCCCAAGCTGCTGGGATTACAGGCTTGTGCCACTACATCCAACTCAGGCTATTTTTTAATCCATAACTTCATTGGCTGACCTCTCAGCCTCTCACTAAGACTTTAGTTTGTAGTTCTTGCATAACTGACCCAGTAAACCCAAAGGTGAGTGAGAGTTGAATAGCTAAAGCAGGTGGACTTGGAATTAATGAAGACAAGTTCATGTCAACTTCCTGTTTCCCCCATAGACACTGCCACACTGAGAGATGTCAACTGGGTCTTTGAAGGAAAAGCAAGACAGATGAGGAACATATGGAGGGTGGGGTCAGGAGCTCTGGAGTTCAAGGCTCCCAATGCTCTAGTTTCCACATCAGACTTTGTGAAGAACACACTATTTCATCTTTATGTCACCATGATATTTGAGTATTATTAACAAGTCACCAATCACTCCATTTACTAAGAGTTTAGAAGAGAAGACCAGAATCCTAGGGTGGTGAGGAGCCTTAATGCCATTAGAGATCACTTTTATCTTCTGATCTTATCCAGAAGGCTGTGGGTTCCTTGTCTAAAACCTCCATGAAGTCCTCTTTTGCAACACCAAATCATTCCATATTGAGAAGCACTTTTAGTATGTCTTTTTAAACTCTTTTTTACTTTAAAATATGATTCAGACTTTTTTTTATTTTGTAGATAAGGCTGATAAATGTATTGATTTTGTCTCAAATGGATTTGGATATAACTTCTAAAGACTATTTAAGTAATGCACAGTTAACTTAGAACAATTGGAAAATTTAGAAAAGCAAAAATAAGAAAATACAAATTACCTAAGTTCTATTCTATTATTTCATTATTGTAGAGAATTACTACAATCAATCATTTTGATAACTGTTCTGCCTGGTTGGCTGGCTATGTCTGTATATCTCTCTCATACATCATTTATCTGATTTATTTTCACATGTATATACACAAATTTGATTTGATTAAAATCCTAGGATAGGATATTTTACCTTTTATGTTTACCTTTTATTTACTATCCGTCATTCAAAAATATTTTAAATACTTGGATTCGAACATATTTGTTGAGAATGTACTACATGCTGAACACTGTTCAAGGTGCCTAGAGTTGACCAATCAACATGGAGCTTACATTGCTTTCATGCCAATAGCTATATATATATGCAGCATCATTTGCATAGTGTCCTGTCAAATGAAATTTTAGCTAAGTTTCATGTTGACAGGTTTTGTTAGATTTTTGTTTAGGTTTCTTCTTTTTTCTCTATCCTTTTCAATTATTTAATCACTTACTTAATTAATGACTTATTTATTGGTACTGGGGATTGAATCCAGGGGCACTTTACCACTTAGTTATATCCCCAGTCTTTTTAAATTTTTTATCTTGAGACAGGGTCTCACTAAATTGCCCAGGCTGGCCTTGAACTTATGATCCTCCTGTCTTAACTTCCTAAGTAGCTGTGATTACAGGTATGTGCCACCACGCCTGGCTGGTTTTAGCTTCTTAATGACACTTCTAATTCCTACCCAAATATATGCTTCATCTCTTTATTTGGATGTCAATGGACCCAATTAAAAAGCCCTATTTTGCAGGCTCCCTCATAATTAAGTGAGACTGAATTATTAATTTCTAGAAAAATATTATGTGGGATTTTCAGGAAGGCTGCATAAAGGAAGCTAAATTCCACCTGGAGAGATACCTTTTGCTTTTCCACTATTTCTCCTTTCTCAGCCATGCTTCCTAGATGTGGTGCAATGTGGATGGATTTGATGGCTGGGGTTTCAGCTGCCATTTTTAATCATGAGGTGACTTTAAGGATGAAAAGCAAAATGTTGAAGTCTTTTGCAGGAGAGAATTATATGTCTGACCCGCTGTTGTCTAGTCTCTTGCCGATTGGGTATTCTGATATTCAAGAGTCCCTGTTTGAAATGAATCTGAGTTAGAAATTCAGACTCAGTAGGCCCAACTCATTCATTTGTTTGAAGTTTTCCCTCCATCCTCCATTGTCCCTTTTCTCAGGCATCTTGTAATCTCACCACGGCTAACTTTCCTGTGGTTTTCTGCCCACTCGATTCCTCCAGATTCTTAGAATTGGGAGAGATTAAACGATGGTAAATTTTCTTATCCAAAAACATTAGGCTTGTCAGGACCAAGCACAAAACCAAGCAGGGGAGGAGATCCCCAGGAGAAAGAGGCTTTGGGGTTGTCATCACTGACATCTCATTGTCTGAACGAGTTGGAGTTCTGAGAATATTGGACTGGTGTTTTTAGAGTGTTCAAGCATTTGTTTTTGATAGGAAACTTTTTAAATGGGGGTGAGACCGGATGGAGAAGGAATGAAACCCAGCATGAAAGAGTAGACAGAGATGATGGAAACGATTGTTCTTGTAACCCAACCACTGTTCACATTCTCAGCCTGGCTGTGGGCTGTGAACATCTCGTGCAAGGGCAAAAGATTTGCTCATTAGACGGTAATTAAAACTCCTGCTGAGGATGAGCATAGCACAGAACATCATATTCAACTTGAAGAACAGAGAGGGAAACTGGGGACAACAGCTCTCCTTGTAATAACCCAGGAAAGGCTGGAGGACTGAAAATTGAGAAGGGGTATGGAGGGGGATGGTGTCCACAGAGGGAGGGTTTGTAGAGGTAGCAGTGGGGATGGGATGGGGAGAAGAGTCTTGAGGACAACTTTGTAAGTATTACATGAGCGTCAACAGGGCCTATGGGGAAAGGGATGTTTCTTTAGAATACAAGTTCTCTAAAGCTGGTGATGTGCAGCCTCCCTCCCTCTCTCCTTCCCTCTCTTCTTTCCTTCCTTCCTTCCTCTCCCCTTCTTCCCTCAACCTCTCCTCTGTGCCAGGGACTGTGCTACTAAGGATTCTAACTCATTACAAATTGACTTTATTTTCATGACTGGATAGGAAAGAGGTGGGGAGTGACACTGGGGGCAGTTGACTCTCAAATAAGGAATCTAAGGCCCAGGGGAGCAGTCAGAGGTAGTCCCCTTGTTAAGCAGGGTATAAGAAAGATGCCACTGGAGGACAAGACAGGGAAACAAGTCATGACCCTGTTTATGATAAGTCCCATTCATGACAACTCCTGCCAAACAAGGACTTATCATCATGACAGCTCCAGACACAGGGTAGGTATTTTTAAATGACCAATGGGAGTAAAGTGGGCAGTATTCTAATGAGGTTTTCTCAAGTAACCAGTGGGGCAAATTGGATAATATTCTAATCAGTTATCATAAAGTAACCAATGGGAGCAAGCTGGGTAAGGTCTTCAATCCAGGCCATGTAAGAAAGAGAATATGCTGGGAGTGGTGGCGCCCACCTGTAATCAGGAGGCTGAGGTAGGAGGATCTCGAGTGCAAAGCAAAATAGGTCTGAGGACTCAGTTCAGTTGAAGAGTGCCCCTGAGTATCCCAATTACCCCCAGCAAAAAAAAAGGAAGAAAGAAAGAAAGAACGAATGAACTCCTCACTGACTTCCAGACATGGGGGCCGTGAGCCTCTCCCTTGCTCAGCACACTCCACTCTACCTTACAAAGTGCTACTTCCACTTTCACCTTCAATAAATCTATACTTTGCTTTTTACTTGTTCAATTCTTTGTTTGGGACACCAAGGACCTGGACCCCATCTAGATACCCCAACGATAACACCTACGTGGCACATTTTCCATCTCCATCAACACAAATGTCCACCGGACTGGCTCAGCTGAAAGTGGACTGTGTTCTACCCCCTGCATCTGAAGTCCCTTTGGTTCTTATGGAACAGGAAGACTCTCCGTTTAGCATGTTCAGCATCTCACTCCCTTACAGGAGACCAAATGGAGGAAAATGATCAGGTGGGGAGAAGAGGGAGGAGGAAAAGGGAGACCGAGGAACAAGCTCCAAGAAAGTTTGCTGGGGAAGTTCAAGTCTTTCTGAGCAAGTTGAGCAAGAAGGAAAGTGCTGAGTAAACTCACTTTCAGACACAATTACAATCTAGGAGGTGTTTTCTCATTATGTGTGTCCTCATTATGTTATACGTAAAAAGCATAATATACTGCAACCTGGGGATGATAAGCCAGCCAAGCACCAGCTGGACTCACCCTGGGAGCTGCTGTTCCCTTGGTATTCCTCAATAAACAGATTTTAGCAGGAGAAAGGCCTGATCAAATCCATGGTGGAGGAGTCCTCACACCACGAAAATGCTGGAATTCCAGCGACCCTCTTTGCTTTTCCCAATACCCATAATGGAAACAAGATCTCAAGTGACCTTTGGGTCCTTAGAAAGATTCCAGTTTCATGTTCTCATTTGTCTTTCCAATAAGTAGAGTGGGGGAACAACTGCCTACCAGCTATGTTGCTATGTGCTGGATGCAAGAGCCGAAATTGGCTTGGTTCCTTCCTTCATGGGGCTTCAGGATCAGTAATTATACCAGTAATTGAGAACTGGCCATTGTGACAGTAGCACTGAAGGAAAACTATGTGACAAGATGTACACAGAGAAGGGCAGGCAGTGGCCAGGAGAGGGGATGTGTGAGTGCCAGGGATCGGCCACACAGAGGGAACAACAGCATGTGCTGAGGTCACTAGCAGGAGGGCACAGCTGAAGAAGGCCCTTGTGGGATCAGATGGAGCGGGCAGAAGCCTGATCCTGTGGGACTTTGGAAACACACAGGCATTCCTAAAAAACAAACAAACAATAAAACCCAGAGTTGGGTGGGGGGGATGGCACCGTGTTCCAGACAGAGGGCAATGGATTAACAGGCTGCTTCTGCCTCCCCCAAGATTTCCTTGCTTATCCAAAGGAGCTCAGTCCAGAGGCCTGACTCCCTCTCTCTTGCACCTGCCCTATCTAGGCGGACACCCAACTCCTGCTATTCAGACTTTGAAATCCCTCTCTGATGGACTCTTCCTGTTACCTGATCCCTGCCATTGCTGGAGTGAGAGTCCTGGTCCTCCTCCTCTGGGGCTGTTGTAGTTCCTCTGCCTCTCCAGGGCAGTTTCCCTCCTCAGTATCCACCCTCTGCACTCATTTCCTTCCCTAAACACACACTGATCCCTGACTGGCTTGTGTCCCTCTTTTGGCCCCCCCAGAGCCTAGATGAGCCATCCCAGTCTCCTTATAGGAGCCCCTGGGGCTCTGTTCTCTCTGACACAACCTACCCATTGCACGATCTCCTTCTTCCCCAGTGTCCCCAGCTGCACCCCCTCCACCTGTTGCTACCCCCCAGGAACTCCTCCATGGTCCCCAAATATACACCAGTTCTTTGTCGTTCCTTCTTCCCGGAATGCCCTTCCCTCTTCTTTACTAGAAAACTCTTGTCGACATAGCAACAGAAATGCCAGGGCACCACCGGCGCTCCCAGGCAGTGCAAGCTCCCAGACTGTCGCAGGTCAGTCTCTCTGACTGCATTTGACCCCTGGAGGGTAGACACTCACCTAGTACTGCCCATGGTGGGTGTTCAATGAGAGGCCACATCATGGGCTGCCATTTATATGAAACTTCCAGAATAAACAAATCCATGGAGATTTGTTAGTTTAGTTGCCAGGGGATGGGGGAAGAAGCAACTGGAAGGTATAGGGTTCTTTCTGGTGTAATGGAAAATGTTCTAGAATTAGTGGGGATGATTATCCAATATTGTAAATATATTAAAATCTTCTGAATTATTTACTTTAAAATAAATGGTGTGGGTTTTTTTTGTTGTTATATGACTTTTATTTCAATATTTTTGTAGAAGAAATGTTAAATAAAATGTACTGGAGGCTGGACTTGAGCTCCTGCACTAGGTCACAAAAGGTCAAAATGGAGTCGCTCATGCTTAAGTTTCACATCACTAAGCTGAATTAAAGTGGTTTTAAAATAACTTTGTTTTCTTAGAAGTGGTCACTGGGCGTGGTGCTTTAACTCTTATAATGAAAATAGCCTTAAGTAAGCGGATACTAATGTTTCTCTCCACTCTTTGGAAGTTTGATAATTGAGTCTGCTGAAGTAAACTCACAATAGACATATTAACCGGAGAAAAGGTATATAAGCTTATTAACTTGCACATGTGCACAGGAACCCTAGAAAATAGAAAGTTCTTGGGCTTTGGGCCGAGGATGTAGCTCAATAGTAGAGCTTGCCTAGTGTATGCAAAACTCTTGCAAGACCCTTGGTTCAATTCTCAGCACTGAAAAAAAAAAAGCAAAAGAAAGTAAAAAAAAAAAGAGTCAAATATTTGATATTTGAAGCTTAAATACCCTCTTCAAGGGAAGAGGGAAGGAGATGTGTGAGTAAATAATGTTTTTTTGTTTTATTGATATTGGAGATTTAACTCAGTGGTGCTTTATCACAGAGCCACATCCCCAGCCCTCTTTCTTTCCTCCTTCCTTCTTTTTTTTAATTTTTGAGATAGGGTTTCACTAAGTTGCGTAGGACCTTGCTAAATTACTGAGGCTGGTCTTGAACTTGCCATCCTTCTGTTTCAGCCTCCAGAGCCACTGGGATTACAGGCATGGGCCACCATGCCTGGCTCCTCAGCCCTTTTTATTTTTTATTTTGAGATAGGATTTACTAAATTGTTGAGGGCTGGCCTCAAACTTGTAGTACTTTTTTTTTGGTGTGGTGGTAGAAATTGAACCCAGGGCCAAGGAAAGCACTCTACCAACTGAGCTATACCCCCAGCCTTGGCCTCAAACTCCTGCCTCAGCCTCCCAGAAGCTGGAATAACAGGCATGCACCACCATGCCAGGCAAACAAACTTTCTCAGGTAACAGCCTTCAGATAGATAAAAAGTCTGTCTGGGTTGAGTAGGTGTAGTGACCACCTTCTGTGATTAACCTTCCCTGGTTAAGGAGATTTCAGGGATGGAGTCCAATGCAGCTGCATTTCTTTTGGAAGAAGTTACTTCAGTCAGATAAGGGTACACTAGAGAGTCCTTCCCTTCGCATGGTCGGAGGAACAAAGAAGGTCAGAGAGACTTGAATCTGAGACAACCTCTAAGCCTTCCAATTTCCATTAATTCAAAATGCTCAGCCTCCAAGTGGACAGATTAGGGTCTGGTTTTCTGAGCCCCGGCATTAGCAGATTCCACTTTCTGTTCCCATTTATGCTTTCTTCAGTCCTATTTGCCTGTCTAGCCATCCCCTGTGCAGCTCATCCAAACAACTTTTCTACATTTTTAGAGGAGATGCTGCCCCAATTCATGAATTGCAAATAGAAGTCAATTAGATCATTTAACTATATTTGTTGTAATTTTGTTTTTGCCAGAAGTGATAAAAAATGAATAAAATGTTTGTTTTCTAATTTGCTTTCATCCTAAACTCTTTGCTCATTCTCCAGCCACTCCCCCATTGGCAACCATTACAATTTAAATGGAGAATTACCCAAGAATAAACCACATCTGAATCATAATAAAACACCAATTAGTTGTCTGGATCAATGGGATTTGCTTCTTTTGCTGTTTGTCTTTTTCTTGTTGAAGTAGAAACTCCAAAGGGAATACAGTGGCTCATGTCTGATTTTGGAACTCAAGAGACAGGGGCGGGAGGATCGCGAGTTAGAGGCTAGCCTCATCAATTTAACAAGACCCCATCTCAAAAGAAAAAAGAAAAAGGAGGGATGTAGCTCAGTGGTAAAGCTCCCCTGGGTTCAATCCCCTATACCAAAAAAAAAAAAAAATGGAAAGAAAGAAACTCTGAAGAGAGAAGCTAAGCTGTGCAGACTGGTGTGTGTCATCTAATCCATCCATCCATCCATCCATCCATCTACCTTACTAGAGACCACACTGGGTCTACCTCAAACCAGAAGCCATCTAGAAGTCATCGTCAGGATTGTAGTTAGATTGGGACAAAAGTTAATTTTCAAAGCTCTGCACACACATAGGCTCATTTACTCATTATGAGAATGGGGTGGGGGGCAGAAGAAGAAAGCAAGCTTGTGACCTGCTCTTGCTGCTAGTGACCTGAGAAGGCCAGTGGGATTCTTCTGACTCATTGGTCATTTACGCTGGTAAGGGAGGGAGTGTGTGAGACTTCTCCTGTGTGTGGGATTATACTTGTTACTCTCAAATTTCCTTAGCAGGGGTGGGCCTCCCTGGGAACATCAGAAAACACTAGGAGGTACAGGCATTGAAGACACCCCAGGGGCCACTTCAGGAGAAAATGGCAAAGAGACCCTAATTACTGAAGATGCTTATGGCAACTCCACCTGTGACAATTGAGTCAGGTTGCTCTGTCTTCAGCCCCTAGAAACCTCTGAGACACACCATTAAGTGTCAATTACAGTGACCCCTCTTTGAGGCAGAAGAAAGGGTTAAAATGGACTGCAGGAAACTTGGGCTCCTTTGAGGTCTGGTTTCTTTGTAGCAGAGCTGAGAGACTATAGTCACAAGCCAGGCCTCATCAAAGTCAGGCCAACTCCTGTGTAAGCAGGAAAAAAAAAAAAAAAGAACTAACTGCAGTGTCACAAGAGAAGAGACAAGGTCTCCAGAGGAGGGTCTGAGGGGTTCCCAGAAGAGTTGAAGAACCCAAGTCAGGACCAGCACAAGCCTCAGTTTGGGCTGGGGATCCAATATTTATAGATGGGTTGTAGTTAGGGGCTGGACTGGAGGTGGAGCCAATTTACCCAGCCTGGATATTTCCCTCATTTTACAAGGGCCTGATGCTCATGAGTCACAACTGTGTCCTCTGCATCTCAATGGCTCATGGACATTTCCTTTAAGACTCAGTATCTATCTCTTTATCCTAAATCTCAGCCTGACTCTGGAATCTGTTCAACAAATGGAGCCCAAAGGACTGTGTGGTTGGTAAGACAGGCAGTCAATGAATTGTGGGATTTGGGCCGACCCATTTCAGGGGAGGAACAGCCCACAGAGGTAAATCTTCATTTAATAGGACTTCCCACAAGAGTGATTGCTGACTATAAAATGCTTTCTGTTGTGTGGTTGTTGGATTTTATTTTGTTTTGTTTTTCCCAGAGAACAAACAATGTGCATGGACCATTTTCATGCTCATGAGCTGACCAGTTACCACCAGGAGAGGTCAGAGTCGGGGCTGTGGGGAAGGGAACAGAGCTGGGGGAAGGGAGTGTGGAGGGAGGCCCTCTCTCCTGCAGAGCACCCCCAAGATCAAATTCTTCACCAGCCTCTTGTCTTGTCCCCTGCCCACTAGATTCCTTCCACTTTCATAAAAACAGTGAATCACTTTCCTGTCCTCTGTGGAGAAGAAGTGTTCTGTTTCCTAGTCAAAGAGCTAGACAGAGTTAGCTCATTATTAGATTTTCAAGTAAGTAGGCAAGGGCTTCCTCAGTTCCCTGATGTGAGGGTCAGCCTGAGTTCTTCGAAAAGGATATTGTGGCACAAACCCCCAGGTTCCATCTCCAGCACAGAAAAACAAACAAAACCCCCAAACAACATACATACAATCCCACCCCCCCAAACAAAAAGCCTCAGCAGATTTTTTGGGAGGGGTACTTTACCACTGAGCTACATTCCCAACCCTTTTTATTTTTTATTATTTGAGACAGCGTCTTGCTATGTTGCCCAGACTGACCTCTAGCTTGTGATCCTCCTGCCTCACAGTGGGAGTCACTGGATGGCAGACCTGGCAAGACCTCTACCTGGCAAGAGATTCTTTAGATACCTGCCTGATTTGAGCTAGGACAAAGGGCCTGGTACCCTCTTTCTTGTTGCTCTTCACTTCCTGCGAAGGAGAACTCAGCCTAGGACCTGAGTGGAGATGGGAGGTCATCCCCTACTCTAGAGAGCAGAAGGTTTCTGAATGAATTCCTTCTGCCAGGCATCTCCCTTGGTCAATCCATCACTGTCTATAATTGGTACTGTGGTGGCCCAACTATGTGTGCCAGGAAGGAAGGCCCTGGGTGGACTTCAGAAGAAGGACTGTGAAGCAGGACTTGAATCTGTGGCCCCCAGGAGCAAAGGAGCAGGTTTCCTCTCTCTCTCTCTCTCTCTCTCTCTTGCCTCTCATCAGCTTTATTCTCCTGGTCTAAAGTTCATTACTGATCATCAAAATAAAATCCCTGAGGATCTGTTTCTTCTGGCATGGCCAGGTCAGTTAGATGATTGGAGGGGAGATGATAAGAGGAAGGTGGGCCTGGTGGGACTGTGATCTGATCATGGTTTCTAACCTTCATTCAGGATGCAAGGTCTGACTCCCATTAGCACTGGAACAGATAACTGAAAACCAGGAAACCAGAGACCAGGGCACGTAAGGAGGAATCATTCCCTTCATGCTGTCTCCTTCAAAAAATGTTTTGGCACAAGAATGGGCAATGAAAAAGAAGCTATTCTTTCTAGGGTCCTGGAGGACATTGGCTATTTCTGCCCCATACAGACTCCATTGCCTTTGGGAAAACTTCCTCCCCATCCCCAGTCCCTCTGATTTGGGTGGAGCAGGTCCCATGATGTTTACCCGATCCCTGTCACAGGGATGGGCCAAGACTCAGTCTGGCCTGCCAGGGCATAACATCTGCCTAATCTCAGGAATTGGCTCAGAAAAATGGGACTCAACCCTGGGAACTTTGGCAGTTCTACTGGGGAAAATGAAGCTCTCATTCAATAGGAATGGTTAGTTCTAGGGAGAGTGAGTGGGTGTCCAGAGGCCAGCATGTGGCCAAACCTGTCAAGGGGGAAGCAGAACTGAGGGATGGAGGAGGAGAGAGACCAAGTCATGAAGAGATTCTTGGAGTGCCTTGTTTTTTTTTTTTTTTTTTTTTTGTTATGCCAGCCCACATTTTTTTTTCTTTTTTAAATTAACCGCTTTAAAGGGAACAAATCCGTGGCATTTAGTATAGTCCTAATGTTATGCAGACACGACCTGGAACTAATCCCAAAACAGTTTGATCACCCCAGAATAAAACTGCTCATTAAACTCTTCCTCCCATCCTCCCTATGCTCAACCCAGACAACTGCCAGTCTACATTCCCCAGCAGCTCAGAGGCTAGGATAGGAGAATTGAAAGTTCAAGGTCACCTTAGCAACTTTGCCAATCTACTTTCTAATTCTATAAATTTGCCTATTCTGGACATTTCCTATAAATGGACTACTATGATATGTGGCATTTTGTGACTGGCTTCTTTCACTCAGCACAATGTATTAGAAGTCATCCTCATGGTAACATGTTGGTACTTCCTTCCCTTAGATGGTTGGATACGATTCTATCGCGTGGATACACAGCATTTTGTTTATCCATTCATCTGTTGATGGACATTTAGTTGTTTCTGCCTTTGGTTCTCATGAATCAGGCCACTACAAATATTCAGGTACAACTGTTTGTTTGAACCCCCATGTTATGGTTTAGATGTGGTGTTCCCCCAAATGCTCACATGTAAGACAATGCAAGCTTTGGAAGAAAAATGATTGGGTTATAGCCTTAACCTACTAGTTGAATTAATCCCTGATGGGATTAACTGAGTGGTAACAGGAGGCAGGTGGGATATGGTTGGAGGAAGTGGTTCATTGGGGGCATGGCTCTGGGGTATATATTTGTGTCTGGCAAAGGGAGACCTCTCTCTCTCTCTCTGCTATCTGATCACCATGTGAGTTGCTTCCCTCTGCCACACTCTTCCGCCATGATGTTCTGCCCCACCTCCAGCCCCGAGGAATGGAGTTAGCCTTCTGTGGACTGAGATCTTTGAAACTGCCAACCCTCAAATAAACTTTTCCTCCTCTACAATTGTGTTGGTTCAATCTTTTAGTCACAGCAGCGAAAAAGTTGACTAAAACACCCTGTCTTTGGTTCTTTTGGGTATGATGTGGGAGCAGAATTGCTGGATCACATGATAATTCTCTGTCCGATTTTTTTTGGAAAAACTGCCAGACTGTTTTCCACAGTGGCTGAGCCCAAAGTCCTTTTTTACTGTTTCATTTACTCAATGACATGGGCAAGCTACTTGCCAAAGATGTGCCTTTGCCCCCAGGGCCTCCAGCCAAATGTCCCTCATTACTCTGGAACCATACCTTGGCTGGTGAACCATGAAGGTGTGATTCATAACCCAGGAATGATCCCAGCTAAGGATCCGCATCTCAGAACAGCTTCTGTCTTCAACTGCTGGGAGAGAGGCCCAGCCCAGCTGTGTCTGTCAGCCCAAGCATTCTGCCTGGTGCCCCCGCCCCCGCCCCACCCCAGAGTTGTGCTGCAAGGTCACAAGGTGATGAGAGCTGAGTTTCAGCTTGGGTCAAGGCAATGGATGGTCTGTCTTCAGATCCAGGTCTTTGGAGCTGAGGTGGGCAGTGTTAACAGCTGTGCATTCACCATCAGGTGTAGAAAGGCTGATGAAAGTGTCATGGTCTAAATGCTTGTGTCCCCACCAAATTCAAATATTGAAATCCTCACCTCCAAGGTGATGATATTAAGAGGTGGCGCCTTTGGAGGTCATTAGATTGTGATGGTGGGTCCCTTCTGCATGAGTTTAGAGCTCTTATTAAAAAGATCCCATAGAGCTACCCAGATACTTCGCCATGTGAGAACACAGTGAGAACCTGCTGTCTATGAGAAACAGCTTTCACCAGATACCACATCTGCCAGCTCATTGATCTTGGACTTCCCAGACTCCAGAATTGTGAGAAGTGAGCATCTGTTGTTTGTATAATGCCCAGTTTATGGTACTTTGTTATTGCATCCTGAATGGACTAAGAGAGTGGCCATGGAGAGAGCCAAACCAGGGTCAGGACCCTTGGGCTGTGCCTACTCAGTATGTAACCTTCAGCAAGTCACATAATGTCTCTAGGTCTCAGTTTCTCAAGTGTCAAATGAGAGGGACCTAGTAAATGGTCACACCAATAGCCTCACATCCTGGCACATCTCATGTTACCTTGCTCCCAAGCGTTCACCCTTGCTCTCTGAATCTTCATTAAAATCCCTCTGGCTGGCTGGATAATAATCCAGACCACTGGCACTGGCCCCCTTTCCCTGAACTCCTGTGAGCATGCTGGGTTCATAGAGTGACCACTGCATGTGGGGGCGGCTCCTGGAGGGCATTTGTGACAAGCTCTATTAAGCTTCTGCAGAAGATGAAATCCACGCAAGCAGCAGCTGCCACAGGAAATGAAACCATTGTTACTGACGGATAGATGATGATGTGCTCCCCACAACTGGCCCTTAGTGACGTTGGAGCTCCCCAGGCCAGCATGGGGGAAGTGACTTCCTGTTTAAATGTCAACCGGAGACATCAGGTTTATTCACATCACCAGCAGCACAGTAAGTGCTACACACACATCCAATCTCAGACAGGGTCCTTGGAGGGCTGAGCGGTATTTGGGTGTATCTCTCTTTCTCTGCCTTTCTTCCATACACACACACACACACACACACACACACAGCCATCCTGAAGCCCACCTTCTGTGAACTCAATGACTACCTGAGAATGACTTTCTTTTTTTTTTTTTTGATTTTTTTAGTTGTACATGGACGTAATACCTTTATTTATTTATTTATTTATTTTTAAGTGGTGCTGAGGATTGAACCCAGTGCCTCACACATGCTTGGCAACCGCTTTACCACTGAGCTACAACCCCAGTCCAAGAATGACTCTCTTTTAACATTTCATTCTTCTAATCAAAGGTTCATTCTGTTTTACAACAGATATAAATGTTTTTGACATACAAAAGAAAAACATTATAATAGAATACTGTTATTATTTTGTTGTTGTGCTGGGGATTGATCCCAAGGCCACATGCATGGTAGGTAAGCACCCTATAATTGAGTTGCCTCCCCAGTCTTAGAATAAGTTGTTTTGTTACTATTATTATTTCTATTGCCCAACTCTTATAAATTCAAGAGATACAAATTATCACTTTTTTTTTTTTTGGTACCAGGGATTGAAACCAGGGGTGCTTAACCACTGAGCCACATCCCCAGCCCTTTTTATTTTTTATTTTGAGACAGGGTCTTGCTAAATTGCTTAGGGCTTTGCTAAGTTGCTGAGGCTGGCTTAGAATTTGCCTTCTTCCTGCCTCAGTTTCCAGAGCCTCTGGGATTACAGGCCTGCACCATCAAGATTGGCTACAAATGAACAGTTCTTAATTGTGGTTTCATCATTAATTTCTTTTTCTTTTGTGGTTTTTTTTTTTTTTTTTTTTGTACTAGAGATTGAACCCAGAGCACTTTACTGCAGAGTTACATCCCCAGTTATTTTTTTAATTTTGAGACAGAGTCTAGCTAAATTGCTGAGGTTGGCCATGGACTTTCGATACCCAAACACTTGAACTGGTATTTTACTTTTACCGATGGGGCTGAGGACTTTGACCTCAGGCAGCGCCAAGGGTGTTTTGGTAATGAAGGGCAGTGAGCGATGGACAAGGCCGTGGGTGGAGAAGACTAGGGCAGGGGCACTCCTGTTCTTTAAGGGCCAGAATGTCGGCAAGGGGTGTGGGTGATGGACAAGACTGGGTGATTAAATAGCACCCAAGCAGTTTCCCACTCTGAGATCCAGGGTCTGTGAGTTCCGTTCTTTAGGACTGCAGACCTGAGGGTTTGTGCCATGTGGTTCCACCTTGCCTGCCAGGCACTCTTGGGCTCTATTTCCAAGCTATCTGCAGCTCCCCAGCCAGGGCAGGAGATATGGTCTTCTCCTTAGAAGGTGAGAAAAGGCAAGCACAGAGTGGCCACAGAAAGGACTCACCTTTGACCATTTCACTGATGGGGGGAGTTGTGGGCATTTGGGGACATCCATCCAGCAATTCAATGGGCCAATGCAATGCAGTTTCCTCCTTGGGCCACTCACTGCTCTGCCCCCACCAGCCAGGACTATGGACTGGTCAAGGCCAGTTGAGTATTAAATGGAGATGGTGAGCCGAGTACAGAGCCCCTTCTCATTTCTCCAGTGTGCCAGGGTCTCTATTCATGCCCAGTAGGGGCCTATGTTGCTCTTTGCATAGGCAAAATAGACACCTGTCCTGTGGTATATATTAAGAATCAGAAAAGCCAGGCACGGTGGTGCACGCCTGTAATCCCAGTGGTTTCAAAGGCTGAGGCAGGAGGATTGTGAGTTCAAAGCCAGCCTCGGCAAAAGCAAGGTGCTAAGCAACTCAGTGACATCCTGTCTCAAAATAAAATACAAAATAGGGCTTAGGATGTGGCTCAGTGGTAAAGTGCCCCTGAATTCAATTTCTGGTTTAAAAAAGAAAAAAGAATTAGAAAAGACTCCAATGCCACCTCAATATCATTCTCTTTTGTGCCTGCTACTTCCATCATTAGCGGGTCTCACTTTTGAAGTTTAACTGTTTCAAATGGATATGTTTATGGAAAGGGGAAGGTGTCACTCTTGAAGATCCTGCTCTTCTGCACTGTATTTCTCCCTTGATGGAATGGCTTTCGGTGCCATATCCCCATCCCCTGAGGCAGGTTGTGGGTAGAGGTCCCTCAGGGGGGCAGGAGTGTGGAAGCCCAAGCCTCTTGACTTCCCTGCGCTGCTGTGAGCTTCCCAGGACAGGCAGGGAAAGAGGTAGGCATGCAGTGAGTGACTGCTGTGAATTTTAATTCAACCCAGCCTGTCTGGCTGACTAAATCAATGTTGGGAAAACACAGCACTCTCCTGGGAGGAGAGGTGTTTGGTATAAATAGAAGGTATCATCATTGTGAGGCAACTGGAGGACGTCACGTTGCTCCATGCAGCTCAACACAGCAGCCAGAGCCCAGTCGTGGGCTGCAGGGTTGCCAACCACCTGCTCCCATTTGCTCGTCCCTGGAGAAAGAGCTCTTCCTCTGCTCAGTGCTCACCATCAGGGTGACCTGAGCAAACCCAGTGTCCTCTCTGGGCCCTTCGCCCCTTCTCTGCCAGAGAAACTGAGCCACTCCCATTCTCAGGTCACACTTACTGGGGACCCAACCATGCTGTTGAAGTGACAGTAAGAGGGGGCTACCGTCCACCACCCTCCTCCACTGGAACTGAGCCAGAGCTGGGCCTTCCTCATACGCCACCTCATTTATGATCTTTAAACAGTTTATTGAGATGTAACTTATACAACATACAATTCAACTACAGTGTATGAGTCAATGGTTTTTAGTACATTCACAGATATGTGCAATCTCCCCAATATAGAACATTTTCAGCACCCCAAAAAGAAACCCTTTAGCTATCACCTCCCTGTCTGCCCATTGCCCTGGCCCTAAGACATATCTATTTTCTGTCCCTGTTGAGTCTGCTTCTGGACATTTCATAAAAATGGAATCAGATAAAATGTGGTCTTCTGTGACTGGCTTCTTTGACTTAGCATGTTTTGGCATGTATTATCAGCACTCCGTTTCTTTTTATGGTCAGATACTCTTCCGATGTATGGACATCCTACATTTTGTTTTCATTTTATCAGTTGATGGACATTTGGCTTGTATCTACATTTTGGCTACTACAAACAATTTCTGCACAGACATGTGTTTTTATTTCTCTTGGGAATATACCTACCAGTAGAGTTATGGGGTTACATAGTAACTGTGTTTAGTCATTTAAGGAGCTCCATTCTGTTCAATTATAGAAAAACAACTGTTAATTAGGGGCCTGCTAGACAATTACTCAATAAATACTTATGAAGCTTTTTTAATGTTCCAGGAATCACTGTGGACACTGGGGAAACAGCACTATGATTAGACGTCCGTAAGGACAAAACTTTGCCACTTTAAGGACTTTGGCTTTTATCCTGATTGAAAAGCAGAAAACTTGAAGGTGTATTTTCCCCTATAGGTTCATGGACATATAATGGACAAACAAAATTGACAAGCTTCACACTCGTAAAGTGCACAATTTCATAAGGTTTGATGTGTGTGTATCTACCCATGAAACCATCACCACCATCAAGATACTGAATATCTTCCCCCAAAGTTTTCTTGTACCCCTTTATAATTCCTTCCCCTGCCATTCCCCACCCACACATCCACAGGCACCAACTAATCAAAATACAGATTAGTTCCATTTCTTTCTCTTTTTTTGTTCTGGGGATTGAACCCAGGGGTGCCTTAATCCCTGAACAACATCCCCAACCCATTTTATTTTTGAGGCAGGGTCTTGCTAAATTACTGAGACTGGCCTTGAATGTGCAATTCCCCTGCCTCAGCCTCCAGAGTAGCTGGGATTACAGTTGTGTGCCACTGTGCCCAGCTAGATAAGTTGTGTTTTCTAGAATAGAAAAGGCTGTGTTCTTTTTAGTATGGTTTCTTGAATTTAGCATACTTATTTTGAAGTTCATTCATATTGTCACTTATATTAATAGTCAATTCCTTTTTATTGTTGAGTAGTATATCCACTGTATGGATATACCACAATTTGTCCATTTCTCAGTTGATGGACATTGGAGTTGTTTCCATGCAGAAACACACGGTAGGTGGATGTTTAACTTTATGAGCAATAAACTGCTTTCCATTGTACCATTTTATATTCCCACCAGTAGCATATAAGATTTCCAGTTACTTCATATTCTTTCCATCACTTAGAATGGTGAGTCTTCAAAATTTGAGCCTTTCTAATAGGTATATATTATATTGCATCATGATTTTAATTTGCATTTTTCAATGACTAGTGATGTTGAGCATATTTTCAGATGTTTATATATCTTCTTTAAAGAAGCACCTCTTTAAATCTTTTGCCCACTTAAAAAATTGGGTGATGAGCTGGGCACAGTGGCTCAGGCCTTTCATTCCAATGATTCGGGAGGCTTCGGCAGGAAGATCTCAAGTTCAAGGCCAGCCTCTGCAACTTAGCAAGGTCCTAAGCAATTAGCTAGACCCTGTATTAAAAAAAAAAAAAAAAAAGGGCTGGGGATGTGACTCAGGGGTTAAGTGTCCCTAGGTTCAATCCCTGGTAATGATAAAAAAATTGAGCGATGGGCATATGCCTATGCGGGAGGCTGAGACAGGTAAATTGCAAATTCAAGGCCTTCCTTGGCAATTTAGCAAGATCTTGACTCAAAATAAGAAATAAAAAGGATGGGAGATATAGTTCAGTGGTTAAGTGCCCCTGGGTTCAATCCTCAGTACTGGGGGAAAAAAAAAAGAGCCCAGTGTAGAAGCCCATGACTGTAATCCCAGCAGCTCCAAAGACCGAGATTTAGGCAGGAGGATTGCGAGTTCAAAGTCAGCCTCAGCTACTTACCGAGGCACTGAAAAACTCAGCAAGACCCTGACTTTAGGTAAAATATTTAAAAAGGGCTAGGGATGTGGCTCAGTGGTTGAAAACCCCTGAGTTCAATCACTGGCACCCCCTCCCCCAAAAAAGTCAATTAAAAGAAAATAACAAAGCAAGTGCAGCTCGAGGTTTTCCTCTGGTTTCACTCTTCATGTTTGATAACTTGCCACAACAGTTCACAGAACTCAGAGAAGCGTTTGCTTTCATTTGCTGTTTATCATAAAGGATACTAGACAGGGTACAGATGAAGGGTCAGAAGGAGGAGATGCATAGGTGAGGCTTGGGGAGAGGGGCAGGGCTCTCATTTGCTCTCTGGAGCACTACCCTCCCAGCACCCCCACGTGTCCACCGACCCAGAAGTTCTCCAAGCCTGTGGCTCAGGGGTTTTATGGAAATCCTGCTAAATAGGACAATTGATTAGATCACTGACCATTGGTAATTGAACTCAATCTCTAGCCTCTTCCCCGGCACCAGATGGTTCTGGGGCTGAAAATTGCAACCTAATCACATGGCCAGTTCCTCTGGCTATCAGTTGTCATCCTCCAAAGTTCCTCAATAGCCATGAACTCAGGCCTGGTTGAAAGGAGAGCCTTACAATAATAAAAGATGCACCTTACAATAAAAGATGGTGGTGATGGTGATAGATATACACACTTTATGAGCAATAAACTGCTTTCTCACTCAGGAAGGTACATGGGTATTTTAAAGTTCTGTGCCAAGCTAGGTGTGGTGGCATATGCCTACAATCCTAGCAATTCAGGAGGATGAGGCAGAAGGATCACGAGTTCAAAGCCAGCCTTAACAACTTAACAAAACCCTGTCTCAAAATAAAATGTAAAAAGGTCAGGGGATGTGGCTCAGTGGTTAAGTGCCCCTGGGCTTAATCCCTGTTATAATCATCATCATCATCATCATCATCATCAATGCCAAATATTTCATTCTTATTATGTCCCAATTATATATTCTGGATATATACCTTTATCAGATATTGTAAATATTTTCTCCCAATCTGCAGCTTATTTTTTCATTCTCCTAACAGTGTCTTTCAAATAGCAAGGTTTTAATTTTTATGAAGTCAAATACATTAGTTT
Source organism: Marmota monax (assembly GCF_021218885.2). NCBI lineage: Eukaryota > Metazoa > Chordata > Mammalia > Rodentia > Sciuridae > Marmota > Marmota monax. The sequence continues at coordinate 19,213,898 of NW_026692194.1, read as the reverse complement.
CTTTCTTTTCTGAATCATGCTTTTGGTGTTTTGTATATAAGAACACTTTGCCTAACCCAGAGTCACAAAAATTTGCTCCTATTTTCTTCTAAGTTTGACAGTTGTTGCTTTTGCATGTAAGTCGATGGCTCATTCTGAGTTACTTTTTATTTATAGTCAGGGTTATGGACTGAAGTTCATTCTTTTGCACTTGGCTCTCCAGGCATTCCAGCACTATTTGTGCAGAAAATTGATTCCTCCACTGCATTACCTTTGTGCCTTTGTTGAAAATCACTTGCCCATATGGATGTGGATCTACTTCTGGACTGTCTTATGTTCCATTGTTCTATGTGTATACTTTTATACCAGTACCACCTGTCTTGATGAACTTTACAATAAACTTCAAATCAGGCAGTGTTCCTCCAATTTTGTTCTTTTTCAAAGTTACTTCTGGTTATTCCATGTGAGTTTTCAAATCAGCTTGTCAATTTCAACCAAAAAAAAAAATCCTGGGATTTTAATTGGCATTACATTGACTCTACAGAACAATTCAGAGAGAATTGGCATCTTAATAATACAGAGTCTTGCAAGCTACCAACCTGGACTATTTCTCCATTCATTTGGATTTCCTTTTGTTGCTCTAATGCTTTGCAGTTTCTAGCGAGTAGGTCTCTGCAGAATACGTGTGCTTCCACGTAGGTTAGCATGGAGTGGTCAGCTACTGGGTAGGCTTCAGGATTCTTGCAAAAGTTATTCTGATTGGCTGGTAGAGTAAGGGTCCTCTCCTGGGGCCACTTGCCAGGAATGTGGAGACAGTGATTAATGTGTGTGTCAGTGGCTGCTGACTTTCCCTGCCAGAGCGCTGCCACTTGGGGATTAATGAGTTCTCCTGGCTGCCAGCCGGCAGACCTGCAGAAGCAATCCAAGTGCCTGGAGCCTCATGCCCAATCCGAACCTGGCATCCAAATCCACAGAAGCAAGGTAGGGCCTGTAAGGGAGGAAAAATATCTTTCTCTCTCCTAGCCTAGGTTCATTGCTGAGTCCCCTCTAACAAAAGACAGATTAACAAGAGAAAAACATGCAGACTTATTTAATACAAGTTTTACCTGCACTGGGAGCCCTCATAAGTAAATGAACCTGGGTTGGTGTGTGGTGCACACCTGTAATTCCAGCAGCTTGGGAGACCGAAGCAGAGGATCTCAAGTTCAAGGAAGACTTATCAACTTAGTGAGAGCCTATCTCCAAATAAAAATGTAAAATGACTGGGGATGTAGGTCAGTGATAGGGCACCCTTGGGTTCAATCCCCAGTACCACCAAGATAAAAGAAGTAAATGTAGCTGGGCACAGTGGCACACAACTGGAATCCCAGCCTCTCAGAAAGTTGAGGCCAGAGGGTCTCAAGTTTGAGGCCAGCCGCGGCAACATAGTGAGACACTGTCTCAGAAAGACAAAAGAAACAAACAAACAAACAAAAATAGATGAAGACCCAATGAAAGAGATTAACTTGTATATTTTTCATGTTGAGTTTGATGAAAAACTAAATAGTGGTGGAAAAGTATGAACAGGTTAAGAAAGTATGATCGGATGATAATAAACTGTGACTTTGCAGTGATCTTGTGTCCCTGGAGATGAGGATATTCCTTTCTTTATGATATAGGGAGGGTCCTGGGACCTGCTTTAGGAGATGGTCAGGAAAATCCTTTCTAGGTCTTAGGACCTGATTCTAGAGAGAATAGGGGGATGAAATCATCTTCCGGCTTCTGTTTCCCCAACCACCAAGCCGCCATATTTTGGGGCAGTGTGTCCTGAACTCCAGAAAGCCAGCTCCTTCCTCTCTCTCAGTTTTATGCACATCCTTCCTATTATGGGTTCAGCTCCATTTCTGTCCCCTGAATCATTTTCTTGGCCACCACTCTGAGTTTTTCCAGGAAAATACCCACAGATGAGAAATAGCTACACCATTGTTGTGGATGCCAAAAGCCAAGAAGGAGTGGTGTCAGGGTGAGTCTGGAACCCTGAAGAACTTCTGTGAATTCTTCCGCTGTGTGTTTCTAAGATTAGTCTGTTCCTGTCACTCATGTCCTGTTATCCAATGCTGGGTTAAAGTCACAGAAGCCAGAGTGGTCTTGCCTCTGACTCTTATTTCCAAATCATTTATGCACTGGGGAGGACGGATCTGTTCTCCCATGTCACAAGATTTATATTATTGTTTCCCCATTCATGAATCATTCATTTCTCCATAAGATCCTCAGGATAAGGTCAAAACTCCTTGACCCTGCATGCAAGAAAGCCCCAAATCTGGTACTTCCCCATGTTCCCCAAATGTTCTGCTCCGGTTAGACCAGTCTTTTAACCAAGCATGCCCCCACCCCTACACCTTTGCTCATGCATGTCCTGCCCTGCCCCTTGCTGCCCCCATCTGCCCAAATCTTACTTCTCCTTAAAGGTCAGTTCAAATCTCATTTTTCTATGAAGTGTTACTGACAATTATGGCCTATTTGGCCGTCTTCTGTTCCTTAGGTTTAGAAGGAGTTTTATTTTACAACTTGCCTTCAACTTTATCAGTTTTATTAATTTTATAGTAGGTGTTGGTTCTATTTATTAATTCTATAAGCTCCCTTTAAACATATCTACACCAAACATTACATAGGCGCCCCCCCCATGAACACATGCCTGCATATTTGATTGGTTTATAAATGTTTGTTTCCTTATAAAAGTTGTTAATAACGCAAATCTCAAAAGTCTGGGCTTCTAACAACTCTCTTTGTACATACTGACAGAGAGCCAAGTGACATGTGCCTGTCTCACAGCAAGTGAGTGTTGTGGGCTTTGAGCCCATAGCCATGTCTTTCCTACTTGAAAACAGCCCTGGAAGATAAGGAGGGCCAAGAGCTTCGTGGTACAGGGAAAGAAGACTGAAGCTCAGCGAGGCCAGAGAGCCCACTTCCTTAAAAGTCACACAGGAAAGCCATTTCATCTAAAAAAAAAAAAAAAAATTTTTTTTTTTTAAACCAAAAGCTGTGGCACATTCCTGTAATCTCAACCTCTTAAGAAGCAGGAAGTTTGCAAGTTCTAGGCCACCTGGGGAACTTAGTGGGACCCTGCTTCCAAATAAAAATAAAAAGAACTGGGGATGTAGTTTAGTGGTGGAGCAACCCTGAGTTCAATCCTCAGTACCTCAAAAAATTTGGAAAAAGCATATAAAATGATATGTATTATTTTAATCATTTAATCATTAATCAATAAAGTGAACAATCTATTGGCATTAATCATACTCCCAGTGTTATACAACCTCACTTTCTAGTTCCAAAACATTTTCATCATTTGAAAGGGTAATCTTGCACCCATTAAGGTAACACTCTCTGTTACCATCCCCCCTCCCCCATGCCTCTTTCTTAAAATTTTTTTATTATTATTTTCAATACCTTTGTTTGTATTCATTTATTTTTATGTGGTGCTGAGGAGCGAACCCAGGGCCTCACATGAGCTAGGTGAGCGCTCTACCACTGAGCTACAACCCCAGCGCCAGCCCTCATGCCTCTTAATCACTAATCTGCCTTCTATCTCTGTGGATTTGCTGATTCTGGACATTTCAAAGAATTAGAATCATATGATATGTAGTCTTTGTGTCTTTTTCACTGCACCCATTTATTTTGCTGCTGCCATTTGAGACATCGTATTGGTCTTGCAGTGTGAAATCATGTGTCAAATGTGTCAAAGCAGTCCCAACCCCAAGTGGTGCTCAGCCTGGAATCCAGGTTTCCTGATGCGTAGTGCCCATCAAGCTGCATCCTGGTTTTTAAGTGTGACTGTGTCAGTCAGATTTTTGTTGCTGTGATCCAAATGCCTGATCAGAACAACATAGGAGAAGAAAAGTTTATTTGGGCTCATGGTTTCAGAGCTCTAAATCCATGGTTGGTTGAATTCATTGCTCTGGGCAATGAATTCAAATGATTAATCCATCAAGTGAATTAATCCACTGATGAAAGTTACAGCTCTCATAATCTAACCATTTCACCTTTAAACACTCCTGCATGGGATATTAAAAACCCAGACCATAACAGTGACCCACAGCTTTGCCTTGCCTCTGTCACAGGGAGATCTGTCTTCTTGTTTTTCTTCTGGTCCCCACTTCCACACCAACACACAGCACCCAACTCATCTGGGCCCTTATGAGTGGAACAGCAGTGGCTGACTTGCTACTTTTGCATGCCTCCCACAGAGTTCCCAAGGAACAGAGCCCAGGGCTGCCTCCTGTGTCCCAGCCCTGGACCCCACATAGCTCTCTTTGGGACAATACACTGGCATTTGAACATGAGGATTTTCCCACATGCCTGCTCTGCATGGGTCCAGATTGTACCCTCCCTTGGGTGGCATCACCCTGGACCAAGGTTTCTATCTGGAAGAATCTCTCCTCAGCAAAACCATCACTCACAGATGAACTCCGAGTCTGGGGCCTGTGCTAATACAAACAGCAGCTAGATACAGAATGCAGCAGTCACCCAGGTCCTCTGCTGACTCAGTGATTGGAGGAGCAGGTGACTAGTCCCCTGCCTTTTAGAAAGCACTGCCTGGCTGGCTGAGTACAGTTGTTCACACCTGTAATCCCAGCAACTCGGGGGTGTGAGGCAGGAGGATCACAAGTTCAAAGCCAGCCTCAGCAACTTAGTGAGGCCTTGTCTCAAAATAAAAAATGAAAAGGTCTTGAGCTGTGGCTCATTGGTAGAGTACCTGGGTTCAATTCCCAGTACCAAAAAGAAAAAAAGAAAAAGAAAGCACTGACTACAAAGCCATGACTTCGCCTTCCTGCTTTCCTCTTGGGAAGTCATTTCCAGCTACTCTTGTCAACCTATCCATCTCACTAAGCTACAGAACATATTTTGCTGCAAGATTTGTGAGCACTACTTTCTGCTCTCAGGGAACCTCTCCATCAAGCCTAATTTCCTGTCTTACCTCTGGCACTTGCGACCCACCATTAGAGTGTCTTTTTGGGATATGGCACTGTCCTCTTCACACTCCTTCAGGGTCTAATACAGGTAATTCCAAACAGTGCTGGGATAGTGGCTAGTTAGAATTTTAATTTTAATTCAGTTAATATGCCCTGTGCTTGGCATATTAACATTTTCCCCCCAAGTAGGCCAGTTTCCTGTTTCCAACAAATTGCTCCTCCCAACTTTTTTTTTTTGTGTGTGTGTGGTGCTGAGGATTGAACTGAGGGCCTCATTCATGCCCGGCAGGTGCTGTACCACTGAGTTACATCCTCCCCTCGCCCCACCCCGCATCTTTTTCTTTTCTGTGACAGGGTCTCACTAAGTTACTTAGACCTTACTAAGTTTCTGAGACTGGCCTCAAACTTGCAATCCTCCTGACTCAGCTTCCCAAATAATTGGGATTACAGGCATATGCCACCAAACCCAGTCCCAACTCTTTTCTGGATAGTCATTCCAGGCCCACCGCAACCCCTCAGTATGAATGAGTTTATCCAGGCCTCTCCCTGTGGGGGAGTCACAGCTTGCAGGCCCATTCTAGTTGCTGGGTTTTTGAATCTTTAGCCCTTGGCATGGATGTGAGGCTCAGTCTTCACCAGGGTCCTGCACACCTCTGTGTACCTGTGACATGCATCTAACCTTCCAGGCAGCTTACAGGCTTCTTCACTGGGGGCAGCACTGGGTATAAGAAGTTGTGTGGGTGCCCAGATTCCAAGTTCTGCTCTGGGTTTGAGATCTCCATACCTCTACCTTTTTCCTAGGTTTTCCCAGGACAGCACACAGAGTGCTGCCTCGCTGCCTTACCCTGAGTGTGACCTGGTTGAGATCCCACAGTTTCTTTCCTGGTCATTTCATTGGTTTTCAATTGTTAGTCTGTTATAATAGGCTTGACGTTAAAAAAAATGATCTTTGTGCTTCTGTCTGTCATTGATGTGACCTCATTGGGAGCCAGACAGAAGGGAGGCTCAGAATTCAATTGGACTGAAATATATTTGAGAAGTGTGGCCTGGCCACATTAGCAGAGCATGGAAAGAATTCAGAATAGCATTAGGCGGTCAACAGAGGCCCTCCTATAGTGAGGTGGGACCTGGGGAAAGTGGGTAGCTTTGCAAACTCAAATCAGACTTGATAATTTGGGAGTGTATGGAAAGTACATGGAAAGACTGGATTGTGAGACCACCTTGTTTGGAGGGCTGGGACTAGAGACTGCAAAGTTTAAACAGAGCTTCCATATAATTGAGTTTAAGTTATCTCTTGTTGTAATGAGGAAAAATCTCCTGAGGTATCTATAACTCCAGATCTTAGGACCCAGCCAGCAATAGGATCTGTAGGCAACCCCAGCCTAGCAAGAAGCTCATCCAATCTGCTTGGAATGGTAACCCCAATTCCTTGGAATGGTAAAAATATGGTGCTCTTAGTGAGTTAAGAGTTTTAGAATTAAATAGGGGCATGAAAAAAGCAAATTGAAATCATGGTGTTACTATTACTAATTGTTGTGAATTTTTAAAAGTAAATTTAGGAAAAATCTATGTATATTTATTTATTTATTTTTTAGGTGCTGGTTTGAAGTGATTGATAGATTCACGTTGAGAGTCCTTCTTTCCTGGCCCCTCCCGGACCGTGCTGAACACAAGAACAGCATTAACTTTGCTCTGTTCATCTACAAAATTTAGGTCTATTCAGTCTCCAGGGGTGGGAAATAAAGCTCCCCACTTCTCCAGTGAAGAACACTTGGGACTAGAAGTATAGCCTTAGGCCTCCTGGGCTATCAGTTTCTCTGACAGTCTCTTGAGGCCCTTTAGGCTTTCATTCATCCTTCCATCGAAGTACTTCCAGTCCCCACTGGACACCTAATCCAAAGCCCCAGTGTTTGGGTTTCATTCTGGTGGCACCCCACTTCCAGGTCCTGAAGTCTACATAAGGCATCTACTACTGTACCATAACCCTTTCCTAAACATAGTGGCTCAAAACAATGACAACACTAATTTTTTCATGGAGCTTCAACTTGGGTGGGACTTGGTGAGGATGGCTCATCTCGGCTCCACTCCATGGCAGCCGGCGCAGCTGGAAGACTGGGGCCTGGAATCCTCTGGAGGCCCAGTGTGCCTGGAAATGGGTCCTGAATGTGGGCTGGGATGTTGACCGGGGCTGCAGCAAATCTACGCTTTCCTTCCCCATGTGGTTTGGGAGTCCTCATCACATGGTGGCTGGGTTCCAAGGGCCCACGTCCTGAGAGACAGAGAGAGGGAGAGCAGCAATTTCCCCTTTTATGGCCTAAACTCAAACCACGCAGCATGGCTCTTTCCACATTCTGCTGAAGTCATCAGAAAGACCCACCCAATTTCAAGGAAAGAGGAAGCCGACTCAGACTCCACCTCTTGGTGAGAGGAACAACAATGTTCTGGAAGAACATGTGGGACCACAGATATTGCTATGGAAACTGCCATCTGCCACGCTTCTGTACCAGCCTGTCATTGTCAGTGAGCTACCTTGGTGTGGGGGTGAGGGTGAGGGAATCCAGATGCCGGGGTGACTTCATCTAGGAAAATACCTCCAGTATCCCAGGGTTAATCTCCTAAGGTAGGCTCTGGAGTGGGGTGTGTGGAAGGCCTCTGAAAGTTGGGGAGAGGTACACAGAAGTACTCAAAGATAAGTCTAGGGTTTATGGAAAGAGAGTCAACAGTGTCTGTTTGGGGATCATAAAACGAAATGCTAATGGATGGACAATCAGCATAGATAATACCTGTCATTTTTCTTGCGTGAACACAGAGAAAGGGAACCTTAAGTGACAGGACTGTGAACCGAAGGTCAGCTGGAGGCCCATGTTTAATAAGAAGTTGGTTTGACCCAGCATGTCCATTTCTCACACCCCTCCTCTCTCCATCCACTGAGGGGTGGACCAGTGGTTCTCCCTAAATTATGCCCTCATTTAATGGTGACTGGTTTCTATCCAAAAATGGGCTAGAGCTGGGAGTGGTGGTGCATCCCTGTAATCCCAGTGACTATGGAGACTGAAGCAGGAGGATCACAAGTTGAAGGCCAGCCTTGGCAATTTATTGAGGCCCTGAGTAACTCAGTAAGACCCTGTCTCAAAATAAATGAAATAAAAAATTAAAAGATTGTTTGTGGATGTGACTCACCAGAAAAGCACCCCTGGGTTCGATCCCCAGTACAAAAAATAAGTAAGTAAGTAAGTAAGTAAATAAAAACAGGCCGGACACCCATCATTTTGTTTTTACACATGGTCCCATATGCACACAAAACAAGGAAGTCTTTATTCAGTGAACATGCTGTTTAAACAGTAGCTACCCAAATGCACGTATAGACCTTTATTGGGCCACTGAGACTGTGGTGTTTGGGGTGTGGAACTAGCTTCTTTGAGAAAACAATGGGAAAGATATTTTTTCTAAGGATGAGCAGGCGAGAGGACAGAAGTGGACACAAAAGACACGAAGAGTGCCCACCTTGACTGTTAAAAGCAGGACCTTTGTGTATCTGCCAAGGCAGAGCCATGGAATAGAATTCTCTGCTAGATGACAAAGAGCATTTGCTCTTCCCTAAACCTAGATGTTTTTCTCTTATTGGCAAAACTTCACAGAAAAACTTCTAGGTCACTTAGATGCCTCCCTCACCACTGTGTAGCCATTAGGAAAGAAGAGAGGACTCACTGAAGGGATCCGGGGAGGCAGAGAGTAAGAGGGAAGCCATTCCTACACAGGTCACACATCCTGAGCTCTGAAGGAGGCCTCTGAGTTAGCCACTGCCTTGGTTTCCTCAATGCAACCATCTGAAGTCGGGGACAGGATCACTTAGGGCTTGGCTGTGCCACCCGTCCAACAGGTGAGCCACATTGTAGGTTTTCTCCTGGAGGACAATGACACTCGTGATCTTATATACATCTCCTTTGTTGTCTCTGGAGACCACCAGGCTCATCACATGATGAGGTGCTATTTCTCTTCTAAATCAAGGCTTTGTCAAAGTCAAACAAAAATAGAGAAACAAAGCCAGGCACAGTGGTGTGCACCTGTAATTTCAGTGACTCAAGAGGCTGAGGCAGGAGGATCACAAATTCAAAGATAGCCTCAGCAACATAGCGAGGCCCTAAGCAATTCAGCGAGACCCTATCTCAAAAAATAATAAGGGCTGGGGATATAGTTCAATGGTTAAGTGCCCTGAGTTCAATCCTTTGTACCCTCCCCTCAAAACAAACAAAAGAATCTACAATATAGGAACTTTTGGGGGGGAATAAACAAAAAATAGGATTGCAACCAGGACACACAGATACAGGCCAGAGTGGCCTCTAGAATAGAGGGATAGACTGGGTGATTTTATTAGGACAGAAAAATCTGTGCAAGTTATTTTGAGTGTAAATTCATTGACACCTTTGGTGCTTGCAGGAACTGGCGCGCCCTGATTGGCCAGCAGCAGCAGTTACAAGGTAAAGCTAGGTGAAAGGTCATGCACATTCCATGTCAGGGGCTAAACAAAAACAGTCTTAAAGATAGAGCAGGCCAGGTGTGGTAGCACACACCTGTAATCTCAGCCACCTGGGAGGCTGAGGCAGGAGGATCACAAGTTCAAGGCCAGTCTGGGCAACTTAGCAAGACCCTGCCTCAAAAGAAGAAAGGGCTAGGATGTAGCTTAGTGGTAAAGTGTCTCTGGGTTCAATACTCAGTTTAAAAAAAAAAAAGACTGGGCAAACTGTTTCATTGGGTTGATTTCTGAGACAGTTCCTGAAGCAGAGATATTTGTGACCTGAGTATTTCCTTTTAATTCCCAAGGATCCTCAACACTATTTTAGAGGGATGTAAAAGAAACAACTTCATTTTATGTAAGGGATTTTCATAACTCTCTCCTCCTGGCCCATTTCAAAATATTTTCTCAATGAAGAAAACTATAAATGTATAAAAACCCTTCTCTGGGGAGATTGCTCATCTAATTCCAGGCCTCCGTCCTGTTGGAAATGGAGTGAATAATCCATCCCATGCCATAAGAGAGAGCCGCTGTAAAATCCCAACACAAGTCTATATAGCACAGAGGGAGAAACATGGCCAATGCTGGGGAACAGCACCCTTCCACTGGATTCCAGCTGGGACTCACCCCAGGCCCTCCCTCCCTCCTCTTGCTCTGGTGGATGCCCTGGGAATATATACCTGGGAATATATACCTCTATGCTTTCCTATTCCCACTGTCTCCTTGGGCAATGGAAGGTGGATCAGATCTGGGGATGCAAGACCTGGGGGCAAGCCCCGAGTCCCCTTTACTAGTTGTTTCCTTGTCTCTCTGAGCCTGCTTCCCCATCTAAGCCTGGGTCCCCTTTCCTCACGGGTTGAGGTGAACCAGATGAGATGGCCTGGGAAAGAGCTTGGTAAATTCCAAACCTCTGCCCAAATAAGAAGGTCATGTGGGGCACTGGCTCAGCACAGATTTGAGTTCCCCATCTTGGAACACAGCACAGAACGGGCTCTGAATCCCCTGCGGGATCCTGGAGGCAGAATCCTGGAGGCAGAATCAAGTGCTCCTAGCTGAGCACTGGCTGCCCTAGAGTCAGACACCCAGCCCTCACTCCTCCCATGCGTCCCTTGAGTCTCTCAGTCACAGTGTGTTAGAGCAGTGCTGCTGTCAGTGGTAGACACTCCTTTGTGCTTGGGGACTGGAATAGATTGATCCTGTAACCAGCCACTGACACAGAATACAGAGGGTTGGTTCCTAGAATTAATGAAGACCTCAGAGAAAAGCAAAAGTTGGGATGAACTTCCTGCACTGGGCCAGGTGACAGGGTATGAAACAAACTTGCTGTGTACAGCCCCCCTCCTCAGCTGCCCAGAACTCCCACCTACCAGGACCGACTCCAGGAAAGGCCTGCTGTCAGCTAGTCACTTTATCTTTGATGTGAATGAAGGTCACTTGGCCCTCTTCCTTGAGGCACTGCAGACCAGATGCAGAATGGAGAGTGTTGACCCTGGTCCAGGGCTGTCAGCCTTCAACTAGCGGATTGAGGAGGATTTATCAGGACAGGAAGGTCTCTCTGGTGTCCCCCAAATGCCTCCATTTCTCTGTCTGAAATTTCAGGGCAGAGGAGAGAAGAGGCCAATAAAATCAGAGGGGGAAGGCTAAGGGCCAGGGCAGCAGGTGCCACATCAGGCTGTGAGCATCTTAACATGCAACCCCAGGACCTCACAGAGAGGCTCTTCCAAATCACCATCAAGCCACTGAGTGCTCTGGAGAGTGGTTGGTGTTCTGAGTCTAGAAAGAAGGAAAACCAATCTTGCAAGTCATCAGGGAGCTTTCTGAAACACACAGTGCTGGGTCCCATTCCCAGAATATTTAACTCATAAGTGTTAGGAGGAGAGATGAGATTTGCCATCAGAACCATTTCCTAGATGATATCAATGCTGTTGATCTGGGGACTACACTTTGCAAGCCGCTGAGCTAGTGTGTATCAGGGAATATCTGCTTAAGGACAGGACATGTGCCTGCAAACTAGAAGAGAGCTTTCTAGAGATGGGGTGAGGTGAGGCTGCCGTGATAAGAAGACCCAACACTAAATCAAGAACTTAAAGATGGAAGTGTCTCCCTTCTGTGACAGTCCACAGAAGATCCTGTGGTGCACCTCCTGACGGCCACAGGGCTAGGGCACCTTCCCCCAGCTGCCAGGATAGTTGATTATTGAAGACTCCAAGTTGAGTCCTTCTCTGGAGATTGCCCTTGGAAAAAGGGAACTGCCTCACCCAAGACGCATGCCCTGGCAGAAGCAGTTGTATCCAAGATGGAGTAGTAGGCATAGGAGACAAAGGTAGTAGGCATGGTCTGGGGACTACACTTTGCAAACCACTGAGCTAGTACATAAGAGGAACCATCCCCGGTGTCTGTCCAGGACAACTGGAAAGACCTATTTCAGCTCCAGAGCTCCCACTAGGTCAGCAGAAGGCTCCCATCCAACTTCATTGCAGGTCAGTGCCTTTTTTCTTGCCACCCGCAGGTGCTGTTCTCCATAGCTTAGTCAGTGGAGTCTGTTCCCAGTCAGGAGGCTTAGGACAGTCAAGGTTCCTGGTTAGCAGGCAGCTGAGGGACCCAGGTTCTTTCCATCTTGTTTCTTCATTATCCCTTGGGCTTCCCCACCCCCTGGGTCAGAGCCCTGTTGTGGGCCCTTCTGTAGAGAAGCACACTATACTCTAAGACATCTGTCTGAGGATAGCCACACGAACACAGGGAGCCTGGGGAACATCAGACAGCTGGGCTGTAACTCAGCTTTGGAAGAAGAAGAAGAAAAGAGATGATGGTGGATGGCCAGGAGTCTCCATGACAACCTCTTCACTATAAATTTGTGTGACTCTGACTCCATGTGTCACAAACTGCAGCTGAAATAGCAATGTGAGCCATTGACGGGGCATAAAGTCCCCTGAAGCATTGTCATTCGTGTGGATGAAAACCCTTAGCACTCCTTGGGGACCGCTCACTCCAGCTCTTCATAAACAGCTCCCCTGCAGATTTTACACAATACCTTGAGCTTGGGTCATAACTCTAGTCATTTCTCTGCCATGCAAGAAGGCTTAGCTAAATATATGTGAGATAAAGTGACATGATAGAGATAACGTTCAACAGACTCAGTAAAATGAAAGTAGTTCCCAAGCTTCATTTTTTTTTTCATTAGCCACAAATTACTTGTACAAATCTTTCTTCTGATGGTGACACACAGTTACTGGCTTTTGCCTGAGACCTCCCCACTGGAGGGAGAGGACCGACAGCAGAGTAGGGTGGCCGGTGCCCAGGTGGAGAACTGCCCTGCCGCATCTGGATGGGGCAAACTGCCCTTGGTAGTTCCAGAGGATATAGCTAAAGGCCTGGGGCCTAGGTCACCCCACACCATTGCTCTCTCCATCCAGCTTAGAACCCATGGCTCATATTGTCCTAACTTTGGTGCAAACGTCTTTAACTTACTCTCCTTCCTCCTGCTCTGTGAAGCCCTAGTCCCCTCCCCTCTGTGCCCAAGGAGGCCTAGTGGCGCTGGAGCAGGTCCTGCATCAGGGCTGACTCTGCCACCGCACTTCGCATTTGTTTATGATCCCAAAATCTCAAGTTTGCACTCAGTGCTGTCAGCAAGCCTCCTGCCTTCTGAGAAATTCCTTCCCACCTGTCCTCATGCTGCTGCCACCACCTCCCTCTTTGTACCCACACACCATCTCCACCCACTCTACCAGGGGCCTCGTCCTTGGTAGAGAGAATAGAAACCATCAGGCGGACTCCTGTACCCACTCATTGCCAGTGCCACCCATGCCCATGCCCCTCACTGTCACCCTTGAGGATCTGCAGCTGTAAATCCTATCCCCAGCCCAGGCTCCACCCTTGTCTGACCTGCCCCGAGCCACAGATCTGCATCCTGCTGCCTGCTCAGAATCTGCACTCCTGTCTGAGGGCACCGAGCTGGGGAGCTCAGTGACAGGGGAGAGTCCTGGGGGAGGCCATCTCCACCATCAGGGAGCCCCCATGTCCTTCCAGACACCTCCTGTGCCACTGCAGAAGGGTCACAATGGGACTTTAGGCAAAGCCCCACCAATTCTGCTCCCAACAGGCCATCCCAGTGGCTTCCCTTGGGCCCCAGAGGTGACCCTCCTCTCTGGGATGATGTCAAAGCTGGCTCTCCTCCTGAGCAGGTAGAAGAGGGGGTCAGCATGCAGTGTTTGTCCCAGGGGGTGGCAAGCTGCCCGGGGTGCAGCAGCTCCAGGAAGACTTGCTGACAGGCCTTGTCCTGGTGCTGCTTCTGGGGATAGGAAGCCAGCACCAGGGGATGAAGGGACTGCTGCAGAGGACCCCACACCCTGCCTGGGGGCTTTGGAGCTCCAGATTTCTACCCTCAGCAGAAGAACCTTGCCCAGAAGCTGCTTGGCTTTTCTTCATAAAATATGTAATAGGCGCTGCTGGTCACCCCAGTGTGCTGTGGAACACTAGGACGATCCCCATCATCCCACCTCCCTCTGTCCTCCCCTCTGTCCCTGCTTTCCCAAGTAAATATAAAGGATGAGGAGATGGAAATGCTAATAACCCTGATTTAATCGGTAAATGCTCTTATACATGTGTTGAATTTCACAGTGTATTCCATAAATAGGTATAATTATTACATGTTATCAAAAAATTTAATTCTCTTGCTTTAATAAACAGTAAGGAAGAAAAAGAAAGATGAGGAGGAAAGGAGGGGGAGGGGAGGAGGGGAGGAGAAGAAGGAGTCACTTGGCACCACTGGGTGAGAGGCGGGCTGCTCGTTCACCCTGGTCACTGACCTGTCCTCTCTCCAATTCCCCACACTGTCCAACCAGCTTGTCCCTTGGCCAGTATCTGGGAGCCAATTTATTTGAGCCCTGAGGTTTGTTTTGTTAAGGACTTTAAAATGTATTAGGAAATGGACTTTGTCATCACTTTTCCCTCTCAAACACCTGAGCAATTGGATCAGGCCCTGCCTGGCTCTTTCCGTGGCAGACCACCAGGGCTAGCCCATGTCCCAGGGTGAGGCAAGGAGCTGGGCTCAGTCCCCTTCAAGTCATAGAGCTGTGGCTTGTTCCCCCTGCTTCTTCACTCACTGTATCACGGGGATCACTGGTGCCAAGAGGCAGAGAGCAAAGGACTTGGGGGCCCTGCACCCTGAGTGCCCACGACATGGCACAATAAAGATTTGAGTTGTGAGGATGCACTGAGTAGGGAAGGCAAGGTGCCAGTCTGCACACACCCACCTTATGGGCCTGTTTCAATCCCCTACCCCAGAGGCGTGTTCAGACAGCTTACAGGCCTGGACCAGAGGTGGCCAGGGTCTCTCCTGGGGTTTTTATTTTATTTTTTTTTTCCTGATTGGGGAGAATATATTTGATGTTGCTCTAATCTGAGCTCAAGCACTGAAGAGAGCACATGTGTCTCAGAGTGGATGGATATAAAGGCTTTGGGTTTTATTGTGCCCCCCCCCCCCTTAAAGATATGCTGATGTCCTAGCCTCCAATATCTCAGCTTGTGAGATTATCTGAAATGGGGCTGTTACAAAAGTAATTAGCTAGGATGCAGTAATACTGGAGCAGAGGGGGTCCCTGACCAATGCCCTTATAAGTCACCCAGGCTGAAGCCAGCCATGTGACAACAGAGGCAGGGGCGGGAGTCTACAAGCCAAGGAATGCCAAGGGCTGCCGGCAGCACCAGAAACTGAAAGACATGCAAAGGGCTCTCCTTGCAGGTTGCAGAGGGGACATTACCCTGCTGACACCTTCACTGAACTCCCAGCTTCCAGGACAAGGAGGCCATGCCTCGTTGTTGTGCTAAGTCACCTGTTTATGGTATTTTGCTATAGCAGCCCTAGGAAACAAAGAGGTGAAAGCAACTTCACCCCCAGCACCCACTTAAATGGCATTAACATGGTCTGTGCCCTGCCAATTGATGGTGTCAATACGTCTTGGAGGCTCACTCTACTCACCAGTCATTCACTCTATTCCCAGAAACCCCTTGGTGGAACCCAGTCACAACCCGGTAGTCATCAGAGTTGACTATAGAACACTCGGCACTGTGGGTGTTAAGTTTGGGGGGCTGGGGACTGTGGCAGTGAACCAGGCACCCTGGTACTCTGCCAGCACATCTCCACCCTGCCCCATGGGCATCATGCCTGGGAACTCTGCTATACAGCTGTCACGCACACATACCCCCAACCCAGCAAAACCCAGCTTCCTCCAAACCACACTGGGATAATCCAAGAACACACTCAAGTTCTCTGCAATAGCAATAAGTCCCATTTGCTCACTTCTTCCATCTGTTCCAAGAAATGTTCCCTTTTATGACTCTGTGAAGTGGCTTGTTATCCCCTTGTTACAGATGAGAACACAACACCTCCGAGAGGCTGTGGACTTGATCGAAGATCACACAGCTAGAGGTAGAGAGGGCCAGAACATGAGCCCCAGTCCTTGATGTCAAAGCCCCAACTCTCCACTTTATCTGGTTGGGGGAGTCACTGTTCTCTTCCCAGGACAGATGCCTACTTTCTGACAAGGGCCATTTACAAAACCACTTCCTTTAGGAATTTTAGGCAGCATGACATGCTGTGGATGGAAATGTTGGAGAAGCAAATCCTTCTGGGGCATCTTTATACCTATGAATATAAAAAAAGTCTCCATGCTCAGTTCTGGTCTATTTTTAGCTCCACTCAATCTTCAGTGGCCCAGGTGTGGCCTGAAACTGTTAGCCTCCTCAGGCAGAGCTGTAAGCAGATTGGTCTCTACCTATTGAAATGCTTGTGGCATTTGAGATGAGGTGCTTTTTCTAGTTAATTCTAACCTGTCAGTTTTCATTTTTTCCTAGAAGCCCAAATAGCAACATGTCACCTCCCTAAACACAGGCCCAGCATTGACTTTCACTCCTCTGAATTAAAACCATGGAAGTTGCCAGAATTGGAGAATTGGGACCTGTGATGGTACATGCAGGGGAGAGATCCAGGGTTCCAGAAATTATGGGCACCCTACTTCAGGGAAAGCAGTACAGAGAGTAAAATGCCAACGTATTTCTTGAGATGAAAAGATATTTACAACATATTGTGGTATGCAAAGAATCAATTACAAGACCATATGCAACATGACTCATTTTGTATTTAAGAATATAGCTGCTTATCAAAATTGTCAGGAAGGTAGATTCTGAGATCTACTTCTGGGTGGTGTGATTTTACTTTCTTTTATCTACTTAATTTGTTTCTAACTTTTCACCCAAATTAATTATGTTTAAGTTTAAACACAACAAAATTACCTATGATGTAGAATTGTAACAGAAACCCTTGACCCTGAATTTCTGTGGAGGTTGATCTCTCAAATCAGTCAGAGGAAACTTATGTTTGAATGAATTCTATGCAGACCCATGTTCTATCTCTTTCTTTTTTTTTTTCTAGTTTTTTTTTTGAAAAACCTTAAACTCACAGAAAGATTTCAAGAGTAGTACAATCATTATCCCAGCCCTTTCAGTTGGGTGGATGGAGTACCAGCATTTTGGCTACTTGCTTTCTTTCTCTTTGTGGTTGTATTTCTTGGTAAATTCCCAACAGCCACCATGTAAACGGCGAATGAATGAACAGCTGGAGTGGCAGGAAGGCCAGTCCTAGGGGCAGGGCAGAAGGTGATACCTGGGGGTCAGGGGTGGTCAGAGGAGAACCAGAGACTATGGACACCGGGGGTGGGGGGAGCAGAGGCAGAGAGCCTCAGGAGCTCTACAGAGCTGGCCAGCAGGGACTGGAGGGCAAGTGGACTTAAGGCCAGAGACATGAGCACTGCGGAGATCCTGAAGGGTTCAGATATCACCCAAGTGTCAAAGTGTGAGGGGAGCCACCCAAAGAAGTGACAAGAGCAATTTTGTGCATTTGAAAGATTTCTCTGTCATCGTGATGAAGACGAACTTTAGGGGTACAGACGGAAGGATGAAAGGATGCAAGACCAGTTAGAAGGCTGTTAACATGATCCAGGGCAAAGCCAAGGAGGCCTGAACAGGTGGGAGGGGCCACAGCAGGCAGCAAGGCAGCTCTGGTAGTGAGTGCCTAGGTGTGATTAGTGGGGAGGAATCCAGGACACAACCAGGATCTGGGTGGGGACTGGTGGGTGGACGCCAGGGCTGTTTCTCTCCAGGGAGAATACAGGAACAGGAGAAGTCTTGGTGAGGGAGAGGGGGTGGGGGACTTCAAGGTTGGATGTGTTGTGGTCAGTAGCCCACAGGATATCCAAATGGAAATACCCAGCAGGCAATAGAGGGTGGATGTCAGGGCCAAGGGCAGGCAGGAGGTGGACACTGTTGAAGTGTAGGATTTGCATGGGCAGGGTGAGTACCATCCTGGATGGCAGGATAGCTGCTGTCCATGCCTATGTGGAGTAATTATTTATTATGATTTATTTATTATTAATTAACAGCTCCACTTTCCTCTTGTCCAGTTTGGACCTGCACTGCTGTCAGTTACGACTCAAAGTCTCTCCAGAGCTGACTCCAACATGACCTGGTGCTCCAGGAGACTGTCTTGGAGTCTCCCTGCCCACGCAGCAGCATTCCCTCCATCTGGAGACAAAATCTCCAGATGGGAGGGCACCATTGAGGGTTGTAGAATAAGCAATAACAGGATGAAAGAGAATTTGCACTGATTCATTCATTCAACAAACATTTTTTCAACTCCTGGTACTAGTCACTATGTTGCATAATGAATTTAGAGAAATACTACTTTCAAGCACCCCCCCCCCCCCGTTTAAAAGAAGGAGGGAACGAGACAGAGGAATTAAACAAAGACTAACTAAACAATGCAATAATGACCATAACAGTAGGAAGATCAAGTGCACAAGTGGAGGAACTGATTCTGTCTCATGGAATTGGAAAGGGTCTCACCCAGGAAATAACATTGAAGTTGGGTCTTGAGGCATGCATAGGAGTTGCCAGGCATCAGAAAAATGTTACTGCTGGCAGAGGGAACGGCAAAAGCAAAGGCTCTGAAGCCCAGAGAGGTTCAAGTAGGAACTGGAAGACATTCACAGGGAGGAGGGAAGGGAGTAGGAACTGGAGTAGAGGAGACAGAAAGTTCTGGGGAGATGAAGTAGGTGGAAGGAGGAAGGGGGTCCAGTATTATAGACAAAGGGCAGGTTTGTAGGAGAGCTAAACCTCGGTGACTGTCCTGAACACCCACCTCCCTGTTGACCTGGGCTGCCCTGAATTCCCAGTCCTGGCTGCTTGGCTTCGGTTGAGAGTCCATATGCAGAACTGCCCACCCCACACCCATGAGTTGCCAGCAGCTGCTACAGATTTTAGCCACCTCCTCCCCCACTCTCCTATCAGTACTTCTGGGGACAGAGTCCTTGCCAGTAGGTCTTCGGGACATTCCTTTACCACCAGCAGGGAGATGCCTGTGCCCCTAGGGCAGGCAGATGGCAAGGCCTGCCCTCCCTGTTGGGCAGCTCGCTGGGCCTGCAGTGCCCTTTCAAGTGTGCAGGAGATGGCGGGAGCCCACAAGCAATATCCGGCCGCCCAGGTCGCCATGCTTGGCAGCCTCACTGTCTCCAGCCAACTGTATTCAGGCAGATGACACCAGCAGCAGGAAGGGGCTGGGCCCCAGCAGGTTCTCTGTTTTTAATAATCACAACATTGATGGTTTCTCTTCTTCTGGGTGAAACCATTAGTCCTAGTTTACTACTTCTCAGTGCCCCACTAAAGGGTGCTGGCCAGGCTGGGGTGCAAGGACTGTCCCTCCCACAGCCCCCAGGACTTGCCAGCCTCTGGTCCTATTGGCTGCCCGTCTTATGAACGTTTATACAAATGGAAAATATCAATGTGTGGTCTGTAAAGGGAGCCCAGGTTGTGAAGCTCCAAAAGTAAACATCTGACAGGGCAGTGAGCTTCCCTGGGTGTGGGATGCCACCGGGTGGTGTCACCTTGCACCCTCCCACCGACTCCGCACCCTGGGTAGGACCCATGCAAGATGGGAAGGCTCCCTGCCCTTCTGGAGCTTCCCAAATGAAAAGATAAATGGATGGCCTGTGAAATCCCCAAGTCAATGTCAGAGCTGAGGTCAGGACGGCTGGGGCACCCAGGGTGACTTGTCCTGTGCCAGGCAGGAAGGTTCGCTAGAAGAAGGGCATCAGAGCCCACAGTGGCTGGGTTGGGATCTGAGGTGAGGAAGGACTGAGGAGCTTCCAAGAGTTAGGAGACATGAGGGTGGTGAGGAAATTTCAGGTGGGAGCCGGGGTCTGACCAAAAGGCTGAGGGGACTCAGGGTGTGAGGGATCGGTGGGCCTGGCAGGTGCCGGGAGGCTCCAGAGCCTTGGATGAAGTTGGGCCCTTCTGTGTATGGAGAGGAGCTGCGCCCATCCCTCCTGGCCTTGCCCCGAATCAGCAGAGTCTTGTGTTAGTTACTTCCCCTCGGGTCAGATGAGGTCAGTGGACCAGAGCAGAAGTCCCCAACTAGGAGGAGAGAGGTGCTCTTGAAAAACCCTCTCCTCTGGAGCTGGTCCTGCTGGTGGACATCTCTGGGACGTGCCTCAGACATACCTATGTTTTAAACGATGCTGGTTCTTCTGGTGTGTATTGCTGGATTAATCCACTTCTAAAATTCTACCAGCTCTATAGCAATCATTCTTCTGAGGCATAAAAACTTGGTGAAATGGCCAGTGTAAAGGAATTCCTGAGCAGCCTGGCTTTCATAGCCAGAGGAAACCAGGCTGAGGATTCATCTCACTGTGTAGACCACACATCCCTCCAGGGATCTAGATGACTTCAGAACCAAGCTGAGGCTGGGGGTGGAGATGAGCCTGAATGATCCAGATAATTGCAGTGGTGGAGCTGCCCTCCCAGCATGCCCTGGGGTGAGGGGAGCCCATTAGTCATCGCTTGGGGTGAGGAGAGGTGGCTGAGGAACAGGGAATAAATAAAGGAGTGAGCAGTCCTGTCTCAAGCAGGCCTGCGAGGGTGGGGTGGGGGGTGGCTGCCAGTGTCCCAGGCAGGGAGGCTGAGACATGAGTCACACTCAGAGATGCTGACCTGGCAGCACCCAGCCTCTCTAGGAGGAGGGAGGAGGCAGGCAGTGAAGGTTCTGAATGTCAGGCTTTGCCTCTAGCTGTATCCTAGAGGGGCTTGAGAACTTTGTCATCCCTTATCACTAACCTTTGCAAAGCTTCAAAGATTGAGAGACCTCTGTTCCCAGTTCTTCTACCACTGTTTATCCCCAAACCATCAGAAGCTCCACGCTGACCTTCAGAGCTGTACTACCCAATCACTGTTCCAGACTGTAGGAACCAGAGTATTCTTACCCCATGGGACCTCCTCTGTTTCAGACAGAGGAGTGAAGGTGTGAAGATGGGAGGAAGGAATGACGTCTGTTGCTACATTCTCGGCAGCATGTTTCTCTGCCAGGCCTCAGTTTGCTCTTGTTCCCTGCTGCCCAGAGAGAAGGTCTTTTCTAATGTTCTGACAAGATCCCCACCCCACCCTTGGGCCTTGTGATCTGCTCTTCGGGGCACCTGAAAAGCCAGCTGTATGCAGCTGGGGGCACTGTCTGGTCAACCATGTGCAATAGCCACAGCCACAGTTCTCCTCTTTCTTCTGGGACAGACACACTTTCAAGGGAACCCCAGGCCAGCATTGCATGTGAGCTCCCCCGCTTCCAGATCTTCCTGGTGTTGATGCTGGAGGTTGGGCCGCCTACTCCTCAGCTATTTCATGGCCTCCTGGTCAAAACGTCATCCAGCCCAGCATAGCATCCTCTCCTTCACCTAGATCTGCTCCCACACCCTGCTCCAAGCCTTGCCAAGGGCAGCCTGGGTGGAAGCTGACGCTGGAGGTCTTTTGCCAACTTTGGCAGTGAAGTGCAGAGTCTGTCTACAGTCCTTGAAGGCTGTTTGCTCTTGTGTGGGGAGTTCTGCTGGCCATTGTGGGCAGCCCTCTTGGGCGACCTGTTTTTTCACCATTGGATGTTGGTAGTATCTACGCACTTGCCTTTTAAAAAAATGTCCTCCTAGGTAGCATTTCTTCTATTTTGTTTGATCTTCCTTTTTATCTTTTCAGTGGTAAGTGGAGAGAGCAAAGGAGGGGTGATCGTGAGGTGTGCCTGTGCTCCAAGTGAGGCACAAGATTCTTTTAACCCTCAGTCTGCCCCTGCATGTTCCTTCCAGAGCTACAGAGCTGAGCTTGTATTGCAGCCATGGACAGGCCCCTTGACCTTGAACCCAGTGGGTTGACAGCCCTGGCATACTCGTGCTTCTGTGAAACAACTGATACTCACCCAGAGCAGTGAAGAACCTAGAAGGAGCCAAGGTGCTTCCCATCCCAGTCTCTGGCTTACAAAGCACCTCGGCTGCCCGAGGACCATCCACAGCAGCCATCCCACCCAGGAGGGTGCTCTTGGAGAGTTGCCTCCATCCCAGCATTGGGATGTGGCTGATCACTGGAGATTCCCCAAGGGTTGGCTCTCCAGTATGGTGGTCACAGGCTTGTGTGGCTATTTAAACCTAAATTTAAATTAATTAAAATTAAATAAAGTTTTAAAACCCATTCCTTAGTTGTACTGCACACATTGCAAGAGTTCATAAGCCACACAAGGCTGGTGGCTACCTCGTTGGACATGCAGGGACAAGAAATCTGTCAGCCCAGGGTTCCTGACCTGAAATGGAATTGATCCGACCTTTGGGTGATGCTTGGAGGCTTCGTTTGCCCTGCAGACTCTTCCAGGCTTCTTTCCCAACTCAGAGAACTGGCTGCAGGGGTCTTGTGAGGCCTCCCTTTTGGAAAGAATAGGGAGTCAGCCTCTAGTAACCAGGATGACCAGGCGCCCGTCAGGATGAGCAAACGGCCTGACATTTACTGCCCAAGCTAACGGCTCCCTGTGTCCAGCAGTGACACCTCTCATTGAGATTGTCCTCCTGCCTCAGTGCTACTGAGTAACTGGTTGACACACGAGAAGAGACCCACCAGACACTCCAGTTCTTTACAATTTTCCCCTTTTGGCACCTCAGTGTCACCCTTCTCTTCCCCCAAACATCACCATCAGTCCCCCACCACCAATGCTGTCTGTTGATATCTAAGGTACAGTCCATGACGCTCGGTACAGAATGGCTTAGAGGGGAGGGGCTTGTTTAAATGTATAGTTTGAGGCATGGTGCCAAGCTGATGGAATTGGAATCTCTGTGAGGGGGGAGGTGCTGAATTGCTAGTGAGGAAGTGGAGCAGAAAGCACCCTTGAGTCCCCTAGAAACTAGAAATCAGCCCCCTTTGCATTCTGGGATATTGCAGATTATGTTGCCTCTGGGGCTGAGCCACTTGGGGCTGGTGGTGGTGTTAGTGACAGGATATTTCCCATCTTCTCCTTTATTCCTCCAGCCCTCCCCACCTGCACACACACAGGTGTGTAGTGACACACAGGCATGTACACAATATTTGCATATTCTCTCTCTCTCTCTCTCTCTCACACACACACACACACACACACACACACATACACCCCACTCAGTTGAAAGGTCTTCTGGGTAACCAATAGACCCTGGGTTAAGGAAAGGCTGTGCCCATGTGGGGCAGGGTAAGATCCTGGCTTTCCCTGGTATGTGGGGGTTGGGGGGCCAGGTTTCTCTTCCTCCCATCAGAAGGTTTATAGCTGAGATATCTATAGTAAAAGACAAATAAACAAGAGAAAAGTATATGGATGGCTTTACTACCTAGGTTTGATGACTCTGACGTGAGAGCCTTCAGAAACAAAGACCCAATGAAACAGGGACAGCTACGTGTTTTTCTTCTTAGGTTTGATGAGGAGCAGACGGTTGTACAGGAGTATGAGCCAACCAGGGGGCCACGATCTCCTCCAATCTGGGGGAGCTCAGCAAGGTCTGATTGTTGAGTCTTCACTGCGTCCCAGTGAAGAAATATCAGAAATAAGGATGTTCCTTCCTTCCGTCCAGGTATGGTGGGGATGTCTCTCCCATGAGGGTCTACTGACCTGCATTAGAGGAAGGTTAGGCAACTCTTCCATGATCTGTTCAGGGAGAAGATTGCGGGGATGACAGAGAGATCTTCCTGTTTCTCTGCTTCTGCTCTTTCCTCAAACGCCAAGGGACCATCTTTTGGGGTATCATGCCCTGAATAACACCCTTCAGCAAGAACTTCTGGGACCCAAGTGCCCAGGGCCTCCCTCCGGAAGACCTTGTTTCTTTTCTCTAAACCAGTGTTTTACAATCTTTAAAAATTCGTGCCCACTTTGGTGAATGTAAAACTCTGTCTCTGGGGTTTTAATATGCTTTGTTTCCCCTCTTGGCCTCCCAAATATTCAATTGTTTGTGTTACAAAAAATAGTTTCCACCTCATTTTCCAAAAAGAAATTACATGCACATGATACTTAAAAGAAGATTAAGGTAGAGTTTATTACAGAAAGAAAGTCATACTGGTAAAGCAGTTTCCCCAGCACGAGTCTGCATCAGAATCCTGACTTGTTGGCACCCAGCGCTGGGTGGGGCTTGAGAATTTGCATTTCTAACAAGTTCCTGGGTGATGCTGATGCTGCTGGCTGGGGAAACCACAGGGAGAATCACTGATCTAGAGTGAGTCTAGTCACACGCTCCCTCCCTAGAGCCAGAGAGAAGATCAGGCCTTGAAGTTGACAGATGTGCACCCAGATCATCTGATGGGGCTTTCTTCTCTCTGGGCTCCCTCTCTCTTCAAAGTGGAACATCTACAGACAGACCAAGAGTGGTCTCAAAGATGCTGATGGCTGGATCTCTGCATTGTCACGCTGACCAGATCTCTGTCTGGGCAAGGATTCCACTCCCTTCACTTCTCCTAGGTGAAGGGAGAAAGGGAAGGGGGAGAGAAGGCAGAACTCTTCCTTGCCAAAGCAATATTGGTCATACACGTTTTCAAGTTGCACATCCAGGAGGTTTGGGGTATGTGAGTGTATTTATTTTTCCTTATATTTTTTCTGGGCACGAAGTGAGAAATCAAAGTAAAAAACTCACATGGTGAATCAGAACGGTTCTGATAGAGAATGCAGGCCTTCTATTCCAGCCAGGGCTCAGGAGGAAATAATAGCATAGCCTGAATATTTATCTGGACCTTGGCATCTCAGTAATGAAAAAGTTTATGGAGTAAAGGAACAAAAAAAGATGGGAGAACTTTCTGGCTAGGAGTCTATGGGTTTTGGCTTTGCCCAAACAATCCATCTCCAGCTCTCCCCATAAAACAGGCAAGGCACTCACTCTCTGACTGACACTCCTATCTTGTTGGAAGTCATATATATATATATATTGCTCTGGGAAAGGATCTCGGTCTCCACCAACGAGGCTTGTCAGGCAGTGACAGAGAGCGTGAGCTTGTTCGATTATTCATGGGGCTTTCTCTGAAATTCTCAGCCCTTCCCTACAGATGGGAAACATAATGGAAAGTCTCTTAGCAACCCCTGAGCAAGGCTCAGGCGTCCTGATACGATCCTGGCTTAGTATCTGTCTCGTTGCCCAGATGGTCCTTTTCTACTGTGGACTGGCCAGTCACACCTGGAATGTCACACTCAGAGAAAGAAACTTTGAGAGGAAAAAGACCAATATGGTGAAGGTCTCTAAAGGATGTCTTATAAGGAAAGGAAGAGGGAACGTGAAAGGTAGCGTCTGGAAGAGGATACTCAGAAGGACACAAGCCCTTTTTCTAAACATCCACAGCACTGAAATTGAACTTGTGTCCTGGGGTTCTAAAGAGAAATCATAAGTTATCATACCAGTTCCTGGCCGGGGTCTCCTCCTCTACCAGCCTCTAATGTTAGTTCCTGGGAGTCTTTTTTTTTTTCTCTCTCTCTCTCTTCCCTCTCTCCCTAGGCAACCTCATCTCTTCTTGTGGCTTTAAATATCATCTCTAGGCGGATGACTCCCAAATGTATATCCTAGCTCAGATCCCTTTTCTAAAATGTAAACTTGTATATTCAACTGCCTACTCACATCTCCACTCGAAATCTTCCTGACACCTCCAGCTTCACATGTGCAAAAGTGAACTCTTGATCTGTGCCCCCTAACCCAAATCTCCTCCTCCCACGGTTTCCCCGTCTTAGTAAATGCCACCAGCCTCCACCCCGTTGTCAAGTCGGGAATCTGGGAGTCATGTTGGCACTTCCTTCTCATTCACACCAGACATCACCAGGTTCTGTGTATTCTACCTCCAAATAGGCTTAAGCTCCTCCACCTCTGTCCACCTTCCTATTGGCCTTGCCCATGCAAACCATTATCACCTGTCCCAGAGACGACTGCAATGGCCCTGTAATTGTTGGACCCACCTTCCTTTGACCTGATTGTGATGCAGGCTCCCACACAATAGCTAGAGGGACATCTGAAAACTCAGCATCTTTTCAGTCTTCCCTCTGCTTAAAACCCTTCAATGGTGTTCCCTGCAAGGGAATAAAGTCTAGGTTTTTTCTAAGTAAGACCTAGAGGTCCTGAATGTTCTGGCCCCTGCTGCCCTCTCTCATCACCTCTTATCTGGTACTGTCTCTCTGAGCTTGAGCCACACTGGCCTTTTTCAGATCTTCAAGTGTCCCAAGCTCTTTCCCAACACCTCTGCCTTGGCTGGTCTTTCCCCAGGCCCCCCGGCCCTCCCCTCAACCTTGTAGTTCCTATCTTAGATGCCACCTCCTTAAAGAAGCCATCTCTCTCAGTTATTTATTGCTGTAGAACAAACCCATCCAAAACTTGGTGGCTGAGCACAACCACCATCATAGCACTTTTCGAGCTGCTGGGAGTTAAGTAGCCTGAGGCTTAGCTGGGTGGTTCTTCTGCTGATCTTCCTTGGGGCTCCATCAAGTGGCAGCCTGAGGTGCAGCTGGGACTGAAAGTCCCTGTGGCTTCCTTCACAAGCCTGGCCTCTGGGCAGGAACATCCTAGATGGTCAAAGGTGTGGCTGGGCCTCTCTCTCTGTCATCCCAGGGGCTCAACCTTCATGTGGCTTGTCCACATGGTTCTATTTCCAGCAGGACTGCCAGACTGATTTAGGCCTGACACAATCCCCTGAAAAGTCTTGTTAGAACTAAGAACTGTGAGTATGTATCCTCGCCAGTGCGAATAAGTGTGGTATAGCTGGGGGCGGGCGGACCAAAACAGAATTCCTGAGTGCAAAGTTAAATCGCATGTCTACCACGCAATTCTTGCTTATTAGGACTCCTCTGGTTGGTAGGTAAGCCTCCTCAAGGGTGGGGACTTGATATGTTCTTTTTACCATTCTGCGTCTACAAGTGTGTCTGTATATACTAAATGCTTCAAGCCAGGCATGGCAGCACATGCCTGTAATACCAGTGATTCAGGAGGCTGAGGCATGAGGCTAGCAAGTTCAAGATCAGCCTGGTG
This sequence comes from Marmota monax, assembly GCF_021218885.2. Classification (NCBI taxonomy): domain Eukaryota; kingdom Metazoa; phylum Chordata; class Mammalia; order Rodentia; family Sciuridae; genus Marmota; species Marmota monax. The sequence continues at coordinate 19,187,097 of NW_026692194.1, read as the reverse complement.
AGACCCTGTCTCCTACCCTCCTACTCTGTTTCCTACCCCTCACAGGGTGAGACCCTGTCTCCTACCCTCTACCCCTGCAAAAACAAAAACAAAAAGTGCTCCCTACTTGACTAACTGAATGAATTTGCTGTGTCTTAATTTTTGTTACTTTATAATATCTATTTCTATTTAATCCAAGTGATATTGATTGAAATGCCCACTACTATTTTATTTATTTAGTAGTACTGGGGACTGAACCCAGGGGTGCTTTAGCATTGAGCTATTTCCTTTATACAAATCCTTTTTATTTTTGATTTTGAAGGGTCTCACTAAGTTGCTGAGGCTGGCCTAGGACTTAGGATCCTCCTGCCTCAGCCTCCAGAGTAGCTGGGATTGCAGCCATGCACTTTTGGGTTCAGCTCTTATTTCTTCTTATAAAGCCACTCATCTTTATGACCTCATTAACCTTAATTTCTTCCTTAAAGTCCCCATCTCCAAATACAGCTACACTGGGGATTAGGACTTCAGCATATATGTTCCACTGGGGGAACCCAAAACATGTTGTTCAAAACACTAAGGAAGAGAACCCTGTGAATAACATCCTACTTGGTGGGGTCATGGGGGAGAGTGAGTAGTCTCTGGATACCTGAACCAGGCCTGGCCTCAATACCTGAAGCAATTAAGCCAGAGGATTTATATCTGTGTTTAAGACCAGCAATATTATATTGCTGGCAGGAAAAATCTACAGTCTAATTATGAACCTGGGCATCCTAGAATTATAGGGAGAAGCCCGTTTTCAATTTGTTTTAACAGAGCTTCTCTCTGGCAATTCCAGCCAATTAAGCCAACTCTGCAGGTTCAGGCAGAGAGGGCTCTGTGCATGGGCTATATTTAGTGCCCAGGTGGCAGATGGGCATCAGCCACGCTGAGCACAGCACCACTGCTCACCACCGCAGCATGTCAGGATGACCCCCGAGGGTCGTGTGGTCACCAGGAGGTGCCTGCTGACTCAGACCCCTCCCTACCTGCCCCAGATGGCTTTGGAAAAGCATCCTCACCCGGCACTGGGCCTCTCTTTATGGGCACCATGCCGAGGGCCTGCTGGCTTTTTAAGGACCCACAGAATTAAAAATTTATTGGCTCTAAGAGACAAAATTTTCTAGATTGAAATTACTAAATGTTACTTAAACATCCATAAAATGTCCATGGTCACCTACATTTCAACTCTCAATTGTTATAGTTATAGAAAATATAGCTACTAAATATGTAGCTAGAGCATAATATTTATATATGATAATATGAACAACATAGATTTTTGGTTTTGATTTTTTTTTTTTTTTTTTTTAGTACTGGGGATTGAATCCAGGGATGTTTTATCACTGTTACATCCCTATTCCTCTCTTCCTCCTCCTCCTTCTCCTCCTCCTCCTCTTCAATTTTGAGACAAGGTCTTTCTGAATTGCTGAGGGTCTTGCTGAATTGGTAAGGCTGGCCTCCAACTTGAGATCCACCAGAACATACTGGTGGAAAGGTATAGTGGAGGAGAGTCACTGTGCTCTTGGTGGCCAGGAAGTGGAGGTGGGGGCTGGGAATGGGACTGTAACATAAATGAACCCTTCCAGGGCACATCCCCAGTGTCCCACCTCCTCCAGCCATACCTCACCTGCCTATAGTCACCACCCAGTCAGATGGACTGATTTAGTTCACATCTTTCATAATCCAATCATTTCATCTCCAAACATTACCTGCATTGACATAGGAGATTTCAGGGAACAATTCATTTCCCAGTCATAATAGTGCTCAAAAAAATATTTGATGAATGAATGAGAAAGCAGGTACATTCCCTCCTGTGCATGTTCTAGAGGGTCTATCTTTGCAGCAGAAGTCATGGGAAGTTCATTTTCATAGAATTGAGAAGAAACTTATGGAATAAAATAGCTGGGTTACTAATCTACTACTGGGTAACAAATTATTCCAAAATTTAGCATCTGACAACAATAAACATGTCTCTGTAGGTCAGGGATTTAGAAATATTTTCTGGGTGGTCTGTCTCCAGGTTTCTCGTGAGGTTATGTCAACATGTCAGCCAAAGTTGCAGTCATCTGAAGGATTGACCAGGGCAGGAAGATCCACTTCTAAGACAACTGCAAGTTAGTTCTGGTTGCTGCCTGGTCGTCTCAGATCATCACCATGTGAAATTCTCCACAGGACTATTTAGATATCCCTCTGACATGGTGGCTAAATTCTTTCAGAGCAAAACACCAGAGAGAACACAAGCCAGAAACCAAAGCATCTTATATGACCTAGTGTTGGAATTCATACTGTGTCCTTTCTGTTCCACGCTGCTGGTTACATAGGTCAACTCTACTCATAGAGGGAGACTCCCCAGGGGTATGAAGATCAGGAGCTGAGAATCACTGGGGACCATCCAATCACTTGGGGACTACCAAGTACTCAAGTACATTACCCTATTATGTAAATGTGGACTCAGCAGAGAGAACAATCTCTGGGATAAAAAAGATAGGTTTGATGAAAGAAATTGGTTTTCTGTATCCTGAAGAATAACTAGAAACTAGAGAGTTGTTCATGGACGAAGGAAAGGTAAGCCAGGAAGGAGCACAGCATGAGTAGACACAGAAGCAGGAACAGGCGGTGTGAATTTGTTAATCAAACAGAAGACTTGTCTGGCTGGAGCAGAGGACATGTTTGGTGATGTAGAGGTAATAAGACAATGGAGCTGAGTGACATCCAACCAAGAGGGCTTCAGGCAGTGGCTTTCAGTGTTGACATGTGGTTAAGAATAGTGGTGAGTGTGATGATGGTCATGAGGATGAGAGCAGTGCTTTTAGGAAGCATGATCAGAGGCAGCTGGCAGGAGAGCTCAGCTGCGGGAGAGACGGAGGCAGAGACACGAACATTGGCCCGCTGAGAAGCTGGATTAAGATACTAGCATTTGGAATAGAAAAGGAGGCAGAGTTTTAAGTGGAATAATTGACACTACCCAGAAAGTCTGAAAGTAAAGAGATAGATGGATCTGGGTGAGGTGGTGCACGCCTGTAGTCCCAGAAAGTTGGAAGGCTGAGGCAAGAGGAATGCAAGTTTAAAGCCAGCCTCAACAACTTAGCAAGGACCTGAGAAACTCAGCAAGACCCTTTCTCTAAATAAGATATAATAAAAGGGCTGGGGATGTGGCTCAGTGGTTGAGCACCCCTGGGTTCAATCCCTGGCACCAAAGGGGGAAAAAAAAAAAGATGGATCAGGTTCTCCATGTACAAAATGGCAGAGTAGTACCTGCTCCACACCCTCCCAGTACTAAGCTGAGCTTCTTATAATACAATGGCTGTAAAACCATTTGGATGATAGAGAAGTTGTAGACACCCAAGGGATTACTATTGTTGTAGGAATGATTCACTTGGTGAGAAGTGTTTATTTTAGGACAGAGGGAGCTGAGGATGAGAAAAGGAGGGTATACTTGTGGGCATGTCTGCCCAGTTCCTGCTCCCTCGAATCTCTTCTCCCCTTTCATGGTCTGCTCACCATCATTCTCCCAGTTACCAGCTTCAATCTGGGCATTTCACTTCAGGAACCTTAGGGACCTGAAATCTTCCCCTTTCCCTTTACCCTGCTGCAAACACACAAAGAACTGTGCCAGGGACAACATTTGGCTTGGCCAGTTCTGGCCAGCTTCTGCTGTTGACTAAGCAGCCTAGGAGACTAGATCATTTGGAGCCTGAATGACCTGAAATGGCCTGGTCAAAGGAGATTCGGACTCAACCTGTGAACTCTGAACTGCAGTGTCTCAACTTCACATCTCCTGGTCACCTAATTCCTTGCACCCAGGGTAATTTGCAAAGAAAATAAAAGCCATTTTCTCTTTGCTGTGCTCATTCTGCACAGTCTTCTATTGTGTCATACTACAGACTGAGTGTTCACTTATGTCCCCCACAAATTCCTGTGTGGGAACCTAATCCCCAATGTGATGGTGTTAGAAGATGGGGTTTAAGGAGGCTCTGCTCTCATGAATGGGATTGGTGGTCTTATAAAAGAGGACCCAGGGCTGGGGCTGTAGCTCAGTGGTAGAGCGCCTGCCACACATCTGTGGGGCACTGGGTTTGATCCTCAGCATCACATAAAAATAAATAGATAAATACATTTTTTAAAAAAGAGGCCCCAGAGGGTTCCCTTTCCTCCTTATATCCTGTGATGATAACTTATCACATCCTGTCTATGAACCAGGATACAGGGCCTCATCATATTTTCACCTTGAGCTTCCCAGCTCCTAGAACTATGAACTATGAGAAATAATTTTCTATTGTTTTGAAGCCTTCCAGTCTCTAGCATTCTGTTATAGGCAACCCGACTGGACTAAGATATATTAATAATGAGATTCTGGATTTTTATTGTCCTTATCATTTCCAGACACTTTTATGAATGCTATCACTAAGGGGATAACAACTGGGAGCACTTTTGTGCATGAGTTTAGGTCCCAGTTTCACAACTTACCAACCAGTTATAACAGCTCCCTTTTCTGTGGTTTCACTTTCCATGATTTTGGATACCTATTGTCAACGAGGGTCTGAGAATATTAAATGGAAAATTCAAGAAAAAATCATAAATTTTAAATTATATGTTGTTGTGAGGATTACTTGAACATAAACTCTGAAATACCTTGGCAGTCAGTCTGATAATGATGACCAAGATGGCTACCAGATGACTAATGGGTGGATAGTGTATATAGCATGGATACAGGGAAAGGGAGGATTCACATTGTATCCTCTCATGGGGCATGGTGGTGGCAGTCCTACAATCCCCAAAACTCAGGAGACTGAGACAGGAGGATTGCAATTTCAAGGCCAGCCTTGGCAACCTATCAAGACCCTGTCTCAAATTTTTTAAAAAAGATCTGTGGATGTAGCTCAATGTTAAGCATCCCAGTTTCAATCCCCAGTACCAAAACAAAACAAAACCCCCAAACCCATATTATTTCCTCTCACATTATCATAAGAAGACCAAGGAGGCTAGAGTACAATAAGATGTTTTGAGAAAGCGGAAGAGACCATATTCACATAATTTCTATTATAGTATATTATTATAATTGTTCCATTTTATCATTCGTTATTACGGTTAATCTCTTTCTTTTCCTTATTTATAAATTAAACTTTATCATGGGTTTGTATAGGAAAAACATACTGTACATAAGGTTTAGGACTATCTGAGGTTTTAGGGGGTCTTGGGTAAGGGGGAACACTTGTACTTCTGCAGGTCATGGTCTCCTCATCTGTGGGATGGAATGACTCTGAGGACTGAATGAGGCCCAGAGGGGTGGCTGGCAGGTCATGATGTAAAGGCAGGCCCCCCCCCCCAAAGTGCCTGCTGGCTGGTTGGAAAGACACTTGAAAAGAATAAAGTCTGCTTTTTTGGGCTGCCTGGGCTTTTGTTAATAAATTTCCAGTGGGACGTTTCCGCCACTCGCCTTTTTTTAGAGACATGAAGAGAAGAGAATTGAAAACATTTCCTATGTTGAAATGAAAGGCACTATTTAATCTTGTCACCATCTGCCTTCGCTCCAGGCTGGGAGCCCACAGGCCCGGCTCCCTGTTTCCTAGCGACGGGGCAGGCACACCTTCCCCATTAGAGACACGCCAACTGCAAAGAATGCTCTTGTCCCAGGGAACTGGGAAGGAGACACCAGACCAGAAATGTGGCCCAGCCTTACTTGATGTTTTTCTTCAACCTAACGGGCCACCCGACTCTCCCTTTCCAGGGTCACACAGCAGCAGAGCCAGTCATTAGTTAATTTGTGAAATCCTCAAATTAACTCTGCACCCCAAGTCCCCTTGTCTTCCTCACCAAAGGTCCTAGGGCTAACATAACAAAGTACCACACTCTGGGTGGCTTATATCAACAGAAATTAATTTTCCCTTGGTTCTGGAGACCAAAGGTCCATAACTGAGGTGTCAGCAATGTTGGTTCCTTCCAGAGGCTCTGGGGAGGATCAGCTCCATGCCTGTTCCCTAGCTTCAGGTGGCTGTGATGGTCCTTGGAGCTCCTTGGCCTATCGATGCCTCACTCCAGTCTCTACCTCCATTCCCTTGTGGCTTTCACTTCCTGTGAGGCTGTCTCTCCTCCTTTTCTGTCTCTTATAGGGACACTTGTCATTGGATTTAGAATCCAACTTAATCCAGGATGATCTCCTCATCAGAGTTTTGCTTCATTACCTCTGCAGAGACCCTTATTCTAAATCAGATCACATCCCAAGATTCTGGGTGATGTATTTCTTTGGAAGGACCCTAAATTTAACCCATTGCAGAGGCTTATCATGTCACCTGGTGTCCTCCTGAGAGAAAAGGTTTGACAAACTGCAGTTAGAACAGCATGTGGTATACTCTTGATCTATATCTATAGCTTAATAGGTGTGTATTTTGAAGGCGGAACTTGGGTCAGAGCACTACCCTACCTGTAGAAGAGGTAGCCCTCACCCTCATGGTGGAATACCAGGTGTGGGGATCCCCTGGGACATGTTTGCTGACATGCTCTTAGGTGATCCTGCTATGTGAGGGGCAGCAGCCCTGTCCTGCACATTGGCACATCCAGGAGAGGCACTGACATTGTCATCTTAGCAGGAGGGGTTCTTGCACCTTCTCTGCCCCGCTGCAGGACTCTGTTGGGGCCCTTCTGTCTCAGTTGAGCTCCCCGCTGGTGGCTCTGGCCCACCTGGAAGTGGAGTGTGTGAGGGGCTCCCCAGGCTCTGGGAAGGACCTTTCTTGTTTATCTTCCTGCTCACATACAAAATAGCTGCCTGCAAACCCAGGAGGATCTCCAGTTGCCCCAAATATCCCCCTCCCTGATGGCGAAACCTGACCATCTGAAATTCATTTCTTTTAGTTCTTATTTTTATTCTTTTTTAAACGTCATATGCAAAGGCTGGGGATGCAGCTCAGTGGTCGGGTATGGGCTTTGCATGCATGAGGGCCTGGGTTTGATCCCCAGCACAGAAAAAAAAAATTGAAAACCACATGCAAAAACAAAACAAAACAAAAAACCCATGAAACCATCACATGAATTTTTTGAATAGGTAATATATTCTCATTGTTCCTGATTTGAATGAAATAAAAGGATATTCTGTAAAAATTCTCCCTCCTACTCCCACCTCCCAAAGTACCTGGTTTATCTCATCTGAAGCTACGGATAAGATGTCTCAGTCTTCAGTCTTTTGTATTCTCCAGAGATATGGGTACTGTCATGTATTTTCTCTCTCTGCTCTTCTGTATAATTGGTAGCCACCATACCTACTTTTGTAACTTGCTGATTTCATGTCACAATATATTGGGGGATCTTTCCACATCAGTCATGGAGATATGGAGATTGCTTTTTTTTCTTCTGCAGAAGCAACCATTGGTATTCCAATTGGTAATCCTGAGCCTTACTCAGTTCCCTACTGGTGGACACATAGGCTATTTCCTGTTGCCACAAACAAAGCTGTAATGAATCACTTAGCATACATATACATCATACCACGCATGTTTAGAAATAAATCTACAGAATACATTGCTAGAACTGGCATTGCTGGCTTACCCCCTCTGCCACAAACCTCCCAGACCTTCAGACCTGGGACTGAATAGTACCTTGCAAGGGCCTGGCTGGTTTATTTTAAGATGGTGGGTGCTCTGCAGGTGGAAATGTGAAACTCACTTTGACGTGGTAGTTATTGATGCAGCATATTAACTCGGGTGTGATTCAAAACACTTTATTATTGTTATGCTGCTATTAAACCTGCTGCAAGCGAAAGCTTTGCCTCCACGCTCCATCTGCATTGAGGTCTCTCAGGGTAGCCCGGAGCCAAAGACCACAGGCCTAGTCCTGGCTCTGCTTCTGCTCCCTAAGACCTTGGCAAACCACTCACCCTCCCTGGGACAGTGGTAAGTTAATCCCCGTCACTCCTTCTCTTCCAGACTTCAGGATGGATAGGAAAATGTGTTCATGTGCCCCCAGGAGCAGCCACATCTATTTTTAAAAATTATAGTGGCCACGGAATGAAGTGGATCCCGTTTCATCCTTCCTGCTGCTGTATTTATCTCCAGTTTTATGTTTATGGCTTTCTGGGAGAAAAATTTATTGAGAGAACATCTTCCATTTTGTGATTGATCGCCTGGCCTGGCTCCCCGGGCAGGGCAGACCCAGAGGGCTGGAGGGGCATTGCTATGAGGCTTCTCTGCCATGGGCCTGGCCTCAAATACCAACAACTAACATTTTCCTGGCACTTTCCACATCACAAAATGCTTTCTCATGTGTTTCTCAGTTAATGTGTGCTTCATTCAGTTATAGCAGATTTAAGCAGAAAAAGAATCTACTGGATATTTTAGGGGGTGGCTCTCAGAATTGCCTCAAACGTGAAGCTTGTAGTTCAGATATGAGGAGGGAATGAAGGGATGGCAGGGGAGTTGGAAGTGCAGCTCATGCCCCAATCACAAGGCAGTGCAGACCCCACAGCCTCTGACACCATATATTACTGCATAGCCCGGCCACTCCCCAGGTGGGATAGTGATGCTAGAGGTGAAGGTGACATGTTACCACAAATGTCATCCCCGTTACACCCTCAGCCACCTAGCAAGCCCAGTGGGCCTCCTCTATCCCTGTTCTTTAAGTCACTTACCCCAGTATTAGAGTCCCCTTCTGTTCACATCCCCAATGTGTAGAGTCTGAACCTCTACCACCAGAGGTGGGAAAAAGAGGGAGGCCAGCCTGCTCCCTTCATGACTTGTGGCGGGAACTCCTCAGTCCTAGGCAGGAGAGGTCAGAAGCAGGGCAAGAAAGGGCAGCTGTGCACAGCCACCTTGGGGTCTGGGTCAATGTAGCATTTCTGATCTGTTGAGGAATGCAGGGAGTGAGGTGTTTGCATGACTCAGGGCCACTGGGATGTTTATGCTGGTATTCTGTAGATCCATCATGAGTAGTCCTCACCCTACCTTTGGTATTTGGTGCTAGGGTTTATACTCAGGACCTCACATATACTAGGCAAGTGCTCTGCCACTGAGCTGTGCCTCCAGCCCTGCAGATCCATCCTGCCATGACAGCTTATTGCTTACAATCAACTCACCATTAGGGGACAATTGGCCAGTGTTAAGGAGAAATGGAAAATGTAGCAAAGGGAGAGCTGCTGGGTTGGGAGGCCAGGGGTTACTGCATGGTCAGCCTCTGGGCCACAAGGAATCAGCTGGGGGGGACATCACAGAATGAGGCATGCTTGTGCTCCCACTGGACAGCTGCAGAGACCCATAGGCAGAGCATACAGGGGTTCCATGCAGGAGTTAGCTGCACAAGGTAGGTCTTCCGTAAGAGGTGATGGTGGCAGTGGTGGCAGTAGAAAGCTAGAAGGACCCCAATGCTCACTTTGTCCAAACTTTACATATTACAAATATGGAAACCAGAGAGGGCAGTGAGGTGCCCAGGGTGAGTTGGTAAGGTAGAGTGAGGACTCAGGTGTGACCCAGCACTCTTGTCATCCTAGCAGGATGCTGACACAGGGTTGGTAACATGTCCAGAACTTTAATAACAATTTGAATCCCCAGGGGATCTTATTAAAGTGCCTTCTTTTATTCCACAGGTCTGGGGCATTTGTAAGCCATCTGGGACTGCATTTCAAGGAGCCAGTCTTTGGTTCCCTGGCATCCCATTATAGTCACTTGGGGACTGATGACAAAAGTCAGGTTTGGGCCCAGCAATTTTAATTTAATTGGAAGTAGTTAGGAGGGTCTGAGGTAGTATTTAAAGCTCCTTAGGGGTCTTATGTGCAGCAAGTTGAGGAGGATGGAGTGAGAGGTTTGAAACCAGTGGTTGTCTGCAGGTGACCTGAGGAACACCTGCTACAGCCACTCCCTCCCATGGGGTGCCAGGCCTGCAAAGGCTGAGCCTTCCTCCAGAGTACCAGTCAAGTTCACATGTGCAAATACCTCCAGGAGAGGTTGATGCTCCCTGAGGCTTGGCCCCAAACCGCGGGGTCTTCCCAGAGATACGGGGGTTCCTGAAGAATGGCAGGCAGAGCCGCAGTGGAGGGAAGGTGGACCACAGAGGGGCTGGAGCGAGGGGGTCAAATCCACAACTGCACAGCTCTGCTGCTGGCCGTGACGCCCCAGTTTAGATAAGAGAAGCCCTTCGTGAGCACTCTGGGACTGACCCAGTTTAGTTCTGATGCTGGTAGCCTGGGGGAGGGTTGCAATGAAGGGGGCTCCCCAGGAGTCCTGCCTCTGGCCCCATGAGTTCTGCCATTCCCTCAAGGGTCTCTCTAAGATGGCTACTATCACCCCCTGCTGGGGGCCTGGTTTCCCTTTAAGGCTCTAGCCTCCCAGAGAGTCTCCCATGCCAGGACACCTGAGGCAAGCTGTAATTTTAACAGGTATGTCCCTCAGTTTATGTGCAGGACCAAAGGAATAAGCCTTGGAAAGGAGATGGCCCGGCTCTGTGAATTCTGCAGATAGATTGTTTCCTGGGAAACACCAGTTCTGCCTCTGGCTTCTGCTCTGTGCCCTCTTAGAGACTGGGGAGGGTGTGAGCAGAAGGTGCTGGAAGGAAGTTCCCATCAGACATTTGTTCATTCTAGGATTTCCAAGTTCCGTGGACAATGGAACCCTTTTGCTGCAGCGTAACTATTAATTTCCGTAGAGGCCACTTGGGGATTGTGGATCCCCTTTTTCTGAAGATTCAAGAGCTGGACTGATGTGTCAGATCTGGAAGTATAGGGCCAACGGGTGTGGCCCCCATGAACTCTTCAGCCCTGCTGGACAGAGCCTTCTGTGCCCTTCTTGAGGGGCTCACAAAAGCCCAGGGCACAGGTATGAAGCATCTACTCTGCCATGCTCACATCTACATGAGATATTAAGAGTATGAGCTGTATCTTCAGGGACCAGAGTTCAAGTCCTTCCTCTGCTGCTCACCAACTGTGTGGCCTTCGACAAATTCCTTAACTCCTCTGAGCCTCAGTTGCTCCACTGGTAAAGAGAATCATCCTACCTCAGGGATGCCATGAGAACTCAGTGAGACAAGTTATATAAAATGCTTAGCACATTGCTGTAAAAAAAAAAAATCACAAAATGTTCAAAATATTCTCCCCATCCAACCCCACCCTGTCCTTCAACGCCCTCCTTAAAAGGCTATTCACGACTCCCTGGCCCTCAGGCAGTGGACCCTTCTCCATGCACCTTGCCCTGCTCACTTCCCTGTGGGTCAGGGGCCACGCTGGGGGAAGATCTAGCTGAAAAATGTTGAAACAGCTGGGCTCCTGGAAGGTGGGATGTGGAGCCTGGGAACAAGGGGAGGAGCCTGCTCCTCGGACGGTCACCTGGCATTTGCCTCGGAGGTGGCCTGCACACACCATGGTCCAGCTCTGGCTGGAAAAGGTCAGATATTTTTTTCACTGTCAGCGATTCTTTAAGCTCAATTTGATAACGAGGTGCTTTCCAGGTCTACTTTGTTGCAGCCCCAATCCAGTATTGATGGTTTCCATAGTAACGAGCCCTTGGGAGAGACACTGAAGGCAAAGGGTGAAGCCCAGACTGTGACCACAGTGTCCTCCTGACGCCTCCTGTACTGCTGGGTTGATGTGGGGAGCAGGGTCACACTCTGAAACCCTGGAGGGACAGAACACTGGCCTGAGCGCTTGGCTCACCAGGGGCTCTGCTCTTTCTGACAATTTCTTCAAAGCTCTTTGCCCCTTCGTTGGGGGAAGACCCTTACCCCCAGCCCCACCCACACTATCCCATTCCAGGTAGACGGGGCAGGAGCTGATTTCTTTCTGCAACGGACAGTGTCAGCTGGGTCCCTGCTGCAGTGAATACTGGAGTTGAGCCAGCTGGGGTCCTGGTGAGATCCAAGGAGCTACCAGATAAATCAGATTATCTCATCTCCCTGTTGTACCCCAGCCCTGTGTGGAGCAAGGCAGCTCTGCTCACACCAGGTCCTCAGGCAAATGCCCAAGCAGAGCCAGCAACTCAGCCACACACAGAGACCTCAGAGGCTCATGAATCCTGGATTCCAAGGGGCTGCCAGGGCACCGGGGCAGAAGGCCAATCCTGACCTCTGACCTCACCAAGCCCTGTTTTCCAGGGTCATATGGAACGTCAGTCCTTAGGCAGGGTGGCTATATTTGAATGTGTTCCCCAAAGTTCATGTGTTGGAAACTTAATCTCCAAATTCTTACGTTGACATTTGGAGATGGGGGCTTTGGAAAGGTAATTGGAGTTAGATGAGGTCATGAGGGAGGGACCCCATGATGGAATTGGTGGCTTTATTGTCAGAGACCTGAAGCCAAGTGTGCTGGTGCACACCTGGAATCCCAGCAACTCGGGAGGCTGAGGCAGGAGTATCACAAGTTCAAAGCCAGCCTCAGCAATCTAGCAAGATCTCGTCTCAAAAAAAAAAAAAAAAAAAGGACCAGGGATGTATGTACAGCTCAGTGGTTAAGTGCCTAAATGTCCCTGGCTTCAATCCCCAAACCAAACAAAACAAAGAATAGAGACCTGAGTCTGCACCCCTCTTCTCTGGGCATGTGATGCCATCCAACAGGTCATTACCCAGCAGGAAGGCCCTCACTAGATGCCAGGGAGGCCCTCACCAGATGCCAGCACCTTGTTACAGACTTCCGAGTCTCCAGAACTGTATAAGAGAAATCCTTGTTTTTACAAATTGATCTGTATCATTTTCTTAGAGCAACAGAAAATAGACTAAGACAGGATCCTTTCTGATGGATGGTGAATCTGTCTTAGGTGACTCCTGAGCGACTCTCAGAATCATGGTTCAGGGAACTACAAGGCTCCCAGAGTTAGTGACTTCCAGGGAGGTTAAATGGTTTTCCCAAAAGCCTTGGCTAGTTAAGGGGCACAGTGGGGCTAGAAATCAGGCCTCCCTCTCCCTCTTACTTATCTAGACTTTGGTGAATGACAACCAGGAGGGAGGACAGGGTCTCCACACTGCTGCCTCCAGGCAGCCGCACACACAGGCCCTGGTATAGGCATGGACTCCCCCACCCCAGAGTTGGAGCTCACAGGTTGGACGTGATGCCCCCACACATGGGTTAATTTCTTTTATCCACAGCACCAGTTTCAAAAGCAGAAACCAAGAAACTGTTGGGCTCTTGCTTTTCCCTCCACCTACCTATCCTTGTCTGCAAAGTCTTCACGGCTGCTGGTGACATGGGGATCCCCAGAAGGCTGAGAGACTGGTCCCACTGAAGTCACTGTCTGGTGGGTCTCACCAGATATAACCTGGACCATGGGCACAGATGTGGCATCATCTATGGGAGAGGCACAGGAATGTCCCCTAACCTGACTCTCCAGACTTGGTGAGGAGCCTGAAACGTACTGTAATGGAGGGCGAGAACTGTGTGTTGGAGAAAGTTTCTGAGGGTTGTGTATTGGTCAGTTTTCTGTTGCTATAACAAAGTACCTGAGGCTGAGGAAAAAAATGTTCATTTTTGCTTACAGCTTGAAGGACTGAAGGTCCAAGGTCACAGGGCAGTTTTCTGCTCAGCTCCTGTTGAGCTCCGGGGAAGGTCTTGTGGCAGGGGGAGTCATGGTAGGAACTCATGTAAGAGTGATCACATGGCAAGACAGGAAGCCAGAGAGGGATACAGGGGTTAAGTTCAGTCTTTTATAACAATGCACTGGAGTCCCACAAGAACTGCACTGATCGCTTTGAAGGGTAGCACTCCTGATGGCCCAATTATCTTGCAGTAAACTCTACCACTTCCCAACACTGCCACTGAGGATCAAGCCTCCAAGACTCACTCAAACCATATCCATCCATGGCAGGAGGCAAGGCCACAGGGTGGAGTCAGGGGATGCTGGCACAGAGACACATGGTGGGAGGCCACTGTGTCCACTGGGTTCTCTCAGAAAGCCTCCACATTGTCTCCAAGTGCCTTCTGATTCAAAATTTGCTGAACATCTGCTTGGTGTCTTGTCCCAGATAGGGTGTTATGGAGGAGATAGAGGAAGATGATCCAATCTCTGGCCTCTTGGAAGGCACATTTTTTTCAGATGACTTGAAGAGAATTTAACCTTTATCAGTTACTTCTATATGTCAGGTGGATGGCATTGTATTTAGATGAGAAACTAGGGCCCAGAGAGATTAAGAAACTCACCCAATATCACGCAGTGCTAGCATGGCAGAGCCAGAAATTAAGATCTATTGTATTTACATCTCTCCCTATAAATTGATTATATCTGTGAACTGAGAGGAAAGGAGAAAGGAAAGGGGAAAGCGAAGAGGTAGGTTGGGGGTGGAATTCAGGTTCTGCTGTTAACTTTATTTTAATAAATACTTACGATGCCACTTAGATGTGCCCAGCAGGAAGACCCAATCCCCACCCTCAGGCACTCATTCCATAGCTCAGAAGATGTGATGCTTGGTGGTAGGTACCAAAGGAGCCAGGAGCACTCAGGGCCACCCAGCTTGTGGAAGCGGAGTCATCTTGGGAAGGGGTAGTGGACAGCCAGATGTGCAGATCCCTCAGGAGTGGGGGGCAGACTGGAAGGAAGAGGGCGCTGGAAGGAGGGAAAGCTTCCCTCTTCCCTCTGAGGGTCCAGACCTGAGCCTGGGAAAAAGTGGCATATTTATCACATGCACAGGGGTTCATGAGAAAGAAAAAGAGAAACCCCAAGCCCCAGTGAGACCTAGAAGCTATGCACCCTTCTCATAGGGGAGAAGGAAGGTGGATGTAGACAGTTTAGGGGACAGAAAATGACTTGGGGGAAAGACGAATGGACCCTGGGAAGAATAAATGACAACCTTTGACAAAGTCTGCCTGGGCCTGGTGTCCACCTGAAGAGGCCTCTGAGATTTGCTCATTTCTCAAGGTGTCTCCCCAGGTACATGAGTGTGATGGCTTCAGGCTCCTGTGCGTGTGCCTCTTGGGTTCTTGTTTGGGTTCTGGTTTCTGCAGTGCTGGGGATGGGATGCAGGGCCTGGCACATGCTAAGCTGGCCCCAGCCCCGGCCCAAGCCTGTGCATTTTTATGCCAGGTTTGATGAAGAGCAGACAGTTTTGGAGAAGCACGAGAGGGCCTAGAGGGCATGACCTCAGGGTCATAAGCTCAGAAGGCCTGCTCCCTCAGGTTCCTCTGGGAGACTCTCCTGCTTCAGAGGAAAGCCTGCTCCTTTCCTCCAGATACGGGGAGGGTCTCACACGAGTCTTATGAGTTGCTTTGGGGAAGGTGGGGAAAGTCAGAGACTCCTTCCTTTTGTAGGGCCTGAGGTGAATGAGCAGCATGGGGGGAGACCAGACTGACCTTCCTACTTCTTGCCATTTCCCCAGATTCCTTCAGCTTTGGAGGGCGCATGTCCTGAATCCCATCAGATATTAAGAACAGTTTTCACAAAGCCACAAAGCAGGTGTCCGTAGACCTGAGACTCCGGCTTGGATTTCCTGATCCTGTGACTCCTAAGATGGGTCTCTGTCTCTAGCTCTGAAACCCAGGATGGGCCAGCAGTTCTGCTCATGGAACCAGGGTCAGGGGTCGCGCCCCGTCTGGCATCAGACTTGGGCTGGACCACGTGCGGTGGACCCAGAGTTTTGGGAGAAGGTCACAAGACGTGACATACTGCATGCTGCATTTTCAAAAGTGGCAACAGCTTCACGAGGTCAGTGACCTTGAGGAGGGCACACAGCAAAATAGGTCCTCTGCGGAGTAGGAAGATGCCTCAAGGAGAGGAGTGACCCACCCCTTGCAAGTTACCTGTCAGTCCCTGGATCAGCCGCCAGGGTGCTGCCTTCTTTGGCCATGTCCCCCCCCACCCAGTTCTCAGGTTTAGAGATATAATGCTCCCTGTCCCCCCCCCATTTTCTTCCTGTGCCTTGACCTCTCTGTGACCCAGCCAGCTACAGGTATTCCCAGCAGACTTGAGCTCACTCCAGGACCTTGAACATTCCTAGCTACTAATGAATATGTTTACATTGTTGCCCAAAACACTGAAAGATATTGACCTCAGCCCTGAGCCCAAATTCCATAAATCCTCAAGGACACTCCATACCCTGACCCCTCTCCACTGAAAACCTAGGTTGAATACTCTTTTCCTCTGGTGTCCATTGTGACAACAGCTTGCAGTACTCTGTAGATAAGTTCCCCTAATTAATGCTTTGGGTTCATCATGCTGGCATTTGATGCTTCTTTCTTTGGAATCCCAACTGGCCCCATCTCAGGGTGTCTTGGGGTCCTCCTCCCTTGTGGGAACTCCCCTACCTCTATTTTTTGGACAGCTCCATTCTCATTTCAATTGAACAGAGCAGGAGGGAAGACTTGAGTTCAGTCCAAATAACCTGCCGGGCACCTTCTAGACTCAGAACTCCAACATGAGAGCTACAATACATGCTGACTCCAAAACTCATTGGGATGTCCACGGGATAGGTTTGAGCTGTCTCTAGAAAGAGGATTTATGGTTGGCTGATAAATGGCCCCTAAAGATACCCACATCCTAATCCATGGGAACTGGAAGTGTTCTAATCTATATGGCAAAAGCATCTTTGCAGATATGATTAAAAGATCTTGAAATGGGATGATTATTCCGGACTACCTGGGTACCCTAAATATAACTTATAATTACAAGTATTCTTGTAGGTGGGAGCCTCCAAGGGAAGCGAGGACACACCAATTCTCCTCTGTAGGAAGCAGGGAAACTGATTCTCCCCTAGAAACTCCAGAGGATCCAGCCCAGCTGATGTCTCATTGTGAGAGCATTATGAGTCGTAGTGGACTTCTGGCTTCCAGAACAGCTGGAGAATACGTTTGTATTGTTTTAAGCCAATGACTTGGCGAAACTAATTATAGCAGCATGGGGAAACTACATAGGACCTTCTAGGACCTTCCCAGGGATGCTCACAAGGATTTACCCTGGTTAAATGAAGCCCAGAGAAGCAGGAGAGAAGGGTGCCTCTGGCTGCCTCTATCAAGTCAGCCTTGGAGGCTCCATGGAGACCCACTGAACCCAGGGCCTCATGCCAGGCATGTGCCCTATCACTGAGCTACACCCCCAGAACTATAAGGGGATTCATTGTGTGCATGTATGTGTGTGTGTGTGTGTGTGTTTACATGTGTTACTAGGAATTGAACCAGGGGTTCTCTACAACTGAGCAGCCCTTTTTATTTTTCATTTTGAGATACAGTCTCACTAAATTACTGAGGCTGTCCTCAAACTTGTGATCCTTCTACTTCAGCCTCCAGAGTTGCTAGGATTACAGGCATGCACCACCACTCTTGGCAGAGTCCCTATTCTTAACCACCAGCCCCCTACTGCAGTGAGATCCTAAGCCCTGAGCAGGGTAACCGTGGAATGGGTTCAACATCGTTTGATCTAACTCCTAAGGGACAGGGTGATCCCAGTTCACACCTGGGCTACACATTAACATTCCATTGTCCTGTACCTCTCCCCAACTAGAAGCAAGGACTCCTGGAACATGAAGTGGGTGCCGTTGTTAAATAGTACTAAATCCTCAACAACTTGGGTGGCTGAGGCAGGAGGATCACATATTCTATGTCAGTTTTAGCAAGTTAGCAAGGCCTTGTCTCAAAATAAAAAATAAAAATGGCAGGGATTATAGCTCAGTGGTAGAGCACTCCTGGATTCAATCCCAAGTACCAAGGGGCAAAAAAAGGGGGGGCTGGGGATGTAGTTCACTGGTAGAGTGCTTGCCTAATGTGTATGAGTCCTGGTTTGATCCCCAGCTCCACACACGCATGCACGCACACACACACACACACACACACAAAACAGAATTCTAAGAGAGAAAGATACCATACCCCACATTTGTAGAGGGCTTAATACTTTCTCTCTGTACTTCCCCTACCCCAAGTTCAATATTTTTTTTTGCAGGGAGGGCGTACTGGGGATTGAACCCAGAGACGTTTTGCCAATGAGCTACATCCCCAGCCCTTTTTAATTTTTTATTCTGAGACAGAATCTCACTAAATTGCTTAGGGCCTCACTAAGTTGCTGAGGCTGGTCTTGAACTTGCAATCCTCCTGCGTCAATAGGATTACGAGTGTGTACCACTGTGCCAGGCATGTAAGATCTAATTTAATTGTCCCAGGAGATAGAAACTGAAGTTTGTAGAAGCCATGTGGTTTGCATGGGTCATACAACTGATAAGGGACATAACTATGAACTGGAACATGAGATGTTTTTTCTACCTCACTGTGCTTCCTCATCAGGTTGACTACTTTTAAAAACAGTTCCACCACCCCCTCAAAAAAGAGCCCACTCTCTTCTTTTCTTCCCACTTTTAAAGTGCAGGCCCCATGTGCAGATGGTTTTGAGCTGGAAATACCACAGTGTCAAGATGATTTCCTGGAGCTTTGGAGCAGGGATTTTGGAGGTTCAGCACTAACCACTAATCTTGGGTTTGTCCTAACTAAAAAGGACTTCAGTTGCAGGATAATTGTTGCACATTCATACCCAAGGCCACTTTTATACAGATGCAGAGCCGAAGGCCATACTCTCACTGTTCTGATGAATAGGTTGCTCCTTGCAAAGAAAGAAAAATGACCTTCAATTAGCTTCTGTGCCAGCTTAGAGTTCAGGCCAATCAAAAAACTACTTGAACTAAGGGAGAAATGGACAGTGCAGAGCAGCCATCCCCCTGATCCTAATTGACTTTCCCTTTTCAATTTCTCCTTTAAAAACCACTTACTCAAGCCGGCGCAGTGGCACACAGCCTGTAATCCCAATGGCTTGGGAGGCTGAGGTATGAGGATCCAAAGTTCAAAGCCAGCCTCAGGAACTTAGTGAGGCTCTAAGCAATCCAGCGAGACCTTGTCTCTAAAAGGGCTGGGGATGTGACTCAGTTGTTAAGTACCCCTGAGTTCAATCCTGGTACCAAAAAAAAAAAAAAACCACTCAGAAATGACTGACTTAGGGCTGGGGTTGTGGCTCAGTGGTAAAATACTTGCCCAGCATGTGTAAGGCAGTGGGTTTGATCCTCAGCATCACATAAAAATAAATAAATACAGTTATTATGTCCATCTACAACTAAATTTTTTTAATATTTATTTTTTAGTTGTAATTGGACACAATATCTTTATTTTATTTATTTATTTTTATGTGGTGCTGAGGATCGAACCCAGGGCCTCGCACGTGGCTGAGCCACAACCCCAGCCCTACAACCAAAACAAACCAAAACAAAACAAAAACGACTGACATGTCACTCTTCTGGTAAATTTATTCAAGGCTTTAAGCAAAGGGGCAGTTGCCTACCCAGATGGTGTAGGCTTTCCAATGATGGGGCGCAGGAAACACTACCCTAAAATATAGCACTGTGGGAATTGGAAAAACCACAGGGGCAGCCTGCCTTCCTGAGGCAGGTCATAAAACCTAGGAAAGTCACTCTCTGGCCTTGTTCCCCCCACCTCCCATGAAGACCTTCCTGGGACAGGTGTCCTGCCCTCTACCTGGAGGGAAGGGATGTCACAGAAGGATGCCAAGAAGAATCTGAACAAATGGACCTTGCTAAGTTTGCCCCTGTTTATTGCTGGTAGATGAGACCCTTTGTCCTCTAATCAGAGCTCTTCACAACTGTCTGCCCTTCATCAGACCTGAGCATAAAAAACGGACAGTCGCGCAAGGCAGAGTGTAATTCCAGCACCTCGGGAGGCGAAGGCAGAAGGATTGCAAGTTCAAGACAATTACTCCCATGTCATCATGTCCGTGATGCTTTTCCTTGTTATCCTGCATTTTGCTACAGGGCTCTCAGCCATGAACCTGTGCGTAGGTGAGGAAAAGAGTCCTTTTTCTCTCCGACACCAAGGCTTTTGCCTGCTGCTCTGAGCACTTTCTGGACACCCAGAATGCTTCAAGTGGTGCAAGATGTCAAGAGCAGCTGCTCTGTGTGTGTGTGACTAAACTGCAGGAAAAGATGCAAGAAAAACAAACAAACCCAGAGCTCAGGGAAAGGAGCTGATAAAGGCCGGGGTACAGGGGGAGCTTCCAGAAGGAGCAAAACTTCATGGGCTTGGAAGGCCTCTTCATTCTTTCCTGAATACACATACTCCCCAGGTCCTGGGGAAATAGCAAGGCCTGGGAGTAATTAAAAATCCTGCCCAGACACATTGGATCTCTGCCAAAGTTCTTGCCCCCCAATATTCATCTTTCCCTTCTGCTGAGGTGACTGAGGTGACTGATTTTGGCTGAGCATGTGGCCATCCAGAAAGAAGACGGTACTTCCTAGCCCTGATTGTAGCCCAGGTTGGCCAGGACTAAATTCTGCCAATGACGTATGAAAGAAGAGCTGAGGGCAGCTCCTGTTTGTTTGTTATTTTATTCTTGTGATGCTGGGTATTGAGCCCAGGGACACTCTACTCCTGAGCTACATTCTGACACTTTTTTCAAGTTATGATTTTGAGACAGGAACTTGCTAAGTTGCCCAGGCTTGCCTTGAACTTGGGATCCTCCTGCCTTAGCCTCCCAAGTCCTGGGATTACAGGCGTGCGCCATCACAGCTGGCTCTTGGAGCCTTCTTCCCAGGACAACTGTCACATTTCCCCCCTTTGTTAATGTCCTCCCCCTTGGGCCTATTGCCTGGAACATGAAACCACTATTATGGTTTGGATCTGGAATTCTCATCTGTGTTAGAGTCTTGGTCCCCAGTGCAACAATGTTCAGAGGTGCAGCTTTGGGGAAGAGATTGGATCATGAGGGCTTTAACCTCATCAGTGGATGAATCCATTGATGGAGTCATAATTTGATGGAACCATTGGGAGGTGGTGGAAACTGTAGGAGGCAGGGCCTAGTTGGAGGCAGTGGATCATTAGGGGCGTACCCTGGAAGGGAACTGTCCCTGGCCCCCTTCCTTGCTGTCTGTTCCCAGGTGCCAGGAGGTGAGCAGCTTTCGTTTACCACACCGAACTCAAGAGCCATTTAATTAGAGGAGGGATACATCAACTTAGCCTCCAGATGACTAAAGATTTAGACTCAGCGGCCTGGAGGGTGAACATTCTAGACTGAGGCTGGAAGGATCAGTGAGCGTGGCTTGGTGGGGTGCCTGAGATTGCAGACAGTGAGTGGGCCAGATTGGAGAAGAAGTTGATCACTCCATTGAGACTTGGGCTGGATGAATCTGTGTGGTTTAGAATAGCCTCATCCTTGTGTTGAACTTAAATGTACCACGTTGTGGTTTAAATTTCCCTGCTCTTATTCACAGGACACTGAGCCCGACTTTACCAATAGAAAGTACAGCCTCTTATGGACCCTTAGGCATTATTAAATGGAACCCTGTCACCTCATAGACAAGCAGAGTGGATTTCTCTAAATGGCTAAACCTTCACTCCTAACTTCCATATCTGGTTCTCTAAATGTGTTACTGTCATCCTTAAAGTCTAACTCCCAGGCCAGGCTTACTGAGCTGGCGAGGGCAGGAAGCCATCTCCTCCCTTGGCATCCAGCCTGGGCCTCTCCTTTGTTGAACAACTCTATTCTCCCTTTGTTCTGCATGGGAACAAAGACCCTCTGGTAGCTAAGTCAGGCTGGGTATGTGGCAGAAGGGGACTTCACGCCTGTCCTCCTCATTGCTTCCCAGAAACCTCCCTGAGGTCAGGTATCTGAGACGCAAGACCATAAGCCACTGGAATGGCCCATTCTGGAGTCAGAGAACATCTTCACTGTCACGCCTCTGACCCAACTGCCAAGGGTTTTCTGGACCTGGAAGACAAAACAAACGAGGGTTATTATTTTCAGGTGAATGACATCAATGTGCTCCAGGACTCTGTAGGGGTGTCACTGGGAAAGAAAGACAGGGCCCACTGACTGTGCTTACTCTGGCCTAGGATGCCTGGGTGCCGGTTCTGCTAAGTTGGGGGAGACAGTGGAAGGCAGGCAGGGATCTGGGGTTACAGCCACATGTCATACCATTCTCTCTTCTACCAAGGACACCCTGGAAGTTGGTCTAGAGGGACTTTTCTAATCATCAAAGTTTGCTGCCAAGTTTTGTTTACCCAGAAGCCAGAGTCATCATCAATCCAGGCTGCCCTGAGCCTGCTGTGGACAAGACCAACCTACCGGTGACGTCATTCTGCACAAGTGATGCCATTCACTCAGTGCCCTGTAAAGCAGCCTGGGCTTTAGTGAGCTGCACAAGCCTCATCTTGGAGAGTTTTTAAGCTTTCTTTCAGGCTTTTTAAAACACTGTCAACAACTTGGCAACTCTGCCCACTCCCCACCCTTGCTCTTGCCCAGGTGAAAGCCATTACTTCAGCTCCAAGAGTGACTCTTGTAGCTGGGACCAGTGGCTCACACCTGACATCCCAGTGATTTGAGAGACTGAGGCAGGAGGATTGCAGGCCCAAGGCCGGCCTCAATAACTTAAAAGACCCCATCTCAAAATAAAAAATAAAGAGAGCTGGGGGTGAAAATCAGTGGTGAAGCACCTCTGAGTTCAGTTCCCAGTAACACTATCAAAGTGTCCCGGGATCCCCCCCACCATGTGCAGTGCCTCTGGGTGAAGCCTGACCTGGGCCCTCATGTTCCTGGAAATTCTGACAAGTTTTTCATATGCCCGCAGATTTGGATAGTAGGAAAAACTGAGTGTGTGTGCAAGAGTGTGAGGGGGAGATGGCCTCCAGTTTCTTGCAGGAGCTAATTTTGCAACTAAATCTAAAAAGATGTGGAAAATCCTAGCACCAACTTGCAACACTCCTCACACCCTCAGGCTAACCAAAGAGTTGATTTTATACAGTGGGGAGGAAAGGCAACCTGAGATTTCACCTGTGAAACCCCCTGCCTTTATTACCCACCCACTCCTCATCTCTTCTCAGGAGGTGAGTTGAAACTCCTGGTGGGTCTAGCCAGGAGCAGTGCCTTTCATTAGAGCAGGGATTTCTGGAAGTCAGAGAGACATGCCTTTCCCTCACCATGGCCAGTGCCTGCCTGGCTCACCCGCCCACCCACCAAAGGATGTCTTGTCTAGCAGCAAAGAAGTTATGATCGTCCTCCTTGAACCTTCAAGTCTGTGGGCAGTTTGAAGGCGGCATGCAAATCCTACTGAGGGAAGTCGCCCAGGGAAAGGGCAGAGGAAGGCAAAAATTTTGTGAGGGTATCATATCCCTGTCCAGTGCTTCATTTCCTTTGCTCATAAATTCATTGTTTGGGCTCCCAGACATGAGTGTCTCACGGTAACAGAGTCCTCAAAGACTGGTGGGTAAGACCAACACATGGAAACAAAATGGTCACCAGAGGTGTTTGGTGAGTGTTGGACTATGATTGCTGGAGAGCGTGTGGTGGAATCAGCAGGTAGCCCAGTGAAAGGGTTCCAGGGGCAGCCTCCCCCGCACCCCACCATCACCAGGATTTCCTAGACTGCAGTGAATTGGGGGCTGGGGGTCCTATTACAAATGGGA
The DNA here is from genome assembly GCF_021218885.2 of Marmota monax. Lineage (NCBI taxonomy): Eukaryota > Metazoa > Chordata > Mammalia > Rodentia > Sciuridae > Marmota > Marmota monax. The sequence continues at coordinate 19,163,747 of NW_026692194.1, read as the reverse complement.
ATTACTGAGAACTACTTCAGACCATTTCTGGTGTCTCTGGTATCTCTGGTGTTGGGCCTAAGTATCTTCAAGTTTAACCAAATCCTCAGGTGATTTTCCCCCCAGTGGACCCAGGGATCCAACCCAAGGTCTAGTTCAGGCTACGCAAGTGCTTTCCCACTGAGCGGCATCTCCTGCTCTCCCAGGTGATTCTTACAAGGCTCAAGTGTCTGAGGACCTCAGCTCCAGGGTATCACCTGCAGGAAACGTGCTGCTGGCCTTTATGTCCAAGGCCATTTCTGCACAACGACTTTTTGATCAGTGAATTCCTTCTTTAGAATGTTAATTCTTTTAGTTAGGACCTTTGGGGCAGCAAGGGAGCTATTTGATCCCGATAAAACTATCCCTATATCTCAGTTCCACTATAATAAATATTTATCAACATCTTAGACTCAGGAGTCAGTTTGACTTAGCTCTAAGTGGTGAGAACTTTGGTGGGGGTGAAGGGTGCTGGGTTGGAACCCAGAGCCTTGTGCATGGAAGGCAGGTGCTCCACCTCTGAGCCACACCCGCTGCCTTGCAGAGGACATCTGAAACATTTTCATGCTTTTCGTTGAAAGGCCTCCCTTGGAGCCAGGCTGGCATGGCCTGCCCTTCTCACTCCGTGCGGTGCCAAGAGGCGGGAACAACCTGCAGACCACCGTGGCTCATGAGCTCTTGCAGATATAAGGTGAGAACTGCCTGTGCTCCACTTGAAAGGCTAACCCAGTGTGGTTTGTCTTTTGTCTTTTTTTGTTGTGTCTGGCCCAGTGTTTCCTCTACCGCTATGTTTGGGATCTTGTCTGCAGGTCAGGAAGGAGTGATGTAGTTGCTGAGACATTTGGATAGGGTGACTGCACTTCTTGGTTTGGGTGATTGTCCATTTGTGCCTGCCCTTCTAATATAGTAACAGTGCCTCCTTTTGAGGAGCATGTGGCTCCTTGAGAGGCAAAGGATCAAGATCTGATTGCTTTCCTTTGGAGGGTCAATGCCCTTTCCTTTTTAGGATTAGTAGCTCTGTGGATTGGGGTACCCTGTCTAAGATTCAAAGGTGACACAGGGTACCCTGGGGAACTCTCCAGAAGGAAGTGGGAATATGGGGCCTGGGACCCAAAGCCCAATGCCAGCGTGGAGCACCTGTTCTGGTCACAATATCATTGCAAACATAGAGGGGCTCTGGCTCCGTGTGCCTGTGTGTGTGCAGGCACTGAGGTTCCGCTCATTCAGTCAGGGACATTTATTCTATCAGTCAGTCATATGCAAGGCTTTGATCTGGTTATGGGATACAGTGGCAAAAAATATACAGATATTTCTGCAGTGGCAAAAAATATCTAACCTACATTATTGAAACTTGTTTTCTAGTGGAGGGAGACAATTTTTTTTAAAGGTAAGATACTAAGTCATATCAAATATGACTGAGGAAAATCATTCTTCTATAAAGAGAATGGAAAAGGGCAGTAGTTTTATGTAGGGTGGTCAGGGAAGCCCTGACTCATATAAGGAAGCAAAAAATAGCTTTCTGTATCCATCCTAGGTTCATGGCTGAGATCTCTATGACAAAGACAGATTTACAAGAGAAAAGCATTGCAGTGTATTTAATACCCGTGTTCTGTGACACAGAAACCTTCTGAAATGAAGACCCAAACAAAGAAGGAACTCTGTGTATTTTTATGGAGAGTCGTCAGACACAGGACAAAAGCGTGTGATCTAATGATAGGGTGGGGGCAGGTTGAGCAAGGCCTGTTGGATCAGATTCTTCTCTGTCCCTGTGTCTTCAGAGATGAGGATGCTAATGAGTTGTGTGAAGTACTTCAGAGGAGGAGGGCAGCAGGAGGGGTTTTATGTTGGGCTTCAAGAAGGAGGATGAGGGAGAGGCGAGAGTGGTCTTCTGGTGTTTTCTAAAATGCCAAAGAGCCATATTTTAAAGTAAAGCTTTGAACCTGTCATTGGTAAGGTGCTTAGGACAAAGACCTGAGGAAAGTGAAAGGACGAGTCCTGTCCATGTTAACGGGAGAGAGTTCCAGGTGGAAGGAGCGGCGGGTACAGAGGCAGGACAGGTTCTTCTAGAAACAGTGCAGCTGGAGACAAGGCAGGTGGGGAGGAGAGGAAAGTTACTTTTTGTACTTGGGGCAAGTTTTGAGCAGAGAAGTAACAAACCTTACATTTATAAGCCCTTAATTTTTTTTTTTTTTTGTGTGTGTGTGTGTGATGCTGGGATTGAACCCAGGAACTCACACATCCTAGGTGAGTGCTCTACCACTAAGCTATATCTTCAGCCCTTTTTCTTTTTTATTGAAAATGGGTCTAAGTTTCCTTGAACTTGCAATCTTCCTGTCTCAGCCTCCCAAGTAGATGGGATTACAGGTGTGTACCATCATACCCAGCTATAAGTAGGAATAAAAAAAGAAGAAAAGAAAAAGAATGCAGCAAATGCTCTATGCCCTTTATGGAGCTCTGCCAACTATTTACATTATTAAAAATTGACTATTTAAAAAACATTCCTTTGATACTATTGCTCAAGAATCTAAACTGATTGAGAGCAGGAATCCTAATATCTCATACATAAATTCCCAGCCCCTGGAAAACTACCTGGGACAGAATAAATATATTTATTCCCTAAATATGTTTTGAACAAATGAATTGCATTTATATTTGTGTAGTTTCTGTCCTTGCAAGAGTCATTATATCCCACTTTATGATGTTGTTAAGGGCATAAAGTTTGCTTTTAAGAAAAACCTATACTCAAGTGGAGAAATGGAATAGATTAAATATGCTTACTTTTGTGTGTGTGTGTGTGTGGTGCTGGGGATTGAACCCAGGCCTTGTGCATTTGAGGCAAGCACTCTACCAACTGAGCTATATCCCCAGCCCTAAATATGTTTACCTAATAATAATACAGAAGATGAAACACAGATATGATAAAAGTCACCAAATGCAAAAGTGACGTTTGAGAACCCTGAGATGGACAGAATGGGTGCTGACTTGCAAGGGTGGTAGTGGAGTGCCATTTATGTAACACTCTTAAAATGACACATTATACAGATAGAGATTCACAATTGCCAAGAGAACAGGGTACAGATGGATGTAGGAGTGGTTATTGATGCAGGTCAGGATGCACTAATGTAAAGTATGGCATATTGAAAAGGTGAAGGAATTTGAGAAAATGACAGAAGCCCAGATATTCTGAACACCAAAGGTTTGTAAGTTTGGAGGAGTTGGAGTAGGCCAGGTACAGTGGTGCCTGGTTGTGGTCCCAGCGACTCAGGAATCTGAGGCAGGAGGATTGCCAAATTTAAAGCCAGCTTCAGCAACTCAGTGAGGCCCTAAGCAATTTAGCCAGACCCCGTCTCAAAATAAAATATAAAAAGGGCTGAGGATATGGCTCAGAGGTTAAGTTCCCCTGATTCAATCCCCAGTACCAAAAAATTAAGAGTTAGGGGAGGTGTCATAGACATCACGTGAGGTGTTTTACATGCGCAAGGTGATCCGAATATGTTGGGTTTAAGGAGATAGAAACTCACCTGGAATGATGTGCGTGTGGCAGTCCCTTGTAAGGAGAAAGCTGTCAATCTCATATGCAATCTGAAAGTCCTTACAGAGCCTGGACCAGGAAAGTTAGAAACTTTTTTTTGTCATCTCCAGGGAGTCAGATAGACTTTGAGAATCTGCTCTATCCTCCCCCTAGGAGCTTCCCATATTTTCTTTACTCCTCAATGATTCACCTTTGGGCTGGGAGTGGTGGTGCACACTTAAAATTCCAGCAAATCAGTAGGCTAAGGCAGGAGGAGCACAAGTTCCAGGCTAGCCTCAGCAACTTGATGAGGCCCTGAGCGATTTAGCAAGACCCTGGCTCAAAAAGCAAAAAGGGCTGGGGATATAGCTCAGTGGTAAAGCACCCTTGGGTTCAATCCCAGTAACAAAAAAATAAAAGATAGTGAAGCATCTATAAGAAATCCTTTGATGTCACAAAAGCCCTTTTCTCCTTCAAATGCAGTTGCTGCAGATTCTCAACAAGGTAACTCTATGATGATCTATAACAAAATTCAGGACGTCGAGCCAGGCATGGTGGCGCACACCTGTAATCCCAGCAGCTGAAGAGGCTGAAGCAGGAGGATCACAGGTTTGAAGCCAGCCTCAGCAAGACTGAAAGCAACCTAGTGAGAACCTGTCTCAAAATAAAAAATAAAAAGGGTTGGAGATGTGGTTCAGTGGTTAAATACCCTTGAGTTCAATCCCTGGTACCAAAAAAAAAAATCAAGGTGACAGCACAATTTCCACAATGAGGAGTCAAGTGACTGATATAAAACAGATTATGGTACAAAATATTGATGTAATTTTAGAAAGAGAAGAAAGATTGAATATCTTCCTCCATAGAACAGATGATCCCCAAACAACTGCCAAGGGATTCCAAAACATGTGATTCCTAGGAGGATATGGTAGAAATACTTCAAAAAGATTGTAATTATCACCAAGGCAATTCTCTTTTCAACTACTGACTCTTTTAAGTACAAATATGATACCAACTTGGCCACTTTCTCCCCACCAATAAATTGTTATATGTAAAACACAAACCAAATTAAAAAAAAAAAAAAAAACTTGAGTGAGTGAAGCCTTAGTGACTAAAAGGAAGAGAGCTTGCCAAGGTCACTAACTTAGATATAAAATTGGTTAACACCCTACAGTAGCTGTTAACATTCAGCATTACTTCTCTGAAGGACAGACATCATGAGTATCTCTATAGGACAAGATTAATATGAACTGATTGATAAAATGATTAATATTCATTTTCTACAACTTAGTCTCCTGGTAAAATTGCTCTACTATTCAATAGCAAAAAAGCCAATGAGCACAATCCTAGTCCATCAAATGATCTCAGGGTAAGCCTGCCAGACAGAGCCCAGGAGGACTCCGTAAAAAAAAAGGAGGTGATCTTTTCCTTATTTCCAAGTTTTGGAAACATGTTTTTGGTCACCTGAAGTCTTATTTTCTTCCTTCTTTCCTTTTTTTAAATTTTAATTTTTATTTTTAAGTTTTACTGATTCAACTCCAAACTTTAAAACTATTGACTCTGGATTTTTTTTTTTTTACATAAATGCTCATTCAAGTGAAATAAAAATGTTTGCAAGAGGCATTTTCTACTCATTCAGTATGAAAATGCAGATGGTCTCTAACACAATGGTTTGACTTAAAATTTTTTGACATTTTCATGGTGTAAAAAAAATGATATAGTATGCATTCAGTGGAAACCATACTTCAAATTTTGATCTTTTCCCAAACTAGCAATATGGGATACAATCCTTTCATGCCATGCTGGGCAGCTGAGGTGAGCCTCAGCTCCCAGTCAACAACATAATCTCAAGGGGAAATGACCTGTACTATATGTGGCTGAGCTGTGATGACCAACAACTCAGATGTAGTAATTGCAATTTGACTTGTTATATTTTACCTTACGGTGAGATTGTTGGGATGTAACCCCATAATAAGTCAAGGAGAGTTCGTATGTAGTTTTATTATTTACCTTGCAATAGTATATGTTCTTTCAATTTTGATAACCTGCCTTTTGAGATAGAGAAATGTTCATGGGAAATTGGCTTCAATTAAACAACTGAGCCTTTTTCTTTTTTTGGTACCATGGATTGAATTTGGGGCCACTCAACCACTGAGCCACATTCCCAGCCCTATTTTGTATTTTATTTAGAGACAGTTGCTTAGTGCCTCACTAAAGTTGCTTAGTATCTCACTTTTGCTGATGCTGGCTTTGAAGGAAGGTGGGGCTTGGGGGATTGTCATTCTTCAAGCTAAAAGACAAAGGGCTTTTGAGGAAGAACCTGACACAGGCAACACCATTTTGAAACATATCTTCCATCTTAGAATAAGTGTCAGTTCCTGGTCACCCTGACTCAGCCTGACTTAAACCCCAGATAATACTCCATCATCATGCAAAGAAAGGAAATTGCTCTCTGGGACTTGGAATCCTGAAAACACCTGGTCTGGCAAGGAACAGTGACCACCTTATAGAGTAGAGGTGACACCCTGACAACCTCCTAGCAATGGCCAAACTGGAAAAATCCATACCCCGCATCCCCTTATGTCAACCCCAGCTGTAAGTGGAAGACGGGTCTCTGTCTCCACTGGGCCCCCTCCACAGGTTTGTCCTGGATAAACCTGTGTTGCTGCTGAGCTGCCTCACCTCTCATTATTCCTACATTCGCTTCTTCCCTTCCAGTGCTGAGCTGAGGTCCTGGGGATGGTGGTGCTTGCAGAGAACACACAGCTTCGGAGCTTGAGGGATGTAGCCTCCGAGGTCCCTGCCCCAGATGCTTGTGTTCTTGCTTGCTTGAGAGGACAGGACACTCCTCTTACCCTCCAGCTTAACTGGGGGTCCCAGGGGCGGTTCCAGAGAGTTCTGCCCAGGTCTACCTCTTCACTTTTGACTGATAGCAGTATTGCATCAGACTTCTAAGTCCCCACTGTGCATGATAAAAGTCCAAGGCAACTCTGGGTCACTTTGGCCCATGCTGACTGTTTCTATTTGGAACTTGTTCTTACAGATTTTATGGTTTGAGGAATTATCTTTATCTTCCTGAGTTATGGGATCTGATCTGTGTGAGGGTCACAAAAGTTCCCCCCCAAACATACCCCCTTTCAGCATCATTTGTCAGGGTGAAGCCTTTTAGGCTGCATTCCTCCTGCAGATAACAGGTTGTTTGCTGAGGAATGTAACATATCCTATTGATTGAAGCCAGGCAAGGCTGCAGGCAAATTGTTTTTTAAAAGAAGGCATGTGAGATCAGCACAGTGGGTCATTTATAGAATTATTCCCTTAACCTCATGTTTCCACTGCTCACGTCTATTACCTATCAGTAGGAGAAAACTTAATTTTGAAAGCATGGAGCATTCAAAGAAACCAATTGTGCTTAGAGCATTTACAAGCATTTCCTTTAAGGCCCCTCTGCTGCCTGGAGAGCTGAGGGTGGGGAGTAAGCTGTCACAGTAGCCCATTCTCTGCCTCCAAGCCCAAGTGGCTGCCAGGCTCAATAGCACGGCCTGCTGAATTAATCTTTCCCCCTCCTAGATGGCTATGTACCTTCCAGAAATTACGCTTTTATCCAGAGGGTAGCTAATGATAGGGATTTCAGACCCTACAGCAGGGCAGTGGCACTGATATTGTGGGGTGGCATAGTGGGTGTACTATCACTATCTATTCCTATTGTAAGAGACCCAAAATATACTTCCCCAAAATATGACTTTACGAGATCAGAATGTGCCACCCCAAAATATGCCTCTTTCACATACGGATTATTTTGAGCTGATTATTTTGAGAAACAGCAGACACAGGAGAAGCTCTGAAAACAGAGGAGAAGCTACCCTTTTGTAGGGGAAATTTACATCTACAAAGGAAATCTCTTTTCTGTACCAGGAAGAAGAAGATGACTATATCCCAGGAAACTCTTATCAATGGAGAAGGCAGTGAGTTAAATCTGTTTAACAAACCTTATTACCTTGTTTGCCAAGCTTTTCCTGGTCATCTCCCCACAACCAGGCATCAAAGACAATGAGCTGAAATTCTAAGCCACTTTTTAGAGATTTTTTTCCTTTATCTGAGTGTCTATCATATGTACATGAGGCATTCGTGTTAATAAACTGTGTGTTTTTGTCTTGTTAATCTGTCTTTTTTTTTTCAGGGATGATCTAATTAAGAACTCAGAAAGGGTAGGGGAAACTTTTTTCCTGTATTATGTCGTCCAGTGTGGATTCACCACATGTGGCTGTTGAGCACTTAAAATGTGATTAGTCCAAGTTGAGATATGCTTCAAGTAGAAATTACACATAAGATTTCAAAGACTTACTAGAGGGGGGAAAAAAAGTGTAAAATTATCTCATCGATCATTTTGATATCAATCAAACATTGAAATGATATTTTAAGTATATTGAATTAGTACATTATTAAAAAATAATTTCCCTGGGCTATGGGTAAAACTCAGTGGAAGAGCATTTGCTTAGCATGCTTAATGCCCTGGGCTCCATCCTGTTGTGGCGTGAACTGATCAATAAAATCAATAAGAGTGTAAGTTATAGATTAGTAAAAAAAACTATATAGAGATATAAGATTTTGATAAGTGAGATAAGATAAGACAATTATAAAGCAAGAACTCTCATAGGCAGGCCTAAGACTTCATTTTGCTGCCTTCTATTAAAAACTGTTACAAGAGCTGTTTCTGAGAAACTGAAATAAAAACTGTTTTCTGCTAAATTTAAAAAAAAAAAAACCAAAACATTGTTTTTTGTACTTTGTACCCCACAAAATGTACTCAACTCAGGATATGGTGGTCTTGGTGACCCACATAACTTTGAAGTAAATTCTCACCCCCTCTAACCACCTGCTTGATGTTTGTCTAGCACGTGCTTGAACCCAGGATGCAGTTAATGAGTTGTTCTGCTAACAGCTTTTTCTTGCTGTGTAACTTGCTTGCTTGCTAAGTGAAAAATTCTATAGGATGTGGTTTTCCTCCTTAAATAGCAAATTTCCCTCAGAGGGGGGCTGCTGTTTTTTCAGAGAGCCACTTGGACTAAATTAGACACAGCCCCTGGCCAGGTATCATTGGCAAAATAGGTGAATAAAATTATTTTTTTAATATTTATTTTTAGGTGTAGATGGACACAACACAATGCCTTTATTTTTATGTGGTGCTGAGAATCAAACTCAGGTCCCGCTAGGCGAGCGGTCTACCATTGAGCCACAATCCCAGCCCCATAAAATTCTTTTTCAAATTCGGCCTTGGTGTGTTTTCTGAGTGGTCTTCCCACAACATCCTCAGCACAGGAAGGAAGGAAGGAAAGAAGGAAGGAAGGAAAAAAGGAAGGAAGGAAAAAAGGAAGGAAGGAAGGAAGGAAGGAAGGAAGGAAGGAAGGAAGGAAGGAAGGTCTTACTCCAGATCTCTCTAGAACTGCCTGGCCCACAGGTTCTTGGACCATGGTTAATACTGACAACACCTTAATTGCCACCTGGTCCAGTGGTGTTCAGCAATCTGGTGGCCGAGATCACCACATGATTGAGCAAGAGGGATTTCACCTTGTGACCATGAAGTCCCTTTGGGCCTCGGAGGAACACCTGAGGGAACGCTACACTGACCCAAAAGACCACCCATTCTTTCCATGGGTGGGTGGAGTGCATGGTCACAGGGCTAGCTGTGGCCCTGGTGTGGGAGAGACTGAATGTGGCAAAGACAGGATGAGGGATGTTTGGGGAGACAGAGCCAGTGGCCTCTAAGGCATCATTTGTGGGGACTTCTGCATTCCAGTTGGCAGGAATGTCACTCAAGGCAGTGACTCTGCAAAAAGTGCTGAACAAGGAATCTGCCTATGCTTTAAACCAGAGGAACTGGTTAGCCACATCCTGTGCCTATAACTGGGTCAATGAATAAGAGGTGGACAAAGCAGCGGTCCCCTTCAGTGTGCTTGATGCGTCCTTAGACACAGCTCTTCATTCCACTGACTTGGAAGCAATAGGATCAATCATTGTTTTCTAAGACATATTTATCTAGAAAACTTAAAGTGACACGTGGCAGGCGTGAGTTTCTATTGCGTGGTGCTGGTCTCCTTAATCATCTGCTGCCATCCCCCCCCCCAAGCTCCCAGCATGTGGGGCAATGCCCTCAGCTGTCATTCCTCTCACTTATCTTGATGATGATAGACCCAACCTGATCTTTTATTAAAATTGGGAGCCATCTTGCCACAAAGCCATGAAAAGATAATTTCGGCTTTACTATAAATTACTGCAAATTCTGAATCTGCTTGGAATGCCTGCCCGTGCCTTGAACTCACCCATGCCTGACTCTCTGACCAGATAGCAGCCCTCTCTGAAACTTTAGTGACACCTCATAAATATGGGCCTTCCCTGGCCAGACAACGACCCTCTCTGAGGCTCTAATGGTCCTCATAAATTCTGATGTTGGGGCCAGCAAAAAAAAAAGTAAACTACCATTAGTGTGATGCTTGTCAGAGTTCTGTTATCTGTAAACCCCCTTTGTGTAACTTTCTGGGCTATAAAGCTGGGCTGTAGGAAAGGTGGGGTGCTGTCTTGTTCCCGCCATTTTGGGAGGGAGAAGCAGCCCGGCCGGTCGAAATAATAAGCTTGCTTTAATTTGATTTTAATTGGAGTCAGTGGTCTTTTCTTGAATCCTGGTCTAACAATGGCAGTTTGGTTTTGAACTGTTTCCCCCTCTCCTGGTGCTCATTCATGGGTTGTCTACCTCTGGCCCCTAAATAGCTCCTCAATTCATGTCCATTCGTACTCCGTGCCATCAGCAACACAGGGCCACAGTGTAGAGCTGGAGAATCACAAGATTGGAGTTCAGTCCCAGCATTGCCACTTGCTTGCAATGGGATCAGGAAAAGTCTGCCTGATAGAAACACAACTAGGTTTTACCTTCCCCTCTTCTTGAATGACGCAGCCTAAGAGAGATCAACTCACAGGTCCCTTCCAGCTCTAGAAGTTGGATTTGTGAACTGAAATCTCAGTCAGTCCATGTATCCCTGCTTGATGAAATAAGGAAGGAAAGGAGCCTTTAAAGTTATTATATTTTGTCTCCTTCATTTAGAAGGACAAACACAGCAGTGGTGCCTGGTGTGACTCTTTGATCTTCAGGCAGAATTACAGCATTGGACCTCATTGTATTTCCTCCAGGCAAAGCAGGTCCTGCCGCCGTGTTTTTACCTACATCATTCCCTCTCTGTTACCATTCATCCAGCCAACTTATATTAAGTGCCTAGTATATGCCAGACCCTGGGATGCAAAGATTGTGTTAGTCAGCTTTCTGTCACTATAATGAATACCCGAGATTAACAATTTATAAAGAGGAAAGGTTTATTATGCCTCACAGTTTTGGAGGTTTCAGCCTGTGATTGATTGGCTGTATTATTTTGGGCCTGTGGTGAGCCAGTACATCATGGGGGGAGTGGACAGCAGAGCAAAACTGGTAACACAAACCAGACAGCAAAAGAAAGGAAGAGACCATAATCCCTTCCAGGACACACCCAATGGCCCAAGGCTCTCTCACAAGGCCCCACCTCTAAAAGGTTTCCCTACCTCCCAATAGCATTACCCGGGGAAGCAAGCCTTTAACACAGGCCTCTGGCAGACATTTACTACCCAAACTATAACAAAGATAAAACGTCAAGGTCTGCTGGGACACTCAGCCTCCCTCAGAGCCTCCCACAGACAACTACAGGGCAAGGTGGACCATTCAGAGGGCTGAGCTTGGTCACGGGTCTGGGGCTTAGGGAAGGCTCCCTGGAGGGCCACCTATGCTGTGTTCTGGGGTGCACAGAAGTCATCCAGCTGAAAGGAAGTGGGAGGGAAAGCACCTCAGGCAGAGGGAGCATTGCAGATCAAGCAGGAGGCCGACTCCAGCCAGCTCCTAGATCTCCTTAGGACTTCCAGGCTGCTGCCTGCATGGGTTTCTTTTTCTGTCCTTTCCTGGTTCAGTAAAGATGCCAAACTCTTGTTTGTAGCCTCTGTTGGACTCCAGCTCCTGTTCTCTTGCCAGATCCCACCTCCACCCCTTCAACTCCTCATCTGTGACTCACCTGTGCGCTCCTGAATGCTGGAAGGATCCACAGTGAACGAGAAATGAGTGCTGACTGCCTCGAAGTCGACACATCTGTAGTCCTAGTCACTCACCTCTGAGTGACTGTTGCCCAATTACCCTACCTGAGCCTCAATTTCCTCATCTCTAAAATAGGGTTTATAAGAGTGATTTCCTCTTCATAGAGCTATAACGAGGATTAGCTAAAAAAAAAAATTACCTATAAATTCTAAGAAAGAGACTATCTCCTTGTTATTTGGGTGGCAGGATGGTGCAGAAGTTAAGAATGGTGATAGAGAGGGAATGATGTGGACTCTGAAGCCAGAGAGCCTCAGCTTGAGTCTCAGTTCTGTGTGAATTTGGGCCCAGCACTCAACTTCTCTAGGCCTCAGTTTTCCCACCTTTAAAATAAGGAATATACTTCATAGGCTTGTTGAATTATAAAATCAATGAATATATGTAAATTGCCTCAATTTACATATATTGTTTATAAATTTTATAAAGCTGTTATCCTTCTCATTAATCTGGACTCAGGGGAGGGGGAGCTGGCAGCAGTGACAGGACTAGCTAAACTTTCTGGGTGAGGTCAGTTGAGTGGACCAGTCCTCTGCCATGATTCAGGATTCCTAAGTGAGCTTTCCTACCTGCTACCCAGTCCCTCCTCTCCCCAGGGCCCTTCCTCTCCCCAGGTCTCACTTCCCCTTCTCTAAAAATATGGAGGCCAATTGAGAGGATCTCAGAGGTAAGGCCCTCAAAGGCCTTAGGAGAAAAGCAGAGGCAGGGACTCAGATGACAAAGCAGAATTTTAAGGTGACATTTTGAAGCACCCTGAAGGCCAGCAAGCAGGAACACTGTGATAGTCACCCTGACACACTGCTTGGGGAAGGTTGACTGTACAGATGAGGGACCTGATTTCTGCATAGGACCAGAAGAGATGAGAAAACCCACCCTCGGTCACCCCCAAGTTCCTTGCCAGTGTGCAGCAGTGTGGCACTGTAATAACTCCCATGCTGGTGTCAACAATCCCATTTACTGCAGAAGCATAAAATATTCATGCTGAGAAAGGCCTGGGGAGCTTCAGCAAATGCTTCCCAGGGGGGCAGCTGTGCCAGGGCCTTGACTTCAGGGGAAAGGAGCTGCCTCCTCTGCCTGGAATCTGTGTGTCAAGAGGACATGACGGCCCAGAGTGCTCTGAGCACAGTTCCCTAGTGGGAGGGGCTGACTCAGGATGGGGGGGGGGGGGGGGGGGGGGGGGGGGGGGGGCTGTGATCCCCAGGAGAGGGCTCTTCTGAGATCAGATTTGAATCCGAGATTCAAATGGAGGGTGAGCTGCCTCGGGGAGCTAACCTGCCAGTCAAGTCAGAGGGAGGCAAAGGTCAAGGATCAAGGACATTCTTCTTTGCTGGTAACCTCTCTGCAGGGGGTATTGGCTAGGCCCTTGTAGGACTGGAACTCAGTTCACTATTTTTACAGAGTGCTAAGGACAAGGCCTAGTGCCAGAGGTACAATCAAGAATAAAATACAGCCTATGTCCACCTCGTTAGGTTGAAAGCACAGACCTGGACACACAATTAAAATGTAACAGCCCAGTGGTAGCCTGGTGTGGTGGCACACGCCTGTAATCCCAGCAGTTTGGGAGGCTGAGGCAGGAGAACCGCGAGTTCGAAGTCAATCTCAGCAAAACCGAGGCCTAAGCAACTCAATGAGAACCTGTCTCTAAATAAAATACAAAATAGGGCTGGGGATGTGGCTCAGTGGTCAAGTGCCCATGAGTTTAATCCCTGGTACCAAAAAAAAAAAAAGAATGAGGCACTGCTTCATATGCCATCGGAAAAGATGTACAGGAACATGAAGTAGAAAACGCAATGTCCACAATTCCTAGAGCAAAGTCCCATTATGCAATAACAACAACAACAACAAAATACACATGTGTGTCTGCTCATAAGCATGAGCACAAGCTTGCCCACATGTGAAATCCTTCTTGGGAAAATACACAAGAAAATTAAAATGATTTCCTTTGGGATGGCACTGGGCACTGTTCTTACTTGTATTCTCTGCATTTTAATAATTTAAAAATAGTTTAAAAGATTAGGATAATATAGTAAGTGCAATCTTGCAAATGTATACAGCATATTTTTGAGGTAGAGATGTGGGAGGCTGTGGAATATCTCTTTGAAACAAAGGTTGGGTGAGACCTCTATTATGGTGAGGAAGTTTAGCACCTCCACCCCATTTATTTATTTATTTATTTATTTATTTATTTATTTATTTATTTATTTATTTATACCAGGGATTGAACCTAGGGGTATTTAACCATGGGCCATATCCCCTACCCTTTTTATTTTTTAATTTGAGACAGGGTCTCAATAGGTTGCTTACAGTCTCATTAAGTTGCTGAGGCTGGCTTCAAACCTGTGATCCTCCTGCCTCAGCCTACTGAGCCACTGGGATTACAGGCATGCACCACCGTACCTGGCTCCCCAGGCCCACTCCTTATTATTTTAAACAGGTTGGGCAGGTATAGAAGATTGGAGAAATTAGTGGAAGAAAGCTGACATATAGGTAGTCAGCCAACTCCAGTCCCCAAGGATGCACTCAACTTGGGTACCAGATATTTATAGGAACATCAGGCGGTTAGATGCTAGGACTTTTCATTATGATCCTTATAACTACCCCTAGCAATAGGTAGGCTCATTGTTTTCCAGAGATGAAGACATTGAGGCACAGAGAAGTTAAGTATCTTGCCAGTAAGTGGTCAAATTTGGAACCCAACTCAAACCTGACTAAATTCAAAGCCCACGCTTTTCTCACAAAGCTCCGTGGAATTGCCTTGGAACTTCTCTTTTGGCCACAGAGATGCAAAAATCCCCAATAAACAGTGACCCCGCCTCTGGTTTGCCACCAGCACGGCATCTTTAGGCTGACACTTGTGGTGCTACTATTACCCTTCATTGGCCTTAGTTCTACCCTGGGCAGCAATGACGCTTCGGTATGCAAATGCCTGTTGCCACCGACCTGGATCTTCTTAACAAATATCTCTACTTTCTTCAACTTTTGATATGACATTATCTTTAAATACTTTACTGTTCCTTTAATCTGACTCACCTTAGTGATTTTTAAAAATTGCTCTCAGATTTACTGATACTGTGATGGAGTAATTGGTATCACACCTGCCCTCTTAGGCTGGGGATATAGCTCAGATGGTAGAGTGCTTGCCTAGCATGCACAAGGCCCTGGGTTCAATCTCCAGCACCACCAAAAACCAAAACAACAACAAAAAGCTTTCCCTCTTTCCCTGAACAACTATAAAACTGGACAAAATGCACATAGTAATTTTTTTCAGGCACTGGGCAACAGGAAGCACTGGACTACGATCCTAGAGAGTAGGGAAACACATGAGATGAGCACCATCTAGGGGCATGCTCAGAAGCACAACCAGGGAGTGAACCTCAAGTGAAGAGGTACAGTCTTGCAGAGCTGAGGATGTGGAGAACAGAGGTCAGGAGTCTTAGTAGCCTGAAACTTGTGAGGCAGGTTTAGATGGTGGTGCTTGGGATTTTGGAGAAAACTGGGTAGAGGAGAGGTACTCAGGAGTCCACAGGGGGCCCCTTCAGTCTTTGGCTGAAGTCTGGCTGTGAATGAGTACATCTCTCGGTGAGATCCCAAGAATCCCAACAGAGAGTTGCTTCTGCAGAACTGAGAGATACAAGGGGCTCCTAGAAGGTGCATAGTGCTCAAATATGTTGGATATGCCCAGGCTGACTGGAGAGACCTTAGGAATCACTTAGAAACCTTGAAAGGCTATGCAGTAGAATTAAGGATCATGCCCTTGAGTAAGAGTCATGACCAACATTAAAGACAAAATCAATCAGGCACAGTGACACAACACCTGTAATCCCAGCTACTGGGGAGGCTGAGATAGGAAGGTCACGTCTTTAAGGACAGCCTGGGCTACTTAGTTAGATGCTATCTCAAAAAAATTTTAGGGCTGGGCAAGATGGTGTACAACTGTAATCCCAGTGGCTTGGGAGGCTCAGGCAGGAGGTTCCTGAGTTCAGAGTCAGCCTCAGCAACTTAATAAGGCCCTAAGCAACTCAGTGAGATCCTGTCTTTAAATAAAATATAAAAAAGAGCTGAGAGGCTGAGGATATAGCTCAGTTTGTAGAGTGCTTGCCTTGCATGCACAAGGTGCTGGATTCAATCCCCAGCACCATCAAAAAAAAAAAAAAAAAAGCTGTGGATGTGGCTCAGGGGCTAAGCACTCCTGGATTCAATCCCTAGTACCAAAAAAAAAAAAAACAACAACAACAAAAAAAAGGTAATCTTTGCAACATCATGGAAAAATCTCAGAAACATTAGGTTGTCTGAAAGAAGGTAAACACAAAAGAGAACATATTTATGATTCCATTTCTATAAAATTATAAAACAGGGGCTGGGGTTGTGGCTCTGCAGTAGAGCACTTGCCTAGCATGTGTGAGGCACCACATAAAAATAAATAAATAATAAAGGCATTGTGTCCATCTACAACTAAAAAAGATATATATTTTAAAAATTATAAAACAGACACAACTAAAAAAATGAAATCAGATCAGTGGCTGCCTAGGAAGGGAGGTTTGTAGATCGACAATAAAAGGACAGAGAGCATCTTTCTAGGGTAATGGGAAAGTTCTATGTGTTGAATGAAGTTGTGGTTACATGGGAATATATATTTGTCAAAATTTACTAGGCACACGAATGGTGTGAAAATTCTTTGTGTATAATCAGTGACTTGAAAAATTGTGCTCTATATGTGTAATATTAAATGAATTGCATTCTTCTATCATGTATAACAAATTAGAGTTTTTTAAAAAAAAGGTACACACACACACACACACGCACAAAAAAAAAACTTACTAGGCATGGCATGGTGGCACATGCCAATAATCCCAGCTACTTGGGAGGCTGAGGTAGAATGATTGCAAGTTCTAGGCCAGGCTTGGCAACTTAGTCTCAAAAATAAAAAACAGAGGGAGGAAAAATGTGGGGGATTGTGAACTGAAATCAATTTCCACGCATGTATGAGTTTGTCGGGATGAACCCAACGACAATGTGTAACTATAAAGCTCTGGTGAAAAAAAGAGAAATAAAGAAAAAGAACTGAGAATATACCTCAGTGTTTTAGTTAGCTTTGTATCACTGTGACCAATATATCTGACAAAAATCTGATAGAAGAGGAAAAGTTTAATTGACTTACAGGTTTAGAGGTTCAGTCCATGGTGGGCCAATTCCATAGTTCTAGGCCTAAGGTGAAGCAGAACATCATGGCGGATATGGCTGAGGAAAGTACATGGCCACCAGAAAACAGAAAGAGAGATAGAGGGAGAGAGAGAGAGAAAAAAACAAGAGAGAGCGCCCAGCTCACCAGGAACAAAATATAAATCCCAAAGTCCCCAGTGACCTTCCTCCAGCCATACCAGATCTACCTTGGCACCCTGCATTTCAGTGAATTCCACAGTTACCATCCAATTAATCTATCAGTGGATTAGTCCATTGATTTGGTTAAAGATCTCATAATCTGATCATTTCATTTCTTTCATTTTCTCCCACATGAGCATTTAGGAACACCTTCTATCTAAATCATAACAAGTGCCTCTGGGTTCAATCTCCAGTACTAAAATAAATAAATAAATAATGCACCCTTGAGCTTTATATTCAAATGTGCATTTTATTTGTAAATTATTTCTGAAGAAGTTTGATTTTATATATAAGAAAAAGATATATTGAACATCTACTAGATGCCAGTTTATAAACTGAGAAGAAAGAAAGAAGAAAGAATGAACAAAGAGGAAGTAGTTGAAAAGGGATAGCAGACAGGGGCCCTGAGGAAATGAGGAGGAAGACCCCCGTCCACACAGAGGGGTTTGCCCCAGCCAACAAAATGGATACTGTGGCCAGAGGGAAGGAGGGCAGAGGGAAAGGAGCTGTCTAGGAAGGACCATTGAGCCATACCATGGGGCCAGCTGAACCTGGCGACCTGATCTCCCAAGGCTGGGATTTCTCCAGCATCATTCAGTAACCCAGAGGAAGGAGGAGGTCCACCACAGAGGATTTAGAATAAAAGGAAGAGAAGTACAGACGGTGAGAACTGAAGGTTTTGACAAGCAGTTGTGATGATACACAGGGCTCCACCAGGAGAGAAGGGCGTGGAGGCAGGAGGGCCATGGAAGGGGAAGCTGTAGGTAGGAGGGTAAGGGAGCATGCTAGGGACCAGGAGAGGGGGAGACTGAGGCTGGTCTGCCTTGGCAGCTGGAGGCTCCTGATGTGCTGCTCTTCAGCTCACAAAGCACTTAAGATTTCCTTGGCACCCTGCATTTCAGTGAATTCCACACATTGGTTGAAAGCCTATTGTATAGGAATCCAAACTGTCTTGTAAAGGAAGTTTGTGTAGGTTGTTTCCACCTAATAGAAGTTAAATTCTCCTGGGTCTGTATTCATACAGTTCTTCACCCGCCTACCTCAGCATTTAACTTCACACTGCATTTTAAAATGGAGAAGCTAAATATCTACCCCAAATTAAAGTTCTCAAACTCTTTAACCAGCAATTTCGCTTCTAAGAATTCATTCTTATGGGTGTGTTTGCTTCGGTATGTAACAATTTCTGTACAAGACCATTCATTTTATTACTATTTGTAATAGCCACCCTAGGAGGAATAGCATCACTGGTTAACAAGAACAGGGAAATTCTTTAGGAACTGAAATGAACCAATTTTGAGTTATATGTTTGTTTTTTTGTTTTTTGAACCCAGGAGTGCTTAACCACCGAGCCACATCTCCAGCCCTTTTTAATATTTTTGTTTAGAGACAGGGTATCTCTCTGAGTTGCTTAGATGCCTCGCTAAGATTCCAAGGCTAACCTTGAACTCACAATCCTCCTGCCCCAGCCTCCCAAGCTGCTGGGATTACAGGCATGCGCCATCATGCCCGGCTTGAGGAAGTAATGTTTAAAGTGAAAATGAATATAAGGCACAAAACAGGGGGCAAGATGTTTTATCATTTCTATACAAGTAAACACACAGCTGGGCATGGTGGTGCATGCCTGTAATCCCAGCAGCTCAGGAAGCTGAGGCAGAAGGATAGAGAGTTCAAAGCCAGCCTCAACAATTTAGAGAGGCCCTAAGTAACTCAGCCAGACCCTGTCTCTAAATAAAATGAGAAAAATAGCAATGTAGATGTGGCTCATTGGTCCATTACCCCTGAATTTAATCCCTGGTACCAAAAAAAGAGTAAACACGCAGATAGTAGTCCCTGTCCTTGTCCATGAGAGATACATTCCAAGACTCCCAGTAGACGCCTGAAAGAAAGAATAGTGATGAACCTTTTGTACACTTTGTTTTGGATTGGAGGTATAGCTCAGTGGCAAAGTGTGAGTTTGCATGCATGAGACCTTGCATTCAACCCCCAGTGTCAAATAAATAAATAAATTATATGCATGTGTATTTATACACATACTGTTTTCTCCTATATATACATACCTATGGTAGTTTCATTAAATTAAATTAATTTAATGGAATTAAATTAAATATAGTAAGAGATTAGCAACAATTTATAGTAGATCTCAACATGACATTTTCTTTCCTTATTGAGTTGAAAACTCACAACTTTTCTCATAAAAAGAAGCACTTTACAGTCTCCCTCTAGCATAACCAGATTGCCAGCATCACTATTCTTGTATTTTTGGGCCATTATTAAGTAAAATAAGGATTACTTGAACACAAGCATTGTAAATTGAAGCCATCAATCAGACAACTGAGACAGCTACTAATAAATGACTAATGGGTGGGTAACATGTACAGTCGAGACACAGTGGTCAAAGGACTGATACACATCGTGGACAGGACAGAGTAGGACAACATGAGACCATATCATACTACTCAGATTGGTGTGCAATTTAAAGTGTGAATTGAACTAGCTCAATGTCATGTACCCGTAATCCCAGCAATCTGGCTGAGGCAGGAGGGTCTAGAGGTTTGTGGCCAGTGTTGGCAAAATAACCCTTATGAATTGTTTATTTCTGGAAATTTCCATTTCTTATTTTCAGATCATGGTTATAACCAAAATGATCGAAAGTGAAATCACTGATAAAAGGGAACTGCTGAGGACACTTAGGAACTGGAAACCAGTTACTCTGGGGGGATGGGAAGGGGCAGACTGCAGCACGGAGATGGGAGGAAGGTTTACTGTATATTGTACACTCTTGTTTACCTTTTTGAATTCACGATTTTGTGTGATTTTACCCTTAAAAATTGGGAGAATGAGAGAATGTGAGATAAAGACATTGCATTTGTTAGTGTGGCTAGACAGGATAACTACAACTACAACTCTAAGCCAGGTGCGGGCACACAACCATAATCCCAGTCCTGTAATCCCAGCAATTCAGGAGGCTGAGGCTGGAGGATCGCAAGTTCAAAGTCAGCCTCAGCAACTTAATGAGACCCTAAGCAACTTAGCAAGATCCTGTCTCAAAATAAAAGATAAAAAGGGCTAGAGATGTGGCTCAGTGTCTGAGCACGCCTAGGGTCAACTCCCAGTACAAGCAAATAATAATAATAAATTACCATGGGAGAGAGTTCATCTCAGGTAGAGGCCTTCCTTCAACTTCACAAAGTGGCAAGATGACAGGGTTGGGTGTTAGGGTCTGTAAACAAATCAAGATGGCACCTGGCATTTTGCCAGAGGGAGTGGTTTGTGAAGTAACGCCAGCGAGCCATTAAGTGTGGAGATTCCTTATTGGTTGACTGCTGTATCTAGTTTATGTTAATTAAGATAAGCTGTGTGTAATGTATATATACCCCTCCTGTCCTACAATAAACAGCTCCCACTCCTGATGTATCAATGTACACAAGTTGCTCGTCACCACCCCCCCACCCCCCCACCCCCGGTTATTTTGCTGCAGCCGGACTGCGGCAGTTGGGAATGCAGCTCAGTGGTAGAGCACTTGCCCAACATGGGCAAAGCCCTGGGTTCTATGTTGGGTTAAACACTAATCAGGACCTGGACTCTAAAGAATGTGGTCATGAAGGAAATAGAGAGGGGGAGCTGACCACTTCCCTTATCTTCAATCTTCAGGTGAGAACCAAAAGCAGAGTGACCCTGGTTGAAAAGTAAAAAAAAAAAAAAAATCATTCATAAAACATCTGAGGAAATCCACTTGCAGACTGGACGTGCAACCTATCCTGTATATTACCCATTTGTAGGCGTGGTGTGGATTTCCATTGTATCCCTGTCTTTTGCTGAGGAGTGAGTAATAAAATGTCCCCTCTCTCCGTTAAGTCCTCTAAATTCATTTGTTCTTTATTTTAGGTATTGGGGATTGAACTCAGGAATGCTTAACCACTGAGCCACATCCCTAATCCTTTTTATTTATTTATTTTGAAACAGGGTCTCTCTGAGCTGCTTAGGGTCTCACTTAGTTGCTGAAGCTGGCCTCAAACTTGAGATTCTCCTGCCTCCACTTCAAAAATTGCTGGGATTACAGGCGTTCACCACCATGCCTGGCCCCAAATTCTTTCTTTGGGATTGGTGAATAGTAAGCAAGTAATAGATAAAGCTGAACTGTTGAGAGAGCGACAGAAACATCTCTTTTAACAGTAATAACAAGAGCCTCCAGGAAGTTCAGGTCATGTGCCATTCCACATATCTTCTTGGATGTCATGATGAAGGAGGCCTCTTTAACTTTTTTTTCCTTCTGAGTTCCTCTCTTCTACAGCTACCTTGGATTCCAGAAACTACAGGTCTAGTTGATAAGCATCTTCTTTTTTTTTTTTTTGGTGCTGGGTTTGAACCCAGGGCCTTGTGTATGCAAGGCAAGCACTCTACCTACTGAGCCAGAACCCCAGCCCCTTAGTTGATTTATTTTAACATCCATTAAAACTCTACTGTGGCTGGACGTAGTGGCTCACTCCTATAATCCCAGCGGCTTGGAAGTCTGAGGCAGGAGGATCCTGAGTTCAGAGCCAGCTCAGCATAGTGAGGTGCTAAGCAACTGTGTGAGACCCTATCTCTAAATAAAATACCAAATAGGGCTGGGGATGTGGCTCAGTGGTCAAGTGCCCCTGAGTTCAATCCTCAGTATCCACCCCCCCCCACCCGCCAAAAAAAAAAAAAAAAAAAAAAAAAACCTCTTCTGTATGTCCTGCACAAAGCTAATTAAGCCCATAGTGAAGAGAAAAATGAATAAAACAGAACCTTGACCTCAAGGGGCCCCTAATCTGCCAGGAACAAAGTTACCTAACAGATGGGAAAGTGCTTTAGAAATGAAACCCTCCTTTACAAAAGAAAAGCATCAATACTTTCTCTGGAAGCAGAATTTACAGAGACATCCTTATCAGAGTCAGCCACAGATCCTGCCCGGGAGGAAGAGGTTAGGCCATAAAGCTCACTGCTCCAGAAACATTCAGACAAATTGGTAGGAAAAGAGGTTTCATTCAAAGCCGGCTCTGAAGGAAGATGAAGTCCCATCTCTGAAAAACCTGGAAACCAGCAGAACTTTTTTAAGGAGAAGAGGCAGGAGGTGATAATGGCAGGTGATATACACATGCAGATTTAGTTAGCCTGTGTTAGACTTGGGTGGGCAACCTCTGCCCCATCTTCTTGGGCACCTGTCAGGGTGGGGATTGCAGTGGCCAGCCTCCACTCACCAAGAGGAAGCCAATCCCCATTTCAGATTGGGGTGGGGAAGTGGGACAGATTCCGACTTTCAAGAGAAGCAGCAGAGCTGAAGACCAGTTCTGTTAGCACAAAACGACCGAGCTGGGTGCAGACCTCACAGATCAGCACAGCCTTTATTCAGCGGCGGAGTCATGCTTCTGGTGGACCCACTTTCCTGATAGAAAATGAGCCTATGGCCAGAGAGGGATTCTGAGCTTATATATGTTCCACTGAGAGTTGACTTAATTGTTGACAGAATGTGTCAGTTTGGGCCCTCAGGAAGCAGGTTTGTGAGAATTTGAAATTAGTTTTTACTGGGCAATATTTTTACTTGGAGAAGAATGGAGGGTCTGGGGTCAGCGTTCAGTACTTATCTCTTTCCCTCCAAGGTCCCATTGTACTGTCACTGGGAAAAGATTTATTTGGGGAAGGATCAATGCTTTGGCTTCTGCCCAGAGACTGCCATTCTAGGCTTGATAGATATCTCCTTCCTGGGGATTGTCTTGCCACTGGGTGGTGTTTGCTTCCTTTCTAGGGATTGTCCTGTCACTGGAAAAGGATGTATTGGGAAAGGATCAATGTTATCAATGTGTTGCCTTCTTCCTCACTCCCTCTTCCCAGGCCACACGATTTTGGGGGTTTTTCATTTCCCATATCTCACAGGTTCAGCAAACCAAGTCCCATACACCAATTCGAAAGCACAACCTGTTCTTACAAATAAGCCCGGCATGGTGGTGCATGCCTGTAATCCCTGGGGCTGAGGAGGCTGAGGTAGGAGGATCGTGAGTTTAAAGCCAGTCTCAGCAATTTAGTGAGGCCCTGAGTAACTCAGTGGGACCCTGTCTCTAAATAAAATACAAAACAAAAAACAAAAAAAGGACTGGGGATGTGGTTCAGTGATTAAGGGTCCCTGGATTCACTCCCCAGTACCAAAAAAAAAAAAAAAAGCCACCCAAAGTTTTAAGGGAATGCAGTCAAGTCGGTTCATATTGTCAATGGCTGCTTTTAGGCTAAGATGGTGGAGTTGAGTAGTTGGTACAATTACTGTATGACCCAAAACACCGAACATTATGTTTTGGCTGGTCCTTTATTGTGTAGAATGAGAACAAAGAAAGCCTGTTTATCCAGAACTTGCTACTCAAAGGGGTCTGGCACCTTCACCTGTGCTTGCCAGAGACTCAAAAGCAGGTGAGGAGTGGGAAAGCTTTGTAGCTGGAAAGAGGGAGGCTTCAGGTGTGCTTTGAGGCTGTTGCTTTTGTTAGGTAGTAGCTAGCCATGAGCAGTGAAACTCATGATGAGATCATAAAGTATTCTTTCAATTACTTTAGGGTCCTTCTTTAAACTATCTTCAGAAATCACATGGTGGTAGTTAGCCTGTAGAAAATAAACAAAAACAAGGGAGCTATCTGTAAAACACATCAAGAGAAAAGAATTAATGGGACTAACTCTTGACAGGGTCCACGGAGGTTAATGCGAAGTTAGGAATTATGGCTCCAAGTGTTACCAAGTGTCTGGGAAGGAAGATTTCTGGAGTAGCGCAGGCGCACTCATGTAACTTCTGACCAGCTATTGACCCCAGTGCCACGTTAACATGGGATTGACTGGTAGATGATGCCTCCCTAATAGGATGGCCACCATGACAGGCCACCAACCAGGGTCAAAAACTCCACCACCCAACATGAAGGAGGAGTTGAACACCTGATTGGCAAAGAGTACAGAAGGTGGTCCCCAGCTCTCCTAGTAAACAGCAAACAGTAATAAACTTGGAGACAGCATCGTCTCCTTTGCCATTCTCGGCTCAGAGATGGCCCACTCTCTCTTTCGAGAATGTTCCTTGCTCGAGTCTCACTTTGCTTATACTTCACTTTGACCTCACTTTCAATTACAATAAAGTTCTCTTGCATGACTTTTGGTGCTTGACTTTAAATTTTTCTTTCATTGGAACACAAGAACTGAGGTTTGGAGTTTCAGCTCCCTGCTTTCAATTGTGACACTTTGGTCTGTGGAACCAGAGGATCCAAAGGGATTGATTAGGGGAGCATATTTGGCTTTTTTTTTAAATTATTGATTCTAAGTACAAAACAGGGACAAAAATTAAGGAAGCTGTCAGTTATTAATCAAATCCTGGTTGCTTTGGGCCAGTTGTTACAGTAGTTACTATGGTTCCTGGACTGGGTACTAGAAGTAGCAGCCTAAGTTCTGACTTGCAGATAGTAATCTTGCTCCCTGGGCTGGTTACTGTCCCAGAAGAAATATCTCCAGAGAAGGGTCCTAGGTCAGAAACAGAAGGCTTCTTGGCATACATGACAAAAAAGAAAATCAATACAAGCCTGGCAAAGGCATAGACCCAAGGTTTACTTAGGAAGTAGACACACATTTAAGGGAGAATGCGGGCCATCTAGAGAGTAAGAAGCAGCCCTGACTTGGGCTAGGGTTCCAATATTTATAGAAGGGCTGTATCAGGGGCCAGACTGGAGGTGGATCCTGGCACAATGTCAAGCCATTTTACGAGGGCATAGGCCAAGGGCCTGTTGCTCAAGATTGACAACTGTGCTTTCTACATCTCAATGGCTTGTGTTTCCTTTAACATTCAGTATTTCTCTCTTTATTCTAAATCCCTATCTCGGGGCTGGGGATGTGGCTCAAGCAGTAGCGCGCTCGCCTGGCATGCGTGCGGCCCAGGTTCGATCCTCAGCACCACATACAAACAAAGATGTTACGTCCGCCAAAAATAAAAAAATAAATAATAAATATTAAAAAAAAATAAATAAATACATCCCTATCTCACTACCTTACAGAAATTTTAGAAAGATTAACCACAGAAAAGGCACCCAACTGTTGAACCACGATGCAAAGAAAAGACCACCGGCTCCAGTTTTAAATCAAATTAAAGCAAGCTTATATTGTTTACACAAAGAAAGCTGATCAGCAGCTATTTCTCCCAACCCCCGGCTAGAGACCAGCCCCCCAGCTCTCCAGGAAAAAGGTTTTATAGCACAAAAAGTCGCAAACTGGGGTGTCTTAAGAACCTACAACTAACAGGATTTTGATAAGCATAATTCAAAGGCAGATAGTAGGCTAATAATCTACATGGCTTAACATTTCAAGGTAGGGAATAAATTCAGATTCCAACATCAGAATTTATGAGGCTCCACTGAGGTTTCAGAGAGGGTTGTTATCTGGTCAGGGGGAGCCAGGATTTATGAGGTGCCACTAAGGTTTTAGAGAGGGTTGTTATCTGGTCAGGGAAAGTCAGGCATGAGTGAGTTCAAAGCATTGGCAGGAATTCCAAACAAATTTAGGAATCGTAGTAATTTTTAGTAAAACAGAAATTCACTTTTCATGAATTTGTGACGAGATGGCTCCTAATCTTAAGATGAAATTAGGCTGGGTTCATCACCAACCAAGTTCCTTGACATATTGTGGGTTGCAATGAATGCTATTCACTATATTATAGTCATCTGCAAACTCAGAGTTCCTTTAATGCCTGCTCTATGACTTTGTCCTAATTGTTCCTGCTTCTATCATAGGGTCTGGCACACAGTAGGTGTTCAGTAAATAATTTAATGAGTGGAAACTGGCATTGTGGCACACACCTGTAATCCCAGCAACTCTGGAGGCTGAGGCAAGAGGATACCAAGTTCAAGGTCTGCCTCAGCAATTTATCTAGATCCTAAGCAATTTAGCAAAACTGTCTCAAAATAAACACTAAAAAGGCCTGGAATGTAGCTCAATCCCTATAAAGTCCTTGCTTAGCATCTGGATGGCCATCTTAAGTGACAGCTGCCATTTTAAGGAAAAAGTTTCACTTTCCTGCCCAAGGGCCTTTCTAAGAAAGGCTCACCACTCCCTCATACCAACCCAACCCCTAACCACCCGCATTAGGACCTGCCTGGCTCTGATTCCTGAGCCTGCCCCATGAAAGTCCCAGAACTCAAGCCTGTGTTGCCTCTCTCTCCTATAGAGAGATGGCCTTTATTTGTCAGCTCTGAAAAATAAACTCTGGTGTGCATCTCTGCCTGGTCTCCATCTTTCATTTCTTGCTTACCTGTCTCTTGTTCCTCACTTTCCTTTCAGCCCTGAAAACATGCAGTGAGCTTCCAATCCCTTTGTGCACAAAGCCAGAACTAACCCTGCCCTTCTCCATTACTGAACCGTAAAGTCTCCTTTTCTCTTAATTAGTTTGAGGTTGCTTCTCTTTATCAACAATCTTGCTTGTTACACAGCCAAATGCTGTTCTGTGGTCATGCAGGGCTTCAAGTTCCATTCAGATGTATTCAACCAGCAGTAACAGACACCTGTTTGGGGCCGGGCATGGCAGCACATGCCAGTAAACCCAGTGGCTCAAGAGGCTGAGGAAGGAGGATCACGAGTTCAAAGCCAGCCTCAGCAAAAGCATGGCACTAAGCCACTCAGTGAGACCCTGTCTCTAAATAAAATACAAAATAGGACTGGGGGTGTGGCTCAGTGGTCGAGTGCCTCTGAGATCAATTCCCAGTACCAAAAAAAAAAAAAAGACATCTGTTTTGTGCTAGGCATTGGGGACTTGGAGATGTTGAAGACAATGAATAAAATAAAGGCCCTACCCTATAAGAATTCACAGGTTCGTGGAGGAAATGAACATGTCAGAAAATGCTAACTGGTCAGATAGAGGTTAGTTAACACAAGAAGCTATTAGAATACAAAAACTCAGCATTTACCCCACTCTGGGGGACCTGGAATTACTCAGGTGAAAAAAGCCAGGAGCAGAGACCCTGCCGAGTAAAACACAATGTGTACAAAGATCACAAACCCTTGGGTTTTCTTAGAGGAGTATTGTGCAATAAACTCCTTGTGTCCATGGGAATGTTCTATTTCCATGTGATCCATTGTGTATCCTCTGGCTATGTGGACAGTACAACCGAGAAAACAAACTTTTTTTAGATTTTAATTTAACTAAAATTTAAATTTAGCCAAGATATAGAAGCAAACGGAATGTCCATTGATGGATGAATGGGTAAAGAAAATGTGGTATATACTCACAAAAGAATATTATTTGGTCTTAAAAAAGAAATCTTGCCACATGGGACATCATGGAAAAACCTGGAGGACATGCTAAGGGAAACAAGACAGTCACAAAAAAGGCAAGGACTGTGTTATTCCACTTATATAAGGTACTCAGAGTAGTCAAAATCAGTGACAGAAAATAGAATCAGGAATGCCTGTGGCTAGGTGGAAAATGAACGGAGATCTATTGTTTAATGAGTAGAGAACTTGCATTTCACAGTCTTGTTACCAAAAGCTTTGTCTTTGACCCCGATGTCAATTCAATAACGAGGACACAGTTTTGAGAAAAGGGAAAAATGTTTATTGCTTGGCTAACAAAGGGAAAGCACAGGGGCCTCCTGTCCCAGGGGCTGTGACTCTCCCATCATGGGGAACAGGGGGCTACACTCCATGTGTTCTCTGTATTTCACTTGTTAATTTAGGAGACAGTCATTTCTGAGATCTTCTGGTGCCATACCCAAGTCTGAATTGCTTTGTTCCTGTGGTGGATGGGTGCTTAAGGACAGATAACTCAGCCCAGGATGGGGAAGAAAGGTAACCCT
This sequence comes from Marmota monax, assembly GCF_021218885.2. Classification (NCBI taxonomy): domain Eukaryota; kingdom Metazoa; phylum Chordata; class Mammalia; order Rodentia; family Sciuridae; genus Marmota; species Marmota monax. The sequence goes on along the minus strand of NW_026692194.1, from coordinate 19,135,867 downwards.
GTTTCCTCTGAGATTAGGGAGGGGGAGAGATTAGGGAGGAGCAGGGAGAGAGGAAGAGAAATGCATCCTTTTAAAAAAACGAGTAGCGGGGTGCTGGGGTTGTGGCTCAGTGGTAGAGCATGGGCCTAGCATTTGTGAGGCACTAGATTCAATTCTCAGCACCAAGTACAAATAAATAAAATAAAGGTCCATTGATGTCTAAAAAGAATTAAAAAAAAAAATGAGTCACAGAGCAGCAGTGGTTGTATTCAAAGCATGAAGTGGACCCCTGTCACAATTGGATCAGAAAAAGAACTGGTGTTAGGAGGGCATTCCTGTTGCTGGAGGAAGTAGTTTATGGGGTGTGAACTATGGTAAGGGCAGAAGGGCTGATGAGAAGAGGACTGATTTCAGAAGCTTTACAAGAATACAATCAGCAGGACTGAGTTCTCCTGGTTTTGGAGAATGGCATTGATTTTTTGTGTGTGTCGGGGAGGGGTGCTAGGAATTGAACCCAGGGACACTTAACCACTGAGCCACATTCCCAGCCCTTTTTAAAATATTTTATTTAGAGAGAGGGTCTTGCTAAGTTGGTTAGGGCCTCTCTAAGTTGCTGAGGCTAGCTTTGAATTCACGATCCTCCTGCCTCAGCCTCCAGAGCAGCTGGGATTATAGGTGTGCACCACTGTGCCCAGCTTGGTGTGGTATCTTTTCAGGAGGGTTTATAGAAAGAGGGATTCTTTGGAGGTGGGACTTGGGCAGAGTCTTGTTTCCAGGCAGAGAGACTGGAGTTTGAAAATCCTGGAGCAGCTCCCAGATCCCAGGGATCCTCTTATTGTTATGCTTGAATTCAGGACCCCCAAAAGACCACCAGAGACCAAGATCGATGTAAACAGCAAAGAGGTGTTTATTGCGAGCTAGCTTGGTCCTCCACACGCACACACAGCAACTGGTGATGCTGAGAGGCCCCGAGCCCAGGGTTTGCAGCAGTTTTATACATTCTTTGGAGAAGGCAGGGACTTCACATACATCATAGCATCTCTTAGCAAATCATCACACACCGCGGGAAAATCAAATAACAACTCTAAAACATGATTAGCACATTCACTGGTGGGAACAAGTTAGGTAGGGGTGATTGGTCAGTACAAAAGGGATATTCATTTGAACTGATTGGTTTAAGCCAAAAGGGGTGTACGTGCTGAACTACATGGTTTCCCAACATGTTATCAACCACCATAAACTACTGGGAGGGTCATCTGGCATCCCAGGTATTTCCCTGTCTCATGCTGATTGGTGGCTGCTAGGGGGTTGCTATGGATCCCCACCTAGCCTGACTGAGTCAGGGACACCTGGTGCAGCAGATCTTTCCTGTTATTTGTAGGTAAACAACTTAGCAGGGTGGGAATGTGTCTAGGAGTGCTCTGTGAGTTTTTCCAAGGACAAAGGTGATGTCCCTTCCTTGGACAGGCTTTGCTCTGAGGTAGAGGCTGGTTTTTCATTATCAATAAGTCAGACTTTGTCAAGGTCAAGGAGCTGGTCAAAGAGACATCTTGCTCTGCTTTTTTTTTTTTTTTTTTTAACTTGAAGGGTACTGCAGCTTCAAAAACTACTGAGTCATATTGTAAATATTGACACCAATTTCCACAGTACTGATTGCAGGATTGGGAAGGTTCCCAAAAGACAGCCAAGCAGTTTTAAGTCTTTGGCAATTAAGAAAACACCTGAATAATTTAGTAGAGTTGAAGTGTCACTGAGAGTCAAAGACTGCTCCTTATGGGTGGGGTGGCTAGGGAGCAGTCTTTTCAGCCTTTCCCATTTAAAAGTGGAAATGGGAGATTCAAGTCTAGTTTTTGTAGCAGTGGTCCACTTTATGCTTTGTATATAACCCTTGCTGCTCTGCCACAGCTACTGATCTTTAAAATGGACATATTTCTCTTCCTCTCTGCCTGATCCTTCCTAATCTCTTCCTCTCCCTAATCTCAGGGGAAACAGAATTACCTTTATTCCCCATCCTAGGCAGAGTTATCTGTCCCTGAGTACACATCCACATTAGGAAGGAAGTAATCCAGACTTTGAGAATGGAACCAGAAGATTTCAGAAATGACCATCTCCCAAATTAACAAATAAATTACAACTCCAACAGAGGAAACATGGAATGGAGCCTTTGAATCTCTCTTTAAAAGCCCTATTTCTGCTGATGGGCAGAATCACAGCTTTTGGGACAGGAGTCCCCTGTGTTTCTCCTTTGCTAGCAAAGCAATAAAACTTATTTTTTTCCTTTTTCTCAAAACTGGGTCCTTGTTATTGGATTGACATCAGAGACAAGGACTGAGCTTTTGGCAACATTTTGGCAAATTATCAAAGGGATCATCCTCTGAGGTGGACTGCCAAGGTTCCCTCCAGCTATTTCTCATGAAATCCCTTGATTTTATTCACTCATCAAATTGGTTTTTGTTATTATTATTTGTTTTGGCACCAGGGATTGAAGGAACAATGAGGAACGAGAGATGGGTGAACAAGAAATGAAAGATGGAGACCAGGCAGAGATGCACACCAGAGTTTGTCAGAGCTCAAAATAAAGGCCATCTCTCTATAGGAGAGAGTGGCAACACAGGCTTGAGTTCTGGGACTTTCATGGGGCAGCTCAGGAATCAGAGCCAAGCAGGTCCTAATGCAGGTGGTCAAAGGTTGGGTTGGTAGGAGGGAGTGGTGAGTCTTTCTCAGAAAGGCGCTTGGGTGGGAAAGCGAAACTTTTTCCTTAAAATGGCGGCTGTCACTTAAGATGGCTGTCCAAATGCTAAGCAAGGACCATATAAGGGGGTTGGCTTCCTCCCAGCTCTCGGCTCTGTGGATGACCCTCTCCAGCATTCCTCTCAGGCAGGATGACCACCAGTAGCCTTGGTCCTAAATACCCCCAATTTAGCAACCTCAGTGAAAAGAGAAATTCTCTCTCCCCAGTATCTATCTAGCTCTTCGGGAAGATCCTGGTTGGCCTTGTTCAGTTCATGTGACTTCTCCACAGGAGTCACAGTGGACTGTAGGAAGGGGTCGTTTGTTTGGCTACATCACCCTAGATCACGTCTGTTCCTGGGTGGGGTGAGGTACAAAGTGATCATGACTGACAGCTCCTGGACTTGGGTCGACTGGCCTAGCTTCTCTCGCTGACCTGCACTCCTGCTTGCTTTCTGTTGCCCTGTGTACTTTTCCCACATAGACCAGAGCCTTGGGAGATTCCAGCAACTTTCAGATTCCAAGCTAACAGCCAGCAGGCAGCAGAGCAGGTTTCTCTGGCCTGAAAGTGTCTAGTTAAAGGAGTTTCTTTTATTTTTCTTTCTTTATTATTATTATTTTTTTTTTGGTTTAATAATTATTAGTTGTCAATGGACCTTTATTTTATTTATTTATATGCAATGCTGAGAATCAAATCCAGTGCTTCACACGTGCTAAGCAAGCACTCTACCACCGAACCACAACCCCAGCCCTTAGTTAAAGGAGTTTCTGAAGTACACTAGACATGCTCTGAAAAGATCCCTTATTGAGCCAGGCATGGTGGCACACAACTGTAATCCCAGCGACTCGGGATGCTGAGGCAGGAGGATAACAAGTTCAATGCCAGCCTTGGCAACTTAGCTAGACCCTGTCTCAAAATAAAACATAAAAAGAGTTAGGGATGTAGCTCAGTGGTTAAGTGCAAAAACGAATATAATAAAATAAAAACTAAGTTACAATTTACATATTGCAAAGTTTACCCTATTTAGTGTATGGTATTGTGAGTTTTGATAACAGTTATCCAACTGCAGTCAAAATATAGAATGATTCTACCAGCCACAAAAAGTTCCCTGTGTCTCTCTGTGGCCTTCCTTTCCCCCAGCCCCATTTATGGCAACCAGTGATCCGTTTTCTGTCCTTGTAGTTTTACTTTCTCCCAAATATCATATAAATGGGAATACAGAGTATATAGCCTTGAGATTCGCTTCTTTCACTTAGCATAAGAAAACCGAGATTCGTTCATGTTGTTCTGCCCACCACTGTTACCTTCCTTTTTATTGCTGAATAACACTTTGCTGTCTGAATGTACCACATATTATTTATGCTCTAGTTGAGGGACATCTGGGTTGTTACCAGTTTTGGGCAATTATGAATAAAACTGCTATAAACATAGATTTTCATTTCTCTTGGGTAAAGACCCAGGAGTGGGATTTCTGGGCTGCATGGTAAATGTTTAATTTGATGTGAAACTGCCAAACTGTCTTCCAAAGAGGCTGTATGTTTTTGCATTCCTACTAGCAATGTATGAGCATTCCAGTTGCTTGGTGTTCTCGCCAGAACTTGGGTTTGTTGTTTTGTTTTAAGTCTAATTCTATTTTTTTTTCTCCCTGTGGTGCTGGGGATGGAACCCAGAGCCTCATGCATGCCAGGCAAGCACTCTACCACTGAGCTACACCCCCAGCCCCTGTCTTAAGCCTACTTCTAATAGATATGTAGTGGTATCTCTCTGTGGTTTTAATTTGCATTTCCCTAATAACTAATTATGTTGAACATTTTTGCATGTGCTTATTTCCCATGCCCATATTGTCTTTGGGGAAGTATCTATTCAAATACAGAAGCCATATTTTAAGTTGGGTTCACTTTGTTTATGATTTAAGTTTGGGGAGTTCTGGAGTCAAGTCCTTCATTAGATATATGTTTTGTAAAAGTTCTCACCCAGTTTGTGACCTGTCTTTTCATTCTTTTAACACTGTCTCTTTTGGAGGGTGGGTGGGAGGTGCACAAAGATTGAACCCAGGGGTGCTTAACCACTGAGCCACATTCCCAGCCCCCCCTTTTTTGGAGGGGGTGGTGCTAGGGATTGAACCCAGGGCCTTGTGCATGCAAGGCAAGCACTCTACCAACTGAGCTATATCTCCAGCCCCCAGCCCTTTTTTTAATGTTTTTTTCTTTTAGATTTTTGTAAAAGTTTGTTTTATTTATTTATTTATATGTGGTACTGAGAATCAAATCCAGTGCCTCACATATGCTAGGCAAGCACTCTACCACTGAGCTACAACCCCAGCCCCCTCTTTCAAGGTTTTTACTTAGAGACAGGGTCTAAAGTTGACAAGGCTGACTTTGAATGTGTGATGTTCCTGCTTCAGCCTCCCAAATTGCTGGGATTAGAGAAATGTGCCACACTGCCTGGCTAATGCTATCTTTTAAAGCACAGAATTCTTAATTTTGAAGAGTTCTTTTTTTTTTTATTATTTCTTTTTTAGTTCTCGTCAGACACAATATCTTTGTTTGTATGTGGTGCTGAGGATCGAACCCGGGCCGCACACATGCCAGGCGAGTGCGCTACCGCTTGAGCCACATCCCCAGCCCTTGAAGAGTTCTTAATTTTTTTTTCTTTTTGTAGTGTTGGGAATGGAACACAGGACAGGTAGTTATTTTACCACTGATCTACACTCTCAGCCCCAGACGATCTTTTTAAAAATTTTTTGGTACCAGGGATTGAACCCAGGAATGGTTCTGAGTCACATCCCCAGCCCTATTTATTTATTTATTTATTTATTTATTTATTGATTGATTTATTTAAAAACAGGGTCTCACTAAATTGCCTAGGGTCTCACTAAATTGCTGAGGCTGGCTTTGAACTTGCAATCCTCCTGCCTCAGCCTCCAGAGTGACTGGGATTAAAGGCATTTTCCACAGCAGTCAGCAAGTTTTCTTAATTTTGACCCACATTATTAAATTTTTTCTTCTACATGTTGTGTTATTGATGTCACATGTAAGACATCTCAGTTTACTCCAAGTTTACAAATGTTTTCCTCTAGAAATTTTAGAGTTTAAGGTTTTACATCTATTTCTATGAACTATTTTATGTTATTTTACAGGGTATGAAGTGTGGATTGAGGTTCCTTTTTTTGCATATGAGTATCTAATTGTTCTGACATCATTCCTTGAAACCTTATATTTTTTTTCCATTGAAGTATGTTTGAGTCTTTGTCAAAAATCAATTGACCTAACTGGGTGCAGCAGCATATGCTTGTATCCCAGTGTCTCAGGAGGCTGAGACAGGAGGATCACGTTCAAAGCCAGCCTCAGTAATTTAGTGAGGCCCTAAGCAACTGAGTGAGACCCTGATTTAAAATAAAAAATTTAAAAAGATCTGGGAATGTAGTTCAGTGTCTAAACACCCTGGGTTCAATCTCCAGAATAAAAAAAAAATCAATTGACCTTATATATGTGATTCTTTTTATGGCTTGTGTATTCTATTCTCTCTCTCTCTCTCTCTCTCTCTACACACACACACACACACACACACACACACACACACACACACACTCCTCCTTCTCTCTCTTACTACAGTAGGAGACTGAACCCAGGGCACCCTACCACTGAGTTATATCTCCAACCCTTTTTATTTTGAGACCCAGTCTCGCTAAGTCACCCAGAATGACCTGGAACTTTAGATCCTCCTGCCTCAGCCTCAGGCATATACCATTGATCTATAAATAAATGTCTCTTCTTTCTTCAGTACCACGATCTCTTGACTACTATAGCTTTATAGAAAATTTGAAAGTCAGATAATGTAAGTTCTCTAAAATTGTTCTTCTTTAGACTTATTTGGTCTATTTTTGTTCTTTTGCCTTTCCAAGCTTATTTTACATTACAGGGAAAAGAACACACAAATGTATTTCAGCCCAAGGCATGGGGGGGGGGCAGTATTAGAATCAGCTCACAGACTCCCTTTTTCTCTGAGGGACTGTGTGCTGGCAAGGTTGCCAATCAGAATCCACCCAATGCTCATGCTGTATCAGGAGGTAGTTCTAAAGTAGGGAGACAGTAATGCAGGACTCTGGAACAGCGTGGACTCAAGTCCTAGCTCCAATTCTAACTAGAACTTGGAAAATTGACTCAACAGCCTTATGCCTCAATTTTCTGTTCTGATGAATGGAGATTATACCTATTTCATAGGATTTTGAACAGGGGCTGGGGGTGTAGCTCAGTGGTAGAACACTTGCCTGGCTTGAACCAAGTCTTGGTTCAATAATCTCCAACACTGTGAAAACAAAACAAAAAAAAATTGTACTTGGTACTTGTAAGCCCTTGGTAAGTGTTCACTGTTATTTGAATTATCATTACCTGTCTCAGTCTTTCTTCTCTCCCCACTCCTGCTGAATCCACAGTTCCTGATGGGTTTTTTTTTTCTTTTGAGAAGCTTTCTGAGGATTTAAGTCACATAATAACCAGCTTATCACAATAACAACGGCCTGGCCAGAAGATCTATATACAGCTATTTCTTGCTGTTTCACCTAGTTATTGCCTCTAGATTTGTAGAAAATCTACAAAAAAAAAAAAAAAACCTACAAAAAATCTGCTTCGTGAGCTATAGAATTTGGCTGGTAGTGAAAGATCGCTGCTGTGTCCCAGGCCATCAAAGCTAAATATCGAGGTACTATTATGACTTGAGAGCCCCAATGACAAAGGCCTGCTCCTGTCCTGTTGCACTGGGTTCCATTCTTGCTCCATGAGCCTGGAATATCCCCAAGGACGGGGACTTGATCTGTCTGTTTTCATCAGGGACTCCTCCACACTGAACTCCTTCTCCCCTAGGAGCAGGAGTCAAGGATCAATGTCCCCAGTCTACCAGGAACAACCCAGAAGGTACTGATCCTCATCCCACTGGAATGGGATAGCAAGGGGGCGGGTGTTTACCTCAACGACACAGACTTTTTCCCCTCAATATTTTAATGATTTTTGCCATCATAGCTCTCCAAACGACCTAAAGGTGCCTTCATATGTCCTTAATATACTGTTCTGTGAGTTTTGAGATACAATGTCCTAATGCAAAGAGGATGATTCAGTGGAACTACAGAAATGACAGCAGGGTCACTGGGGGGCTTTGTGTCCCTCAGATCCCAAACCTCTGTAAAAACCTGGTTGTGTTGAAAATATGGGGAATAATCCAGGAATTTGTGATACACATTTGATGATTTTTTTTACATTTTCTTTAATTTTTTTATTTGTTCTTTTTAGATATACATGACAGTAGAGTGTATTTTGACATATTACATGTACACAGAGTATCTTATTCTAATTAGGATCCCATTCTTGTGGCTGTACATGTTGTGGAGTTACACTGGTCATGAGTTCATCTATAAGGGTAGGAAAGTTAACATTCTACTGTCTTTTGTATTCCCATTCCCCCTCTCTTCCTTGCATTCTCCTTTGTCTAATTCAAGGAACTTCTATACTTCCCTCCCCACCTTCCCTTGTAGTGGGTTAGCATTCACATATCAGAAGATTTGGCCTTTGATTTTTTGGGATTGGCTTATATCACTTAGCATGATATTCTCCAGTCCCATTCATTTACTGACAAATGCCATAATTTCATTCATTTTTATGGCTGAGTAATATTCCATTGTGTATATACGCCATGTGTTCTTCGTCCGTTCATCTGTTGAAGGGCACCTATTTGGGTTCCATAGCTTGGCTATTATGAATTGAGCTGCTATAAACATTGATGTGGCTGGGTCCCTGTGGTGAGATACACATTTGGATCAACATAATATCCAGTTAGGAACATGATATTCACCCCCACACACCCCCATGTTCCTCATTAACCTGCAAGTAATGCTCTTGATTGTGTTGTGTTAAGGAAAGAAAAAAAATTAAACTCCTCAAAACATTATAGGTAGAACCATATCTGCCAATAAAGATTGTTTTAATAATAGAGCTCAAAATGGTATGAATAACAACAACAAAAAAGTTGTTAAGACACTTACAGGTTTGGTTTCAGCAAGTTTTTCCTGCTATTTAGAAGACAGAAAGGTGAACTCTGCAATGAGCAAAGAGTGTTTCATTTCCAAAGGGGAAATATTTCTCATTAAACTCCCCTTTCCTTTATGAAATAGGAAGTCACAGTCTTACACTTTCGTAAGATAATAGAGTATGAAAACCCTCTGAGCTCTGTGTGTATGAGGTTATTTGGTCTATTGGGGTTAAAAGTTTGAAATTCAGTTTAATGTTTTAAATTGAGAAAAAAGAATCCTAGCAGGGCAGGGTGGCACATGTCTGTAATCCCAACTGCTCAGGAGGCTGAGGCAGGAGAATTTCGAGTTCAAAGCCAGCCTCACCAATTTAGCAAGGACTTAAGCAACTTAGTAAGACCCTGTTTCAAAAAACAAAACAAAAAAACCCCATTAAATTCAGTCATTGAGCTTTTGTTCCTTTGTTCTCAAGGTCATTTTAATTTTTAATTTTTTTTTTTTTTTGGTACTGGGGGATTGAACCCAGGGAGGCTTAACCACTGAGCCACATCCCCAGCCCTTTTTATTTATTTATTTGGAGACAGGGTCTCCCTAAATTGCTTCGGGCCTTGCTGTTGCTATGGCTGACCTTGAACTTCTCTGGCCTTGAACTTGTGATCCTCCTGCCTCAGTCTCTGGAGTTGCTGGGATTACAGGCGTGCACCACAATGTCCAGCTGCCAAGATTGTTTTAGAAAGAACCAAGGGCTCTTTTCAGCTGAAAGTGAGTCTGCATTTCACAGCGAGTTCAAGGCAGGAAGCCCTGAACCCGGTGGCTCAGGAATGAGCCCTTGACTGGAAGCCTATGTACTTTTCCATTCTCCTGGAGACTACTTCTTGCAGCTGCGCCTCTACAAAGCCCACCTCTGAGCAGGAGGAAATCATTATTTTCTCCTCTGTGGCAGTGTTTGTGTTTCCATTCCTTATTGAGCTATCATTAAGTCAGGAAATTCTCAAGGGAAATCACTTTAATCTCTTCAGCGGTGTTTTACAATCCTCTGAAGGTGATTCAAGTACACCCAAGCAGTATTTCACTACTGAATTACAGGAGGAATGAATGAGCTGTTGAAAAACTCCTTTGCTCTTTAAACTTCATATGTGCCTCTCTCTTTGGAGGTGGCCCTCAGCAGAGGCCTGGTCCACAGGCTTGGCTCTCTGTGCAGCTGCCCCCCTCTTACTGCCTTCTCCCCAGCTGTACCCCCTCTTTTCTCTCCACTGGCTGCCTCTTAATCTCTGCTGCTGTCCTCTCTGCTGCCTCCTCTGGAAAAATACTGTGGGAGGTAGGACCATCTCCTGGTGTTTTTTGCAATTTCATGGGGGAAACCTGCAAGAACCAAAGAGCTGAAGTTATGCTGGTGGGTTAGAAGGAGAGGGGCTGAGGTTCTGCCGCAGGAGCAGGAATCTGGAGGTTCTGCTCTAGGGATCCGACCACACTCTGCCTTCCATTAGCTTTTCCTGCTTCCATTCCTGATGAGCTTTTAAGATTGCACGTTTTCCACCCACCCCCACCTTTCAAAAACTCCTCCTACACAGAAGATGTTCACTGAACAGAATTGCTAAAAACACAGGGCGCCCTACTACAGATTCTGCTGGCAGTTGGGCTCTTGGCTGTCTTTAGAACTTTTTCTATTCTCAGTTTCTCTATCTGTAAAATGGAAATAATCAAAGGATGGGTTCATCTACAATGCTTGAAGAGCCATTAATGGGAAGGAGAGAAAGGAGCCAGGATATTTCCAGAAGGTGGAGGAAAACTCTTTATTTTTCCCTTGAGAATCCAGGATTGAACTTATGCTCCTGGAGATAATTATTATACTCTAGTTTCTCAGAGCAATATGATAACTAATCTGACTAATCAAAGCTCAGATTGTGAGAACTGGAGGGGACCAAACTCAAGAACCATTTAATTGGAGATTTTTTTGGGCGGGGGCGGTATTGGGAATTAAACCCTAAGGTGCTTTACCACTTAATTATATTCCCCAGCCCTTTTTAATTTTTAGATAGGGACTCATTAAATCACTTAGGACCTCACTCAATTGCTGAGGCTGGCCTCAAATTTGCAATCCTCCTGTCTCTGCCTCTAGAGCCACTGGGATTACAGGCATGTACCACCATGCCTGGCTTAATTGGGATCTTAACTGTGACTTGTCATTCCCAGACCGATTATATCAGACTTTCTGGAGGCAGGGTCACAGCTCATTTTTTAAATTGCTTTTATTTTTTAAATACATGACAGCGAAATGCATCACAATTCTTATTACACATATAGAACACAATTTACACATATAGAACCAATTCATGTCTTCATACATGTACTCTGGATAATGATGTCCATCACATTCCACCATCATTGCTAACCCCCTGCCCCCTCCATTCCCCTCCCATCCCTCTGCCCTATCTAGAGTTCATCTATTCTTCCCATACTCCCTCTCCTACCCCACTATGAGTCAGTCACCTTAGATAAAACATTCGCCATTTGTTTTGGGGGGATTGGCTAACTTCACTTAGCAATATCTTCTCCAACACCATCCATTTACCTGCAAATGCCATGATTTTATTCTCTTTTATCGCTGAGTAATATTCCATTGTGTATATATGCCACATTTTTTAATCCATTCATCTACTGAAGGGTTTCTAGGTTGGTTCCACTGTTTAGCTATTGTAAATTGAACAACCCACTTTTTTTAACCCTCCCCAGGTGACTTCAGTGTCCAGTATCCAGCCAGAATCAAGCACCAATGATCTGGTCCAACTCTCTCTGAACAAGGATAAAACAACCTGGTAAGGTGTTGTGAGTCAAACCAAAGTCTCCCAGGAATAGGATCCCATGGCGTGGGCTGGAGATGTGGTTCCGCAGTAGAGACCTTCCCTAGAATGCTTGAGGCCCTGGGTTTGATACCCAGCACCACAAAAGAAGAAAAAAGATCCTATGGCTTACGGCAGCTGTGGCAGAGGAAAAATAACTTTCCAATATTTGTTAAGTTTTTAGTTGTAACAAACCCCATAACAAGAGACAGATTAATAAGAAAATGAGCAGACATGGGCTGGGGTTGTGGCTCAGTGGTAGAGCACTTGCCTAGCACGCGTGAGGCACTAGGTTCAATTTTCACCCCACATATGCATGAATAAATATTATAATGGTCCATCAACAACTAAAAAATATTCTTAAAAAATAAAGAACATGAGCAGACAGTTAACATGCATAGGTAACATGTCGATTTTAAAGAAGCAGTTTTGAACGCCAGCTTATACACCAATGTCAACAAAGAACAGTAAAATTTTAGAGAAGACCAAAGAAAAGGACTTTGAGACTCTAGGGGTGGCAAGTAGGGGAAAGGTAGTAAAGGACAGATAAAGCTGGTTAGTGAGGCTCATTAGTGTAGATTCCTCTGGTGCCATCTCCAGGTTCGGAAGACTCTCAAGCTATCTTCAGGGGTTAACCTTTTTCTTCCCAGGTGGAAGGGGATACAGGATGCTGTTTGTCTTTGTAAATATATATCCTGCTTTAGTCAAATAGAGAGCAGACAGAGAGCTCTCCTGCATCTTGTTCCTCTTACTTGTCATCAGCTCAACAGTCCTTATGCAAAAGAGGCATATTTCGGGGCAGCATATTCTGAGCTCTCTACAGAGAAATGGAGGCAGAGGTTACACAGGGACCACAAGGCTGCAAACCCTATCCCTTGGGCAATCAAGCAGTTTTGAAAAACTGCTGTGTGCCAGGCTCTGGATTAAGTATCACAGGAAAAAGGGATACTAAGATGAATCATTCACTACTCCCCAGGAGCAATCCACAGGGTGGTGGACTTGATCATATACTGTAGAGGTGTAGCAATGGTCCACTTTATGCTCTGAATGGAGCCCTTGCTTCTCTGCCACTGCAACTTGTTATTTATTTATTTTTACTTATAGATGGACACAATATCTTTATTTTGTTTATTTATTTTTATGTGGTGCTGAGGATCTAACCCAGTGCCTCACATGTGCAAGGCAAGTTCCCTGCTACTGAACCACAACCCCAGCCCCTTATTTTTTTTAACTGTAATTTATTTTTAAAATGAACATGTTACTTCCTGTCCCTCTCCCTGCTTCTCTCTAATCTCAGGGGAAACAGGATTACTTTTATTCCCCATCCTAGACAGAGTTATCTGTCCTTGTGTACACACGCACCATAGGAAGGAAGTAATCCAAACTTTGGGGATGGTACCAAAAGAACACAGAAATGCAGTAGCAGTGGCACATGCCTATAATCCCAGCTGCTTGGGAGGGTAAGGCTGGAGGATCATGAGTTCAAAGCCAGCCTCAGCAAATAGCCAGGCACTAAGCAACTCAGTAAGATCCTGTCTCTAAATCAAATACAAAATAGGACTGGGGATGTGGCTCTGTGGTTAAATGCCCTTGAATTCAATCCCAGTACAGGAAAAAAAAAAAGTTTCTGGATTTGCAGTGGTGGCCCATGCCTGCAATCCCAGATACTGTGGGGTAGGGGGCTGAGGTAGGACAATCCCATGTTCAAGGACAGCCTGGGCAACTTAGACCCTGTCCCAAATAAATACATAAATAAAAGTCTAGGATGTAGTTCAGTGATAGAGTGCTTATCTATCATATGTGAAGCTCTAGGTTCAATCCTGAGTACTACAAAAACAAAAGAAGTTGTTTCTGAAATAAATAATAAGGTCATTTGCAACTTATATGTCCCCACCAAGAGTGTCCTATAATAGCAAAGCCACATTGATAAAGATACTTGAAAAGTAAAGTGACCTTAAGGAAGACTTTAGGCCTGGTTCTCACCCCCATCCTCCAGCTCAGCTTCTGCCTCAGCTCTCTTACCACTAAAGCTTGTCAGGGCTGGACTCCAGTCCCCCAGCCTCCTGTTTATGGTCACTTTGGCCCTAGAGGAGATTATCTCTCTAAAGCTGAGAACCAGTAGCTTCTAAGGAATAAAGAGAAAACTAGTTTTGTTGACTCTTCAGTGGAATACAGTACGACTTCACATTACCCTAATGGAATGGTGTCATTACCCATTTTAAACATGGGGAAACTGACAGAGCTTTGAGAACTGAAGAAAATCAATCCTGCTATTCAGTTAGCCAAAGGTCGTAAAGCAAAAATTATTCCTGACTCCTGAAGATAGTAAGGTAGACTTTATTCAAAGAAGGATTGCAGCCAGGTGTGGTGGCTGTAATCAATCCCAGCAATTTGGGAGGCTGAGACAGGAAATCACCAAGTTCAAAGCCAGCCTCGGCAACTTAACGAGGTGCTAAGCAACCCATCTCTAAATTTAAAAAAAAATTTAAAAAGGGCTGGGGATGTGATCCATGGTTAAGTGCCCCTGAGTAGCCAAAATAAATAAATAAATAAATTCATACTACATACATAACAAATAACAAATAAAAATAAAATTCGCAGACCTGCCTGAGTAGTTTGGTGAATGAGGGAAAGTTTTTTTGTCAATGTCAAGGATGAGGTTGGAATCTGAACACAAGGGTCTGACTCCAAAATGAAGCTGCCAGATTTAACAAAGTATTTGTTGTTCATCTGAAATTAAAATTTAACTGCGTCCCAAAGTTTACTTGACATCCCTTCTTAGATACCCCTTCTTAGACCTCGCGACCAGGACGAAGTGTGTGTGGTGTGGTGGCCGCTGAACTGTGAAGCCCAGCGCGCGTTCTCTGATTTGAGCGCTTGGCGAAGGGTGACCCCTGGTGGTTGCGTGGCGCCCTGCAGGCTCAGCGAGCCCAGCCGGAGAAGGGGGAGGGAGGGCTTCTGTGGACATCTGACCTCTCCTCCAGGCAAGGAGGGTGGAACAGGTTCAGAACCACTTGGCATAGAAGATTTTTCATGGAAAACAATGGCACTCCGTCTTCCCCGAAAGATCCTCAGGCCCTCAATCTTCAAGGACCAAAGGAGGAATTGTTGAAATCTGCCCCTTTTCATACCACCCTCTGCCATCCATGAGGCCTCTCGCCCCTCTGCCCACATCCAGAATGTGGCAGCTCATGTTAAAATCAGCCAGAATGGGACTCTTTCCAGGGCACAGGGCTAGTCCTGAGTTATCTCTGTGTGAATTTCCTTTCCAGTAGATTGTGTTAGTGTTACACAGGGTGGACGTGTTCGCCTCCTCCAACCTGTGCTCTCCTCTGTGACAGAATGGTTCAAGTACTGAAAGGTGTGTAGGAGAGAAAAAGGACTCTTCCTCACCCGTCAAAAGGTTCGTGGCCAACACTTCTCAAACCAAAGACAGATTAATAAGAGAAAATGATTACAAACCTATTTAACAAAAGTCTTATGTGACCTGGAACTGTTAGGATGAAGCCCCAAGCCCTGGGGAAGACATACATTTCTCTACTTAGGCTGGATGAAGAACAGTGTTTAGTATGATCTGATGATGATAAACTTAGGGTCCCAACAAGGCCTCTTGGTTCCTGTGCAGCATTCTTTTGCTCCTGGGCATTGGGCAGGATACCTGTCATATGAAGGTCTTCAAGGGACAAGGAAGAAGGTCATAGAAGACCTTCTTGGAGTTCATGACTTATTTGGGGAAGAATAATTCAAGGTGCTCTGAGCCAGGTGCAGAGGTACAGTCATGTAATCCCAGCAGCTCTGGAGGCTGAGGCAGGAGCAATTTAACCAGGCCCTAAGCAACTTAGGAAAACGCTGTCTCAAAATGAAAAAAAAAAAAGGCTGGAAATGTGGCTCAGCGGTAGAGTTCCCCTGGGTTCTCCATTACAAAAAAAAGCAGCAACAACAAAAATCAAGATACTATGTCCTGCTTCAGGGAAGAAAGGAGGATGGGAAAAAAGGTGTGTGTGTGTGGGGGGGTCATAGAGATCTTGCTTCTGCAGCCTCCCGGTCTCCTTCAACTCAAAATACAATTACCACCCCACAATGACATTTCAGCAAACTATGGACTGCATACACAGTGGTGATGGCATAAGATGATATCACACAATGACACTATGATCATCTTAGTCTATGATGTTCACTTGATGATGAGATAGGCTAATGACACATTTCTCAGAATGTATTCATGTTATTAAGTGACAAGTGACTATACTCAGCAATGTCAAGTTATTACATTTTGAGAAATCAAGTTCTGACCCCCAATAATTACAAACATGATCCACATGAGTCCTGCCTTCTTGGGGCAGTTGAGGAGACAGACTTGGACACAAATAGTTACACAGGACAGAGAGTGATAAAGAGGCACATCCTACCTCCCCGCTAGGCTTCAGAATACTCACCTGCTTGATCTTTTTTTTTTTTTCCTGAAAGCTTGTTTCTTATCCTGATACAAAGGAGAAACACAGGGGACTCCTGTCCCAAAGGCTGAATGGTGATGAACCCAGCCTAATTCCATCTTAAGATTGGGAGCCATCTTGTCACAAAGACATGAAAAGTTAATTTCTGTTTTACTGTAAATTACTGTGATTTCTAAACTGCCCGTGCTCTGAACTCACCCAGACCTGGCTCCCCCTGACCAGATAACAACCCTCTCTGAAACCTCAGCAGTGCCTCATAAATTCTGATGTTGGAATCTGAACTTATTTCCTACCTTGATATGTTAAGCCATGTAGATCATTAGCCTACTATCTGCCTTTGTATTATGCTTGTCAAAATCCTGTTAACTGTAGGTTCTCAAGACACCCCCCTTTGCAACTTTTTTGTGCTATAAAACTTTTTTCCTGGAGAGCTGGGGGGCTGATCTCTAGCTGGGGTTTGGGATGAATGGCTGCTGGGCAGCTTTCTTTGTGTAAACAATATAAGTTTGCTTTAATTTGATTTAAAATTGGAGCCGGTGGTCTTTTCTTTGCTTTGTGGTTCAATAGTGGGAGAGAAGTATATGGAAAGTATATTTAGGGTCACTGTAGATGTTGAGGGAGGCTCCCTTTGCCAAAGTGAAGGCTCTGATGAGGGCAACAAGTTCAGCCTGCTGATTGGATGTATTATTGGGGATCGGAGCCACTTCACAGCCGATTAGAGAGACTATAGCATATCCTTCCTGATGAACTCCCTCCTGAAGGAAGGAGGAGCCATCTGTGAACCATGTGTATGTTGTCTTTATGTGGGAGGGATGTGGGAGAAGCTCCTCCAGAGTTTCAGTGCATGAATGGATAAGAGGAGAAGAGGTGGAAGAGTCATGAGGAGTGGGGAGGAGAGTAGCAGGGTTTAAAGGTGAGCACATGTGGAAAGTAAGACTGGTATCTTCCACCAGGGAAACCTGTAGAGATAAAATGTGGCACTGGGGTAAGGAACGTAAGCCCTTGTAGGTGAGGAGTTCCTTTAGGTGATGGGGAGCCAGGATGGTGAGTGGGGCCCCAAAGGTGAGTTTCTTTGACTTGTTAATGAGTAGAGAGGTAGGGGAAAGTTAGATTGACACCCCCCCCCCAGGCCTTTGCATTTCAATGTTAGCTTCAGTGTGACCTTGGCCAGGGAGATTGCTGCCTAGGGCTTTACAGTGTAGGAGGGTTCTGGGTCCTTTGTTTGTCTAGAAGTAGGGTCTCTGGAGGAATCCAGAGCTTAAGTGGCAAGTAGAAGCTGGATGAGGGGAACAAGAGGAGCAAAGGGAAGGCTTAGAGTGGAGAAAGGAGAAAGCCTGCACGTAAGGGATTTTCTTCCATTTTCCTGAGCGCTCCCGAAAGTTATGAAGATTGGAAGGTTGAACTGGTCAAAGTGTTACCGCTGTTGACTGGTGACGAGTTCTTGCTTCCCCAATGTTGAAGAATAACACCAAAGAAGCACGCCGAGGCAAGGTCAGAGTAGAAATTAGAAGTTTATTAAAGGACAGCAGAAAAGACTTCTCCCGGAGGAAGAAGGGGACCCAAGAGGTGGAATCCGTGGAAGTGAGGTTGTTTCCCCTTTTTATAGTTTTGGTGATGGAATGTAGGTTGGAAGGCCCGAGGGGTGGGACACAGGTGGGCCAAAGAAGTAATCTGGTCAGGAAGGACTTCTGAGTCAGCACCTTTTTGCTGGGGGCTGTTCATTAACATTTCTTTGAGGTGGACTTTGGCCTAGGGCCTTTTCGGGACTTCATTAACATTCCATGAGTTGTCCTGTGTTTCCCTGAGTCATTCTCAGCATGGTCTCCATTTTAGATTTCACTCAATATTAGACCCGATTTACCTAACTACACTGACTACCTAACTTTAAATCTGGCTTCAAAAGGACCTTTAGATCAGGAGCCAAAAGGAGTGGGGCTAAGTGGGCGAGGAGGCAGCCTAGAGGTGAGTCAGATGGGATTTGGGAGTTCCCCATGGCGATTTGGAATCTGGGAGTGAGAGAAGGGAGTCACCTGCTACTTCCTGAGTCCTGGGCTTTGCCTGTAGAGAGTCTTGTTTGCCTGGCCAGAGCTACTGTGAGCTCTGCTGAGGAGCTGAGAACCAAGACCCGAGAGTGAACTCACCAAGGGAAAGGGATGGGAGAGAACCTTGGTGCTGGGCCAAGATCTAAGTTCTAGAGACAAGACTTGTCATTGTCTCTAGGGAGATGGGGGGAAGGGAGAAGTCACTTACCTATAGGAGGCCAGTGTGTGGATGAAGAAGAACGTGAGATGGCTGATGGGAGAACGTATTAAGGCTGCTCCACAAAAAATCTTGAGATGAACGTGAATGGGCTCATGGTGTCAGGTGTCAGAAGGACTTAAAACATCTCGGACAGTAGGGTCCACCTTGGAAGTGGGTAACGGGAAGGCATTGGCAGACGGAATAGGGGATGGTCCTAAGGTAAGGGTGAGGATCAGGGGAGCGGCAGGCGAGTCTGGATGGAAGCATGTATGAGGGGAGAAGGAAAGCGTATCCCCCAACTTTGTGAGGATGTCCCTTCCCATAAGGGGAACAGGGCACTATGGAATAACCCAAAGGGAGTGGGTGAAAACTAGAGAGCTAAAGGTGCAGACAAGGTTAGGTGTCTGTAAGGGCTGGTAGGGTTTACCCTCTACCCTGACAATAGAGGTCATAGGACAAGTAGTGGGCCCCCAGAACTCCTTGAGGACTGAAGGAGGAAGGAGACAGGCCTATCTGAAATACGCCGAGTTACGCTGGGTTCCCACAGAGTGATGGTAGTGGTCAGGTGATGGGGACCTGGGCCTCATCACTCATCTGCAGCCAGTCCTAAGAGTTGGAAAGGGGAAACAGAAGGGCCAGATGGCCAGGGGCTGCTATGGGCTCAGGGACAATCAGTGGCCCAGTGTTCTTCCTGATGGCATTTAGGACAAGGGCCTGGAGGCTTTCGAGGCTTGGGACATGTACGAGCCCAGTGACCCATCTGACCACATTTAAAACAGGGTCCAGGTGGTCCCAAGGAACCCTTCCATGGACCAGTGGAACCAGGGACAGATGCTAGATGGATGGCCTGAGAGAGCATCTGATATTTCTGCTTCCGGGTCTTCTCATCTCTCCGTTATACACCTTAAACACCACTCCCAGAACCTCAGCTTGGGGAGTTAGGGGACCCCTCTTAAGGCACCTTAGTTTGGCCTTAACGTCGGGGAAACTCTGGGAGGAAAAAGTGGGTCAGTAGTAGTTGTCTCACGTCTGGAGTCTCAGGGTCCAGATTAGTATATTGGAATAAAGCCTTAGTCAGGCGGTCTAGAAATGCTGAAGAGTTTTAATTTTTATCTTGGAAGATTTCCTGGAGCTTTTCATAGTTGATAGCCTTATGGGCTGCCTTTTTAAGTCCTGCCATGAGCAAGTAATGAATTGGTTTCTACTAGTTATTCCTCCAGGTGAAGTATAATCCCAATTGGGATCCCAATCAGGGACTGCATCAGTGCCCATCAGATGGACAGGGGAGGTCTGATGTACCTCATCAGCATAATTTTTAGCTTGCTCCCAAACTTGCCTGGCACTCCTTGGGCAGGAGGGTGTTAGACAAGATCATATTTGCATATATGTGGTGAGACTTGAAGTATAGGACCTAAGCAATTTTTCTATCTGTGAAAGATCTGACAAAGAGAAAGGCACATGAACCCGGATTACACCATCTACCCCAGCTACCTGTGTTCTCTGACACAGAGATGCGGGTTGGGCAGCGGCAGCCCATGAGCATGTGGCAGGAGGAGAGAGGGGTGGAGGGGCTGAGGGGACAGTTGCTGCAAAGGCTTCATTAGAAAGAGAATTGTGGTATGGTAGGGGCTCAACCCCTGGGTCAAAGGAGAGGAGTCCTGGATAGGATCTTCTGTCCCTTTGGAAGCAGGCATAGGGGAGGTGAGAGCTAAGAGGACTCATGCAGGAGAGCAAGAGTTGCAGAGAGAGAGCTTAGAGACAGAAGATCTGAATGTATGCTCTCTCTTTCCATTTTCCTGAATGCTCACAATAGTTGAAAAGTTCCCTGATAATATTGGGATCTAGAGTGCCATGAAGTGGCCATTTAGAGTCATTATCCAAAGGATATTGAAGCCAGGTCTGATTGCACAAATGGATAAGTTTTGAGGGGTTTAGGTCCAGGGTGAGAGACAGAGTCCCTAGATTAGCCAGGAGGCAGCCTAGGGGACTATGGGAGGGAATGGATGAGGAGCCACCCATGGTGAGATGTAGGAGGTGAGTGTAGAGGTGGGGTGTATAAGGTCCTTGCTTAGCATCTGGGCTGCCATCTGAAGTGACAGCTGCCAGTTTCCCACCTGAGGACCTTTCCAGTGGAAGGTTCACCACTCCCTTATACCAACCTCACCTTTAAACCACATTAGGATCCGATCCCTGAGCTGGGCCCATAAAAGCCCCCAAATCCAAGCCTGTTCTGCCTCTCTCTCCTATAGAGAGATGTGCCTTTATTTGTCAGCTCTGACAAATAAACGTTCTTGTGTATCTCTGCCTGGTCTCTGTCTTTCATTTCTCATTTTCCCGTCTCCTGCTTTCTCACTTTCCTTTCAGGGTGTCCCCCAGTCTCTAGTATCACCCAGTGGCCGTAGAGGCCAGAGGATGGTTATGCTCCTGGGATTGTCACCCTGCTAGGTAAGCATCGGGGGAGGAGTCTGTAGAGGCACTTGGGTTTCCAGGGCTCCATAGGGGCCGAAGCCATAGAGATTAACCCAAGACCAAGGTCTCACCAGGAACAACTCCCAATTACCCTTGGTGGTTTTTCTCAAAACCCAGGACCCAAACAAAAGACCACCTATAGACCCAGTTGACAGTAGGGATCATTCCTAGCTATGAAAACTGTGGCTGGGGGTGTCCCGACCACACGGTAACCCTAGGAGTGCCAGACAATCAATGGTCACTCCCTGGGACCCATAGGTCATTTAGGTCGACTAAAGACAGGGGGTCTTACCCGAAATGTCCTGTGGTGGGTGCAGAGAGGGCGTTCGGCAGAATGGAGGGCCTGGTTCCACGATGGAATTTGGATCAGGGCCCCAGGGATGCTCAGTGACCCTTAAAGAGGGGAGTGGGCACACTGGGGAACCCGATCCCGGGTTTCGGCACCAATAAAAGGAAATCGAGGAACCAGAAGATGGGCGAGCAAGAAACAAAAGACTGAGACCAGGCAGAGAGAATTCATTTGTCACAGCTGACACATAAAGGCCATCTCTTCATAGATGGAGAGAGGCAAAACAGGCTTGGGGTTTGGGACTTTTATGGGGCAGGCTCAGGGAATAGAGCTGGTTGGGTCCTAATGCAGGCAATTAAGGATGGGGTTGGTTTGAGGGAGTAGTGACCCTTTCTCAGAAAGGTCCTTGGGCAGGAAAGTGAAATTTTTCTTAAAATGGCCATCCAGATGCTAAGCAAGGACCTTACAATATCCCCTGCTGGAAGCCCAAGAATGGACAGATCTCACTTAGGCTACCTGCCCTCTTTTTTTTTTTTTTTTTTTTTTAAACTCCTGACCTGATGGAATCCCACTGCAACCACACAGAGAAGCTTTGAAAGGGAAAGAGAAGCCAGGGAGAGAATGGAGAGCAGTGAGAGAGACTTAGCTCCATCCTTTTGCCCTCTTGTTAGGGGCAGTATGGTAGGAAGAATTCTAAAATATCCCACATTTTGTGTCCTCTCTTCAATAGGTAGAACCTGTCAGGGTGAGAGATTATCCCTCCTCCTGTACTCCTGTAATTTGGTGTGTAACAGGAGTTCATTTGATGCTTTGACTATATCCCTTGTTACTTTGAAAATTACATGTTTTTTTCTTTTTTCCCAAACTTCTTCTCCCTGACCTTCTCCTCCCTGATCTCCTTCCAGATCTCTCCTCTTATTTTCTCTGAATCACCTCTTTAAAAACTCCCCATTCCTGCTAATGGCCAGAATGGCAGCCTTTGGGACAGGAGTTCCCTGTGTTTCTCCTTTCCTAGCAAAGCAATAAACATTCTTTTACTCAAAACTATCCTCATCATTGGATTGGCATCGGGACAAGGACAGAGCTTTTGGCAACATGTGAGTTGACCTTTTTTTTTTTTTCTTTTGACTGAGGATTGAACCAAGGGGCACTTTATCACCAGCACTTTTTAATTTTTATTCTGAAACAGAATAAAAATTACGTTGCCAAGGTTAACCTTGAATTTGTGATTTTCCCTGCCTTATCCTCCCAAGTCCCTGGGATTACAGGCAGGCACTACTGTGCCTGGCCAGAAATACTATTGTCTAGGATCAAATTTTAGAGAAAGTTGACTGTTAATATCAGCCTGAATGAAACATCTAGTAACAGAGGTTTACCTTATTCTTTGAATACAAATAGTCCTTGAAGAATGGAAAATAAGTCCGAGGATATTTCCCCTAAGCTTTGTCATTTAAAATCCCAGGCCTCAACCAGAGCAAGGAACACAAAAGGCACCTGACTAGTGGCCACCCTCCTCCCCCTATCCTAATGGGTCAGCTGACCCGAATACGGAAAGCCCCAGGAAATTCCCTGTTCACATTCCTGTCCCACCCTAGTGGATCCACAGGACCCCAATACAATGAACTCTCAAAACTACTCTCCTGTCCCACCCTAAACAAAGCCTATATAACCCAGACCCTTGCTTCAGCCTGCTGCCATTTTCTGCCCTGAAAATGAGCCATGCCAGGATTCCACCAATCGACTCTGCTGCTAAATACTGAGTAAAGAAAAGCTTGAGAATCTGAAGTTTGCTTCCCGTCTCCTATCTTATTCATCTGTGCTGATAACCCTTGCTGCTCTGCCACTGCAACTTATTTTTTTTAACATTTATTTTTTTTAGATGTAATTGAACACAATATCTCTATTTTGTTTATTTATGTGGTGCTGAGAATGGAACCCAGGGCCTCTCATGTGCAAAGCAAGTGCTCTACCTCTGAAACACAACCCCAGCCCACTGTAACTTATTTTTAAAGTGAACATATTTCTTTTTTGTCTCTCTCTGGCTCCTCCCTAATCTCAGCACCTCTCCAATCTCAGGGAAAACAGAATTGCCTTTATTCCCCATCCTCATTTGATGTTTTATAGCTGGAAAGAAGTAACCTGTTGTCAATAAGTTATATATACTTTTTGTGTGTGGGGGGGCGAGTACCTGGGATTGAACTCGGGGTTACTCAGCCACTGAGACACATCTACAGCCCTATTTTGTATTTTATTTAGAGACAGGGTCTCTCTGAGTTGCTATGCACCTTGCCGTTGCCGAGGCTGGCTTTGAACTCAAAATCCTCCTGCCTCAACCTCCCAAGCTGCTGGGATTACAGGTATGTGCCACCACTCTTGATGTTCAGCAAAGGTTTGGCAGTCTGCAGGATCTTTAATACAGATTCAGCTTCTTTAGAGAACTTCAGTTAACATACATATAAATTAAAAGAAAAAAATTGGGCCCACACCTATAGTCCCAGCACTTGGGAGGTAAAGGTAGGAGTAGCTGAGGAGCTTGAGACCACCCTGGGCAACATAGTAAGACCCTTCCTCAAAACAAAAGAGCAAAAACCCAAATTCATTTATTCCATTCTTTTTCAAAAAATTTCATTCTTTCAAAATTTTTATTTTGTGGTACTAGGGAGTTCTTATGGCCTCACTTCCAGAAGTTTCTAAAATCTAGTCAGATATTGGAAGCTTTTAAAAGGTTTAATTCTTATCTGTTGAATCTCAAATGTCATTATTTTAAAATAACCTTCATACCAGCATTGGCGGATATGTGATTTATTGTGTGGAGAGCAGGTTGTACCCTGCTCTAACTCCATGATGAACAGAATAGTAATTTTAACATGTCTAGCCCCAAGTTACTTCATAAAGCAGTGTTTGCCTTTTTATTTTATTTTTTTCTGTTCTCCCAGTACTTGGGACCAAACCCAGGGTTGCTCTACTCACTGAACAACACCTCCAGCTCTTTAAAACAAAATTTTTTTTTGAGACAGTTTTTCTAAGTTGCTGAGGCTGGCCTTGAACTTGTGGTTTTCCTGTCTTAGCCTTCCATGAATTTATTGTTATTCAATAAACTTTTTTTTTTTTTTTTTAGCACCAGGGATTGAACCCAAGAGCCCTTAACCACTGAGCCACATCCCCAATCCTTTTTAAAAATATTTTATTTAGAGAGAGCATCTCACTAAGTTGCTTAGGGCCTTGCTAAATTGCTGAGGCTGGCTTTGAATTCTAGGTCCTCCTGCCTCAGCCTCCCAAGATAGCTGGGATTATAGGCATGTACCACTGTGTCCAGCTTATTATTCAATAAATTCTGACATTGTGGAAAGACACAAATGTGTTTGGTCTATGTTAATGGCATAGCTTGTGCATGACCTACTGGCTTAGGTCTAATTCTTGGAGAAGTTTGTGGGAAGCATCTAACTCCTCCAACTTCCAAAATTTGACCCAATGTATTATCTTCCAAGATATTATTAAATAATAACTGAGAAGTAAAATTGCCCAAATTTGGTGAGCTGGGTTCAGAGCTCAGGTCTCTATTCACACTTAAATACAGGCTCTAAAATGGTCCTATAATCAGCTAGTCCCCTCTAAGCCTACAGTCCTCTATTAACACAAAAGAAATAATATTCTGGGCTGGGGTTGTGGTTTAGCGGTAGAGCAGTCACCTAGCATGTGCAAGGCCCTGGGTTTGATCC
Organism: Marmota monax; assembly: GCF_021218885.2. Lineage (NCBI taxonomy): Eukaryota > Metazoa > Chordata > Mammalia > Rodentia > Sciuridae > Marmota > Marmota monax. Next base: position 19,111,126 of record NW_026692194.1, on the reverse strand, counting down.
TCAGTGTAAAGGTCAGGCGAACGTGGGAGGAAAAGACCACCAAGAGACTGTCTCATGCAACAGCAAAGGGTTTATTGGGGGTCCAGCATGCTGGGGCTCCAAGCCTACCTCGAAGAGGTAAAGAGCAAAGAGCCCCGAGAACAGCTTGAGCAGAGCTTATATACATTCTTTGAAAAGGGCAGGGACTTCACATACAGCATAACAAATCACCTCACGCCACGGGAAAATCAAACAACAACTCTAAAACATGATTAGCACATTAACTGGCGGGAACAAGTTAGGTAGGGGTGATTGGTCAGTACAAAAGGGGTATTCGTTTGAACTGATTGGTTTAAGCCAAGAGGGGTGTACGTGCTGAACTACATGGTTTCCCAACAGGTTATCAACTACCATAAACTACTGGGAGGGTTATCTGGCATCCCAGGTATTTCCCTGTCTCATGCTGATTGGTGGCTGCTAGGGGGCTGCTATGGATCCCCACCTAGCCTGACTGAGTCAGGGACACCTGGCGCAGCAGATCTCTCCTGTAGATAAACAACTTAGCAGGGTGGGAATGTGCCTAGGAGTGCTCTGTGGGTTTTTCCAAGGACAAAGGCCATGTCCCTTCCTTGGACAGCTTTGCTCTGAGATAGAGGCTGGCTTTTCACTCAGCACCACATAAAAATAAATAAATAAAACAAAGGTATTGTGTCCAACTACAATTAAAAAAATAAATAAAAAATAAAAAAAGAAATAATATTCTAAGTTGAACCAAAAGTGATTAAAATGATGTGCTTTATAAAAAATATCAAGTTTTGGTGGCTATATTGGCACATGCCTATAATCCCAACTACTCAGGAGACTGAGGCAGGAGTGTCATGGGGATCTGCCTCAGAAAACACTCTTAAGTCTGAATTTAAACTAGAGAGCTTTATTTATCTGGCCAGGGACTGACCCCACCCATAGAGACTGAAGCTCTGTGGGAGAACAGCAATTTCCTGGCTGTGTCTTGGGAATTTCAGGACGAAAACCATAGCTTAGGGACTTTTCTCAGCGTCATGCAACCAAGCAAGTTACAGAAGCTTAGCTAACTAAGTTGTTAGCTTACAACTTAGTTAACCGCATCTGGGGTCTGAGCAAGTGTTAGACAACCGGATCTTGAGTTTCAGCTGAGCAGGCGTGATAATCTATTTCAAAGTCATGTAGACCCATAAATGTACTCAAACCCAGGATATAGCTCACCACGACCACCACCATATCTTGAGGTGGGTACATTCTGTGGGGTACAAAATACAGAAAAACAATTTTTATAAAAAGCTTTTGTTTCTGTTTTGCAGAAATGGGTCATGCATTTCCCTCTTTCACAGAAGCAGTCACAGAAAAACTATGATGGAGTCTAGAACAGCTAAGAGGAAGTCCCTATGGCCACACTTTTTTGTTCGTATAGCCACAGTGACTCTATTCTCACAATTCCAGTACTAGCAACTTATTTGGTGCTTGCAGTTATCTCATTTACTTATTTTATTACTGATATCTATAAGCCTTATCTACATGATCAAGCTACTACAATTGTTCACAATTATATTGATTTAACCTTGTCTGGATCTATATTAGCTTATCAGCCTTTATTTATCTATAACTATACTGGCATATTGACATCACCTTTCACTGTTCCATATCTTTTTCCTGTGACTTAAATCCTATGTCTTACAGTTACATGATTTTATTACTATTACTTAGGCTTACTCCTGATGAATTTATCTATGAACTATGTCTTACTATTGCTTATCTACGTTATCTTACCTTATTCCTATAATCTATAACCTATGTCTATGACTTATTGATTATATTGATTATATTGATCAGTTCAAACCACAACAGGAGGATCACAAGTTGGAGGCCAACATCAGCAATTTAGCAAGATCCTGTCTAGGAAAAAAAAAGAGAGAGAGAGAGAGAGCCAAATCAAGAGAAAGAGAGATAAAGGGCTGGGATGTAGCTCAGTGCAAGAGTGCTTTCCCAGCATGTGTGATGCCTATGATTTAATCCGCAGCATGGAGAAGAAAAAAAAAAATCCCCTCCTTTGTCTTGGACAAATTATTTGACCCATCTACTCATGCCTGAGTTCCTTTATACATAAAATACAACTATTATATGTAGGTCAGCAATCTCTTAAGTACTATTCTAAAATCCAACAGTTTTTTTTTTTTGTAGTTGTTTTTCATTTTTTTGATCCAGTTGTGTTTAACCACTGAGCCTTATCCCAGCTCTTTTTATTTTGAGACTATTTATTTTGATTTCTTAGGGTCTAGCTAAGTTGCTGAGGCTGATGAACTTGTGATTCTGATCCTCCTGTCTCAGCTTCCTGAGTTGCTGGGATTATAGGTCAGTCCACCACATCTGGCTACCAATTTTTTTCTTGAATTTGAATAGAAACCTTCCTTACTGTTCTAAAATCTGAAAAATCCTGCTTTCTAAGACACACCTAGATAAAAGGGCTCAGAAGTATCTACCTCATGGGTTGAGAGGACGAAATTAGTTACTAGATTAAAATTCTTGACTCTGTGATAGACAAAGGAAAGCTTTGTATAAGGAGGTTTTTAACATGAACATGTAAAGGGCCTATTAGCGTTCATTGAGCATTTACCAAGTGCCTAATATGTGCAACGCCTTGAGAATACGAACAGAAGCTGGGTGAAACCTTGACTAAATTCTGTCCTCCCCCCAAACCCAGTTGCTTGGTGGAAGTGTTCTCTGGCAGGAATACGAGTTCTCTTCAAAGACGAGAATGGTACCTCAACTCGATTTGGATGGGTTCTTGACTTTTCCCATAGAAAAGAATTCCAGGGCACAGAAAATGCAAGGAAGCAAATATTTATTTAAATAATGGTACATATACCCCAAAGGCGGAGTGTGGGCACCCCTCACTTCTCTGAGTGACTGGGTTAGGCTCCTGATTGTATATGAGTTTCCTGGGACTGCTGTGGTGTGAACTAATCAATAAAATCAATAAGAGTGTAAGTTATAGGTTATAGATTAGTAAAAAATACAGATTATAGATATAAGATTTTGATAAGTGAGATAAGAAAATTATAAAGCAAGAACTGTTATAGGCGGGCCTAAGACTCCATTTTGATGCCTTCTATGAAAACGGTTACAACAGCTGTTTCTGAGAAACTAAAATGAAAGTTGTTTTCTGCTAAATTCAAAGGATATATTGTCTTCTGTACTTTGTTCTCCATAAAATGTACTCAACCCAGGATATGGTGGTCTAATAATTTGAAGTAGATTCTAGCCCCTGCTAATTACTTGCTCTAACCCAAGATACAATTGTCTAACACCTATTTAAACTCAAGATGTGGTTGTCTTGAGTAGCTCTGCTAACTGCTGTTTTAGCTTCTGTGATTGGCTTACTTACATGAGGCTAAGGAAAGTCCCTGAGCTGTGGTTTCTGTCCTTAAGACACAGGCCAAGAAATTGCTCTTCTCCCACAGAGTTTCAGTCTCTACAGGAAACTGTCTCTGGCCAGGTAATAAAGCTCTTTAATTTGTTTCAAATTCAGCCTTGGTGTGTTTTCTGAGCCATCTCCTCACAACAGGAAGAAATGTGCAGGTTTTCAGGGAAGCTTCTTTGAAAAATCAAATCCCATGATAATTACTTGATATTTGGGTTCAGACTGCTTTTTGATTATGCAGTCTAGCCATAAGTCATTTGTGGGCACATTGTATTGTCTTTAAATTTGGTGATGTTTAAATTGTTTGGGGGGCTGGGGTTGTAGCACTGTGTTAGAGCACCTGCTTGGCATGCGTGAGGCCTTGGGTTCAATTCTCAGCACCAAATACGACCATTCTAGCTGATATGTTACAAACACAGGCTGGAGGTTTTGTTCATAAAACTAAAGGCACAAGCATGACTGGTTATTCCCAAAGATCTGACTTCCATCCACTGATTTACATTTCCATCTTTATTTCTCCTCTTCCTGACAGTGATGAACCGGGCCTAAATCCATTTTGAGATTGGGAACCATCTCATCACAGTCATAAAGAGTTAATTTCTATTTTACTATAAATTACTGAGACTTCTAAACTTGTTTAGAATTCCTGCCCATGTCTGGCTTTCCCTGACCAGGTAATAACCCTCTCTAAAACCTTACTGGCATCTCATAAATCCTGGCTCCCCCACAACCCCTTCACCAGATAACAACCCTCTCTGAAACCTCAGCAGCACCTCATAAATTCTAATGTTGGGATCTGAATTTACTCCCTACCTTGAAATATACCATGCAATGTAGATCATTAGTCTACTATCTGCCTTTGTATTATGCTTATCAAAATCCTGTTAACTGTAGGTTCTCAAGACACCCCCCTTTGCAACTTTTTGTGCTATAAAACCGTTTTCCTGGAGAGCTGGGGGGCTGGTCTCCAGCCCATGTTAGGAGAGAAGAGTTTCTGATCAGCTTTCTTTGTGTTCACAAATGCAAGCTTGCTTTAATTTGATCTAAAATTGGAGCAGGTCTTTTCTTTGCGTCAGGGTTCAACAGACAGCCCCCTAATCTTAGTCCCACCGGAAGGTTTTCTTGCTAGCTAGCGCCAGAAGGCGGTTCGCGCCAGCGCCCCTTCCTGCCGCCTGGCTTTGCTTGGAGTCCCAAGCCGATCAGGCGCCCCTGGTGTACGCTACTGCACCGCTCCAGCTCGCCCATTTCCGTTCCAGAAAAGGACGTCTTTCGGACCCACAGCGACAGCTGACTTTGGGCCGGAGAGATCCAGTCTGCGCCAGCCCCGAGGCGCGAGGGCGGGGCCAGCAGGGACCCCCCCTGCTCACGTCAGAGCCCGCGCTCCTCTGCGGGGCGTGCCTTTCCCTCCCCATCTCGCGTTGTCGCGCGCCCGGGGGCGGCTCCTGGCGCTCACGCCTTCCACGCACGCCGGCGCGTCTGCCGATTGGCCCCCCGGGCCAGGGTCCCTAAGGCTGAACGCGCCTCCCCCCGAGATTTCCCGCCAGCCGGAGCCGCGCGGTGGATGCGGAGTCTTTAAGCGATCCGCCCGTAGAACGGTTGGGCCTCGCCTACCGTCGCTATGTCGCGACAAAGCACCCTATACAGCTTCTTCCCCAAGTCTCCAGCGTTGAATAATGCCAACAAGGCCCCTACCAGGGCCTCACGCGAAAGCGGCGGTGCTGCTGCGGCGGCTACCCGGGCCTCCCCTTCCCCTGGCGGGGATGTGGCCCGGAGCGAGGCTGGGCCTGGGCACAGGCCCTTGGGGTCCTCCGCGTCGCCTCCTGAGGCGAAGAACCTCAACGGAAGGCTGCGGAGGTCGGCAGCGCCCGCAGTCCCGGCCAGGTAGCGGGGCGGAGGTGGGGCCCTGAGCTCTTGGGAGGCTGGTCGCTGGGGCTCGGGGGCAGGGCGGCTGTGTGGCCTGTTCCGGGACTCGGAGGAGCTGGGCCTACGGAATCTAGAATTCAGGGGTTGCGTTTGTAGCACTTAGGGAGAGTGTAGTTTGTAAACAGCATAGGAGGAGATAAGTCTGCTGGAGGAAAGGTTGGTGGGGAGGCGCGCAGAGTTAAGACTTTGGAGGAAGACTTTGGACCCTTTTCACTGTGCTGGGGGCTGGGGGAGGAAGAGCAGCTGCACGAAGCTCGGGGTTGGGAGGAGATGAGGGAGATGGGAGTACGGGGGTGGGGCCGGAGGAGAAAGGCGCTTTGCTCGCCTGGTGCGCGGCGCGGGGGAGGGGAGGAGGGATGCCTGCCAGGAGGTCGGACGCCCGCAGCTGTGAGGCTAGGGTTGCAAAGTATGTAGCGCGAGAAGTTTTCTAGTTCAGAGCTGGAACAGAGACTTGGGGATCCTGGAGATGGTTAGGTGTAGATAAGAGCCCCCCCATACCTAGACGCCCTGGGGTCTGCTGGCCCTCAGCCGGGAGAGGCGGGGAGTGAGGGGTGGAAGCTGGATGAGCGCCGGGGGCGTGTCCTGCGGCCCGAGGGGCCTGATTGGGTAGAGTGAGGTTGGGAGGGCGGGGCAGGGTGTGAAGGGCTTCCAGAGCTGGGATCCCGCAGGGTTCTCTCGTAGGTGGACAGCTTATGCACAGACACAAATAAAAATGGCAAGAAGCTGTTCTGGAGCACGTGGAAGTTCGTGTCGAGTGAAAAAGACGTTACTTTAAAAAATAGTTAGTTTTGAAGCCCGATTCCATAGGAGGGTAGAGCACCTAATTTCGGAGTTGATGGTGGGCCTTGCTTGGCAAGAATGTGTGGACGCGGCTGTGGGGGAGTCCGCCCGGAGGTGGCCTCTTCGCTTTCTGGGTAGTTCGGTGCTGTACCAGTGCTTGGCTGGTCTTTTATTGGGACGGCGGGCGACATTTTGAAAAGCTCGCTTTTGCTGTATAACAGAGACTGTTAGCCACAAAGTGTAATGGTAGACGTTTGAACGGATGAAGAAATGAAGGCTTAGAAACAATTGAGGATCAGAGAGCTAGTTAGTGGTTCTGCGTATTGATTTCAAATGTTCTGTTTAAGATGTCCTACAGGAATTCTCAGGTTTTTTAAAGTCTAATACAGCAATATTCTTTTGTGTGGTGGTGGGGGTCGATTCCAGGGCCTCAGTTACCCTCTTTATTTTCGGTACTGGGGATTAAACCCAGGGGCGCTTTACTGCTGAGCTTCATTCCGGTCCTGTTTTAATTTAATTTTTTTTTGAGATAGAATCTTGCCAATTTGCAGAGGCTGGCCTCCTGCTCTTGCCTCTGAATCGCCAGGATTACAGGAGTGACCACCAAAAAAAATTTTACCCTTTTATTTATGTTTTTAATATTTGAGCTCTTTAATTTTTATTTATTTATGTATTTGCGGTGCTGGGGGTTGAACTTGGGGTCTTAATACATGCTAGGCAAGCGCTTAAGTGCTCAACCACTTGATCTACAATACCAGTCCAGGATTATCCTCCTAAGTGACCCTTTCCAGCTGTTTAAATATAAGTTGTGGACTGGGGTGTAGGTCAGTGGTAGAGCACTTGCCTAGAGTGCAAGACCTTTCGTGTCATCCCCAGCACCTCAAAAGCAAACCAATCTTATAGTTTGTATTAGTAGAATCTACTTGTGGGAAACAGTTATCATCCACCATGGCTCTTCATGGGAAAAATGCATGATGTGCTGATTATTCAAGCATGAGTTGATTCCTCTGGCATCCAAACTAAAAGATTACATTTATTGGCTTGTGATTTTTTTTTTTTTTGTGTGTGTGTGTGTGTGCACGCACGCTAGGGATTGAATCCACGGGTGCTTAACCATTGAGCAGTATCCCCAGCCTTTTTAAAAAATTTTGAGACAGGGTCTAGCTTAGTTGCTTAGGGCCATACTAAGTCGCTGAGACTGGCTTTGAACTGCTTCAGCCTTCCGAGTCACCAGGATTTCAGGCATGCATATCTGTGCTTGGTCATTTATTGTAAATTGTACTTCACATATGTGTTGCACAGAATTTATTTTTTATTTTTTGAGGTCTACATTCAAGATTGTATATACTTGATCTCCCATGATGGAGAAACAGGAGATGGGCATTTAAAGATTTGCCCTTTATTTCAACAAATATTCATGTACCTACTCTACCAAGCACAATATTAGGCATTGTGGATCCTGTATGAAACGGTGAACAGGACAAGCGAAGAAGCTGACCTGGAACTCAAGCAGAGCTCTGTAAAATGAAACCAGAAGGGCAAACAGGGCCAGCCAGATTATGTCTTGGACCAGAGTGGGAATCTGGCTGTGAAAGAGAACCTTCAAATTATGGGTGGAATGAAGGAAGGAGAACAGAGCTTGGAGAAGATATCAGGGGTCCAATCAATAGACTGATGAGGTCTGCAAAGACATTTCTATTTGTTCTGAGAGTTGGTTGAAAGCTTTAAAATGTTGGGCATCTTTTAATGTTTGTGAAAGTCTTTTTCCATTCTTCCCTACCACCTTATCAGTTATGTGCAATGCAGATATCTTCCATCCTGAATGGTCCCTTTAATTTGTGGCATCTTTTGGTGAACTGAAATTGTGGAATATAACGTTGAGTCATTCCCAGCCTATTTTGTATTTTATTTAGAGACAGGGTCTCACTGAGTTGCTTAGTACCTTGCCTTTGCTGAGGCTGGCTTTGAGTTCACTATTCTCCTGTCTCAACCTCCTGAGCCCCTGGGATTATAGGCGTGTGTCACCTGTGCCCAGCTGGGCCTGTTTCTTAATACTTTGTTTTTCTGTAGTTTAGCAAGGTCATAATAGCAATATGCAAGCCTTCTGACCCCTTAAATCTGGCTTCTGAGCAAATCTTAGCTAGTTTATTTCTCAGGATCTCAATTCAGTGACAACTATTATGGCTGATGAATGCAAAAAAATCTTTTTTGGGGGGCGGGGTACTGCCACTTGAACCCAGAGGCACTTTACCCACTGAGCCATATCCCCAGCCCTTTTAATTCTGAGACAGTCTCACTGAGTTGCTTAGGCTGGCCTTGAACTTGAGATTTTCCTGCCTCAGCCTCCAGTGTTCTTGGGGTTACAGGTGGATGCCACTGTGCCTGGCACAAAAAAAAATCTTTTTGTATGTACCAGTTGTAGGTATTTTTCCTGAGAATTTACATGGTTAAAATATTTATAGCAATATATTCCAAATAATATCACACTTATTATATAATGAGAGTAAACTTTAAACCTTTTACAGAAATATTTGGATTGTGGACTCAAGATTTAGCAACTTTTTAAAAATTGATTTTGATTATTTTATCTGAAAGTTCACTTGGGCTGGGGATTATAGCTCAGTTGGTTGAGTGCTTGCCTTGTATGAACAAGGCCCTGGGTTTGATCCCCAGCACCACACACACACACAAAAAAAAAAAAAAAGAAAGAAAAAAATGAAAGCTTATTCTTTTGGGGGACTCTTAACCATTGAGCTACATCCCCAGCCCTTTTAAAATATTTTATTTAGAGACAGGGTCTCACAGAGTTGCTTAGGCCCTTGCTATGTTGCTGGGGCTGGCTGTAAACTATCCTCCTGTCTCAGCCTCCCAAGTCGCTAGGATCACAGTGTACACCATCATGCTGGAATATGAAAGCTTAAAAGCTTTTAAAATTTTTTTTGAGCTGTTAGCTTTTCCCCTTTCCTATCTTTAAAATCCCAAGCATACCAAAAACTTTTTAAGATAAATTATGACTCTAAAAAAAATTTTGTAAAATCACAATGTAATCTTATTTATATCATAAGATAATTTTAATGTTTTGCATTTCATCTTGGGCTTCCGGATGAATCAAGGTATTTTATAATTACTTGGGGGTTGTGAGTTGACTTTGGCTTTGATATTTTCCACTTGTTTACTTTGCATAGGACTAAGACAATCCATATTAATACATTCTAGTTAAATGAAAAGAGAAAGATATTAGGATTGGCTGAAAATGTAGCCAGATATTAAACTACAGTAAAGTTAACAGAAGACTGATAAAGAGAAATAAGTTTTAAGAGAGCCAGTTTTACAGTTCTCTGACTTTACAAGATTGTTTGGGCTCTTACGAGTGAGTATATATAGCAGATTAGATTTCACTTCCTAGCAAATTCCAACTCTGATCCTATTTTATATTATATTTACATATATCAGTATGTAGTGTTGATAGAAAAATCCAAATATTAATGGGGTAGCACACACCTGTAATCCCAGCAGCTCAGGAGACTGAGTCAGGAGGCATACCACCCCCGCACCCCTGCCCCAGAAAGAAGAAAAATCCCAATACTTGCAAATATTAAAATATGTTCCATTTATTTTGGACTTTTGAAAATCGCACAATAGAGGCTGGGGATGTTGCTGAGGGATAGAGTGCTTGCCTACTATGCTCAAGGCCCTGGGCTTGATCCCCAGCAGAATATACACAGGTATGCACACAGATACATACACACATGTTGATTAAAGAAAAATTTTGAGACATGTTTGAATCTTTAGTTTTATTAAGTTGCTTGATTTCTCTTTTTGGCTTGTAACCCACTGTTTCCTAGGCTGTTTTTTGTTTTGTTTAGTTTTGTTTTTGGTACTGGGGCTTCATTAAGTTCCTGAGCCTCTGGAGCTGTGGAATTACAGGTGTGTGCCACTTTGCCTGGCCTGACTGAGTCAACTCTTTCAGGAGGTACCGGGGATTAAACTCAGGGGCACTCAATCACTTAGCCACATCCCCAGCCCTATTTTGTATTTTATTTAGAGATGGTGTTTCACCAAGTTGCTTTAGTTCCTGGCTTTTGCTAAGGCTGGCTTCGAACTCTTGCTCTTCCTGCCTCAGCCTTCTGGGCTGCTGGGATTATAAGCGTGTGCCACTGTGTCCAGCTGTCAGTCACTCTTTCTTATTTTTTAGTCTTGGGTGGACACAATATCTTTATTTTTATGTGATGCTGAAGATCCAACTCAGTGCTTGTGCATGCTAGGCAAGCGTTCTATCTCTGAGCCACAACCCCAGCCCTGAGTCACTCTTAATTGAGGATACAAAGGAATTTTATGAGGAAGGTTTGTCAATCTCACATTTTTGCTCAGGTCATTTAATTTTTTCAGAAGCTGCTGTGACAATCTTTTTTGCCTTTCATAATAGGCAAAATAGAATTTAAATAGAATTTCACCAGGTTTAGGGAAAACTTGAAGTAAACCATCAAGATGTACATTCTTGCCAGGTCTGGTGGTCCTGTCTCAAAATAAAATAAAAAAAGCTAGGGATGTAGTTCACTGGTACGGTACACGTGGGTTCAGTCCTCAATACTGCAAAGAAAAGTATGTTTTTTTGTGGGGGCATGGTAGTCTCAACTCTGGGACTGAGGCTGAGGTGGGAGGCCAATGAGCTGGGAAGGAGTTCTAGCCACTAGCCAGGGCAACACAGCAACAACCAAAAATGCAGTTCTTTTATGGTGCTGGGGATCAAACCCAGGGCTCTGTGCATATTGAGCTCTACCACTGAGGTATCCAACCCTAAGAAGTGTATTTTTGTCAATCTCTGATGCATTAACTCCATTTCTAACCCTGTAGACATGTGCAAAATGAAATAGCTACTGTCCAGTTGGGTCCCTCTTTGGTCCTTAGTTTACATAACTAAGTTCAGACAGGGAGGAGGGAGAGAAAGTCTCGTACACATAATCATTTTCAGTTTTAGGGACCAAGAACACTTTGTAAACCTCAGTCCATATTTGGTCTCAGTGCCTAACTCTTGGGTATTTTAAAATTTCAACACACCAAGGGGAGAACTGCCTCCTCCTGGCCCGTCATCAGGTTAAAGCTGCACTGTATACACACCAAAACCTTACTGTAGTTTCCATTTCTAAAGGAATTTACTTGCCATTAAGTTATGCAGACAGGCTTGAACTAATGACTGTCTTTTTTTTTTTTTTTTTTTTTGCAGGAGTGGGGGTACCAGGGATTGAACTTGGGGGCACTCAACCACTTAGCCACATCCCCAGCCCCATTTTGTATTTTATTTTGAGACAAGGTCTTCCTGAGTTGCTTAGGGCCTTGCTAAATTGTTGAGGCTGGCTTTGAACTCATGATCCTCCTGCCTCAGCCTCTTTAGCCCCTAGGATTATAGGTGTGCTTCACTGCACCCAGCTCCAGTGACTAAACCCTTCCTTCTTTCAGAAAAATATGGCTTCATCAATACACATTTGAAGCCTGAAATATGCTTCATGTGGTGAGATGTGTTCATTGCCATTTATTTGCTCTGTCTGGCTAATGTTTCAGAAGTTAACTGGCAGGTTTCAGATTCTTTAGCAGTAGAATAAAGCGGTACAGCTTAGGGGAAAAAAATTATTTTATAAAACTGCACAAAGAAGCTTGGGAACATAGTATTCCATGTGGCGATAGTAGGTTTTGTTTTTGTTTTCCTTGTTAACTGATATGTTAGGAGGAAACAGAGCTAAGGTAGAGTTTTGAATTGTGAAGGCAAAGCTTTCTGTTGAAGATAACCTAAATGTTGAGGCAGGCAATATTCATAAACTTGCACAGGCTCCTGAGAAGGATATAAGCTGAAATCATATATCTGGCCTTAGGTCTCTTCTAATTATTCTAGCCTGAAGTTTTCTGTTTCTGTATTTATGTGGCCCCTTCCCCCTTTTTTTCTACTTTGTTTTCTTTGAACTGGGAATTGAGTCCAGAGCCTGGAATGTACTTTCACTGAGTTATACATAACCCTAGCTCTACACTCAGATTTTTGGAGAAATAAATATTGTTTTCATAATTGGGTCTAAATCATGTTGTGTCAACTGTCTGCTTTTCAGAAGTGTGAAAAATTTTGTTAGTAATGTGCTTATTTTAATTTCATAGTTCTTCAATAAAGACCTCTAAGCAGGTCCAGAAAATCTTGGTGTTTAATACACTTAGTGATTATCATCTGTTTGTGGCCTTTCCATTACTGTGGGCCTCTTTTATAGTTTCTTACCTAGATTCTTTGCTTTTTCCCTGTTCCTTCCTCTCAAAGAAGAGCCTTCATGGCTAAATCATTGTCATGCCTTACCCTCATCAGCCATCCTGGGGATTGAACCCAGGGCCTCAAACATGATAGGCAAGTGCTCTATCACTGAGGTATATTCCCAACCCACTTCCCCTTTTTAAATTTTGAGACAGGTCTCATCAGGTTGTCTGGATTGACCTCTGAACCTCAGCCTTTAGTGTAGCTAGGATTATAGGTGTATGCATTATGTCTGGCTGTAAGTTGGCTGTTATGAAGAATGTATGTTTTCTAATTTTGTAGGCTTATATATTCACTGTTTTTGGCACATTGGGCATTTATTGACTTCAGTTTTTCCATAGAACTAGGAGATAGAGGATGGTAGAATGCTAGGTAGCTTCTGGAGTGTTTGGAATATGTAAGTGCTTAACTGGAAACAGATTCTAAGCAGAGTCTAATGTTATATAATATATTAGCTAAAGGTATGTTTTATATTAATGAAGTCTGTGTCTTTACCCTGCCAACATCATTTTATCAGAACTCTTCCGTAGTTTGCTTTTTTCAGCCAGAGATTGAACACAGGGGTGCATAACCATTGAGAAACATATACAGATCTTTATTTATTTAGTGACAAGATCTCGTTAAGTTGCTGAGGCTGGTTTTGAACTTGTGATCCTCCTGCCTTAGCCTTACTGAGCTGCTGGGATTTTAGGCTTGCACCATTGGGCCTGGCTCTTTCATGGTTTTTGAACTTTGATTCTGAGAAATGGCTTCTCACTTTAATACCAGAATTTTTTGTGTTTGTGTTTGTCTAAGACTTCTCAGAGTTTTGAAACTTTGATTCTGAGAAGTAGTTTCTTACTTCAATACCAGAATTTTTTGTATTTGTCTACGTCTTAAAACTTAAAAAAAAGCATCATATTAGTTTTATTTTACTTTTTATTTGTAGGTAATTGCCTTTGAAGTAATTCAATATTAACTAACTCATGTATTTTCTTTTGGCAACAGTTCTTGTGACTTCTCACCAGGTGATTTGGTCTGGGCCAAGATGGAGGGTTATCCCTGGTGGCCTTGCCTGGTTTACAACCACCCCTTTGATGGAACATTCATCCGCGAGAAAGGGAAATCAGTCCGTGTTCATGTACAGTTTTTTGATGACAGCCCAACAAGGGGCTGGGTTAGCAAAAGGCTATTAAAGCCATATACAGGTAAGAGTCATTGTTGGGGATGTGTGCGTGCACATGAGAGAGTTTTGTTTTTAGCCAAGATTTTGTTTTGTTTTGTTTTTGGCAGTATTTGGGATTAAACCCTGGGTTTTATGCATGCCAGGCAAGCACTCTATCACTGCCTATATTTTTATTTTATTTTGAGACAGGGTATCACTAACTTGCCTTGGCTGGTTTTGAATTTGTAATCCTCCTGCCTCACTCAGCCTCCTAAGTCGCTGGGATCATAGAATGTGCCATCACACCTGGTTTGGGATTTTTATTTCTGTACTAGGATGAGTTACAGCAGTTAAAAGCTTTTAAAGGGAAAATAATCTCATTGAAATTAGTAACCAAAAAAGGAAATTCAAACAGAAAGGTAAACTGCACCATCTTGAAGGAACCTATTAAAACACAGATAATGTGAACAGATATAAGGCATAGATCAGTGACATTTTTTATGACAGAGATGCACACTAGCCTTCAAAATTGTCATCCACGAGCACATCTGAGTTGAGTTTTACACCAAAATTCTAGAACCATAACTTTTTCCCAAGGCCAAGCTTTATCGCACGTAAGCAGTCCTGCATAGTTAGCCTTACTTGGTGTACCCTTAGTATATACTGTGCATACAAAATATGATTTCAGAATATTGCCCACTATACAGTAGGGCATGAACAAATCCTTGTCTTTGATCTTCAGACAATTTAATATGTTGTTTAGCTCCATTCTGTAGAATCAGAATGAGGGTAGATTTCCCAGAGATACCTAGGAATCAAAACCTTTGTTCATGTGTTCATCTTACAGAAGGTGGAGGAGATTGAAGATAGCTAAAGATGTATAGAGAATGGGTGGAGAATCAGGAAATTTTGATTCTGTCTTCTCTAATTTGTTCTATAGACTTGGCCAACTGACCAAAGTAAATTATTTCCTGATACTTTACTCATACATTAAATGAGGTTTCTTCAGGAATAGTTTTGAGCTTTTAAAAAAGTCTGTGCTGAATGACTTAAAAAGAGATCAAGAAAATGTTAACATTTATGTTGTCATTATTTTATAAAATTATTCCTGTACATAGTGTTCTTTGCCCTGTGTGTGATGCATGCGATAGGTTGAGGCTTGCATGTGATATGTTAGGGATTGAACCCAATATTTCATGTGTGCAAGGCAAGCACTGTACCACTGAGTATACCACCAGCCCTGCTCTTTGCCTTTTAAAATTATCAGTTGCTGAGCTGGGGATGTAGCTTGGTTTACCTAGCATGCACAAGGTCCCAGGTCCAAAACTCTTAACACTAGTTTTTTAAAAAAAGATAGCATTGTTTCAGTACATGCATATTAATCACTTGAGAGGCATGGGTGAAAAATAGTTTGCCTTTTTTTTGTTGAATTTTTGTCTTAGATTTGTAGAGATTGTATCAAGTGTTCTCTGGAACAATTTTATCTCTAGATAGGTTGGGGGGACTGGAGGGGGTGGGAGTGAAGCTGCATTAAGCATTTTGGGAAAAGTTAAGATTCACTATCCAGTTTATCTTGCTCATACCTTTAGTGAACCTCTTCTGAAAATTGGGGAAATGAGCTGGGCACAGTAGTGCATGCCTATCATTCCAGCAATTCTAGAGGCTGAGGGAGGAGGATCACCCAAGTTTGTGGAAAGCCTCAGCAACTTAGCAAGCCCCTATCTCAAAATAAGAAGGGCTAGGGATGTAGCTCAGTGGTAAAGTGCCCCTGGGTTCAATTCCTAGTACCAAATAGAAAAAAAGAGGGCTGGAATTGTGGCTCAATGGTATAGCGTTTGCCTAGCATGTGGGTTCGATTCTTGGCACCACATACAAATCAATAAATAAACAGAATTTAAAAATTCATCAGCAACTAATAAAAATGTTTAAAAAAAGAAAAAGGGAGAGAGAGAGATGGGAAATTGTAGCTTTAGTTTGTCTTAGGTAACATGTAAAAGTTGCTTGTTCTGTTGAAATACTATGTTTTGGATATGTTTGATTCAGACATTTGAGTTTTTTTTTTCTTCTTCCCAATAATGATTATAAGAACAGAGACATTTCCATTTCTAGCTGTGTCCCTTGGGAAAGAAATAATTTATAATATTTGTGATCCTCTGTACCTAACCTTTTGCTGAGTGGATAGAAGTGTCATTTAATATTACAATGAAACTGTTTTTTGGTGGCACTAGGGATTTAACTCTGGGCCTCTCATATAAGGCTAGACAAGTGTTCTACCACTGAACCACACCCCAAGCCCTGTGAAATGAATTTTACATGAGAGAAAAACAATTCCTGTTTAGGTGCTGTTTTGGCCACGTGGAAAGATTTTACTTTAAAACAGATTTTTTTGGGAGTACCAAGGATTGAACTCAGGGGCATGGGATAAAGTTATCCCAGCCCCCTTTAAAATTTTTTTTTTATTTAGAGACAGGGTCTAAGTTGCTGAGGCTGGCTTTGAACTTGCCGTTTTCTTGCCCGAGTCTCCCGAGCCACTGGAATTAATGTTGTGCACCACCATGCTTTAAATATATTCATAGTGTGAACCGGATTACAGTCCCAAAATGGTAGGCCCTTTACAGTTAATTTGATTATTCATTTATTTTATTTAAATATGTGGGATCTGACTATCTTTGCCTCTCAGACCACATGTACAGGTCTTGCTTTACATAAAGAGGTGTCCCATGCCTGTTTAGGGCATTGGTCTGGTCTTAAAAGCATTAGAAGATTGACTTTTAAATGAGAGGTCCTTGGTAACCCAACAGGGTGACTTTAAGGAGGTAAAGTTGGGGATTTCAATTTCATTGTTAGTTTTCGCCTGAAAATTTTCTTCCTGTGAATAATGGAACATTAAAAATTATACTGGATTGTTACCATTCTTTTTTTCTTTTTTAATAGTACTTGGGATTGAACCCAGGGTCTTGTGTATGCTAAGGCAAATGCTTAATCACTAAATCACATCTCAGCCCTTCTTTTGAGACATGGTCTTGCTAATTATACATTTCCCCTGCTGGCCCAGAACTATAGGCCAATTAACTAGGATTAGGGGAGCACCCCACCACACCTAGCTGATTGTTGTCATTCTTGTTCATTTGGGCAAATGTTGTAATTGAGCCAACTGTCCAGTAAATTCTTATTTATAAATACATTTCTTTCTTTCTTTTTTTTTTAATAAATCCATTTTAGGTTCAAAATCAAAGGAGGCCCAGAAGGGAGGCCATTTTTACAGTTCAAAGCCTGAAATACTCAGAGCAATGCAACGTGCAGATGAAGCCTTAAATAAAGACAAGGCTGAGAGGCTTGAATTGGCAGTTTGTGATGAGCCCTCAGAGCCAGAAGAGGAGGAAGAGATGGAGGTGGGATATTACATTTAATTGTTATTTCTGTTAAAAGGGTGATGGGGAAATGGTAGGGGGAGGGATATACTAATGTGATAATTCCTTCTTTGGTACTGGGGATTGAACCCAGGGGCCCTTTACCACTGAGCTATCTCTTTGCCTTTTTGTTTGTTTGTTTTTTTACTTTGAGACAGTTTTGCCAAGTTGCTGAGGCTGGCCTTGAATTTGCCATCCTCTTTCCTCAGCCTCCTGGTTGCTGGGATTATAGACATCTGATATACCCAGTTTAGAAGTTACACACATGCATGTGCGTGCAGTGTGCACACATAAATACACACATTTCTGTACTTTCCTGGGAGGTTAGGTTAGGTTACATAGAATTTCAACTACTAGTGTCCTTTTTTAAAGTCTGCTAGCAGGACAAAGCATATGTTATAAGAGGTAGTATGTTTTGTTAAGTAGAAAGGAACAGTAAGGACATGTTCATAAAATTGGTCATGGAGTCTAGTAGGCTTCTATATGAGGGTGTAGTCATGCCATGGTAATTAAAATTCTCTAGGTTTATGCTTTTAGTTCTAATACTTTTTTGGGGGGTGGGTACTTTACCACTGAAGTCACATCCCCAACTTTGTTTATTTTTTGAGACAGAGTCTCACTAAGTTGCTTAGGGCCTCACTAAGTTTCGGAGGTTGGTTGCAAACTTGAGATCCTCCAGCTTTATTTTATTATTATTATTATTATTTGTATCTTGCATTGGTAAAAGTAGACTTCAGATAACCTTGGAATACAACATTTGTTTCAACTGAATTAAAACTATTAAAGAAATGAACAAAGAGCTAATTTAAAACAAACAAGATCATCATTCTATAGGAAATTAATGAGCTGCATCTCAAAGGAGATTCTAACTAAGTTCAATTTTGTTCGGTTCCTTTTTCTTGTAGTTGAGAAAGGGAATAAGCAAGTTTACATAGTATTTTAATTTTAAGATTGAGGTTAGGGATTACAACATTAATTAGGTTTAGAAATGGATAGTAATTAGAACAGTTAACCCTAATACTACTACATGTGTAAGAGATCTATGGTAGGACAGTGTGCCATGCCCAAGATGATATAGCTGGTTTGTGGAAGAGCAAGCATTAGAACCAGTATAGATTACTAATTGTTTTCTTGCTAGAGAATGCATAAAGTGGTTTTATAAAATGTCTATTTATTAGGAGGAGAGGTGATCCTGAAATAAAGCTGTCAGATAAGGGGGAAATTAAAATTATTTTTACAGCCTTGACTATTAATAAGGATATAACTTACTAGTCTTTGGTACATGTTCATGCTAAAGCTTAATTTTTGTTGTATAGGATAGAACTCCCATGACAGCAATCAATCCTGTAGTGTGACACTTGTTTTAATGTTAGGTGAAACTGACATAGGTATTCCTTGAGGAAGAAAACAGCTTCTCATTTCTAGAGGTGTATGAAGTTGCAGCATAATGAGAGATTTCAGAGCAGTATTGTTAACTTTACAAACTTTGATTTTTAATTTTATATGTTGCTAAGGTTGGAACCCAGGCCTTATGTATGCACTCTCCTACTGAGCTACATCCCAATTCTTTGTTTTTAAATACCTTTCCTTGTTTGGCAGGTAGGTGCAACTTATGCATCAGATAAGAGTGAAGAAGATAATGAAATTGAGAGTGAAGAGGAAGTGAAGCCTAAGATGGAAGGATCTAGGCGAAGTAGCCGTCAAGTAAAAAAAAGGAGAGTCATATCAGACTCTGAGAGTGACATTGGTGGCTCTGATGTGGAATTCAAACCAGATGCTAAGGAGGAAGGAAGCAGTGATGAAATAAGCAGTGGAGTGGGGGATAGTGAGAGTGAAGGCCTGGACAGCCCTGTCAAAGTTGCTCCAAAACGTAAGAGAATGGTGACAGGAAGTAGTGCTTTTAAAAGGAAAAGTTCAAGGAAAGAAATGCCCTCAACCACCAAACGAGCAGCTGGCATTTTATCAGAAACCAAAAATACTTTGAGTGCTTTCTCTGCTCCTCAAAATTCTGATTCTCAAGCCCATGTTAGTGGAGAGAGTGATAATAGCAGTCGCCCCACTACCTGGTATCATGAAACTTTAGAATGGCTTAAGAAGGAAAAGAGAAGAGATGAGCATAGGAGGCGGCCTGATCACCCCGATTTTGATGCATCCACACTCTATGTGCCTGAAGATTTCCTTAATTCCTGTACTCCTGGTATGAGGAAGTGGTGGCAGATTAAGTCTCAGAACTTTGATCTTGTTATCTTTTATAAGGTGGGGAAGTTTTATGAACTGTATCACATGGATGCTCTTATTGGAGTCAATGAATTGGGACTGGTATTCATGAAAGGCAACTGGGCCCATTCTGGTTTTCCTGAAATTGCATTTGGCCGGTACTCAGATTCCCTGGTACAGAAGGGCTATAAAGTAGCACGAGTGGAACAGACTGAAACTCCTGAGATGATGGAGGCACGATGCCGAAAGATGGCACATATATCTAAGCATGATAGAGTGGTGAAGAGAGAAATTTGTAGGATCATTACTAAGGGTACACAGACCTATAGTGTGCTGGAAGGTGATCCCTCTGAGAACTATAGTAAATATCTTCTTAGCCTCAAAGAAAAAGAGGAAGATTCTTCTGGCCACACACGCATGTATGGTGTGTGCTTTGTTGATACTTCCCTGGGAAAGTTTTTCATAGGTCAGTTTTCAGATGATCGTCATTGTTCCAGATTTAGGACTCTAGTGGCACACTATCCTCCAGTACAAGTCTTGTTTGAAAAAGGAAATCTCTCAGTGGAGACGAAGACAATTCTAAAGAGTTCATTATCCTCCTCTCTTCAGGAAGGTCTGATACCAGGGTCCCAATTTTGGGATGCAGCTAAAACTTTGAGAACTCTCCTCGAAGAGGGCTATTTTACTGAAAAACTAAATGAGGACAGTGGGGGGATGTTGCCCCAGGTGCTTAAAGATATGACCTCAGAGTCTGATTCCATTGGGCTGACACCAGGAGAAAAAAGTGAATTGGCCCTCTCTGCTCTAGGTGGTTGTGTCTTCTACCTCAAAAAATGCCTTATTGATCAGGATCTTTTATCCATGGCTAATTTCGAAGAATATATTCCCTTGGATTCTGACATGGTCAATACAAGATCTGGTGCTAAATTTACTAAAGCTAATCAACGAATGGTGCTAGATGCAGTGACATTAAACAACTTGGAGATTTTTGTAAATGGGACAAATGGTTCTACTGAAGGGACCCTGCTAGAAAGAATTGATACTTGCCATACTATTTTTGGTAAACGACTTCTAAAACAGTGGCTTTGTGCTCCGCTGTGTAGCCCTTTTGCTATCAATGACCGTCTAAATGCCATAGAAGACCTCATCGTCGTGCCTGACAAAATCTCTGAAGTCACAGACCTTCTAAAGAAGCTGCCAGATCTTGAGAGGCTACTGAGTAAAATTCATAATGTTGGGTCTCCCCTGAAGAGCCAGAACCACCCTGATAGCAGGGCTATAATGTATGAAGAAACTACATATAGCAAAAAAAAGATCATTGATTTTCTTTCTGCACTTGAAGGATTCAAAGTAATGTGTAAAATTATAGGAATTATGGAAGAAGTTGTTGATGATTTTAAGTCCAAAATCCTTAAGCAGGTTGTTAGTCTACAGACAAAAAATCCTGAAGGCTGCTTCCCTGATTTGACTTCAGAACTGAATCGATGGGATACAGCCTTTGACCATGAAAAAGCTCGAAAGACTGGACTGATTACTCCCAAAGCAGGATTTGACTCTGATTATGACCAAGCGCTTGCTGACATAAGAGAAAATGAGCAGAGCCTCTTAGAATACTTAGAGAAACAGCGCAATCGAATAGGCTGTAGGACCATAGTATATTGGGGGATTGGTAGGAATCGTTACCAGTTGGAAATTCCAGAGAATTTTACCACCCATAATTTGCCAGAAGAATATGAGCTGAAATCTACCAAGAAGGGCTGTAAACGATACTGGACCAAAACTATTGAGAAGAAGTTGGCTAACCTGATAAATGCTGAAGAACGCAGAGATATATCATTGAAGGACTGCATGCGGCGACTGTTCTATAATTTTGATAAAAATTACAAGGACTGGCAGTCTGCTGTAGAGTGCATTGCAGTGTTGGGTAAGACTTTGAACAAGTTTGTTGCTCAGACTTGGTTAGTAATGCTGTGTCCTAGTTGTGTATCCCAAAGTCTAATTAACAAGGTATATATATTGACATGTATTTTTGCCTCACTAGGCAACATGACAAGGTTGCCCACAGTGATTTAACTCAAAGCTTCCCTTTTTCTCTTTAACCAATTATCTTGCTTTCTTTACTGCATTTTTGTGAGTTCTGGGGATGACCAGAGCCTTATATATGCATTCTACCCTGATTTTAAAAAGCCCTGCTTTGGGTGGGCGTGGTGGTACCTGCTTGCTGTAATCCCATGTGACTCTGTGAAGCTGAGGCAGGATGATTTCAAGTTCAAGACCAGCCTCAGCAATTTAGTGGAACCCTGTCTCAAAATAAATTAATTAGAAGGGTGCAGGATGGTAAAGGACCCCTGGGTTCAATCCCCAGTACAAAAAACCAAAAAGCCCTGATTTGTGTACTTATAATTTGATAATCTTTAAAAATGTCATGACCAATGAATGTGTCTAGAGATTTTTTTTGTCTCATATTTTAGGTTTATAGTTTTCTAAAAAATTTGCTTAAAAACAGCAACCATAGTTTTCCCAGATTGTGTGTGTGTTATGTACGTACGTATGTATGTATGTATGTATGTATGGAGTGGGGGTGGGGTGGAAAGCTCCATCCCAGGACCTTAAGCATTCACTCTGCTACTGAACTACAACCCCTGCCCAACCCATGCCCAAATTTATCACACAAAACTGTTTTATCCAATGATATAGAATAAGTAGCATCCTTCTGTTGTTGTATGCTGCACTTGGTAATCAGGTAATTTGAAAATCGTTAGTACAGGTGTTTAAAATTGGTCAATTGATCTAGCTACCAAGATTGAATATCTAATACACCAACTCTCAGAACATTGTGCTTCCCCCAAAAATGTTAGCCCCAGGATTACATCGCCTCTTCACAGTCTTCTGGTATAGATGTTAGAGCTTAACTCTCTTGAAGGGAAAAATTCTTAGGCCTAAATCCAGGTTATTTCTAATTCATTAAAGTGTTATAAAACATTACCATTTCCACTCAGTGAAATGCATTTCTGATGACTTTTCAAAGAAGCTGGGTTTGTGCTATCCAGTGGGGGTCTGAGTTTACCTGTCAAGATCCTCACTCCCCCCAAATGAAGTCTCACTTTTATTTCTTTGACAGATGTCTTAATATGTCTGGCTAACTATAGTCAAGGTGGTGATGGTCCTATGTGTCGCCCAGTGATTCTGTTACCAGGAGAAGACACTCTCCCTTTCTTAGAGCTTAAAGGTTCACGACATCCCTGCATTACGAAGACTTTTTTTGGAGATGATTTTATTCCTAATGACATTCTAATAGGCTGTGAGGAAGAAGAGAAAGAAAATGGCAAAGCTTATTGTGTGCTTGTTACAGGACCGAATATGGGGGGCAAGTCTACACTCATAAGACAGGTAACTTATTCTTATATATCAGAAAGCGCCTGGGGTTGTAGCTCAGTTGTAGTGTGTTTTACAAGCAAGTGTAAGACCTTGGGTTCAACCCTAAGCACCAAATAAGTACAGAGGTAGGTTTTAGGTCATGAGGCTCTTTGACTTGGTTGAATAGGATTATGAACGCTTGAAATACTGCAGGTTTTATTCCTCTATTTGTTCTTGGTGCTGGCAATTGAACCCAAGGTCTTGTACACACTTAAGTGCATGCATTGCCAGTGCCCACCTTTTGGTAGGAATCCTTGTAAAAGACCCAACTGACTACTGGGAACTGCTTTTTAGGGAAGGCATGATGGCCTTTTTGATTCTCTAGATGTCAGGGGTTGGCCAGAGACCAAGCATTGTTTTCACATTTTAAAAGGTTGTAAATGAAAAATAGTTTGTTAAGCCTCTGAGAGTCAGCAGTATGTATAGTTTTCAGCTTTTTGAAAAAGTCCTGAAAACCCCCCAAAATGGCTACAGAAAATAATAGGGGTTGCATTTCCCTGAACCAATCCTGATCCAGGATTGGTTAAGCATCAGTAGTCTTGAGGAGCTCCTAGAAGGTTGGGATTCACTAGTGTAGTGGGATTAGTATATAGGCCAGAGGTCCTCAGCATGTTGACACTCTCTAATCCTCGCTTATCATAAATAGAGGTATTATAAGATTGTGAAGATTTTTTTTTTAAAAGGGCTAGACTCAGATTCTTAATAAAGGTAATGTATAGGTTCTTGTTAATATCAATTTTTGAAACTTCAACACCTTTTCCTTCTATGTTCACAGGCTGGCCTGTTAGCTGTAATGGCCCAGATGGGTTGTTATGTACCTGCTGAAGTGTGTAGGCTCACACCAGTTGACAGAGTGTTTACTAGACTTGGTGCCTCAGATAGAATAATGTCAGGTGAGTTGGTTCCCACAAGCTTTGACAGTTCACTTGGAGGTGGTAAAAGAAAATTTTTTTTTTCTTTTTTGTGTTATACAAAGCAGATTGCTTCAGACATTAACATTACTTAGGTTTTAAGGATTTCATAGTTTCTTAGGATGAATCTTTTAAATCATTAAATAGCTTGTGGTAGGTTTGGATATGCCATACTGCTAGTAATAAGATTCTTAAAATAATTATCCCTTCGTGATACAATTCTTTTTTCTAGGTGAAAGTACCTTTTTTGTTGAATTAAGTGAAACTGCCAGCATACTTACACATGCAACAGCACATTCCCTTGTGCTTATGGATGAATTAGGTAAGATGTAAAACCTACTTCTCTAGATTATATGAAGGACATCCCTTATATTGCAAGAGATTTTTGATTCCCTGTTAATAAAGGCTTATTTCACTAATAGGAAGTACTCTTTAAATTTTATTCCCCAAGGGCTGGGAAGCAGACCTATTGTACTTACTGGGCCTCTCCCCTGTAGTATTCCTTTGTAATTAAAAAGGCAGTTTATAACATGTAGTTTATATCTTCACTTTCACAGGAAGAGGTACTGCAACATTTGATGGGACAGCAATAGCAAATGCAGTTGTTAAAGAACTTGCTGAGACCATAAAGTGTCGTACATTGTTTTCTACCCACTATCATTCATTGGTAGAAGAATATTCTAAAAATGTTGCTGTGCGCCTAGGACATATGGTATGTGCAAACTGTTTATTCAAAAATTATTCACTTTTTTGAGGATATCAACTGACATTTCAATTGCTAACACATAACATAGCTGATAAAATATTTTTCTTTAAGGCATGCATGGTAGAAAATGAGTGTGAAGACCCAAGCCAGGAGACTATTACCTTCCTCTATAAATTCATTAAGGGAGCTTGTCCTAAGAGCTATGGCTTTAATGCAGCAAGGCTTGCTAATCTTCCAGAGGAAGTCATTCAAAAGGGACATAGAAAAGCAAGAGAATTTGAGAAGATGAATCAGTCACTACGACTATTTCGGTAATTATATTTAGATCCACAACTGGCCTTAAATTTTCTTAGAGGGAGGGATGATGCACTGTGACAAAGTAATAAAAAAAAACAATCTCTTGTTTTTATTTTAAGGGAAGTTTGCCTGGCTAGTGAAAGGTCGACTCTAGATGCTGAAGCTGTCCATAAGTTGCTGAGTTTGATTAAAGAGTTATAGACTACATTGGAAGCTTTGACTTGACAAAGGTGGTAAATTCAGACAACATTATGATCTAATAAACTTTATTTTTTAAAAATGACCATTTTTCCATTTTCTTTCTAGGAAATTAAACCCTTTTAATTCTTACCTACCTTCTACATAATGGTTATTGAATACTCCACAATATATTAAGTCTAGATGTTATGGTACATGCATACACTTTCAGGCTGTTTATACCCACTGTCACCAATACACATAAATGGGGGAGGGGGAGCTATGAAACTGTATAGGGCTGTATATATATATATATATACTGGTCTCAGCTTAATGCAGGAAATTGTTTTAATTTCCAGCAGTTTTGTCTAAACTGTTCAAAAAAAAACTATGAACAGAGTTCAAATACAGGACTGTTTTGAAGAGACTTTCTAAAGTGTACTTTAAAACATAGTAGTTTTTACCTTTCACAAAACTGAGTTACAAGAATACTTTTTGTTTTACAGTGCATCCCTTCCTAGGAAGTCTCAATAAAACACTCACTTTTTCTAGGGGTGATTTTGAATGCTGCACAGGGAAGGGAAGGAAATAATAGTCTTAACTTTTCTTAAAGGATACCAGAAACATTGCTGGATATAATTTAAGATTAGTGTTTTCTCTTTCATAGAAAGAACGTACATACTGGGACATGAGTACAGTTTACAGCAAGTCTAGGTGTGCTAACAAAACAGGGCACATTCAAGTACAATAAGATTTTGCTTGAAATTAAAAACAAACTACATGAGATTAAAGCATTAAAATCATATTTCTCAATCTGAATACATGTTAAAAAAAAAATCAAAAGAAACGCAGAAGTGCTAGCTCACATTTTTACCATATTACAAAAGCAATTGGTACCCATGTCCATAAAGGCAGCAACAAAGCTGCTTGTCTATTGAAGATTACTACTGCAAATTGGACTGCATTCAATGCTAGTTGTAAAAACACCAGCTTTTCAGAAGTTGGTATCTGTACAAAATTGCAGCTTATTTTCTTCACTTCTGTCCCTTCAAAAGTCTTTTACACAGTAATGCTAAAACACCCAGCTTTGAGATCCTGAGTCAATATATTGCCACTTTCTTTTTGGTAGCTTGAGCTTCATAGTGTCAACTGACCTTGTGTATCCATTTTTAATACAGTCTCTTCCTGTAGCATGGGCAAATATTTTAAATCTTCTTCCAAAACAAAACAAAAAAAGTTTTTAAGTTATGGTGTTAGAATGGCAGGACTTTTTCTTTAGGGAAGGAATTCAGTTGTGCTGCAATGTATTAGATTCTATAGGTGGAGCAGAGTCATATAATGTATCTGTATCATGTGTAGGCTCACCAGCTAATGTACAAGGATTAGACAGTGTTCCAGCACCACAGTCACAGAAAAACCTAAAGCAAAATGAAAACCCAAAAATTAGGAAAGTGAGGGTAAAATAATTGGGTAACAGCAATAAGTGTGCTACGTACCTATCATGTCTAATAAACTCTACATCATGTCCCTGATGGCACTTCTTAATGCAGTTCACACATATGGCATTTCGATCTGTGGTGTTACAAGTGTGACATCTAAAAAGCAAAACCTTACATTATTCTTCTTGAACATGGCATTAATGCAAAACATTGCATGTGGGGGGTGGGGTGTCACCATTCATCTTTGGATTGATTCTATGAGGGCCAAATCAAGATTTTATGGCTATTGGTTAGATTAAAGTTTTATTTTTTTTTTAAACTTCAGTGGGATAGCTGATTCTAAAACAAGTCTTTCTGGGCTGAATCAATTTTGGGAAAAGGTACATCAACTTGTTACTGGGATCTATCACTTCATGCACATTTTAAAGACATCAGTTCCTATAATACTGCAATAGTCTAGAATTCAATGTGGACAACAAAAGCTTTTTTAAGTTATACCCTCTTTCCATTGGCAAGTAGCCAAAAATGCTAGGCACTGCCAATTTTGAAAAGGAAATCGGTATCTTCCCTTTTTCTGATTCACAAATAACTTAGAAATATACCTGTAGAAATCATGCATGGGATAGCTGGTATAACTTGATATTTTATATAAACACTGGCCTCTACTAACAGCCTTTTCTATGGCGTCTTGATTGTTCATGATTTTGTTATCTGTAATAAAAGAAAAAAAGGAGTAAAAAATCTAGAGGATTAAGAAGATTTTAAACAAAGCTAGCCATGATGTAATTAGAAATCTGCTTATAAATGGATTTTCCATGTGTAAGATATTCCAACCCAGGAATAAAGAACTATTTTGTTTCAAATAGTTCTCTTTAAATTTTTGCTAAATTGGGAGAGTGACAAAAGAAAGTTTAAATAAAGGCTTCTGATCATTTTTATATGGCATATCATAGGCATAATAGACTCCAACATACCTTTCATTGTCACATTTACACCAGATGCTAAAAATAAGCCTCCAAATCGGTTGTTAAAAATCTGATTGCCTTCTAATGTTGCAGTTGCATGATTTGTAATTTCAATACCTAAAGTAAAATTTATAAACAAGTGGATACATAATCACTTTTCTTCTAAAGGATAAAATGCAAACATTTTAACTTGAATCACTGACAGTAACATTCACTTTACTGCTGACAGTCAACTAACTATCCAGCATTTGTTTGTGTGTGGTAGAGGGGGAACTGAACCTCAGGCCTTGCACATGCTAGGTGAGTGCTCTGAGCTACATCCTCCAAAAGAGCACTCTCAAACTTTTAATTAATTAAACTGCTAGGAGGGAATAGGGCCCATAAGTGTGTTTAGGTAGGTAGTTTACATATTGAAGAGAAAACAGCTACATGGTTATTTTAAATAAAGTAACTTTCATGGTAGTTTGTAGGTCTACTCCATGCATATTTTATATATATATTTTAAGCGTGTTTGAAGTGAGAGACCTTAAATTTTTGTTCCTAATAATGGTATGAGCCTGCGTGTAGTCTATTATGAAATTAATATTTTATAATTACTATGCAACAGTGAGTGCATAGAGTTGAAGAATTCAGAACTTGGACTAGATTCCTAAGTTATTCACAAGCATTCAGGTACTTGAGTGTATACATTGCATATTATTTGATAATTAAATATAACATACCAAAAAATTTAAGCCACTATATATAACTATAAAGAAGCTACAGGTTAACAAAAGAGAATACAAACCTGCAGCAAATCCATCAAATATTCTGTTTTTCCTTAAGACTGGATGACTATTAGTGCTGATGAGAACACCTGCTTGAGCATTCCTGAAAATATCATTTTCTTCAAGGAGACCTATAATAAAATATTTCCTCAGATTAAGGCTAATGCATATAACATTTTAACTAGCCTCTCTGATGGTATTTAGGGTTTCTTTTAGTTTCTTATTAGTACTGTATATATACATAACTTTTTTCAGTCAAAATATTTTTTGTAACTCAGGCATGTAAGGTAAAACTTAAACCAAAATTTGCTTAAAATAACATGTAATGTCAGAACTTTCAGTTCTGACAATAGGGGTCATACCTAAGTTTATTCACTACTTCATCCCCAGTGTCTGGTATATAAGTTGATTTCCAGTACTGCTGAATCAATTAATTTGAAATATTTCTAGAGACCGTGCTGTTTTTATATTTTAATTATCAAGACCTTACTTCTGTTCTTTATTACTATGTTCATCCCCTGGTGAGTTTCCTTTAATTCTGTTGTCATCTGTTGCAGTTTGCAGTCACTCTTATAGCTCTTTCAACTTATAAAACTACCTATCAGTTTAGTTCAGGTTCTCATTATTTCTTGCCTAGGATATTCTAATTCTCTGCTTCTAATCTTGCATATTTGTGTTACGGCCTTCTCAAGTACTATTACTAAGTCCAAACTTCACATAGAAAACCTCTCATGATGTGGGCTTTGTCTCTTCAGTCTCAACTTTGAGTACCTCTAGATTTAACTAAACCATTTGTTTCCTTTAGACTTTGTTTACAATGTGCCACTCTAATTTTTATGGATGCTGTTGTCCTCTTTGTGTTCACCATTTCTATCACAGTGGTTGGTACAGAAATGGTCAATCATTATTTGCAGAAAAAGAGTGCAATAATTACACTGGAATGACCAACCCTGTCTCTGCCCTCTCCCTCCTCCCCAATTTCCTGAGACAGCTCAAGTGATTTTACTATACAAAGATTTTCTCAACACCTTGCAACCAACCAACCTTTCTGCATTTTGTGTCCTCACTGTAATCTCGTAAAGAAAGACTCCTATTAAAGATATGTCACTTTATTGAACTATTGGATTCTAAAGTCCATGAGAATTTATGTCAACGGGATCATCACTGCTTGCCTATGGCAAATTTTGGTCACTTAAGTCTTGGTATGTTTGCCTATTCTTCCATAAAAAATAATGTACATTTTTGAGTTACTGACATTTCAGTAACAGCAATAGATTTGCATTCAGCATTCTCCAATGTCCAGAAGAGCGTGTATTTGCAAGGGGCAGGCATTGCGGAACTTCTGCTTCAATGCAAAGTGAGCCAAACTTTCTGGATATCAAATCAGACATGTTTTCGCTTTGTTAATTTCATTCTCCAAATAAAAGTTATAAAAGCAATACCTATGTAGACATTTTCATATCAATTTTCCTCACACCTATTGCTGTAACTTTACTATACCACTCACTATTCTGAATAATAAGATTCAGACTGATATCAAATTTGTCTATTTAAAAAAAGTCTTCCTGACAACTGGCAGAGTTAAGGTGGCTACAAAATAAAGTACTGTAAAGATTTGTCTCCTTTAACTCTAGGCTCTATCTAAACCATCTCAATCTGGTATTGATGAGGATAAAGACTTAATCATTCAATTATATTAGCTGGATACAATTATATTAGTTGGCAATGTCACTGATCATTACAGATATGGAAGAATAAGGGAAAACTGGGTTTTTCACTAGTGCAAAATTAACAATAATACCTCGACCCCCATTAAATATACAGATGCCACCATCTCTTCCATCATGGATTTTATTTCTTCTTAGTGTAGGGTTACTATCTGTCTTAATCCAGACTCCAGCCATTGCATTGTCAAATATTTCATTGTCTTCTATACAGCCCAGACCTATAAATGCAAAAATTTAGGTATATTATTTAGAAGGTATACCTGAAGTCTGTTAATACAAAAAGATGATGGATGGGTCAAACATACCAGAATTATAAACTAGAATTCCACCATTCTGTCCTCCCCAAATTTTGTTACGTCTAATTTTGGGGTTGCTTCCAGTCCTATGGATAAGATAGAAATACCATCATCAATTACTGCTACTCCCATATGCCATGTTACACGAGGTATCACTGGAGAAAGTCACACATTAATCAGGTAAGAATAGCCCGGGGCGGGGGGGTGCATGCCTAAAATCCCAGCAGTTCAGGAGGCTGAAGCAGGAGATGTCAAGTTCAATGCTGTAGCAACTCAGTGAGACCCTGTTTCTAATAACTTCTAAGAAAGGGCTGGCGATGTGGCTCAGTGGTTAAGCACCAGTTGTTTCAATCCTTGGTATCAAAATAAATAAATATGCACTGGAGTTCTTGAAGATCCTCAGAGAAGTCTATCAGTAAAGAAAATGGTTAATTTAATTTGCTTATCCCGTTACAACGCTTTGCTATAGATTATACCACTATGGAGCCTTCAAATATGTAAAATACACTGAGAGGGTTATATTAAATGACTTTTTCAATTTTGTTATTGTATTCTCCCCTCAGATAAAATGAAGGGTCAAATTATGTGAACATTAAGAGTTCCAGAAACATACAAGAGGGATATAAAAAACTTTATTATTTTGTTGGAATTGGGGATTGAACCCAGAGATGCTTTACCACCAAACTGTCTCTAACCCCTTTCATTTTATATTGAGCCTCAATCTTGCTAAGTTGCTTAACTAGCCTCAAGCCTCCTGAGTAGCTGGAATTACAGGTGTAAACAACTGTTCCTGGCTATAAAACAATTTTACATAAATAGTATAAAAACAATTCCCATTATACTGAGTACCAACAACATGCTATTCAGGGCACAATATACAGTAGCTGATGTGATTCACAATGGATGGCACAACAGTGGAAAAGTTCTTACTACATATGTCACTGGTTCCTGTCATCACCTAGACTAACTACATTCTGGCAATTCAAATTGAATGTGTATGTGTGTGTGTGTGTGTGTGTGTGTAAGAGAGAGAGAATGTGTGTATTATAAATAATATAGGGATATACACTTAGGGGAAAAGACGGGACACTAAACAAGAAATTCCTTCTACATAGTCCACTTACTCCCAACTTTCTCTCAAAAGAAAGCCAAATGTGAAAACATTTACCTTATTTGAACCCCTGAATACATATGATTATAGATATCATTGTCCTCTAGCACTCCATGTCCATTGTCGTAAAAATAAACACCAACCTAAAATTAAAAATATAATATATATTTTTTCAAGTTACAAGGGTTACAAATCAACATTTCTCACCCAAGAGTCTAAGCTCATCCTACCTGCTTGCCACTGTGTATCCGATTTCTTCTCAATACTGGAGTGCTGCCAGTTGTCACCCAGACTCCAGCCAGAGTATTACTATAAACTTCATTTTCTTCTATTACACCTTGTCCTTTTTCATGCTAAATAAAAGTTACACCGGTTACAATATACATCTCTTATATAAACAAGTAGTAGTATATAATACGGTCCTTCCTTAAAGACAGGAATAAAATTTCAATTTTTGTTTTTATAGTGGGATAATGGCTTTTTTTTTTTTTTTTCCTTTTTGATGCTGGGAATTGAACCCAGGGCCTCATGCATACTAAAAATGCACTCTACCACTAAGCTACTGTTCCATCTTCAAAACATTCTTTTGATGTAGCTTCTACCTGAGTTTTAAGCTTTCAAGATTTTTATATTATTATGTGGTTTTATACCTTTAAATCTATCACAGCAAGAGTGGAAACATTCAATTTCATTCTGACATTTGTAACCAACTAGACCTTTCATTTTAGTATTTAGTTATTCCAAACTTCTACCAGTGAAATCACTTCAAAATAAGGTCTTCATATTATCTAAATTTGAGAAATGAGCCTAGAATCATAAATAAAAATTAAAAGTCACACCTGGTCTAACAAAAACCTTTATGATGTTGCCTATATTACTTGAATTAGTTAGCAGTTTCAGATAATCATAATAATAGAAGAAATGCAACTGATACACAGCTTTCAAATTTTTGAAAGACAATTATGTTTCAAAAAATTCAAATTAAAAATTGTTTTTTTCATAATATATTCAAGTTTAAATGCTTTTGTAGAATTTCAGAGACTCACACAATAACACTACCAAAATTCCAATGTAACCAATCTCAAAGACTGCCAATCAGTTGTGAAGAGTTTAGTACACACTGCCAATAATTAACACTAAAAAAAAAAAAAGCCCAAATTTAGCTGATTAAATTTTATAGAACTCTACATATAGTATAAAATAAGAAGTCATTCATATACTGACAGTTTTATATCCTGCCTAAATACTAAAGAGTTACAAAATTCATACTCCAAATATTGAATAGCAACATGTAGCCTTCACCTCCCCCTTTTTTTGTCCCATGATTTTTGTGCATGAGTTTATGTAACTATTTGTTAACTTACCACATAAATTCCACCATGTTGGCCATCGTGAATTTTATTATGTCGAACAATTGGACAACTGTTTGTCCTAATCTGAATTCCTGCTAATGCATTGCCTATTTAAAAATAAAGGTTACAATGTCAATATTCAAGAGCCTAGTGGGATACAGTTAGGTGTTTTACAAAAGGTAGTAGCAAATGCTTTTTTTTCTTCTTCTTTTTGGTACCAGGAATTGAATCCAGGAACATTTAATCACTGAGCTACATTCCCAGTCCTTTTTATTTTTTACGGAGACAGGGTCTCACTAAGTTGTTAAGGCCTTGTTAAATTGCTGAGAATTTGTGATCCTCCTGCCTCAGCCTCCCAAAATCGCTGGGATTACAGGCATGTGCCACTGCACCTGGCCAAAAATTCTTACATTAGAATTTTAGTGGGCATTAGAAGAAAAACTAAGGGAACTATAGTGTAAACACAAATAAGGATTGCAGACAGTATAGTACAGTGGTTACTAGAACCAGGCTGTCAAGCATAGGAAGTAATACAATTCCTGAGATTCTATGTGACATTAGGAAACTTATTTAACTTCTTCGTGCATCTGTGTCCTGATCGGTAAGTGGGGATATTTAATAATATCTACCTCATAGGGTTGATATGAATATTGTTGATTTGATTCAGGTAAGGTCCTCAAAACAGTGGCTGGCATTTAAATAAGCATTATATATTATCCAGGTAAGTTACCAGAACAGAAAGCCTAGAAACATGAATGAAGCTTCTAAAGCTATAATGAGAAACATTTTCCTTCTCTACATAGTTGAAAGTGTATTAAACTACCACAGAATTAATTTATTGTTAAGTAATGGAGTGAATCCAAGGAAACCGTAGATAATTCTTGAGACTAGGGTCTTATTTATATTTCACCCAGCTATCTGCATAGTGTATAGTATATAGTAGATACCCAGGGAATATTTGTTAAATAAGTACTGCAGAATAATCGTTACCGGGAATTTAAAGAAACTAGATCAGTTCTCCACTCAGATGATTTCAAAATAGTCTATTTTGCTAATATCAAGAAGACAGGCTATTCTATAAGTTTTCTAAAACAAAACCATATGCTTACCATAAATGTCATTTCCTTCAATAAGGCCTCGTCCATCACCAAAGATGTAAACTCCTCCTTGATTTCCATTAAATATAGAATTTCCCCTATAATTATGTAAACAATCATAGTACCTATTTTAACAAAGCTTGTTTTATGCAACTATTAAGACTACTTATAGTTATGTGATAAATTATTTAACTTCTATGGACTATGTTTACTTGTAAAGTTGAGACACACTTACTAGATGATTTCTGAATTCTTTTAGTTCTTTCTAATCCTAAGACTTGGGAAATGTCACCTATTATTTGAGACAAAAATAGCATTCATTTCCATTTTTTTTGCAGTGCTAGGGATCAAACCCAGGACATTGCACATGCTAGGCATAGGCAAGTGCTGTTAGATAACACTAAGCTACAGCCCCTGAGACCAAATACCATTCTTAAAAATTCCCCTCAAAAAATTCAATTTCTTTTAGCTGATCTACAAACATTTGTGTAAGAGGACACAACATCCATTTTCCTACAGCAAGTGGAAAAGAAAATTTGATAATTAAAAAATAATCCATGCTCTCTGTTTTACCCAGTCTTGGACAATGGCTTTTAAGACTAGATTTATTTCGCTTCTTATTGTGACTAGAGGGGGTAAGAACTATAAGGGAAAGTAGCAGTCTACAGTTTTGACTTTTTGATATTCGTAGTTTCTCTGTCCAAGAATCTTTCAGATAATTAGTTTCTTAAATTACTCTAACTTTTGACTTTTAGAGAAAGAGAAGACAAAGTAATTTAGATTCCAAGAGAAGGTCTCAGCTCTACTTAGTCATCAATAATACGGTTTGATGAATTTTAAATAAAAATTACAGCATTTGCAATTGTTTATAGAATAATTTTGTGTATGGCATAAGTCACTAATAAAAGTAAACAGAAGACAGAAAACCAAATGATAAATAACTATTCTCAATTGGATGCAAAGACTTTAAGAGTCAAAGCTCAGTATCTTAACTTTTCTTATATGACAAACCCTGAAGCTAAATGTAATTTCTATCCATAATTATAGGTAAATACCTTATTGTTGGGTCACTATTTGAGGTAATCCATACACCTGCAAAGTTGTTTGCATAGATTTTATTCTCTATAAATTGTCCTCTTCCTTTTTCATGGACATATATTCCTCCAGTCTGCCCATGGTGAATTTCACATCGAACCACTGTGGGGTTAGCATAGGCTTTTACTTCAAAGCCTGCTATCCTGTTTCTGTGTATGTTGCAACTTTCAAAGTAACCCTGAAAAAATACAGAAATTAAATGCAATGGTAAATGCTATTTTCCAAAAAGAAAAAAAATTTAAAAAATTCTAAATGCACACCTCAAAATTAAGCATCAAAAATGTTCAAGTATAAGGATGAAAAATAAACACTAACCTTCAAATGATAAATATGGAAAGAAACAGATTTAAATGTTTTAGTAAACAACTATGAACTTCTACTTATTATAAATGCATTCAAAGACAGGAAAAAAAACCAAGGAAAGATCTATTATAAAGTGCAATTAAATACCATTATCTAATACATATATGTATGAGAGAGAGAGACAAAGAGTGTGTTTGTTTGTGTTCGTGTGTGTCCTTCAACAAAAGGCTGAAGAAGAGAAAGAAAATAAACTCTGGTTGCCTTAAAAGTGTTGGGTAGGGATGTAGCAATCTGAAACTGTTATGATATTTTAATCATTTTACAAAAGTAACACTGCAATGGACTAAATATTAAACAAACATAAGTGGGTAACTGAATACTGAAAAGAAAATTTGATTATACCAAGCAATCATTCCTAATTACTTTTACTGATATTGTGTTATGTGAAATCTCCTCCCTTTATTTGGTGCTAGGTATTGAAACTCGGAACCTCACACATGCTGTCCTGGGCTATAACTTTACCCTCCTAGAACTTCCCCTTTTATTGGTACTGGGAATTTAATCCAGAGGCACTTGACCACTGAGCTGCATTTCCAGTCTTTTTTGTTTTTTATTTTGAGACAGGGTTTAGCTAAGGAGGGTATTGCTAAATTGCTGAGGCTGGCCTTGAACTTGTGACTTTTCTGCCTCAGCTTCCCAAAGTTTCTGGAATTATATAGGCATGTGCCACTGCACCTGGCTTAGAATTATTATTTTTTTATACTGAGGTTTGACCCCAGGGGTGCTTTACCATTGAACTACATCCTCAGCAATTTTTCTTTTAAAATTTTATTATTATTACTGAGACAGGATCTCACTAAGTTGCTGAAGGTGGCCTCCAATTTGCAAAAACTCCTACCTCCAGAGTGCTAGGATTAGACACATGTATCACTGTGCCTAGCTAAAATTGTCATTTTTTACTAGAAACATGCTAAAATATTTAGTGATGACATGATGCTATATTTGATTGAAAATAATGCAAAGTATAAGGAAGGGAATAAAAAGTGAATAGGGAGGTAGACAAAACTGGCCATGAGTTGTTGATGAATACATGGAGATACATTATACCATTTCTCTACTACTTTTTTTTTTCATACCATGGATTGAACCCAGGGGCACTTAACCAATGAGCCACATCCCCATCCTTTTAAATATTTTATTTACAGGGAGGATGGCACTAAGTTGCTAAGGCTGGCTTTGAACTTGTGATCCTCTTGCCTTAGCCTCCTGGGCTGTTGGGATTATAGGTGTATGCCGTCGTGCCTGGCTCATTCTCTCTGGGTGATTTTTATGTACAATTACATTTGAGAATCAACACTATTAGATTAGACTCTCCTTAAAGATCACATCAATTCCATAAGGACTCTTTTCTCACCACTATGCTTATCTGGATGTAATGTCTGACATTATAGAATAAATATTACATGTTGATTTTAAATATAATGCTGAATTGCTTCAATTCAGACAATCTGATGGTGAAAAATAATGTTGAAACTTATTTAAGAATAAATGGTCTTACCATGCCATGATCAAATGTGAACACACCAACGTCACGTCCATGATGAATATGATTCCGCCTAATAATTGGGTTTCCATGATTTTTAACCCAAATTCCAGCTAAAGCATTATTGGAAATTTCATTATCTTCATATATTCCCTATAACATTTAATCAGAAACAAACATTAGGATAGCTTTAAAGAAATTAAGAAAGAAAAAAAAAAAAACTTAAAAATACCTGTGCATGATCTGTTATATAAAGTCCAACATTTTCACAGTCACTGATGTTACAGTGCTTGATAGTGGGACATGCTCCTTGACCACTAACACATACTGCAGAACCAACTATAAGAAAAAAGTATTTATTAAAAATAACCTGGGCAACACAGTGATTCAATTTTACTGTAAAAGATAAAGGAAACACTAACCTGTGCATGTACTTCGGATGATACAGTGATCAATAATAGGGCTACAATTTACTGTAATCTCTAAGCAGTGGTGTGCATTGTGGTGCTGAGCAGATTTGTCATCAGGATTAAACTGGAAAAGTAGAAATTTCATTTGAAATAAACCATCATTGCTTTAATGATTTCAACATTTATTTTTTAAATCTTAAAAATTTCTTACCCTTATTGTCATATATCCAACATAAGCATCTTCAGAACCTTCCATAAAAACAAAGGTTGAATCTCTAGTGTTTTCAATAATAACTTTGTCTGCTACTTTCCCAGGTGCTGTGGAGAAGATATTTTAAGGCATATTACTTTATTCCATTCCAACTAGGTACTTTTATGGAGAGGGAACTTCAGTTTTGGGGCTGGGGTTGTGGCTCAGCGGTGGAACGCTCGCCTAGCGCTTGTGGGGCCCTGGGTTCAATCCTCAGCACCACATAAAAATAAATAAAGGTATTGTGTCCAACTACAACTAAAAAAATAAATAAATATTTTTTAAAAACACCAGTATTAAGCAGTAGGACTAATACTCACTTTATTATGTAACTATCAGCCTTTATGATATTTAAAGAAGATATTATTTTACCATTATCCTCAAATCCATGTACACTAGGAAAAACCAGCTCAGGCAGAGAAGAGACAAAGAGAAGAGACCTCTTTAAATTTGTTGCAACAGTACCCTCAACTTGGAAAGTAATAAAATCAGCATGCAAAAGTCTTCTATACTCTCCCCCAGTTTTTAAAATTATTTTTTAATTTTTTGGTGCTAGGGATTGAACCCAGGGGCTCACATGCTAGGTAAGTGCTCTATACTGAGCTACACACCCAGCCCTTTCCTCCTCTATAATGGAGAAAGGGGAGGGAAGTAGAAAGGCAGTAAACGCAAATTTCATTAGCAAATAATAATTGCTTGGCATCTTAAATTCATCTATGTACTGTATCCCCAAAAACTCAGAGACAACACAATCCTTCCAATCACTCATCAGTGTTCAACAAATATTTCACTGTATTTATTCTTACAAATTTGACCATAATGTATCTTTGAAACAGTATACGATGTATTTAAAAATTACATTTCAATTCCTTTAAAATATAGCATTAAAAACATTAATGTCTTTATTTTTATTTTTGTATTTTTTCCTCCATCTTTATTTTTACAATAAATATAGAGCTAACAAACTTTTTTCTTTCTTTAATGAGGAAAGGCAACTGGAGAAAGGGCTAACATCAAGAAATACATACATTTATAATTTGTGAACTCTCATATTTTCATTTTCTCCACAAAGTATGAGATATCTTCATTCCTATTCTCTCCTACTATTAAGGTATTAAACAAAGCTCAACCAGCTTTTAAGTTACTATCATTTAAAAAAACCCATCTAGAAATTTAATAATATGAATAAAATGTTAAAATTCTAATAACAATGTATTTCAAAATACCTGCACCAATCATGGTGATTGGAGATTCAATATATATCCATTCATCAGTATATATTCCAGAATGAACAAAGATAAGTCCATCAAAATGAGCTTCTTGTACCCCACCAAGGGCATCTTCAATAGTATCATAATACTAAAAAAAGGATAAAAGCGTCAGTATAGAACTGAAAGATTATTATTTTAAATTCATAAAAAAACAAATCAAACATACCAACATATTTTCTCTTCCTTTATATCTTGCAGGATTACTGTAGAAATGTTCAGCAAATCCTGGCTTTACATGTGCACCTTTATACTGAAATGTCAAAAACAAAGCAAAACCAAATATTGACTACTAATATAAATATTATATTCTAAATGTACCACAGTATGACTCCCCCGCCAAGGGGATTGAATCCAAGGCCTTGTGTTTACAAGGCAAGTACTCTACCAACTGAGCTATATATAGCCCCTGCCTCACAGTATAACTTTTAAATATAAAAAATCCCAACTACTCAAACTAATTTTCTGTCATATAGTACAAAATAAAATCTATAATAAGTTATGACTCAGTAATATTTAGTAAGAAAGGCAAAGTTTTTCAATCTCACCACTACTATTATTTGGGGCCAAATGATTCTTTGTTGTGGAGGCTGCCTTATTCATTGGCGGATATTTAGAAGCATCATTGGTCTCTACCCAATTTGATACCTCTAGCACCATCTTCTTTCAATTTCTCAAGTGTAAAGACATTGCCAAATGTTTCCTGGCCTTTAAGAGACCAAATCACTCCCAACTGAAAGCCATTATAAAGGACCATAATAAGTTTGTGTGTACAGCTGTGATCCCAACATTTCAGGAAGTTGAGGCAGGAGATCTATTGTTTGAAGCCAGCCTCAGCAACTTAGATCCTGTCTCAAAAAACTAAAATAAATGAAAAGGATGGGGATGTAACTCAGCAGCAGAACACCCATGGATTCAATGCCTAGTGCCAAAAAGGGGAGTAGGGGGACCACATAAAGTGGAATAAACTAAATGTGGAAGTTTAAAACGGCTACTGAAAACTATTTAAATATGAGTTCAAACACACCACCTGAAATCATTAAGTGTTCTCTCACTATTGATGCTTATTACCACTAGATAAATTATTAATAAACATGTCAGTAGAAGAAAGAATTGTTAAATATTTTGATGGTTGATAAAAGGTCAGTGGCTGATCTTCAAAACCTATTCTTGACTTTAAATTTATTTTTTAAAGAAACTTTTATTTACATATGCATAATGTAAATTAATATTTTTTGCTTATATTTCATACCAACTGCTGGAAACTCTCTTTCCAAGGATTTGGATGCTCATACTCTTCTGGATTAATCTGGTAGAATTTACCAGGTTCAGGATGCATCATAGGACGGGTATATTCAAATACTTCCATGTATAATCGTTTCCTAAAGGGAATTAAAGATCTCATTATAAAATATCCTTTAGAGTAAATAAAACTTTAAACAAATATCTGAGGCCTCAAAAACTAGGTCCCAACTTCCTTAATAAGACTCCTGTGGCACAAGACTTGAAATCAAGAATCAATAAATGTGATGGACTCAAACTAAAAAGTTTCTTCTCAGCAAGAAACAATCTGTGAGGTGAACAGAGAGCCTACATCTTAGGAGCAAATCTTTACCCCTCACGTATCAGATAGAGCACTCTCACTAGGGTATATAAAGAACTCAAAAACTAGACACCAAAAAAACAAATAAGCCAATCAATAAATGGGCCAAGGACCTGAAGAGACCCTTCTCAGAAGATGATGTACAATCAATCAACAAATACATGTTCATCATCACAAGTAATTAGAAAAAGGCAAATCAAAACCACTCTAAGATTTCATCTCACTCCAGTCAGAATGTCAACTATTATGCATACAAACAATAAGTGTTGGCGAGGATGTGGGGGAAATGGTATACTCATACACTGCTGGTGGGACTGCAAACTGGTGCAGCCAATATGGAAAATAGTATGGAGATTTTTGGAAAATTGAGAATGGAACCACCATTTGACCCAGCTATCCCTCTCCTCGATCTATACCCAAAGGACTTAAAAACAATACTACAGGGACACAGCCACATCAATGTTTATAGCAGCACAATTCACAATAGCTAAACTGTGAAGCCAACCTAGATGCCCTTCAATAGATGAATGGATTAAAAAAAAAAAGTGGCATATATACACAATGGAATATTACTCAGCAATAAAAGAGAATAAAATCATGGCATTTGCAGGTAAATGAATGGAGTTAGAGAAGTTAATGCTAAGTAAAGTTAGCCAATCCCAAAAAACCAGATGCTGAATGTTTTCTTTGATATAAGGAGGCTGATTCATAGTGGGATAAGGAGAGGGAGCATAGGAGGAATAGACAAACTCTAGATAGGGCAGAGGGGTTGGAGGGGAAGGAAGCAGGTATGGGGTAATTAATGATGGTGGAATGTGATGATCATTATTATCCAAAGTACAGGTATGAAGACACAAATTGGTGTTAATATACTATGTATACAACCAGAGATAAGAAAAATTGTGCTTTATGTATGTAATAAGAATTGTAATGCATTCCGCTGTCTCATATAAATAAAAAAAATGAAAATAACAGACAAAAATTAATGTAAAAATACAGAACTTTATTTCACTTTTTTGAGCCAGGGTCTCACTTTCGTTGTCAAGGTTGGTATCCAACAATCCTACCACCTTAAGCCTCTCCAGCAGCTAGCGCTGTTAAACATGTGCCACCACACAGGCAACATACAGAATTTTAAATGTGAAAATAGTTTTTGGCTAGAACAATATAACTATATATGAAAATTAGCCTACCCAAAGAAAACAAGCATCAATTTCTTCAAAAATTGTTCACTGGGGAGGGGGAGGGGGGAATAGGCCACACCTACTATAAATGTTTCATGCCACTTTATTTTAAAAGATAACTTTCAATAAAACACTTAATTCTGCCTATATCTTCAGTCTATTTACATCCTATTAAGTACCATAAGATCTTAGAACTGAATAATAACTTTTAATTTCTTATACAATGCAAAGTGCTTTTTCTTCTACTTTTCATTTTCAATTTTCATTTCTAATGTAAATACACCTTTTAATACAAGCACAGCTTAGTATATTCTCCTCCAGTATTTTTTATCTACAGATATTTCATTTATTACAGTTGTAATTAAACAGAATATTATATATTCTGTTCTTTTCACTTATATATAACATAGCATTTTTTTGCATCTTATTAAAAACTTATATAGTGGGCTGGGGTTGTGGCTCAGTGGTAGAGTGCTTGCCTAGCATGTGTGAGGCTCTGGGTTCGATCCTCAGCACCACATAAAAATAAACAAATAAAAATAAAGGCTGTCCACATATAAAAGCTGCTCTACAAAGATCCTGTTCCAGCAAATAAGAGAAGATTTTTAGTACCACAACAACTCCAAAAACAAATTTAAAAAAATAAATTAAATAAACTTACGTAGGGCTGGGTATAGTTCAGGGGTAGAGTGCTTGCCATAAACCATACCCCACACTTCCCAAAAGCAGAAAACAATTTTTTGTAAAGATCACAATTAGGCCGGGCTCAGGGGCACACGCCTGTAATCCCAGCAGCTCAGGAGGCTGAGGAAGGAGGATTATGAGTTCAAAGCCAGCCTCAGCAAATTTGCAAGGCCCTAAGCAACTCAGTGAGATCCTGTCTCTAAATAAAATATAAAAAAGGGCTGGGAATGGGGTTGTGGCTTAGTGTTAGAGCACTCTCTTAGCACATGGGAAGTGCTGTGTTTGATCCTCAGCAGCACATAAAAATAAATAAATAAAGGTATTGTGTCCAACTACAAATAAAAAAGAAAAAATTTTTTTTTTTTTAAAAAAGGGCTGGGAATGTGGCTCAATGGTTGAGCAGCTTTGGGTTCATCGCTGGTATCAAAAAAAAAAAAAAAAAAAAAAAAAATCTCAACCCTCCAATTAGAAGTCTGTATTTCCTTAGTTCATTCTCTCATTGCTGGACATTAAGATTATCTCTAATTTTTCCTTATTATTATCTATGCTGTTATAAAAAATTTAATAAAATACTTCATAAATATAAAAAATCGTCAGAATAATTTCTGAGGAATGAAAAAAGGGAATGAACATTTTAAGTTTCATGGAAAAAATATTGTTTCAAAAGTGATGGACAAAATACACACTTTCATTAAACTATCAGATTTAACTCTCATTA
Source organism: Marmota monax (assembly GCF_021218885.2). Lineage (NCBI taxonomy): Eukaryota > Metazoa > Chordata > Mammalia > Rodentia > Sciuridae > Marmota > Marmota monax. Next base: position 19,068,613 of record NW_026692194.1, on the reverse strand, counting down.
ACTATTTTAAATTACACTTAGCTGTGTTTCTACAAAGCAATTAAATGAAAAACACTTCCCTTGATCTTTCAATTGCTATTACTTGAAAAACAGCAGAGAAAGTATTTCATTTACTGTATCATAAATACTGCTTGGATCGACAATCCACATTTATGATAAACAGGTAACTTGGACTTCATAATTCTGTTCTGACTACTTAATTGTAATTACCAACTCATACTTTCCTACAATGTTTAGCATTTAAAGCAGCAAATAATACATCAAGATAAGGAATAAGTTTTCCACTTACCACAAAATTGGATCATTAGCAAGTTCACTGAAGCGTTTACATACACAAGCTGCTCTACAAAGATCCTGTTCCAGCAAATAAGAGAAGATTTTTAGTACTACTTCATCTGGCAGTTTCTCCTGAAGATACTGTTCAGCAGGTGCTGCTAAAAAAAAAAAAAAAAAAAAAGAACAAACAATATAAAACAATCTATCATGCTAACAATGCCTTTCTCATTAAAGAATACAATTTTCATTTTATAGAATGAATAACTTGCTTTTGCTAATGGTCATTTTACTTCAGAGATAAGACATTTATCTCTACTTAACAAGTATTAGTTTAAGTATATTTAATGTGCCATCTAAGAAATTAGTTAGAATAAATATATGAAGAATTTTTTTTTTTTTTTCCGGAGGACACAACATCTTTGTATGTGGTGTTGAGGATCGAACCCCGGCTGCACGCATGCCAGGCGAGTGCACTACCGCTTGAGCCACATCCCCAGCCCCTATGAAGAATTTTTAAGAAGGATAAAAGCTCAAGATATAGAGGTAAGCATTCAAATGTTATTTAATACTCTAAAATGTAATAACAAATATATATTTCCATTTTTTGGAATGAAGCAAAAAAAAAAAAAATTTTTTTTTTTTTTTTTTTTTTGTTACCAGGAATTGAACCCAGGGGTGTTTGACCACTGAGCTCCAGCCCCACCCAACTTTTTAAAATATTTATTTTTTAGTTGTAGGTGGACACAACACCTTTATTTTATTTTTATGTGGTGCTGAGGATCAAACCCAGTGCCTCACGTATGCCAGGCACTCTACTTCTGAGCTACAACCCCAGTCCCCTAGCCCTTTTTTTTTTTTTTTTAATATTTTGAGACAAAGTCTTGCTAAATTGCTGAGGCTGGCTTTGAACTTGTGATCCTCCTGTTTCAGCCTCCTGAGTCACTGAGATGATAGGTGTGCACGGCTTTGCCTGGCTTGAAGCAAAAAAGGTTTTAAAAATTATTTTACCCTATGCCTTAGTTTCCCCATGGGAAATACCTGACAGATCTTGTGACTTTCCAGATACTCTTGCACGTTTTGCTCGATGACCAAAGTTTTCTGTAGCTGAAGTTGAGGCACCCTTCAAAATAAATAAATAAATAAAATAAAGAAATGTTTCTCCCATACATATTTATTACTTCTAAAACAGATGACATTCCCTTTGTTTCCTAAAAAGCATTTCATTACAAAAACAAAAGAAAATTATAATTAACATACCTCCATACTGCTCTTTGTAGGACACGCTGTTCTTTTCGGCAAAAGAGTTTTTCTACGAAGTTGGTATGGGCTATTCTGTGCACCAGGACCTGATTCTTCTGCAACCATATCTGCAGGTACATCATCATCTGTTATAAACAAAAGCAATAAGAAAAATAACCACTTAAAAAAATGTCTATAGACGCAGTAAATTTTTTAAGATTTCAAATTTGGAAGGACAGAGGAAGAGATACAAATTTTACATAAAATTCCAGCCAACTAGATAACAATCCAAAGGAGAAGTTAAAGTTCTATAAAACTCAGAGGACATTAAAAAGGAAAACAAATATAGGATAAGGATAACTGCTTGATTAAAGGAGAGAGAAGGGAACAGGTATTACATGGATAGAGCCTAAATGGGGAGGTGAGATAAGGTGGACAGATTGGCAAAGGGCACCATAATCAAAGCAGAGTGAAGAAAGTATCAATGAGGAGGGTCAGTTCAGTCTCTAGTTTCTGATGCTAGTAGGGTAAAAAGGATGTCCACCCAGAGCATCATAGTCTGGTATGTGGGCTGGAACTTAAAAGGGGTAGGAAATAAGTCTTCATGGGGGAGGAGGAGTGGCCTGGAATGGGGAGTCAGAGAAGACAGAGGAGGGAATTACACAGGAGAGGGGGTGGCAGAGATGTATGATGTATCAAATAAGTCAATAGGATAATGGAAGCCAGATAACCTCACTGTCAGAGAAAACCTCACTGTCAGAGAAGATAGTTGTAAATATAAAAAGAAAGCAAGAATAAACCCTTTGAATAGGAGATATCAAGTGTGAACTTATGGTTTCCAAGCACAATCACACAGATGTAAATGTTCCTATGTGTGTGGACATAGGTATACTTATATTTCCTAGCTCTATTCACTAAAAGAGCCTGAGAGCACTGATCTTCCAAAAGCAATGAGCATAACTAACAACTGAATCTTGGCTTCTGAATATTATTTTCTATAAAAGGAATAAAGACTCCTTGGAAAAATGGCTGATTTCAGAGTTGGGCAGAAATGGACAAAATGAGTCTGGAATATCTGTGGCAAAAAAACTAAAATGTGCTCAAAAAATGATAAGGACATGTTAAAAGGTCATAAAAGCCAACCTGAAAAGGCTCCACTTGGCAAAAGTATGTTGAAGGGTAAAGATTAATAATAAAAGTAAAAGGATAACCCACAGAATGGATATCAACTCACAAACCTGTATTGACATTGACAAAATAAATATGCTAAAAGTCTGAGAATGCATAAGATAAAACTACATTCCCACAAAATACTTAAGTAGAAAGGGTAAAAATAATAATTCCATAGTAGTGATGTCAACCAGACAATGTTTTAATCAAGTGCTCAGTAAACATCAATAGGACAAACTGGAAAAAAAAATCATAGCACTTCTATGATGTTTCTAACAAAGATCATAACCTGAGGTGAATTATAAAGAAACATCGAACAAAGTTGTTTTAATGTGTTCTATAACACAAATGATCTACAGTTGTCAAACTGTGAAAGTCATGAAAATCAGGAAAAGTTTGAGAAACTGCTCCAGATTAAAGGCTGTTTGGAATTGAAGATTGAAGAGATAAAGCAGATTTAAGACTGAAAAGTCTTAAATCTATTGCATCAATTAGTGAACCTAAAGTCTAAAGTTTCGACGATAGTAATGAATCAATTTTTACATACTGATTTTAGTAGTTCTATGTGGTAATTTGAGAGAATATCCTTGTTGTAGAAAATATACACTAAAGCACTGGAATGTGACAAGGAAATATGTTGACAACTCTTAAATGGCTCCAAAGTAAAAACTGTTGTACCTCTAACTCTTCTTCTCTAAGTTCGATTTTTTTAAAGCCTAGCCAATTTCAGTAACACAGAAAATTTAACTTCTAGAAAGTAAATAACACAAATGTAATCAAAAGAAGAAACATGATTAGGAATAAATATGTGTACCCATAATCACCAAAGGATAATTTCTTTATATCTACTGCTCACAAATCAATATGGAAAAGATTTAAGAATTCAATATAAAATTGAGCCAATTAAGGAAACACAAAGACTACAACAAGGTTTGTTTTCTTTTTTTTGAATCCAGCATACGAGTATTATCAGAGGATAAGAAGGAATTTTTTTTTAAAAGTAGTTTTTCATTGCTTTTTGAGGATAATTTGGCAATAACTATTACTCAGCCATTCCATTTCTGGGAATTGATCCTGCAGCTATCCTTCCATGTGTTGGCAAAGTAGTACATATCAAGAAATACATTGCAGTACTGTTTACAATACTGCAGGGTAACAATCAAAATGCTCATTAATGTAATCACAGCGGCTCAGGAGGCTGAGGCAGGAGGAAGCCTGTTGGGGACCGCAAATTAAGTCAAGATGGCGCCTGGCAGTTTGCCAGGAGGAGTAGTTTGTGAAGCAACGTCACCGAGCCATTAAGATGGTGGGGATTCCTTATTGGCTGACTGCTGTATCTAGATGATGCTAATTGAGTCAAGCTGTGTGTAATCAGTTAGGTATATATACCTCTGCTGTCCCGCAATAAAGTGGCTACTGCTACCTTGGGTGCCTGCTACCTTCAGTTCCCGCTGAGTTCCCTCGCAATAAAGGAGTTCCCGCTTCAACCTTCAAGTTGCTTGTCACCTCCCGGTTATTTTGCCCAGCCGGACTGCGACAGAAGCCAATTTCAATGCCAGCCTCAGCAACTGTGAGGTGCTAAGCAACTCAGTGAGACCCTGTCTCTAAATAAAATACAAAATAGGGCTGAAGATGTGGCTTAGTGACCAAATGCTCCTGACTGCAATCCCTGGTACTCCCCACTCAAAAAAAAATTAAAATGTTCATCAGCCAGGATCTGTTAAATAAGCTATTGTGTAGCTATATAAGAGACCATTATGTGGCTATATAAAATAAAGCAGTTCTATATAGTTTAATGTGGAATTATCTTAAATATATACTGAATATAAAAACCAGGGTTGAGGTTTAGCTCAATGGTAGAGCACTTGCTTAGCATAAGTGAGGCACTGGGATCAATTCTCAACATGGGAAAAAGTATACATATATGGAACATGTTTAGTATATGTGCTTTAAAAGCTACATATACACACGCACACACATACAAATACAAACACCACAGGACAGGGATCTAACATGAAGAGATTCCTGTTGGCCAAAGAAAATAAATACATAAATAAAAACTAAATTGTTCCTTATTTTTTAAGATGGGACAATTTGAACATCAGTAAGGATAACTGGAATGAATAGAAAGAAATGTAATCATGGGTTCCTGAAGATACTTATAAAGAAAAAAAAATGGCTTACTTTGAAAGATGTAGTAAAAACCCCATCATTTCCCAAACTGGTAAAAAATGAGAAATAAACATTTATTTTTAGTTTTCTTGCTGTACCAAGGATTAAATCCTGGGATAGACAAGAGGTCTATCACTAAACCATATTCCTAAACCTTTTTTTTTTTTTTTTGGTACTGGAGAGTGAATCTTCTGATTCTTAACACTGAGCTACAACCCCAGGCCTTTTTACTTTGAGACAGGGCCTAAATTGCTGAGTCTAACCTCAAACTTGCAACCCCCATTTAAACCTCCAGAGTCACTAAGATTACAGGAACACATCACAGTACTCAACTTCCCCAGACCTTTTTAAAATTTTGTCTTGAGATAGGTTCTTGCTAAACTTCCCAGGCTGACCTGGAATATGTGATTCTTCTACCTCGGCTCCCAGAGTAGCTAGGAATGCAGGCATGGACCACAGTGTGCCTAGCTATGTATTCTTCCATATATAAACTGAACCAGTAGATAACCACACATTAGAGAAGGGAAAGATTCTCTATAGAGGATAACATTTTAACAATACGTGAATAAGAAATAATAAAAATGGAGAATCATTACTTTCTGAATCTGCAGTGAACTAATTTAACTGCTGAATATCAATAGTCACTAACATCACTAAAAGAAAAAAAAAAAACAAGACTTTACAATTCTTGATGAAACAAGAGCCCATAATCTACAAAGTCTTATCAAAAAAACACTAAGTCTGAATCTGATCAAACTTATAATAGAGATTCCACAGGTCAAACTGTAGTGGGGGTGGAAGGGGAGTGGGGAAAAAACAAAAGTGCACTGAGAATATATACTGTCATTATTTTTAAAAAAGCAGAAAATGATTATCATGAAATTGCCTTTTAGGAGATCAAAGATTGCAGATTAGAGAAAGGCTGAGCTAAGCCAGCGGCAGAAGTGGTGCCAGTTCACTGCAGAATGAAGGTGAGATACAAACAGAGAGAGAGAAACAGCAGGCTAATATGGCATGGGAAAACCTATAGAACAGAAAAAGCAGTCTAAACTTAGCTGAATCAGAGGCTGTATAGTGAGATGGTATTTGAAAAGTGCTCCAATTTCTCAACTAGCAAGTGAAGAGCTGAGGCTGGGAACTATCTTGAAGAGGCCAGGTTGTAGCCTGCAGCTACAGGAGCCCAGGAGATCATACAAAATACTGCCATCCTGTCTCAGCAAGTGCATACCAACCAACAGGCCTAGGATGTTCTTAGTGGAATGTGATTGAAAATTCAGGTTTAGGGCTAGCAAGGGGAATGAGGCTTGTTTTTCCCTTTGAGCCTAACAGCTCACAAGATCATCTGAAGGAGGTCTATAAATTGCAAAGGTGGGTGCAACTGCACTCTGGAACTGAGCCTGGGAAGTGTGCAAGACCTGTGCAAGGTTGGTTATTCTGCCCTACAAGTAGAATTCTTAGGAGGACATGAACATCCAGATGCCCAGCAAAGCCTGGCATTTGCCTGGCCCTAGGATATGTTAATCTAATCTCTCCGAAGCAGATACCACAGGATAAGGTTCAGATCAGAGCTAAACCCTAGCTAGCTGCTGGAACTTCCCATTTAGAGCTCTGCATCAGCCCCACCCTGGGAGTGCACTGATCTAGTGTCCCGACAAACTCAAACTGTCCAGTCCTCCCTACCTTTTAATGGTGAGAAGGGAAGCTGAGAACTACTTCAGCCAGCTTTGTTTCCAGGCCACTCTGGATGACAACTAGGTGCGCAACATAAAAAGAGAAAGGGCTTGGGCCGGGGTTGTGGCTCAGCGGTAGATCATTCGTGAGGCCCTGGGTTTGATCCTCAGCACCACAAAAATAAAATAAAAATACTGTGTCCATCTACAACTAAAGAATTGAGAGAGAGAGCGAGTGAGCTCGCTTGAGCGCTTAACAATCCTCAATTCTTTCTAAGAGGTACATAGCACAAGAAGAAATGGAAAGGCAGTCTGATAGGCAGTAAACATTCATCCTTGTTGAGTTTTGACCAACTCAGCAAAGACAATCCTTTGTTTCTCTTTAATAATTTCCTTCCTTCTCTTGGTTTGTGGATACATGTACATTATATACACACACACACACACACACACACACATATTCTCTCCCCCGCCCCCCATACTGAGGATTGAACCCAGGGGTGCTCAACCACTGAGCCACATGCTCAGCTCTATTTTGCATTTTATTTAGAGACAGGGTCTCACTGAGTTGCTTAGCAGCCTGCTTTTGCTGAGGCTGGCTTTGAACTCGAGATCCTCCTGTCTCAGGTTCCCTGGAGCTGCTGGGATTACAGGCATGTGCCACTTGTGCCCAGCTGAGGCTGGCTTTAAAGTCACACCATCCTCCTGTCTCAGCCTCCAGAGCTGCTGAGATTACAGATGGGCGCCACCATGCCCAGCCTCTTTTCTTTTCAGCAACCATTTGTTAATTCATTTTGTCTTCAGGGTTAGGGATTTTTACTTGTTTTGGTTTGATAATATTTTGTTTGTTTCTCATTACTCTTTCCTTTTTTCTTCCTCTAGTAGCCAAATTCTCTTCTGTTTATTTTTTTCTTCCTTCTTAGAGCTGCTATCACCTGCTCTCTCTCTCTTCTTTGTTTCTTCACGTTCCAGATATTCTGATTTTTTTTCTGCTTTCCTACCTCATTTTCTTTTAACTGTATTTTTACCACCTTTCAGAACTGTTTGGTTTATATAATTCTTGTCCCCACCATTCAAATTGTTACATTTATTAGTATTGTGGGGTGTAGTTGATATCTACTGTTTAAGGCTAGATCTAGCTCATGGCTAGTTACTGTTACTGACCCTGCCATTTCTTTTCTGTGATAACTGGTGTTGTAGTTGTCACAGTAGATACCATGCATTTATTTTAATGCTGTATACTGTTTGCTGCTCTTGTTTGTTCCTCCCTTTTCTGAGAGATGCTGGAAATCTACAGGATAGTAGTGTCTATTGTTGAGCTACACCCACAATCCAGCCAAGAGATGGACACCTTGCTTCATACACAAATTAATCCTACTCAAATTTTGTTTGTTTGTTTTAATATTTTTTTAGTTGTCGATGGACCTTTAATTAATTAATTTAATATGTGGTTCTGAGAATCGAACCCAGTGCCTCACACATGCTAGGTGAGCACTCTACCATTGAGCCACAACCCCAGCCCCTCCTGCTCAAATTTTAACAATACTTTCACATTTAAACAGGGGAGAAAAAAATCCCAAACTGATGACCAGGCCCCAAGGAGAACAATTAGGTGAGGCCTTCAGGTCCCACTCACAAACATCTGTTCCTATAGCAAAACACCAGAAAGGTTCAAAGATGGAGGCTGAGAGGAATCCACAGTGTTGAAGGAGCCAAAAATGAATCAAACCAACAGTTCTACACAATGAAAAGCATTTGAGGTTGAAACTAACCCTTGGATTATGCTGAGCCTATGTGTAGGAACTAAAATATATAGAGAGAAGAGGTCTTATAACAAGAGACAACTGCTCACCAGAGGATCTCCTCATAAAAGAGAAATCCATCTCAACAAATCTATGATATGCAAATTTAAGACCCCTGAAAACATGAAGAAACAGGCATATACCACCCCCCCCATTTATAATTACTCAACAAAGGAACCCATAGATATTGAAGGGGATAAAATTCCAGAGGAAGACCATGAATTAAGAGAGCAAATACAGCTGAGTACAGTGGCACACAGCTGTAATCCCAGCAACTTGGGAGGCTGAGGCAAGAGAGTCCAGTTTGAGGCTAGCCTCAAGTTACTCAGTGAGAACCTATGCAATTTTGTGAGGCCCCCATCTCAAAAATAAAATATAAGAAGAGATGGGGTTGTAGCTCAGTGATAAAGTGCCCCTGGGCTCAATTCCTGGAAACCCCCTTCCGCTACCAACAAAAAAGAAAGAGTAAACATAGGAGGTGAAAGACCATTTCAAAAAAAGAGAGATTTTGAAAAGAAGCCAATTAGAACTCCTGGAAATAAAAGACACAATAAAGAAAATGAGAAATTCCCTTGAAAATATTACCAACAGATTAAACAAAAAATAGAACTTTGGTCTCAAAGACAGGGTATATGAACCTGAACACTCAGTAAGTGGCAAAGAAAAAATAAAAACCATGATCACAATATACAAGATCTCTGAGCAAGGAACTGGGGCACATACCTATAATCCCAGCAGCTCAACAGGCTGGGGCAGGAGGATCATAGGTTCAAAGCCAGCCTCAGCATATTAGTGAGACTATAAGCAACCTAATGAGATCCTGTCTCAAAATACAAAGTAAAAAGGGTATGTGGCTCAGTGTTTAATTGCCCTTGAGTTCAAGACCCAGTAACAAAAAACAAAACAAAACAAAAAAACAACCCAACTCTGGACAACATTAAAAGACTAAATTAAAGAGTTATTGGGATTGAAGAGGGAATGGATGTTACAGGCTAATGATATTAAGAACCTTTTCAGTTCTTTCCAAACCTTAGAAATGAGACGGACATCCACACACAGAATGCATACACAGTCCTAATTAGACAAGATCAAAAAAGAACCTCTCCAAGATACATCATAATCAAAGAGTAAGGATAGAATATTAAGATGCAAGAGAAAAACATCAAGTCACATTTATAGGTAAATCAATAAGGATTACTTCTGACTCTCAAAATCCAAGAGGACATGGAATGAGACAACCTAAACTCTGAAAGAAAATAACTGCTAACCAAGATTGCTATATCCAGCAAGGTATCATTCAGAATCAAAGAAGAAATAAAATATTTTCAAGCTAAGGATAAACTAAAAGAATTCATGACAACTAAGTCACCACTACAGAAAATACTAAAAGAAAAAAGATTGGGGCTGGGATTGTGGTTTATAGTCAGCAGTAGAGTGCTCGCCTAGCACGTGGAAGGCCTTGGGTTCGATCCTCAGCATCACATAAAAATAAATAAATAAAGATGTTGTGTTGAGTTACAACCAAAAAATAAATATTAAAAAAAAATTTAAAAAAGGATGGAAGATATTCCATGCATATGAAGTTCAAAAGTAAGCAGGAGTAGTTATTCTCATATCCAACAAAGCAGGCACCAAGCAGAAATTAATCAGAAGACAATGAAGATCACTATATACTGGTAAAAGGAACAATTCAATAAGAAGATACTACCCCAAATGTCTATACACCTAATTATGTAAAACAAACACTTTTCTTAATAAAATCTCAGACCCAAGGGGTGTGAGGGGAGGGGTAGGGCTGTAGGGATGGGAAGGACCATAGAATGAGACAAACATTATTTCTCTAAATACATGTATGACTACACTACTAGAGTGACTCTGCACCATGTACAGCCAGAAGAAGGAGAAGTTCTGCTCCATTTGTGTACAATAAGTCAAAATGCATTCTACTGTCATGTATAATTAGAATAAAAAATTATACATTAAAAAGTTTCAGACACCAATCCAATAATACTGCATGATTTCAACACACCCTCTCACCAACAGACACGTTTTCCAGACATAAAATCAACAGACACTTCTGACTTAATATTATAAATCAAATGAACCTTACAGACATTTTTAGAACACTTCCATCTAACAACAGTGGAATTCAATTCCTTCTCAGCAGCTTATGAAACCTTCCTCTAAAATAGACCATATTTTATATCACAAAGCAAGTTTTGGCAAGTACAAAAAAAGAAAAAAAAATCTATATAGCCACTTGCATCTTACCATATCATAATGGAATGAAATTATAAATCAATAGCAAAAATTACAGAAATGCACAAAACACCTGGATACTGAACAATATTCTTGAATGACAAATGGACAGAGAAATTAAAAAAAAAAAATCCTAAACTGGAAGGAGAATAGTGACACAATGTATCAACATTCCTGGAACATTATGAAGGCAGCTCTGAGAGGAAAGTTCATAGCACTAAGTGCCTAAATTAATGAAAGAACCCACATAAATAATTTAATGCTACATTTCAAGGTCCTAGCAAATCAGGAACAAACTGATTCCCAAATCAATAAGACAGGAAAATTAAGATCTGAGCCAAAACTAATGAAATGGAGATTTAAAAAATTTCTGCAACATAGAGGATCATTAGATGACTTAGAAAACATATTCTAATAAATTGGAAAGTCTATAAGATACTGATAAATTTCTAAAAACATTATGATCTACCCTAATTGAACCAAGAAGATACAGAAACCCTAAACAGACCAAAAGCAAGCAACAAGACTGATGCAATAAAAAGCCTTCTAACAAAGAAAAGCCCAGGACCAGATGGATTCTCAGCTGAGTTCTACCAAATCTTTAAAGAAGAACTAATGTCAATCCTCCTCAAATTATTTCATGAAACAAAAAAGGAGGGAACATTCCCAACTCATTCCATGAAGCCAGTATCACACCCTGATACCAAAACTGAATAAAGACACACCAAGGAAAGAAAACTATAGATCAATATCCCTGATGAATACAAATGCAAAAGTCCTTAATCAAATATGAGCAATCCATACCAGAAACACATTAAGTTGTATTCATCTTAGGGATGCAAAGTTGGTTCAGCATACACAAACCAATAAATATATTTCATTGCATAAACAGAATCAAGGACAAAAATAACATAATCATCTAATAGTGGCAAAAAGTATTCAATAAGATTCAGAACTCATTTACATTAAAAACACTGAAGCAGTTAAGAACAGAAGGAACTTGCCTCAACATCATAAAGGCTACATACAACAAAACCAAAGCTAACAACATACTGAACAGAAAAAAACTGAAAGCATTTCCTTTAAAATCAGGGACAAGACAAATGTTCATTTTTACCACTCCTATTCAATATACTTGTTGAAACTCTAGACAGAGCAATCAGACAAGAGAAAGAGTGTAAAGGGTTACAAATAAGAAAGAAAGAAGTCAAACTATCTGTGGATGACATCACCTTATACCCCAAAACTCCACCAAAAGAATTCTAGAGCTGATAATTTTTTGGATACAAAATTAACATACAAAAAAGAAAGAAAGAAAAGAAAGAAACACACACAACCCAAGAAACCCAATAACTCTCCTATACTCCAAGAATGAATCTGCTGAGAAAGAAATCCAGAAAATAATTCCATTCTCAATAGCCTCAAAAAAATTTTTTTTTAAATACTTAGGAATAAGGCTGGGGATGTGACTCAAGCGGTAGCGCGCTCGCCTGGCATGCGTGTGGCCCAGGTTCGATCCTCAGCACCACATACAAACAAAGATGTTGTGTCCGTCGAAAACTGAAAAATAAATATTAAAAAAATTCTCTCTCTCTCTCTCTCTTAACAATTAAAAAAAATGAAAAAAAATACTTATTATCAGACAGGCAGAATTAGTATCATCAAAATGGTCATATCATTAAAAAGCAATCTACAGAGTCAATGTGATCCCAATCAAAACACCAATGACATTCTTCATAGAACTAGAAAAAACAAGCCTAAAATTCAGTTGGAAGGGGCTGGGGTTGTGGCTTAGTGGTAGAGTGCTTGCCTAGCATGAGTGAGGCACTGGGTTTGACCCTTAGCACCACATAAAAATAAAAGTATTGTGTCTATACTCAACTAAAAAAAAAAAATTCAGTTGGAAGAACAGAACACCCAGAATAGCCAAAAAAATAAGAGCAATGCTGGAGGCATTGTGATAACCAATCTCAAATTATACTATAGAGCTATAGTAATCCAAAACAGCATGGCATTGGCATAAAAACAGACACAAGGACCTATGAAACGCAGAGACAAATCCACCTAGATAAGTCATCTGATCCTTGACACAGGTACCACAAACATACATTGAAGAAAAGATAGGCTTTTTAACAAATAGTGCTAGGAAAACCAGATATACCTGTGTAGAAGAATGAAACTAGACCCCAATTTCTCACCTGTACAAACATCAACTCAAAGTGGACAAAGACCTAGGAATCAGACTAGAAAAACTGCAATTGCTAAAAGAACATACAGTGTCAAAACTCCAATATCTTGGCACAGACACAGACATACTTTTTTTAGTTAGATTCCTAAAGCTCATGAAATAAAACCAAGAATCAATAACTGGGACAGCATCAAATTAAAGAGGTTTTGCAGAGCAGAAGAAAGAGCCTACAATGAGAGAAAATCCTCTCCCAACAGGGGATTAATACCAGAATGTCTTTTAAAAAAAAAGCCAAAAAACTTAGCACCAAAACCAAACATATAACCCAATTAATAAATGGGGAAATGAACTAAACAGACAATTTCTCAAAAGAAATATAAATAGCCAACACATTTATGAAAGAAATGCTCAACATCCTTAGCAATTACAAAATACAAATTGAAACTACACTGCGGATTTTATCTCACTTCAGTTAGAATGACAATAGTTAAGAACACAAATACCAATAAATGCTACTGAGGATGTGGGCAAAAGGTACATTTACACACTGTTGGTGGGACTGCAAATTAGTATAACTACTTTGGAAGATTGGAGATTCCTCAAAAGAATTGGAATGAAACTACTGTATGACCCAGTTATCCCACTCTTTGTTATTTATCCAAAAGAACAAAAATCAGCATACTACAATGGTATGTGTATACCAATGTTTATAGCAACACAATTTACAATAATCAAGTTATGGAACCAGCCTAGGTGAGTGTCGACAGATGTTCTGAATGAATAAAGAAAATGAGGGGTATGTGTGTGTATACACACAGGCAATGGAGTTTTACTCGGCCATAAAGAATAATGAAATTATGTAATTTGCTGGTAAATGAACGGAATTTGAGAAAATCATGTTAAGTGAAATATGCCAGCCTCAGAAAGTTAAGGTTCAAATGTTTTCTATGCAAAAGAGAGAGGGAGAGCCAGGCCCCAGTGACTTGAGGCAGGAGAATCACGATTTCAAAGCTGGCCTAGGTAACTTAGTGAGACCCTGTCTCTAAATAAAATATAAAATAAGGTCTGGGGATGTGGCTCGTGATTAAGTGCCCCTGGGTTTAATTTCAGGTACAAAAATAGAAATAAAAAATATAAAACTAAAAGAAAAGAGAGGAGAGGAGGAGAGAGAATTAAATAGGGGGAATGGGACTAAAAAAATTAGAAGGGAAACCAAAAGAATAGAAGAAGGGGATTGAGAAAGAGAGAGGAAGCGAGTGCATGGGGAAGTACAGGGGAAGGAAATCTACCAAATTATGCTACACCTATGTACAAATATACCATATTGAATCCTGCATATATAATGATAATGAACTAAAATAATAGTACGAATAATAGAAGGGAGATCAGGAGAGTAGAACAAATTAATGAGGAAGGAGGGGAGAGGAAAGGGAAGGCGCTGGGGAAGGAGACTGACAAATTATGTGGATGTATAAACATGACATAATGAACCCCACATTATGTATAATTATAATGTACCAATAAACACCACCACCAATGAAACAAATGCTTTTAATGGTGAGAGGGGGATAGGATTAGAAAGGGGCACATAAAAACCTTTTCTCTTGAGCAGTTTATACTACAAAGGTAATAAATAATACCTTTATAATAACTCAAACTTTTTTTTTCTCTCCAAGATGACTTTATTGTTTGACTTTCAAAGAATTCCAAAACAAGCAACATTTAAAAACTGCATCATCAATATTAAAGGAAAAAGTCCAATATCTTTTGGTGGATATTTATTGAATAGTGTATATGCACTAGTTACTGTACTGGCACTGGAGTTACTAAGAAAGACAGTTGCTATTTGGATTAATTCAGTATAGTTCAAAATGTGATATATCTCTTCCACAGCCTGTAAAACTTTGATTAATATCTTGAATTAATGATATTGTGGTGGGGATGGAATATGTAAAAATGACATGACATAATTCTGAGGGCAAGTTCTATCATAACCAGGAAAAAATCATCTTAGCTTTCCAAAATGCTTCTTCTGTGCATGGAGCGTGGAGTTGGAGGGATAAAAGTAAGTCCTCAAACTCTTATTTGCTTTTTTTTTTTTTTTTGGGGGGGGGGGTGAGGACTGAATCCAAAGGTACTTTACCACAGAGCTAAATCACCGTCCTCTCTACACTTTTAAATGTTGAGACAGAGTCTAAGTTGTTGAGGTTGATCTTCAACTTGGTAACCTCCTGCCTCCATCTCTAGTGCTGGAATTACAGGTGAGCGCTACCACTTTCGGCTTCTACTTTTTTATGAGTTTCTCTACCTGGCCTATATTTTGTAATAATCAATGTACAAAGAAGGGTGGGGTATTGAAAAGTAGAGCTTTTTCATTCAATTGACTTTAGGTAAATTTATATTTTAAGCCTAAATTTCCTCACCTGTGAAAGATAATTAGTGTCTCCCCCTTAATCACAGGGAGTATGTTTCTAAGACCTCTAGTGAATGCCTACAGCCATGAGTATAGTACCAAACCCTATAATGTCTTTTCCATTTTAACTAAGACTTATGCACTGTGGCCAACAGCTTCTGCAGTTTTAAGGTGCAAGAACAGAACAGTGGGAATCTCTTATTTTTCTTCACAATTTCATGGACAGAAAATTCATTCCTAGTGTAGATTTTAGCAATTTCAGCATGATTTTTTCCTTTCCTTGGTATGTTGAGAACTTTACCTTTTTCACTAAAAGGAAGCACTTTACAGCTTCTCTTTGGCTTCGGAAAGAAATGCGTTAAAATTTCCCACTATCCTTCTTGGCACTCTATTTATTTTTAGCCTATAAAATCTTTGATTTATATACTTCTTGATGTTACCTGGCCACACAGATTTAAGATCACTATTTCTATGTGGTGAATTATTCCATTCATCATTATGTAATGGCTTTGTCCTTTTTGCCTTAAAAATCTATTTTTGCCCAATAACATATTCTTATCAGCTTTTTGTTTTTAATCAACCTAGTATTTTTTTTTTCAGCTCTATATTTTCAATTTCCTACCTCTGTGTGATTACATTTTAGATTTGTTTCTTAACCATTTATTACTTGATTTTCTTTCTTTTTTGGCCAAACCATATCTACCTAATTTGAAATTGAACCCATCTAAAGTTGACTTTCATGATTTGTGAAGCTATATAGCAACACAAGATCCCACTATTCCTTTGATTCTATTTCTCTCATTTCTGGTATCTGTGAGTATCTTCCTCTTCTCTCCTTGCTTCAAGTTTAGTTGTGCATTTATAATTTTGTTCTTGTCATGAATTTATTTAGATGTTTGCGTGTATGCACAGGTAAGTGTGATATTAGCTTGGTTTGCCAGGCTGCCAGTAGTCAGTTCCTATAATACTAAAAAATACACTCTAAAACTTTTTATCATATACAATCCCTTCTCTTCAGCAACCTTCACCTGTTTATTACTATAGATACCCACCCACCCCATTCTGGAATCCCTTCTTTGTCATCATCAACACAGCAAACATTAAAGACTTAAAAGTAAAGTAATAGGCTGGGTGGGGTGACGCATGCCTATGATCCCAGCAGCTCAGAAGGCTGAGGTAGGAGGATCGCAAAGCCAGCCTCAGCAAAAGCAAGGTGCTAAGCAACTTGGTGAGACCCTGTCTCTAAATAAAAAATACAAAATAGGGCTGGGGATGTGGCTTGGTGATTGAGTGCCTCTAAATTCAATCCCTGGTACCCGCCCCCTCGTAAAGTAATCGGAAAGGGAAGGTATTATGGCTAACCCTGGGGCAACCTGAAGTTAACAGTAAATAAACTTAAGATACCACATGATTTGAGTCATGTATATCACAAAATCCTCAACTTTATATTCATAAACACTGTTCTGTTCTAAAGCACTCAAAGCTCTATTCTAAAAATACATCATTAAACTCTGTGCCAAGGTAAAGAATATGTGTTACATTTCTATATCATTCTCATAATAAATTACCATTGACTGTTCTGAGATTGGTAGAGCCAGATAGTACTTTACACAAGAGAATGATCACCTGGCTACCACTGTGGTAAGAAGCAAAAGAAAGAGCTAAAAAACAAAAACACCCCAGACAAGATCTACCTCAGCTTCTTTCTGCCTCCAAATCCACAAACTCACTTTATTTTCTCTCTCCCTCACTCCCCCCCATTTTTTTCTTTAATATTATGGAGATGTATTTCCCAAAACAAACCTGACACACAATAAACAATCAAAAAATATTTGTTACCTAAATAAATAAAACAACAAATAAAATGAATGATCCATTGTTAGCTGCCAAACTGGCTCAAATGCAAGAACCATGAAATCATGAAGGATTATAGTTTCATGCTAACAAGAAGTTTAAAAAACAAGACCTAGAAATAGATGTCAAGTTTTAATCTAAGACTACTAAAAATAACTCTTTAATACAAAAAATGCTCAAGCTGTAACTTACAAAGGACTCAATTTTCTGTTAGAAAAAACGTTCTAGACCAGAAAGTTCCAATAGAAAGATAATGTGATCCATATATACATAGTTTTTAATTTCAGATACCCAGGAGGCTGAGGCAGGAAGATCACAAATTTGAGGCCAGCCTCAGCAACTTAATGATAAATGCCCTTGGGTTCAATTCCCAGTACCAAATTTCAATACATTTACTTAACCCATCATACCTAAAATATGACTTTAGCATGTACTCAATATGAATTTACTGAGATTTTAATTTTTATACCATATCTTTGAAATCAATATGTATTTTTACATATTTTACAGCATGCCTCAATTCATATGAATCATAATTCAAGTGTTCAATGTCCATATATAGCTACTGGCTATCCTAATTAGACAGTATAATCATATTTATTTATTTCTATATCTGTATTATTTACATATATCACACATATTCATGTATCTTTTAATTGAACTTTTATCAGTTCCTTTTTTTTTTTTTTTTTTTGATACCAGGGACTGAACCCAGGGTGCTTACCACTAGGCCACATCCCCAGCTCTTTTAATTTTTTATTTTGAGACAGGGTCTCACTAAATTGTTGAGGCTGGCTTTGAACTTTCCAGCTTCCCACCTCAGACTCCTGAGCAGCTGGGATTACAGGTGCCCAGGTTATCAGTTCCTTTGAAGGGAAAAAGTTAAAAGAATACTATATACATACACATCTATAATAGTAAAATTTATTTTATAATTTCTATATTTTACTTCAAATCCTATAAATATACTAGAATCTTCACTATTAGTAGGAACCACAGGGATAAGTAAAGTCTTTTGGAAAATAAACATACTTTTTATCTAAATAATTACCTTTGAGATCTTGAGTATTAAATAGCATTGAAAATTTCTATTAGAATTCAATTAAGAACTCTATGACTTCATTTTCAGGCAAGCAGAATGTCCTCATTTTTTAATACAATTATCTTAAAGATGTACAAAAAACTATGCTACTAATTGGCTGGGACTTAAAAGTCTAAATACTTCAGGTTGTAAACTAACCTAAAGTTCGAGATCAATTTATAGAACTTAATATATGGAAGTTTTTTCTATAAGTACTATACATATTCCAAACTACTTACCCAAAGACACAGATCAGATTGGAAACTTAGGCAAATCTGTGCTACTAACAACTGTGTGTTTAGAAACAGCTCCCAGTCTCACAGTGCAAAGAACCACACTTGACAACTGTTTCTAACACAGTTGGAAACTACCACAGCTCTTCTTCAATTAAAAAAAAAAAAAAATCACGAATAAACTGAAATCAAGAGAAAATTTATTTAAAATTTTAATTTGAATATTTTACTCAAAGCTTTACTAATTTGAATATTTTACTCAAAAAAATATTTAGTTTGAATATTTTACTCAAAGCTTAAATATTAAAAGGGAGGGAAACCAAAAGTAAAGCCAGTATTTAAAAACTGCTAATTAAAAGTCTGACTTGCTGTAATCAGATGCTTCTGATATTTTACAATTACCAATTTTTAAAATTTATTCAGGATAATGCTATAAAATACTTGTGTATTCAGTGTATTTTTCAGTTATTAAATAATATTTTAGGTATGATGGGTTAAATAAATTTTTCTTTTCTTTTATGGTACTAGGGAATTGAACCCAGGGAGCACTCTTTATCACTGAGCTACATCCCCAGCCCTGTTTTTTATTTTGAGAAAGGGTCTGGGTAAATTGTCCCAGTTGGTCTTGAACTTATCCTCCTGTCCCAGCCTCCAGAATTGCTGGGATTATAGGCATACACCACTGTTCCCAGGAAAACATACACATAAACTACAGTGATTACTTAAGCCTATTTGGAAGAAAATACACATACACTTTGACTACTTCAGAAACCAAATCTTTGATATTATAAATAACTACTACAAATTCATGAGGCTTCATTTCAACAGAAGAAATTTAGACCTATTCATTCTAAACTGCCAGACACAGAGCATGCTCAACAAATATTTGCTGAATGAGTAAAAATAAATGACTGTTCCCTTCATGGTATTAGGTATTGGTGAAACAGATCAACCAGAGTACTGCATTTGCCCTCCAAAAGCTTAAGACAGACAACTAAACAGGCAGCATAAGCATAAAGTCCAAGGTGAGAATTACATGACAACTGGGAATTAGTCAAGAGAAGGAATAATGTGTGTGAAGACCTGAAGGTGCTTACCTTGAGTATAAAAAAAGAACTACCAGATGTAGTTGAGTGCCCCTGAGTTCAAGTTCAATCCCCAGCACCAAAAAAAAAAAAAAAAAAAAAAGAATGATATACACTGACTTGTGTTTTAGGAAGATGAACCAAACATAAAAACCATGCTATTGGAAATAGCAAATAAGATGAAGATAACTTTAACTCTGGTAATAAAAATGGAAGAAATGAATATATTTGAGATATATTTATAAGGCAAAATTCATAAAATTTGAATGACTGATGAGATACCAATAAGTATGGAAAAGAGGTTGAAGCCAGGAAAAATACTGATTTGGGCAACTCAGTGGATGGTGGTGTCATCTAGTAAGGCAAAGATTTTCAGAAAATGAGAGAGGGAGGGAAGGAAAAAGATGAATTAAAGGTTTGGATTTGGGGTTTTGAGGTCCTGTGACAGATTCAAGTGGAGGTGCCCAACATAAAACTAAATATTTGGATCTCAAGTTCCAGTGAGTCATATGGGTAGGAGATAGAGAGTTAGGAATTTTGTCACTCTGAAAACACACTCCAGGAGTAGAAGGTCAGAAAACAAAGATAAACTATCATATACATATAGTACAATACTGATGGTTTCATGCTATGTATGTAATCCAACTCCTGAGAAAGTCTTATAAGATAAAGTTGATTAGTGTCTGTTGATGTCAAAATTGTTAATACCATGTCTGTGGATCCCAGAATTTACAAAATGTCATAGCTTTAGTTTGTGAAAAATAAAAGAAAATCTCCAAACTTTTGACAACTTAGGGATAAATGTCTCATGTACAACTTAGCTTTATTTTGATTCTTTCCTGTTCTATATGACATTCGGTTCTCCCAATACATTTTCTCCCACTGTTTTCAGGAAAATGAGTTTAAAATAACTGTCTCCTAAAATGGAACATTTTAAAATCCTCTCTTCTCTTTTCATACTTGTTCATCCAGTTTCACATTTTCAGTATTTATTAAGTATCAAAGTTCATCATAAATACAACTTCTATTTTAATGAGCATGAAAATTTAAAGTCAGTGGTTTTCACCAATTTTAAGTATTTTCCAAGTTGAATCTAAGTTCAACTGGAAAACAACAATTCAACAGTGTTAAACCTAAATAGAAGCTATGTGACCAGAGTATGAAATTTGTCATTAATTTAGTATCAGAATAACTGCAGCTCCAAATTGATTCAAACTGAAATTTTAGAATAAAATAGAATTCACACAAGTCATCAATTAACCACTGTTAATTTTCACCTATTTGCAGACACTGTGAACATAAAGATCTACCACTGAAGAACTTGTTCTACTATGAGAATGGGACATAAATGAAGAACAGAAGCAACATAGTAAACGCCATACTAAAACCATATGAAAGGTATTATAGGAGTATAATAAAGAACCCACAAGTCATTATACATACACAGCTTAAAAGAAAACAATTTAGCCAGTCCATAATTTTATTTTCATATGAAATTTAGACATTCCTGGAAATGCCTTTTATTGGTTTGGTTTATGGGGGGAAGAACCACCAAGATCAGGAAAATAAAGTATGAAGAGCGAAATGGGAACAAGGCTATCATTCTTATAAGCATTAAGTGCTTAACCTTTCTGTTGTGAATTTCCATACATGAAACAACTATTTTATTGAAGAAGGAAAAGAGACTGTGGGCAGGGGAGTACAAGACATCATCAGTTATTAGTAATATTTTTACAGATCAAGAAATCACCTAACAGCAAAGATTAATATGGCCTATTTTATTGATGGGAACCTGAGGTCCATTAAGGTTAAATGAACCACTGAGGGGTTAGAAAGCCAGGAAGTGCTGGTAAAGTGTCAACTAACTAATGGTTTTGTTTTGTTTTTGTGGCCTTGGCAATCAAAGCTAGGGCCCTGTGCATGCTAGTTAACTGCTGTACCACTGAGCCACATTCCAGTCCCTAAGTACAATGTTTTTATTTTTCACTACAAAGTACTTTGGATATCATTTTAAAAGTTTACTATAAGCTGGGCGTGTGTGTGTATACATGTCTGTATCAGCTACTCAGGAGGCCAGGCTCAGAAATTCAGCAAGACTGTCTGAAAACTAAAAAATAAAGGATCTGGGTTGTGGTTCAGTGACAAAGCATCCCTGGGTTCAATCTCCAGTATAAAACAAAAGCAAAAATAAAAACAAAACAAAAAATAAAAACCCTATGAGGCAGAAATGACTCTAATTACAAACTTCTATTCATGGTTTTAGAGTGATCTTGAACAGCAAAAAATATGGTGTTCAATCCATAAACTCCAATGGCTGATTACAGGTAAAAAATGAACACTGTTCCCTTTAAAGTATTAGCAGTTATTTTGGGTAACAACAATCCTGCCAGTTTCAAAGATTTTTTTTTTAAACAATAAAAGTACTTTAACCTAAAAAAAGTTTGATCAATAAAGAAAAAATACACAAAAAGGAAGGTTATTAAAAATTTCATCAAATTTTATACTATTAATATTTAGGAAAATTTTAGCTATTTTCTCCTATACAAATTCTAACTGGAAGGCCATGTACTGCTTTGTATTCTGCGATTTCATTTTTATTGCATCATGAATATGAATTATGTTCAATTTTATATGTCATAAAATTTTTGTTTTGTTTGAGATATGGTCTCGCTGTGTTGCCCAAGCTGACCTTCAACTTCTGGGATCAAGTGATTCTGCTACTACATTATTGCCAAGTAGCTGGAAATTTAGGCACACACTACTGCACCCAACTCATGTAGTGAAATTTATTTTACCAGTCCCCTGTTATTAAGGTTTTTTTTGTTTTGTTTTTTAACTTTAGCTATATTTATAAGCTCATTTAAAAACAGACATGATTTTAAAGGGGGAATTCATGAACTGAAATAGATTCCCATGCATGTACCGAGTTTGTCAGGATGAACCCAACTACTATGTATAACCATAAAGCTCTAATTAAAAAAAAAAAAAAGATAAGATTTTTGACATTATCCTATTAAGTCATTCAGCATCATATGTTAACTTATTAAGTTAGGGCATTTATTAAAGTACTTATCAAATAGGCATGGTTATCAACATCCACTTTTCTCTCTTAATCCTTACTACCAACCTATGTGATTGATACTTTTAGTACCATTTTATAAATGTGGATACTAAGCTTTAGGAGAGATTAACTTTTTAGAAATTAACAGCAACTGACACTGCTGGGATCTGACTCAGGAATCCACATTTCTAAATTCTGTTCTACTTTGCTTTCCTAACAACAAAATCAACAATACAATCAATAACACTCGCCAACAAAATTTGCAGGGCACATTTTATCAATGTATCAGGAACTATAAAAATTATTTTACATGAATTATCTCTGTACTGTTTTAGTTAAACTCTCTAGACCTCAAATTCTTTACCTACAAAATGAAGGGGAGACTAGACCAGCAGTCCTCAAAGCATGCATCCTCAGAACTGGGTGGTGGTCCTATAAAACGGATTGCTTAACTCTTCCCCCATAATTTCTGATTCAGAAAGTTGGGGAGGAGTGAGCCTTGGTAATAAGTTCTCAGGATCTGCTGGGGCAGAACCACACTTTGAGAACCACTTGGGGCTGAATAAAGAAAAAAAAATATTTGAATGCCAAGGTAAATGAATTTGACTTTATTCTACTTTTTTAAAAAATGAACATTTTTGGTTAGTGTTATAACATTTATCAAGGTTTTGTTATTAGAAGACTTAGATAGCCATGTGTACATAAGAAACTAGAATGCAACAATTAAGACTTTGTCAATAATGGCAGTAAACAAAAAGGCCTGGAGTAGGGTAATGAGAACGGGGAAGAGAGGAGAGGAGTAAACAAAAACCCAAACACACACAACTATTATCTATAAAACAGAACATGAAACCAGGAATCATTTTCTAGTATAGTAAAATCACTAAAATATTGCTAGGGATCTAATGTTTAGGTTACTTAGTACATTTCTCTTTGAAAAATAAAAATTTGGGGAAAAATGACAGATTATATATACCCATTTCATCTCCAAAACTTTTATGTTATTAAAAAAGAAATTTTTTAAAATTTAAATTACTACAAAGAAAATAGTATGTGGACCATAAGAGCGTTACAGAATTCAACTGATTTCTTTTCTTTTTTTTTTTTTTTAAAGAGAGAGAGAGAATTTTTTTAATATTTATTTTTTTAGTTCTGGGCGGACACAACATCTTTGTTTGTATGTGGTGCTAAGGATCGAACCTGGGCTGCACGCATGCCAGGCGAGCGCGCTACCGCTTGAGCCACATCCCCAGCCCTCAACTGATTTCTGAAAGACACAAAAATAAAGAAATGTTGGCTGGTGAAACGAAGTTGAAGCAGCTATGCCTAATAAAGTATGAATGAGCTTACAGCAAAAGAGAGAGTTGTCAAATACCCTCAAAACTTTAAAAAAGCTTTCAACTCTGAAAATCCAAGGACAACAGTGATACATGGATCTCAAAACACTCTAAGTCAACAAAAGGAAGTCGAATCTCCCCTTTTAAAACTATTAAACAAGAAGAAATGCAGAATAAGAAAACTTCCAGATGAGCAGAGACTTATAAAGTTACTCTCCTAAATGACCTTTATTTGGAAGTTACTTAAACACAAATTTCAGCTAAACACAGAAAGGGAAGGCATGGTATCCAGCAATTAATGAAATCTTCTCAGAAAAGCAAAAAGAAATCATCCCAAGATACAGTATGAATGAAGCAGGTCTAGAGAAACCAGTATACATTGAAAGAGGAGTCCAGAAATGAAATTTTGGGGGTGGGGAGAAAACAGATTAGATAGTAGTAAATCTTAGGATAACTTTAGAACATGACAAAAACCACAGTAGTATTTTTAACATAATTCATCTGGCCAGCTGAAAAGGCTTATACTTGTAATCCCAGCTATCTGGGAAGCTTGAGGCAGAAAGATCACAAGTTGGAGGCTAGCTTGGGTAACTTAGTGAGACCTGTCTCAAAAAAAAAAAAAAAAAAAAAAAAAAAGTGTAAAAAGGTCTGTGATGTAGGTCAGTGATAGTGTGCTTGACCTGCATTATAAGGTCCTGGGTTCACTCTACAGTACTATTAAAATCACACACACACACACACCAGTTCAGCTACCAATGATCTCTTCTGAATGATCCAAAGAGGATAATATCAACTAGAGGAGAAACAGAATTCTAGCACATATTCATCCATGTTCATAAGGTGAACACTATTACTATATTCTCAACTTATATAATCAATCTACATACAAATGACAGAAGAAAATTCAACAATGGAATATATACACTGTCAACCTTAATAATGAAAATGTAGTACTTAGGCAGCACAGTGGTAAAAGGCAAGAACCACAAATGTCTTTATTATACAAGAGGGTGCCTACAGACATTATTCAAGTTGAGGAAATACAAAATTTAGTATGTGAAAAAAAAATTCAAACATTCATAAAAAATTAAGGACAAATTAAAGTTAGATTGGGATGAGATGAGTACAAAACTGCCGCAAGTAGACCATCACAGCAAAAATCAATAAAAAATGCTTAAATGTGATAAACAGTAGGATACGCGTTGAGTAGCCCAAATAGACATTATTACTCTATGTACAGAAATTTATCCATTTTATTAAAAATTCACTGCTCAGGATTCATCTATCTTTACTCTGCACATAATTTTTAAAATTAGAGCAAGAGATTTCTAAGTCTGCATTTCTAATAGCGCATGATTTGTTTTCCAAGATTACAGAATCAGTACATAAGCTGTACAAGTTAACAAAAAACATGCCACTTATTTGGGAAAAAAGACATAGGTGGTAATTAATCAGTAATACAGTAATTTTATATTCCATACATACAAATATATATTGCTCTACTATACAGAGTACCAGATCATGTGATATAAATGACAGACTATGAAAGACGAAAAGCCACGTATTCTTAGAAAAGGGACATAAATGTTAGCAAAGGTAAGTAAGGAGGTTCAGTGAATTTGTCTTTCTCAGAAGCCTCTATCATAAGAGACTCAGAAAGCTAGAGAAGGAAATCTTCAGCAACTCAAAGGCATGGAATGAACATGCAAAATTGTTGAGAGGCAAGAGTACAGAAAGTTTTTTTGTCTATTTCTTTTTCTTTTCCATACAGGGGATTGAATCTAGGGCTTTGTGCACACTAGGCAAGTGCTCTACCACTGAGCTACACAACCAGTCCATACAAGTCTATTTCCTACCACTAAAATGACAAAAGATAACCTCGATAGCTGGGAACATAGGAATCATAAGGCAGATGTTAACCTATGGGTTTTTAAAAAAATTCTATTTTTGTGTTTATATGGGAAAAAATAAGAAATAATATATATTTGAATCCTTTACCTACAAGTTTTACCAATATAATGAAGTATCATATTAAAGAACAGCAGATGGCGCCAAAATGCCATTTAAAAAAAACATTATTGCCTTAGGGTGACAAAGATTCACTGAAGCTAATGGAAAATAACAACAAAAACCCTTCATGTTAGAACCAAAAGTGTACACTGGAAAAAAAAAATTATAAATTATCCAAGTCTTAGTGTGGCACTCTCAACAACTGAAGTCAGTAACAATATTCTATAGCGTAAATACTTAATAATTTTTTTAAATTAAAATGTACATAACTAGTAAGTACTTCTGATTTTACTAAAAAATTTACACCTTACAAAGGAGTTTCTAGTCTAGAAGAAGTGCTAGTATCTACAAAGTTAAAGGGATTCATATTAACATTACTTAATAGACTATTTTTTAATTTGTTCTAATTAGTTATACATGACAGTAAATGTGTTTTGACACATTGTACACGAAGTACAACTTCTCCTTCCTCTGGCTGAATGTGGTGCAGAGTCATACAGGCAGTGTAACCATACGTGAATATAGGGTAATAATGTCCATCTCATTCCACTGCCTTTCTTCCCTTTCCCCTCAATAAACTCTTAAAGGCAAGAACAGAACTGATCAGCAATATGGGTAATTCTAAGCTACTATTCACAAAAATGCATCTTTTCTTGATTCTAAGAAAGGAAGAACCTTATCACAATAAACTGTATCTACTCATCCTAAATTCAAAAAATTATTTTATTTTTTTGGTATTGATGATTGAACCCAGAGGCACTTTACTATAGCCTCCGCTCTCTTATTTATTTTTCAGTTTGAGACAAGTCTTGCTAAATTGCTAGTCTGGCCTGGAACTTGCAATCCTCCTGCCTCAGTCTTCCAAGTTGTTGGAATTACAGGCATGTGTCACTATGACCAGTCTCAAAATATTAAAATGTAAAAAATTGGAGATTGGGGAATGATTTGTATTGGTCAATGGTTTGCTTTTATGATGATATATGGGTTAGATTAAGATTAAATTAATTTGTACTAATTGGGAGTGAAGGCTCTGGGAGGAAAATTTGGCAAGATTTAAAGAAATAGGCTCTGGATGATTTACACAGAGGAAAAAAATACGTTTTCACAAATTCTTATGTTGAGACTAAGATTCTGTTCCAATTCATCATATAGAAATACTTAAAGCTTTATTCTTTCTTATTTGTAGTTCTCAAAAGTGTTTTCACAGTTATGTTTTCAAGAGAGCTGAGGGTTTATACTCTTCAAGCACTAGAATAGAATTTTAATCATTTTGACTTAAATATTTCCGAAGTAAATTATTTTGTCTTTTTATATGACACCCATTAGGATCATGAAATAGCCTATTAATGAGACCCAAGTCCCTACATATTTACTGGTACAAAGCTATTTTCCAGAGTAAGCTGTCCTAAACTGGGGTTTCTTGAGATATTTCTGCATTTTATAGATATTTCCTCTTTTCTGTCATGTTTGTCATTTTTTCTGTCTATGAGACTATAGAAACCTCTCTTCTTTGATAAACCAATGAAATAAACTTACTAGTCCTTTCTGTTTTCAAAGAGAAAGGCACTGAAACCTTAAGAGATTTTTCCAAGAATAAAGTACATAGTAATTTAGCACTATGTTATGCTGCTCAGAAGTCTTAATTGCTTCTGTTTCTTAGTGCTATTTAAGATAATTAAGATTGATGGGCACTTTACCCCAAATAGTTAAACGTATTTCTCTTTTTCTTTTTGCAATGCTGGGGATTGAACCCAGGATAGGATAACCAAGTACTGAGTTGCATCTACAGCCCTAAAACAATTCCTTTTCTCATTATGCCCTGAGTGGTTAACTCATCTGCCTGAAGGTACAAAACCAAAGAATCTCCAATAAGCAGGACATCAGAAAATGCATGTGTCACATGGATGACTAATAAATTTAAATGGAAAAATTCTTTTACACTGGAGTCTTAACATAATTAAAACTTTATTCTCTTCAGCAGAAATGAAGATAAGTTAAACCAAACTTATCTTTATCCAAAAAGGAACCTTATTCCACTGGAAAATTAGAGGAAAAAATAGTTTTTTTCTTATTTTCCTATTAAAAAAAAGTTTTATTTTTAGTTGTAGATGGACACAATACCTTTATTTATTTAGTTTTATGTGGTGCTGAGGATCAAACCCAGTGTCTTACACATGCTAGGCAAATGCTTTACCACTGAGCCACAACCCCAGCCCCTTTCTTTCCTACTTTTAAGTCTTAAATTGAGAAGTGTAGCCTTTCTCAAACTTAGCTGTACAGCAAATTACCTGCAGACTTTGTAAAAACATACATCCATACTTCCTATGGAGCAGACATTGTAAATGGCTTCACATATTCATTCCACTCAACATGAATAGTGTGGCCATTTATGGTCATTTCATAGCCCTCAAGGGTAGTCAGGCCAAAGCCAATGTGGCCTTCCTTGTGTGTCTGTATATGGGAAAGAGGTAATCCTTTCTTTTCTCTTGGTAGAATCAAACAAGGGTAAATGTTGCATTATTTATGGTAGGCAGTCATCCTGGGTCCTTGAGGAGAACTAACCTAAGGTTCATGCTGACACAATGAGAAGGGCAGAACTAAAACAACTACAGAAAATCAGAGACGAAACTTCTTATCATGTGAGATTTATTTCCTTATGTTTAAGCCAGTATGAGTCAGACTTAAGTTACTCACATCCAAAAGCAATTTTGAAAAAGTTCCACTGTTCGTGATATACAACTGGGGCTACAAGATGATGGACTAGAGAATAAAATGAAATTCAAAAGTAGTGAAACAAAGCAGAGTGATATGAATAACTAGGAAGGAAAAGTGAAACCAAAAATCAAAACCTAATCTACAGGGCAAATTCTTAATCACAAAGATTTAAGTGCAAATCTCAAAAAATGGAAAAAAATGTAATTCTTTCTTTGGATCTTCCTCACTCCCATTCCACAACTCTTGTCAGAGGTAGGTAGGACTCACAGAAAGTGCCAGATGAATGAGAGCCAAAAAATATTTAGTAAGCAGCATATATATTACTAACCCAAATGCCTAATCAATGTGTCAATGACAAATATGAAAGCTGTATAAGTGTTTTTAGTGATACAGATTTGAGAAATTATTGATTTTATTTGTCACATCATTACTTTACAAAATTAGGTCCTTAAACTTAACTGAATTCACATTCTTCTTATGAAACTACAAGACTGCAGGGTAATCACTTAAAAATGCACAGAATTAAGTAGATAAAGAACTGAAATATAACCAGCTTAGTAGCATATGCTTGTAATAAAAGCTACTTGGGAGGCTGAGGCAGAAGGATCAAAGTTTGAGGTGAGCCTGGGAAACTCTTAGAGGACCCTGTTTCAAAATAAAAATTTAAAAGGGCTAGGAATGTGACTCAATGGTACAGTGTTTGCCTAGCAAGTACAAAGCTCTGGGTTTAACAAAACAAAACCTTAAAATCAACAATTAAACAACTGATATACACATCTGTATATCTGTTATCTATTTAGACATGAATACATATAAATATACATAAACAAATTATCCTAAAGACATAATACATTTCCAAGGAAACAGAGATGGCAATGCTGGTTCAAATTTGAGGCTTTAAAAAACAAAAACAAAAACCCTTAGCTAGGCACAGTGGTAAATGCCTGTAGTCACAACTACCTGGGACGTTGAGGTGGGAGGATGGTTTGAGCTCAGGAGTTCAAGACTAGCATGAGCAACATGGCAAAGACTCCACCTCAAAAACAAAAACCATGTTAACTTACCCCCTGGCATTGTTAGTTTCCCATCCCACAATCGGGGGCAACAAACTTTTTAAAAAGGCTCTTAATTGAATATGAGCCCCAAAGTTAGCAAGAGTCACAGGTAAAGAAAATGAATGAAGTGAAGTATAAAGAAATGGTGAAGGGACCTGAGTATGGTGGTGCACAACTTTAGTCTCAGTGACTCAAAAGGCTGAGGCAGGAAGATCACAGGTTCAAGGCCAGCCTAGGGAGGGAGGGAGGGAGGAAGGAAGAAATGAAAAAAATGAAAGAAATGAAAGAAATGGCAGAGGATGCAGAGAAAGAGTGAGTTTATGGTCCACACAAATCCGTAGGTAGTGCTAAGCCCTAACCAACTTTTGTCAGGTTGGAATTCAAGCCAGTGTTATTAGATAGTCCAAAATGTTCAGAGGATAGGGAGAAAAGGGGGCGGTGGTGAAACTTTTAGGTTCTTCTCTTTATTCCTGGATATATTAAAATTTCACTGTAACATACATAACGTGTGCCTTTTAACATTCACTGTGTGCTTGATATAGGTAAACTTGCAAAGTCATGTCCTTTATTTTTGAGAAATTTTCTTAAAACAGTTGTTTGAGTTACTTCTTCTAATTTTTGTTATTTGAGAATTGGACCTCTCAGATTGGCAGGGTTTTACTTGTCTTGTCCATATTCCACATTTCAATACCTCTAGTTTCTAGAAGATTTCTTTAGCTTTACTACCTAACAATTTTATTTGTATATTTTAAATTCTTTATTTTATCTTGATTTTCCATTTTCATTCTTCTCTGCACACAAATGCAACTATTCTAAAACGTTTAATGTTAATCTTTGTTTATTACAAAACAAGCATTAGTTTGTACACATGGTGTGATGAGGGATGTAAAGTGTACGAAGATTACCAGGGATTGAGCCCAGGGGTGATTTACTAGAACTAAATCCCAGCCATTTTATTATTTTGAGATAGTCTCACTGAATTGCTGAGGCTGGCCTCAAACTTGTTATTCTCCTGCCTTAACAACCAAGTTGCTGGGATTACAGGTGGGTGCCACCACACCTGGCTGTGATGAGGGATTTTGATTGCTTTTCTATCCCAAAATAATTTACAGGTCCATTACACTGATGATGTTGACTGGACCTAGAGAGCAAGAACTAGTAATTACTCTAAACTTACTGATAAGACATTTACATGCCAGCAGTGGGAAATAAATGTGACAAAAATTCAGGGGATCAGTGAAATTTCTAGGGGTTCAGTGGTATGGAGCATGTTGAGATACTGTAGATCTGCAACAGGTCTAAGCTTCCATGCAAGCTGTTCTGCCACTTAGGCCAAATGATCCACCAGTTTCAATGGTGCTTGAAGTGGCAGTGACAGGCAGGGATGGTTTTTGGAGCCTTTGGTAGGCCCCTATAGTTGAACTGTGTGGCACAGGCCTTTAGGTTTATGCCACCCACTTTAGAAAATTACTCTCCTATTGAGAAACAGCTCTTGCCTTGCTACTAGGCCTTAGTAGAGATGAAACACTCAACCACAGGCCATCATGCTACCAGGCAACCTGAGCTGCCCATCATAAACTGGGTGCCATCTGACCAATCAAGCTATAAAGTTGGACATGAAAATAGTATTCTATCATCAAATGGAAGTGGTATATACAAGATGGAGGGCAGGGGGAGAAAGAAGGAAGAAAAAAAGGCCCTGAAAGTACAAGTAACTTAGATGAAGATGTGCCCCAAATACCCATGGTCCTTGCCCTTGTGACACATTGTCTTTTTCCTCCCAGCCTGCACAAAAGGACCCATGGACAATTGTCTGCATACTACACAGGAACTATCTAAAAGTTGGCAGCTGCAGCACCACAGTCCCATTCTGGGACATGCTGAAGGACAGTGGTGGAAAAAAAAAAAAATTCTTCTAGTGGGCGTAACTTTAGGCAGTGTACCTGGAT
The DNA here is from genome assembly GCF_021218885.2 of Marmota monax. Taxonomy (NCBI): domain Eukaryota; kingdom Metazoa; phylum Chordata; class Mammalia; order Rodentia; family Sciuridae; genus Marmota; species Marmota monax. The sequence goes on along the minus strand of NW_026692194.1, from coordinate 19,037,044 downwards.
GCTCATTTTGCCTGGGAGAAAAAATGGCTAGATACATGATTATCTATCAATCCCTGGGCTGTGGTTAATGGTTTGGCTAGAGGATCAGGATATGGGAGGAACACGACTGAAAACCGGTCACAAAATCTGGGGAAGAGGTATATGGACAGACCTGAGTTGGCAAAACAAGATGTTTTTTTTAAATCTCAGTGTTCACCAAAGGATGACATCAGAAGGGGAGGATTTTTAATATGCGAGTAATAAGAAGGATCCACTTTGTGGAAACCAGTCAGCCTTCTTCCCTAGCCACTAGTCATCACCCAAAGGGCACATGAATAAACTACCGACAAAAGCAGGAATGAAGGTTATACCCAAGATCAGCAACATGACCTTCCACTTGCCAAGGCTGATTTGGCTCTCGCTGAAACTGAGCACCCAACATGGAAGCAGAAGAAACCAACACTTACTAGTCCCTGATATGACACTTTGCCTGGGGGTGACCTCTCTGATGGAAGGCTGATCACACTGGACCACTTCTACCATGAAAATAACAGCATTTGTTTTTACTGTAAGATACTATACATCAAAGGAGGGATAGCAATGGACCTAAGTTCATGGAATTCACTCATCATACCACATCCCCTATCATCCTAAAGCAGTTGGCTTTGCAGAACAGTGGAATGTTTGCTTCGTTTTTTTTGTAGTACTGAAGATCAAACTCACTAGGTGAGCACTCTATCACTGAGCTACATTCTTAGCTCCTAGAATGGTCTTTTGAAGATTATTAGGTGATAACAGCTTATAAGGCTGGGGAAAGGGGATCTAGGAGATTATATATTCTCTAATCAATGTTCAACATCTGGTACTGTTTCTCCCATAGCCAGGATTTTCCAGACCTAGGAATCAAGAGGTAGAAATGGGAATGACATCTCTTATTATTCCTGCTAGTGACCCACTAACAAAATTTTTACTTCTGGTTCATGTGAGCTTATGCTCTTCTGACCTACAGCTCTTAGGTCGAAAAGAAGGAATGTTTAAACCAGGAGACATAATAATTTCACTGAGTTCTAAGTTAACAATGCCACCTGGTCATTTTGAATTCTTCATGTTTTTGAACCAAAAACCAAAGAGGGAAGTTATTATGCCAGTTGGAGTGTCTGATCTTACCAAGAGAAATTTGGACTCCATAATGGAGGAAGGAAGAACATGCCTGGAATACAGGAAATCCCCCAGGGCACCTCTTAGTAGAGGTGCCTGTGATTCTGCTTGTGATGAAAGTGAATAGAATACTACAACCCAATTCAGACAGCACTGCTAATAGCCCAGACTCTTCAGGAATGAAGGTTTGGATTACTCAACCAGGTGATGGTGAGGTGCTTGCTGAAGGCAAAGGGAACATAGAATGGGTTGGAGAGGAAGGTGGTTATGAACAACAGCTATTACTAAACAAGCAGTTACAGAAACAAGGACTATAACTGTCTTGAGTATTTACTCATTTTGTTCTATGTGTGTACACTTACAGTATAAATGGCAAAATTTCTTTCGTTTCTTACCCTCTTATGTAATATAAGACCCATTAGCTTTTTATTCATTGTATTTAAATACTGTTAACTTTACATCACAGTATTTTAAATTATGAGATATCAAGAATAATAAATCCCACTCAAAGGCTGTTCGGGGAAAGGGTAATTCACTTTCAGTTGTGAGCAGGATAAATGTTACCAAGTTAGGCAGAAGTATGACCTTGTTATCTTTTGGGGGTGAAATGAATCCATGGCCTCACTCATGCTAAGAATGTACTCCACCACAGAAATACATTCCTAGCCCCTTTGTTATTGTTAAAGTGTAGGTAGGAGATGCATATGGATGCCAAATTTAGACTGGATGGACTGGTGACGCTTAATTTTCCATCAATTTAGTTTTATGATGAGATTAAAATTTAAACCAATCAGCAAGTGAGTGGGTCTCATCCAGTGAGTTGGAACGCATGATGGGAGAAGAAAGACTGGCCTTTCCAAGCAGTAAGATATTCTCTAGTCAACTGACTTCTGAATGCATCTGCACCATCAGCTTTCCTGGGTCTCAAGGCTTCCAGCTCACACTGCAGATTTTAGAGGCCACGGGCTTCATAATTGTGTGAGCCAATTCCATATCTCCTATTGGTTCTGTCTCTCTGAAGCACTTTAATACATATGGATTTTTAATATGTTACTGTCTTCTCGTTCGGTTTCACATATATATTTTTTGCTCTGTACTATATGCACACCTAATTAGTTGCTTCTGACTAGAACAGAACAGTCCATGTGTCTGAGTGAAATAATGTTCCTTAAAAATGTATTGAAGGGACTGAGGTTGTGGCTCAGTGGTAGAGCACTTGTCTAGCACCTGTGAGGCACTGGGTTCAATCCTCAGCACCACATAAAATAAACAAAGGTATTATGTGAGACCTCATCTCAAAAAAAGGTACATTGAAGTCTTTTAACTTCTGGTACCTGTGAATGGGACGATATTTGAAAATAGGGTATTTGTAGATGCAATAAATTTAAAATGAGGCCATTAGTCCTAGCCCAAAAGGACCAATGTCCTTAGAAGAAACATGCCATGTGAAGACAAAGACACACATGAAGGATGCCACATGGACAAGAGATTGGAGTGATTCTGCTGTAAGACAAGGAATGCCAAAAATTAATAGCCATCACACCATAATCTAGGAATAGGCAAGGAAGGATTCTGGTTAGATTTTTGGAAGAAGCATGGAGTTGCTGCTACCTTTATTTTGGACAGAAGTGAGAGAGCTCACTTACCTTCAGGAAGTGAGAATAAATTTCTGTTGTTTTAAGCTCTTGGTTTGTGGTACTTTGTTAAGGTAGCCCTAGGAAAATAATACAATGTGCATTCCAAATTTTACCTATCTATATTCAAATTTATATATGGAACTAGACTGTCTTCAGCTTTCTGCCACTATAAATAATGCCAATGGATATCCATGTAAATATTCCTTTATGAAACTTTTTTGCAGTACTGGGTATTGAATGCACCCAGGACCTCACAAATGTAAGAAGTGCTCTAGCAGTGAACTACATCTTTACGCTTGAATTTTTTTTGGACACAGGATCTCATTAACTTGCCCAAGTTGGCCTCAAATTTGCAATCTTCCTGCCTCAGCCTCCCATGCAGCTGAGATTACAGACATGCACAAACATGCCCAGTCCCCTTGTTGTTTTCACATTTTGTTAAGTATCTTCTCCCATTTTATCATGATGCCACTTCAATGCACAGAACTCTTTAATTCTGATGTAAACAAAAAAAATTTTTTTTTGAGAATTTTAATATTTATTTTTTAGTTTTTGGCGGACACAACATCTTTGTTTGTATGTGGTGCTGAGGATCGAACCCGGGCCGCACGCATGCCAGGCGAGCGCGCTACCACTTGAGCCACATCCCCAGCCCTGATGTAAACAAATTCATTCCACTTTTTGACATAAGCAACATGCTTTTGAAGTTTCTGTATACAATGCTCTTCCAAGTTCTATATTATGAAAATAATGTCAACATTTCCTTATATTACTTTAGTAGAATCTCCTACACTTAATATCTACTTCTATATGTTTACTTACCAGAAGCTCATTTTTGTTCTCTGTTGTCCCTAGTTTATATTCCGGTTCTGGCTTCAGGAATATATAGCTTCATTTAGCTCTCTGAATCTTTGACTTTCTTACAAGTTTTTTTTTTTTTTTTTTTTTCCTGTGCAGATTCTCTCTTTCAAGTTATTTTTTTTTTCCATATTGCTGTCTTGTCCACCATTCATGTTATAGGTTGTCCCTTCAACTGCCTGGTAATCTCCAGCTGTCCCTTCATATATTAGAGTTAAGACAATGAATACTGTTTAGAAATTCTACGATGGGTTATGACTGGCAGGCTTTAATGCAGAGCAGCTGTTATCAATGCACGGTCTGGAATCCTTGGAAGTCATCAAGGGATGATGTTCATAGAGTATTAAGATCAAAACTATTAATTATTAATAGACATTAAGATATGATATGCCTTTTTCACTCTTATTTTGACAGTAGTCTTTTCCAGAGGCTACATATATGATGTAGGATTATCACAATAGATCAAATGCAGAATATTAAAATTTAGTCAATTTAAGTTGAACATTAAATTCACAAAAATTTTAAATGCTATTGTAAATTTTGTTTTAAAAGTTAATTTTCATATAAACTATATTTTGTTAATGTATTTAAGGATTTTTACTGTTATTTCAAGAAAAATAACTTTTTTGTTCTTGTATAATACTATAATGTATTCAAAACATTAGTGATACTTCAGCAACTTTTACACAGTTAAAGGGGTCCTGAAGTTAAAAACAAACAAACAAAAAAAAAAAACTTGCTACTATAGCATAATAAAGTAGTGACAAATTAAATTTCAGTGCTTTATTTTAGATAGGTTAGTTTTCCCAGAGAGTTTTCTAAAGTCATCCTTGGCATTAAGTCTAGAAGCTAGCATTCAAAGAGGCAAAGTAGGTTCAGGCACTGGGATTCTCAATTTTTGATATGAAGACTTTCCATTTAATCACCATGTTAGGTTTGAAGGCCCAATTATATCTGGTGCATTCTCTCCCATTATAAACCTCCAACTTTCTGCTTGACAGTAAAAAAACAAATGTCTGACTGCATAGGATGCAGGAAGGGAGCTGGAAATCTAATTGTTTTCTCAGTCTTACAACCATTACTGTAAATTGTTTCCTAACTCTACACCCAGACTTCAAAGGTACTTGTGTCCCCTGATTCCTTAATCTTCTAGAGCTCTTTGGCATGATTTGGCTTGTTTCTTGTAGCCTCCATGCCTGCAGGCTTAGTTTCAACTTTATTGGGTATGCTACGTTGGTTACTACCCTTTTATTTACTTCTCAGTTTTTAAAATGTTGATTTATTTTGTCCTTCCACCATCCCCTCTTATTTCTGTGTCTTAAAAAATAGTCAAGAAGAAAAAAGGTACACACATATTTGATTCATCACATTTTTATCTCCTTATTTTCATTCTGTGTTCCTTTGCTTTGATTACACCTATTGGAAAGAACAGTTAACTTGATTTGTTTTTTAAAAAACATAATTTAAGTACATATATTTAACTCATTGTTATTAATTATATTTCTACTATTTTGTTTTGTTACATCTCTCCTGCTTTTTTAACTTCCTACTCTCTCTTTTCCTGATCTTAAAAGGAGTCTGACACCTTTAAGAAAAGTATTTTGCCATCTTAAAAATAATGTACAGAATAATAAAGGGATGATGCAAGACAAACATGCTGTGTGTACATGTTATTTGCATATATAATATATTATTATATAAATAAGAATTTAAAACACAGAAAACCTCTTTGTAACAAGTTTTTACATATAAACTTCATAAAAGATCAAAGAACGTTGTCATAGGAAATTTTGTGGCAAAAGAGATGGTTCAACTTCATGATGTAAAATATTCCTATTCAATGACTAACTGGATCAGAATTGCATATTTTCCTTTTACCCTTAGAAACACATCATACATTCATCAGAAATATCTTGGACATTCATCAATTTTTAAGAAAACTCATATAGAATGTTATTATCTCAAGAACTGTAGTCTCAGATCTCACTTATATAATCAATTTTATTTTCAATGAGAGTCTAGAGTAGTGATATTCAACAGAACTTTCTACAAAGATGAAAATGTTCTTTATGTGTGCAGTGCAACATAGTGGCCATAGTGAAATGAGAATTGAAGGATAAGGAACAATAACCCCCAGGGAGAAAGAAGGCTAGCAATAGGCTCTGGGCTTTCATCCTTTCCCACTAACAATGAGTCCTGGGTGGAGAAGGCAAACCATGGGGTCTGCCCGGTTTGGGCTCAGGAATTTCATCCCAGTAACAATGGAATTCAAACTTTTACAACTGTTTTCCTGATTTAGGCTTTGAACCTGCAAAACTAGTTTCCTGACTAACCAAGTCTGTAACCATTAAGTCACACTAAACATTCTGCCATGGTTAACACTCATTGAAACCTACAGAAAACAGCCCCCTCTTCTAAGCAGTTGCCATTTTCTTCCCTGAAAATGTGCCATTCTGTCACTGCTTAATAAAGACAGCTTGCTGATCTGCTGAGGTCTATTTTAGTTATTTTTGCTTATAAGAATAATCAACAATTACATTCCCTCTACATGACCACTTGAAATCTGGTTAGTGTAAGGAACAAAATTTTAAATTTTATTAATTTAAATTAAATATAAATAGTCACAAGTGGCAAGCATGATTTGCTACTTTAGACACTTCAGGTGTACAGTGCTATTTCTCTCTCTGCATTTATCTAATCTGTGTGTCCTCCGAACGCTTTTAAACCTTTTTGGAGGAGGACATGGTATTTGGGCAATGTAATAAGAAAACTGAAAAATGATTATTTCACTGCTGCATCTTCCTTCTAAGACATTTTATCATTTTCATTACTTATTTTAGTCATTTTTAGCACAGTTTTATCCTTTTATACACATTTTTATACAGTTTATGTATAATTGTATATTAAACATAGTATAAAACAAAATTCCTAAAATCAAATAACGATTCTTCAATCTATAGGAAAAGTAAGATCATTAAGATCCCATAATTTACTTGAGTTTTTAAGTCTAATGGATCTGTATGATAACTGCCAAGACAGAATGATTTTTAAAAACTAAGTAAATTTTCTTTGTTCTTTGGAAGATCTCTAAGAAAAAATAACAACAAATCAGTCCTTATAAGTAATTGGAACTACTAAAAGAAATTTTTCTTTTATATTTACCAGTTGAGCTGGGCACTGTGGCACACGCCTGTAATCCTAGCAGCTCCGGAGGCTGAGACAGGAGGATCCCAGGTTCAAAGTCAGCCTTAGCAAAAAGGAAGGCACTAAGCAACTCAGTGAGACCCTGTTTCTAAATACAACACAAAATAAGGCTGGGGATGTGGCTCAGGGGTCAAGTGCCCCTTAGTCCAATCCCCAGTATCCCTCACCAAAAAAAAAAATTTACCCAGTTGATGCAAATGGTGTACTAAAGGGTCAAGCTTTATTCATTCCCTTATTTTAGTTCTGCTGGCCTAGAATATATTTTATTATTTCTAGTTACTCTTCTTAAAAAAAAAAAAAAAAACAACAACAAAAAAAAAACAGCAACAGACAACAGATTGAGTCCTTACATAAACTAAGTAGTGTTCTAATGATTTTATATTTGTTTTACTTAACCTTTCCCATGATAAAGTATTATCACCATCCTATTCATAGATAAGGAAATTTAGGAACAGGAAGGTGAAATAACTCATTAATTTCACATAGCTAAAAAGGGATAAGCCTGGACTTCATCCAGGTAGTTTTGGATATTGTATCACAAAAATAGCTATTTATCTTTCTAAGATGCACTGAAGTTGGCAGTTATATTTATTTACTGTGAAAAAGAAAAAAGCAGTATTGACTAAATGAATACCCTGCCCGGCATCTCTGAGTTTGTTATTGTCTAGAATTTTAGTTCTACTGAAAAAAAAAAAAAAATACTACATATACATTTACAATCAAAACTTGATTTATCAACCTCTTTTAATGATTCTTTGCTTGCCAGTGTATTCTTTTAATTAATTCCTCTCTCTTTTTTAATTAGTTGTTCAAAACATTACAAAGCTCCTGAATATCATATTTTATACATTTGATTCAAGTGGGTTCCTCCTTCTCTTTAGTTTACTTTTTTATCAGCTGAAATACATCATTGTTCTTACATCAAGATTTTATAACTGATGATTTCTTCATTTTGTGTATATTCCTCATTTTGGACCTCATAATTACGGAAGGCTAATACTGTAAGTGGGTACAGAAGTCAAGGTAAACAGTTAAATTCCCTCTACATTTTCATGAAAGAGGATCCCATTAGCTTCTGAGAAGTTATTATTCTGGTAAATATGTTGTCAGTTTAACTAATGCTTTGGTGTAAATACTGCAGTGTTTTCCCCATCTTTTAAAATAACTTTTCGTTATTGAGTATCTAGAAGTAGACTCTTTAAAATTCATTTTGCTAAGTAATTGTTCAGTGAAGTGCAATTTCAAAACGAAATCAATTCAATATTAAACTTGGTTCAGTATGAAACTTCAATTCTGAAAAACTTTTATTTATGTCTTTACTCATTTACTAGTACTGGAGATTGAACCCAGAGCCTCACACATATCAGGCAAGTGCTTTAACAGTGAATTGCTTCCAGAGCCCTTTATAAATTTTCTTATGAGATAGGGTCTCACACTAAGTTCCTCAGGCTGTCCTGAAATCTCAGAGTCCTCTTGCCTCAGCCTCCCAAGTAGTTGAGATTAAAGGCATGTATAACTGCACCAGGCCTGAAGACCTTTTAATCATTATTTCATTGAATATTGTTTCTCTACTATAATCTCCTTCTTAAATTTCTTTTGGACATGGTACTCATGTTTGAACCTCTGAATGTAACTCTTAATAACTTTTTCATGCTTTTCTACTTTCTCTTGCTACATTCTGGATGAATTCCTTAATACTATATTTCAAATCACTAATTCTTTCAATAATTATGCTTATAAGAGTAAATCTCATCTTATGATATTAGTTAAATGATTTCTAGTGTTTTCATTCATATCCATTTGTTTTTGACATCTATGTAATTCTGGTTTTCTTTTAAAGCTATTATTCCTTTACTTCTGTGAGGACCTTTCTTCTTTTTGAGGAAAGTGGAGTAACCAGGGATTGAACTCAGGGGCATTTGACCACTGAGCAGCATCCCCAGCCCTATTTGTATTTTATTTACAGACAGGGTCTTGCTAAATTGCTCAGGCCCTTGCCAAGTTGCTGAGGCTAGCCTGGAGCTTGTGGTCCTCCTGCCTCAGCCTCCAGAGCAGCTGGGACTAGAGGGGTGTGCCACAGCACCTGGCTTCTGTGAGAATCTTAAACATACACTTTTAAATTGTTCTATTATTTACACTTCATAGACTAGAGATTCACTTGAATATCAATTATCTCCTCATTCCTGCACAAAAGGAAATATACAATAAAACATAATCATGGTTCCTTTTCCCATTAAAGTAACAAATCCTGTAGATAATTCCTTGCCAGTCCATAGAAAGCATTTTCTTTTCTAATGAAAGTACTGATGGGTTGTATATATTTTTTAGAGTTTTTCTTATGTATTTCTGAAATTTTGTTTGTAGGCTCATCATAACTCAAAGTTGCATATGTGTATGTGTACCTCACTCTTAACAATTTTCATTTGCAGCCACAAATCACCCAAACCTCCCACATCAGAATGAGGTCTTCTAATTATTATAGCTGTCTCTTCCTGTCAATCCAAGTTGGCCCAACGCTTATCCAGGAGTCTTCAATTGCTTTATTGTAATTTGAACAAGCCATATCAGTTTATTCCTGACTCAGAACTCCAGTTTCTTGGGTGATAATGAAAAATTCTGCATCTCTCTTCCCTAACTATCCACCAAAATACAGTAGTTTTGGTAACTATCCTGCAGGAGATTAACTCTTGGGGAACATGCCCATTTTCAAACCATATTCTGTTACACCCATGTTTATCTAGTACCTACTTAACACCTTGCCTTTTGTTCTTTTAAGTCCAGAAATGTTTATCTTTATATTGGTATGTTCTTTTAGTTTTGGGTAGGTTAAAAAAATTTTTTTGAGGGAAGTCTCCCTCTCAATCTTTTTATTGGTTTAGTTCCTCTTCCCTTTCCCCAAGTAACTCCTATTGTTTCCTGTGCATCCATCCATTTCAAGTTTATGAATATGCAAACATAAATTAAAAATATATAAACATAAATTACTTAATCCTAGATATTTTCTCTTGCTTTCCTTATAATTTTGTAATATTCCATTGTATGGTTTTCCATCGTATCTTTGACTAATCCCCTATTGAGAGACACTGAGTTTAACTTCTGTTGTTACAAACTATTCTACAAAATAATCTGGCTGCACATGTCATTGTGTACAGTGGAAATATAATCTGCTAGGTCAAACAGTAAATACATTTTTACTCTGGTACTGTCCAAATGACTTCCACAGGGATGATCTCAACAGCAATATATAAGAGTGCCTTTCCATACCCAGAGCCCCACAACTGAGAATGTTGCTCAACTTTTATACTTTTGCCTAACAGGTAACTGTATCATTAGTTTTTTCATTCTGTGAATGAGGCTGGCAGTTTCTCACATGCTTAAAGACCACTTGAATTATCTATTCATATCTTTGCCACTTACTTTTAGGTTGCAAAGACTTTTTCTTACTCAGTTTTCAGGAGTTCTTCATATGTGCATTAGGAAGATTACCCTTTGTAACATGATTTGCATGTAAATTTTGCTAGTTTTTAATTGCAACTGAAGTTTTAGGTTGCACACACACTTTGCTGAAATTTCATACCCACTGAACAACCTCCCTTTCCCCTCTTCCCTCAGCCCTGACAACCACGGTTCTGCTTGCTGGTTCTGTTTGACTATTTTAGATGCCTCGTATAAGCAAAATCATGCAATACTTGTCTTGTTTTTGCAGTGCTGGGATCAAATTCAGGGCCAGATGCAAGAGCCTGATCACTGCTTTGGTTTATCTGAGTTATATCACATAAGTTTTCTTTAAGGCTAAATAAAATTGCACTAAATGTACATGTTTTCTTTATCCATCCAGTGTTTTTTTCTTTTCAGTATTAAAATTTATTTAATTTACTTTATTATGACTTCTGGATTAAGAGGATTTTTTGTTTGTTGTGTGTGTTTTCTGGTGGGATTGGGGATTGAACCCAGGGTCTTGTGAATGCTCAGCAGGCACTTTACCACTGAGCTACATTTCCAGCCCAAGACAGTTTTAAATGCCCTCCCTACACCAAAATTACAAAAAAGACATCTGTTTTTGTTTGTTCCCCACCCACCCCCCAGTACCAGGGACTTAACCTGGGGTCTTTACCAGTAAGCTACATCCACATCCCCTTTTATTTTGAGAGAGTCTCACTAAATTGCTGAGCTGGCCTTAAACTTGCACTCCTCCTGCCTCAGCCTCTAAGTTGCTGAAGTTACAGGTATGTGCCACAACACCGAGCTGTTTTTAGTATTTTGATAAGTATTTTTACACTGACACATTTGATATAGGTTTGAAAAAACATTCAATTTCTTTCTTTACAGTTTTCTTATCTATTCTTCCTGTCTGTTTTTCCTTAAGAACTGTGGCAACAGTATACCTAAGATTTAAAATTAATTTATGAACAACTTAACGAGAAATGTTTATTATTTTTGTGGTGCTACAGATTAAACCCATGGCCTTGTACATAGTAAGCAAGTACTATACTACTGAGCTACATCTCCATCCCAGAACTGTTGTCTTTACATTGTTCTCCCAAAAACATGTTTTTTCATTTGTTCAAGGCTTGTTTTATGTCTTTCAATTAAATATTTTCTGCCATGGATGTTTCCATTTCTTCTTGTATGTTCAATAATTTTTGCTTAACCAAGGTTGTTGCTATATTATTTTTCACACAAATTCACAGTTGTAAAACATTCTTTACTGCTTTTTAGTATTAACTCTACCTCGTTTGTTAAAATCACAACACTCCTATTTTTTTCCATTTTGTGTTTGTTATCTTACACCTTTGTCTACCTTCTTTTAACCAATTAATTCTTCTTCTTCTTCTTTTTGCAATGGAGAATTAATACAGAGGCACTTAACCACTGGGCCACATCCCCAGCCTTTTTTATACCTTATATTTAGAGAAAGGGTCTCAATTGAGTTGCTTAGGGCCTCATTAATTTGCTGAGGCTGGCTTTGAACTCACTATCCTCCTGTTTCAACCTCCTAAATTGTTGGGATTTACAGGTATCATCACTGTGCCCAGCCCAAGTTTTCAATTTTGCAAATGTTTCAACAAAATTGATACAGGTGCCATTAAAATAGTCTGGAAATAATAATCTAGAGTTTATGTATCCTTTATATATTTATACTCACATATACTGCAATACATATTCAAATGCTATAATCATAGACCTCTTCTTTTCTCAAAAGAACAGGCCTCTAAAAACACAATTATTTCAAAGTTACCATTTAGCAGCATATTAGTTGCTCAATTTAAGTTTTTATAGGTGTTCCATAGCTGGGATGATGGGATAAAATGGGTTAAAATGTCAATCTTTTGGGCTGGGGTTATGGTTCAGTGGTAGAGCATTCACTTAGCAAGTGAGAGGCCCTGGGTTCAATTCTCAGCACCATATAAAAATAAAGTAAAGGTATTATGTCCAACTACAACTAAAAAATAAATTTTTTAAAAAATAAAAATAAATAAATAAAGGTAATATGTTAAACTACAACTAAGAAATTTTTTTTTAAAAAAAGTCGATCTTTCATTGCTGTAAGTGTATATACCTTGCATAAGTCACAAAGTTGGTTTTGACTTGAGTCTAATCTGAAGATATTTTTCTTCTAGAAGTGAATTAGGTCTATTAGTTTGCTGTGGTTTGTGGTGCTGGGGATCAAACACAAGGCTCATGTATGCTAGGCAAGTACTCTACCATTGAGCTATATCCCCAGCACTAGCCCATTAGGGGTTTTTGTTGTTGTTTTCATAAGAAAAGCATGTTTGGTCCTCAAATTGCCATGTTTTGTTACATGTGTGGTTGTATGTAGTTGATATCTCTGATGAGTTTTCAGTTTTTTCAATATTTAGGAAGGTTTATATTTTGTTATAGTGGTTACCTTTACGTTGCTTAACAACTAGAACATGTTCTAAGAAATGTGTAATTAGGAGATTCTGTTGTATGAACATCAATACAGTGCACATACACAAACTAAGATGGCTATGACATCACTAGAGGACATAATCTTATAGGATCACTTGTATATGCAGTCTATTATTGACTGAAATTTTGTTGGGCAGCACATAACTAATTATAATTTGGCAAAATTCTCCTAGATTTCTCTCTTTGGAAAACATACATCAATTCCTTAAAATGAACAATGTTAAAATTAGGGAGTTGCCTCTTCATTCCACTGCTTAATAGTAGTTAATTGTGCTATCTTTAATGTGCCCTTTTTGGGGATAAGGGGTGCTGGGAATCAAGGGGCCTTACACATGGTAAGTAAATGCTCTACCACTGAGCTATAGACTTAGCCCCTTCATGTTTCTTTTTAAGTGTTAAATATGTTTACTTTCATTACTTGATTTGTGATCTTTAAATATCTTTCTACCAGTTATTAAAATGAGGCAATCAATAAACTTACCCTACAGCCTTCCTCTCTCAGATTTTATTAGTTTTTATCATTTATACATCATTGGTGTAAATAACATTAACACTATGTGTGACCATCATGATTTCTATATTTCAGTGAAGTCTTTAAATGTTGCTCTACTGGTGTTTAATGCTGTGGAGAAATTTGAGGTCAGCCTGAGTTTAACATCTTACAAATTCCTTGGGGGTTGGGGGATAAGACAGGTAGTGTCTTCACCTGACCATTCTGTTAGGGTTCCCCCGCCCCAACTTCATCACAGAATTTTCTTGAACCAGCTATTTACATAGGTTCCTGAGGATAGGAAGAAAAGGACATTTCACAATCCAAAGACTCTCTTCCTTTGATGTCATAACTAATATAGACAAAAGGTGGTTCCTACACAGATGGCTCTGTGTACATGTATATGGTTTTGTATAGCTCTTTTTCTCCTTTCCTAAATCAAACCAGGTACTTCTGCCACCAACCTTGTCATTACAAATGAGATTTAGCTTTGATACTTGAAGGTGAACCCCTCACCTTCAGTGAGTATATTTAATCTTATATTTTCTGCCCAACTCGCATGCTTTTGATAGCCCTTAATAATATCATTTTTCAGTTCACTGAAAACAAAAGCATTTTTTCCTCATGCTTTTCTTTCTCATAATTGATAGAAGGGAAAGACAAAGACCTACCTATGCACGTATATTCATTGCAAAAGACTGATTATTAATTGTGTATGTTTAACCTATCATAGCTGTCTTTGGAGAGATGGAAAAGCTCAATGCTAAAATCCACAGCACCATCTTGATGGTTTGTACTCACCAGTGCAACTTAAAGAAAAATTAGAGGTAACCTATAATGACTGCCAATAGTAAATAAATTCCATTATATATGTAAAATATCATGTACTCATTGAGAACCATTTTCAATGAGTATACATATATTTACAGTGGAAAAGTAATATATTAAATAAGGGAACATTATAAAGTATGCATAGTATGGCTCTAGTATATGTAATTTTATATAATTTCTATTATAGACATTTACTAAATGAAAGAAATATTTTTCTATAGTTTGTTCAACTGTTGCTCATCTTCAGGATTTTTTTGTTTGTTTTGGGGGTAGTATTCGGGATTGAATTCAGCGGCACTCAATCACTAAGCTACATCACCAACCCTATTTTGTATTTTATTTAGAGACAGGGTCTCATTGAGTTGCTTAGCACCTTGCTTTTGCTGAGGCTGGTTTCTAACTCACAATCTTCCTGCCTCCAGCCTCCTGAGCTGCTGAGATTACATTGCACGCAGCTGCATTTCTAAATTTTTAAAATTTTCTTCATAAGCATATAACTCATGACTCATCATTCCTCTCTTCTCCTAAAAGCAGATAAATGCAGTGCAATTAGTGATCATTTTCATGTAACAAAAGTCTATATTCTTTCTAGAAATATTTTTAAAAACTTTTATATTAGATAATGATTACTGGTACAATATAATACAGGAATTAAAACTTCACTCAGGCTGTTTAATCAGAAAGACATGGATTCTAATACCTAAACTATATCCCCTAACCTTCAATTTCCTCATATGCAAAATACTCTCTATCTGATAGGGCTGTTTGTTATAAGAATAAAACAAATATCTGAAAGTGATTATTATTACAGCTAATACTAAACAGTAATTATAACATAAAAATTCTATGTTCTTCAGGTATCAAAGTATGTACATACATGCTTTAAATATTTTATTATGCTTTATAAATTATACATCATTTCTAAGTCCACACACTAATATCAGACATCTATTAACAAGGAAAATATACTCCAGCGAGTTATTTAGAAACTTCACTGCCAAACAGTATTATAGGTGGAATGTCCCTGATCTAAATTGCTTGGGATTTTGGAGTTTTTGTACAGGTTTGTGTACACAGTTGAGCAACACTAATCTGAAAATCCAAAATCTGAAAAAATTTAAACAGCAATGTAATGCTCAAAATTTCAGAGTTTGAAGCATTTTGGATTTTTGGATTAGGGATGTTCAATCTGTACAAAGAAAACATTCAGAGCAGTGAACAATGAGATTACCATACAAAATATTAACTAAATATTTACTAATAATTCTTCACCTATTAAGCACAAATAGGCCTTACACTAACTAGAAACGACAGCAAGCACCCAAGATTGGGATATGGGTACATATCAAGAAGACATGAGGCACATAAAAGGAAATATTTAAATACTGAAGTGAAACTGAATTTACAATTTTACAACAGTGTTGTTGTTTTTTTTTTTTTTAAGGCAGTAGTTGTGGTGTTTGTTCAAGATGGTCTATCCAAGAGTCATGTAAAAGAAAAATAGGCCATAAAAGTGAGTAAGACTTCAAATTAGACTATTCCATATTGGTAAAACCTTAAGTGCCCAATTCCACTTAATTTCCATTTTTGCAAAAGTAATAGCCAACATAAAGTTAACTGTGTGACGAAAAAAGAATGATGACAGAGAAAAAATTTTGTCCTGATAATAACTCTTCCATGACCTTTGCTTGACATTTCTTCTAAGACTCCTACTTCCACTCCCCATTCCTCTATCTATGATATATTCATTCTTTAAGCTCTAATTTAAATACCACTTTCTCTGGTCAGTCTTCCCAATGATTTGAGCCCTAAGACTAGTTAGTTGTCCCTCTATTTTTAAGTATTTGTATATTTATTCATTCATTCATTCACATTTAATTTTTAAAAATTTTTTGTTTTAGTTGCAGTTGGACACAATACCTTTATTTTATTGTTTATTTTGTATATGGTGCTGAGGATCAAACCCAGGACCTCGCACATGCTAGGTGAGTGCTCTACCGCTAAGCCACACCCCAGCCCATTCACATATAATTTTTAATACACTAAAATGTACTTTTTTTTTCCATGAAAAAAGTACGTGTATTTATTTATTGGTAATGGAGACTGAGCACAAGGGATCTCTGCCACTTAACTACATCCCCAGTCCTTTTTAACTTTTATTTTGAGACAAGAGTCTAAGATGCTGAGGGTCTTGCTAAGTTGGTACGGATGGCCTCCAACTTGGTATCCTCCTGCCTCAGCCTCACTGGGATTTACAGGTATATAACCACACCTTGCAAAAAAATGTGTTTTTTTGCAAGGTGTGGTTATAAAAACACATGCATCTTAAAAATTCAAAAATAAACATAACAGTTAAGTTACCTCCAGAGAGTAAAGAACAACAAAAAACTGACTTTCTCCTTTCCAATTTTATGCCTCTATATTCTTTAATTTATATATAATAATTATATAAGAATTCCTAGCGTGCAAGACATTCACGATCTATACTACTCACTTGACACTTCTCATCTACACCTCAGAAACAAATATCTTGGAAGACATGGGTCTTTGTTTCTCATAGCAACAACCACATGATTTTATGTAAACTAAGTATTTACAAATACATATTTATATATAGAAGTATTAAAAAATAGAATGAACAGATTTGTATCAAAGTCTTAATTTTGGTTGCTTCTAAAGAGGGTAAAGTAAGGAAAAGGATGACAAGGAAGATGATTTTTAAAGAGCTCAGTTCCATAAATAATATTTCATGTTTAAAGAAAAAATATCTTTTTCTGTGGTACTAGGGATTGAACCTAGGAGCACTCTACCAGTGAGCTACAATTCCCAGCATTTTTTAATTTTGAGACAGAATATTGCTAAATTATTGCCCAGGCTGACCTAGAACTTGAGTTCCTCGTGCCTCCATCTCCAAGTAGCTGCGATTAAGGGCCACCAGGGCAGCATATTTAAAACATTTTAAAATAAAAATTCATATATTCATCATTTATATGTTAAATAAGCTGATCTTTTTTCCTTCAGCCTCTCATTGCCTTAACTTTGTTTCCAGCACTTTTCACTGCATAAAACTTTCTATTTTATGCACATACATGCTAGGCTAGAGCTCTACTACTGGGCTACAGCCTCACCCCCTGTAGTCAATTTCTTAATATTTTCTTAAGGCCTTTGTATTTTTTTGACCCTGTTAAGGAAAAGGTAGTTCTAATTCTTTTATAACCTTTTTGAAAATATTAAGCCTTTAATCACTTGGAATGAATTTTCTGGTACTAAATAAAGGAGGAAATTAACTAAATGTTTTTTCCAAATGAATAATCAATAGCATCAATATCATTTATTGAATGGTAATCCTTTTGTCATTGATCTGAAATATCACCAATTATCAAAAATGGCCACTTGAATTCACAGTGAAAAGAACTCTGATTTCCTTCTTCAAAAGCATTAACTAGTTTTTAAATCAGTTCCATTGGGAAGAATCACATTAATCTATCAATATGTTTCACCTTACACTGATTAACATATTTTTTTTTCCCCTAACAAGTCACCACTAAAACAAAACAACAGGAGCCAGGGATGTAGCTCATTGGTAGAGCACTTGCCTAGCCTGATGATCCCCAGCATTGCACAAGAAAAACCAAAAACTAAATAAGAAACAAAATAATAATTTTACTTGCATACTTCTATAAGCAGTTAAACAAGACAAGCATTCCCAACTGAGGAATTACAAAAACATTTATCAGATCAATAGGTTCCAAAAACTTACTAAAAACGAAAAATGAATAGAAAAAAAGTTCTATTAACAAGAAAAGATAACACCACTATCACTGACTCAGAGTTAGGAGACTTGGGTTCTAATTTCTAACCCCACTTTGAATAACTGAATAAACCTTAAGAATTAGGACTATGGTTCCTTCTATTTTAAACATTCTATAATTCTAACTAATTCATCATCTCTAAGATAAAATATCTAGAACCAATAGCTGCCACTAAAAGGGAAAATTGTATAATCGTTAGCTCTCCATTTTAGAATTTACTATGTTACTTACACCACTCCAAATCAATCTAACAATTTAATTCTTTTTCTCCAGCTTTCTTTTAATCATATACAAAATAACTTGAGCAACACTTTTAAGAATTACTTTCAACCATGTGAAAGATTAAGTTACCCTGAGGCTTGTCCCTAAGAGTAATATTTAATAATTTCTAAGAGATATAATTGTTAAACCTTTCAAAATGTTTACAAATCTTATTGCTATTACACTATATCATGTCTATACACACTCCCATACCCACAAATATCACATTTCAGAATTTCAACTATAGCCCATATCTGCTGTATTAAGTCTTCGCTGGATATTTCTAAGAGTCTCTTTTGTTTGTTTCTACACAAATTAATGCAATTCACCTATTTTAAAAATACTACTCAAATTAAATTGATTCCTATTATTGTTTTTTCAAATACTTAATCTCACTCAATTATCATCTATGAATATATTTAATTGTCTCAGTAATGTAAATTAGCAATTATATGAACAAATCAAATATGGGTCCAAAGAGAAAGCTGAAGGAAACAATCATACTAAGTGTCTTTTTGCAAACACCACTGTTTTTATAGGTTATAGCATCCACCTAACACAACTTCTAAATATTTCCCCCAACTGACACAATACCAATGAGTGCTCCAATAAGTTTTATCTAAATCTGCTGCTCATTTCTTCTTTAGCTACCAAAAATCTGTATTTTTTTAAAAAAAACATATTAAGTATGTTATTGCCTAAAATCTAATTTTACTGATTTTCCCTAAACCACACCAGCACTTTAATTTGTGTAATGCTGGGGATCAAACCTAAAAACTTGCACACAAGGTAAGCACTTAATTAAAATTAAATCTAATCACTAAATTTGAGTTTCAAGGGCCCATTTTTTTAAAGTTCTTAATTATTACCCAATATATTAGGTATCAATTACCCCAAATTTCCTAGATTATATAGTTATCTTATAAAGTAAGGGATGTGTTTTAATTGATGATGAAAAAAATAATTCTCCTTAGCAATCTGTTCAATTTCCCTTAACATAAACTGACAGTCGTTTTCAGAACTAAACCCAGTTTTAGGAAAATATTCCACACACAAAATTATTAACAGACATGAAACTACACCACCAGGGTATCCTGGAGAACAAAGAGTCACTTGTTATGACCAACAAATTTCTCTTTTCTAACCATTCAGTTTGTTTACACACTAAATTTCTATCTTCCAACATTTAGCCAGGATGTAAGCAAAATATTTGTATATATTTACTATCATAACCTGATGCAAAAAGAATTCTAGGGAAAGACAGAATCATGGCTCAAAGTCCCAAATACTAAATTTTGTTTTTAATTCTGAACTTTCTGATGATCAGTTATACTTACTTCCTAAAAAAATTATCTAAGCCAATTATAATCCTAAAGTTACTGTGACTACAAATACTGAAAATATTTATAAATTAATAAGCAGTTAAAACATACAGCATTGAAAAACATAAGTTTTCAAATTTAAAATGATAGAACTGTCATCAACCAAGAAGTATGAATTCCCATAATCAAAACTATTAAATTATAACTTTTTAATTAATTTGTATTTTGTTAAGAACACTTAGCATGAGATTTAGTTTTTTGTTTTTTCGGTGCAATACTAGAGATTGAACCCAAGGCCTCAAGCCAGGGCTTTACCACTGAGCTACATTCCCAGTTCTACACTCTTAAAATTTTAAGTGTACAATACTGTATTGTTTATTATATGAACAAAATGCTATAGCAGATCTCTAGAAATTATTTACTGTGCTTAATTGAAACATTATGCTTTTTAATAAACTCCTCAATGCCCCCTCCGTCCAGCTGCTGGAAATCTCATTAGTATTTATCTTTCTGTGACTGGTTTATTTTACTTTACTTATTTTACATAATGTCCTCAAGATACATCAATGTCATTGTATATTACAAAACTTCCTTATTTTAAAAGGCTAAATAATATTCCACTGTATGTTTTTACATCTGCTTCACCCATTCTTATGTCAATAAACATGTGGGTTGTCTTCACATCTTTGCTATTATTAGTAGTACTGCTATAACATGGAACTGCCAGTATCTCCTCCAGATCCTGATTTCAATTCTTTTGGATAAATACTCATAAGTGGAACTAATGAATAACAGGTCTAACACACCCAGCTCTCCAACCCAGGGCTGGAGATTAAACCCAGGACCTCATGCATACTTGCATATTAGGCAAGTGCTGTTATCACTGTATCACTGAGCCACATTCTCAACAATATTTCTATTTTTAATTTTTTAAGGAATCTCCATATTGTTTTCTATGACAGCTACACCAATTTGCATTTCCATCAACAGAGTACAAGGGTTTCAATACTCAATATCCTAACACATGTCTCCCCCCCCCCCCCTTTTCCAAGGGTAGGATGATGCTCTGGATTGAACCCAGGCCTTGCATGTGCTCTACTACTGAGTCACACCCCTAGCCCTCCCAATCTTTTGCTTGTTTTGATAACCACCATCCTAACAGAGATGAGGAAATATCTCATTGTGGTTTGGATTTGCATTTCCCTGATAAGTGACATCAATTTTTTTTTCAGACTTGTGTCTTCCTCAGAGAAATATCTATTCAAGTTCTTAGCCCATTTTTTTTTTTAAATAGGGCCACTAGTTTTTCTGCTACTGGGTTGTAGGAGTTCCTTAAATATTTTGGTGATTAACACTGAGTCAGATATAAGGTTTGTATATTTTCTCCCATTCCATAGGTTGTTTTTTCACTGTTGGTTATATCCTTTTGCTGTGCAGAAGCTTTTTACTTTGATGTAATCCCACTTGTCTATTTTTGCTTCTGTTGTCATATTCATGAAATTACTGCCAAGACCAATGAATGTCATGAAGCTTCTTCCACCTTCTAATTCCATATACAGTATTGGAAAAAAAAACAGATCTAAGAGTAACAAAAATTATCTCACCTGTACGTCCCAAGATACTACTACCTAATATCTTGCCAAAATTTTTTGACCTTTTACGAAATCGAGAGTATGTATTCCTAGTTTCATTTTGTATGTTAACATATATCTTACTTTACATTTTTCTAGACCCACAAAAAAATGTAACTTTACATATCCTGGTCAAGCTCCCTATATCCAGATCTCCCATCCGTTTTTCAACCAACAGAAATTTCAGCTAAGAGGTTTTCAAATCAAGTGACAATGACACAAAAATACATTATAGGTTTCCTGTAAAATGTCACAATGGAAATATTAAGATGAATTAATAAGATTCATAAAGTTACCCTGGGAGTTAGTTATTTGGTATATGAGATTATTAGATGCTTTGAGGAATCTTAAGTGTTATTTTTTAACTACAATCAAAGTGCTTAGAATATAGCAACATATAATTTAATATAAACCTATCCTCCTACCTCCAATTTCTAGATATAAGGGCAAAACAATGAGCATAAAGAAGGGCATTACATTAATGACCCTGACTTTGCAAGTATTTCTTTAGTTGGGCACATGTTTCTTTTCAAATCATGTACATAAAAATTTGAAAACTTAGCTTAATTGTTGGGCTAAAACTCTGCTTCAATCACTTGAAGTGTGACAAAAAAGTAGTCAAAAATGATTAAAAGACAGAGTATAGGGGGTCATAACAAATCATCTTAATAAAGTTTCACAGAAAGCTCTTAACAAAGTTTAGTTTTCAAAATAGCCTAGGATCAAGGGAACAAATGCAAGTCTAGTTCTTTAAACATACCTGGAGATACACAAGTTTAGATACAGACTAATAGAATATATGTGTATCTGACACAGGCAGAAAAATATAGGCTGGCTCAAGAGATACACTATTGATTGATCAATGGAAATGTTAACTTCTACTTGTTACAAGAAAAGAGCATGAGGGAAAAAATGAGAAGACAATAAAATCAGTACCATAAAGCTTATTTGTAATTCATCCTGATTTCAATTTTATTTAAATTCAGCTTTAAGTTCTATAAAGACAAGAACTATGTTTATATAGTAACTAACAAATTCAAATCATGCTGATTTAAACTAACTTAAATAATGCAGAAAGAATCTTAGAGCATGTCAGAAGTCATCTTATTCAAAAAGCCCCTAATTAAGAAATCCCTTTGAAAAAACAAGAAGTGGGGCCAGGTGTGAGAGGCTGAAGCAGGAGGAAGATCACAAGTTCAAAGCTAGCCTCAGCAAGACCCTGTTTCAAAATCAAAAATAAAAAGGGCCTGAGAATGTAGTTTGATCCCCAGTACCACACACACACACAAATAAATTAATTAAAAGCAACAAACAAACAAACCAGAGGAAGAGCCACTCTAAAATCAACCCAGGTTCCTTACCCACGAATGTAAGGGCAACATTTACTGAATGGAACTGTGTAAATTAATAAAAATAATAGTCTTCTTTACACTGCTTTTTCTGGACAAAGAGCAACTGTTAGCAATGCACTGCCAAGTGCTGAAGGAGCAGATGGAAATTAAAACATCTTTCTCCTTTTGTACGTAAGTATACCATATCATCAATTTCAAGCAAGTAGTTCCTTAAGAACAGCCCCATCTGATATTCTCAAGGAATACTTGTATCATAGAGAGTAAAAGTTCATATGCCGTGAGCACTTTAGCACCAAGCTTTCACTTGAAGAACAATTTATCAAGGATGCTAGCAGAGGCACTTTTTCATCTTTCTCCTACACATCAGGAACGGATAGATCTGGTTAAATACTAGGAAAACATCTTTGAAAGCAAACTGTGCCTCAAATTTTTTGTGAAATTTTTAAATAAGATAATAAAAGGCAATCAAAGATAATTAGAAAACCAAAAATGAAATGAAATAATTGATCAAATAATTACTACATATTTTTAAATGAGTTTGAAAGGATAGGCTTAAAAAGAATAAGAAAGTTTCCAAATTTAAATGAACAAAAATATTTATAACCATTTTGGTAGCAAAAGTAATAGATTTTGAATGAAGGCTCAGAATCACATGCTAAAGTCCATTTTTTTTTTTAATGCCTAAACATAAAAAAGATATCCTCCTGCCTCAAAACAACATAACTTGCAATCTCTGGGGAAAATTGAAGTGTACAAGGTTGATAGGTAAACTTTCTGATCACTGGGGAAAACTTTCCTCAGGTTTTAAAACTGTATTCTTACAAAAACAATTAAAATTAAAGAAACCTACTAAAACTTTTCCCAAAGTTTAAAAGATTAAAATTTGTACATAAATTATTAGCAGATGAGCCAAACACAGTAGTGCACACCTGTTGACCCAGCTACTCAGGAGGCTCAGGTTAGAGGATCACTTGAGCCCAAGAGTTCAAGGCTAGTGAGATCCTACCTCTTAAAAAAAAAAAAAAAAAGAAAAGAAAAAAAAAGCACACAAAAAGTGTTTAAGATAACTTAGTGTATTTTAATATCAAAAGTAGCTATCTGCCAAAAGAAGAGAAAAGAACATGGCTGTCCACACTGTTTTATGTGGATTAACTGTTAGCTCCAAGACTGAACTGTTGTTATACAAGAGCAAACACACCAAGAAATTAAAAAACAAAAACAAACAAGTACTGATTTTTTAAACAGAATCATCCTTTCTAGTCAACGGTTTTAGCAACATAATTATGAAAGGCCATATTCATATGTCTTAGAGCCAAGCAAAAACAACTCTAAGATCTCTATGCCCATAAGTTGTAAAATGGATAAATTGTAGTGTATTCATACATTGTAATATTAAACAGCAACAAAAAAACGAATAAACTAATGCTACCAGCAACAACATGTATATAGCTCACAAATATTAAGGGCAAGAACCAGACACATGGGAGTACACACTGGGCAGTTGGATTTACATAAAGTTCAAAAACAGGTACAACTAATCCAAGCAATAAGAAAGAAGGGGCTGGGAACAGTAACTGGGAAGGCCCTTAAAGGGAACTTCTAGGATTCTGGTCTACATATCACTGGTTACACAGCTATGTATACTTTGTGAAAAGTCATCAAACTGTATACCAATGACTTGTGCACTTCAATTTAAAATTTTAATTTAAAAAATATTAATAAAATTCTATAATTTAACTATAAAATTATATCTATAGCCCATATACATATAAAATGCAGATTTTCTAATTCAAATGACCATTGCTTATTTAAATGACCTGTATATACTACCACACCTACTGCTCCAACTCTACTTTTCTCCCACTTAAAAAAAAGGAAGAAAAGTAAAATGGTGCATGCCTGTAATCCCAGAGGTTTGGGAAACTAGGGCAGGAGAATCACAAGTTCAAAGCTAGCCTCAGCAACTTAGTGAGGCCCTGTCTCAAAACAAAAATAAAAAGGGCTAGGGATGGGCTGGGGTTGTAGCTCAGCAGTAGAGTGCTTGCCTGGCATATATTCGGCATTGGGTTCAATCCTCAGCACCACATAAAAATAAATAAATAATAAAAGGGTTGGGGACGTGGCTCAGTGGTTGAGTACCCCCTCAAACTCTTGGCACCAAATAAATAAGAAAAAGAAAAAAGAAAAAAACTTGAAGAAAACAAATGAAGTCACAGCTTATCTCTTTAACTGGGCCTAAAATACTAACATTTGAGAAGTAATCATAATCAGACTCTTAAAAATGCACATGTCTTTCAGAGGATTAGGAGGTTACCAGTCATTCATATGCAAATGTGAATAGTTCAATGGCTACTTTTAACATACACCCAACCTTAATATTAAAAAAAGAAAAGTGATTTCACTATTTCCTTTACTATAAGATCACTTTATGAAAAATACTAAATTTCAAAATATAGTGCCATACCTCTCTTCCCATTTCTTTCAAACAAGTTATCTTTGATCTTTCCTTGCTGCCATGATATAACTTGGAAAGACTCCTACTTTTCAATTTGAAACTTCATTCACTTTTAATTCTCCTGAAAGCCTATTTTTTTCAAAAAAAAAAAAAAGATGCATTAATTGTGTAAGAAACAATTACGACTGACATATATACACCAATCCCACCTATTTCAAAGTTATATGCTCTTCCTTTACACCCTAAACCCTTCCTCTTCAGTGTTATATAAAACCATGTATTCATATGTATTTGTGTATACACACAATGTTATAAAACAATGGATACAAGATACAAAAACCAATGGTTGAGTACAGAAAAAGAATTCTCACTCAAAACTAGAATACTTGCAAGAAAGCACCTAAACCCAAGTAGAACTGGCAAATCAGCAAAGACTAATCTGATTCAAGTCAGATGACTATGTTATGGTACTAAAGAAACCAATGCTAATGGTTGAGCCTACATAGTAGCCAGTTAATTCCACATTAAAGAAAAAATTTCAACAATGATTTTGCCAGGACCCAACTCAGCCATTTGGAAAATGAATTTTCTTGTTCATTATAGAGGTATATAGCTAAACTGAGATTATCATCATTACCAGAAAAGTAATTTAAAGTACAGATTCTTAATCCATATCCAACCTTCAAATAATTTCTAAACTTGAGAAAACAAAAACCTCTTTACAAAATTGATGAGTGCCACTTTTCTCTTATGAGACAAGGAAGTATTATTCCTTAATAGTTTTTAATATTTAGTCACCAGATAGGAAAATTGCTTTTAATAATTTACCTCTTTTTTGAACATAATTCCACAATTATGTTAAAAGAGCAAAACATTTAACAGTTGGATTTCTAGAAATTGGGAGAATAAGCAATAAACATACAGAACTTACACTTGCTTTACTTGAAATGTTTTAAAATAAAATTAATGTTTTTCAAAGTAAAGTTAATAACTTTGATATTTGCTTAAAGCCAAAATAAATTAACATAAAGGAAATTAGTTTCATTTCTTTACTTTCTAAGGATTAAATTTAAACATACATCTTATGCTAACCAAACATATAAAAACTCTAAGCTACACATACAATACGCTAAACTCTGGTAAAGGAAGGATATTTAGTCCACAAACCAGTCAAAATTACTAATGAAATCTAACACTATTATTTAACTTACATTTTCCCTTCCTTAAATAGTCCATCTGTAGCCATGAGCTAAAATGACTTAACACCCTTTATTCAAAACTTATGAGTAATTCAGGGGAAATCAACCCTTCTTTGTGCAATAAGTGCTTAGTGATCTCATCAAGGCACTGGAAGAAAAAGCATGCTGATCAATCAGTGTAGGCTCTTGAGACAAATTTACATGAGAGGCAAAACTATGATAAGAAGGTTACTTGGAAAATGTGAACTCAGATGATTCAACAATTAATGGCATCAAACTAATGTTATCTTTTTCCAAGTGATAGATGGGATAGGACAGAAGACAGACATGCTGTAAGGGCAAGGTACTCCCTCCTCTTAAAGTAGTGGAAACAGATTACCAAATGTGTTTTGCTAGCTCAACTTGTTTATGGAGTGACTGGGTGATCAAAATCAAATTTTGAAAAATTTTCCAGCTACTTCCTAAGGATCTTACTGCTAGGTAACTAGGATACTCAGTTTCCTAATTTGTTAAAAAACAAAAAATAAAACAATGAGCTGGGGCTGGAACTATATAGCATGTAACAGAGTGCTTGCTAGTATATATGAGGCACTAAGTTAGATCCCCAGCACCACATTAAAAATAAATATATAAAATAAAGGCATTCTGTCCATACACAACTACATTGAAAGAAAAATGAGCTGGGCACAGTGTTACACACCTGTAATCCCACTGGCTCAGGAGACTGAGGCCAAGAGAATGGCAAAATCAAAGCCAGCCTCAGCAACTTAGCCAGAGATGCTAAGCAACTTATTAAGACCTTGTCTCAAAATAAAAACGTAAAACAGGTTGGGGATGTTGCTGAGTGGTTAAGCGCCTTTGGGTTCAATCCCCAGTACCCCCCCCCCAAAAAAAAAAGGAATGACAACATCTACTTTACAGACTTGCTGAAAGGGTTAAATGACACAACTGTGACTACCTGGAATAGACTCTAGCACAGAGCAGAAACAGTTAAATGTTTATTATCCCAAATACCTATTTTTGTTTTCTTATTCTTCTGTGAAAGAATATTTTAATTCATTAGATATAAGACTACTTATTTACAATTACAAATCAGTCTAAGTTTATACCAAATCATCTAGATATTACATTTTGGAATATACCAGAAACACAACACATTTTGTCTCTTGGGTTTAATTTTATATACAGTTGATCCAAAACCTCATTATTTCAAGAGCTGTCATTTTCTGAATATTTATCATGTGCTAGGTGCTTTACTATCTTTTATCTGTACAATTATTCTAAGGCAAGTCTTATCCCAATTTTAAAGATTAGAAACACAGAGAGGTTAAGACTGCCTACCCAATGTCAAGCAGGTAATTAGCTCAGATCTCTGTGTATCATACTACCCAATTGTCTCATTCCTTGTATTTTGTGTCTTCATAATTTATTTTCAGAGGGTAACAACTAAATTTGGAGGGAAACGGTACCTTGTCAAGAAACTCATATACTAACCAGAGTTATTTGGAAAATAATAATGCAACTCAAATAGCAAATAAATTAATGAGATGGAAAGTCGAAAACAGAATAATGCTTCAGAGATAGGAGACAAGATAAACACACAAAAAAGAGTAACTTGTTAGTTAAAAATAAATAGGGGGGCTGGGGTTGTGGATCAGCAGAATGATTGCCTAACACATGCAAGGCACTGGGTTTGATCCTCAGCACCACATAAAAATACATACATAAAATAAAGATATTGTGTCCACCTACAACTAAAATTTTTTTAAAAAAATAAATAGGGAGGCAAAAAGAGATCTCATATTAAAAATAACTCATTTGTATACCAGTTATTTTTAGAGTTAAAATATACATAAGAAAAATTAAAAGTTGAGAAAACATATCTGGTCCGGTTCTCTGTATCCATGGGTTTCATACATTAGAATTCAACCAATCATGGATTGAAAATATTGAGTAAAAAAAAGTTTATACTGAACATGTACAAAACTTTTTCCCTGTCATTATTCTCTAAACAATATATGTAGTAACAACTATTTACATAGCATTTACATAGTATTGGGTATTACAAGTAATCTAGAGATGATTTGCAGCATATGAGAAGATATGCAGAGGTTATATGCAAATTCTGTACCATGTCATTTTATGTAATGGACTTGAGTGTCTGCAGATTTTGGTGAGTATGTGTGTGTTCTACAATCAATCCCCCAAGGATACTAATGATTATACTCACTATTCTTGAATTCTGCCAAATCTAAGTGGGTTGATAAGAGGGGGAAAGGGAGACCTAAGAAGTCAGGATATACTGGTGGTTGTTGCCTTACCTGAGAGTTCTCTTAAGCTGGTTAGCCTTGCTGTGGGTTTGCCAGAATTCCAAGTAAAGAGAAAAGCAGTACTAGGACAGCTTTTAGGCCTGAT
Source organism: Marmota monax (assembly GCF_021218885.2). Classification (NCBI taxonomy): domain Eukaryota; kingdom Metazoa; phylum Chordata; class Mammalia; order Rodentia; family Sciuridae; genus Marmota; species Marmota monax. Next base: position 19,008,506 of record NW_026692194.1, on the reverse strand, counting down.
CAGAGGAACTTCAACATTAACACTGATAGTACCCAATTTGTATCCTTCAAATTATTTCTATGCTCTGAAAAACAGGCTCTCTTTTGCTGAAAAAATAAAAAAAATTAAATACACTTCTCTCACAGGACACATTCTGAAGATTAAGCCACCAGATGGGAGAGTAGTGCCCCACAGAACTTAATTCCTAAACAGGGAAAATCATGTTTCTTGTCCAGAACTACTCTATTAAGGTTGCACAGGTTATTTTATGAGCAGTGTAAGAACCTAAAAGTAAAGTATCATAAGCTAGTACAATTCCATGGAAGGTATTAACTAGGCTACCTGTTTAAAAGACCAACAAGTATACTAGCTATTCACATAATATGAATATGTAGCTCCATCAGAAATATTTTATGCAATGCTATATGTTCTGAAAGAAATTCTAGAATTCCATGGTCATAGGTGAGATTTTTTTATCCCACAAATATAGGACATAGACTGATTTACTCTATAATTGTTTCAGACTACAAGTTTATAGCCAAATCTATTAATATATGACATTTGCCAAATTTCTCAAACTACATCACTAAATTTTCAGCACTTCAAACAGTCCTATGCTTTCCCAGTTAACTAGAGAAAAAAATTTTACACCTATTTTCAAAATCTTCCATGCAAAGATTATTTTCAGAACTCAAATTTTATTTTTTATTAAAACATAAAGAATGAAAAACTAATAATAGTGACTGCATCCAGGTAGAAGAATTTAACAGTTGGCTCAGCAACTCAGTGAGGACCTAAGCAACTCACTGAAACCCTGTCTTCGTTTTGTTTTTTTTTGGTACTGGGGACTGAACCTAAGGGTGCTTAATCACTGAGCCACATCTCCAGCCCTTTTTATTTTTTATTTTGAGACAGGGTCTCACTAAATTGCTTATGTCCTCAATAAGTCACTGAGGTTGGTCTTGAACTCTTAATCCTCCTGCCTTAGCTTCCGGAATCACTGGGATTACAGGTGTATGCCACCATGCCAGGCACTATGAGACCCTGTCTTAAAAAGGGCTTGGAATAAAATGTCTCTGGATTTAATCCCTAGTCCCCCATCCAAAAAAAAAAAAAAAAAGAATTTAATAACTGTAGGCAGATAAAAGAAAGGGACTTTCAAATTTTAAACTATATACATTTATAATCTATTCAAAGAAATTAATTTTAACTAAAAACTACTGATTACTACATAGCAGTTCAGCACACTTTTAAGTTTGCCCATACTTCTAAGGAAAAAAATTTAAAAAACAGATTCCAAGGATAAAGAAGTTAAACTGAGAACAGGTGGCAAAAGCTCAATCCTTCTAGAATTTTAAAACATAACAAGGGTACATAAACAAAAGAAATAAAATCATTGTTAAAAAGTCATCTATACTCCCATGTTTACTGCAGCACTATTCACAATAGCCAAGAAATGGAAACAATCTTAAGTGTCCATTAACTGATGAATCGACAGAGAATATGCTATACACACACACACACACACACACACACACACACACGAATACTATCCAGTCATTAAAAAACATGAAATTCTGTCATTTCTTTAGCAACATGGATGGAACTGGACATCATTATGTTAAGTGAAACAGACCAGGCACAGAAAGAAAAATACTACATGATCTCAATCATATGTGGAATCTACAAAGGTTGATCTCATAGAAGTTGAGAGTAGAACAGTAATTACTAGAAGCTGAGCAGATTTGAGGGAAGGAAAAAAGAAAAGGTTGGTTAATGGTACTAAGACACAGAAAAGAGAAATGAGTTCTGGTATTCTACTGCATAGTAGGGTGACTACAAATGACAACAATGCCTCACATACTCCAAAAAGGCTAGAAAAAATGAGTTTCAATGTTTTCACCACAGAGAAATGATAAATATTCGAGGAGACAGATAGCACTTACCCTAACTTGAACAATACATGATGTAAACATGTATTGAAAAAAAAATCACATGGGATCCCATAAATATGTACAATTTTCATGTATCAAAAATACAAAATAAGCCAGGCATGGTGGCTAAGGCTGTGCTTGTAATCCCAGCAGCTTGGATGGCCGAGGCAGGAGGAACTCTAGTTCAAAGCCAGCCTCAGCAACTTCGGGAGGCACTAAGCAACTCAGTGAGCCCCCCCACCCCAAAAAATAAAAATTTTTAAACTGGGTGGAGCTTGGAATGTGGCTCAGTGGTTAAGCCCCCCTGGGTTAATCTCCAGTACCAAAAATATATTTGTGTGTGTGTGTGTATGTATGTATGTGTATGTATGTGTGTGTGTGTGTGTGTGGTGTGTGTATATATATATATATAAATAAAATATACAAATATTATAGACACAATACCACACTACTTTCAGTTTCATTAACTGATGGAATATATTACCAAATTGTGACCATATGGAACACAAACTATTTTCTACTAGTTTAAAGTGGTATGAAATCTGAAACTCAGAAACTTTTTTTCTTGTGGTGCTGGCAACGATTGAACCCAGGGCCTCATGCATGATAGGCAAGTGGTTTACCACTGAGCTATATCTCCAGCCCCCCAAACTCAGGAATTTTAAGTCTAAGAAGGCTAATGAGCAGTATTCAGTCTTAAGACAACAAACAGACCACTTAAGATAGCATGAATGAAGACAACATTCCATGAAATACCCGGGCCAGTATTTAGTTTCTTTCTCTTCAAACACTGGTATTACATGTAAGAGAAAGTCTGTGTGTGTGCAACATAAATATGTTATGTATATGTAAATATATTTAAACGTGTTATCAAGTTTTTATTCCAGTTAACCTGTGGGTGAGAAAGCAGCTAAAAACTAGGGTGCTAAAATTTTTCTTTGAAAGCCTAAAGCACATGATTTTAAATATATTGAACTAACCTTAAAACAGTGAGTCTCATTTTGATTTCCTACCGGAAAGTTGGCTGGTCCACTATTATGTAATTCTATCCAAGACTAACGCAAGAGTTACATGCTCACCAAGAGTTAGTAAAAGGTTTGGGGAGGCGGGGGCGGGGGCACACACTTGTTTTAGCTTTAGTTCCTTAATAACCTTATCAAATTAAATCCAGCATATTCTTAAACAAATACCAAAAACAAAACCTCTTTTCCAAACTAGAAGTAGTGATACTCTTTATGTTCCATAAAACTTAAGATAATGTTCTTCTTAGCTAACTTTTGAACATTATGTGACTTTCCTATTTTAAAAATGTAATCAAAATGCCAATTTTTCAAAAAATGGTCTATTTTAACTAAGTCCTGCAAAACTTTGATTATTTTAGTCTTTTAATTTTTCTTAATGTTTAATTCATTTTGAGGCCATTTATTTTCTCTTTGAGAGACTATTTTCCCTGAAGGCTAATCAGCAAGTTCTTTTCCCCTCAGTGCCAACACTGAACCTCCAGAATCTCCTGGCTGCAGCAAGGGAACAATCCTACAGTACAATTTCATTTACCACTTGGTTAGGTACATACTGAAATTCTGATTCATGAACATCATCTGTCAGTTTATGAATATCAATTAAAAAGAAAAGAAAACTACCACTAATTTGTTACTATCAACAACCAAGTCACTTTACTTCCAATTTAAGTACAAAGAGTTCAGTAGCTAATAATTTTGAAGAAAATTGTCCCAAAATCACCTGAACCAGGTTTGAAATTACACACAAACTGCAAAATGGAGATGCAGAATAAACATCTAAAAAATACACAATTGGAGTAAATTAAGTTTGGCTGAAATATTTTGATTCAGTGCTCATGTTATTAACAAATCACATATTGAAAAAGCTTACTGTAGTAGAAGAATCCTTAATATTAAATGCTAGCATTTCAATTTTGTCATTGTTTTCTCAAAAACACTTTAATATATGATCATACATAATAGTAATTCTGGAAAGAGACTTGAATATTTGAATGGAATACCAGAAGAACTGATATATGTGAAAGGAAATAATGAGACTCAAAATTTTTAAATATGCCAAGAAACTAGTAAACGCATCAAAGAATCATTAAAACATATTTACCAATTATGTTGCACAAGACTTCTAACTGGCTTAAAACATCTTTCAAGCAACATATAGCAAACTGTTTTCTCAAAGACTATCTGTAACAGTGACTACAGTAAAACCTATAAACTATTTTTCAGATTAACATCTTCACTGGTTAAATATTTGGATCAAAACAATGAAACAGTTTTTAAGGAAAGAATGTATAATTTTAAAAATGCCTTTAATTCTCTTCACCAACGGGGATGTGACAACCAACGCAAGTGAAATTAACCTTAATCCGGCAACTAAAACAGGCAAAATGTCTCCTAACAATTCTCCTCCTTAAAACAACAACCATACACAAAAAATACGGTATTGACCTCCACCCCACTGCAAGCAGCTAATTAATAAAGAGAATAGTTGTGTTTAGAGATCCAGGTGCAACACCTCTATTTCACAAACCTCCCAAAATAATCATATCATCCAAGTAAAGCTGAACATTATTTTTGCTAAAGCAGGAATCCAACCCCGGGGAGCCTCAGCCCTTAGACAATGGTGGTTACCAGACAGTGCTGCACAGTTGGGTCCAAATGACACATTTCACTAGGCCTTGGTCACAACACACACGCGAGCGCCCGCGCGCGCCCGCCCACACACACACACACACACACCCAAGAGGCCGGTTCTATGGAAGGGGTGTTCAAACCCCACTAGGAGATGGAGGGGAGCACCGCGGCGTGGAAGGGTAGCGAGGGGAGAAAACATCGAGGGGGTGCCGACAGAGCGGAAGGGTAACTGCACAGCACACGAGGGAGGGGGTGGAAATGGCCGATGGATTCTATATTTATTTATCTAAAGGACTCGATTTAACGGGTCTTTCCCAGAGGTTCTATAACTAAAGACAAACTACGCAGCAAACATCGTGGGGTTGGAAGAGGAGTCGCTGCTCCCCCTACCCCGTGACCGGGGGTGGGGGTGGGCCGGGAGAAACAAGTTCCCTGGCCAACACCACGGACCACTCGGATCCCCTCTCCCCCTCCTCCACAGGAAGGGGGAGGCGAAGAGAGAGAAAAGGGGAAAACAAGTTCCCCAGCCAACCCCACCGCCCCATCACTCCCAGCCATTCCCCCCACCTACCAACAGAAAGGGGGAGATCGGACCGTGGAAGGCGGCAGAAAAGGGGGAAATCCCACCCTTAGCCTTTCCTCCAGCCACCTACAGACTCCCACGGGGTCCGCAGACGAGGCGAGAAGCCCCAGGGAGGGGTGGGGGTGGAGGGTGCCGAGCCCCCGAAACCAAACAAAGCGCGGCCTGAGCAAGAGCCCAGGAGAGTCAGAAAGCCGCGGCTTTTCCTGACGGCCCGGCAGGGCCCGGGCTGACACTGCGGCACCACGGGACCCGCCTCCGCTCGGCCTCCGTCTCCCACCCCCGTAGCGCACAGGCCGCCCCCACCCGCCAGGGCTCCCCGTCCACCGTGCCCGGCCGGCCAGGCGCCCGAACCTGCGGGCGGCGGGGAGGGAGAGCGGCCTTACCCCGCTCGCCGGCGTTGTTCCGCTCCTGAGGCAGCGGCGGAGGCGGCGGTGGTGGCGGCGGAGGCTGCTGCTGCGGCGGCGGCGGAGGCTGCTGCTGCTGCGGCTGCTGCTGGGGCGGCTGCGGCGGCGGCTGCTGCGGTGGCTGCTGTTGCTGTTGCTGCACCGGGCGCGGCCGCGACACTCGCCTGGGTCTCCGGTTGGCGGCTCGGACGGAGTTCATTTGCCGGGCTGAGGTGGCGGCGTTGGCGGAGGGACACACACACTCACGCGCACACGCACAGCGAGCTCCGGGGCAGGAGAAGGGGGTGGGGAGGGGGAGGAATGAGAGGGGCGAGGGGAAGGGGAGATGGTGTGGGCGGAGGGGGCGAGCGGGACCCCGAGTCCAGAGAAAGGCCGGGGAGACAGACTGAGCCCGAGCGAGGACGGCCGGGCGGGCCTGGCGCACGGGGAAGGCCGAGGCCGCCGGGCGGGGCGGCCGCGAGGGACAGAGACAGAAAGACGGGCAGAGAGAGAGAAAGAAAGGGCGTCCGCCCGCTTGGGGATCCCGAGACGAAGCGCGGCGGCGGCGGCCGAGGAGACAGACCCGGGTCCCGCCGACTCCCGAGCGGCGTCTCCGGCGGCGGGGGGAGTGGGCGGGCGGGTGAGGAAGGGAGAAGGAGGAGAAGAGAGGGAGAACAGGGAGGGAGGGAGCGGGGGGCGCCCGGCTCTTTTTTTTCCCCTCTTCCTCCCCCCCACACCCCCTGAAAGAGATTTCTGCGAGGAATTTTTTTTTTCTTTCTTCGGCCTCTTCTCTCTCCTCCCCCCTTCTCTCCTCGGCGAAGGGGAAATGAGTGTAAAGGGAGGAGATTGGGGGAAAAAGAGGCGTCGTCGTTCCTCCTCCTTAAAGGAACCTTTCCTCCTCCTCCTCCTCAGCCCCGTTGCTGCTGCTTCTGCTGCTGCTCCGTGGCAGGAGGAGCCATTGACACCGCCGGAGCCTTCACTCTCGCCCAGTCGGTCCCTCCCCGCCGCGGGGCTGGCCAGGGGCGCGGGGGAGGGCCTCGGGCGGGGGGGAGGGGTGAATGGGCGGGGAATGCTGGAGGCGGGGATTCCGGCCAGAAGACCAATGGGGAGCGGCCATACAACCTTCGGGCCAATGGAACCTCTGCTCTTATCGCGAAGTCCCTTCCTTCAACGCCTTGTTTCCTCTCTTGGGTTTCTTCCCTCCCCCGCCGAGGAGGGGAAAAGAGGGAAGGGGGAGTGTGTCGGGGCGGGTGATAATGGGGAGGTATCAGGGCATATAATAGAGCTGGGGGTAGGCGAAGAGAGCGCCAGTGCGTAGCGACTGCTTGAGGAGAGGAGGTACTCGGAGGAAAGGGCGGGGGCTGCTGATGTAATGGGGAGAAGTGATTAATCCTTCATTTCGCCGTTTCACCCCCCCCACCCCCGATTTTTTAAGCGGAAAAAAGTGGAGCGAGGGAGCCAATCTTTGATAACTCCGGTGTTCTGGGGTGGGTAGTTTTAAAATATGAGCTGTAGGGAGCGCTAGAGGTTCTGTGCCCTTTAGCCCAGCTGAGGGTACTTGCAAATCTTTGAGATCTACTTAGCCGAGCTTTGAGGTTGGTAACCAAAGTTTGGAGTTGACTCTTAATCATAGTCATCTAAGCTTTCAGAAGGTTTTGACCTTTGGTCAGTTTGCTTTGGTTTTTGAAAAAATGGTCTATATGTACTATTCGAGAAGATAATATATGAGAGAAGAAATAAAGTAAATGTGTTGAGACAGATTTTTTATGTGATTTGCTTTTTTCCTTTTTTGTTATATATGAGAGAAAACAGGAGAAAATTTTAAAGGGTATTTTTATTTGGGGTAGGATTCTTTCAGAATTATTTCAGTAACACTTAGATTCCACACCCACAAACTCAAAAGAAAAGAAAACCCCAAGAGGCTTTATCTTTAGTATTTGTATCTGGTCCCCTCAGCATAATCTCTCCCCAAGGAAGACAGGTTTTGATTCCTTAGCTGCTGTTCTCAATTCTCTTTGCTCTCTTTTGTTTATCTTTTTTTTTTTTTTAAAGATGTGGTAAAACTATGAGCTTACCTCTCGATTCTCTGGTTTTCAGCTCTATTGGTGATTTTTCTCTCATTTGAGTTTCATCAATTGCTGCCTGGGTTTGAGACAGATAATTGTTAAAAGCATGATAGAAGGAGAGGCACAAGAGATGTAAGCCAGTATCATATAGTGTGTTTGAGTCCCAGATTTGATATGTGACTCTAGGCAAATTACTTCCATCATTCCAGACATTAGGGTTCCACTCCCTTTTAAGTAAGAACTTATTTTGTACTATATAATGGTGTTTCTAACTTTTTAAAGTTCTGTGTTTTGTTTTTATTATTTTTATTTATATATGACAGCAGAATGCATTACAATTCATATTACACATATAGAGCACAAATTTTTCATATCTCTGGTTGTATACAAAGTACATTCACACCAATTTGTGTCCTCATACATGTACTTTGGATAATGATGTCCATCACATTCCATCCTTGTTTCTGACCTCATGCCCCCTCCTTTCCTGTCTTACCCTCTGCCCTGTCTAGACTTCCTCTAGTCCTCCCATGTTCCCCTCCCTATGCCACTATGAATCCTCATACACTGCTGGTGGGACTGCAAATTGGTGCAGCCAATATGGAAAGCAGAATGGAGATTCCTTTGAAAATTGGGACTGGAACCACCATTTGACCCAGCTATCCCTGTCCTCTGTCTATACCCAAAGGACTTAAAAAGAGAATACTACAGGAACACAGCCACATCAATGTTTATAGCAGCACAATTCACAATAGCTAAACTGTGGAATCAACCTAGATGCCCTTCAGTAGATGAATGGATTAAAAAAAAAGTGGCATATATACACAATGGAATATTACTCAGCAATAAAAGAAAATAAAATCATGGCATTTGCAGGTAAATGGATGGAGTTAGAGAAGATAATGCTAAGTGAAGTTAGCCAATTCCAAAAAAACAAATTCCAAATGTTTTCTCTGATATAAAGTTCTGTGTTTTTGAGATGATCTATACTTGGTCCAGAAAATGGAGAAACTTACATCCAGGTTTCCTTTTCAAAAACATACTTGAAAAGGTCACCTATTAAAAAAAAAAAAAAAAAAAAAAAAAAAAACAGCTTGAAGAGCTTCAAACGTTTATGGTTGTTTGGCTAGGTGCAAATAAACACAGTTTTACATTTGTTTCAAATAAATATAAAAATACAGGGGGAATAAAAATACAGGAAAGTCACATGATAATAGTTACAATGTGTGTCCATATTTTTGATATTTCTAAAATTTTACTTTTATATTCAAGTACTTATTTGTTCCTTCCATGAATGAATAATATGTGAGGTGCTATGGGAAATATTGATAAAATAAATGGCATAGGGAGTTTGTATTCTAATGTGGTAGGGTTGAAGATTTACTTATTCAAATGTACAAAGAAAATGTAACTTGTTTGTTTTCTGTATTTTTTAACCTCAAGTCCATACAAGTCTCCTTCTTGTATGTCAGGAATTTCTTATCCAATTTATTTTATATAAGTATCATCTTTCAGATTTTCTCTCTTCTCTCCTTATTCCAAAATATGTATGGGGGAAGAGAGTTGTTGTATAAGGTATAGAGGGTGTCTTTTGTATATATCCTAATTTCTAAACCTACTATGACAGTTCTCTGGCCAATGGCAGTAAATGTGACTTCTTGTAATGTGACATTAGTTTTTCTATTTTGACAGTTTTCTGAAGATGAAAGTAAAGTGTCTTCAAAAAGGGAGTACCTTTTTTAAAATTTACATAGTGACTAGTGGGCTGGGAATTGCCCAGAGGCTTACATGGCATGAGGGAAGAGAATCTAAGCCATAAATGCCATGTTGTCCTAGGATGTAGTAGCTGATATGGTCTAAGAGTAGGGCTGCAAGCCTCAAGTAAAAAGGCTGGATGTGGTGGCACACACCTGTAATCCCAGCAACTCAGGACACTGAGGCAGAAGGATCCTAAGTTTGAAGCCAGCTCGAACAATTTAGCTGTCTCAAAATAAAAAAATAAAGAACCTGGAGATGTAGCTCAGTGGTAGAGGGCTTGCTTACCTAGCATGTGTGAGGCCCTGGGTTCAATCCATATACCTTAAAAAAAAAAAAAAAAGTAAAACTGGTTATTTCTGTCCTTCAGAAATGTCATAGTTTTTTTGTTGAAGTCCATACTGAGGCATTTCCCCCCTCCACACACTACAACATATTTACTGACCCCAGGTTTCCACAAGGCCATTGATCCTCTGGATGCCACTTTATCTTCTCACTGAGACCCATGGGCACTTCTGGATTTTCCAGATACTTCATGTAAGACTTGATGAACCAAGGACCTTGCTTTGGGCTTGTTGGACCATCTCACTTCTCCACTGTTGCATTAATTTCCTTGTGTCATATTAAGTATGGTGTCAAACTGAAAGAAGAGCTCCTAGAGGTCTTGACCTTTCAGAGGAATTCCCAGAAAAGCAAACCATTATCCCCAGCTCTTGACTTTCCTCATTATTTATGTGAATATGTCAACTACATATATTCAATTTTAGTTTCCACCCAGAGAAGGGAAGAAAGCACACTAGATCTTACTTTTTCCTTGTCCTCTTCTTTCCATCATCCTCTAGGGTTACAAAGGGCAAATTTTTCTCCTTGTATGTCAGAAACTTTTCTATGTGTACTATCTGTACTATGTCCTTTTCCAGATTTGTTCTGCTTCCTTTCTTGGAACCATGAGGGCTGATGAAGTACAAAAAAGAAACTAACAACAATGGATCTATGGGGAGATACTTAAGAAAATATTATGCTATTCCCATATTGCCACTTTCTACATATTTTTTTGTTTATTTCACAGGATTAAATGTTAGAGTCTTGTTTGTGCAAACGTGTTCAGAGCCATCTTAAAATTGTGGAACTTCGGGCTGGGGTTGTGGCTCAGTAGAACACTGGGCTAGCACGTGTGAGGCACTGGGTTCAATCCTCAGCACCACATACAAATAAATAAAATAAAGATATTGTGTCCATGTATAAAAGAATATTCAAAAAAATTGTGGAACTTGGGAGTTTTTAGAATGGGCCTTGGAGATCATGTAATCTCATTTCTGTATTTTACAGGAAAACTAGGGGAGATGGCAAAACCAAATTCCATTACACTACTTAGTAGCAAAACTATTGTCTGTCAATCCAGTGTTTTTTCCATTCACAGGTATTATAGATCCCTAATTCTGGTGAAAACCCAAAATACTACAGCCAGTTTGATCTATTACCAGGTCTTATTAGCAAGTAATCCTGTCAATTAGCTATCATGGAAGATATATACATATATATATATATATATATATATATATATATATATATATATATATATATATGAGAACAGAAGAAAAATTTAAAGGATATTTTTATTTGGGGTAGGAGTCTTCCAGAATTATTTCAGTAACTCTTAGCATAATTTCAGAGGCCTGAATTCCCTCAGGGTTTGCTCTCTCTTCAAGAACATTTGTGTTTGTTTTCCTGAACTAATTACTGGTACTTAACAGGTTAGTGTACTTAAAATTATTTGTTTGTAAAACCTATCACAATAGCAGTGTAGAAAATAAGCTCTTTAACCATTTTAATACCTGGCAGGTGATATTTACTATGATTTTTAAATTATAATTTTTGCCATTTCAAAGATTCATCTTCCCTTTCCTCTGTCATTCCATCATCTAGTTCCAAGCCATCAGCACTCAGTCAGTTACATAAGACACCTCGAAGCTGCTCACTCCTTTTATGTCATTTAAGAAATTAGTTTGATCTGAATATGGTTCCCTACAGGAATAACCAGCTCTGTTTAAAATATCCTCGTTAGAGTATGAATGACTTATCTCACTAAGCTGTAAAAATCCATTCTTTAGTACATGCTCAGATAATATTTTATCAGCTAGGTAGTGAAAATTAACTTGGAACTAAGGATTTAAATTTAATGTATGTATGGGAAAACCTGGTAAGCACACAATTCAGTGATACTCATAATAGGGGTTATCTTTAAAGAATTATGGAATCTATCTTTAATACTCTTCCCTAGGGAATAATGCAGACACAGTACTATTAAAAGAAATTAATTATGTTCAAAATTTAGGATGGGCTGTGATATATGGGTATAAATTTTATTTTTGCTTTTTAAAAGAAGAACCAATTTTAAGTGTTGAGAGAGACTAAGCCAAAACAATAAAAGTATGTCCAATTATTGAAGTCCTGGTAGGTGACAGAAATGTGTGCAGATGTGAGTGGGAGACAAAGAGAGAGTTCTGCCACTTACTGGCTATCTAACCTTGGGCAAATTCCTCAGCCTCTGTGCTTATTTCTGTGTCTGCAAAATGGGATGATAACAGTCCTCATTTTGTGGGATTGTCATGATAGTTAAGTAATGAATACCTATAAAATGCTTAAAACAGTGCATGGTGCATAGTAAAGACTCAGTAAACTGTTATCCTTTTTTTAAAATTTCTGATGCTGGTATTTCAGGGATGAATTTCAAGATTACATGGATATTGTAATAGGGAAGCAGGTATACTCTTATAAGGAAATATGCCTAGAAAATGAATAAGATTATACAATTTTTAACAAAGTACAGGAAAAAACAACACCAAAGGAAAGAGGCAGAATAAAAATGGGTATAGATGAGACTGATGGGAGGAGACCTGTACAATTCTCTACTCAAGCAATAATGGAATTTGTAGTAGATCCAGAATACCCTAATGTTTTTTCACTATCAGAACCTCTCAAGAAAGAGTCAAAGGAGTAGGTCAAGAAATAAATGCATAGGTTTAGAGCGGGGGGGTGGGGTGGGAGCCATCCGTTGAAGGTTTGTGTTAGAGAAAGAATTGCATCCACTTAAGTAGCAGGTTGAAATTTAAACATTCATCTGGGCCTCCTTGAAAGTAGTAAATGATCGAAACACATGGAATAGGAATAGACAAAGAAATGGCACAAAGTAATATACACAGTAGCATAAGTTACTCAAAGGCTAGAGAATCCAAAAGTTAAAGGAAGAAGACATGTCAGAGCACACCACTGTGCTCTTGAGATTATGGCCTGTGGAAGCATCAATAGCAACTTCAGATTAGGGAATCTGTTGAGAGTGATTATCCAACCAATACACATTTTAGAAAAGAGGGTCTTGGAAGCAGGATTAATAGACCTAAGGAGTTCTAAACAGGAAACAATGGTAGCAGATGTGTCATAAGGTTTTAAGTTCCTGCTGTGGATGAAGAAATCTTTGGAAGACATCCACCGTCTGGAAGTGTAGACTGCTGGGTTGCCTAGTGTAAATGTGGGATGTTATGTTCACACATGGGAGAGGAAGATGTGTCATTAGATAGAAACCAGAATAGGATCAATCCAGCATTGTGCTTCCAGACCAGAAACACAAGGCTCAAAATGGAAATAGAAATAGAAATATTCAAATTATGGGGAAAGGAAATGAAGAGAAAAAAGGAACACTTGGGAATGATCTAGACATCATTGTAGATGCTACCACTTAAAACCTCCTCATGTTTCTTTGTAATTAATAGGGCCTTATACTTATTCATGAATTCCTCTTGGATGGATGAAACTTGCATGTGTTGCTTTGGGTGGTGTAAGCTGGATGAAGAAATGTAATTTCCTAGAAAAAAAAAATGAGGTTGGTGAGGGGATGACAATGATGTTGTATGGAAGTCAACTATATCCTTACTAAGGTGTACATTGCAGATATCTCTTGGGGAAATCTATTCCAATTGAATTTAAATTCACTAACAGTAGTTGGAGAATGATGTTTGGGGGTTTTGGTACTAGAGATTGAACCCAGGGGCACTTTACCATTGAGTTACATCTATAGTCCTTTTTATTTTGAGATAGGGTCTCACTAAGTTCCTGAGGCTGGCCTTGAACTTGCCATCCTCCTGCCTTAGTCTCCCTAGTAGCTGGGATTATATGCATGTGCCACTGTACCTGGTAGAAAACTGATATGTCCTAATAGGCATCCTGGCAAGGCAGAAATCAAGAAGATGTTCTCTCTCCATCTTTTATTCCCTGTGGGTTATTCTCTTTCCCCCAGCTATTTGATAGGCAACAGGAACAAATTTCTATACACTAGGTTCTAGAGCAGCAGTTTGCTTGCAAAATGCTATCACTGCAGGAATTATGTCTGCTTCCACATCAATGAGATACAAGAGATTTGGGTGGATCACTTCAATTTTGAAGGTACTGACAGTTACCTGTTGTAATAGAAGATGTAGTAGCCATGGAAGAACCTAGAAACCCCAGGTATTTGGAGAGAGAATCTTGTGACAGAGACTGCAAAAAAATCAAGAAAAAAGGGAGAGGAATATCAAGCTTTAAGGTCTTTGGAGTTCAGTTTACAATAGGAAGAGGAGTTCATTTTTGGACTTGAATTGTCCTGGGAATTTAATAATGGAAAGGTCTCCTCATTGTTTAATTGTTTTTTTGCCACTTTTTTTTTTTGTTGTTGTTGTTTGACTTTTAAAAGTCATCCTTTGACCAATTTGGACAATATTAGTAAGCACAATTTCAAGTACAAAATAGAGTGTGAATATTTGATCTAGGGTGCAGTATGGCCTTAAAGTTAAATTGATTCATGACCTATTCTGTTCTGGCCCACTGCAGAAAATCTTGGGAGGAACAACTTAACTATGCAAGAAGGAAGCTACAGCAAGAATCAATGGTAAAAACTAAGGTTGTTGCCAATCTCTCCTAGTTGGACAGTTCTAGCTGAACAGGGATTTGTTTTTTAAGCCTAGCTGTAGAGAATATAATAATAGGGCTTGTAGGGGTAAGGAGTAGTTCAGCATCTCTCCTTGCACTTTCTCCAGAACTCCTCTAAACTGCCTCCGATCCCATCTTATAGGATCTTATTATATAGAAAAAGTGACTAGGGGGTTGGGGTTGTAGCTCAGTGGTAGAGCACTTGCCTAGCATGCAGGAGACACTGTGTTCGATCCCCAGCACCATATAAACAAACTAAATAAAATAAAGGTATTGTGTTAAAAAAAAGTGACTAGACAGAGACAATAAAGACACTTCAATAGAGGGGGGATCATGACACTGAAAAGCACTCACTTTAATTTCCTATAGGCCCTAATACCTGCTTTTTAAATTTCCTACCATTACGAGCAGCAGGCTGATTTGTATATTTTTCTCCAAGTAGTAAAAAAGACAAGAGAGTGTTGAGAGGAAGTGGGTGGGTTAGCTTTCTTGAGGAACCCCTGTTCTCCTTTTTCCTTTACTTCCAACTCCATGGTTCTGGCAAGCCAGTCTCATCCTGACACCTGGTGGTGTGGGTGAACTTGCACTTGGCTATTGATATCTCTCCACCTAAGACTTTTTCTTATCCTAGGTGTCATGCCTTTTTTCTCTGACACACTTGAGGGATTCACAGATTTAGTTTTGGAGTTGGAAAAGAAAGAAATAGTGTGTCCGTGGGTTCGATCCAATACTACAAGAAGAAGAAATTAGGGCATTTGCTTGTTTATTATTAAAATGGTAGTGGGGTCCCAACAACTTGGGAGCCTGAAGAGGAGGATTGCAAGTTCAAAGCCAGCCTCAGCAATTTAGCAAGGCCCTAAGCAATTTAGTGAGACTGTCCCTAAAAAAAAAATTTAAAAAGGGCTAGGGATGCAATGCTTAGTGGTTAATCATCTCTGGGTTCAATCTCCATTTAAAAAAAATTTTTTTGAGGTTAAAATGGTACTGGGGTACTCGGGGTAGATACAGATGTACACACTCTGTCAGGGGAATCAGTTGGGTTAAAGGTCGGGGTAGGATTCATGTTTGGAATTCTACCCTAAATTTCTAACGTTGATTTTGAGGACAGATGGTTATATTCTATGTTCTAAAACTATGTACATGTCTTATAAGAGGTTGTCTATCTCAGAAATTCCCAAAAGAAAAATGAAAGAACAAGAACTTTTGGAAAAGTTAGAACTGTTTTTATGACATTAGAAAAACTAGAAAAAAAATAAAAGAACTTGTAAATGTATTTTGAGCATGATTTTTGTAACTATAATTTACCTCTTTGCTTAGTGAATGAGTAACTATTGCTATTCAAGTTATAAGTGATGGAAAAAAAGTAAAATATAAGACAATTCCAAAGAAGTGAAAATACTGTTATAGTCAATGCATGTAATAAATTCTTTATTTTGGCCATAAAGAGCTATACATTTTATATTAATAGAAAATGATTTTCTCTCTGTCCTCAGATATTTAAAGAATAGAATTGGTTTGAAGGAGTGCCAGATTACTCCTTTTTCCCAAAGCTCCCATGTGACATGAGCCAATCCTTACTTAGCATCTCTTTCACCCTATAATCTGTCTACTATTTTCCTACTTTATGCTGCCTACTACACAGTGTGGCACAGCCCTCATCTTCCATGACTCCTGAAAAGATAGGCTATTGCAAGGACTAGTAGGAGTGGAGAAGAAGACAAAGGCAAAAACTGAAAAGAAAAGAAGATAAAAGAATTCAGTCTTCTATGTTTCGATTTCTTAAAAAAAAAAAAATCCATTACTACACAACGGACTATGTCATACGAGATCAGAATTCTCTCCACAAATGCTGTTCCAGGGGAAGAAGAGTGATAAGCCTCATATATGTGTCAACTACGTCAAATGACATTGACTTTTTGGTGCTCCTACCTCTGTCCCTTATTTCTATTCAGTGGGCAGTGAGTAAATCATTAAGGTCAGCCAGCACATTTATATATATAAAATGGTTTGGAGAAAATGTTATTAGTTTTGTTCAGTACACAATTGGAGAAGAGGCCTTGGTGTGGAGTTCCAGGTTTTGACGTGCAAAAACATCAAGGAGTCTTCCCCTCCCAATCCATCCTCATGACTTCCTCTCCCACATTGCAAGATAGCCTCTGACGCTGTAGAACTTTCAGAAATTGAAAATTAGGGAACTGATCTTTTTATATAAGTAAAACCCTTCAAGCTACTACTTACTTAGTATCACAAATGAAAGGAGTCAGACTTTTGAAAACAAACAGATCAACAGATTAAACACCTTCTAGCTTTCTAATAGCTTAGTTAAAACCCTTAGTTAAAAAGTAAACAAGAGATACTCATCAAAGGTGGAGAGCTTTTAGCACAGATGCTTGTGATTTGGGGGGTGTGGGGGACACTACCAGGAACCCATCTTGTCCTAACAAGAAGGAACTGGAGCTCTCCAGTCATTATAGACCTCATTTAAAGGGCCAGGCCTCACCAAAGGACGCATCTCCCTCCTGATACAGATCAACTTTCCTATATGACTTATGTTAATGAATGCTTAACATGAAATTGAGGGTATTTTGTTTGAAAATATCATTTGTTCTTAATCTTTAGATCAGGATCCTTTAGAGAAGTAAGTGGGTATGCAAGGATTTTTCACCTATAAACCAGAGTAGGGTGAACAAGTACAACCAGATATTCTTGAAATCTCCATGGATGAACCCCCTTTTTAACTCCCCTTCATGAACCTAAATGGTTCCCCTATTTCCCTGATTCCAACCTTTAGTGTCCTGCCTTTGGTGACTTGTATTCTGATCATTTTTTGTTCCTGACCTTGTTTCCTATTTTTGCATCATCTTTTCCCAAGACCCTAATCTTTATATTGTGGACCCTGAGCAGGTAAGATTTCCTATTTCCATGCTTTATAATTTAATTTAGTACTATAATGAAGTAGAAAAACATGGGTTTTTCAGTCGGCAGACTTGGTGGTCTGACCTGGATAATACACTTCTCTGAGGAAGTTTCCTTTTTAGTAAAATGAGGATGTTAATACCCACCTCAAAACATGGTTGTGATTGGAAATTGTGATGGTTCCACAACATTGTGAATGTATTTAATGCCATAGAATTGTATATCAAATAATGATTAAAATGGGAAATTTTATGTTATATATATTATACACAATTTTAAAAAGGAAAAAAATATGGTGGATGAGAATTAGTCTTTGTACAACATCCATTATAATGCCTGGCACACATAGGTTGTATAGCATATGCAAGTAGTAGTAACTATACAGCATAGAATATTTTTTGTTGCAAATAACAAAAAAAGCATAGCTCAAATTGGCTTATGCACTAAGAAAATGTATTGATTCGTGAAATGGAAAAGTCCAGAGGTAGATCAAATTTGGGGGTTAGTTTATATCACTAAGAATTCCTATTCTCTAAGCCTTCAGTTACTAAGGACTGTCGCTAAGGATTCAATTCAGTTTCTTTTTATTTTCCCACTGACTTCTACAATGTCAGCTTTGTCTCATAGCCAGGAACCCTCAGGATCACAAGATAGCTACCATCAGCTCCAAAGAAGTACATCTTCCTTTGTCCATATCCAGAGAGAATGACTTGGTCCTAGCAGTCCAGCAAGTATCCTGATATTCGCTTGCTTAAGTCACATGCCTGTCCTGGTATCTGGAACCAAAAGCTGAACATACAAAGATAGAATATGATGGCTGGTTATAACTAACCAGAGAGTGAGGCTAGCTTCTCTGGAAGCACATAGGTTTCCAAGGGAGTAGATTCTCCAAAGGAAAGTCAAGGAACCATGGAGGAGAGAAGGCAGGACTAATGCACTGAGGAGGCAACCAACAAATGTCTACTATAGGAGTTATTATCATTATTATTGCCTTTCTTCACCCTTAGCTCTCAGCTCTTGGCTCTTCTTTGGAAATATATATTTTTTTAATCTAACAGACCTCTTATTCAAATATTTGTATTCTTTTTAGCAAAGGGAAACTGATAAATAAAAAAACTAAGTTTGATTTACCTGGTTGTTAAGCTTCTAGAGTACCAAGCCCCCCAAATCAACAACAAAACCCCAGCAAAAGCCACTGAATGAAAGGGTTCAACAAGAATAAACCCAGGGGAAGGAGAGCAGGGAGGGAGCTAGAAAGACTTGCCAAACCCAGAGAGATGAGGTTAGTTATTGGCCTCTTCTTTAATGGAGCCAGGTTAAAAAGCTGACCTGAGTTAAGATGAAGGAAGCAATCAACAAGGGAAGGGGCAATTCCCAAAGCAGAGCTGATAAAAGAAATATTGATATCTAATTTTGATTGCTCTGCCCACCAATTTGTAGCTTCTACATGCCCATCTGTGTTAGTTGGATTCTTGTCACTGTGACCAAAATACCTGACTTAGAGGAGAAAAAGCTTATTTTGGCTCATGGTTTCAAAGGTTCTTACTCTGGGGACTGAGGACAGGCAGAATATCATGGCAAAAGGACATGGTGGATGTGGGGCTAGCGTTGTGGCTCAGTGGTAGAGCACATGCCTAGCCTGTGTGAGGCACTGGGTTCAATTTTCAGCACTGCATATAAATAAATAAAATAAAGGTCAATTGACAACTAAAAAATTATTTTTTAAAAAAGGGACATTGGGGAGGAATGCTTCTCAGCTCATGGCAGCCAAGAAGTAGAAAAAGCACGAGAGAGGCACCAGGGAAATATAAATCCCAAAGGCATGCTCTCAGTGACCGACTTCCTCCAGCAACACCCTATGTGTCAATAGCTACTACCCTGTTAGTTCATTCAAATTATTGATTCATTAAATGGATTTATCCACTGTTTAAGTTAAGGCTATTTAATACGATAATTTCATCCCCAAACATTCCTGCATTAACACAGGAGCTTTTGAGGAACGCCTCATATAAAAAATTATAATATTCCACCCAATCCCTAGAAGCTCATGTCCATCTCACAATGCAAAATGCATTTAGTCCATTTCCAGGACAAAATAGTTTAACAGTTGTCTAAATCCAAAGTCTTCTCTATGACTTAAGACAAATGCTTGGCTGTGAGCCTCTGTAAAACTCAAAAGAAAGTTACACACAGCCAACACATAGTAAACATTCCATTCCAAAGGGGAGAATAGGAACATAGAAAGAAGTGACCAAAGTAAGGCCAAAACCCAGAAGGGCAAACAAGTCCTGTAGCTCTATGTCCAGCATCTGGGGCATATAGTGAGGAGATGTGATCTTCAAAGGCTTGTGCAGCCCCACCTCTTTGGCCTTGTTGGTTGCGGCCCATGTGGCCTATCTTTTAGGCTGGCTCTGTCCACAGCCAGCAGCTTTCCTTGGCAGACATTCCATATTAGTGGCATCTCTTAATCCTGGGGGGTCTCCACTGCAGCTTCAGCTTCCTTCTCACTTCATGTAATGACCTCTCAGAGGCTACCCACAGGGATCCTGACCCTTCTGCACTTGCCTGAACTCCCAGGCCTTCCTTTCATATCTCAACAGAAGCCTCCATGACCATTTAATGCCATCATCCTGCATTCCTGCAGAACCTACACCACATGAATGATGCTAAGATCTGCCACTAGCTCAAGTGGTAACTCTTGAGCCATGGCTGCAGTGGCCTCTGAGTGCTTGGGCATCCAAGCATGGTGAAACAAATCCCAAGGAAGCACATGTTTAGGCACCCCTGTGCAAGCAGGGTGCCCCAAGGTTTCTTCTCAAATAAGTTTTCAGTTTTACACCCTTGAACCTACCATGTGTGTGGTCTTGCTGAGGGAATTTTTTCTATTGTCTCTGTGCAAAGTACTTAGCTTCTCTTTAGAAGTGGTAATCTTTTTAACAGTCACATTTTCCTTGCCCCAAATTTTACATGCGTTTCTTCTCTAGACAAACTGCAAGTTTTTCAGATATTTTCTGTCTGATTTTTGCTCCCAATTCTCACAATGAACCTGGTTAAAAGCTGCCAGCAATATCCATGCCACCACTTGAATGCTGTGCTGTCTTGAAATTTCCTTCACCAGATTTCCTTCACCCATCACCTTTCAATTTGGCCTCATATGAAGTTTCAGGACATGGGCAAGATGTAGACAAGTTCTTCACCATATGTAACATGGATGACCTCTAGTCCAATTCCCAAAAATGTCCCTATTCCCTTTTGAAACCTTGTTAAGCACAGTCTTTACTTTCCACATTCCTGTTGGTGTTCTGGTTTTCTGAGAATCACCCATTAAGCTCTGCTTATAACATTCTAAGGCTTCTCTATCCTGTATCTCCAAACTTCTCTGAAAAGCAGTTCCAAAGTCTTCTGAAACCACATGGTCAATTAGTCACAGCAATAATCCAAATTCTCAGTACCAATTTCTGTGCTAGCCAGATTTTAACCAATGAGACCAAAATTTCTGGAAAAAAAAATTAGAGAAGGAAAAATCTATTTTGGACTCACAGTTTCAGAGAATCAGTTCATAGTTGGCCAACTCCATTGCTCTGGGCCCAAAGTAAGGCAGAATATCCTGGGGGAAAGGCATGGCAGAAAAAGGTTGCTCAGTTTATGGCCACCAGGAAGCAGAGAGAGAGAGAAAGCAAGCAAGGTGCCAGGGAAATATGAACCCCAAAGGCACACCCCCAGTGACCTACTTCCCCTCAGCCATACCCTACCTGCCTATAGTTGCCACCTAGTTAGTTTGTTCAATGATTAACCCATCAAATGGATTAATGCATAAAATGGATTAATCCACAAATTAGGTTACACCTGTCATAATGTAATCATTTTACTTCTGAGTATTCCTGAATTAACACAGGAGCTTCTGGGGAACACTTTATATCCAAACATAGCACTGTCTGTGATATTCCTTTTTCTTTTTGTGCCCCAGCCCCCCATCTGATGACTCACCAATTTCTGCCAATTGTATTCTGTCCCTTCTGACAAGAGGGCTCTTTCACACTCCTTTACCACACTTCATCTGACTAATTACTATTCGCTGGTTGGAGAGTCACTTTCTAGCAGTGTATATCTACTTAGACTTTGGAAGTGGTGAAGACAAAATCAAAAATTTCCAAGAAGATCTAGAATGCCCTTTTCTAGTTTCCATCTTCAAACACTGTTCCTATTCCCAAACCATTAAAAGATACTTATTTCCCCTATTTACTCATAGAGTATTCATGATTTTTAAGTTATTTTTTATTCAGAGAATAAGAATGTGATTATTACAAGAAAGCACCCATTATAATAGTTCAGACTTACAAGCACTAGTTATTGGCATTTACAGAGTGAAGCAAGCCGCCTGAACTAAATACCAGGTGCTCAGTAAACTTACTGCAATACCTCATTCCTGGTTACAAAGATTTCATATGACCTTTATGTAGGGTATTTGTTTTCTGCTTAATTTATTTTTCTACTTTGAAACAGATTCATCCATTATAGAAAAGAAGTCAATTATTGGGTAAATACAGTAGCACCTGATGACTATACCCTCTGGTATTTAGTCTCAAAAACATTTTGCATTTCTTAACACAGAGAATTTAAAATATTTTAATGTTACACTAAAAAGAGATTAATGCCAAATGCTAAAGAATACAGAACACTCAACCTAATTTCTCAAGCAGGCTAAATAATTGTGTTCTTTTTCTGATGGTCAGGTTTTGAAAACAAGTAGAGGTAAGAAGTTTCAGAAGTGGGGGCATGAATAAACTCTTGTAGGTTTCTGGTTATTTAGGATTATTTGGAGTCAGAGCCAGACAGAGGCAAGTTTCATGATGTAACATATCTTTATGCCCCATCCCTGCATAACTGCCTTCAAATCTTTCTCCACTTGATCCTTGTTGGATGCTATGCCTTTATGAGCATAGCTAAGGGACAAAATGCTGTCTCTACATAATGATACACATGCATACTTTTCTCTGGCTCCTGTCACTCCCTAAGGCTGCCATAAAAATATTACCTTTCTTAATTCTAAAAAAACACTTTAAGCCAGGTGTGATGGTACATACTTATAATCTCAGTTACTTGGAAGCTGAGGCAGGAGGATCCCAAGTTCTAAGGGCTAGGCAACCAAGGAGGCCCTATTTAAAAAAAAAAATTTTTTTAAAGCCTGGGGGTGTAGCTTAGCAGTAGAGCACTTTTAAGCATGTATGAGACCCTGGCTATCCCCAGCACTGAAAGAGAGAGTGGGGATGGGGGACTTTAAAAAATAATTTAGTGTTTTTTGAAATTTTAAAATTTCAAAACATACATGCCTTTTAAAACATACATGCCTTTTCCACATTTCAATGTTTCTGAAATTGGAATTAATTTTACTGCCTTTTTTCTCTCTCTTTAAAAGGTAATTACTACCTTTTCTGCCAACTGTATAATAAAAACTATCTTGGAACTAAAGAAATGTCATGGTTAATATACCTTACTGGACATAATCTATTTTTTCAAGAAACATAAAATGTCCACAGAGATTTGCTTTATACAGATGAAAAAGGACTTTGGGGAAGGAATTTATGTATAGTTTAGACAAAACTTACTGCTTTTGGGTTATCTGGACTAACTTTTCTAATAATTACCTCAGCTTTCTTATCCTTTTGAATTTTCTAGTTGGGGATCAAATGCAAAAGAAATATGAAGTGAAATGTTTCCATCATACACAAGGGATCTCAAACTATCTCCTCACGTAATGGTCCTAAGTCATAAATTTATATTGACCAAAAGTGTAGATTTTAAACAGAACTCTCTGCAGAACATTCTTGATGTGGATGACCATTTATCTCAAACCACCTTAAGGTCTTCCTGAAAGAACTATAACTCGACCCATTTTTTTTTTTTTTTTTTGTACTACAAGTTGAACCTGGGGAACTTTACCATTAAGCTTATATCCCCACCATTTTTTTTGAGACAAGGTCTAAGTTGCTAAGGCTTATCTTAACTTGCAGTCTTCCTGCCTCAGCCTCCCAAGTAGCTGTGATTATAGGTGTGTACCACCACACCCAATGACCCTATGTTTTCTTGCTAGAGTGATGACAACTATCTTTGGACTGAGAGGCAGAGTATCAACACAACCATAAATCTATAGTACATGACTCCTGCTGAGGGTAAAATATTCAGAGATCTCTGAGCCCCATTTCCAATATCCAGTAAAATTATATAGTAGTTTTCTAAAATATTGTGGTTTGACTATAAATTGAATAAAATTATTCTAGTGATCCTAATCCAAACAATGTTGGCTGTTAAAATTTTAAAAGAAAGAAAATTCTTAGAATGTGTTTGTCTCTAACATTTGTAGTATTCAGGACAAGGATACAAGTAGAGGTCTACATATAATAGGTTGAAATCATTAAAAATTATAAATCAAACCAGGCATGATGATACATGCCTATAATCCCAGCTACTCAGGCTTGAGGTAGAAGGGTCACAAGTTTGAGGCCAGGCAGAGCAACTTAGTGAGACCCTGTCTGAAAATAAAAAGGCTTGAGGATGTAGCTCAGTGGTAGAGCACTCATGGGCTTTTAGTACTGCATAAATAAAATAAATATCAAGCTATCAAACTATTACATAAATATATTCTATCCACTTTCCTTGATAAATTGTCATGTATGCCCTTATTATGACAATATTATTAAAAATGTGTAAAACAATGAACTTTATGACTGAAAGTGAAACAGAAAAATGACTCGACTTTGCAATTGTGTATTTGGGTAGTCTGCTGATCGACTGCTGATGTTTATAAAACAAATATGTACACAATTTAGAAATTACTATGTATTACATAGAATATTGAATTTCTTCGGCAAATAATTATATCATAATCCATATTTTCATGTAATTTGTCCTCTGTTAACAATAATAGCAAAATAGACAACTTTTCTTCAATGAATGTATTTCAAGGGGTGTCAGAGTCTGCAACTCTAAAACATGCTACTTTGGCATAAGGATTATTTTGCGTTGAAGGCAATTAAGAAGTAGCAAATACAGAAACTGGGGATATAATTCAGTGGTTGAGCACTTGCCTAGAATATGAGGCCCTGGGTTCCACCCCTAGCTCTGCAAAAACAAATAAATATGTAACAGTAGCAAATTAAAAAAAAAAAAAAGCTGTCCTCCTAAACAACCCTTATTACTGGAGACAGAAAGTCAGCGCTGAAATGGGTCTGTACAAACAAATCTTATTAAAATAACCTTATCTTCCATTAGTTTCCTCCATACATTTCCCACAATTTCTGTTTTTAGAAGCCTGAACCCCTTTTCCTTTGTTCTATCAGTAAAATTTATCATTAGATGTTATATAAGAGATATCTATATTTTAAAATATATTTTACAAATTCATTTCAGTGCAGTTGGAGAAATTTTATTCTGCTGAGGCATAAGCAACTGGCATTGTCAGTTTAATTTCCAAATCAATACTTAAATTTGGAAATGAACCATAAATTTTAAATACCATGTTCAGACATTTTTAATGAGATTAAAAAATGATAATCATAGAAAATATTATAATTTTAATTTTATCACATGAATTCTATTTTTTTACCTTTGCCAGCCCTTAAAGCAGTACCTATCCATATAGTATTTAATTCACCTTTGTTTTTTATAATGCTGAGATATCAAAAAGAAAAATAAAAGAATAATATGTGGTTCAATTTATTCAAATCTCTTTTTAAGGAGACCATACTGCAATCTAGAATATATAGAAAATGACACATACATATAGATATGATTTTGTATATGAACTTCTCCTTTTATAATCATGCATATAATTTTGATTTCCTGTTTCAATTTTCTTTTATTGGAATATAATTTTTGTTACATATGCCACATTTTGTATTTTTCTATAAAATTTTATTTAAAAACTATTAAATTATTTAAAAAGGGAACTAGCCAAACTTAGATTAGTCCAATGCCTTTTATAAGCTTTTGCTAATACCATTTATAGCAAGAAATAGTCCACACTAAAAACTGTGGTTAGCACAAAATCTAAAGTATTTTCAATTCCTTATTATTTGAGGATCCTCTGCTGTTTCACTTAACTCTCCTAAACAACTCACTTTCTGGTCTCAATTAAATCTAACTGCTTTAACAGCATTTTAAGTGGCATATCTGTTGTTAATCAAGAGTGGCTATGAGGTCAAATTTGATGTGTGTTTAATCAAGATGCTTCAGAATATATTGTATATAATCTTTGAATCACTCTAAAGAATGTCAATGCTATTATCAGAGTTGAGGCTATGTCTCCTAGGAACATGTTGATAGAAGTTTAATAAATGTGTGTGCCTGTGTGCTTTGATATGCAGGGCCCTCTGAAATACAGTCCTCAGGGTAGGGGCTCCTCTTGTCTAAGAGTGGCATTACAGACCAATAATAAGTGTAAGTATTAATAATACCTTATAATATGCATGTGCTACATTTTAAAAATGCTTCCATATTTATAATTTCTTTTGATCTTCTTAATAACCTGTGGACTAGATAGGGTAATTAGAGACGAGAAACAGAGGTCTAGAGAGGTTAAATGATTTATCTAAAATTACACATCTAATTAGTGGTAGAGCTAAGAGTAGAACCCAGGTTTCTCCATACACAGGTCTTTGTGTTTCACTATGTTATAGCATACTACTTCCTTAATGTCTCTGAGACAAAGCAACCTGACGGTTGGACAGGTTACATCCCAACATTTTTCATTTCTTAAAACCCTTTGGATTTTAGTACAGAAAATAAATATAGGGCAATGAATTTTTAAAAAGCCATATGCTCCTTTGTATTTTTTCAGTCCATATGGGACCAATATATACATATTGACCAATGTTTCAGAAACTAGAGATTTATCTTCTTCCAGGAAAAGTTTCATTTGAGTAAAACAAAATAAATCTTCCAAAGGGTGAGGATCATTTAACCTACTCATAAGGTATTAAGTACAACATTGGGAATATAAACAGCATCTTCTAGGAGCTGAGACTTTGGGGGAATGGTCACCTCTTAGTTTAACATTCCTAAAAGTTCACCTGGAAGTACAAAACATTAGTATGAAAATGAACAGCTTCTCCTCCCCTCTCTTACTTCCCTCCCTCCCTCCCTTCCTTCATTTTTTCCTTCCTTTCCTTGTTATATATTTTATTTTAAGACAGGATCTCACTAAGTTGCTTAGAGCCTTGCTAAGTTGTTGAGGCTGGCCTTAAATTTGTGATCCTCCCATCTCAGCATCCCAAGCCACTGAGATTATAGGTGTGTGCCACCACGCCTACATAGCATCTTTTTTTTTTTTGAGAGAGAGAGAGTTTTTAATATTTATTTTTTAGTTTTCGATGGACACAACATCTTTATTTTATTTTATTTTTTTATGTGGTGCTGAGGATCGAACCCAGCGCCCCACCAGGCAAGCGCGCTATCACTTGAGCCACATCCCCAGCCCCATAGCATCTTCTTTTAATCGTGCAATCCAGGTTTCTTTCTGATTCTCCTGTACAGTTTGCCCAGGCTTACTTTGGTGCTTCTGTTCTCTGCACACATAAATCCACGACTTCAAGTGCTTACTAAAATCCTTCTTATTTTCCCCTCACTTTTTAGCACCCTTGAATTTAGAATGCATCTTAAAATCAAGGTCATCTTAGATGAAACAGAACACAGCAAACTGTTAAAAGTGTTTACCTATGTATTTTTTACATTTACTATAAGAATACATTACTTTTATAATGACAACAACTTTTAAAAATTTGACACAAAAATCTCATGTGGTTTATGCACCTGTCTCTTAGAACTAAAAGAGTACTGAGAATGTAATAACAACAACAATGGATTTCTTTTTTTCTTTTGGCTTTGAACTTGCGATCCTCCTGCCTCAGCCTCCCGAGCCTCTGGGTCATAATGGATTTCATAAGCCCCTACATATTAGCAATTGGCTTCATACTTCTGAGGTATTCCTCCCAGCAGTTAGCTGGGAATTATCCATGATGGGACCACTCCTTAGAGGTCCTTGATATTCACCATATTGTATGGTAATTGTTTACTTGATCATTTCCCCCCCCTCAGAATGAGAGCTCCTTGAAGGCAGGAACTATGCTCACTCATTTTTGTTCTCCCATGCCTAATGTAGAGTTGAACCTATCAAGTTCATAAGAAGTATGAATGAGGGACCTTCGGATACTCAATGTATTTTCAATGATTTCCCCCCCACATATATAATTTAATTTGTCTCTGGAAAGAATTTATTCTTTGCTAGGATATGGCTTGTTGGCTTTTCCTTTGTAAACAATGAATGCCAAGGTACAACCAAGAAATGTTATGCTAAAGAAGTGTCTTTATGGGGCTGGGACTATAGCTTAGTTGGTAGAGTGCTTGCCTTGCATGCATAAGACCCTGGGTTCAATCCCCAGCACCACCAAAAAAAGTTAAGAAAAAAACAAAAGAAGTGTCTTTATATTCTCCCCTGAGGCAACACAGCTTTAGCTTTCTGTTGTCAAATCTGTTGATCTGTGTAATTATTGTGCAAGTAAAGAAAGCCACTTTCCAGCTTGCTAATAAACTAAGCATAGTCATGCACCACTTAACAATGGGCATAAGTTCTGAGAAATGTGTCGTTAGGTGATTTCATCATTATATGAACATCACAGAGTGCACTTAATACAAACTAAGAAAGATGATAGAATCTTATGGGACCACCATCGTATATGTGGTCTGTCATTGACCAAGTCATTGTTACTGTGGAGCATGACTGTATTTTACTGAGGCAAGTTGTAAATAGAGGAAGTTTGAAATATTGTTTTAATTACTTAAATCTGAAGAAAAAACTTTGCCAGTGAAAATTTCTCTTCTGACCTTTAAATTATGGTATTATTTTAATATAGATGAAGTTTGTTTGGGGGAGGGTTCTCAGCTCTTAAAGTTCCATAGTCAAGAGCTAAAAATATTTTTATAGGATTTGGTACATGAATAAAAATAAAAAATACTGGCAACTTAGAAATGAAAGAAAATATTTGTCAACCATATATGTAATAAGGGAGTTAAATCCAGGATATATAAAGAACATTTACAACTCAACAA
The DNA here is from genome assembly GCF_021218885.2 of Marmota monax. Lineage (NCBI taxonomy): Eukaryota > Metazoa > Chordata > Mammalia > Rodentia > Sciuridae > Marmota > Marmota monax. Next base: position 18,980,174 of record NW_026692194.1, on the reverse strand, counting down.
CAACAAAAAACAACCCTATTTAAAAACAAACAAAGGACTTAATAACATTTATCCACAGAAGAAAGAAAGATGGCCAATAAGCATATAAAAAGACGTTCAGCATCAGCCAGGCATGGTGGTGCACACCTGTAATCCCAGTGGCTTGGGAGGCTGAGGCCAGAGTATTGAGAGTTCAAAGCCAGCCTCCACAACTCAGTGAGACACTAAGCAACTCAGTAAGAACTTGTCTCTAAATAAAATATAAACAAAGGGCTGGGGATGTGGCTTAGTGGTTAAGTGCCCCAAGTTCAATTCCTGGTAATAATACTGCTCAACATCATGGATCATTAGGGAAAATGCAAATCAAAACCACAATGAAATATTACTTCACAACTATTAGGATGACTATTGAGTATCGATAGTGGGAATGTAAAATGATGCAGCTGCTGTGGAAAATAGTATGGTAGTTCCTCAAAATATTAAACATGGAATTACCATATGGTTTAGAAAAAAAACATTTTTTTTGAACCACTATGGAACCCAGGAGAACTTAACCACTGAGCCACATCCCTATCCCTTTTTTTAAAAAAAACTTTTTTTTTTTAGGTGTAGTTGGACACAATACCTTTATTTTATTTATTTTTTTTATGTGGTGCTGAGGATCGAACCCAGCGCCTCTCATATGCTAGGCGAGTGCTCTACCACTGAGCTACAATCCTAGTCCCTCCCTTTTTATATTTTATTTAGAGACAGCAGCTCACCAAGTTGCTCAGGACCTTGCTAAGTTGCTGAGGCTGGCTTTGAACTCATAATTCTCCTGCCTCAGCCTCCTGAGCCACTGGGATTACAGGCTTGTGCCACCACACCCGGCTGATTAAAGAATTCAATAAAAATTGAAAAGAAGGAAATTCTGACATGTGCCATAACATGGATGGACTGTGATATTATGTGAAATAAGCCAGACGGATTCCAATTAAATGAGCTGCCTAAAGTGGTCAAATTCATATATACAAAAAGTAATTCTGAACTGGGTGGCATAACTGTAATCTCAGTGACTCAGGAAGCTGAGGCAGGATGGCAAGTTCAAGGCCAGCTATAGTAGCTTAGCAAGACCCTGTCTCAAAATAAAAATAAAAAGATCTGGGGGTGTATCACAGTGGTAGATTACCCCTGGTACTACTAAAATAAATTTATAAAGTTAGATAAATAGATACAGAAAGCAGAAGTGTAGTTTCCAGGACCCAAGGGAAGAGGGGAATAGGGTACTGTTGTTTAACAAGTAGTTTCAAGTTGGTTAGGTATGGTCGTACTGCAATGTGACACTAAATACCTTTGAGCTGTATATCTAAAAATGGTTAAAATAGAGAATTTTATGTTATATTTTTACTATAGTTACTTAGCACTTTGATATTACTTAGCACTTTAAAATTCATAATCACTGTCACCTGCATTTTCTTGTTTTTCATAATGACTCTTAGAGATAGGCAGGACAATCATTATTATCTTCATTTTACAGATGGGCAAATGAAATATCATTTAGTTTAAATGAATCATCAAGGGACACAGAGCTAAAAAGGGACAATGTTCAAATTAGGACCCAGGAACCTTGTCCAGTGCTCTTTCCTCTAAACCAATTTGCCTTTCCCTTTCACAGAAAGGTTCCTGGACCCTACAATGGATGCTGACATTGAATTCACTAGCGAATGCCCAACTTTGACTTGGCCTTCATGCGTAAAACCAGACTCTAAAGAACAATTTTGAAAAGGCTTTCTGGAGAATGTGGGCTGCCGCAGTCTGGCTGGGTACAATCAGGAGCCACTTGTCAAAAGAAACTAACTTTATTTTTAGAACCACACACACCAAACAAAACAGCCTCTCAGGAAAAACCCTCAGAGCCTCAACTGCCACCACCGGCTTTCCACAAGCCTCTCTCTCCCTCACAAGCTTCTCCCCACCTCCCACAATCCTCCTGCTCTTGAGGCCGATTGGCTGGGTCACGTGGGCAGAGCCAAAAAAGTCCCCCAATGAGCAGCTCCGTGGTCTGAAAGGGCAGGGAAACAGCCCAATGAGCATCACCGCAGAGGAGCCAATCAGCTAGATGTTGCTGGGGCCGAGGAGCCAATCAGCTAGATGTTGCTGGGGCCGCTGTGAGCCAATCATCAGCCGGCAGCTGGAAGTTTGCTGGCAGCTGGAAGTTTGCTGGGGCCCCTTCGGCTGTGGCTCTCAACATCTCCCCCTCTCTGTTTAAACAACAAGCATGTGGCTTAGGGACCATGCCTGCCTTAGGTTGTCCAATAGTACATATGGTCCTTAGGTTGGTACCATTGCAATTGGATCTTACCCGTCACTGACTACCTGTCCAGTATACAGCCACACCTGTGGAGAGGTCTTTGTACCAGCGGGGGGGTGAGGTTCTTTGCCTCACCTCTGTTGGCCCCCAAATTTTAGCTGGACGATCATGACAAGCAGAAGGGAGGAAGATACACCAAGCCAATTGACGGCTCCTTTTGGAAAAATTGTACCACCAATGACATCATCAGCAAAAATACCCCAACACTACCACAAGTCGCTGCACCAACAGATAGTTCACAATGCATACAGGTGAGCTCACAATGTGTCCAGGCAAGTTCTGCAAGCAGTTCAGTGATGTCTATTGTAGAAGCTGTAGATTGGTTTTATCTTTGACTTCACCAGCACTGGGATGAAGATAGGAATTCTGGCAATAATGGCTAAAGAAAAAATTATGTAACATTACAGAAGGCACTAAAAGAAAACAATTTTCTTAACAATTTACATTGTCTTCACCGGCACTGGGATGAAGATAGGAATTCTGGCAATAACGGCTAAAGAAAAAATTATGTAACATTACAGAAGGCACTAAAAGAAAACAATTTTCTTAACAATTTACATTGTCTTCACCGGCACTGGGATGAAGATAGGAATTCTGGCAATAATGGCTAAAGAAAATTTATGTAACATTACAGAAGGCACTAAAAGAAAACAATTTTCTTAACAATTTACATTATCTTTAAGAGAATTATTAAATATAATGAAAAGGAAAGGTGAAAGTAAACAAACAGATCTGTTAACCTTCTTTTTTGTTTACATATTAAAACAATCCTCAACAGTTGTTTACCCAATTAAAGTTAAACCATATAAATCACGTGAAAAAAAAATATTTGGATCCATTTTATCATGAGCGCTCATCATATATGATATATGGACATACATACATTCAAACATATAACACAAAACACAAGTGTGCACACATAATATAATACATACAACACATAACATTATAGTAAAGGTCTTATAACTTTTTACAGGTGAAATCTCCATTGCAATGTTTAAAAACTCTATAGTCAAAAAAAATAGAACTGATCAGCAAAACATTAACCTAGGTCTGTATGAGCTCAAAAAACAAAATAGAACTTCATGATATGGCAAAGGGCAATAATAAAATAGATATTGAAAAAAGCATCCTGGTTCTGTTGCAGATGTAAGAATAGCCAAACTGGAGTTTTGGATATCAGTTGTTATGGATTTGAGCCAAATCATCTTCTTTTTGGTCTGTAGAAATCGCTTTAGTTAATCTTTCTGGAATCCAAATCGGCTGCTGTTTATCCCTGTGGAAACACATAAACAGACCCCCGACTCCAGACAATCACTGGGTCAGGACCTTGGTTAATCTCTCTGGAATCCAAATCGGCTGCTGTTCTCCCTGTGGAAACACACAAACAGACCCCCGACTCCAGACAATTACTGGGTCAGGACCTTTCCATTGTCCTGTTAGAATATCCTTCCAAAGTACCTTGGGCTTATGCACATTTTTTGGACACATATGCCTTTCCGCAGCACTAAGTCCTGATGAATCCAAATTTAAAAAGTTTAGAGTAAAAAGGGTTATTTTAAGTTTATCTTTGGGGAATATATACCCCTTCCCAATTCCTTCTTTTTGCTTTAATAAGTACATTTTAATAGTTTGATGAGCTCTTTCAACTATGCCTTGTCCCTGTGGATTGTATGGGATTCCTGTTATATGAGTAATGCCAAATGTTGAGCAAAATTGTTTAAAAGAGGTAGAAGTATAACCAGGGGCATTATCTGTTTTTAACTGTTTTGGAACACCCACAGTGGCAAAATTTTGTAAGCAATGAGCTATAACATCTTTAGTTTTTTCTCCGGCATGAAGGGAGCCCATCAAAAATCCAGAAGAAGTATCAACTGTAACATGCAAATATTTTAATTTTCCAAATTCTGGCAAGTGTGTGACGTCCATCTGCCAAATATGGTTAGGTATCAATCCTCTAGGATTGACTGCAAGATTAACTGGTGTTAAAAAGGTCACACAATTTTGACATTGTTTTATTATTTGTCTAGCTTGTTCCTTAGTTATTTTAAAACGCTTTTGTAAAGTATTAGCATTGACATGGAACTTTTTATGAAAATTTATAGCTTCTTCTAGTGTAGAAAAAATATGTATGTCATGTGTAGTTTTATCTGCTAAATCATTGCCCAAACTAAGGGCTCCAGGCAATCCTGTATGTGCCCTGATATGTCCTATAAAGAATGGATCTTTTCTGTCCCAGATTAGACTTTGTATAGTGGAAAGCAAAGAGAAAACAGTAGAAGAAGGGGAAATCCTACCAGCATCTTCAAGAGATACTATAGCATTAACTACATACTGACTATCAGAAAATAAATTAAATACAGAATCTTTAAACATCACAAAAGCTTGTAAAACTGCATTAAGCTCTACCTTTTGAGCTGATTGTTTGGGTACTAAAAATGTAAAAGTTTGATCAGGGGTAACTACTGCTGCTGTACCATTATTTGACCCATCAGTGAATATATTTGGAGCATTCATGATAGGTGTTTTTCTTGTCATTTTTGGAAAAATTACAGGATGCAATGACCAAAAAGACAATAAAGGATTAGATGGTAAGTGGTTATCAAATGAAACATTACATTTGCACATGATTATTGCCCAAGTATTTAACTCATTAGCTAACTCATCAATTTGATTCATAGTATATGGAGTAATAATTTTATTGGGAGAAATTCCAAACACTCCCTTTGCTGCTTTTATTCCTTTGAGTATTAATTGTCCTACAGCCTCAGGATACCTAGTAAGAATAGTGTTAGGAGAATAAGATAAATGTATCCATAATAATGGACCTTCTTGCCAAAATACTCCTGTAGGAATATTTTTTGTTGGTAGTACAATAAATAATAAAGGCAAACTTATATCAATTCTATCCAAATGCATATTTTCCATATATGTTTCAATGATTTTTAATGCCTTTCTTGCTTCAGGCGTTAACATTCGGGGTGAATTTGGATCTGATGGACCTTTTAGGATATCAAATAAAGGTCCCAACTCTCCTGTTGGTATACCTAAATAAGGCCTTATCCAATTTATGTCTCCTAATAACTTTTGAAAGTCATTAAGTGATTTGAGTTGATCTACTTGTATTTGAATTTTTGGTGGACGGACCATGGTTGAGGATAATAGAACTCCTAAATAATTAATTGGAAAATTTAATTGTACTTTATCTATTGCTATCTCTAGATTATAATTTTTTAATAAGTTTGTAAGTGTGGCATAACATTCTAGCAATGTGTTTTTATCTTTGTGTGCTAATAATACATCATCCATATAGTGAAATATTTGTAGTTCAGGATTTTGATTTCTAAGTGGCTGGATTACTTTGTTAACATAAATTTGACACATAGTTGGGCTGTTAGCCATCCCTTGAGGGAGTACTTTCCATTCATATCTCTGATCAGGACCTTCATGATTCAGTGCAGGGATAGTAAATGCAAAACGTGGACTATCCTCAGGATGAATTGGAATTGAAAAAAAACAATCTTTAATATCTATAACTAAAACATACCAGGTTTTTGGCAAAGCAGACAACTGAGGAATCCCTGATTGAGCAGGTCCCATAATAACCATCTCATTATTAATGGCTCTTAAATCTTGCAATAATCTCCATTTACCAGATTTCTTTTTGATGACAAAAATGGGAGTATTATGGGGAGATACAGAAGGTTGTATATGTCCTTCCGCTAATTGTTGTTTGACCAGGTCATGGGCTGCTTGTATCTTTTCTTTAGTCAGGGGCCACTGAGGAACCCATACTGGTCTTTCTGATTTCCAAGTAATTTTGATTGTCTCAGTGGCCCTTTCTGAAAATCCAACCCATGTCTTTCTGTTCCTTGATCTATTTGTATTGGTGCTGCTATACCTTGTTCTTGTTTTTCTAATCTTTTTCCTAAAACCTTGTCTAGTCATAATAGTGGGTGCATTTTGGTTGATGTTATTTGTTAATGTCAAACCTAATTGATCTAGGACATCTCGTCCCCATAAATTTAAGGGAAGATGATCCAATACATATGGCTGTATAGTTCCTTCACATCCTTCAGGATCCTTCCAATCTAATACCATTGCACTTCTATGGGGATTAGTTGCCACTCCTAGGCCTCGAAGCGTTTGAGTGGCTTGTTGTAATGGCCAATGTTTTGGCCATTCTTGACGAGAGATGATGCTAAGGTCTGCACCTGTATCCATAGCCCATTAAATTCATGTCCTTGAATATTTAGTTTTAGCATGGGGCGAGAATCTAAATTTAAAGAAAGCATAGCCCAATCTACACCTGTGGAGCCTAATCCCTTGGAACCTCTTTCTACAGTACGACTGGAAAATTTATCATGTAGGCTGGGTATTATTAGTAACTGTGCTATTCTATCTCCTGGTGAAATTACTGATATACCCTTTGGAGAACTGGCTATAATTTTTATTTCACCTTCATAATCGGGATCAATTACCCCAGGACTTATCATAAGTCCTTTTAGAGTAGAAGAGCTGCGTCCCAATAATAAGCCTACTGTTCCTTTGGGAAGAGGTCCTTTCACCCCTGTGGGAATGATTTGAACTCCCATCTCTGGAGTTAGTACTGCTCTGGCGGAGGCGCAGATGTCCAACCCTGCGCTCCCTCTGGTTTGTCTGATGAGGGATCTGATGGACAATGTGTCCTGGGCACTACCCTGATGGGGTTGCTGGGTTCCTCCAGTGCTCCGTATATTTGTGGTTTTGGGCCCCGGAGCATTGGGCCCCCCTGTCCATTTTTTGGCAATGGAGCCCGATGCCTTTCTCCACGATATTGTGGATAAACACCTGGTCCTTGTTCGTTTTTTGATAATGGAGTACCCTCTATGGTGGTTTGAGAACAGCATTCATTAGCCCAATGTCTCCCTCTACAGCATCGTGGGCAAATACCTGGTATTCTACTCCTTTGATACCTAGTTTTGTTAAACCCTCCTCCAATGGGGCAATTCCTTTTAAAATGTCCTGTTTGTTCACAATTGTAGCATGTTCTTGGCCTGGCATCTAAAGCCTGTTTTACTGCAGCTGCCACAATTTGCCCTTGTTCATTAATGTCTCTGGCATCTAAAGCCTGTTTTAATGCAGCTGCCACGAATTGCTCTTGTTCATTAATGTCTCTACATAATTTAATATATGTGTTTAAATCTTCATGTTTCCATGGTCTAATGATATCTCTGCACCAACGATTCGCTTGCTCATAAGCCAGGTGTTTTAGTAATGGCATTGCTTGTTCTGTATTCCCAAAAACTCTGGTAGCTGTTTGAATAAGCCTATCTACAAATTCAGCATAAGGTTCATTAGCTCCTTGTATTACCTTAGATAATTGACCTTGTAAACCTCCATGTCCTTGTAAAGTCTTCCATGCCTTAATTGCATCTACAGCAATTTGTGCATATACACCAGGATCATATGCAATTTGTTGCTGCTGATCCTCATAAGGTCCCTTTCCTAACAACATATCTAGATTTCTCTGAGGATAACCAGCTGCTGCATTTCGCCTAGCCGTCTCCTTGCAAAATTCCTCATTGGCAACCTTCCATAACAGGTATTGTCCTCCATTTAGCACAGCTTTACACATATTAGCCCAATCTGCTGGCGTCATGTTCAAGTTGTTAATGGATTCGACCATGCTTACAGTGAAGGGTGCTTGAGGACCATAGGTTGTTACAGCCTCTTTTAGCTGCTTCACTGTTTTGAAATTTAAAACTTGGTAAAATCGCTGCCCTCCTGCCTCAAATACAGGGCATGTTAATATTTGAGATCTTGTCTCAGGATCCCAACTATCAACTGAGGGGGTTGGGGACCTCCCAGCATATGGAGGTGGCCTTGTTAGTTGGACACTTACGTCCTCTGGTGATAGAAAGGTGTTAGTAGCAGTCTCCTGTTGTAACTTTCCCCCTGATGGCTTTTTCTGTTTTACACTTTCTTTCTCCGTCTGACTAGCTTGAGAGGCCTTCTCTTTTACTTGAATCTTTTCCTCTGTCTGACTAACTTGAGAGACCTTCTCTTTTACTTGAATCAATATGTCTTCTCCTTCCTCTACCTTTGTCTGAACTGAAGGCTTTGGACTAAGCAAACAAGATATGAATGTCCACAATGGCAATGTGCCAACTGGCAGAGTCCCTGGGCTTTTCTTTTCTATTCTTTTTAAATCTTCACCATGATGGTTCCATTGTGATATATTTAACAACTCCTCCTTAAAAAGCCATGGGCTACATTTTTGGATTGTATCAACGTATGCCCTGATTGTTCTTGATTTTACTGAGATGCCTCCTTCCTCTAACAATTTACTTAACACTCTTTCAGTTTGTTTTTTACTAATTTCTGATCCCGTATTTCTACTATAATACAACCCAACAAGATAACGCCTAACAAAACTGAAACTGAGTGAAACAAAATTGGAACAACACAAAATCATTATAATAGCCTCCTGAAATGTCCATCCGTCCTTTCTCCCTATCTGTTCCTCAGATGTGAGCGGTTTTTCTTCCATCTTACACATCTCCAGGGACAGGCAACTTAAAACAAAAGTGAAACAAAATAACAAAAGAAGAATCTTAAAATGGCTACCCATCCTCTCGCCCTGCCCTCAGGGGCGAGCAGTTCACTTACCCTCAGTCGCTCCCCATGCGAGCCACCAAATGCCGCAGTCTGGCTGGGCACAATCAGGAGCCACTTGTCAAAAGAAACTAACTTTATTTTTAGAACCACACACGCCAAACAAAACAGCCTCTCAGGAAAAACCCTCAGAGCCTCAACTGCCACCACCGGCTTTCCACAAGCCTCTCTCTCCCTCACAAGCTTCTCCCCACCTCCCACAATCCTCCTGCTCTTGAGGCCGATTGGCTGGGTCACGTGGGCAGAGCCAAAAAAGTCCCCCAATGAGCAGCTCCGTGGTCTGAAAGGGCAGGGAAACAGCCCAATGAGCATCACCGCAGAGGAGCCAATCAGCTAGATGTTGCTGGGGCCGAGGAGCCAATCAGCTAGATGTTGCTGGGGCCGCTGTGAGCCAATCATCAGCCGGCAGCTGGAAGTTTGCTGGGGCCCCTTCGGCTGTGGCTCTCAACAGTGGGCAAAACAACAGAGGCAGAAATCATTAATTAGGGATATCTTTCCCCCACCACAACAATGATATCATGGAGGGCAAAACAGAAATATTGGGACTGAAAAACAGCCAGGAAATGCTTGACAGTCATTTGTCAATTCATTATGATAGCTCTAGCTCCTTTTAAACATTTTTTTAAGGGACAGTATCTTGATGGACTGGAATTAAATTCATTTGTAGGCTATTAGATGATTCTTGAGAATGTTTTTATTGTGGTTAAAAAAGAGTTTTATAGTTACCATGGAATATAATTTGATCTGTGTCTGATGGCCTCCTTGAAAAATAGTTAGAATATTAAAAAAACATAGAGGCACAAAGACAGTAACAAAACAGAGTTTTATCATACAACTATGTGTTTGCATTATTAATTCAATCTCATAAAATCTTTCCAGTAAATTAATTATGGCTAAGGATTAGAAAGGACTGTAAAGCAAAAAAAAAAAAAAAAAAAAAAAAACTGCAGAGGAGTCATAGGCAGCTGTTCTTTAAGAATGAAACACTGATTTTTATTTTTAAGTATCCAACAAACAATACTGAAGCACAGCCTCAAGAATTTTAATCCTATATTGTTGGTGGACTATGAGGTTTTATTCTGTATACTGAAGGACAATGCCTATTATATAACATTAATATATTTTAGTATTTGGGGATTATTTTTATGGCAGGCTTGAAAGCTGAAATTTTGTGGTAACAAAAAGTTTGAAAATTGTAAATTTAATAATAATTACATAAGAACACAAAAGAATTACTTCAAATTTTTATTGGAATATGGGGATGTTTTTCTGTCCCTATTGACCATACTTCTCCTTTTGGGTATTTTTCATACTTTCTATAATGAAATAAAATAAATTTTATTTTAAAAATAATGATAATTAAGGGCTGGGAATGCAGCTCAGTGGCATAGTGCTTGTCTAGCATGCACAAGGTCCTGGTCTTTTTTTTTAATGTATATTTTCATTTGTAGGTGGACACAATACCTTTATTTTATTTTCATGTGGTGCTGAGGATAGAACCCAATGCCTTACGTGTGCCAGGAGAGCGAGTACTCTACCACTGAGCCCTAGCCCCAGCCCAAGTTCCAGGTCTTAATCCCCATCACCACAAAATAAACAAACAAAATAATGGTAATTAAAGAATCATACAGGTCAGGTGTGTTAGTCAGCTTTTGTTACTGTAACAAATACCTGAGATAAATCAATTCAGAAGAGAAAAGGTTTGTTTTGGCTCATGGTTTCAGAGCTTTCAGTCCATGATTCTGTTGCTTTGGGCATCATGGCAGAACACTTGGCAGAAGATGACTATTCACCTTATAGTGGCCAGAAAGCAAACAAAAATAGAGGAAGGGGACAGAGTCCCAATATTCCCTTCAACAGCACACCTCACTGATCTAATTTCTTTCTATGAGGCCTGCTTACTAAAAGTTCCACCACTTCCCAACAGGGCCTTGGCTGGGGAACAAGCCTTCGACACCTGGCCCTTGTGGGAGACATTTAAGATCCGAACTATAACCAAGACATTGGGATGATTTATTTATTCATTCATTCATTTATTTATTTATAATTAACTGAAGGAAACAAAAAGGTGAATAATTTATTTTCAAGCTTTCAAATGAGTAAATATATTCATTCCATTTATAGAAGAGAAGAGCAAAGTCCTAAAGAGTGAAGGGCTTGGACTAAGATCATTCAACTAAATGGGAGAATGACAAGAAAACCCAAACTCAAATATCATCTGTACACCATGATTAGCTCTGGTTTGATAAGCTTGTATATAATTAAAAAAGCTTCTACACGACAGAAGTATGCTTTATTTGCTCTGAAGCACCTTTTGTTTTAATGATTTTAAGATCATAGTTCATGGGCTACAAGTAAATCATGCCTGCAATAAATTTCCATGCATGTTTTGTAAAATTTTAAAGTATCATTTTATCTCATCATTCATGTGTGCATTTTTGTGGAGGGTGGACACTGGGATTGAACCCAGGGATGCTTTACCACTGAACACATCCCAGCACTTTATATTTTTTTATTTTGAGACAGGGTCTCACTAAGTTGCTTAGGGCCTTGCTAAATGGAGAAGGCTGGCCTTGAACTTGTGATCCTTCTGTCTCAGCCTCCCCAGCTGCTAGGATTACAAGCATGCACCCTCATACAGTACCTATGACAAAGTATGTTTTGCTGGTACCTGCGAGGTCCCTCAAGTCATCCCCCATCCTATTTCTGTTAAGGCCCCATTTATCCTCTTTCTCCTGTTGGTTTAGCTATTGCTAAAAACCATGACTATAGGTCCCAGTTTGAAAATAAATCTCACTTCCTTAAAGTTGTCTAGCTTCCTACATATGACCCATCAAATCAATACTAATATCATCTACCATTTATTAAGTGAATATCATGTACCAGTCACTTTGTACCTAATATTTCTGATCCATGACATAAACTTTGACTACTTCTGCAACTTCATTTTTCCAGTGCCCTCTTATTCATCTCATACATGAGCTCATAAGTCAGAAAACTATAGCCTATGGGCCAAATCTAGCCTGTTAACCTGTGTTTGTATGCCCTGAGTTTTATATTTTAAAAAATGGTTGAAAAAAATAAAAAAACATTGGTGGCATGTAAAAATTATATTAAATTCAATGTCTAATATCCACAAATCTTTTATTTCAGTAGAGCTAACTCTCATTCATTAGGTATAACAATGGCTACTTTTATGAGTCCATTTGACTGTTTAGGGTGCCTAGTTTAAACATTATTTCTGGATATGTCTGTAAAGATGCTTTGGAAGAGTTCAGCATTTTAATCAGTAGATTTAGTAAGGAAGATTGCCCTCACCTATATGACTGTGCATCATCCAACCAACTGAGAGTCTGAATACAAGAAAAAAGTGGAGGAAAGACACACATGCTCTCTACTTGAGCTGGAACACCCATCTTCTTCCGCCCCCGGACATTAGTGCTCTTGGTTCTCAGGCTTTTGATCTCAGAGTGGGACCTACAGGGTCAGCTCCTCAGTTCTCAGGCTATCAAGTTTGTACTGGAACTACACCACTGGCTTTCCTGGGTTTCAAGCTTGCCTTCTTAACCTCTATAACCATGGGAATCAGTTCCTCCTTAATATCCTGCTGGTTCTGCTTCTCTGGAGAATTCTGATAGATACAGTGGTTGTCTGTCTATGGCTAATGTCAGAGTTGAGTAGCTGAAGTCATATGACCTACAAAGTCTAAAATAATTAAAGTCTAAAATATTTGTGATCTGACCCTTTATAGAAAAGTTTGTCAACTCCTATTCTAGCTTAACAAACTGATTCCTATAATCATTCTCTTGTCTTCATGGAATGCTTTTGTTTTTTAATTATTTCCTTTTATTCTCTTGGATATCTTCATATTTCTCTAGGTGATTTTATACAAATTAATGGTATTGCATTTGATATATACACTGATGATGCCCAAATTTATATTTTCAAACCTAACCTTTGCCCTGAACTATTATATTACTAGTTGAATATAATAAATATCTCAAACCCAAATATGTTGAAGTTATACTCTAGATGAGTTCTCTTAAACCAGCTCTTGCCACTGCTCCATTTCAGTTGATGGCAACTCCATCTTTGCTTTTTTTCAGGCCAAATACCTTACTTATTGAAGTACCTTAGTACTTTTTTTACTCCTTTCTTTTTCTTTTCTTTTTTTGGAGGTAGGAGGGTAACCACTGAGCAACATCTCCAGCCCTTTTTATTTTTATTATGAGACAGGGTCTTGCTAAGTTGCTTAGGGCTTTACTAAGCAATGAAGTTGCTGAGGCTGGCTTTGAACTTGTAATCCTCCTGCCTCAGCTTTCCTAGTTGCTGGGAATACAGGTGTGTGCCAGTATACTTGATTTTTACTCCTTTGTTTCATATTTCACAATCTATTTCCAATGACTTCCTGTCTAAAGTCTGCATTCTCTCTCATCAGTTGCCTCTCCAATCTCATTCCCTACTTCTCTTCCCTCATTTACTTTTCTCTAAGGACCCTGAACTTATTTTTATTCCTCAAACACTCCAGGCACAAGTCTACTTAAGGGCCTTTGTGCTTGCTGTTCCCTCTACCATATTAACCCCTGTTAACCCCAGGCTCGTTCTCCACTTTCTTCAGATATTTAGTGTTTTTCTCCTTGTCATTGTCTTTTTTTTTTTTTTTTGGAGTCTCATATATAGTAAGTGAGCACAACCACTGAAATATATAGCCTTAGCTCCCAGAGTCGCTTTCTTAGTGAGACCTTCCATGGCTTTCTTATTTACAATGTTAAGTTCACATTCATTGTTTTAATTCTTCTTTCTTAGCACTTACCACTAGTTAGATAAGTATTCACAACTCTTCTTTATTGTCTATACAAGAATGCAAATTCAATGAGAGCAGCAATCTTCAAGTATTTTTTTACTTCTACAAACCCAGTTCCTAGGAAAGTACTGGCCACATAGATTGGTAACTATTTGTGGAATGAACGCATGAATGAGAATATTCTGCTCAAGGGCCTCTTCCATTAACCTTTTTCTGAAGCACCCAGGCTGAGTTCTCTCCCCTTTCTCTGTGTGGACATCAATTACTGTACTTTCACACTGCAGAAGAATGCCTTATTTGACATATGTGTTTCCCTTCCCAGCTGAAGTTGATTCATTTTTGTATCCTAGTACCTAACACAACTCCTGAAACATGACAAATGCTCATTTAATGTTTTCTAAGTTAATAAATAACTGTTCAACATTAGAAAGTGTTTTTATTTTTCAAAATATTCTTCTCAGAAATCTGTTTAAATAGTGAATAATAACGGAATTGGAATTTGATGAAAAACATAATGATGAAATTATTCAGGACTATACCTACTTTCAATCGTGAGCCTACCACAGGTGGCTCTGGGTTTTACCAAGGCACTAGAACTATATGCCACATGTCACAGAACATGATATCAGAGGCCTCCTGGTCACAAATCAAGGTGCATTGCCTTGCCTAATGATATTCTGGCTCCACAGCTTACTTATTCCCTAAATTAAGACTACTGGCATGTGGAGAAAATCCCTATTTTTTGTTTGTTTTCAATCAAGACCTATAAGACCTGCTAATTAGTGAAGTGGAAATGATTAAAGGTCTTTAATCACTGTTAGAATGAAAAATGTTTTGATTGTTTTCCTGCCTCTAATTAACCTTTCTCCATCCATGTCCAGGAAATTGTCACAAGGCAGCTAAATAAAAATATTGCAGTTGTTCTTGAAAAGTCGGTATTTACTAGAAGATCACGACAGACAAAGCTGATGGTGGTATTTAGTGGGGATGGCAGACGCTTTAGCAACACATTTAGAAATCGGATTGTGCAAGGGGGGAGGTCGGCAAAGGAAGCCTGCCTTCAGGCGCTTTCTAGTCTAGTCAGAGGTCACTAGTAAAATTAGATTGGAATTAAACATTGTTTTTGATCATCTTTCATTGTAAGTGACTTCATGTACATGTCCTTACTTGAGGCTCATGACATGCTTGTAGGATAATAGAAACATTATCCCTAGATCACCGATGGGGATCATGAGACAGCAAGAGAAGTGACTTGCCTGTCAGTGACTGCTTAGAATGAGAACTCAGGTGCCTCTTCAATTCCTTCCACTGGCATTTTCTTCCAAACTATCTTTTGCTTGCTTCAAGGCTTTTGTGTACTTGTTTTACTTTCATGTCTACAGCAATATTTTAGATGGCAATGATATGAAGTATCTGTGCTCAGCACTGAGGCTGACTCAAAGAAGTATACAAAGAAGGATAAAACACAGTCCTTATCCTCAATGTATTTATAGCCTACTTGGGAGAATGACATTCTAAACAGAAATATTAATGTTGTAAAGTGAAAAGCATCAGGCTACAAAAGTGTGTATGCTGAAAATATTATACATTTTTAATTTTTAAAAAAGTTTTTTTTTTTGCATGGCTGGGGATCAAACCCAGGGTCTTGTGCATGTTAGGCAAGTGCTCTACCACTGAGGCACATCCTTAGTCCTTGATAAAAATATGTATAGTATCTGTAGCAGAAAAACAGACTATTCACTAATGCTACTTGGGAGCAAAAGCATGTAGCTTCTTTACTTTTCTTAATTTATCCAATTTCCTGCCCTTTCATTAAAATTGGTCAAATATATCAGATAAATAGTCATTTCAAAGTTCAATTCCCTAATAAGACTATTTCTTCCCCTGCTTCCTCCTTCTCAGAATGGCTGAGTACTTTGGGCACTTTCCAAACTTCATGGTATTGGGTGAGGGCTGGTTTTCACTATAGGCAGTTTGTCCTGTTCAAGTACACTACATGCTCCCCAACTAACGCTTGGCTAATTTTTAGATTCCCCCTGGAGAAGTCCCTTTACCTTACCAGTGGATCCCAGACTCACTTGGGATTGCTACTCTGCTTCGTCTATTTAGTCACACCCCACTAGGCTCTGCTATGGCTCAGGCCCCATCCTTCTTCTAGAATGGGATCTTCCTGAGCTGAAGTCTCCTCCCAGTTTTCTTAGGGGAGCAGGACTAAGACTTCTTTCTCCTTGAGTTTACCCCTCCATCTCTCTAACATTCTTTTTCCTGGCAGGACTTTAGTCCATGGAGAGTGGTCAGATATATATGCCTAACTATCTACATTCCCTTTCTCCATTTTTTTCTTTTTCCCACTATCCCCTGATTCAACCCCCATCCCAAGATATATTTCCTGCATCTTGAGATTTCTCTACTCCTGGCTTTTTGTAAAACTTTATGAAGTGATGGCTCTATTTTATGTTTGTAGGAAGCAGTCATTAAAGAATTATTTGCTCTGATCTCAAAGATTGACTGCCAAACTATTAATATCTGCTCAAAAATATTATTTTGAAAGTAAAAAAAAATGAACATTCATTCTTTTCCCACTCCATGTTTTCCTGTTCTAAGAATCTCAATCATCTAAGGAAAAATTTATTGCTTCATATAGGATGAGGAGTGGTTACACACAAGGAAGTATAAAAGAGAAAATCTCATTAATATATTTCAAAAATATTTTTCTTTTTACGTATGCATACAAAAATAATCTGGGAAAATATACACCAAAATGTATTTTAATAACATTAAAATGTTAATAGTGGGTGGTTGCTCTTTAAGTTATTTTATTTTAATGTCTCCTTGTATTCTCTGAATTTCAGAAAGTGCATATGTACTAGTTTGTAAATAGGAAAGCAAAGAAATGATACCCATTGGCTGGGATTGAGGTAGAGGTTCAACAGCACAGAATAATACTCAATAATAATTCTCAAGCCTGTCCCAAATTAATTGCTAAATAAGTGATAATAAGTCTTCTTTAATTGAGACATAATTCATATATGAGAAAACCAGTCTTTTCAAGTGTACATTTCAGTGTTTTCTTGTATATTTACAAAGTTGTACAATCATCACCACTAATTCCCAAACTTTTTCATCATCCCCAAAGAAATCCCCATACCCATTAGCAGTCACTCTCCCTTCCCTTTTCCTCAGCCCCCTGGCAACCACTAATCTACTTTCTGTTTCTAAGGATTTGCCTATTGACATTTCATGTAAATGGAATCACACAATATGTAGTCTTTTGTGTTGGTTTCTTTCACTTAGCATAAATGTTTTTAAGGCTCATCTATGTTGAGTCATATGTTTCTTGGTCTCTTTTCATGAAAAGCTTTTCACTCAATGGTGTAATAATACTCATACTGTCCCTTGACTTTGCTATACTGTCCATATGGTACAAAAAATATTTTTTCCACCTACCTTTTGCTCCAAAGTTGCATTGCCTGTGCTTTGGATAGGCTCAGTGGAACAGAAAATTCATCACAATGAACAATCAAAAAGCTATATTTGACTTTGGGATACATTATAATATGTAGATGGAGAACAGGGAAAAAAGCAGGGATATGGATAGGTCCAGTGATTTAGTTTTCTAGGAAGCTAAACTTGATATTATTTAAAGCTTATAGGGAACATAGTGTGAACATAAGCTGAAGATTATAGATTTTTAAAAAATATCTTTATTTTGTTTGTTTATTTTTTTGTGGTGCTAAGGATCGAACCCAGTGCCTCACAGGTGTGAGGAAAGCGCTCTGCCACTGAGCCACAACCCCAGCCCAAGATTGTAGATTTTTACCTTGTAAACAGAGTGAATCCATTCTGTTTATTAATAATCTACTCATTTTATTGTGGATAATAAACTTTCTCAGGTGAACATTAACAACACTGGACAAATAAAATGTGTATATATACTTTTGAATGTTTCTTATTTCTTCCTATTTCTAAGTACTGCTAGATATTGGTTATATGTTCATGTAGGATATGAAATAAGCCTAGTTTCCTGCAATTCTACAGGGTAAGAACATAAAGGTCAATCCAAGTCAGTAGTCTTTAATCTTTTGAGTGTGGTGTCAGATTTTCTCCTTTGAATCTCTGATGAGAGTTCAGGCCCCTTTTCTGAAAAATATTAATTATAATTTTTAAGGTTATACAAGTCCCTTGAACTATTCAATGTATGTAGAGTACCTCAGCCAGCATAGGCTGCTATTATAAAATACCACAGACTAAGTGGCTTAAACAAACACTTATCACAGGTCTAAGGGCCGGGTGAGGACCCCCTTCTAGGTCTGTAGAAAGCTGTCATCCTGTTGTGTCCCCAAATGGTGGGGAGAGAAAATTCTTTCATGCTTCTTCTTATAAAGGTATTAATCTCATCATGAGAGTTCTGACCCAATGTAACCAACTAATATAACCCAAATTACTTCTTAAAGGCACCAAATCCCATCACACTGGGGTTATGGATTAAACATATGAATTCTGATGGCAGTAGAGGTGGAAGGGACAAAAACATTTAGTCTGTTGCACAGATAGTCCCCAGATTGAGACTTCTGCTTTAGGAAATTTCCCCTCTTTATTACACACTAGAGTTTCAACTTTAGATTGCAATCCTGTCTCTCATTATGATGAACTGGGCCTTTGAATTCCCGTTGGCCCTACAAAGAAACCTGTATGTCCACCGAATCCTATTTTAGGAGCAGGGGACACCCCTAAGTGACTCTGTACTACACCATGCAGATAAGGTAAGGAGGAAGAAGTGAAAAAATAACAAGGGAGATGAGAATTTTGACATCATTTCCTTAAATGTTACTGCATTATACCCTGCATGCATCCCTATGTAATGGTTAATTTGAATTGTCAACTTGATTGGATTAAGAGAAGCCAATGATTAAGAGGCTTATGGTTGTGTCAGTGAGAGTGTGTCCAGGAATGACTGGCTGAAATGGAGACCCTCCCTAAGGATGGGAAGCACCATCCAATAGGATGGTGGCTTGGATGGAATAAAAGTTGGAAGAACAAGGAAGCAGCAGCAGAGGCAAGCTCTGTTCTTCTTGAACAGGTTCTTGGTTGCTGTTCTGTTCATCTGAGGCTATCGGACTCTCACTTCTTCCACTTCTTCACTCTTCCAAAGTAGGCCTCTGCCAGTGATTCTCCAGAAGCCTTTAGTCTCAGACTAGGGTAGCACCATTGATCCCTCATGTTCTGGGGCTTCAGCCTCTTGGACTGTGCAGCTACTGATTCTTCCAGATCTCCAGCCTGCAGATGGCCATTGTGGATTATACAGCTTCTGGATTCATGAGCCAACCTAATAAATCCCCTTTTTATAATTATATTTCCTGTTGATTCTGTTCCTCTAGAGAACTCTGAATAATAACTCTGATTTTATCCTTGCTCCTCAACAGAGCATCTGTCCCTATTGAGTAGAGTCAAGTGGGCCCTTTAGCATGGGTTGTAGGAAGATTTTTGGTAAGCAGTGGCTGCCTCCATCCAGATTCATGAATACAGTAAGGGTAGATTCAAGTCAGAAAGAAAAAAGTGAACCTGGAGGAAAAGAGTAAACATCTGGAAGACATGAACTTGAACCTGAGCAGAAGATCTTTCTGAATGGATAGCTCAAGTTTTTTCATTCCCCTTATTTTGGAGTCTGGCAAAGCTCAAGTGTGTTAATCTTTAAAACATTATGTAAGTTAAGCTTTTGTTTAGTATTGATTCAGGGAAGAGAGGAGGGCATTTTCTTAAGTGAAAAAGTAAGAGGAACTCTGTTTTATTCAGTATCTGCTTTGATTTGTCCTATTTATATGTAATCCTTTCTGCTTTACTTTTGCCTGGCTTCTAGGAGTGGCTAGATGGGTGTATCATCATGTCTCCTTGGTAATCAGGTTGAAAGATTCCTTCTTCATTATAGCTCACAGAAGAATATGCAGATCCATATTGTCTGTAGGAGACTCAGATGGGTCTAAATACCTGACCTTCTTCTGAATATTGAGTTACAGGTGATGTTTGAGCAAGACACAGCAGCACTGAGAACTTCTAAAGGGCTCTGATGTCAAAAGATACTATTTTCAGCTTTTATACATACCAGTAATGAATTGGCTGAAAAAGAAGTCAGGAAAACAATTCCATTCACAGTACTCTCAAAAAAAAAATAAAAAAAATAAACAAGTAAATAAAAAATGCTGGGGATAAATCTAATCAGGAAGTGAAATTCTCTACAGTGAAACCTACAGAACACTGAAGAAAGAAATTGAAGAAGACACTAAAAATGGAAAGATCTTCCATGTTATTGGACAGACAGAATTAATACTGTTAAAAAGTCCATATTTCCAAAAGTGATATACAGAGTCAATGAAATCCCCACCAAGATACCAAAGACATTCTTCACAAAACTAGAAAAGAACAGTTCCAAAATTAATGGAATTTTACTCAGTGGACAAATAAAAGACCCAAATAGCCAAAGCAATTCTGAGCAATAAGAGCAATGCTGTAGACATCATGATTCTCATCTTCAAATTATAAATGATTTTATTCTCTTTTATTGCTGAGTATTATATATATATATATATATATATATATATATATATATATATATACCACATTTTCTTTATCCATTCATCTACTGATGATCATCCAAGTTCAAACAGAACTTTTTTAAGAGAAGAAATACAAATGGCCAAAAATATATATAAAAAATTCAATATTTTTTAAAGTTCAACATCTTTAGCAATCAAGAAATGTAAATCAAAACCACACTGAGGGGCTGGGGGTTGTGGCTCAGTGGTAGAGTGCTTGTCTAGCATGTGTGAGGCACTGGGTTTGATTCTCAGTACTGCATCTAAGTAATAAAAAATAAAGGTCCATCAACAAATAAAAAATATTTTAAAAAATCACACTGAGATTTCATCTCATTCCAGTTAGAATGGTGATCATTAAAAATAAGAAAAATAATAAATGCAGGCAAAAATGTGAGGAAAAAGGAACATTTATACACTGTTAGTGGAACTATAAATTAGTACAACTACTAATTTATAGGATCAGTATGGAGGTTCCTCAAAAGATTATGAATTAAAATACAAAATTAAACTCATGCATATCCATGTTTATAGCAGCACAATTCACAACAGTCAAGATATGGAATAAACCTAGGTATCTTTCAACAGATGAATAAGAACGGATAAAGAAAATGTGGTATATATATATATTCAATGGAATTTTACTTAGTCATAAAGAAGAAAAAAATGACTCCATTTGCAGGAAAATGGATATCACTGGAGAACATGCTAAATGAGATAAGCCAGACTTAGAAAGTCAAAGGTTGTGTTTCTCTTATATGCAGAAGCTGGAGAGAAAAGAGGGGATAAAAAGGTGGGGGAACCTCATGAAAATAGAAGTGTGACTGGTAGAGTACAGAAAAGGGATTGCGGGAGGCAAGGGGAGGTATAAGGGAATGAACTAGACCAACTTACGCTGTGTACGTGTACAAATATATCATAATGAATCCTACCATATTATGCATAATTATAATGTACCAATAAAACTTTTTTAAATCTGAAAAAGAATGCTATTTTTAATTATCAGACATTGTTTTTAGTATAAATAAGTATGGTAATGTCCATCTATATAAAATCTACTCCAAGAGAGTTTGTCAAGAAAAACATTGACTTGTATTTTGACAAGTTTTAAAATCATTCTTTAATCCTCATCTTTCTTTTTTCTTTTTTGGTATTGGGGATTGAACTCCTCAACCACTGAGCCATATCCCAACCCTTTTTATTTTTTAGTTTGAGACAGGGTCTTGCTAAATTACTTAGGGCCTTGCTAAATTTCAGAGGCTGGCCTCAATCTTGTAATCCTTCTGCCTTGGTCTTCCAATTGCTGGGATTCCAGGCATGTATCACTGTGCCTGGCTCTAGTCCTCATAGTTTATTATTACTATCTTGAAGTACTTTTTGTATTTGACTTTGGGGACATCCTGCTTGTCTGGCTTCCTACTATTTCACAGGTGGTTCCTTTTCTATATCCTTTATGTTTTCTCCTCATCTTCCCAAGTCTGAATGCCAAATATATTTGTTAAAAAATATTGGTGCTCTGTCCCTCCTCTTGAGAAATTCTGATTCCATTGATCCTGGCTAGAGTCTAATATATATATATATGTTTTTAAAGCTCACTGAGTGATTCTTAAGAGCAGCCAGGATAGAAATTAGAAATTTTAATCTATTTGTTGGCTATACTCAAATTTATATCTCTAGCCTGTACCTCTAAGAATGCCAGAATATTTCCAACTCCCAATATTTCCAACTTGATATCACTACTTGGATATCAAAAAATAAAGGTCCATTAACAACTAAAAAAAATATTTTAAAAAAATCACACTGAGATTTCATCTCATTCCAGTTAGAATGGTGATCATTAAAAATAAGAAAAATAATAAATGCAGGCAAAATGTGAGGAAAAAGGAACATTTATACACTGTTAGTGGAATTCTAATAGGCTTCTTTTTCTAATATTTATTTTTTAGTTTTTTTAGGTGGATACAATATCTTCATTTTACATTTATGTGGAGCTGAGAATCGAACCCAGTGCCTCACGCATGCTAGGTGAGTTCACTACCAC
The DNA here is from genome assembly GCF_021218885.2 of Marmota monax. Taxonomy (NCBI): domain Eukaryota; kingdom Metazoa; phylum Chordata; class Mammalia; order Rodentia; family Sciuridae; genus Marmota; species Marmota monax. Next base: position 18,957,753 of record NW_026692194.1, on the reverse strand, counting down.
TTGAGCCATATCCTCAGCCCCAGGCTTCTTAAACATACTTGGATCAAAACTAAATTCCTGATTCCCCCACTTCATGCCTCCTTCTTCCATAGGCCTCCCTCTTTGAGTCATTGTGGACTCTTCTGTTCTTCTCCATTCTATATCCAAACCCTTGGCAAATCCTGTTGGCTATGTCTTCAAAATATATCCAGAATCTGGCTTTGGAGTGTTAAGGGCTTTGGAGAAATATAAAGCAAGGCAAGATAGATAAGAAATGCAGAGGAGCAATTGCTATTTTATTAATCTAATGGTGGTCAGGAAGGACTCACAGTAAGAGCAGAAAGAAGTATGCAAAATAAGCTATAAGGATAGAAAAGGGGAGAAAATTCAAGCTAGAGGGAAGCCGAAGAAAATCATATTTTCCTTTCAATATATTTTCAATATTAAGCTTTAGCCCACTGAAATATTTCTAAACTACTACAGCTCACCTGTGTTTTGAAAATTTTTGGAAGTGGTATGAACAGATTGCTCTTGCCCAGACATGCTTGTGACTAAACAGCTGTCTCTCTGGCCTATGGAAGTATGTATCAAGTAGCTAAGAGGATGGACCCCAGAGTTAGATGCATATGTGAAAATCCCAACTCTACTATGTGTATGTTTGTATAATCGAGGACAATTCATTCCCCTATTCTATGCCCTAGATCCTAAAACCGTAAATTAGGTATGATCATAGCAGTTTGAATTTCAACTAGGACATATCTATCCATGCTTTATGTTTTCACTGGCTGGCCATATCAGATGATATTTTCAATATCATCCTTACATAAAAGTGTTTATTTCATGGGGGTATTTGTGGTATTAAGTAAGGTAAGTACTCATTATCACTCTATTTCTTATTATTAGAAATAGAGTGATAATGAGTACTTTATTAGTATAATCTAAATAAGGTTTGGCAAACTATGGCTTGTAGGCTAAACCCAGGCCCCTCTCCATGTTAGTCTTTGGAAGTAAAGGTTTATTAGCACACAGCCTTACAGATTCATATGTGTATTGTCTATGGCTGCTTACAGACTGCAAAGGCAGAGTTCATTGGCAGAGATGAGCTGGCCTCTTCAGTGCGAGTTTGGTGACTGCTGTACTAACCAAGGATTGAATTCTACTTCGTATCTTCACTAAGTAGTCTAAGTATCCTTGTTTTGTATCCAGCTACTAAGATTTTTGGTCTTTTGGTCTTCTCCCAAAGCCAAACAAATATTAATTAAGAAACAGTTCCAGGTTTTCTTTTCAAAATACTGACATTATGGCATTATGAACTATAAGTTCTTTATAGTACAGAAAGAAGTTGCACTTTGTTAAATTTTTTCAGAGCACTTTACTAGGAATCTATTTGGAAGTAAAAAATTTCCTTCTCCATCCCAAGATGAGGGTGTTTAGGATGGGGACCCTCAATTAACTCTGAGAGCAAATTCCCTTAATAAAAAGCCTTCTATGGACATGTGTCATTCAATGAGATGCATGTGTATATTTTCTGTTTTCTGCTTGACCTCCAGCCTTCCATCTTGTGTCAACCTTTACCTTTCAATGAAAGGCCAAGGCAGGGAATTTTTTAAAAAGAGTTTCCAGAGAAGGCAGAGGAAGAATTTATTGCCTGCCTGAGTGGGACTCAGGATCAGACTACCCTTCACAGCACCTGAGTCCTTCAAAAAATTATCTGGGGCTTTGTTTTGATTTTGCTTCTTTAGAGTCAGTGCTTTAGTATTCTAGTATTTTTATTTGTTTATTTATTTATTTAATCATCTTTTTTTAAAAAGTGAACATAGTTTCAAATCCTCAAAGAAATCAGATTAAATTCAAAGGAAATCAGGCAACGGTCATAAAATAATGGAGATCAAGTATCTAAAACACCCAAGGTTCATGTACTCTTTTCTATTCTTCAGTTGGATTTGACTCTTGTGGAGTTTAAGTGAGCTAGGAAGGAAGGCTGAGAGTATATGTGAGCTCTTGGTAATGGTCTCATTTTACTGTAGAAAATGCTACAAAGAGGGGCTGGCATTAGTAAACATGCTTGATCACTTAATTCCAAGGGAATACTTACTATGCACAAAACTGTGTACATCATCTAGATATTTTATATGGGCCCGAAGAGTCTACAAAGCTACATGTAAAGCTGTGTCAACTCCAGGTCCAGAATTTGTGTTTTAAAAAATCATAATGTCAGTGTTTTGAAAAGAAAACCTTGAACTGTTTCTTAATTAATATTTGTTTGGCTTTGGGAGAAGATCAAATGTATTTGTCTCTTACTTAGGATACTTTAAAAAAAATTTTTTTTAAAGAGAGAGAGAGAGAGAGAGAGAGAATTTTTTAATATCTATTTTTTTAGTTTCCGGTGGACACAACATCTTTGTTTGTATGTATGTGGTGCTGAGGATGGAACCCGGGCCGCACGTATGCCAGGCGAGCGCGCTACCGCTTGAGCCACATCCCCAGCCCTACTCAGTATACTTTTAACTAAACACTTTTAACCTCAATATGTGAAAATCTTATAATCTTCATTTTCCCAAGAAAGATCTGACAGGAAATAAATTGTTTCTTATAGCACATCAATTGTTTCACAAAAGCTAAGAAAGAGTCAGAAATGTAGTGAAAATTTCTCACAAGTGGAAGTGGCATGAGTTGTGCCTTTGCAGAGATCAGAAGACAAAGTGGGTCCCAACAGTTGACTTGATGCACAAGCTCTGGGCTGTGCTGAGTGACCAGGCCAGGGGGAGGTCTTAGCACAATCCCTAGAAGCCTTAGGCTTCCTCTGCAGAGGCAATGTGAGACGACTCCCTGGTCTCAAGGGACCATGACATGTATCTCTACGCAGGAGATACTCCCTTGTCTTCCATTACCCAGCCTTTCCCCTTCCAAAATATAGTTTTCTTTCCTTTCTCCAACTTCATCCTTGATGAGAAGAAAAGTCAGTCTTGTTGGAAGAAGACAAGTGTTATTTTAAAAGGTGTATTTTTGCAAGGTGTACACTAGACTGCACCATGCTTCCTTTCTGGTTTCCTCACAGGCTTTGTACCTTCCCTGTTTCTTCTCCCCTCTCAGCCCCCTTGAGGTTGAGACTGGCTCCAAGTAGAGCATGAGATTTCCTCCTGTCAATACCAGCCCAGGAGAGAAAGTTTGATAAAGTCATTTATGCAAAGGTAACTATGATTAGTATAGACCTTTAAGAGTATTTGCATTTATTCCAGGAAAATCTCATTTAAAGAAGAAACTTTAGTATGAACTTTTAGATTTTTAGACAGTAGATAGGAGAGGCATCTGAGGGCAATCGAGTTCCCTTTGCAACATTAAAATAATAGACTATGAAGGCTGCAATTAGTAGCAATTAATCTCAAATATGAGACTGTATGTGAATACATGAACATAATTTAACATAATTTTAAGAAGAGGAAAAAACCTGTTTCTATCTAAACTGCTTTTTTAAGCTTTATTAAGAGCTAGATTTAAATATATATATATATTTTAGCTGTAGCTGGACACTATACTTATATTTATATTTATATATTAAATTTATATTTATATTTACTTATATTTATTTATTTTTATGTGATACTGAGGATCAAACCAGTGTCTCACACATGCTAAGCAGGCCCTCTACTGAGCTACAACCCCAGCCCAAAAGCTGGGTTTAAAAAAATTTTTTTTTTTAGTTGTAGATGAACACAACACCTTTATTTTATTTATATATTTTTATGCGATGCTGAGGGTCAAACCCAGTGCCTCACACATGCTAGGCAAGAGCTCTACCACTGAGTTACAGCTCCAGCCCTCAAGAGCTAGATTTTTGAGGGAGTCGAATAGTAGAGCCAAAGGAGGTAATGATCTTTTAGCCTTTCAGAAGATTTCAATCCCTTTGGCTTTCCTCCAGGGATATTTGAACAGGACATTAAGTGGCTGAAAAGCCAAAGTTTTCAATGTTTCATAGATATAATCAATCCTATGCATTAATTTTTGGGAAAGACTAAATTATGAAAAGTTTCATATTAAGGCAAGTAGCTCTATGGATTTCTTTCTCCTTCTCCTTCTTCTTTTTTTGAGGAAATAGGAGATTTTATTTTAGTTAATGCTTTTGTTTTTGTTTTTAAAACTATGGATGAAGAAAAAGAAAATGCTTTGCTGGCACACAGCAAACTTTCCCATAAAATTCTCTTTGGCCATGAAGTAAGTACAACACACGTAGTGCCAAGAGGGGTTTTATGCCTTCCTTTTATTTTTTTTTAATCCTGAAAAGGAAAAAAAAAAAACAACAAAAACCCAAGTACAGGATCAAAATAAGACTAGAATGAAAACCACATGTCCATCTCATCAGTTGGGCTTCTATCCTGCCTTTTAATACTCACTTCAAAGTTTGTCAAAAAGAAATCAAATAACCAAACTACCATTTTTCCCCTGAAATTCCAGAAGGGACAATAAACAGATAATTCTGTGAGCTGAGATCTCACGGCCGTGTTGGTCAGGCATATACATAAAGCTAATAATTTGGCCAGTAGCTCCCAGGTAGCCCCTGTGAATACAGTGGTTGAAACAGTCCTGAAGACATGGATATGGCCCTATCTCTGAAGGCTTTTGACTACCTGAGTGCTGGTCACTTGTATAGCAGGGTGATCCTGGTTGACTGGCAGCCCCAGCTCCAGACTTTGAAAGCCAAAGCTCTCAACTCCTTCTAACTCTAACAGAGCAATATTTCTGTTGACTGGGACTATTCTCTGCCCAGATAAAGCAGATGAAATAGTGGGACATTCTTTTCTACCAGAGGTAACTGACCCGTGAGGATAGAATTCAGGGAAGTAAGCAATACTTTGTCAAAATTCATATTTAAAAATTTTTAATCAGAATTGATTCTCCCCTCCTCTTTGAACCTGAACTTTGACTTCCATACTCTAGAAAGTGAGGGTTTAAAATTATTTTACAGAAAAAGATACTTGTGTTCATGTAGTCACATATCCTCTACATTGTGAATATAAATATTCCATTTCAACTTCATGGAAGAATAATGGAGGGAAAGTCAACAAAGTAAAACTTGAATAGACTTCATTTTGTAAGAATTTAATACTTCTCTATAGCAAGAGAAACTATAAATAAAATCAAGTCTAATGACAACTGGAAAAATACTTATAGCACACATAACAGGAAAAGATTAATAAAGAATTTTTCCATAGCAACAATAAAAAATGTTATTATCCCATCATCAAAGTGGACAAACAAGAGAATCTTAAAGAATAAGTTGAAGGACTTATGAGATATTAGTAATTAGGACAGTATGATACCAGCACAAGAACACACAAACCAGGACTGCAGATGTAGCTAAATGGTAAATCACTTGCCTAGCATGTGCAAAATTCAGTCTTCATCACCATGCACAAACCACACACACACACACACACACACACACACACACCAATCAACAATGGAACAGAATGTAGAATCTAGAACAGAACCACATATATATCATCATCTGATTTATGACAGAGGCAATAAATATTGTTGGACAGAGGGTAAAAAATGTCATTCCATTAAAAGGGGGTTGGGTGAATTTTGACTATCTGCATGCATGAAATGTATCTAGATCCTCCGTCATACCATACACAGAAATAAATTCCAAATGTATTACAGGTCTAAATATGAAAAAGTAAACAATGAACTATTAGAGGAAAATATAAAAGGATAGACAAAGATTATTTAAACAGGCACAAAAAGCACTAACTAATGACTGCATTAAAATTTAAAACATGTGTTAATCCAGTGATACTACTGAGAGAATGAAAAAAGGAACCCACAAAACAAGAAAAGATTTTCAAACATATATCCAACTTACTGAGTAGAAAAATGAATAAAGACTTGAACACTCACAAAAAATGTATATCTAAAAGGCATTTCAATTAAACAAAAAGGTGCTCAATATTAGTTACCAGGAAAATTCACATTAAAACCCTTTTACACATCCTCCAGAATGGCTAAAATTTAAAAGATGAGCAATACCAAATGTTGACGAGGATGTGAAGCAACTGTAACTCTTAACCTTGCTAATGGGGTATAAATTGATATGACAACTTTGGACAACTGTCAATATTTATTAAAACTAAATACATATATACTCAACAATTCTACTTCTAGGTAACTATCTAACAGAAATGTGGACTTTTGTTTTCCAAAAGATATCTCATAGCAAAACTATTCATAACAGCACCAAATGAGAACCCCCAACCTCCATGCTCATCAATTTTCAACAATGGATAAATAAATTGTGTATACACACATTAGAATTCTATCAGCAACAGAAAGGAACAATATACAGATACAGGCAACAGCATGAGTGAACTCCACAAACATAATACTGTGGTAAAGAAGCCAGACACAAGAGAATATACATTTTGTGATTCCATAGTATAAAAATAGGTGAAATTATCTTTTTGTTGTTGTACTGGTGACAGTATAAATCACCTGTTCTCAAAGTCATTTTGGAAAATTATCAGAAATGGATTAAAAGTCTTCCTCAAGTCCATTCTAAGGAAATAATCACAGATGTCTATGTAGATTTACATTAAAATAAATATTAAAAGATTTATTATAATATTAAATAGATAATATAAAAATAAATACTAGGGTTCTTTTGATAATAAAAAGTTAGAAAGTGATATATATCTATAATAGAGAAGTGTTTTAACAAAGTTTGGTACATCTGCATGGATGAATGTTATAGTTTGGAACTGAAAAATCTCCCAAAGTATCACATACTGAAGGTTTGGTCCTCAGGTTGGTGCTATTAGGAGGTGGTGGAACCTTTAAGAGATGGGACCAAGTGGGAGGTTTTAGATCATTGGGGCCATTCCCTTCTAGAGTGAGACTCTAGATCCTTCCTTCCTCTTTCTCTTGAGTCCTGGCCATGAGATAACCAGATTTGCTTTGACACATGTTCTTGTCATCATTTACTGCTTCACCACAGATTCAAAAGCAACAGGGAAAACTGATCATGGACCAGAACCTCCAAAAACATGTGCCAAAGTAAACCTTTTCTCTTTTGTAAGTTGATTATCTCAGGTGTGTGTTATAGTAATGGAAAGCTGACTAAGATAATGAGCCATTATTCGTCATTAGTATATCATGCTTTTGAAAAGCATTAATAATATTGAGTAGTCATGATTTAATGTTAGGAGATAAATGCAAAATATAAAATAATTTATATAAATGCAGTCCCAATTTTATTATCTATGTATATTCACATAATACATACATACAAAACACAATAAAAAAATATACCACCAAGTTAAAATTGGTCATTTCTGTGAAGTAGAATGGCAAAGCATTTATTTACATTTTCTTTTTGTTTTTCCATGTTAATCCCTGGGGCTAACTCAAAGGATCTGTCATAGCCTTAAGCCGGTCATTACATGGGACTCAAAACTTCTTTCATCCATAAACAACAAATGTTGCTTTTTACTGAAATGTTTTAGGAAAGACAGAGGATATTTTATACTGTACAATCCGCAGCACTTCATGTATTTTCTGTAGTTGTTCTTCATTTCTCAATTCTCTCTAGCCACAAGACAAGTTTCCCTTTGTTGTCCTTCGCCTGGGTAGCAACTAGACAGGCTAGCTTGTTGCTTCCTCAATTCCAGACCTTTCCCACCCCAGGTCTCCAAATCTCTCTCCCTTTCTTCATAGAGAACGATTTACTCCAAATACGCATACCCTCATTACCCCGTTTAGCAAAAACAAACAAAAATTCTTGTCACAAGCAATTTTCAAGTTTTCAATATAGTAAGTTCACATTACTTTCAGAATCAGGAACTTCTGAAATGCAACAACTTAGTAGGGGGATACTTTTTTTTTTGTAGGCAGCAGCAATATTCATGAAAGCATGTGATCTCCAAGTACAACTGGTTAAAATTAACCTTAGGGCCCAACTTGCTCAACCTAACAAAACATATGCCTATCAGGTACAAACTCATCTGATAATTGGTATTGTCCGTGGAGCAGCTCCCTTTGGTGAGGCTGGAGATTGAAGACTTCGTATTAACCTTACATAGCATTGATCAATCACCAGGTGAAACAGTTAATTCTGGACTCCGAGAAAATAGTGGCATGAGCGAACAAAACATAGATGGTTGGAAACTCATGCCTATTGGTTTATATATATATATATATATTTAGTTGTAGTTGGACACAATACCTTTATTTTATTTATTTATATGTGGTCCTGGGGATCAAACCTAGGGTCTCACACGTGCTAGGTGAGCACTTTACCACTAAGCTACAACCCCAGCTTGTGGATTTTTTTAAAATTTTTTTAGTAGCAGCATAATTATCTTCCCAGTCACTATGAACTAATGCAGGATGAGGTGGTACCCCCTCCATCCACTGGGAAACATGTATGCTCCTCCCTGTGCCAGGCACTGTTGTAGGATCTGCATACAACAGTGAACAAAGTGCACACAGCCCTTCATTTATGCAGAATGTGGAGAAGAGTATAACAGAGGGAATTTAAAATGTAAAATATATTGTTAGATGTGTTTCTATATCCCTTATTCATTTTTCTCTTTTGTTTTGGTTTTAGTTGTATCCTTTAAATTGTATTTCTTGGGACTCTCTATCCACTGCAGCAGTGGGTTTCAGGAGAAGGACAGATACTTGCCTTTTTTTTTTTTTTTGAAGAAGTAATTTCTCAGCCTTTTTTCCCCATCAAGAAACTTTCTCTAAATTACTTTACTCATCAATGACAAAGCCTAAAGGACACACACCATACTCTCTCTTCCTCAATGCAAAAGATAGCCCTACTCAAACCTTGGTGTCCTAGAGTTAGAGTTCCAGAGGCACGGGGAGGGAGAAAGGCTGGAAACTTCAATAGAATGGAGAAGAATGGGTAGAAAACAAGATAACCCCAGTAGGTAGGGATATTAGGACCAAGAAACATATGGATGGGACCAGGAGCTCTAGTTAGGGCGACCTGCGTATCATCCACAATAGTCAGGCAGCACTGGCCTTCCCTCATCATGTCCATTCCAGGACAATGTCTTGTCCAGATACTCTATAACCAAATCCAGCAAGGAGTCAAAGGACATCATATGGGTCCCAGTAATGCCTTTGCAACCTGGTAGTCATATATGTTATAGTCTGGCTCTGCATGCCCATTTGCCATTTTAGAAGGAAACAGGGGTCTGGAGAAGAAATCTGAAATATTGAGCATTTTCACTCCTAAAGACCAAACATTTACCAAGAGAGCCCTGGCCAGGAGAGGTTTGGTACCAATAACCTACTGTCCCCTTGTCACCTTTCCTAGATATAACCTGTATTTCCAATTTAACTTTCTTTTCACCTGACCTCCATTCTCCAGCAAAATTTTCATTTTCTCTTTTCCCTAATTTCAATTAACAATCCTAAGGAAAAACTGCCAACAAATTAATATAAAATGTTATGAATTCTGATAAGAATTTTAAACTTATACATATACATAAAGGCTGGATAATGTTTAAAACCCAATTCAAGCAAAATTAAAAATCATGACACTGGAAAGAAGAATGAATAGAAATTTAAAATTATAAAGGACCCCATGGAAGTGTTCTAAAACTGGTGATAGCTGCACAACTGTATGAGTTAATTAAAAATCATCTAATTTTGTGCTGTTCAAAATGCTTGTCCCTAGACACAGGCAGCTATGTAAATTTAAATTCATTAAAATTATATTACTAAAAATATACAGTAATCAAAGCAGAATGGCACTTGGCATAAGAATATAAATATAGATCTGTAAAATTATACTTGAGTGTCCAGAAATAAATCAATAAGGTCTATAACAATTGATTTTCAATACAAGTGCCAAGACAAAGGTGCCAAATAGAGAAAGAACAGTCTCTTCAACGACTGGTGCTGGGAAAACTGGAGATCCACATGCAAAAGAATGAAGCCCCTACTTAACACCATATACAAAAATGGATCCAAAATAGACTAAAGACCTACATGCAAGAGCTAAAACCATAAAACTCTTAGAAGAAAACATAGTGTAAATCTTTGTGACCCAAGATCTAGCAAAGGAGTTTTAGGTATGACTCCCAAAACACAAACAACAAGAGACAGAATAGATAAATTGGGCTTCCACAAAATTAAAAATTTTTGTGCTTCAAAGGACGTCATCAAGAATGAAAAGACAATCAAAAGAATAGAGACAATATTTAAGTTCATATATCTAAGTGTGTAAACTATAGATTATATAAATTACTTTTAAAAATCAATGATAAAAAGACAGTCCAATACCAAAATGGGGAGAGGACCCAAAAGACCTTTTTACAAAGATAAACAAATGGCCAGCAAGAACATAAAAGTTGCTTAACATTATTAGTCGTCAGGAAAATGCATCCACGATGAGATGCTACTTTATCCTCACTAGGATGGCTATAATATATATATTTTTTTTAGGAAAAAAAAAAAAGGAAAGTAAGGGTTGGCAAGAACATGGAGAAATTGAAACAGCATTGCCCCTGGGAATTGAAAATGTGGAAAACAATTTGGCAGTTTCTCAAAAAGTTAAACATAGAACTACCTTATGACCCAGCAATTCCACTCCTACAAATACACTCAAAAGAATTGAAAACAGGTATTCAAACAAAAGTTATTCACAAATGTTCATAGCAGAACCATTTTTAATTGCCAAAATGTAGAAATGACCAACTGTCCATAAACTTCTGAATGGATAAACAAAATTTAGTATATTCATACAATGGAATAGTGACATGTGCTATAACAAAATGAACCTTAAAAACATGCTAAGTGAAAGAAGCCAGAAACAAATGGCCACACATTTTGTCATTTCATTGCTATGAAACATTCAGTATACAATTATTCTAAGCATATTTTCAATTATCATTATACTGCATCATAGGTACAACAGGTACCTTATAATTGAGTATTCCCAATTCCGCCCTCCTGTCCCTCATTGCTTTTATTCATTTAACTTATTCACAAGCCAATGCATGTTGCTACTATTATTTTTGATCAAGCAGCTACCCATTAGATCAATTAGTTATCTATTACATCAATTAGGGATAATAAAAACACAACACTTCACCTTTGTTAATTACATCTCTAAAATTCTTTCTTTTACAAATGTAGATCAGAGTTCTGACCTATATAATTTTGTTCTTTTTTGAAGAACTTCTTTTAACATTTCTTGAAAGATAGTTCTAATAGCAACAAATTTCCTCAGTTTTTGTTTGTCTGGAAAAGTTTTTATTTCTTCTTCATTCTTGAGGGTCTATTTCAATGAATACAGAATTCTAAGTTTGTGTTTACTTTTTCTATTGACACTTTTTTTAATCTTTACTTTTATGTGGTGCTGAGGATCGAACCCAGTGCCTTACACATGAGAGGTGAGCACTCTCCCTCTGAGCCACAATCCCAGCTCCTTTCTTTCAACATTTTAAATATATCACACCACCCTTGTTCACATGGTTCCTGAAGGTCAATGTAATTCTTGTCTTTGTTCCTATATAAGTAAGGTTTTCTCTCTTTTTTCCCCCTGACTTCCTTCAAAATGTTTTTTTCTAAAGGCCAATATCAGATAAATTTGTCTAAGCAAAAACAATAAAATTTTATATGATTAAAAATATGAAGCATCTGGGCATGGAGGTACATGCCTCCTTTAATCCCAGCGGCTCTGGAGGCTAAGGCAGGAGAATTGTGCATTCAAAGCCAGCCTCAGCAATGGCGAGGTGCTGAACAACTCAGTGAGACTCTGTCTTTAAATAAAATATAAAATAGGGCTGAGGATGTGGCTCAGTGGTTGAATGCTCCTGAGTTTATCCCCAGTATCAAAAAAAAAAAAAAAAAAATGAAGCAAAACAAATACAAATGTCATAAAAAGAAATTCAAATATTTGCAATACACATGGTAGAATTCATATAATAGCTGGAATAAAGAGCTCTTACTAATAATAATAACTAATAATAACAAGATAATGCTAAATATTATTTAAAAATTAGGAAATAATATGAAAAGGAAACTTGCAAAAAAATGAAACACATAATAAAAAATTCTTGATAACTGAATATGAAATTAATTCAGGAAAGAAATAGGCATACTGAACATGCCTGTCATCTCAGGTTCTCAGGAGGCTGAGGCATGAGAATCACAAGTTCAAGACCAGCCTCAGCAACTTAGCAAGACTCTGTCTCAAAATAAAAATAAAAGGACTGGGGGGGGTATATAGCTCGGTGGTGGAGGGCCCCTGAATTCAATTCCCAGTACATTAAAAAAATTTTTAAAAAGGAGAAGGTGAAAGAGGAAGAAGAGCAAACAGATTTTTAACTTCTTCAGATTAGCAGGTCAGAGAATCTCTTTATATGTGATATTGGGGATCAAACCCAGGCAATCACTTGACCACTAAACTACATCCCCAGCTCTTCAGATTAGCAATTCCCAGTACATTTAAAAATTTTTAAAAAGGAGAAGGTGAAAGAGGAGGAAGAGCAAATAGATTTTTAACTTCTTCAGATTAGCAAATCAGAGAATCTCTTCATATGTGATATTGGGGATCAAACCCACGCAATCACTTGACCACTAAACTACATCCCCAGCTCTTCAGATTAGCAAAGATTGTGTTGCATGAGTGGAAGAGTTACTGTCACACTCCACTGATGAGCATATATATCGTTGCAGTATGGGTATTTTGGCAATTTTGTTAAATTCCTTCAAAATATCAATTTCTTCTGATTCAGCAATTTTTCTTCTAGGAATTTATTCTCAGGGAATAACTGAACAATATACAAAGATATATGAATAAAGATATTTACTGTGGCAGTGTTTGTAATAGTGAAAAATTAGCAAACAGTTTTTTTTTTTAATTTATATAAAAGAGTGAGAGGGAAAAGAGAGAAAGAACTAGTTTGAAATAGGCAGAGTGGATGTTTATAATAAAGATTTGTGTTCCTAAGTGGCAGTGTTCACAAATAAAGAATGAAAGTAGCAGAATGTAGTGTCATACCCTTATGGGTGATACCCTCATCTCTCTAGAAGATCCAGAAGGTTGCACTACTGACAAAGGACAACTTTCCCTTGTGAAGATAGGGCCTGGCTCCTTGGTTCCCTGGCCCCTTCTGCAAATAGCATCATCCCTCATTCTCTTTGAAGATGGAGAATGTAGTGCTTTCATTCAAAAACACCTGGCTGAGGCAGTGGGAGAGGGACTCCAGCTGCATTAGTCTGATCCTGGGAAGATTGATAATAGCAGAATGTTACTTCTCTGAAAATGGGAGATATGAAAGGAAATCAGAGAGGTACACCTCTCTGATAACACCTGGGTACAGCCAGGTTGTGACCTCAGCATGCCCAGTTCCATATTAGCCCCCTTCAGTGGAAATGACTACCTGTAAAAGCAGGAATTAAAAACTCAGGGAAACGCTTATATACCGGGAATTTTTTTCACTCCCCTTTCCATTTTTTGAACTCTGCTAGTCATGGCTTTTACATTCCCAAGTCCTCTGACCCATTTAGCTTTAGACCTTGACTTCCAGTTCTCATATCAGGTGCCAATGATTATGGAGATCTTTTCCAGGTAAGCTGCTCCAGCCTGCCTACTCCACCTGGCCTTTGGGCGTTCTCTCAGCATCACCCAGCAAAATTAAAAAGTGCCACTCCAATAAAAAGTGTTCTTTCCCAGTTTGGTGGGCTTGTACACCCATCTTAACCTCTTACTAATCAACAAGAGTTAAAGAGTTAGAAGAATAATAGTTGTCATCTCGCTAAACCAATCTCATTGAGGGTGAGATGACTTATTTATAATCAATGTAATTCCAATATAGCATCGAGGTACTAGGGAGGGCTTTTTTTTTTTCTTTCATGAATACCTAAGATTCCATAGGAAGATGATGTTCTGCTCAATCTATATGGTGTGATTCAGACTAAATGGAAATGGAGCACAGGTATAGTCCACATCTTTGTTCCTCCTATAGAGAGGAAGGAAATATCCTATTTCCTTTTCGCTTATTTGATCCACCTTCTCAGAAGGAGAAAGCTAGTTTGGAGCAGTTTCCACTTCTAAGTTGATGCCCTGGGCAGGCGGCAGGAGAACAGGGAGGCTGAGTGAGAAGTACAACACATTCCTAGAAGAATACTTAGGGTCCAGCCAACAGAAGCCCCACCTCTCTGTGAAAGGGAGGCGGGTCAAGGGCTAAGCAAATGGAGGGACAGACTTGGTTGTTGGGGCAGGGACCTGTGGAGAGAAGGGATGTGAAAGATCTAAAAGAGTGACTGAGCAGAGAGGAGCTAGGGCATACTTAGTAAATGGGCAAATGAGGCTAAAATATGAACTCCTTCATGGATACTGATTGATGACTTGTCCATACCACCTCGATGTCAATCTCCCCTCTGTAGTCAGAGGACACGGCAAGACCTGATGACCCAACTAAATGTCTCACAGAGGCTGATTTGCAGATAGTTATACAGAGGCTTTACAGCCACAAAGTTTCTCCAGACTTCTTCCCACTACTGTCCTAGACATGATGCCCTAAAGAGGGTGCACATACAAGCTCCCTCATAATTCCCACAGCACTGAGCATCTTACCATTCTTTTTCATTCAATCATAGAAAATCTGTCTCATAATTTTTCCTGAAACCAGATTCTCTACATGTGTATACTACATGAGTTAAAAGTTACCCTACTCAAGCCTCTGGGGTTAGCTTTGACTTTCTCGCATTCATCCATCCATTCATTCAGCAAAAATATATGAAGCCTCACTATATCATACACTGCACAACATTCTGGGACACTCAGCAGTCAACAAGATGGACCAAGACTTGTTTCAGGTGATACAGTCAAGCATTCACTAAGTCTCACAGATTCTGTTTTCATAGTGAAGAACACATTAATCTTTTTCTTTTTACCACCATTTCAGCTCAGTAGTCCAGCACCTCAGAATTTTCCAGTAGCCTCCTGTCTCTCCTTGTGTCTGCATTATTTCCTGCACTCTATTCCATCCTGTATTCCACTCATTTCTAAATGTGATAGAGCACCAGAAATACCTGAAATTTACAAATGTAGATTTCCGGGCCCCAGTCCAAGTCTCCTGAATAAGAAGGGTGGTAAATCTCCCAGGAATCTATATATACAATTAAAACCAGTTCTACAATTCTGATGCACAGCCAGGTTTGGGCATCACTGTTATGTGTCACTACCAAATAAAAATGCATCCCCTTGCTCAAAATTCTTTAAGAAATTCTCATTTTTCCATAGGATACATTAAAAGCCTGACAGTCAATATTGCTTCTAATCTATTTATTCCAACTTTCTTTCACTATAGTTGTAGGCTACCTTTAATTATGTAACCTTGAGAAAAATCAATTAAATTGGCAAGTATAGAATCAAAGACACAGTCTCTATTCATTATTCTGTGCTATAATTCTTCCAGAACTAGTTTTTAAAAGCTTGAATTAATTATGCATTTTCTTCCATCTCCAAATACCTTTTGGTAATGATTTTTTTTCTGTTCTGAGGATTGAATCCAGGGATTCTTTACCATTGAGCCATATCCACTACCATATTTATTTTTATTTTGAGACACAAGTTACAGAGATTGACCTCAAACTTGTGATCCTCCTGCCTCAGCCTCCAGAGTTACTGGGATGATAGGTGTGTGCCACTATGCCTGGCTTAGTGATGATTTTTGTCTCCTATCCATTGTTCTTTTCCTTATAAATATCCCTTCCCTTCCACTTGATTTTCTTTGTAATATTTTTTTCCATTTAAGTAGTCATAATCACACTTGCTAAAGCATATAAGTTTATTATTATGTTGTTAATCATGAAGTAATATATATTTGTTGAAAACAATTTTAATGACATGGAGGAAAAAATAAAAGTGACTTCTACATTGATCCTACTTCTGAGAGGTAACACCTATAACAACTGTGCAGTGAAAAGTTCTTAAACATTTCCCACAATTTGACTTTCCATAGGAAAGTCCATGTTTCCACTCTCCCAGTCAGATCTGTCTCTGTGTTGGCTCAAATCAGGTTTTCTCCCTGGCTTCAGCACCCATGTCTTAAAACACACCTTAAACACTTGGGACAATTCACCTTTCCTATGACCTTTCTGCCCACAAGAAAGAAACTGATCAGTCATGCACTATTATTTTCCCTACATCCTCTCAAAGATAATATTTTAATTGCTGTTTGCTGGGAGCCATTAGCCAAGTAGGTATGACAATTTCCTTGCCAGCGTACCCCATGTTGCTTAGTGGAAGGACATTTTGCAGTGACATTGCATGTAGGTGACCTTGCTCAAGGACCAAGGCGGATCCGAGTTTAGGGCGTTCCCGGTTTAGGACTATCTGGGTTTAAGGGTGGTTCCAGGTTTAAGATTATTCCTGCTGGGAATAGGGCGTATCCTGCTGCCTGAGTTCCCCTTGAGTTCTCATGGGATTCAGACAGTATTTTTTGGGAGATAGAAGCCCAGTGGAGGGGGATTTGGGCAGAGAACGTGGATTTCCCCAGAACGTGATTGTAGACGACTGGTGTGAGTTCGGGAATAAAGAGTTGCTGTTTGAATCTACAAGCTGTGTGGTGGCTCGTGATTGTGTGCCCAGACTGCGGCATTTGGTGGCCTGTACGGGGAACTTCTGAAGCTTAGAGGTAAGTGAAATTTCTCACCCTTGAGGAAGAGAGAAAGAATGGGTCACCAATTCAAAAAACAATGTGTTATTGTTTTGATTTATTTTGTTTTTATTTCAAGTTGCCTGTTCCTAGAACTTTCTCAGGCAAACTGGGGAAAATGGTTGACTCAAGGTTTGAAGTTGTTCGCCTCCGAGCAAGAGAAATTGTTAGAGGAAAGAGGCACCCCAGTAAGACCAAGAACAGTTAGGGCATATGTTGATACAATACAAAAATGTAGCCCATGGCTTTTTAAAGACGAGTTATTAAGTATATCAATGGGGTCATCATGGTATCCTGTAGAAGGATTTTTCTTCAACAAGAAAAAGATGGCTAGTTCTGTTTACTACAATTGTCTAAGATCTTGGTTTTTACAGACATCTGATTAATTTACAAAGGTAAAGTGCTAAAATGTCAACCACTGAATATAAAATCAAGTACTCTTACTTATTAAGTTCCATAAGGTAATATATTTAAACATTATGTGTGTTTTCATAAGTTGGTAAATGGAAAAATGTTTAATATTGCTTTGTGTCTGTGTCTTTGCTGAAACAAGAGTTAAGAGTTAAGATTCTGTCATGTGTAATTTATATACAAAGAGTAGAAAAATTTTCAGTTGGGTTTCAATTATAGTTTTATAGTATCATAAAAAACATGAAAGTCTTTCATCTTATTAAAGTGGAGTAATTTGTCTAAATCAGAAATTTTATAAGAGTTGTTTCAAAATGTGAATTTATAAAAAGGGTTAACGGTTAAAAAAGAGATAGAAAAAGATTCAAGATGTGGAAATATATTTTAATATAAAAGGTTAAAGGAAAAAGAAATGTTTCTAGATGAGATAATCTTTGTGTGGTAAAGTAAAAAGTTGTAAAATGTCTAAGTAAGTTGCAAAAGGCATTAAAAGGTTAAATTGAAGATGGTTAAGATGCCTTCATGACGAGAAAAGATTGCGTCATTCAAAGCCTACTTATTCTTAAAAGCATTACTTAAAAAAAAACATGAAAATGGGAAGATAATAGGATAAAAGATATTTAGATAAAAAAGATTAAAAATTTGAAGTGAAAAACTTTAAAGACAGAAGTATAGAAAGTTAAAAAGAAAAAAGATAAAGAGGATGTAGAAAGATAGAAAAAATGTAGGAAGACAAGAATTTTAAACCCACAAAATAGGAAAAAAAATAGGAGGAAAAAAGGCAACTAAGGGTAAATATACAAACCTTAGGGAAAAAACTAGAAGATAGAAATAAGATAGAAAATGGTTGAAAATGTCAAGTAAAGGTATTTCAGATAGAAAATGCAAGAAGCTAAGACAACTATTAGATACAGACATATACTTATTAAAGCAAAAAGAGGGAATTGGAAAGGGGTATATATCCCCCAAAGATAAACTTAAAATAACCCTTTTTACCCTAAACTTTTTAAAATTTAGATTCATCAGGACTTAGTGCTGCGGAAAGGCATATGTATCCAAAAAATGTACATAAGGCTAAAGTACTTTGGAAAGATATTCTAACAGGACAATGGAAAGGTCCTGACCCAGTGATTGTCTGGAGTCGGGGTTTTGTTTGTGTTTTTCCACAGGGAGAACAGCAGCCGATTTGGATTCCAGAGAGATTAACTAAAACAATTTCTACAGATCGAAAAGAAGATGATTTGACTCAAATCCATAACAGCTGATATCCAGAACTCCAGCTTGGCCATTCTTACATCTGCGACAGTGATTAACCAGTGATGCAATTTTTATTTCCTTGCCAGCGCACCCCATGTTAATTGTGGTAGTGCTGACATATCTTTGCTGATGGTGTCACCAGTGATGCAATTTTTCCCAAGGAACCGTCAATTGGCTTGGTGTCGTGGCATTTCTGTATCCTCCTCCCTTCTGCTAGTGATGGTCTAAAATTTGGGGGCCAATGACTATATGCTGGACCGGTAGTCAGTGACGGGTATGATCCAATTGCAGTGGTATCAACCTAAGACAGGAGGCTGACGCCTAAAGGTCAGTTTTCCGATGACGGGTAAGAACCATATGTTGAATTGGACAACCTACCAGGCACGGTCCTTAAGCCACATTGCTTGTTGTTTAATTAATCAGAAGGGGGGAGATGCTGGGAGCCATTAGCCAAGTAGGTATGACAATTTCCTTGCCAGCGTACCCCATGTTGCTTAGTGGAAGGACATTTTGCAGTGACATTGCATGTAGGTGACCTTGCTCAAGGACCAAGGCGGATCCGAGTTTAGGGCGTTCCCGGTTTAGGACTATCTGGGTTTAAGGGTGGTTCCAGGTTTAAGATTATTCCTGCTGGGAATAGGGCGTATCCTGCTGCCTGAGTTCCCCTTGAGTTCTCATGGGATTCAGACAGTATTTTTTGGGAGATAGAAGCCCAGTGGAGGGGGATTTGGGCAGAGAACGTGGATTTCCCCAGAACGTGACTGTAGACGGCTGGTGTGAGTTCGGGAATAAAGAGTTGCTGTTGAATCTACAAGCTGTGTGGTGGCTCGTGATTGTGTGCCCAGCCAGACTGCGGCAGCTGTTAGTACTATTCTTTCTGTCACTGCTTACTCTGGGGATTCTTGTTGCATTTAGGACCATGCGTTTCTGCAGGGCACTTTACCAACAGGAAGAAAAGGTAGCCGACTATGTAAAATGACTGAGTCCTAGATCATTTTCCCATCACTCTTCCTCCCAAATATTCCTCTGCTGGAAACCAAAGTTTGGAATTCCTCCAGCAATATTTTAATTATAGCTTTATTGATATGTAATTCATATACCATAACTTTAAAGTATACAGTTCAATATGATTTTAGTATGTTCACAAACTTGTACAATCATGACTACAATTAATTTTAGAACATTCTCATCACCCCCAAAAGAAACTCCACATTCATTAGTAGCCACTGTTCCTTCCCCTCCAAACCTCCCAGTTT
The DNA here is from genome assembly GCF_021218885.2 of Marmota monax. Lineage (NCBI taxonomy): Eukaryota > Metazoa > Chordata > Mammalia > Rodentia > Sciuridae > Marmota > Marmota monax. Next base: position 18,938,165 of record NW_026692194.1, on the reverse strand, counting down.
CAAACAACCACGGATCCACTCTTATTATACGCATTTGCCTATTCTGGATATTCACATGCATGAATTCATAAATAAGTGGTCCTTTGTGGCTGGCTTCTTTCACTTAGCATAGTGTGTGTGTGTGTGTGTTTTTTGTGTTTTTTTTTTGTACTGAGGATTGAACCCAGGGGTACTTTTAACCACTCGTTAAGTCCTTCTGCCTCAGCATCCCAAGCTGCTGGGATTACAGGTGTGTGCCACTGTGCCCAGCTAGCATAATGTTTTTAATATTTATCTATGCTGTAGCATATAACAGTACTTCATTGCCTTTTACTGACATATCATATTCTATTGTATGAATATATAACATTTTATTTACTCATCAGTTGGTGGATATTTGCATTTTTTTCCACTTTTTCCCTATTAAGAGTGATGCTGCTTTGGACATTCATATACAAGTTTTTATATGGATATGTATTTTCGTTTCTCTTGGGTGTATACCTAGGAATTGCTGGGTCATTAGATAATTCTATATATAACTTTTTGAGGCACTATCATGCTGTGGTTGCAACATTTCATGGTCCTACTAGTAGTGAATGAGGGTTCCAATTTATCTATGTCTTTGCTAACATTCTTTATTTTCCATTTTTATAGTCATTCCATTGGCTTCTCATTGTGATTTTAATCTGCTTTTGCCTAATGACTAATGATGTTGAGCATCTTTTCATGTGTCTATTGGCCATTTTCATATATTCTTTGAAGAAATATATATTGAGATTCTTTGACCATTTTTCAGTTAGGTTATTTGTTTTTATTATTAAGTTCTAGAAATTCTTTATATTTTTATTGATACAAGTCCCTTATCAGATACGTGATTTGCAAAATTTTCTTCCTTTCTGTGGTTGCACTTTTACTGTCTTGATGGTATCCTTTGAAGCAACATGTTTTTAACTTTGATGATACATAATTTATCTACTTTTTTTTCTTGTGCTTTTGGTGTTATATTCAAAACACCATTGAAAAATCCTAAGAAGATATATACCTCTGTTTTCTTCTAAGTGTTTTATATTTTTAGCTCTTCAATTTACTTTGAATTAATTTTTGTGTATTATGTGAGGTAGGAGTCCAACTTTGTATTTTGCATGTGGTTATACAGTTGACCCAGCACTATTTGTTGAAGAGAATGTTTTCCCTCATTGAATTCTTGTATTATCCTCCAACACTTAAAAAAGATAGAATATCATAAAATCCTGTATTTTCAGAGTTGGAAGAGGCCTTAGGAAACTGTTCCAGTCAGACTTCTTAGTTGCAGCAGCAGATATATTTTAGCTATTTTAACTGAGAAGAAACTTATTAAACCAGTGTCGGAAGGAAAGAGGCAAAGGCTCAAGTTCAGAGGTTCTCAAACTTGATTGCACATTGGAATCATCAGGAAACTAATGCATATGCTACTCCTTACACAATAAATTAGATAATCTGTGACAGAATCGAGGTATGTGTTCATCAGCTTTTTGTTGATGTGACCAAAATACCTGACAAAAACAACTTACAGGGAGAAAGGTTTATTTGGGCTTATGGTTTCAGAGATTCAGTTCATAATAGGCTCAGCGTCCATTGCTCTAGGCCCAAGGTGAGGCAGAACATCATTGTAGAAGGACATGGCCTGCTCCACTCTCTGTGGCCAGGAAGCAGAGAGAGAAAGGGAGAAGATCTGCTGAAGATGAACCCTTCCACAGAATGCCCCCAGTGACCTACCTCCTCCAGCCACACTACACCGCCTACAGCTACCACCCAGTCAGTCCATTCAAACTAAGATAGTTACAACTTTCATAATCTAATCACTCCACGTCTGAATATTCCTGCATCAACACAGGAGTTTGGGGAGGACACCTCATATTCAAACCATAAGGTATTCCTTTTTAAATTATCTCATCAAATGATTCCAATGCACAACCAAGACTGATAATCAGAACTCTCGACTGAGCTCTTAGGTATAACATGTAGAACCACACTGCTGAACTGACCTGGTGAGGGAGCTGCTGCCACCACACACCCAAGAACAACATAACCTTTGCTATAGTTTACACACTGCAGCCACCACTGCCAACCTCAGAAATGTACTGTCTCAGCAGTCATCTGTGCTATCAAAAATGGATGTCCAGTGCCCAGACTATTTCCTTAGGTAGCTCCTTCTGAATCAAAGTCTTATACAGGTGCACCTGAGTGGTAGAACTTGTCACATGCCTGTATTTTAGCAGCAAAGGAACCTGGAAAATAGTTTATTTGTATTCTTCAAGGAGAAGACAAGATTCACAATGTGAAGAATTGTTAAAATGTGATGAGAATGTAAAAAAAAAATGTAGCAGCCAAGGAACATAAGGCCAACTGGTTGGTTACAAATCTGGATGTGCACCAGAGTCATCTGGGGGAACTTCACAATATCAAGATTCCCAGGATGCACCCCTGCAGAAGATTCTATAGGTCTGAGTGGGTTCTGAATTTTGCAGCTTTGGAACTTTTGCGAGTCTAATCTCTCACTTAGAATGTATGTTCCCTGAGTTAGAAGCCTTTCACTTTTAATCCATACCAATATAATAGGTCCTTAATGACACCTATTATTAATCCAACTGAATCTTCTAAGAAAGAAAAACAGAGTTATCTATAGTGAGGTGTTTCCTAACTGAAATCATAACTGAAAGTAATCTAAGTAAAACAGAATTTCTTCTGTCACTCACAGCTCACATTATATACCAATGTGATAAGGATTACTCTGCACATGCCTTCAGAGAAGCAAGAGTGACACAGATTCATATTAAAGCATAAATAATCCATACAGCCTTTGACTAGGACCTTAAATACAGGAATTGTGTATAGAAGGAGGGCAGGAAAAGTATTCTGGACTAGCGAGTGTTAGAAATATGGTATTTCTTAATCTTTTGGGATGGCCATTATCCACTCTTGGGAGCAGTATATAGTTTCAAAAATCATTTTCAATATAATAAGGGACTATTTGACAGGGACTGGGGTTGTGGCTCAGTGGTAGATTGCTTGCCTCACAGGTTCAAGTTGAAACCTTGGGTTCAATCCTCAGTACCACATATAAATAAACAGATAAAATAAAGGTATTGTATCCATCTACAACTAAAAAAATTTTAAAAAGATATTTGACAAATAAAAATATTCCCTTATTACTTTTATAATAAAATCATCTGCAAGTAAAACTGGATAAAATCTTCCAGGCTGGTGGGGATATGAAGAAGGTAGTGATTTCTAAGTTGAGTATATATATATATATATATATATATATATATATATATATATATATACTACTAGAGTTTCTATGAGGGTGTATATTTGAGGTTTTTATATTTATCTGAATAAGGCATGTCAAGGAAGTTGGGTAGCACTACCTTAAACCATTTAGTTTTTCCTTTCTGGGGAGAATAGAGTGTGAATTCAAAGCAAAAGCAAGAGGATGGGAGTCCTCTGAAGGCCTCACACTCCAACAACTGCCCCTGGTGTCCAGAAAATGAAGTACTTCCTTCAAAAGATTCTATTTTAAAAGTACTCCCTGGAGTCTTTAATATACAACTTTTTAAAATTACTGGAGCCACTGGGTTGTAGCCCAGGTGACCATTGACTCTTATTTAATGTGCTGTATATTCACTGCATCCTGAGTCAGGGCTACTTCCCGGAAAGCTCATTGCTTTTTATCAACAGCTTGATTTACAACCAGCAAAAATCCATAGCCCTCTGTGACCCCTCTAAAAAGCTTGCTTTTCATACCATGTCCTCTTCAAAAGGAATAAAACACCTTCATTTCTTATGTCAGTGCATTGGCTAGAAACACTACCTGGGCCGGTGGATTATTTGAATGACTTGTGTTCAGGGGAACAGGCCCTGAGATCGAGAATGCAGCCAAGAGTAATATGTAACAGCCGTTTTTCTGCAGAGACATCAGGAATAGGAACTTGTGTAAATTCATGAAGGCAGTATGCTCTGAAACTTACTGCTTCTGATAATCTCTCTCCATACATTTTCCTAACCTTGTGACTGTTTTATCATGAGGTAAGGGTGTGGCAGGGATGATGGGCTGAAGGCATAAATAACTCACATACTTAATTTGCTGGAAAAACTATCCCTACCAATATGGCAGATATTTGCCAATTCTTATTGATCCAACAGAATTTTTCCCTTTTTAAAAAAATTAATCAATTAATTTTTTTAAAAAAATTTGTTCTACTTAGTTGTACATGACAGTAAAATGTATTTTAATTCATTATACACAAATGGAGCGCAACATTTCAATTCTCTGTACACTATGTAGAGACACATCATTTATGCAATCACTCATGTACCTGGGGTAATGATGTCCATCTCATTCCACCATCTTTCCTATCCTCATAATCCCCCCCCCCACAACAGACTTTTTAAAGAAAGAAAGAAAAAAAAAAGAGTTATCTAGGTGAGGTGTTTCTTCTATGTCAGGCAGCTAGCAGGAAATCATAACTGAAAGGAATCCCAATAAAGCAGAATCTTCCCTATCACTCAGAGCTGCTTAGTAAAGCTCACTTTACATAAAAAAAATCAAGTGTTAATTGCAGAATTGGGGTGCAGGAAGGGTTTATCTTATATAACTAAACAGGAGCAGTGATAAATTAACTTCTAGTTGCTTGTGATGGAAGGAGAAATTTTGAATGTGGGCCTTCTGAAGCTGGAAGTCTAGTGCTGCAATGGAAAGCCAACTTTAGTATAGCAGTAAGACAGAGGAAAGAAATGTGGTGTCTGTGTACCCTCAAATACTGCTCTAAGAGCTAGGAGGCTTAGGTCCTGGTGGTTGATTCCTATTGGCTCAGAAAACAGAGAAAGAAAGCAGCTGCCTCTGGACAAACTGAGAATGGCATTACAAGGCCTCACAGGTATAGAAATGCAAACACAGCATTACAAGAGACCCTATAAATGTCAGGAAGGATTGATCGTCAAAGATTCAAATGAATGGCAAAGCTCCTGTTGTGGGGATGTAAGGATACAGACATTTCCATATAATGTTAAAAGTATGAATTTCTATGGGTTTTCTAGAGGGTACTCAAGAAGTTTTATTTAAATGTACATTAAAACTTTAAATGTACATTTCCTCTGATCAAGAAATTCCACCTCTAGGAATCTCTTGAACAACTCAACAAAGATGTACACACAAGAATGTTGATTTTATCAGGCAACTACCTAAATAGAACTGCTAGGTCAGTTATAGTGTATCCATACATAGGCACACTAAATAACCTTTATAAATGAGATCTAGAAAGACACACAGAAAGATGGTGACAGAGATTTTCCTCTGGATGGCAAGATTTCAGGATTTTCTTTTCATTTTTTAATGAAGGAAAAAGAAATGAATTCAAAAAGAACTCCTTACTTTTCAATTATTTCAAAATAAAACTATTCGCCTTCTTCAATAGTAGGGCCACTGTGATGCACATATGCCTAGGGATTAATAAAGACGACATCTGTTTCACTTTTCCCAGTTAGAGAAGCCTTAAATGTTAATCAGTGTTACATTAGTGTTACAAAATATCTAAGATAAACAACTTACCTTTCACAGGTTTTAGTCCATCCATTGGCTGGTTGACTCCACTGCTTTTGGGCATGAGGGTTAGAACATCATGGTGGGGAATATGTGGTGGAATAAAACTTTCACTAGTGGTGGCTGGGAAGCAGGGAGAGAAAGGGACGAAGGTCCCAATATCCCCTTCAAGGACACACCTCCCATGACTTAACTTCTCCTCATTAGGTCCCATCTCTTAAAGATTCTACCACCTCCCAATAGCACTATAGGCTGGCAACCAAGCCTTTAATATGTGGGCCTCTGAGGGACCCTTCCAAATCATTTTCCAAGCCATAGCACAGTTTAGAGTAACTAACTCTCAACCCCCAGAGTAAAGAGCCATTAGAGAGTTTTGCTAAGGGAAAATTTCTAAAGATTATGTATTTTACAAAGTGCTTTAATAAATGTGGATATATTAAGGTTATACGTTAAATAAATGTACAGACAATGAATGAATGAATGAATGGAGTAATGCTTTGTGAGGATAGAAGATATGTGAGTAACCACCTTAATTCTTATTCTACAAAAGGGATATTTAGAGTTGGCAATGAAAGACTTGTACAGGTGCACACAGCTAGTAAGTGGCAGAGCAGGGACTAGAGCTCAGGGTCTTTCCTCTCATGTTTGCCAAAAATCTCCAGGCACCTATCCTATGTCCTTCTCCAAAGACTGTAAATGGCATTAAACGAATCTATGGTTTCTAAACTGTAATAAGGGTGTTTCACTATAGGAACTTTCAAGTATTCACAAAAGTAGCAGTAATGTCCATGACCCCATAGTCTCATCAATAGTCATATTTTGCCAATCTTGCTTTGATATTCCCCCTTTGACCTTCTTACTTTTTAAGTATTTTAAAGAATATCTCAGATATATTATTTTACCCATAAATATTTTAGAATTAATCCTTGAAATTAAAAACTAATCCCTACACCATTAGTTCATAAATAAACAATAATTCCCTAATATCATCTAACACAATGTTCAAGGTTTCTCAATTGCCTCAAAAGTTTATTTTTTTTAATTGCTTGATTAATTCAGGAACAAAACAAGGTCTATACATTGCATTTGGTTGGAATATTTTCCAAGTCTTTTGAAAAAAATCTACCTATTTTTATTGAGGAGAAATTCACATAACATAAAATTAGCCAAATCAGTGGCAGTTAATGTAGTTACAATGCAACCACCACCTCAGTTTAGTCCCAAGACATTTTTATCATACCAAAAGAAAATCAGAAGCTCTATTCACTAAGCAGTTGCCTCCTATTCCCTACCTTCAACCATCCTTTGGCAACCATCAATTTGCCATCTATCTCTATAGATTTACTTATATGATTCTATAAAACAGAATCATATATGATGTATCATGTCTGTTTTTCCCCCTTAGAATAATCTTTTTGAGGTTCTTCCTTGTCATAGTGTGTATCAGTACTTCATTCCTTTCTATGGCTGAATAACATTCCATTGTAGTATATACCAATTTGTTTATTCCTTCATTTGTTCATGCACAATTAGTGTTTCCATCTTTTGCCATTGTGAATAGTGCTGCTATGAATATGCAAAGATATGTATTTGTTTAACTACCAGTTTTCAGTTCTTTGGGGATACATACCAGATGAAGGATTGCTGGGTCAAGTAGCAATTCTTCAACTTTTTGAGGAAGCACCAGATCATTTTCCACTGGGGCTGAATCATTTTATATTCCTGCCAGCAATGTTATGAGGATTTTAATTTCTCCACATCCTCCCCAGCACTTATTATTTTCAATATTTTTTATTATAGTCATCCTAGTGCATGTGAAGTGATACCTTACTGTGGATTTGACTCGAATTTCCCTAATGACTAATATTAATGAATAATGATTCTCATGTGCTTCTTGGTCACTTGCATATCTTATATGGAGATATGTCTATTTGAGTAGTTTCCCCATTTTTAAATTGGGTTGTTTGTCTTTTTGTTATTGTTACAAGTCTTTTAAAATCTAATAGGTTCCCTGTCCCCTATCCTTTTTCATGCTATTCATTTGCTAAATGAACCAGGCCATTTGTCCTATGGAATTTTTCTCATTCTGCATTTGGCAGGCTGTTTTCTCATGGTGTTAATTTTCTAGATTTCTCTATCCCCTTACTTCCTTCAAACAGATACTTTAGAACAAGAGGGTTGGCTAGATTTTGTTGTTGTTGTGTGTGAATTCCTCACAGGTGTTCCCATATCCTTCCTATGGCATTATATTTAGAGGCATATAATGCCTCATTGTCCACTTTTTATTTTCCAAAATGTATACTGAGGAACCCTAAAGTTAGACAGGTTTTTTTTTTGTTTTGTTTTTGGTACTGGGGATTGAATTCAGGAGCACTCGACCACTGAGCAACATCCCCAGCCCTATTTTGTATTTTATTTAGAGGCAGAGTCTCCCTAAGTTGCTTAGCTCCTCGCTTTTGCTGAGGTTGGCTTTGAACTTGAGATCCTCCTGCCTCAGCCTCCCGAGCTGCTGGGATTACAGGTGTGCAACACCATGCTTAACTTTGCAGGGTTTCTTAGGAGGGTCTATAAATGTCTAATTCAAAATTTCATTTGAAAAATATGCAATTAACTGTTGTTTGTCTGGATTTTCTCAAATTAAAGAGCAAGCCAAGTAGGTGAGCTTCAGCCCACTATTGCTGCTTTAGCTGGAGTTACTGTGCCTTTTATATATTGGGGATCTGGGTAAGATTTCATTGGAAAAGGTATTACACTAGTTTTTAAAAATAAAATGACTATTATAATAAAAAATCTTTCAAAAATGTTAACTGTGGGACCCCATCATAACTGGAGACTGTGGAAGTCAGCAATACCTTAAGACTCAAGGGAGAAAAGTTCTTTAGAGCAAGCAGTGGGCACAACTGGTAGGAGGCAAAGTAATTTCTGGAGCCCCTGAAATCATACAACACAGGAACCATTATATTCTTCTCAAATCTACGATTTCCTCCCACTTATACTAAATGTACCAGACTCATTAAATAAAAGTGGACTTTGAATAAAAGCAACTCACACTTTAAAGTAGACCTGAAAGTTTTATGAGAGGACCAGGATCCAAAATGGAAAGAGATATGGGGGGAATAGCAGAGAACCTGGCAATTGCCTTGGGAGCAGTGTACAGCTGTTCTTTAGGTGTCCTTTTTCTGGAAATATCTCTATTCATTAGAAAAGATCCTTCAACTTTCTGACACAGAATATGTACATCTTCTGATACCCTAAATCAACACCTGATTGTTCAACAGGTTCTTTCCCTGGGATGCCTTGAAAATTGAACTCCAGTCTATAACTGAATGCTGGATACATTGAGGTGATGGATAGTACAGCAGCCTCTGTCCCCAGGATTTTGGAGGCAATGTCTTCTAGTATCCAAGAGGAGATTTATGAATCTTTGCCTCAATTCTCATTTAATCCTCAAGTACCTGCTTTTAAATTGTCGAACACTTACAAAATCTGCCCTTCATGGAAACAAGAAGAGCAGGATGAATACAGCTGAATCACATTTCAGGGAGGGCAAACACTGAATCCCTGAGAAGAGAATACTTCAGTTTTGATTATCCTGTGATTCTGCTCTGTAGTATTGCTTCTGGACTAAAAGATTTTGCCTGTAGAATGAACACTTTAGCCAAAGTCAGTGTTCACTCATTGAATATTTGTGTTATCATTGCTAATCATCACAATCCTCCTCCTCCTCATCTTGATCATGATGGCTGTATCCCATATATTGCTGGGAGAAAAGGACAATTACTGCCTCTTTTAACCTTCTGTAGCTGAGAAAAAAGGCTACAGATGCAAAGGAAAAAGAACCAGCTGATCTAAGGTTCAGACCAGCTGTTGGCTCCCAATTTACTGTAGCAACTAATGGCTTTTCTAATTGCCCACACAAAATCCCCATGAATTGTCCATGAAGATTTTGGTTAAATTTTACAGCTTTTATTTAAACAGATAAGAAAAATTATATGTAATAAAAATGCAGTTTTAGAAATTAATGCCAAGGTTCACCAGTTCCCAAACCCTATCCAAGTCTATCCCTCGCTAATAGTTTTATGAGTAATGGCTGCAAGCCAAGGACAGAAGATACTGTCAAAAGGAGGGTTGCTCTGAGCATGCACAAAAATAAAGCTGTATAACAGACCTTCTGGAGGCCTCCTCCCTGTTGATCAGGCTGCATTCCTTATGATATAGAAATCATGCCTATATATATAGGATTTAGGTATAAAATATGCTGAACAATTGGAGAGAAACTAAGTGCCTCACTGTAGGAAGACAGGAAAGTAAAACTAAATTTTGAAATCTTAAAAAGGATGCTTCATAAAATTGATTGATATGGGAAGATGTTCATGGTAAATTAGTAGAAAAATAAGGCAGGAAAAATTGGGAGGGGAAGGCAGATTCTATTCTCAGCCTTCAAGTATTGCATGGATTGGTTTATCAGGTTATTTCTCTGTGAAAGGTATAGACATGTTGGACTAATGGGAATAAGACAGAGAATAAGAAAGACTCAACTTGGGAAGACAAAGAAAAGGACTTGGAAACCAAGCCTAGATCATACTGGAGCAATATTATCTGGTTAATGGGGGAGGTGGCAGACAGAACAATGAATGGGGCGGATGAAGGCTGGACATGATGATCCAAACAACAAACTTTGAGCCTATTCAGTTTGGTTTCAGTATAAGCAGACATGGGGTAATGTCTGAGCCTGGACACAGGTGGAATGGGAGTGATCCTGTGAGGTTTCTGGTTTTATTCTGACGTCTTCATCTTCTGTACTTACTTGGTTCTGGGATGGGAGGCTGGACTAGCCTCTTCCAAGTATCTCAAAGCTCAAGAATGATGATACAAACATCAGGTAGAAGACAAGTAAGTTCAAATAGAGGAAGGGTGATGATAAGGATGTGGATCCTCTTTTTGGGTGACAGAACACCACCTTAAATGTACTGCCATAGATAGAAATGACAGTGAGGATTCAGAGCCTAAAGTCAAAGATGGTGCATTTCCTTTATACTGATTAAAAAACAACTCATGGGACTGGGGTTGTGGCTCAGTGGTGGAGCAGTTGCCTAGCATGTGTGAGCCTCTAGGTTAGAGCCTCAGTACTACATAAAAATAAATAAAAATAAAGGTATTGTGTCCATTTGCATTTACTAAACTGCATAAAGGTGTTTTATAAAAGCAGGTCTAGGAATCATTTTAATGAAGACATCCTGCTAGATAACAAGAACTGGAGTGGAGAGTAGTTGTGATGCATCTCCTAGGGTGAAGTATAGGTAAACAAACAGCTTAAAATTTCTTTCTAAACCAAAATTTGTGATACTTGCTTTGGAAAGATTCTAGGTTTTCCCCAAGTGAATTATTTCTAAAAGACAAGCAATGAGAGAAGGAAGTTAAATCCAAGGTTCAGGAGAACAAAATGGTGGGATGTAGAAGGAAGGCCAGAATCTGAATATGAATTGAAAAATTCTTTCACCCCTTAATATTGAAATGATTTCAGTTAAAGAAGTGAAACCTATAGGGTCTGGTTGAATTTTGAAGCTTTCTGAAAGATTGTTTAAAAAGATAAGAAGAAAAGGGAAAGCCCCATTGCAGTGATACATGTGCTATAATATTGAGCCTTGGACAAAGAGATCCACCATGATTACAATTTAGTTTCCAGTCCAGAGGCCAGTTCTGTCAAATATTTTGTTCATGCTTTTTAAACTCAGTGGCAGTGGTGAGTACATAAAAATGTCTGCAGCCCAGATGAGGTTGTTGAATTCTTCCTTAAGAACAAGACAGAAAAGAGAAATGATTTACTGGAATATGTTGCTGGGTTTGTTTTTTATTTTTATATTTGCTCTTCTAATCCCCAAGCCCACAACAGCCTGTCTAGTTGAATCTTGATTTGTTTTTGTCTCATATAAATGTGAACATCCATCCTCCCAGCAGAAATGGTAAATAACTGTACACATCTATGTCACGGAGTGGTCATAAATAACAATCATTTATAGGGCTGGTGGGAGGGCAACCTTTGGGCTTACAGAACTGCCTGCGGCAACATTATTCTATGAAGTTTTCTGCAACTAAAGGAGTGAAAACACTGATTTTTGTTGTTTAAATTATTATTTTAAAGTAGTACATGTACACAGTAAAAGAAAGAGAGAGAGAGAGCGCGCATGAGTGTGCAAGCAATTGATAAATCATTGAGTAGTATCAAAAGAAAAAGTTGTATGTCCTGCTCTACTTTTTTGCCCCAGTGATAACCACTTTAAAATGATCAGTTTGGGGTTGTACAAATCATGCACAAACACTTTCTTGGAAAAAAACTTCAAATCATACAGATGAAACTAGAGTCCCTTTTGACCATCACCCTAATTATATTCCTTTCTTCAGAGGTAATCAAATTGTTAACATTGATTTTTTTCTGAGTACTTCATGATCTTTATAGGTATACATATTTTGGGTTTTATTTTACACAAATGGTATACCACATTTGTTATTTGGCTGCTTGTTTTCTTTGACTTAAAAATATGCTATATATCTTTCCATGACAGTGCATATATATCCATTTTAATTCTTTAAACTACTATCTAATATGACTGTGTAGTGATTTATTTACATACAATGTACATTTAGACATTTCCAATTCTTTACTGTAACAACATGGAGCTACAATGAACATCATTGTCCCTACTTCCTGGTATCTATGTAGAAATTTTGTCCTATAATAGATAAAAAGTATTTTTAGCTCTTTCACTGGTCAACATTTTTATTCAGAATAACATGCTAATCATTTATTTCCTGACAATAAATTTAGATCTCTATTGGCTAATTACTATAAAAGAATTTAGCTCGCTTATATGAACTTTCACCTCCCCTCTACTCCCAAATTCTGTTAGCTATATTTCTTTTTAATTTTTTTATATGTAGTGCTGTGAATCGAACCTAGTGCCTCACACATGCTAGTCAAGTGCTCTACCACTGAGCTACAACTCCAGCCCTGTTAGCTATATTTTTATTGTTCTTCTATGATTGCCTCTTCAAGTTTATATAATACACTTAAATATCTAGTTCTTAAACAATCAACTTTAGATAATATATTTTATTCTCTACAATTAACATTGAAGTATTAGCACTTCATACTGCATCCTGTTATGCTTTCTTCCTAACCTCTTCAGTTACAATGCTACTTCTCTCCTGTCCAGGGTTATAAATGTTCCATTCTGTTCCATAACTATAATTAAATATTCCACAGTTACTCTGTGGACTGATTCTAAAACTCAGAAAACTTTATGACAATTTTTTAATGTTATGATTCTTAAACTAATATTCTAATTAACCCAAATATTGTTATTAAATGCTTACAGGAGCTGCAGTAATGTTCAAAGAAATGTGTTTAAACATCAAGGTCAAATGGACTGCATTTTCTCACCTTTCATCATAATCTAGAAATCATGCTGCATTTTAGATTGATTCATATGTGAAGCTTAACTTCCTAACAAAGTTCTCTTATGTCTGACATTATTAATCTTCCTTCCCTCCTGCCTTCCTTCTTTTTTTGCATTATTTTTGATCCAACTCTGCTTTCGTCTTTTATGTGCATCTATTTGGGGCTAAGGCTTCCTTTGCTCTCTTCTTACCTGTAAATGAAGTCTCATCCACTTTTTCTTTTCCAGAAAGTCATCAAATTCTTTGACCTGTGAATGGTCCCTCTCTCTGATTCGTTTTTGTATATCTTAAATCATGTTTGAATGAGAATTTAGGTGGAGGGAATGTAAATGCATGAGTTCAGTCATCCATCTTAACCAAACTAGGAATTTTTAAAAGACCCTCCCAAGATCCACTATTTTTTATAAGGCATTTTCTTTTATTTCTAAATTTTTTTTTTTTGGTACTGGCAATTGAACCCAGTGGCACTCTACCATTGAGCTGCAATTCTAGCTCTTTTTATTTTTTTATTATTTTTAAAAAATGACAGCAGAATGCATTATAATTCATATTATACATATAGAGCACAATTTTTCATATCTCTGGTTGAATACAAAAAATATTTACACCAATTCGTGTCTTCCACAATAGCTAAACTGTGGAACCAACTACATGCCCTTCAGTAGATGAAAAGATTAAAAAAGTGGCATATATACACAATGAAATGTTATTCAGCAATAAAAGACAATAAAATCATGGCATTTTCAGGTAAATGGGTGGAGTTGGAGAAGATAATGCTAAGTAAGCCAATCCCAAAAACCCAAATGTTGAATGTTTTCTCTAATATAAGAAAGCGGATTCATAGTGGGGTAGGGCGGGGGAGCATGGGAGGAATAGAGGAACTCTAGATAGGGCAGAGGGGTGGGAGGGGAAGGGAGGGGGCATGGGGTTAGAAATGAGACTTGCTTAAGTTGCTGAAGCTGATCTAGAAATTCCCATCCTCCTGCTTCAGTCTCTTGTACCTCCACACCCAGCTTAAGGCATTACATGGCAGCCAGTTTCAGCAAAGAAAAGCAACTCTTAGTTTTTTAATTAGCCAGGAAAGAGAAAGTAGTCTATAATCCAAATCACAAAGACAAATCAAACCCCAGCAGAAACGATATTCACTCCTGATTATGTTACAAGGCATCTAGTCTCAAAACCTGACCTCTTTATCCTTATCTACCAGTCTTGACTATTAAAGGGAGAGACTGGGGGAAGACACCAGAGTCCATGGAGGAGTTAGCTGGGCTTTCTACAGCTCATTCTTTATTGAGGCTGCCCAGAGATGATTAAGGTTTAGGAATCCAGGGATTCTGACACTTCCTTACTCTGATTTTTACTACTTAATTTCTTAAGCTTTAGCTTTCTTGTTTAAAATGGGAATAATAATAGTGCCCACTTTATGGGGTTATTATGAACACTTAATGTGATAACTTACATAAAACATCGGGTTCAATACTAATAACATAGTAAGCATCCAATAAAACGTTAATATTTTTGTAAACAACCCTATATTCTGAATATATATTGTTCTCTGTGGGAAATTCCAAAGGAAGAAATTGTTTGGCACCCCAATGGAGTCTCAAGTGAATAAATGGCTAATATTTTCACTTGATGGTATTTTACAATTGGCAAAAATTTAATGACTATCTGTTGCATAAATTACTTAAAAACTTCCTGTCCCTGATGTAAGACATGCCCCTCTTCTCTAGGAATAGTCATTTAAAGACAACTAATGCATGTTACATAAACAAATATGGAGTATGTTTAGTTATAGTTCATTCATATGATAATTAATTCAACCAATATTTGTCTCTATGTGAAGACATTATGTTAGGAAATGTAAAAAGACACAGTTCCTGTCTTCAAAGATTTTTGTTGTTGTTGGCTTTTTGTTAAATGTTTTTGGTATTGGGGATTGAACTCAGGGGTGCTTTAACCTTGAGCTATATATATCCCCAGGCTTTTTTATTTTTTATTTTAAGACAGGGTCTTACTAAATTGATGAGGATGATCTTTAAATTGTGGTCCTCCTGCCTCAGGCCCCTGAGCTCCTGGGATTACAGGCATTTGGCATCAAGCTGTGTCCTTCAAAGATTTTAAAGTCTAATAGATAAGATTCATATGCAGAGCTAAATTCATCATGCTGATCAAATGTAGTAAGACAATTTTCCAAGTCACCTCATTCCCATGTCCAAGTCTTCTCTTCCCTCTCTGGCTACCACCCATCTCTAGTGATATGTCTGTATCAGTGTTTATTTCTGAGGTAATACAATCATCATATGGACTGTGTCTGAGAAAAAGGGGAGATAAATATGTAGCTCCCTGCATCCCTGGATAAATGCACAGGTTTAATCTCCCTGAGGCAAATTTATTTTCTAGAGAATTATATATAGTTCACACTGATTTCCTAATTCTAGCCACTCACTGACTTCTTTTCTCTGTGGTGGCAACCCTTAGTCATCTTATAAATACACATCTATGTGAAAGTTGGAAAAAAGATCTTTTACTTGTAAGTTGCACCATTTCCTCAAACTCAGAATATTATATATCTAGAGATAGAGAATGGTAAGGAGAAGGGGAAGAAAAAGACTTTGAAGGATACAAACATGGGTCCAAATCTCAGGTCCTCTGCTTACTAGATTAGTGGCCTCAGACAAGTTAATTTAAACTCTGAGTCTCAGTTTTTTCTTAAATACTGAAAATACTGGTGCCGTTTCAGACACTGTCAGTTCTTTTTCTTTTTTTTTTTAATTTTTTAATATTTATTTTTCAAGTATCGGCGGACACAACATCTTTGTTTGTATGTGGTGCATGAGGATCGAACCCGGGCCGCACGTATGCCAGGCAAGCGCGCTACCACTTGAGCCACATCCCCAGCCCCCGACTGTCAGTTCTTTATCCCCAAATTCAGTCTATCCTTTAATGTTGTTCTGGCAATAGAATTTTTTAGCTGACCAAAAAGTTGTCCAGAATGGAGCAAGTTTTCCTTCTCCATGAGAACAAACACCGGTAGAAGAGATGTAGTTAGAAGAATTGTGCTGTTAAGTGTTTACTTGGCTGTACACATACATGCATATGTGTGTACATACACACAAATGCATGCATATAATGCATATATAAAGCATGCACATACATGTGTGCTTTATATGCATGCATCTGTGTGCACATGTAAGTTTATTACAAATTTTACAGATAATAAAGATATATAACTTACAAATAATATACAATAGACAGAGCCCTTTATCACAAGTGCCATATAGTCAATTATATCTTTTAGAATGCATTGGTTAATTTTTGCTGAACTCATATTCGTACGCAATCTGTGATTGCAATTCAACCATGATTTGACAAATGGAATTTCATTAAAATTCACTAACTCTTCCCAATAAATGTAGTGTCATTGAATCTGAAATGTGAGCTACTATTAAACTATTTCTCATCTTCATACAAATTATATTCACTAACTGAAATCTCATTCAGTTTAAACGTTACCTTTTGGAACTTCACTAATTCATCAATGGGGGAAGTGACTTAACTTTGCTAAAATTGATAATAGTTTTCAAATATTAGAAGAATATCTCCTTAATATTTTCTGCTATTCAGGATATAATGGCTGGCTGCAGACATGCCACACTTTTATGTTTAATCAGCATTTTTAACATGTTTTCCTATCGCGTTAACTTTAGACAATTGACAATATAATAAATCAAGCCCTGACTTATAGCATTCGAAATTCCATGGTGTAAATATTCCCATCATTGTTGAGTTCAAACTACTGCATGAGGTTTCTGGAAGAAAGCGCAATGTTTCCATTTTAAGAATGTAATAGTTCTCATTTCATATATTTATGAAAATTTGGAATTCTCTGAATTTTCTACTTATATATTTTATCATGTTTCTCTTAGTTGTTTCTTTTCTTACTTGCAAGAACTCTTTATATGTTATGAGTAACATGTACCATCTATCAGTAGAATTTAAGCTCCATGAGTGCAAGAATATTTGTTTTATTCATCACTGCGTCAGGTGGCATATTTTACATGAAATCAACAAATATTTGTTAACTGAATAGATATTTTACAAATATTTTCCCAATTATTTTTCTTTTTGTTTTACGTATGCCTATATTTTTGTAACACAAGTGTAGTCAGTTGTTTATTTTCAAATATGTCTGCCTTTTCATTTATTCTTCTTTCTATCCTATTTGGGGGGTTTATTTATTTATTTATTCATTTTTATTGTCTTATTTAAAAATGTTTCTCATCCCAAGTTTTATTATTCTCCTAAATTTTTCTAAAAGTTTTATTTTATTTTTGTTACATTTAATCTGGAATCCATCTAGAGTTTATTTTTTATGTGACACGCATTTCTTCCAGATGGCTAGACCATTGTGCCTTTTGTAAATAAACTATTTTTCTCTCGATGGAAATTCTACTTTTGTGGTATATTAAGGTACCATATATGCTGGCTTCTAGTTATGGCTCTGTAGTTTCTTCAGATACATGTATGCCTACTTCTGGATCTTTAGTAATTTTTTTTTTTTTAAAAAATGATGTGTATGTGTGTGTGTGTGTGTGTGAGAGAGAGAGAGAGAGAGAGAGAGAGAGAGAGATAGATGCTGGGGATTGAACTCAGTGCCTCATGCATGCTAGGCAAGCACTCTGCCAATAAGCTCCATCCCTGGCCCTTAGTCATTTAACTAGGAGGAAGTATCCTTAGATGTTTTCTTAGGCACAATCCTCCCTCTCTCCCTGCTTCCCTTCTTCCATTCTTTCCTCTGCCAAGTGAGAATGTAATCCCAGGTAGAGGTATCTTCCAGCCTTTAAAAAAGGAACCAGAAAATTGGATATTCATGTGAAATCTCCTAAATTAAATCTCATTTAAATTTTTTAAAAGTATGTTTCAGGACAAATATAAAAATAACTACAGGATAGAAGTCATTTTTGCTTTTGTTTTTGTATTTGTTTTCATTTTTATTGAGCTATTATTATCCTTTATTTAAAAATCTTTGCACTAATTATTTCATTCCCCCTCCCCCATCCACCTAGTTAGGATCTTAAAAATATTGAGTAGTAATGGTGACAGCTTTCCTATCTATTTTTTTTGCTTTTAAAGCAGTGGCTTAGTACTTCATCTTTTAGCATGATGGATTGCTATTAGTTTCTAGTAAATAGCGTTTATCACATTTAAGTAGTTTCCTTTGAGTTTTTATTAGGAATGGATGTTGACTTTTTTTACTTATTAATAACATTAATTATGTTGATAGGTTTTGCTAAACTTTAAGTCATTATAGTGTATCATTTCTTTTGATATATTTTAATATAACATTTATTATGCTGATAGGTTTGCTAAACTCATCATAGTATATCATTTCTTTTGATATACTTATATTTTTATTTTCCATATTTTATTTAGATTTAAGAATATCTCTCTTAGAAGTGAGATTGGTTAATTACAATAATTTGGTGGGAATTCTATCTGTATGGAATTTGAATATTATAGTTATGTTAGTTTCATAAAATAATTACTTTTCATATTTGAAATGGTCTGAGATAATTTAAATAGCAGTAGAATCATCTATTATCTAAAGGTCAGATATATCTTAGTTGTAAAAGTGAGCCTGCTAACTCAAAAAATGTAGTACCTTAATTACCTTTTAAAACTTAAAATTTATAATTGGCTTATTTGAATTATCTGTTTATTCTTGAGCCAACTTTGGCAACTTATATTTTTATAACCAGCACATCAAATATCCAGGACTCACTGGTATAAACATAAAAGTCACTTAACTTTGTTCTTCAACTGTCCCGTCTTGGGCAGGTACTGGGATCAAAGTCCAAAAGTCACCTATAATCACAAAAACAATCCCAACTGAGTAATTATACTAGAGCAAAACATTCAATACTACAGTCTTCATTACAAGTATGGCTTTCCAGCTTCTTCTTCATCTGATGTGGGTGGTCTCCAAGTAGCTGCACTTGGCTTTCTTTTGTTGTAGCTGCTGCTGATTTTTGTTTATGTCCTTCCTTCCCCTCTCCTCCTCCTTCTTCCTTCTCCCTGTCTCTTCCCCTACCCTCCCTCCTCCACCTCCTCTACTTCCTTGTCTTTCTCTTCTTCCTTCTTAATACTTTTATTGTAAGATAAAAACAAACAATGACATCTGAATAAAATAAGTGTACAGATTAGTAAATTATTATAAGGCAAACGTCCTTGTATCAGTCACACAAATCAAGAAGTAGAACTTTGTCAGTCATCTGAGGAGCCCCATCCCTGGGTCTCATCCCACTCGCACCTCCCTTTCTCCGTGCAACAACCAATCACTTTCTTGTATTTCTTCATAGTTTTATCACCAACTGTGCTTCTCTATACGTGATAATTTAGTCTTGCCCACTTAAAAGTTTTGCATGCTTTTAAAGTTTCTTTTAAATTATAATTTCTTCTCCACCTTTCTTCTTTTTTTTTCTTACAATTTATCTTTTGTAACACCAAAGATATTTGAGCTGTAGAGTTTCCCAAACATCTAGATGTTGCTGATTGCTTAGTAAAGTGCAAGTCAGCAACACATTCCTTTCTGTATTTTCGGAAAACTGGAAGCTATATCCATACATTTGTGATGCTTTATCAAAATTCCCTGTTATGTTCACTAACAGTTCTGATGTCAATGTCCTGCTAGAAATTTTGGTTGTTTCAAGTTCATTCTCTAGTAGATTCCTTGGGAAGGGCTCATGGGTAGAATATTCCCTGAATTATTGGTTGTTGATAATTATTTATCTTTTATTCTCAAAAGTCAATTTTTCTAAATATAAAGTCCTTGGCTTACATTTTCAAAGTATCCTTTAAATATATTTCTTTACCGTCTTCTAGTATATGATGTTGTCGTTGAAAGGTTTGAAGCTCATCTCATTGTATCCTATATGATACTTGTTATTTTGCTTAAATGTTCTTAAAGGATATTTTATTTTCCTTTACCACTCTAGAATATGCCTTGGTGTTGGTTCTGGGTTGATATTTTTAGGAACAGATGTGTCTAGTAGTTTCAAATCTTTTCTTATTATAGGAAAGTTTTCTTCAATTATATTTTTGTATTTGTTTTGCTCTATGGCTTTAATTTCTTCTTCAGGATTTTTATTATCCATACTTTGTCCTCATCTATCTTTAGTCAGTATCATTTCTTTTCTTTTATTTATATGTTTTTCAGCACTGAGGATTAACCCCAGGGGCACTCTACCACTGAGCTATACCCCTCCCCTCTTTATTTTTTATTTTGAGATAGGGTCTCCCTAAATTGCTGAGGCTGGTGTCAATACTTGGGATCCTCCTGCTTCAGCCTCCTAAATAGCTTGGATTAAAGGTGTGTGTCACCAAGCCTGGTCTGTGTCACTTTCTCTCAAATCTTTTTTTATTTCTTCATTTTTCATCTTCAAAAAAAAAAAAAATCCTCCTCTTCACCTTCTGTTTTTCTGAAAGCATAATCTATTGTGTTTATTAGATCTTGGTTAAGTCTATATTTTTTTAAAAAATTTTATCAGTTATTGATGGACCTTTATTAATTTATTTGTTTATATGTGGTGCTGAGAATCAAACCCAGTGCCTCACACATGCTAGGCAAGCACTGTACCACTGAGCCACAACCCCAAGCCCAAGTCTATAGTTTTGAAATTTTTTTCATTTATTTCTAAATCTTTCCTGAGATTGCACACCTCATTTCTGTTTTTTTTCCTAAGTCTGATTTATGTTTTGTCAAACATTGTATTGTTTTCTTGATGTCCTTTGGGCCCATTTTGCAATACTTTTGATCTGTTCTGTGAGTATACCTGAGTGCTTTCATTGTCTATGATGGTGGGCTTCAAAGTATGGTTCAAAAGACCTTCCAGGCACGTTTCAGGCAAGAATTATTTTAATCATGTGATTAAGATCTTATTTCTGTCACTATGTTGATATTTGCAATGATCGTTCAAAAACAAGGATAGATAAAATTATTGGTGTTTTATATAAATCAAGACAATGGCAACAAAATGCACTACTAGTCATTTTATGTGTAGTTTTTATTTTTTAAAAAAATCAGTTTTATGTAAGAATGTCTTTAACAAAACAGTAAAGTTATTAATTTCATTAAATCTTATCCCTTGAGTATATCTCTTTTTAATGTTCCATGTAACAAAATGGGAAGTGCACATAAAACGCTTGTTGTATACTAATGTATGATGGATGTTTCTAGGGAAAGTAATATTATAACTGAACTGTTAGCTAAATTAGCTTTTTTTTTTTTTTTTAAGGAATACCACCTTTACTTGAAAGAATGACTAACAGATCAACTATGGTTACTCAGACTTGGGCATTTGGTAGACATATTTTGAAAAAAGAACTAAATGAGCCTGAAATTGGAAGGAATACAACTGACAGTATTTGTTACCTTTGATATAACTTGAACTTCAAAGTGAAAATAAAAAGTTTGGAAAAATTGTACTTGCCACAATGAGTTTGACAGCTTTCTAAAACTTAAAGACTTTACTGGTGATGATGGTTACACATGTGATCTTTTTGTACTATATTATGAAATGTGTCAAGACAGGAGGTCTGAGCTTGGCATGAAAGTGCATGCCTGTAATCCCATCTACTCGGGAGGCTGAGGCAGGAGGATTGAAAGTTTAGGGTCAGGCTCAGGAATTTAGCAAGCCCCTCAGCAACTTAATGGGACCCTGTCTCAAAATAAAAAGGTAAAAAGGGCTAAGGATGTAGCGCAGTAGTAAAGTGCCCCTAAATTCAATCCCCAGTAAAAGGGGGGTGGGCGGGAAAGAGATCTGCATAATGTAGAACCATTGTTATACAAATGATGAACAGTAGTGAAATGTTTTCTAAACATGTGTGAGGCCCTGGGTTTGATCCCTAGCATAAAAAAAAAAAAAAAAAAAAAAGAACTTAATGGAAGAGTTTGAAAAGTTCATTGATAGAGTTTAATATTTCATGTTGCAATCAACCTTCAAACAACTATCACTTGTCAAAGTTTGGTAATACCAAAGAGGAATGTCCACAATTATCTGAAAAAGCTATTAAGATACTTCTTTCTTTTGCAATTACATATCTGTGTAAGGCCAGATTTTCTTCATGTATTTTAATTAAAACAGCCCTAACAAGTGAAAGATAGTAGCAGATGTGAGAATCTAGCTGTCTTCTATTAAACTTGATGTTAAAGAAATTAACATAAGCATAAAACAATGCTATTATTCTCATTAAATTACATTTTTTTGTTTTGGAATATAAAGGTATTTCTCATAAGATATGTTATTAACATGTAATAAGTATATTGTTATTTTTATACAAATTAATAAATATTTTAAACATCACTCAGTTTTATTTTTTGAGTTTTGATTTTGAATTGGATAAAAATCAATATATATAACCTGCATAAACAAGTTTCAGATGAGCGTGGTGGTGCTGGCCTATATCCCAGGGATTTGTAGGCTGAGGTAGGAAGATTGCAAATTTAAAACAAGTCTCTCAAAATAAAAAATAGAAAGGGCCAAGGATGAAGCTGAGCTTGAGTAAACCTGGGTTCAATCCCTTGTATCACAATTAAAAAAGGAAAAATTTTGCATTGGGGTTCTATTTTTTAATTGTACAAAGAGGTGCTGACCTAATGTTTGAGAACCATTGGATAATAAAGTTATTATTCTATGTGTTATTCTCTTCTATTGTATAATAAATTTGCATGGAATTTGATCTCAATCTTTTTCTATTGTTAATTTTTAAATATGAAACCAATTTTCCTGAAATTTTGGAAGGATGTATGGTTTAGAGCAACTTCACAGAGCAACTTTATGTAGCATTAAAAAATATGTCAGCTTGTTCTCTGAGATTTTAGTAGGATTTCTGACACTTAATAGGAAAAGATTAACTTCCACTTTAATTTTAAATAGATAGCCATAGAGTTCGATCTAACAATCACTCATAATATTGCCTATGATATCTTTTTTCTTATTCCTAATCTGTTTCTCTTTTCTGTATTTTTCCCTTAACTAGGTTTGAAACATATTTATGCATTTTAGTGATCCTTTTTTAAAAAATCTTTTTTCTAGTTGTTGATGGACCTTTAATTTATTTATTTATTCAATAATTTATATGCAGTGCTGAGAATCGAACCCAGTGCTCACACATGCTAGGCAAGCACTCTACCAGTGAGCCACGACCCCAGCTCACTTATTGATCCTTTTCAAGTATCAAATTTAGAGGCTTTATTTTCAGTACCATAACCATTTTTATATTTCCATAATTTCAACTTGTCTTTATTAATAACACTTTCATTTGGTTCCTTTTTGCTATTTTACTACTTTTCTAAAAATTAAATTCATTTATTTATTTTTGGTATTGATTCTATAAATTTTCCTCAGAGTACAGTTTAAGCTATGCCCAGTGATTTTATTATAAAGTTTCTCCTTCTCAAGACTTTCTAGAGAGTGACTATGCATGCGCAGAGGAGCAGAGCAGCAACCCATCTACCAAAAGTTGGCTCTCCCGGCCCTCTTCCATCTTGAGATGCTACAACAACCTCCATAGCTCCCTCTCCAATGTGTTAGCCTCCACCTTGGGACAACAGACAGAAACTGGAGGCAGCAGCCCACCACATCAATGTATGCCACAGTGCTTCCTGACACCACTGCACAGCCTGCCCCCTCAGCCCCACCTCTGAAAGCAGTGGCCTCCATCTTGAGACATCTCTGCCACCATATTGGGTTACCTCCACTGCTGCCACCACCATCATTAATTGGGGAAGCTTCCATCTTAAGACACCAGCTAGGACCTGGAAGCCTAACATCAAGGTACCTACAGGTTTGACACTGCCACCAACAACAACTAGGAATGTACCTGCTTCCATCTAGAGACAACAACCAGGACCTGGAAGACCATAATCAAGGTCCCTGCAGGCTTGGTTACACCAGATGTATCCCTGTTAGCCTACTTCTCTTGATTCTTCTTTCAGTTTTCCTATGATTTAATACCTCTATATTCTCACCTTCTCCTTCATAAACCACACATCCTACACCCCCATCCCCAGCTCTCTCTTTGTCCACCATTAGAAACTGTAGATCCTTACGCAAACCTACCATTTATATTATAGATATTAATCAAACACATCATTTCTGTTTATTATAACAAAACTATAATCATCTAAATAGGAGCTATTTGGTTTAAGACTGCATATTGTTTGCATTGGTTGCTGTAAATATTGATCTTCCCCTTAAAGACAAGGTATTGGTACATGCAGGAACATTACAAGATTATAGGGTAGAAATTATAATACTTCAGATTTCCACTGGTAGAGAGGAAGACACATGGACAACATGAGAAAACAAGGGAAGAAAATGCCCAAACAAACCAAGATGCTACAATAATAGAATTCATTGACAGCACAGTAGATAAAATGTCAGAGAAGGAGTTCAGAATGTACATAATTAAAATGATCTGTGAAACAAAGAATGATCAATTGATCATTCCAACAAAGAGATAAAAGAACAAATACAGGCAACAATTGATCATGCCAACAAAGAGATAAGAGAGCAAATATAGATAGCAAAACATTACTTCAAGAAAGAAAGATTTTGGAAAAAAAAACAGAAATCCTTGAAATGAAGGAAACAATAAACCAAATAAAAAAATTCAATGAATTTTATATCCAGCAAAATTAAGCTTTAGAGTTGATGATGAAATAAAAAACTTCCATGATAAACAAAGGTTAAAAGAAAGCATTACCAATAGTCTAACTCAATTGGAAGACAGAACCTCAGGCAATGAAGACAAAATATATAATCCTGAAAATAAAGTTGACCACACAGTAGAGGTGGTAATAAACCATGAACAGAATCTCCAAGAATTATGGGGTAACATAAAAAGATCAAATATAAGAATTATCGGGATAGAAGAAGGCACAGATATACAAAACAAATGAATGCACAATCTCTTTGATGAAATAATGTAAGAAAATTTCCCAAACATGAAGAATGAATTGGAAAATCAAATACAAGAGGCTTATAGGTCACCAAATGTACAAAATTACAACAGATCCACACCAAGACAAATTATAATGAAAATGCCTACCATACAGAATAAGGGTGGAATTTTAAAATCCACAAGAGAAAAGTTTCAGATTACATAAAGGGGGAAACCAATTCAGATCTCAGCAGATTTCTCAACCCAGACCTCAAAGCTAGGAGATCCTGGAACAACATATACCACGCTCTGAAAGAAAATGCATTCCTACCAAGAATTTTATATCCAGCAAATTTAAGCTTCAGATTTGATGAGGAAATAAAAACCATCCATGATATACAAAAGTTAAAAGAATTTACAATGAGAAGGCCTGCACTAGAGAACATTCTCAGTAAAATATTCTATGAGGAGGAAATGAAAAACAATAATGAAAATCATCAAAGGGAGGATCTACACTAAAGGAAAAGCCAATCAAAGGAGAAAACAAGTCAAGTTAAAAACCAAAAATAAACCAAAAAATGACCAGGAATACAAACCATATTTCAATAATAACCCTGAATGTTAATGGCCTAAACTCATCAATTAAAAGACACACACTGGCAGATTGGACTTTTAAAAAAGACCCAATAATATGCTGCCTTCAAGAGAAGGCATGGGAAAGGATGGGAAAAAAATATATCACTTACATGGATCATGTAAACAAGCAGGGTTTTCCAATCTCAGATAAAGTGGACTTCAAACCAAAGATAGTCAGAAGGGATAAAGAGGATCATTTCATTCTGCTTAAGGGAATCATACATCAACAAGACAAAAAAAATCATAAATATCTATGCCCCAAACAATGGAGCATCCATATGTATCAAACAACCCTTCTCAAATTTCAAGGGTCAAATAACCATAGCACAATAATACTGAGTGACTTTAACACACTTCTCTCACCACTGGATAGATCTTCCAAACAAAAACTAAACAAAGAAACTATAGAACTCAATAATGCAATCAATAATTTAGAATTAACAGACATATATAGACTATTTCATCCATCAACAAGCAAATACACTTTTTTCTCAGCAGCACATGGATCCTTCTCTAAAATAGACCATATGCTATACTACAAAGCAAGTCTTAGCAAATACAAAAAAAAAAAAAAAGAGAGAGAGATACTACCCTGCATCCTATCTATCATAATGGAATGAAATTAGTAATCAGTGATTAAAAAAATTGAAGTACTCCAATAACTTGAGACTAAACAATATGGTATTGAATGATGCATGGATAACAGAGGACATCAGGGAGGAGATAAAAAAAACTCTTAGAGGTAAATGAGAACACTAATACAACATATCAAAATCTCTGGGGCACTATGAAGGCTGTGCTAAGAGAAAAATTCATTGTATTGAGCTCATTTCCTTAAAAGAATAAAAAGTCAACAAATAAATGATCTGACATTACATCTCAAAGTCCTAAGAAAAGAAGAACAAATCAACACCAAAAGTAGTAGAAGACAGGAAATAATTAAAATCAGAGATGAAATTGAAACAAAAGAAACAACTAAAATAAATTGACAAAATTAAAAGTTGGTTCTTTGAAAAAATAAATAAAATTGATAAACTCTTAGCCACGCTAATGAAGAGGAGGAGAGAGGAAACTCAAATTACTAAAATTTGTGATGAAAAAGGAAATGCCGTGACAGACACTATTGAAATACAGAAGATAATTAAAAATTATTTTGAAAATTTATACTCCAATTAAAAAGAAAATCTTGATGACATTGACAAATTTCTAGAAACATATGATCTACCCAAACTGAATCTGGAGGACATACACAATTTAAACAGATCAATTTTAAGCAAGGAAATAGAAGACACCATTAAAAGCCTACCAAGTAAAGCCCAGGACCAGACAAATTCTCAGCCGAGTTCTATGAGACCTTCCAAGAAGAACTAATAGCAATACTCCTCAAATTATTCCATGAAATAAAAAAGGAGGGAACCCTTCCAAACTCATTCTATGAGGCTAGCATCACCTTGATACCAAAACCAGAAAAAGACACATCAAGGAAAGAAAACTTCAGACCAATATCCCTGATAAATACAGATGCAAAAATTCTCAATAAAAGCCTGGCCAATTGCATATAAAAACATATTAAAAAGATAGTGCACCACGATCAAGTGGGATTTATCCCCAGGATGCAAGGTTGGTTCAACATATGAAAAATCAATAAATGTAATACCTCACAACAACAGACTTAAAGACAAGAATCATATGATTATCTCAATAGATGCTGAAAAAGCATTTGATAAAATACAGTACTTCTTCATGTTCAAAACACTAGAAAAACTAGGAATAGTAGGATTATATCTAGACATTGTAAAAGCTATTTATGCTAAGGCCAAGGACAGCATCATTCTAAATGGAGAAAAATTGAAAGCATTCTCTGAGATGCCCTCTTTCACTACTTCTCTTCAACACAGTCCTTGAAATTCTAGCCAGAGCAATCAGAGAGACAAAAGAAATTAAAAGGATACACATAGGAAAAAAAGAACTCAAGCTATCACTATTTGTTGACAATATGCATCTATATCTAGAATATATATCAATTCCACCAGAAAACTTCTAGAACTAATACATGAATTCAGCAAAGCAGCAGGATAAAAAATCAATACCATAAATCAAATGCATTTCTTTACATAAGTGATGAATACACTGAAAGATAAATTAAGAAAACTACCCCATTCAAAATAACCTCAAAAAATCTAACAAAAGATGTGAAAGACCTCTACAATGAAAACTACAGAACACTAACGAAGGAAATTGAAGAAGACCTTAGAAGATGGACAGATCTCCCATTTTCTTGGATAGGCAGAGTTAATATTGTCAAAATGGCTATACTACCAAAACTGTTACACAAATTTAATGCAATTTCTATTAAAATCCCAATATCATTTTTCATAGAACTGGAAAAAGAAATGAATTCATTTGGAAAAATAAGAGACCCAGAATAGCCAAAGCAATCCTCAGTAAGAAAGGCAAAGCAGGAGGCATCACAATACCAGAACTTAAACTATACTACAGAGCTATAGTAACAAAAACGGAATAGTATGGCATCAAAATAGACATGTAGATCAATGGAACAGAATAGAAGACACAGAGACCAACCCATGTAAATACAGTTATCTCATACTAGACAAAGGCATCAGAAACACACATTGGAGAAAGTATAGCCTCTAAAACAAATGGTGCTGGAAATCCAATATGTAGCAAAATGAAATTAAACCTGTCTCTCTCACCATATACAAAACCCAACTCAAAGTGAGTCAAAGACCTAGGAATTAGACCACAGACCCTGCACCTAATGGAAGAAAAAGTAGGCCCAAATCTCCATCATGTCAAATTAGGCTGCAACTTCCTTAACAAGAATCCTAAAGCACAAGAAATAAAGTCAAGAATCAATAAATGGGATGGATTCAAACTAAAAAGCTTCTTCTCAGCAAAATAGACAATCATTGAGGTGAAGAGAGAGCCTATAATATGGGAGCAAATTTTTTATCACATGCACATCAGATAGAGCACTAATCTTCAGGATATATAAAGAACTCAAAAAACTTAATACCAAAAAAAACAAAAACAAAAACAAAAAAACAACCCAATCAATAAATGGGCTAATGGACACAGACACTTCACAGAAGAAGAAATACAATTGATTAGCAAACATATGAAAAAATGTTAATCATCTCTAGCAAAAAGAGAAATGCAAATTAAAACTACTCTAAGATTTCATCTCACCCTAGTCAGAATGGCAGTTATCAAGAATACAAGCAATAAAAATATTGGCAAGGATGTGAGGGAAAAGGTACACTAATACATTGCTGGTGGCATTGCAAATTGGTGCAAACATTCTGGAAAGCAGTATGGAGATTCCTTATAAAATATGGAATGGAACCACCATTTGACTTACTCCTCAGTTTATACCCAAAGGACTTAAAATCAGCATACCACAGTGATGCAGCCACATCAATGTTTATAGCAGCTCAATTCAAATAGCTAAACTATGGAACCAACCTAGATGCCCTTCAACAGATGAATGGATAAAGAAAATGTGTATATACAATGGAATATTACTCAGCCTTAAAGAAGAATGAAATTATGGCATTTGAAGGTAAATGGATGGCACTAGAGAATATCATGGAAACCCCAAAGGCCTAATGTTTTCTCTGATAAGTGCATACTTCCATAGTGGGGCGGGGAGAGTAGGGAAAAACGAAGGAACTTTTGTTTGTGTAGAGGGGAGTGAGGGGAGGGGTGGGGTTTTGGGGATGGGAATGACAGAGAAAAACAATAACTATGCTTTGTGAAAGATGTTAGGCAAAAAGTAGGTAGCAAATAATTCCATTTGTGTATAATTCTAGAAAATGCAAATCAATATACAGTGATAGAAAGCAGACCAGTGAGTACCTGGGTAGGAAGGAATGGGGAACATGGGAGGGAGGTGTTGCAGGGAAATATGAGGAAACTTGTGGGGAAAATGGATAGATATGTTTATTATCTTGATTGTCTCAATGGTTTCATAGGTGTCCAAACTTATCTGAACATATCAGTGTCAAGTGCCAATTTATACTTCAATAAAGCTGTTAAAAATAAAAAACTAATCAAACAATTAAAAAATTTCTATATCATTTCTAATTTTAGTATAACTTTTGATCAAAAATTGTAATAAAAAATTATAAGTATGAAATAAAAGCAAAGCAGATGTGCAATGAGACCAATAAGTGAAGGTGACACCTGCCAAAATTTTATATAACACCGTAATTCATTAAAAGGAAGAGATACATTTCAAATAGAAGTAATATACATCTTCTTGGGTTATTTGATAACTCAATTAATGAAGATTAGAAAATTATAAGAACATAGTGGAAAAGCACATTACTTAGTGATGTGACATAAAGTATTAGACAAAAAAATTACATAAAACTCGTGTAAGGATTACGAGAGCAATGATGACAACTGGTTAACGAGCATCATAAATTCAAAGAGAAATTAAGGTTAGTTATTGAATAAGAAAATGTGACCGAAATCTTAAACTTAATATGTAAAAAAAACTTGATAGACTTTCCCAAATTTGATAAAAATCCTATACAGTTACATGACAATACCAATATCACATTGTAATGCTGAGGGAAACTTCAAATTATTATTAATAAAGAACAAATTTTAGCCAGGTGCCATGATGCATGCTTGTAATCCCAGGGGCTAGGGAGGCTGAGACAGGAGGATTTCAAGTTCAAGGCCATCCTCAGGAAAAGTAAGACATTAAACAACTCAATGAGACCCTGTCTCTAAATAAAAAATACAAAATAGGGCTGGGGATGCAGTTCAGTGGTAAAGTGCCCCTGAGTTCAATCCCTGGTAACTCTCCCCCCACCAAAAAAGAACAAATTTTGATCAAGGACATTATGAAAAAAGAATTATCTGTTTTCTCTATAGAAAATAATATTATAAAATAACTGTCATATGACAAGGCAATCAAAGAATATGCAGCCAAAATATTATGGAAGTGTATCTAATATTGCCTGTATCAGGCAGTTAATGAAAATATTATGTTAGATTTCTGGATTTCATTTGCAGAATTATTAGCTTTAGAATCTTTAAATTTACTATAATTTATTTTTCATTCTAAATAAACATATCTAATTTTGTATTTATACTTTCATATTATTTTTCTTAAAGTATACTCTCTCCATTCCTGCCACACATTCATGTGCATTAGGCCTTACAAAGTTTGCATACCCAAACTTGGACTAATTCTGGTCCTGCTCATTCACATACTACTCATTCCAGCTTATTTCTTAAGGAATAATAATAGTGTGTCCCACGTAATATGTGTAGGATTTTCCAAGGGACGGGAGACTGAAGGTAATACCAATTTCCAGATTTCTTAATTGTGCTCCCAAACATTATCTAAAAAAGATGAAACACAAAATGGCTGTTGGACCACTTGGCAGCATTTAGAAAACTAAAATAAACTTGGATCACTACCTTCCTCCTTGTAGCTAATATGATCCAGATGAATCAAAGATTAAACATAAAAAAATGAAAGCATAAAGTACTAGATAAAAACACAGGAGAATTTCTGTATAATATCAATGTGGGAAAGATTTTGTAAGTTTAATACTAATCCCAGAGGCCATCAAAGAGAGGATTGATAAATTTTAATGCATAAAAATGAAAAAAATTTGCCTGACAAGAAATAATGACATTAAAAGACAAGCAACAAATTGAGAAAAATAACTATAACACATATTCTATGGGATCTATTTCCTGAATATAAAAAAGAGTCCTTACAGATTAATAATAGAAGGGACCAACAACCTAATAGAAAATAGGCAATGCAAAATAACAGATGGTTTATAGAAAAGAAAATAAAGATGACATGTAAACATATGAAAAGTTGTTCAGTTATCCTTATAATAAAAGAAAGACAAAATTGGAACTGACAGGCTGAAAAGATCCAAAAGTTTGTTAACATATTGTGTAGGTGAAGATATTAAGTAGCAGGACCCTTGTTCGTGCAAGTGTAAATTGGCACAACTTCTGTAAAGGGTAGATTAAATTTGACAAGAGCAACTTCATTTGTAGGAATTAATATTATGATATGGCAACATTTATAAACTGTTACAGGTATAAGGGCATTCCCTGTATCACTTTTTACAATATCCAAATGATGGAACAACTCAAATGACTATCCAAAGATGACTTGTTAAATACATTATGGTACATCTCCCAGTGGAAATTTATGCAGCTCTAAAAAGATTTTAAACAACTCTATAAAGACACAAAACCATCTTGAATATATATCATTAAAAATGCAACGTTCAGGGTAGGATAATAACATTTAAATGAATAAATTAATGCTTGTATTATAATGAAATATCTCTTAAAGACAGTAGCTGCCTCTAGATAGAAAACTAGAGGGAGAAGGAGGGGGTGAGGGAAAGACGACAAGATACTTTTCACTACATATCCTTTTGTGCTTTTTGAATGTTGCTTCATGTACCTATATTACTTATTAAAATGATACATTTATTAAAAGTAAGATGTGTCTTATAATAAGGTTCCCTCCTGACCTAGACAACATGCGTATGCATGTTAAGCACTATTGGAGGTCTTTCCTTGAAAGTACAATATCATACAGTATAATATTTAGATCATAGAAAAAAGGCAAGGTAGTCCCAAGGCTTAAATGTAAGGTTGCCCTCTGCAAATAAGACCAACAATGATCTGGAAGGTTGCTGAAAGTTTCTGAACTATCCAAATCCCAGTCCTGGCCTACCTTCAGGAGAACATTAAAAGGTTTAGCGTAAACTGGGCATGGTGGCACATGCCTGTAATCCCAGCAATTTGGGAGGCTGAGGCAGGAGGATTGCAGGTTCAAAGCCAGCCTGAGCAATTTAGTAAGGCCCTAAGCAACTCAGTGAGACTCTGTCTCTAAATAAAATGTAAATTGGCTGGAGATGTTGCTCAGTGGTTAAGCACCCCTGTGTTCAATACCCAGTACCAACACCAACCAACCAACCAAACAAACAAACAAAAACTTAGCATATCTAAAAATGAAGCCTTTCAATTGTACTATGATTATCTGTCAGAAGGAAGAATGAGGGGACAGATAGGGGAGAATTGGAATGTAGTCTAGAAGAGGGAGCCCAAAAAGCAGGGTTTAATATATTCATATGAACCTGACAGAGAGAGGAGGCTCTCAGTATAGTTATGTCTTTCAGTTTCCCTCTAAAATTAGTAACTATCATTTAAGTGATTCTTTAAGTAGTGGCTAAGAACATAGCTTTAGAGTCAAACAGATGTGGGTTCAAATCCCAGATGTGTGACTTTTAGGCAAATGCCAATCTATGAGCCAGCCTATTTATGTGTAGATAAAATGGAGATAATCTTTTCACAAACGCTGTTGTGTTGTGGATTAATAAAATACTATAGGGCTGAGGATGTAGTTCAATGGTAGAGCACTTGCCTCATATGCGTGAGGCTCTACATTCAATTTCCAGTTTCCAAAATAAAACAAAACTACAGAGCTAGGTGTACTAGCCCCTGCTTGTAATCCCTGCTTATAATCCTTTGGGAAGCTGAGGAAGGAGGATCGCAAGTTTGAGGCCAGCCTCTGCAATTTAGGGAGATCCTATCTCAAAAAAAAAAAAAAAGACTGGGGATGTAGCTCAGTGATATAGCACCCATGGGTTCAATCATCAGTAAAACAACAGCAACAAAAAAAGAAGAAGGAGGATAAGGAGGAGGAGGAGGAAGAGGAGGAGGAGGAAGAGGAGGAGGAGGAAAAGGAAGGGGAGGAGGAAGAGGAGGAGGAGGAAGGGGAGAAGGAGGAGGAGGAAAAGGAAGAGGAGGAGGAAGAGGAGGAGAAGAAGGAGGAGGAGGAGGAAGAGGAGG
Organism: Marmota monax; assembly: GCF_021218885.2. Taxonomy (NCBI): domain Eukaryota; kingdom Metazoa; phylum Chordata; class Mammalia; order Rodentia; family Sciuridae; genus Marmota; species Marmota monax. The sequence goes on along the minus strand of NW_026692194.1, from coordinate 18,904,693 downwards.
AGGAGGAAGAGGAGGAGGAAAAGGAAGAGGAGGAGGAGGAGGAAAAGGAAGAGGAGGAGGAGGAAGAGGAGGAGGAAGAGGAGGAGAAGAAGGAAGAGGAGGAGGAGGAGGAAGAGGAGGAGAAGAAGGAGGAGGAGGAGGAAGAGGAGGAGGAAAAGGAAGAGGAGAAGGAGGAGGAGGAAGAAGAGGAGGAGGAAAGGAAGGGGAGGAGGAAGAGGAGGAGGAGGAAGGGGAGAAGGAGGAGGAGGAAAAGGAAGAGGAGGAGGAAGAGGAGGAGAAGAAGGAGGAGGAGGAGGAAGAGGAGGAGGAGGAAGAGGAGGAGGAAAAGGAAGAGGAGGAGGAAGAGGAAAAGGAAGAGGAGAAGAAGGAGGAGGAGGAGGAAGAGGAGGAGGAAAAGGAAGAGGAGGAGGAGGAGGAGGAGGAAAAGGAAGAGGAGGAGGAGGAGGAGGAGGAAAAGGAAGAGGAGGAGGAAGAGGAGGAGAAGAAGGAGGAGGAGGAGGAAGAGGGGGAGGAAAAGGAAGAGGAGGAGGAGGAGGAGGAGGAGGAGGAGGAGGAGGAGGAGGAGGAGGAGGAGGAGGAGGAGAAGAAGAAGAAGAAGGAGGAGGAGGAGGAGGAGGAGAAGGAGGAGGAGGAGGAGGAGGAGGAGGAGGAGGAGGAGGAGAAGAAGAAGAAGAAGAAGAAGAAGAAGAAGAAGAAGAAGAAGAAGAAGAAGAAGAAGAAGAAGAAGAAGAAGAAGAAGAAGAAATTATAGAATAAATCTAATAAATTGGGTCAAACATGTAACACCTTGTTACTAATAAGATAAACATCCTTTCAGACAGAGACAGAGCCTCTCAACTTTTGACTGTTTTCTTTCCTTCACATTTTTTTTTTATTGATTGTTGAGGTTCTACTCTATAAAATAAAAGGAAAGCTGGGCACAGTGGCAATTGCCTACAGCATCTCAGGAGGCTGAGGTAGGAGGATTTCGAGTTCAAAGCCAGCCTCAGCAAAAGTGAGGTGCTAAGCAACTCAGTGAGACCCTGTCTATAAATAAAATACAAAACAGGACTGGGTTGTGGCTCAGTGGTTGAGCGCCCCTGAGTTCAATCCCTGGTAATTGCCCCTCGCCCCAAAATAAAATAAAAGGAAAAATTCAAATCTGGATTTTAAAAATTTGTATTGTGTTTAAAAGTTTACAGTCGGTATAATAGCATGTTATTTGTGCTATCCATGTGATAACGATATAGGAAATATTAAGGAACAGCATACCACAGATAGCACACAAGATAGAAGTTTTACAGTGAATATCATCCTCTTTTAGTCACTGTTTCTGGGACTAGATGGATAACAGCAAATGCTAACAGCAAATGTCTAAAGTTGAAGTTCTTAATGAGTGTGAGAACCAGCCAAATGTCCACCCTGAATCCCCACCTCCGGTTCTATGAAAGAAAGACAAAATAGAGAGGCAAACTCCTTTACTAGGCCAAAAAATTTAGCAGACATGTTTCTTTCTTCTACTTGCTCAGCATTTCTAAGTTGTCAATGACAAAAGCTAGCATTTGTGTCTTGTGTCTTCCTCTCAGCTGGTGTGACACAGTCTTTAACACTAATCTGGGCAGGTTGCCACTTTGGGGCCTGGCTAATTCCCTTGTAATGCTGAGAAGATTCAATTCACTCACATTTCCCTGTATCATGGGGAGTTGCTTCAGCCCAGTTAAAATCAAGAAATGATACAGTTAAAAGACTCTTAAAGAACCAGGAAATAGCTCCTAAGTGGGGTCTTCAGTTGGACACCAAAGAGAAATGGTCCATTTTCTCTCTGGTTGAGTGAGTTTTTGCTGCTGACCTGTAAATTCTACACTATTTCAAAGTTACTGGCTGGGAAATTAATGGAAACTGAGCAGTGAATTTTTTTCTTTCTTTCTTTTATGCGTGATGCCTTATTTAAAATAATTCAGACTCAAAGTGAATTTCTAGCAAATGGTGCTGTGGCTGCTATTAAATTTATTGATGGTGAATACATCATCCTTGCTTTTTATGTAAGATGTCGCTGATGTGTGATTTTTTTTAAAGCTCCTTGGTGAGACTTTCTTAAAATTCACCTCTTCCATCTGCCCCATAGGGTTATAAGTGACTTTAGGTTAAGATGCCATTTAGCAAATTAATTTACCATGTTGATATTTTATGGCAAAGCTTTGCAAAGCCATTAAATAACCACACTTATTTTTTTAATATATTGGGATGTTTTGGATGTGCTAAGATTTTATATAAATTTGTTATTTATCTTGATGAAAGCCAGATAAATAAATGCTCCTATTGTGCCTAATAACTCAACTCTTTGCTTTCACAAGGCCAGAGCAAGGCTGAAAGGAAATTCATCTCAAAGCTATTAAGAAAAGCCAGATAGAAAGGGAGCAGCATAAAAATGAAATGAACTATAGTGAAACGGCCAGACCCTCTTCCAGCCTGCTCTACATCATCCCAGCTACCCAGATGGAACAAAGATTTAGAGTTCCAAGCAGAACTCAAGAACAGAAAGAAATGATGTGGGATGGTCTGAGAAGGTATCAATCTATCTTGTGTTCATAGGAGACACAGAGAGGAAAAAAAAATCATTTGACAAAAAGTCCTAATAGTTGAACCAGAAATAATATGACCTACCCTCAAACTGCCCCCATGAACAGCATCTGAATACACCTTTAAAGAATCCCTTGTTTCCAGCTAATATGTACAGGGAGACAAAACAAAGGAAGTGAAGAAATCACCTGGGTGTCTCCTCCCTGATATCTGAGGGACTGGTGGGTTCTTTTTTATGGTACTGGGGATTGAACTCAGAGGTGCTTTACTACTGAGCCATGCCCCTAGCCCTTTTAATTTTTTTATATTGAGACAGGATGTCACTAAAGTGCCCAGACTGACCTTGAACCTGTAATCCCCCTGTCTCCTGAATAACTGGGATTACAGGCACCTGGCCTAACTTTCAATTTCACCAAAGTCCCTGGTGGCCAGAACAGATAGTAACAGATGAGGCCAGGCATGGCAACATAACACCTGTAAACCTGTGACTCAAGAGGCTGAAGCAGGAAGATTGCAAATTCTAGGTTGGCCTCATCAATTTAGTGAAATCGTGTTCCAAAGTAAAAAATAAAAAGGACTGGGAATGTTAACTCTGTGGTAAAGCACCCTTGGGTACAATCTCAGTACAAAAATATAGAAAGCAGCAGATGATTTGAACTTGGAGAATTTCCTTTAATAATAATGTACTTTGGGTGGCCATTCTTTTAAAGTCTCTACAACTGCACAGCCTAGAGCTTGATGTCACTCTGACTCTAGTATCATGTGACTGAATCTGCATATCTTACCTTTCCATCATATTGGAAGCCCAAATTCCTGAAGAAGTCAGAGTTTAATTCCCACCTACCTAATACAGTTTCCTCGGCTGTAATGTTCTTATTTTTTCTTGGTTCAAATCCTGTCCATACTGCCAACAGTAGCTATTGCTATTTTCACTTTGAGAAAACTCAGCATTCTTTGAGGTCACCTTCTTCCTGTGTTGGCAGAATATACCTTTCTAAGACACAGTCTGTTTTTCCCTACAACCCTGACAATGCTTGTTACTCACTTTCTCAGTCTCCTTTGCAGTGTGGCCATGTAGCCTAGGCTTTCCCAGTACAATGCTCATATCTCAAAATAGTGAGAAGCAGCGGGGGCAGTGCAGAACCCATTCTGATGGCTAGTGGGTACTGGTGGTGTTTCCTGGGTAGGCAGCACTGTCTGTGTCCAGCAGCAATGACTATGATGTCTTAGTTCTTTCAGGTACCGGCAATAATTTGGCTCCTCTTTCTTTCTTTTTTCCTTCCTCCCTCTCTCTCTTTATTTAAAAAAATTTCCCCTGGTACTGAGGATTCAACCCCAGGGGCACTCTACCACTGAGCTATATCCTCAGCCCTTTTTATTTTATTTTGAGACAGCGTATGACATATTTGCTCAGGCTAGCTAGGAACTTGCAGTCCTCCAGCCTTTGTCTCCCAAGTAGCCGAGATTACAGGTGTGTACCACCATGCTCAGTTTAGGGCCTTGTTTCAGCCTGTATGTCCTCTAAGCCTGGTTTGCCAACCTCCCAGAGATTTTGTAAGCTTCCCTCTCATATTTCCAAAAGCAGTTGTATGGAGATATAATTCATATAACATTTCAATTGTTCAATGCTTTTAAGTAAATTCATAGGATTTTGCAATGATCAATACAATATAATTTCAGAATGTTTTTATCTTCTAAAACATTGCAAACTCATGCCAGGTGCAGTGGTACACACCTGTAATCCCAGTGACTTGGGAGGCTGAGGCAGGAGGACTGCAAGTTCCAGGTCAGTGTCAGCAATTTAACAAGACTCTAAGCAACTTGGTGAGATACTGTCTCAAAATAAAAAGTAAAAATGGCTGGAGATGAAGCTCAGTGTGAGTACTCCTGGGTTCAATCTATGGTATCAAAAAAAAAAATTCCATTCTTGTTAGCAGCCACTTCCCATTTTTCTCCCCACTCTAAGCTCTAAGCAACCCTAACATACTTATATCTCTATATATTTGCCTATTCTGAGAATTTTGTATAAATGAAATCCTACAGTTATATCTTTTTGTGTGTCTGGCTTCTTTCACCGAGCATAAGGTTTTCAAGGTTCATCCATGTTATAGCATGTATTAGTACTGCATTCCTTTTTATAACTGAATAATTGATTGTGTAGCTATGCTACATTTTCTTTACCCACTTGTCAGTTGATGGACATTTGGATTGCTTCCATTTTCTGCTTTTTATAACCAATGTCTCTACAAAGACTTATGTATAAGTTTTTATGCAGATATTGTGTCTTCATTTCTCCTGAGTATATACTGAACAATGGAAATGCTGGGTCATATGTAACCCATGTTTAACCTTTTGAGGAACTCTCAGACTTTTCTAAAGTGGCTGTACACATTGCATTGCCCCCAGCAGTGTGTGAGGGTTTCACTTTCTCCACATCCTTGCCAACACTTGTTGTCTTTTTTTACTATAATAATCATACTGAATATGAAGTGATATCTCATTGTGATTTTGCCTACTGATTTTAAAATAAATTCTTCATGTTTAGTATAGTATCTTGCAATCAGAACCTTGATTAATCATTCCTTATTCAGTCCACACTGTTCTTTCACTGGACTATTCTACACAATTGAGTATTTATCCAATTGTGGATAAACATCTGGATATAAGATGCTTTACTCCTTTCTTGAGTTGTAACATGTTGGGGGACAGGGTATATCATTTTCTCTTGTGTCTCCCATAGTGCATAGGCTAGAGCTTACCACTTCTGAAGCTTAAGCACACTTGGTTCATTGGAAGATTGCTGGTTAATTCATCAAAATAGTTCCCTGCTTACCTTTCAATTCTGGAAAGCATCTTTAAATTTCTCATTAAGTAGACTCAATCATTAAAATATATAGTAGGTGCTGGGGACATGGATTTGGGAGACTGGTCAGGTTTAGGTTCTAATTCTAACTTTACTGATTGCTAGTGTGGAACTCAGAGCCAATTAATCAACCCCTCTGAGCTTTGGTTTTCCTGTTTACAAAGAGAAATAAGGGTTATAAGGATTAAACTACATCCTGTATGTAAAACAAAAGAACAACAGTGCATGGAAATTGCTCAGTAAATATTAGTTTCCTCTGCACTCTGCATTTCATCCAATTCTGTCTCCAGTAATCTGTTTCAGACATACATCCTAGTTAAATGTGCTGCTATACAGTTTTATCAGAAACATGGAGCAAGGCTACTGCTTCTATGGCTTAGTAGTATTCTTGAGAATGAATATTATGTTGAGGGGTGAAAGCAATAGAAATCAGAAGAGAGAGATAGAGACCTTGCCCAAATCTAATTTAGAAAGTAGAGAGCTGCTGCTGGGCATGGTGGCACATGTTTGTACTCCCAGCAACTTGGGAGGCTGAGGTTAGGAGGATAGCAAGTTCCAGGCCTATCTCAGCAACTTAGTGAGATACTGTCTCAAAATAAAAAATAAAAGGGGCTGGGGATGTAGCTTGGGAGTTGAATGTCCCTGGTTCAATCCAAAGTACAAAACAAAACAAAACAAAACAAAACAAAACAAAAAAAAACTGCTGATTTTAGAGAGGTCAAAAATGGAAGTTGTTACTGGGAAGGAAGGAACAGGATGCAAAGGCTGCCTGAGCACTGCTGTTTACATGTCCTGTTTCCCCAAAGGACTCTTTTTATGGGTTATGACCACATAGGCATAGAATCTTTTTGAAATGAAGTTGAGGTTTATTTCTGACAACCTATTTCCAGGCGCATTCTGGATCTGACTGGAAGAAGCCAAGTGTATACCACGGGATGAAGGATTAATCCTGAGAGTGGCTGGCAGGAATGCTGGTATAGTACAGGGAGATCGTTGTCCATGGCAGCTGCCTTTATCCACAGTACATTCAGAGAAAGCTTCTGTCCTGGAGGGCTTAAAATAAAGCATCTAACTGAGTGAAATTTTTTGTAACATGGAGGTAAGAGGGTTGAACTGACATCTGTGTGATAAGTTAATTGGAGTTGAATCTGGGTTTTGAAGGAAGCTCACCTTCAGGACAATAAAACTTGCTACTTACTTAGTGTTAAATGTTTTCTTGTCTTTTACCCAATGACTGAAATTCCTTTAGCAGAGGAATTAAATTATGTCCTGCTAACAGCTTCCTCAGTGAAAACTCAGATGACAAATAAATCTAGAAGGGTTAACAGACTAATATTTTAATATGTAAATTACTGGATGCATGGCATTTGTGAGAATGAGTTTCAGTAGTGAGTAGAGGAAAGTGATCATGAAAGAGCCAGATTTCTACATAGGACATATTATGATTAAGAAAGCAGCATGCTTGGGAGGCTGCAGATATAAAATTAACTTATTGGTTTCTGGAACAACCAATCCTATTTGGCTTTATTTAGACTTTCAGCAGACATTCAGTGAGCATCTACAATAGATGAGGTTCATTGCTGGGAACTTGCATGATAAAGCAAGACCTTTATTGTGAAAATCTTTTATGCTGTGAACAAATCTAAACCTAATCTTTCTCTTATAGTTGGATCCTAGAACTCAGGAGCCTGAATTCTAACCCTGACTAGCTGAGCTGTAGTTAACTTAGGCTTGTGAATAAAAGGGGCTGTTGTTGTAAGACCCAATTTTTGAATAGTTTTTGCATAGTACCATTGTGGCAATTGATGATCAATATATCATTATAAGTTTGGCTTATCTTCTAAAAGTATTAGGGAGCCATTAAAGAATTTTAATCAAAATGACAAAATCATAGAATTTGCAGGGAAATGGATGGCATTAGAGCAGATTATGCTAAGTGAAGCTAGCCAATCCCTAAAAAACAAATGCCAAATGTCTTCTTTGATATAAGGAGAGTAACTAAGAACAGAGTAGGGATGAAGAGCATGAGAAGAAGATTAACATTAAACAGGGATGAGAGGTGGGAGGGAAAGGGAGAGAGAAGGGAAATTGCATGGAAATGGAAGGAGACCCTCAGGGTTATACAAAAGTACATACAAGAGGAAGTGAGGGGAAAGGGAAAAATAATACAAGGGGGAGAAATGAATGACAGTAGAGGGGGTAGAGAGAGAAGAGGGGAGGGGAGGGGAGGGGGGATAGTAGAGGATAGGAAAGGCAGCAGAATACAACAGACACTAGTATGGCAATATGTAAATCAGTGGATGTGTAACTGATGTGATTCTGCAAGCTGTATACGGGGTAAAAATGGGAGTTCATAACCCACTTGAATCAAAGTGTGAAATATGATATATCAAGAACTATGTAATGCTTTGAACAACCAACAATAAAAATTAAAAAATAAATAAATAAATAAATAAAACAAAGATATAAGAAAATGACAGAAACACATGAAAAGATAGAGAATAAAAAAAATAAAGAATTTTAATCAAGGGAGAAGAACTTCTGTGTTTTAGAATGATCTCTCTGGCTGCAATGGAATCCTGGGTAGCCAGTTCTCCTTTAGTTTAGATGCTAGAATGAGACATATGGAATAGTACTCAAATTCCCAGTTAACTGCTGGTTCAAAGACAATGAGAGCTAAACAGCATGTCTGAACAAACCTGTAGTTTGCAGCCTAAAGAAGGGATTAAAGGGCTGGGGATGTGGCTCAAGCGGTAGCGCGCTCGACTGGCATGTGTGCGGCCCGGGTTCGATCCTCAGCACCACATACAAACGAAGATGTTGTGTCTGCCAATAACTAAACAATAAATATTAAAAAAAAAGAAGAAGGGATTAAAATTGGCAAGACGAGCTAGACATAGTAGCACATGCTTGTAATCTCACTGACTAATTAGAACTAATTTTAAAAAAAGGTTTGAGGCCTAATAAAAGGAAGTTAGTTCACTAGGGGCATGCCTTTGGAGGAGATATTGGGATTCTGTTTCCCTACCATCACAAGGTGAACAGCTTTGCTCCACCATGTGTTCCCCAACATAATGTTTCACCTTGACACAGGCCTAAAAGCAACAGAGACAACTGACCATAGACTGAAATTTTCTTCCTTAATAGTTTTTTATCTTAGGTATTTTGTTACAGCAACAGAAAACTGAGTGACACAGATGCCAAAAAGCATTTGGTACTATTCATCACCAATCCCTAAGAAAACAAAAAGGGTTATAATGGAAAGGAGAATCACTGGTTCCTTATTTTGAAAGTTTCTCTTAAAGAAAGCACAACAATTTGCATCACTACTAAAATATGTTATTGTACTTGGGTTCTGAGCTAATATAATAAGAATTACACAGTTAAATTTTGGAAAGTAAGACATAAATATATACTTCCTTTTAACGTAAAAAGGTAGTCACACACACACACACACAAAGATACTGAATTTGTGTGTCCATGAGATGTCTAAGGTATGTATAGTAGACAATGAGATATTCAGGTCTGAAGAACAGGAGAGTGATCTAGCTGGTGACATGTAGTTGTTGTCATCAGCAAACAACTACAAGAGGACCCCAGCAAATATATGAACCTTCCTACGGAGGTCATAGAGTGTGAAACTTCCCAGGGAGATCATGTAGTGTGTAAGTAAAGAGATCCAAGAGCAGAGCTCTTAAAAGTACTGACATTTAAAGCATGGGCCAAAAAATAGGAGGTTGGAAAGGACACTGAGAAGAGGCTACAGAAAGTAGGAGACAATGGACTCATACAAATCAGGAGAGGAAATAGTTGTACAAAGGAGGGCATGGGAACAAGGGCAAATTTTAGAGAGAAGATAAGGAGGAGGGGAGAGAATATACACAAGCCAAAGAGGTTCACTTACTAGTGGCAAAATTAATTGGGTTTAGCTCAACAATTTATAGCTTTGTGACACCTTACTTTACCTCTCCAAGGCGTTTTCATGTCTATAAGACAAGGAAAGTGGCTGTTGTAACAGGACCCATGAGATTGTGGGTATATGAGTACTTACTTAGACCAGCATTTAATTCATAATAGGCCCTCATTGAATTCTAAACATTATTATTGATAGCCATTACTTAGCAAAAGGAAGTCACTGATGAACAAGGTGAGAGCAGTTTCAATGGATGGATGGGACAGAAGCCAGGTTGTGGTGGGCCAGTGAGTAAGTAGGAACCAAATAATTGAGGAAACTAATGTAGAAAATTTTTTTGCCTGATCACAAGAGAGAAAAAAAAATATAGGCTAACTTGAAGGAAAATACAATTTTGTTTTGTTTGTTTTTAAAGAAAGTAAACTTGGCATATTTGTAAGCTGTGGAGAGAGTTTGAAGAAAAAAAAAGAGAAGATCCTCAGAAGAAGAAGGAAACAGAACTGGGTGGTGGAATAAACAACATACCTCAGCCTTTCCAAAGGAAATGGAAGTAAAGAAAAGTTTTAAAAAGAAAAGAACAGGGGCTGGGTACAGTTGTACAGTGGTACAGTGCTTGCCTAGTTCGTGTGAGGCACTGGGTGTGAGGCAATGGGTGTGAGCTTTAGCACCACATAAAAATAAATAAATAAATAAATAAATAAATAAATATTTAAAAAAAAGAGAATGCTGTAAAAACAGAAAAGAAAAGAACAATGAAGTGTTAAAAATTTTATCTTCTACAATCTCAAGTGCTAGAAACTGGCCGGGCAGGGCTGTACTTTAAGAAAGTAGCCTTTGAAAGTGGGCTACATTTTCCAGAAAACTGGTTAGAGTTGAAGGTCATGGGTCAAGGGCAGGGGCTTTGGATGACTCCTTAGAAAGGACGCACGGTATAAGTCACTGTAAAAGGCCATTAATGTTCCCTAGCAATACCACCCCAAAACTCCTCATTTGACCCAGCTATTGCCCTTCTTGGACTTTTCCCTGAAGACCTTAAAAGAGCGTACTACAGGGATACTGCTACATCGATGTTCATAGCAGCACAATTCACAATTGCTAGACTGTGGAACCAACCCAGATGCCCTTCGATAGATGAATGGATAAAAAAAATGTGGCATTTATACACCATGGAGTATTACGCAGCACTAAAAAATGACAAAATCATAGAATTTGCAGGGAAATGGATGGCACTAGAGCAGATTATGCTTAGTGAAGCTAGCCAATCCCTAAAAAACAAATACCAAATGTCTTCTTTGATATAATGAGAGCAACTAAGAACAGAGCAGGGAGGAAGAGCAGGAAGAAAAGATTAACATTAAACAGATACATGAGGTGGGATGGAAAGGGAGAGAAAAGGGAAATTGCATGGTAATGGAGGGAGACCCTCATTGTTATACAAAATTACATATAAGAGGTTGTGAGGGGAATGGGAAAATAAACAAGGAGAGATATGAATTACAGTGGATGGGGTAGAGAGAGAAGATGGGAGGGGAGGGAGGGGGGATGGTAGAGGATAGGAAAGGTAGCAGAATACAACAGTTACTAATAGGGCATTATGTAAAAATGTGGATGTGTAACCGATGTGATTCTGCAATCTGTATTTGGGGTAAAATTGGGAGTTCATAACCAACTTGAATCTAATGTATGAAATATGATATGTCAAGAGCTTTATAATGTTTTGAACAACCAATAAAAAAATTTAAAAAAAAAAGTCACAAAATAACTATAGTAATAGGCTTTCCTGTGAAAAACAGTGAAAGGATTCAAGATAAACATCCCAGTCAGTGATTCTGGAGACAAAACATAGGATACAGAAGGAATAGACAAAGTAAAGGAGAGAAATCTATAAAACATATAGTTATAGAATATATAATATATATGTGAGATACATAAAACATATATATTTGTTTCCCCTCCTCAAGCAAAGTGGGAGGCAATACTATTCACAATTAAAGCAAGGTTTTTATTTCAAGTCAAGGTAATCTAAGTTTTTTTTTTCCTTTTCTTCCACTTCCTACTGTATATTTAATTCCAATTTCACAACTGACAAACCTGAATCAAATTTCATATGAAATAAAATAAGCAACTCAAAGCTGAGTGTGGTGACACATGCCTGTAATCCCAGTAACTTCAGAGGCTGAGGCAGGAGGATTCCAAATTCAAGGCCACTTGCTAATTTACTGAGACCCTATTTCCAAAAGGACATAGTTCTGTGGTAGGATGCTCCTGGTTCAATATCACAAACAAACCACAGACTTCAGTGGGTGAACACTCATTTTTCTTCTGGTTTTTCCGAACCATGTCATTTTTTAACAGTGATGCACATTTATGCCATAAATTTATAGTGAGCTTAAAGATGTTTATGTCACATAATTAAAAAAAAATGACCTTCTCATCTTCCAGTGTAGCAGAGACTAGAAGTACTACTATCTCTTATTATAGGTGGGTAAACTAATCCATAGTGAGGCTGAATCACTTCCTCAAGGGCCCTTTATATTCCAGAGCATCCCAGTTTCTGAATATGTGATAAATCATGTAAACTTCCAAACAAGAACAGTGAACAAAGAAGCTATCATCTATTAATATTTATGCAGCCCTTGTGTCATGCTCATCCTATGGTGAGTGCTATAAATTATTAAAATAAATTGTGCAATGCACATTCCTGGACTTAAAAATCCTATAATCTCATTAGAGAGACCAAACCTCAACACATTAAAAGTTTACAAAGAATAATGGAGATAAATAACAATTTGAGACAATAATGGGCATTTGCATCTATAATGTGAGTCGTGAGTAGAACAGATAATAAATTGGAGGTCAGGGGGAAGTAGAGGTCAGAGTGGACTGGAGTTGACAGAAGACTTTATGTAGTAATAGAAATCCAACTGGACCTTGGACACTGGTTGGAGAGTCACCGTATCTTTATCATGCTCATATGGGAGCAGCTATATAAATGTGGAACCTCCCAACTCTTCATTTGACAGGATACTTTCAGACAGGAGTCTGAAAATTATTCCCTTTGAGTAAGCATCAAGAGGAGGAGGACCAGAAGGGCACATCTGTAATCCCAGAGATTTTGAAGGTTGAAACAGGAGAATTACAAGTTCAAAGCCAGCCTGGAAAACTTAGTGAGACCCTGTCTGAAAATAAAGTAAACAGGTCTGGGGATATTGCTTAGGGATAGAGAGCTCACGGATTCAATTCCTGGTACTGAAGAAAAAAAAAGAAAGAAAGAGAAAAGAAACAAAAAAAGGAAACAACAGAAAAGATGAGGAGGAGATAGGAAAAAATGCACCACACATTAACTCTACTAAACTCCCTTTTTTTTTTTTTTTTCCTGAGATCTGACTCCACTGGGTTGGATTGAGTTTCCTTAGGATTTTCACAGTGCCATAACTCACACGTATCTCCTTTGTGCCTAAAATTTCTGCAACTGTGACATGAGTGAATTCTCCAGCTGCCCTCCTTCTTGATTCTCTCACATTTGGCTCTTCCATGAAGTAAAATTACTGACTCAAGCTTGCAAATTTTCCAGAATGTCTACTTCAGAGTTTTCTGAGGCAGTCTCCAGGCATTGCGGAAACATTGCTGCCTGGCTTGAATAATGGCAGGGCAAGGTATTGCTACCTCTCATTTCTCAATTGGAAATCTGGTGGACAATGGCTGAGAGAGTCAATGGTTTGGAATTCTCACACATCTAAAGTCTGGATGGTCATCTGATGGGGATAGAAAAGTCACTGAATAGCAACTGTCATTACAGTCCTCAGGACTCACTGGTTACTTTCCAGGCAGCAGACACACACTGGAACAGCTTTTCAAGAATGGTTCTCTGGCATCTGTGACCTGAATCCAGAAGGCTCTGAACTTGTCCATTCCCTCAAAGGTGTTTCCAATTATATACCCATACCTTTTTTAATCCCTTCGTACAAAACCTTAGTCTCTTATTTTCTCCTATAATGAGGCTAGATGATGCATAGAAAAAAAACTTATTTGTTCATAAATTACAAACATTCAGCAATATAGTTTTAAAACTCATTTAATGTTTGGTCCAATAGAACATCAGAAAATACTTTTCACTCCAAACACACAGAATTTCTACATGTTATTAAAAAATGTTATTAAAAAATAACATTTTAAGTACACAGTTTTAAGAAAGAAAAAGAAATTTTTAGTTATTAGAGATTAAGAGAGAATCCACTGGGACAAACATTATTTAATTTCATGAAAAACGCCATTATCTTATGGTCTGGATTTTAGCAGTTGCCCAGGATGGTGGACAAATCTTTAGGTCTCCTGTGAGTTGGAGATGAGCTATGTGGGCAAATCCCCTTTCCTGGGTCACGAATGTCAGAAAAGTCAGCTCAGAGAAATCAAAATTTTTATCCTGTACTACTTACATACAGGCTTGAATTCTCACAATAACCTTTATGATTCAGAAACCCTGAACCAAGAATATAATATTTTATATTAAATATTTGCATAGAATTAGTGAATTCTATTGAACCCGCAGTGAACCCGAAGTACAGGCAGCCATGGAAAAGCTCCATGGGGTTATCTCCATAACCCGAGGCACAATACAAAAGGGACTCTAAAGTGTTCAAAGAAAGAGAAAGGAATGGAACTTGTAAACTAAGAACAGGACATTATTTATAGGGAGGGATTTGGTTGGGCATGGGGTGCATACCTGCAATCCCAGCTACTATGGAGGATGAGGCAGGAGGATTACAAATTTAAGGCCATCCAGGGCAACTGAGGTCAACCAAGAGCCTGTCTCAAAACAAACAAAACAAAAATTAAAAGGGCCGGAGATGTAGAATGTAGAATGTTTTCCTTTCTTTTTTCTTTTTTGGTACCAGGGATTGAACTCAGGGACACTGAGCCACATCCCCAACTCTTTTTGTTTTTTTGTTTTGAGACATAGTTTCACTAAACTGCTTAGGGCCTTGCTAAATTGCTGAGGCTGCCTTTGAATTTGTGATCCTTCTGCCTCAGCCTCCTGAGCCACTAGGATTATAGGTGTGTGCCACCACGCCTGGCTAGAGTGCTTTCCTAACATGTGTGATGCCCTGGCACTACAAAAGAAAAAAAAGTGGGGATGAGTGTTAAAAAGAATCACATAATGGTATAATTTTTGCCTTCCAAAGTCGTTACACTTCATTGACCCCAACAACATTTCCCATCTTATTATATGCTTTTCATTTTTCTTTTCTTTTTGGTACCAAGGATTGAACCCAGGGTCACTTAACCACCAAGCCATATCTCCAGCCCTTTTTATTTTTTCTTTTGATACAGGGCCTCACTAAGTTGCTGAGCCTGGCCTGGAACTTGTGATCTTCCTGTCTCAGCCTTCTGAGTTGCTGGGACTATAAGTGTTTGCTACCACCCTGGCTCACATGCTTTTCTTATAATGTGTCCTTCTACTGAAAGATGGGGTCTATGTCCCCTACCTTGAGGAACATAATCGTGACTCATTTGTAATGAATAGATTGTGGCATAAATGATACTGTGTGACTTCTGAGGGCAGATCAGAAATGCGAGGCAGTTTTTGCTCTGCTTACTAGATAACCTGTCAAGCGCCCTGAGCTGCCATTCAAGAAGTCTACCTGTTTATTATTGGTTATCTGTTGTACAGAAGCTAAAATCAGCCCATGCAAAGAGACCACATGTAGAGGAACTAGGACTGCATAGACCTATCTGGCCTTCTCTGACTTCTCCAGTCCTCTGCTGTTCCAGCTCTAGTCACTGGCTAAATGCAGCTGAATAAGAGAACCTCTAGTTTGGCATATTCTGAGAAAGGTGTGTGTGTGTGTGTGTGTGTGTGTGTGTGTGTTTGAAATCATACAGACTGCAGATCAGAGAGAAAAGACAGAAAAGTAAGAGACATGGAAGTTAAAATGAAAGGGTATACCATATGCCTAGCAGGGAAAGGAAAAAGAAAGGAGGAGAGAAAATACTTAAAGAAATAATAGCCGAAAATTTCCAAATTTGAAGAAAGACATAAGTCCTCAAGTGGAAATTGCATAATGAATTAAGTAGAATTAAACAGAAGCCAACTCAAATATAGACACAGTATAGTAAAAATATGGAAAGCCAAGATATGAGAGAAAACTTCAGATCATCTATGGGGTTTAAGCCATTTGAAATGTTTAATTGTAGATAAAAAATAATTGAGCAAGGTGTGGTGGCACATGCCTGTAATCCCAGCGGCTCAGGAGGCTGAGGCAGGAGGATCACGAATTCAAAGTCAGCCTCAGCAAAAGTGAGGTAATAAGCAACTCAGGGAGACCCTGTCTCTAAATAAAATACAAAATTGGGCTGGGGATATGGCTCAGGGGCCTAATGTCCCTGAGGTCAATCCCCGGGAACAACAACAAAAAAATCTGAATAGAACTTCTGCTTTTCTCTATGAATAATTAAAGGATATGGGGATTGCCCTGCCTCTGCAAATTGCTACATAATCACACAAAACGTATTAACATAATTATCCATAAAATTGTAAACAGAACAAGATTGTAGTTTATCCACATAGTAGAATACTAGTTAGCAATAAAAAAGAACAAAATTACTGACAAATACAATAACATGAATGATTCTCAAAAGCACTATGCTAAATGAAGATACAAAACAGCATATGTTTATTATATGATTTCATATATGTAAAATCCTAGAAAAATCAAACTAATCTAGAGTGACAAAAAGCAGGTTAATGGTTGCCAGGTACCATGGTGGGAGGAATGAATAGACTGTAAAGGGTCATGAGGGGACAATTCTGGATGTCAGAAATGTTTTCTATCTTGATTGTGATAGTGGTTACATTACTGTACAATTACAAAAGCTCACTGAATTATACATTCAAAATTGGTGAATATAATGGTTTATAAATTTGCTACAATAAAACAGTTAAATACTGGACATTTCATATGACTCAATTTATACAAAGATAGAAATGACAGCAGACTTTCCATCAATAACAACAGATGTTGAAAGACCATGAGACAATATTTTCAAAGCACTGGCAAAAATTTAGTATCTACCCAAGAGTCTTTCATTATGTAAATTAGTAGTTTTCCAACATTACTGTGCATTAAATCACCTGGAGGATTATGAAAACAGCTTGCTGAAACTACTCCCAGAGTATCTGATTCAGTAGGTTGCAAGTGGACTGACAATATTCTTTTGAACAAGTTCACAAGTATTTTAGATTCTGGTACCCTATTCTATACTTGAGACCATCAAGCCAAACCACCATACAAAAGAGGATGAAAAATGGAATCAGCTTTTAAACAGCTGAGAGAGCATACCACTACAAACCATCCCTGAAAAGAACTAGTTAAGAGATTCTAGTAGAAAGGAGGACAAATTAAGAAGTGAATGGGAGGCAAGAAGCACTTTAAATATTATCAACACATCTCCACCACCAAATTGCCAAAACACTATTATTTGGAGAAGAGAGTTTTTTAGTTCATTCTGTGAAAGGCTCTCTGACACTTGACAAGAGCATATTGAATGATTTCTTATAGCAACAGAAAAGCATGAGTGGTTGAGGCTACTGTGTAGCTAGCTATAGAGTGCTTGCTTAGTGTGTGAGAGGCTCTGGGTTCAATTATAGCACTCTCTCCCCCATCCTAATAATAATAATAGGAGGAGGAGGAGGAGGAAGAGGAGGGGGAAGGGAAAAGGAGGGGAAGGAGGAAGAGGAGAAGAGAAGAAAGATTTGTTCTCTTACCCTTAAAAGACTGAGAATTCTTTTCCTGCTCTAAATGCCAGAGACCAATTAGGGGACACAGCACAAGAGCCAGATATTTTATGTAATGGCAAAACCAGTATGAGTTGGTGGGAGTAATCATCCCTAGGTGCAGCAATAAGGGGTGCATTTTCTCTAGATAATCTGAAAACAATAATAAAACCATGTTAAAGTATATATGCTTTCTGTTATCACCACATACCATCAATTCCAAATAATGTCAATGATAAAACACCTTTGCTCAATAAAATCTCTTGTTGGTCTAAGTTCTAAACAGTTGCTAAAGTTACCTGTTAAATTTTAATAATATATCTAAATCTCAAATTAGAACATTTTTATTACTCAACCTTTAATAAGTATTGTGCTCCATATGAATGTTCATATAGAGAATTCCAAGCCATTTATTTGGTACCCAATATATTCAGACTTAGCTACATACTTTTATTTCTAGATGTTAGTAATGGTGCATAATTATTTGAGTTTGCTTTGTGTCTCCTCCACTCCTGAAGATATTTCATATTCCCACATTTAAGTAGTGGATCAGAAATAAACACTCATACAAAAGCAATTGTAAAGGTGAAGAAACAAAACATGAGTTGCTAAAATTCCATCTTTTAAAAAAAATATTTATTTTTTAGTTGTAGTTAGATACAATATTTTTAATTAATTAATTTATTTTTATGTGGTGCTGAAAATTGAACCGAGGGCCTCACCCGTGCTAGGCAAGTGCTCTACTGTTGAGCCACACCTCTAGCCCAAATTCCATCTTTTTATGTAACCACTTAGACCTTTTAATTGTTTGAAATTTAAAACAGTGAAATAGAATATAAAATTTGAGGTGTTATGTTTTTGTTTGTTAAATGTAAATTTCATTTAATTCATAATATTTTACTATTAATATCATTAAGTGGAAATTCCTTTTTTTCTCTCATTTTAAAACTATTTTCATTATTATTATAATATACCATGTGTAAGTATAAATTTTTTTTTTTATTAGTTGTTCAAAACATTACAAAGCTCTTGACATATCATATTTCATACATTTGATTCAAGCAGATTATGAACTCCCATTTTTACCCCGTATACATATTGCAGATTCACATCGGTTACACATCCACTTTTTTACATACTGCCATACTAGTGTCTGTTGTATTCTGCTGCCCTTCCTATCCTCTACTATCCCCCCTCCCCGCCCCTCCCCTCCCCTCTCATCTTCTCTCTCTACCCCATCTACTGTAATTCATTTCTCTCTCTTATTTTTTTCCCCTTTCCCCTCACTTCCTCTTATATGTAATTTTGTATAACAATGAGGGTCTCCTTCCTTTACCATGCAATTTCCCTCCCCCCTCTTGTCCCTGTTTAATGGTGATCTTCTTCTCAGGCTCTTCCTCCCTATTCTGTTCTTAGTTGCTCTCCTTATATCAAAGATGACATTTGGCATTTGTTTTTTAGGGATTGGCTAGCTTCACTTAGCTATAAATTTTTATTTTTATCTTTGAGTCCAAAATGAATTATAATAGATTAAGCATTAAATCTATTATTGATTTTCTTTTATGCGTAATATATATTTATAATTATATATTTATTTTTTACTGGTATATGTTATATATCTATGTATACATACACACACACATTTAAAAAAATAAAAATTCCATTATCTGTGTTTCTTTACTGGTCATGATTATTTACTTAATTTCATAATTATTGCTAAAAATAACTGCTACATAGGTGTTAAAAATGTTTTGCTCTGGAGCTGGGGATATATAGCTCAGTGATAGAGCATATGCTTAGCACATACAAAGCTCTGGGTTTGATTCCCAGCACACACACACATAGAAAAAACAGATCCACTCTAGTGCTGACAGGTAAGAGTGCCTTTGCCTTCCAGAATGGTCTTGTGGACACTTGTCCATAGTCATTTAACAAAGAGGACAGAAAACTGAAAAGTTTAATTTTTTGGTCCTAACTCACTGCATTAAGTAAGAAAGCACTCCAATAACTTCAAAGACTATGGGGTGGCTGTAGTGAATAGGTAAGAAACAAAGAGCTAATGTTGGCACCATGGTAGTGATGTGATGATCCTGGTTACTGTACAGTGAGGCCACCACACAGAGAACAGGGACAGGAAAGTACAAAAACTGAACACATACCATTTTCAAAACAGAGAATTTATTTAGATGGGAGTTTAAACTAGCTATAATCTCTGGAGGAGAGGAAACAAAGAGGCTTGGAGGGGAATCAAAGTCAAATATTATTTCAATTGTCATCCAAGCCTATAATTGCCACCAAAGCAGATGTGGCTTCAGTAAATAAAAGTTGCTTTGGCTTGAAAGTGGTCCTTCCTGAGTGCAGTCCCATGACATCAATCAATAATATTTTGAGGACAGTTCATGAAAGATATTTTGTATATAACAGAATGTATGTGTGTCAGCTTATTAAGAAGTTATGTGAAGGAACTAGCAGGGCCAGGCCTGGACTTAATTTAGAAGTTAGTGAAGTTAAACTGTTGTATCTGACTTCATTCTGGTGCTTTTAACCTCCACTGCATGTCCACCTTCTTTTCACAAGGCACCCAGGGTCATCTTGTTCTTCCTGAAGGATCATATATCAAAATATTTTTTTACACTAAGGTCTAAAAGACCAACAACAGCCAAAGGTGATCTCATCTGGTATATTTACTTTTTTAACATAATCTTTTCATTTTGAGATAACTATAGATTCACTTGCAGTTGTAAAAAATAAAACAGATCCTATGCACCCTCCACTGTTCCCCCCAATGGTAATATCTTGAAAAACTAGAATCAGCTTATCAAAAAAAAAAAAAAAACTACAATCAGCTTATCATAATTTATAGTCAAGGAGAACATTTCAATCAACTCAAAAAACCTTCATATTGCCCTTTGAGAGTTCTATCTATTTCCCTCCCACCCCATACTTCCTTAACTCCTGACAATCAGGAATCTGTTCTCCATTTCTATAACTTTTTGTCATTTCAGAAGTGTTATGCAAGTAGAATTATGTTATAGAACCTGTAGGGATTTTTTTTACTCAGTATAATTCTTTTTATTTATTTTTTAGTTGTAGATGGAGACAATACTTTTATTTTATTTATTTACTTTTATATGATGCTGAGGATCGAACCCAGTCCCCCACACCCTGGAGTGGGGCCATGTTTTCTTCTGAGGTGTGTGGCTGCAATTGAACAGATATTATCTAAGAATTTTCTGTCCTTAGCTAAGGAGAACAGGCTTTTATTGGGACTTTCTGTGTCTGTGTTTCCTGGTATTTCCATGTTACCATCTTCTTCAGCACCTAGTGTGAGGTATATGAGACCGAGAGAAAACTCAGGAAACTCACCTCTGTCATTCCTTGATCCTGAGGTCCCTGGCGAGTCTATCTTCTTTCTGCCATTTAGAGTTCTTATGTTTTTATATATAATGCCTACTGTTTTTAGTTGTACTTAGTGGCAGGAACAGGAAAAAGTCCATCTTACTCAAAGCATTAGTTATGAACTTTATTTTAAAAAATTGATTTAGGAATAAAGTCTGACATAAGAATTAGGAACATCAGATTTTTTTTTAATAGTAAGGCTAGTCCTAGTAACCTATAAGAACACAGTTCCTCTAAAGTCAAAGATGGATTCTATATTTATACAGAAGATTCACAGAGCTAATTTAACACATTAAGTCAAGCCACAAATAGGAAGGAAAATATGCATGTTAATACAGATCAAGAATGATTGCCTTTTAGGGCAAACTGAGCCAAGTTAAATATGTAATGGAGAAAATAACTACAGACGTGTCATGAGCAGAGCTCTTCCTGAAAAAATCTGGGAAGGTTGCCTAAAGGAAATGATGTTTCAGGTGTTATTTTACAATATAGGAAAAGGGTTTACCTAACTGGTTGGTTAAAAATAACACAAGTCTTCAAGGTGTAATATTTTCCATTTTTTATTTCAGATAATGTTTTTCATCTCTTGAATTTCATTCATGTATTTTTAATTTTCCACTAGTTTCATTTTGTTCATGTTTTTCCCCTATCTTCTTAAATTAATGGAGCATTTTTGTAATAGCAATTCTCTTTGGAAAAGACAGAGTGAGAAATGAATTGTGGAGCAGCTTTGAGGTAATTGAGGGAGGTCACTGCAATGTAAAAAATGATAAAAATACAATAGAAGCAGAGCTAGGGTTTTTGAGATAGAAATTCATGCACATATATACATATTTTTTTGTAGAACAAACTGAAAATACATTATAGACATCATGCCCTTCATTCCTAAATATTTTAGTCCACATTTTCTTTGGAAAAAAAAGATATTCTCTTATATAATTCTTACAAAACTATCAAATACAGGAATTTAATACTGATATAATAATATTATCTAGGGCTGGGGATGTGGCTCAAGCGGTATCACGCTTGCCTGGCATGCACGGGGTGCTGGGTTCGATCCTCAGCACCACATACAAATAGAATAAAGATATTGTGTCCACCAATAACTGAAAAATAAATATTTAAAAATCCTCTCTCTCTTTAAAAAAATAATATTATCTAATAGTCATCATATATTCAAATTTTTTTCAGCTTTTCTAATAAAGTCCTTTATAGTAATTTTATTTTCCCTTCCATACCGTATTCTATTCAGGATCATGTGCTGCATTTAGTTAATGTTTCTCTATTTAACCTTGAATAGCTACTTACTTTTCCTTTGTTGTTTATGACACTGATATATTTGAGGAACATGATCAAGTTGTTTTATATGTATTTCCCTCAATTAGGGTTTGCTTTATTTTCTCATGATTACATTCTCATGATATATATTTGGCATGGGTACTATATAAGTGATTGTGTTCTTTTCATCATATCACACCAGGAAGCGTGTATCAATTTATCTTATTATTTGTGATAATAACTAGTCACTTAGTTAAGGTGATGTCCACCAGGTTTCTCAAATAAAGATACCATTTCTCCCTTTGTATTTAATGAGTAATCATTTCGGGCCCTCTTCAGTCCCTTGTGCAGATCCAAATTTTCATCTGTTATTATTTTCCATCTTCCTTAAAAGCTGCTTTTATCATTTTTTGGGGAAAAAGCTTGCTGTAAATAAAATGTCTCAGCTTTGTTTGTATGAAGATATTTTTATTTTACCTTTATTTTTAATATAATTTTACTGGAGAAAAATTCTAGCCTTTTAGTTATCTTCCTTCAATAAAGATGTCTCTTCATTGTTTTCTGGGTTGCATAGTTTCTGATAAGAAATGTGCTATAATTGTATTGTCTTTTCTGAATTAGTTTACAATTTTCTCTTTACTGCTAGTTTTCAGTAATTAGATTATGATGTGCCTTGACATGGCTTTCTTTGGGTTTCTTCTGCTTCATGAGGTGTTAGCATAAATTATTCGTTTTGCCTTTTCCTACCTTCTAATATAAGTAAAACTATGAATTTTCCTTTAAGCACTGCTTATCTATACCTTAAATTTGATAAGTTGTGTTTTATTTTCATCTAATCTAAGAGATTTCCCAAGTTCCCTTGTGATTTTTTTTTTCTTTGACCCATGGGTTATTCAGAAGTGCAGTTTATTTTCTAACCATTTGAAATTTTCTCAAACTTCTTTCTGATTTCTAATTTAATTCTGTTGTCATAGAACCCTTTAAAATTTATTGAAACTTATTTTATATCCTAGTATATGACCTATGGATTGGAGAATATTCCATCTGTACTTGAAAAGAATGTGTATTCTGATATTATTGATTAAAGTGGTCTATTAACGTCTGGTAGGTCAAGTTGTCTGATAGTGTTGTTCAAGTCTTATATTATTACTTACTATCTAATTTTGCAAATGATTGAGAAAGAAGTGTTCAAAGCACAATAATCACTTAATTCTCTATTTTTCCTTTTAATTCTGTTAATTTTTGCTTCATGCACTTTAGGGCTCTGTTATTAAGTGCATATATACTTTTATAATTTTATGTCTTCTTACTGATGTATTATCCATCTTACCTTGATGAGATTTCCCCCTTTTTATTTAGTAATAGTTCATTTTGTATGATATTAATATGGTTTCCCCGGTTTTTTTAATTGTTACTATATTCATGAAATATCCTTTGTTTTCTCTATATTAGGGTTCTCCAGAGAAACAGAATCAATAACAGAACAATACATTTTATTGCTCTAGGGTTACAATATACATCTTAATAATCATAATCTACTTCAGGTTAATATTGATTTTATTCCAGGAAAATATAGCAAGTATGTTCCTATAAAACTTCATTTCTACCTCCTTCCTTTATGCTATTATAGTCATATATCATAATCTACATGTGCTACAAACTCAATACTTTGTATTATAATTATTGTTTTATGACTTAATGTTTTTAAAGAAATTAAGGGAATAAAGGAAAGTATGTTTATGAACTATATATTATATATTTGCAAATATAATTTCTTATATATTTATTTATCTTTCCTACTTACCCACATATTTTCCATTGCTCTGTTCTCTTTTGCTCTCTGTAGATGTGATTTACCATCTGGTATCATTTCCTTTTAGTCTGAAGGACTTCCTTTAGCATTTCTTATATGACAGGTCAGCAAGCAACACATTCTCTGAGGTTTTGATCATCTGGAAATGTCCTTATTGTTAGGTTTGATGGTTACAGAATTCTTGGTATAAAAGTTTTCTTTCATGGTTTTTTCACTCTATTGCCTTCTGGCCTCCATTATTTCTGATAAGAAGTCAGCTATTAATCACAACTTTGTTCCCTTGCACATGATGTCATTTTTCTTTTACTGATTTCAAAATTTTCTCCTCCTCCTTGGATTTCAACATTTTTTACTATGATATGTCTAACGGTGGATTACTTGAGCTTATTATTCTTGGGTTTGATGAACCTGGATTTGAAAATAAATGTTTACAATCAAGTTTCAAAATTTTATATATATATATATATATATATATATATATATATATATATATATATATATATATAATTTTTTATTTTCTCTCACTTTCTGGTACTCCTATTTATAGTTCCATGAGTATGCCTTAAGTGACCCCATAGGTCTTCATGGCTCTGTTAATTTTTTAAAAATATTTTTTTAGTTGTAGATGAACACAATACCTTTATTTTACTTATTTACTTTTTTTTTGGGGGGGGGTGTTACTAGGGGTTGAACTAGGGGCACTCAACCACTGAGCCACATCCCCAGCCCTGTTTTATATTTTATTTAGAGTCAGGGTTTCACTGAATTGCTTAATGCCTTGCTTTTGCTGAGGCTGGCTTTGAATTCATGATCTTCCTGCCTCAGCCTCCCAAGCTGCTGGGATTACAGGCATGCGCCACTGCACCGACTATTTATTTACTTTTATGTGGTGCTGAGGATGGAATTCAGTGCCTCACACGTGTTAGGCAAGTGTTCTACCACTGAGTCACAACCCCAGTCCGGTGTTCTTGATTTTTCATCAATCCTTTTCCTTTCTATTCTTCAAGATTGGAAAACATCAATTAATCTGTCTTAAAATATGCTGATATTCTCTTCTGCCAACTCAACTCTTTTGTGGAGCCCATTTAGGGAATTTTTAATTTTAGACCCTGTCTCAAAATAAAAAATAAAGGTCTGGGGATGTGGCTCAGTGGTTAGGCACACCTGGATTCAATTGCTGGTACAAAAAAAAAAAAAAAGTCTAGACTTTTTCTTTCCACTAGGCTCCCTTAGGTTTCCCCTGTGTAAATCTAAAGGATGTAAGGAAAGCTAGTACAGCTCTTCTGTGGCTCTTTCATTTCCAAGATCTCTTTGCTAAATTCCTGCCTGGTCTTTTGGCTTGCCCTAATTGTGATCACAAACTCAGGTAGCAGAGTTGTGAGTTTCCCCTTTTCATTTCCTACCAAATCTTCTTTTAGTGACAATGCCTGCCATGGCATTTTGCTTCCTGCCCCAAGTCAGGGAAGAATGCTGTTCACTCTTCTCCAAGACTCTGCTCCACAAATCTTAATCTCCTGTAGTCAGATGTCTGTCTCTGCCACCCATGGAGACCTGTTTGTTTTACCTTTTCTAGTGACATGGACTGGAAAATGCCTCCAGAAAGCCAACTCATACAATTATAGGGCTCACTTTTTTGTCTTCCCTTATCTTAAGGGCCTTAGTTTCATTCTACCTGTCTGAAATATACTTTGTCCATTTTTTCTGCCCAACTCTGGCAGTAAAGCTGCTGGTTTTTATAATTAGCCTCACCTTTTTAGAACTATCATACTAGCAATTAAACTGGGGGTAAGGATGGGCCTGGACCCAGCCAAGAAGGATACAAATTCATTCTGTTCTTACCTGAGGCTCTAAAAATTATTTAAAAATCAATAAATGCTTCTCAATTTCTTATTTGTCTTTAGTCATTTTCCAGGGTCCTAAAATTATTGTTTTTGACATTTATGCCCAGATTATACTTATTTTGTAAAGGCAGTATACACTTACCTCTTAATTTTACCATTGCCAGAGTCTCGTCTACATGGTTGATAATTTTTTATAGGATGCCAGAAACTGTGAATTTATATCCTTGGTTGTTAGATTTTGTTCTATTTCTTTAACACACACTGGATTTTGTTCTGCTGTATAGTTAAGTTACTTGGGGTTATTCAGCTTATTTTGAGGCTTTGTTAAACCATGTCCAGAGCAATCTTTATGAGTAATTTACAACTAATGTGATAACCTTGCACACTCACTAGAAGTCTGTTCTCAGGTCCCCGTGTGTTATAGTCTTTTTTACTCTGGGCGGTAAGAAATTGAGTTAGTCTCAGATCTCTGAATTATTCTGCCTATACCATTCAGGGACTTGGGTAGATTCTCCTATAGCTATAGATCAGAATTCAGCCAGAGATTTGATGGGATTCCTTTGCAGACCTTAGAGCACTAGCTCTCTCTATGCTGCCCACTCTTCTTCACTACTATGCTCCCCAAATTCTAACCACTTTAACCTCCCCTAGATGGATCTCTATCTCTGTAACCCATGGAGGTCTGTTTGGTTTGCCCCTTTTAGGGATATGGACTGGAAACTGCCTCCAAGGCAGTAAGCACAAGCACATGCAATTATAGGGCTCTTCTTGTTGGTTTCCCTTCTCTTAGGGAACTTAGATTTACTATCTGTCTGGAAATATATTTTTGTTCATTTTTCTAGATGGTAGGGAAAGAAAACAGATCTGTCTCTGTTATTCCATCTTGGTCAAAAGTGAAAACAATATTTTAATTATGAGAGACAGAAGTAGTTTTATTCATGATTTAAGGCTGCTTTTGTAGAGAATGAATTATACAGGAGTGCGAGAAATAGAAAGGTGGTCCATTTCCAAAGTATAGTATTTAGCTTTAATTGGATCCAATTGTATCCATTTTAATTATAGTCCTTCCCTTTGACCACCCCAAGTTTAGAATTAGCTAATCACATAGATTTGTAACCCTGCGCTCATCCGATTAAGGTGAAGGACAGCCCTGTGTTAGGGATAAAAGCAGGTGGACTGCCCGCCCAGGTGTGCTTCCTAGCCAGGTTCTATAGTACAGCTTCTGGCAGGAGTAAAGTTTGCCTTGCCCACCCACTTCCAACATGTGTTGGATTTCTTGCAGCACCTCTCTAACAAGGTATAAGACTACAGTAGACCAGGGCAGAGATAATGGTTGCCTGGTCTAAAGAAATTGTGATTATCAAAAAATAAACAACAAAACAAAATTTAAAAAAGAAAAGGAGAAAAAGATTTGAGATGCACTTAGACATAAAATAAACTCTGCTGATTATTTGAATGGGAGATAAGAGAAAGTGAACGAGCTCAGCCGATTATCATTTAGCCTTTTTTATCTCTTTTTTTTTTTTTTTAAGTATGAGCTACATCTCCAGACTTTCCTTTGGCTTAATATTCAGCTTTTACCACTCTTTAAGTCCAATTGCTTTCCATATTTCTGGCTTCCTTCTCTGAAAACAGAAAATTTCCAACAGTCAACCATGTAACTATGGAAAAAAGAATCTACTGGTGATGTATCTGGGGGCCACTGAAGCCTCAACAGAGGCAGCTAATTCACTGGCCCATGTCAAATGGGTCCCAAGAGAAGAGGACTCCATAGAACAAAGTCAAACAGGCTATTATAATCCAATCAACAAGATTTGAGGCAAGCAAAGATTTAAAACAAATTTAATTGTAAGGAGTATTCCAAAAGAATTAAATGTGCCTATTGGTTGAGGGAAACCCAGAGCCATGTAGTTGGCCCCATCCTGGGGCTAATAGTCATAGCAAGCATAACTTTCCTAAATGTGAAGGGTGGTCCTGTTTGTTCCAGTAGTCTACTGTATCTGTGTTCAAAATAACAGTCACTTTCTTTGGAAAGACTGACCTTTGGTTCGAAACTCTATCTTAGAAGATACTGGGGCATGAGGCTTGAAAGTTCCAGGAGATGGAAAATTCTTTGTGTCAATTCTATGAACAAGGTTACCCAGTCACCCTTGAGGACTGGAACAGAGTTTAGGGGTAGAAATCAGGCCATGTGAGGGAGTTTCTGGTATGCTTTCACAGTTTTCAGTGCCACAGTTTAGCACTGCAATATTCTACAACTGCTTTTCTATGTCTGAGTTTTTGAATCATTAACTAGAACACTGCTTTAGTTTTCTAGGGCTGACATTACAAAGTACCACAAACTGGGTGACTTAACAACAGAAAGTTACTGTCTCACTGTTTTTGAGGTTGGAAGTGAAAAAATCAAGGTGTCAACAGAGCCATACTTCATCTTTCATCAAACAGATGGCTCAGGGATCAGCATATTTACCTTATCTGATCAATTTTATGAGATGCCCTCAATGTAAGGTCATATTGTCATATGAAACCTATAAGAAAGAATCCCACCTTGCCTTTTAGCTTCTGTTGTTTATAGAACCTCTCTATCTGTAACAAGGTGTAAGACTACACTTGTCCAGGGCAGATATAATGATTGCCTGGTCTAAAGAAATTGCAACTATCAAAAAATAAACAACAATAACACAACAAAATTAATTTTAAAAAAGGAGAAAAAGGTAGATTTGAGATGCACTTGGACATAAAATAAATTCTTCTGATTATCTGGATGGGAGATAAAAGAAAGTGAAAAAGCTCTGCCGATTTTTTTTTTTTTTTTTTGCTGGCAATCCTTGGTATTCCTTGGCTTGTAGATGCATCACTCCAAACTCTTTCCCTGTTATAATATACCATCTGTGTTAGCCAGCTTTACTTCATTATGACAAATATCTAAGTCAATCAACTTATAAAGAGGAAAGGTTTATTTTAGATCACAGTTTTAGAAGTTTTAGTCCATGATGGATTGCCCCCCTTTTCTTTAGGCCTGTGGCTGCACATCATAGTGGCCGAACCAAACTATTCACCTCATAACCAGGAAGTGAAAGAGTGAAGAAAGGACTAGAGTCCCAGAATCTCCTTTGAGGGCACCCCCAGTGTCTTCCTACGAAGCCCTACCACTTAAAGGTTCTACAATGTCCCAACAGCACCATTGTGGAGTACAAGCCTTTAACACATGGATTTTTGGGGGGGAACATTCCAGATCTGAACTATATTACTATCTACTCTGTGTGTCCCTACCTTTGTATCTATTCTCCTTATAGGAATGCCATATTTAATTAAAGGTTCACTCTACTCCAGTAATACCTTATCTTAACTAATTGCATCTTCAATACTCTTGTTTCCAAGTAAGGTCACATTCTGAGGTATCGGAAGTTAGAATTTCAATATCTTTTTAGGGGGACATAGTTTAACCTATAACAACCACTCTTCAGGAAAAGGACTGTGTCTCCTACTTTTTTCACTCCGTGGAGACTTAATTCAGGTCTCTAGCAAAGTTTTATGCTTTGGGTGGATATGAAAAAAATTAAGGACTGCAATTTAAAAAGAAACAGATTTTCTGTAAGACTGAGAAATGTCTTTAATTATAGTTAAATAACATTTTAATATTAATTGATATACCCCCATCATTTTTTTTTGTTAATCCTATGAATCTTCTCCAATTCTTGAGATATAGGTTGTCATAGAGAAAGCTGCTACAGAAAAAATAGAGAAGAGTAAAATTTTACCTTTTTTAGTTATAAAAACTTAGTCCAGAAAGAAGGCAAAAAGACTTAGAATGACACTTGGTTAGTTCAAGCTAGTTCTTCCTCCCTTTCCATCTGAGATTTAGATAAATCTCTAGAAGAAGTGAAAGGAGGAGGAAGAAGAAGAATATTTGAGAGGGGGAAGAACATTATGGGGGTCCATGTCATCCTCAAGGCCAGTTCTTAGAGTGTGTGAAGGTGATGGGACCTCCCCCAGATATATATAGGGATTTAGAAAGACAACTAATTGTACCTTGCTTCTAGGGAGGTCATAAAACTTGCAGAATTTTCCTGTCCAAGTGGGACAGACACCCATTTGGGTATTTGCTGAATTTCTCAAAGGGTACAGAAGTATTCAAGAAAAGCCAGCCTGGAGGGGCATAATGATGAAGCACATTACCACTGGAAAAAGATAGACTATACAACAAATGGTGCTGGGAAAACTGGAAATCAATATGTAGCAAAATGAAATTAAACCTTTATTTCTCACCCTGCACAAAAATCAACTCAAAGTGCATCAAAGACTTAGTCACTAGAACAGAGACCCTGTGTCTAATAGAAAAAAAAAATGTAATTCCAAATCTCCACCACGTCAGCTTAGGAACTGACTTCTGTAACAAGACCCCTAAAGCACAAGAAGTAAAATCAAGAATCAATAAATGGAATGAAATCAAACTAAAAATCTTCTTCACAGCAAAGGAAATGATGACATGAAGAGAGGGGCTGAGAATGATTGTAAGACTAAGGACGAGATCAGTGATATACATCTCAGTAGATACAACTATGGAAAGATGACAACTAAAGGTCAGAGTCCCGTTGCCCTTCTGTCCTCCTGTACTTCAAGTTCAAGTCAACCCCAAGGTTGGTCCCTGAAATGACTAAATAATGTTCCACTCCTATGTGGAATGAGGTTCACAAAATAAGTTATGTTCAGTTACTAAAAAATAAAGTTGATTTCTTTCAATTCTTAATTTGTGGTCTGAGATTTATTTCATCTGCATAAAGAAAATGAATATTCTATGCTTGCAAGTTACATTTATTTGTAGGTGAGCAGGGGGAACTGAAACTGTCCTCTGGGCAGCCAGGTGTAACCTCAACATTTTCTCAGACTACAGAAATTATTACTGAGATCTCACTGATTGGCTTCCAGGAAGCAGGGAAGGGGAAGAGAAAGGAGTAGATGGGGAGGTCCATGACTAAACCATTTAAGTTATGTTTTAGATGCTTGACTTACATTTTAAAAGGAACTCTGGACCTTTTAGGAGGGAAGTTCTGAGAGGCTCTGAAACTTGAGGTACCTATACAGACAACTCAGCTACTGTTAGTTACTAAGGAATGAGTGTTATCAAAGTCACCAACTCCTGATCAAATGGCACAAAGTAATGGAAAGATGCAAAGTCATCAGAGGGGAAGGATAGTTCATGAGTTATGAGTTAAAATTTGTTTCTTCTCTGAAAAAAAATATGGCCTCACATTTGAGGGTGTCTCATAGCTGGTCCAATGAGGTAAATGTGCCATCTCTAGTATTTCTCTTTGATGGAAGAGAAGTGGAAAGAAAATTAGGAAGGTAGGTAGAAAAAGAAAGCAGAAGCCAATCAGCATAAATGACCTAATGAAGGACATTTTGGGAGAAGTCAGAGTCAGAATAAGGCTTTGGAATTACAATGAGGTTTGAGCATTGGTTTTGTTACTAATTAAATATCCTTGGGCAAATAATTTTTAACCACTCCATAGGCCTTGGGTTTCAAATCTGTAAAATGAACTCTGCTGTGTAAAGACTTCATGAATTTTGCTGTTTACCCTTTTTTAAAATTACCTTTTTCAAAAATATCTTCTAATTAGTTATACGTAACAGCAGAATGCATTTTGACAAGTCATACATAAATGGAGTATAACTTCTCATTCTTTTAACCGTGTAATTCTACATGATGTAGAATTACACCAGTTGTGTAATCATATATGCACACAGAGGAATAATGTCCAATTCATTCCATTGTCCTTCCCATCCCCAAACCCTCTGCCCTTCCTTAATTCCCCTTTGTCTAATCCAATTAACTTTTGTACTATCCCTTCCTTTTTATGGTTAGCATCCACATATCAGAGAGAACATTCAACCTTTGGTTTTTTGGGACTGGCTTATTTCACTTAATATAATATTCTCTACTTCCATCCATTTACCAGCAAATGCCATAATTTCGTTTTTCTTCGTGGCTGAGTAATATTTCATTGTGTATATATACCACATTTTCTTTATCCATTCATCTGTTGAAAGGCAATTAGGTTGGTTCCATAGCTTGGCTATTGTGAATTGAGCTGCTATAAACATTGATGTGGCTGCATCACTGTAGTATGATGATTTTAAGTCCTTTGGATATAAACTGAGGAGTGAGATAACTGGGTCAAATGGTGGTTCCATTCCAAGTTTTCTGATGAATTTCCGTACTATTTTCCACAGTGGTTGCACCAGTTTGCAGTCCCACCAGCAATGTATGAGTGTATCTTTTTCCCCACATCCTCATACTTGATAATTGCCATTCTGACTAGAATGAGATGAAATCTCAGTGTAGTTTTGATTTGCATTTCTCTAATTGCTGAGATGTTCAACATCTATTTTTGTTGATTGATTACATGTCTTCTTCTGAGAAGTATCTGTTCAGATCCTTAGCTCATTTATTGATTGGGTTATTTATTTATTTGGTGTTAAGTTTTTTGAGTTCTTTATATATCCTGGAGATTAATGCTCTATCTGAGGTACATGTGATATAGATTTTTCTCCCATTCTGTAGGCTCTCTCTTCATATTATTGTTTCCTTTGCTGTGAAGAAGCCTTTTTAGTTTTATTTCATTCCATTTATTGATTCTTGATTTTACTTCTTGTGCTTTAGGAGTCTTGTTAAGGAATTCAGGTCCTAAGCCAACATAGTGGAGATTTGGGCCTACTTTTTTCTTCTATTAGGCACTGGGTCTCTGTTCTAGTATGTAAATCCTTGATCCATTTTGAGTTGAGTTTTGTGCAGGGTGAGAGATAGGGGTTTAATTTCATTTTGCTACATATGGATTTCCAGTTTTCCCAGCACCATTTGTTGAATAGGCTATCTTTTCTCCAATGTATGTTTTTGGCACCTTTGTCAGTATGAGATAACTGTATTTATGTGAGTTTGTCTTTGTGTCTTCTTTTCTGTACCATTGGTCAACTTGTCTGTTTGGTGCTAATACCAAAACAATATGCTATTTTGGTTACTATCACTCTGTAGTATCCTCTTAATATTTATTTCCAAGTCACTTAGAATTTGCATTTTTATTTCAATAACCCAGTGTAATAGCCAGCCCTTAGAGTGGTTCCCAGTGATCCCCATTTTCTGGCTTTCATGCTCTTGCATAATCACTTCTACTTGAGTACAGGTTAGACCTAGGGACTTGCTTCTAACAAATAGAATATGGCAGAAATTATGGATTAGCGCCTCCTGTATTAGGTTATTAGACAATTATGACTTCTGTGTTTGGTTCATTCTCTTTCTTTCTCCTTTTCTCTCAGATCACTTGCATTGAGGGAAGCATATTGCCATATTGTGAGCAACTGTATGGCAATATCCACATGGTTTAGTGAGTAACAGAGGCCCTAAGACCAACAACCCAGAGAAACAAACCTGCCAACAATCAGGTAAGTGAACTGGAAGTGGATCCTTCATCTCCAATCAAGTCTTGAGGTAACAGTAGTCTTAGCCAACAGTAAGGCTGTAATCTCCTGAGAGGCCTTGAGCCTGATCTGTTCCCATATTCCTGACCCACAGAAACTACATCATATGTTCATTTGTTTTCTTAGCTTCTAAGTTGCAGAGTAATTTGTTATCTAGCAACAGAGAACTAATACATGGCTCAGGCCCATTTCACAGTGGGCCCAATATGTTCCAAACACATCATATGATTATTTTCCCAGATTCAGAATGTATAATTAGAATAGACATTCTCAGCAACTGGCAACATTCCTACAACAGTTCCCTGATACATGGAATGAGAACCATTATAGTAAGAAAGATCAAGTGGAAGACATTAGAGCTGTCTCTACTAAAAGCAGTGTTGCCTTCTTGGAGGAATTGCTGAGGAGTGCAGTTGAAAGAAACTGAAAGATGCAGAGACTGATTCAACCCAAATGACAATTGATTATCATAAATTTATCTGGTGATGACTATAATTGTAGTTGTTTTTCTAGATGTGGTTTTGATGCTGGAGCAAAATTGGCACATCTTTGTTATACAGCTATTGATCTTGTATATGCTTTTGTCTTTCTAACTATTAGTAAAGATCTCAGAGAAGTTGACTATCATCTTACAAGACAACAATGAATCTTCATTGTCTTACTTCAAGGTGTATCAACTCTCCAGACCTACACCATAACCTAAACTGCAAGGACCGCAACTGCCTTTCCCTTCCATAGGACATGACACTGGTGTTTATTGGACATGGCGAGCAGAACATAAAAACTACTCTAGACACATGAATAAAATATTGTGTGACAGAATAAGAGATAAATCCCACAGAAATTCAAGGAACTGCTGCTTTGGTGAAAGTTCTAGGAGTCCAATTATCTGAGCTATGAAGGAATTTTTCTTCTAAGGTGAAGGTCAAGTTGTTGCATCAGGCCCTTCCTACCGTCAAAAAAGAGGCACAATCCCTACTGGGCATCTCTGCTTTTGGTCACAACATATTCCTTGTTTGGGTGTATTACTTTGACTCATTTACTGAGTGACCTGAAAAACTGCCTATTTTGAGTAGGTCCCAGAATAAGAGTAAGCTCTAAAACAGGTCAAGCTGCCGTGCAAGCTGTTCTTCCAATTGGGCCATGTGACTCAGAAGATATGATGGCATTTGAAACATTAGTGGCTTATAGGGATGCTGTTGGGAGCCTTTTGGCAGGCTGCAATAGGTGAATCGCAACACAGATCTTTAGAATTTTTTTCTTTTAAGCAAAGCCATGCCATCCTCTGAGGATAACTATTTTCCTTTTGAGAAACAACTTTTGACTTGCTAGTGGGATTTAGATACTGAAAGAACCCTGACCATGAATTACCAAGTCACTATGTGATATGAGCTACCCATGTGAAATGAATATTGTTTGTCTTACCAATCCATAAGGTTGGGTATGTACAGTAGCACTCCATTATCAAATGGAGGTGGTATTTATGAGATTTGACAAATATAGGTCCTGAAGGCACAAATAAGTTGCATGAGGAAGTAGCTCAGATGCCCATGCCCTCACTCATGCTATCTATGGCCTCAACCATATCTATGGCCCTCATAAGGAGTTCCTATGATCAGGTAACTGAAAAAGAAAATGCTTGAAGCTGATTTACAAATCACTCTTCATCATATGTATGTACAACCTGAAAGAGGTTGTACTGTAGCGCTACAAACTCCCTTTGGGACATCCCTGACAAGAATGGTAAAGGAAATCTGTCTGATGGGCAGGACTTTGAACAGAGCATGTGGTTGTTCCACTTTGTGGCCAGACATATGTGTCTATATCAGTTCATAGGCTGCAGCTTTATGGTTTGGATGTTAGGTGTCCTCCAAAAGCACACATGTAAAACAATGCAAGAAAGTTCAGAGGAGACATGATTGGGTTGTGTGAGTCTTAACCCAATCAGCGAATTAATCCCTGGAGAGAGATTAACTGAGTGGTAACTGAAGTGATAGGGTGTGGCCAGAGAAGGTAGGAATTGGGGGACATGGCTTTCGGGTATATATTTGTATCTGGCAATGGAGATCTCTCTCTGCTTCCCTCTGCCACACTCTTCTGCCATGTGTCCTGAGAAATGGAGTCTACATATTGAGACCTCTGAAACCATGATCCCCCAAATAAACTCTTCCTCCCCTACAATTGTGGTGGTCCGTCTTTTAGTCATGGAGTGAAAAAGCTGGGTAAAACAGCGGCCAATGGTCACTTGAAGGATACACACCTGGAAAACTGGTATATGGGGAAGAAATATTTGGAGACTTCTCCAAATGAACACAAGAATATGAAAATATTTGTGTCCCATATGAATGCTCATCAATGGGTAACTCAGCAAAGGAGAACTTTAAAAATCAGGTGACTAGAATGGAAATGGCAGTGGGCCTTCTTCTCTAGTCACTACTGTTATTGCCCAAAGGATTCACAAACAAATAGTCATGGAGTCAGAGACAGAAGTTATTCTGGGATCAGCAGCATGAATTTTCACTTACAAGGGCCAATTTGGACATAGTCACTGGTGAATGTCCAATATGCCAACAGCAGAGACCAACACTGAGTCCCAGGTATAGTACCATTTCCTGGGTGGAAAGGGAGGACATCAACCAGCTACCCTGTGGCAAGTTAATTACATTGATTTTCTTTCAAGAACAAAGGAATAACACTTTGTTCTTACTAGATATAGATTTGCCTTTTGTGCTTACAATGCATCTGTTCAAACTATCAGTTGTGAACAGTCAGAATACATTATCCAAAACATGATATTTTACAGAAAATCACTTAATCAAGGAACTCACTTCCCAGCAAATGAAGTGAGGCAATGGGCCCATGCTCCTGGAATTCATTAGTTTTACCATGTTAGCAACCAATGTGATAGAATAGAGAATAGCCTTTTGAAGGCTCAGTAATAGCATCATCTAGATGGCAACATATTATTAGACTGAGGCAAAGGTTCTCCAGTTTGTGGTAAATGCTGTAGACCAATATCAATTACATAGTGCTATTTCTCCAACAGTAGAATTCACCAGTCTAGGAATCAAAAAGATAGAAATGGGAGTTGTTGCTCTCATTATCCCTCCTAGTGATTCATTTGTACAATCTTTGTTTCCCATCCCAACAACTTTATGTTCCAGTGCTCTAGAAGTCTTGGTTCCAAAGGGAAAAAATGTTTCCCCCAGGAACACAAGTCCACTGAACTAGAAGTTGAAACTGCCACCTGGCTATTTTGGGGTCCTGATGCTATTATCCTAATGCAAAGGAAGGTGTTATTATTCTGACTGTGGTGACTGATTTTGACTATCAAGGGGAAATTAAGTTGCTATCATACAATGGGTATACCTGGAATGGTCCAAACCTTTCAGGAATAAAGATTTAGAAACAGATAAGGAATCATGACTAGTTAAAGGACTTGGTGAGGGAATATGAATAGGTACTGGAAGATGGTATTTTTTTTTCGGGAGGGGGCAGGGACTGGGTATTTATAATGGGTATAAACCAGGTACTTTATACTGAATAACAACCCCATTTTATTTTTTATTTTGAGACAGGGTTTCCTCCTGAGTTGCCCAGGCTGACCTGAAACTTGCAATCCTTCTATTTCAACCAGAGTTGCTAAGATTATAGGCATGTGCCACTGAGCCTAGTCAGAAGATAGTTATAAATACCAGCTATGACCATAAGACCAACTGTAGTAAAGAGAATTGTATTATGAGTATTTCCCCCTCAATTTGATATGCAAATGTTTGAATACATAATAACAAAATATTTTTGTTTTATTTCTTCTTTCTCATCTCTTTATATGATATAGGAATGCTAAATTAACTTTACATCTCAATATTTAAGTTACAGGATATTAAACAGTAACATGTAAATCAGCTAGGAAGAGAATAAAGATCACTCAAATAAAAAAGGGGGACTCTTCTATTCTCTTTTAATGAAAGGCTTAGCATAAGGGTCTGAAAACTATGGCTGAAGGATTGATTTTCTGTTTTTTGTAAATAAGACTTTTATGGAACACAGTCATGTTCATTCGGTTATGTATTGTCTATATCTACTTTTATGGCATGATGCTACCTAGCATTAAATAGTTACAACAGAAACCACATGGCCTAAAATATTTACTATTTGGACCTTTAAGAAAAAGTTTTCTAGGACAGGTATGAAAAAGTTTCCTAAGGCAGTCTTCCTTAAGAGAATGACGAAGAAGGACCACAAGTTCAAGGCTAGCCTGGGCAATTTAGCAAAATCCTATCTCAAAATAAAACAAAAAGGGGCTGGGAATGTAGCTCAGAGGTAGAACACTCTACGTTTAATCCCTAGTAGTACAAAAACAAACAAACAAAATGAAACCAAAAAAGGAAATAAAAAGTCTTTTGACCCCTGGGTCAGCATGTTTATAGTATATGGGGATAGCTGTGTTATGTTAGGCAGAATCATGACTTTATTATGTTTATTTGGAGATTAAGAATGAAAACTATGCTGGCTTTGTAATATGTCACTTTGTCCAGGCTGACCTACATTCCCAGAATTCCCTTTCCTATGTATTTCCAGTTAGGCTGGGCCACAAGGAGAGCCTCAAGGGTGATTTGGAGAATGTAATGAAGTAGCAGTTACTTGGTAATTTGCATATATAATCGGTTGGCTCCCTTTGCTGGTGTGGGGCTGTGGCTGGGACTAGAACCCGTCCATCTTCCCTTGAATACTTCTTCAGCTTCTGCGATTTCCTAGGGTGGGAGTGTTGTGTTTTTAGCTCTATGACAAAGGGCCCTGGCTTTTGCATGACCCTGGCTTTTGCATGATCCCAGTCAGGGGCAACAGGGACTGACAGGATTTAGACTCCCCTCACGGGGTCCATCTTGTGCTTGAGAGTTCCAGATTATTCTTGCTGTTCCCATTTTACATCCTGACCACCTGCCCTGAGGACTTCAAGTTCCAACGACAGATACAATAATATTCTTACAGAGACTGTTTAACTAATAACCACAACTGCATAAGGTAAAACCTGTAACTTCTCTGAATAAACCCTGATACACACAATTATCATTTATAAAGGTGTTTACATTTTTCAAATAGATCAATTCCTTTTCACTATCCTTTTGTTGTTCATTTCTAAATTTTATTATACTTTTCTCCAAAAATGTGCTTGTATGAATACTGCTTTTTAGTTTACATACATTTTCTTTATATAATACATTATCAATTATTGTAACTGTTTCCGTGTTTCAGAACTGTATGTAATCTCTGATAAATCCAAAGTTCCATATAAAGTTCCATGCTATATAAACTCTCTATGTACTTAGTTAATTTTATCTGATTTAGTTCAGAAGGAGTATGTTAATTTCTATGGCAGCAGTTCTGTCAATTTCTCTTTGTAAAACACTAGAAGCATTTTTGCTTTATACATTTTTGAAACTATATTGTTAGATGCATAAAAGTTCATGACTGGTATAGCATCTTAGTGAATTGTGTACTTTGTAAATATGAAATATCCATTTTATGCCTTCTAATGATTCTATGCCTTATTAATTTTTACCATTGCTATTAAGAATAGAGATAATATATACAATTTTGTTTCATGCCTGACAATAATAAGCAGGCAAAAAATTGCAGCTGCTGTTACTATTATCATTATTATTATTATGTGTCTCATTGTATGCAGGCTATGGGAACTCTATGGAGACAAGGACGGAAAGAAAGAACTGAAGGACTGCAGATTAGGAAAGGAAGCAGCTACCTCTCTGGCACTGCATAATGATCTCCCTCAAACCAGGTGATGGAAACTCCAGGAAAGAGGCCCCAGGCTTGGACAGATCACCAGAAAGCCTGCCAAAAGAGGCCTCCTAGGCAGCCAAAAGAATACAACAGAAACAGATTTCTTGTTGGATCTTGGCCTTTGTGCTTTTGAGGTCCAAATGAAACAAGGAAGGGACAAACAAAACAAGGTCAGACTCTGTTGTAGCTGTGTTCCTGCAGCTGGAAGGTCAGGTTTATCTCTTCAGCCAACCTGAAGATTTGGCTCACATAGGCCTATAATGGCAAAGCCCACAGCAGTGATAATTCTCCACCCCCAGGGGAATGAATTCTCAATTCTGCCAAGCTTGAATATGTTTAAGGTTCTGGTCCCATAGACTCACTCCCCACACCTCTTTCCCTGAAGTCTGCCCAGAGTTGGGCCCATTTCTATTTTATCAGGGGTTCTCGTTCAAGTTCTGATGTTCACTGCTGACCACTAACATGCACTGAGAGTGTGCATGTGCATGTGTCCATCTGTCTCTGTCTTTGGAACCCGAAATCAGGGTTGCCTTACTAACTGATCACTTGATTGCTTAAAATATTTTGACCTCCAAAACCCTTCATTCACCTTCCTGAAACTCCTCACTTCTCTTTGCCTGGCTGCCTAAAAATAATAGAATTATAAAAATATTAAAGCTTGAAGGTCTCCTAGAGATAAATTTGTCCTAGCACTTCATTTCACTGAAGAGGGAAGTGGAGTCCACAGAGGAAAACTGATTTACCCCAGATTATGCAACTATTTAGATGTAGAGTAGGACTGGAACCCAGCTCAGAGCAATAGTGCTAGGAAATAGACTTCAAGTGGGATGGTAGCAAGGGGAATTAATATGAGAGTCCAGGGATCTGGATGTCAAGATGAGTCAGAGTACAACACCAGGAAACACCAGAGTATTCAACATTTGGCCAGCTAAAATGCAGCATGGAGCAGGTTCCAGGAGGTGGGAATGGTGCATTGGTAGGTACCAAATGCACCCTGCCTCTGCTATTCTAGCCCTGCCATACAACATACTCTTAAAACTAAATTCCAACTATAATAGCAGTACAGCAACAATAACATCAACTTATATATGTATGTTAAAAATATTTTCATCTACATTCTCTTATAAGCTCACTCCATGAGAAGTTGCTATTAGTATTAATGCTAGTATAGGGAAAATCAGAGACAAGGAAAATACATGAAAAAAATATGTAATATATTTCATGGGAGTATGCTAGATGTTGCTGGTTATCAGTCGTCACCATCATCCCTCCTTCTCCATCTTTAGAGGACCACAATTTTGTTCAGCTTTATCTGTTCCTCTCCATCCTGGTCTCCCCACATTCATGTGCCTTGGGAAAATGGTCATGCTCCCAAGTTTTAGGTATGGGCTTGATGGATTAAGAGAAATTTCATTTCCTTTACAAGGACTGGTTTGGGAATGGGATTGTGAAGTCAATTGGGCCAGTGAGATGTGATGAGCTATATGTGGTGGTAGTGTTCCAGGAAAGCTTTTCTTTACACTTCTGGGAAGGCAATGGAAATGTCTTTCCCTTTCCCACCACACGGGAATGCAAAACCAAGCAGTTCAGACTGCTTTAGAACCCTGAGGCAAGCCAGCTTTAGGATGAAGCTGACCAAAGAGAGCAGACTAAAGATAGAAAGAAGCTGTGTTTTAGGATCTCACTGAGTTACTGGAGCAACTAGTAAGAGCTTTTCTTCCTTTTGGACTTGTGCTTAAATGAGCCACTGTATGCCCTTTAGAGATCAGCTGCAGGAAATTTTCAATTGCCTGATGATATATTTTTCTTATACAGCCTCCAAATATACTGTTAGAGTCAGCATTCCTATGTGGCCTCTAAAGAGTGCTAACTTTGAACCACAGTATTCAAATATTGGACCCATCATTTCCCAGCTATGACCTTAGAAAAGTTACCTAGCTCTTTATGCCTACAATGGGATAGTAATAATACTTAAAGAGACGTAGAGAG
The DNA here is from genome assembly GCF_021218885.2 of Marmota monax. NCBI lineage: Eukaryota > Metazoa > Chordata > Mammalia > Rodentia > Sciuridae > Marmota > Marmota monax. Next base: position 18,863,986 of record NW_026692194.1, on the reverse strand, counting down.
AATAAATAAATTAATAACTGGAGAGAGTTTAGAGTTGTGGTATATAATAAAGACTCAAAACATTTTAACATTTTCAGTACAAAAAAAGAGAAAGCATAATTCAGACATCTAATTATTGTCAATAATCTAGTTTATTTATTAATATATTACTTTTCATGTGCCAAGCATCTGAGTAGGTACTTTAAAAGTACTTTCTCTCATTCTGATAGTAACTCTCTGAAGTAGGTTTGATTCACTTGTTTCCAGATGAGGAAACATATTCACAGGCACTGAAGATGTGGCCAAAAGAGCATAGGCAGTAGCTGCAGAGTCAGGATTTGAACCCAGGTATAACTCTAGAACCTATCCTTCCCACTCTATCATGCAGCCTCCCGGGGCACCTTCCACTGAATCATGCTGGTGGAGAGCAGCAAGTTTGGGATCAGGAGAAAACTTCAGTAAGAGCTAAGAATAAAGTACAAAGTAAAGGTAAGCCATAAAAGAAACAGAAGTATTGGGAAGGCTGAAGAAAGGCTCAGGTCCATTTTTAAGGTACTCTCTGAACTTTGTGTCCTTTTCCAAATGCACAGAGTTGTGATGGGTGACTGAGCCATGTTTCACAGGTCTGAGAAGAAAGAATGCACTATGGATTCTTTCACCCTTGCCATCTGAGATGGGGAAGCAGGAAGGAAAGGAGGGGGTGGAATTAGAAATTCAAATTGCATCTAATGAAATCACTTTTGATCCCACAGTTATTAACCCCAAGTTGGCTCATTTCTTTAAATCTTGAAGCTGTCTCCAGAGTACTATACATTAAATGCCAGAAATTATTGATCTCTCCTTTCATGTGGCTAGTACATGTCGCCACCACTGAAATGGAAAGAAGCAACAAATGCTGAATAAGCTATTTCTTTGAGGAAGACTGATAGTGAACACATTCTAAAGATGGGGGCCGAAGTGGTGGATATCCTTTTGAAAAATGAAGAATGTTTGCAGGAAGGAAATAGGTTACTTTGGAGAATCTTCTAGGGACTTTTTTTTTTTAAACTGGGGAAGTTTCCACCAGGTACATTCACCCCCAATAAAGATATGAGAATGGTGTTATGAGAATTTAGAAAGGCTCTTAAACTCCTTTCCATTTAGAATAGATTGTTATAAAACCTTCACAATAGTGCTTTAGAACTTCACTGGAAGACCTTCACATAAGTCCAAAGCACATCTCCATCTTAAAAGTTGTATTGAGTTTTATTTTCTGTGGTGTTCTTTTCAGAGAGGTGTTCATTTGATTAATTGGAGAAAAGCTTAACAACATTACCATAGCTCTTTGGAAGGTCTTTAGTAAATTCTGGTTTCTGCCCTTGGTCAGATGAACCACACTTATTTAGTTAAGATAATTAGTAGTATATAAGAAGTGAGGCTAAGTCAACAAAGTATGCAATGAGGATGGAAAAGGACAAGACCTGGACTTAAATGTCAGAGGCAAAGTGAGTGAGATTTCTGAATAGGCCATAGGCCAGATGATGATTAGAATGATCTATAGAGATCTTTGAAGTTGGTTAAGTGTGGTACTGTAAGAAATGGGCAGCTTTCTAAAGTCATACTTGAGCTAAGTTTTTTACAAGCTAAGTCTGATGAATAAAAGCTTGGTTTATACCACCCCCAAAGTGATTCACAGCATCTCACCCAATTTCTAGACATGGATGAATTCATAATGCAGAGCTTTCTGTTTGTTTTTGAAGTGCTGATGATAGAACACAGGGCCTTGCATGTGCTAACTAAGAAGTACTCTCCACTGAAAAATACGCCCAGGCCAATGCAGACTTTTTTGATGGAAAGCGTGGTCAATTATTCATGAAAAGGCATTAACTCCAACACATATAAGAAAATACTGTGAATCTTCCTCCTAATCTTCCCCAAGAGATCTGAAACCACTTACTTGAGCAAATGTGATCAAGAGAAAGAGCAAGAGTCATAACTTTCAGAGGACCTTTAATCTGACCCTGGATTTATACTAATTTCTAGGGTTCCTGAACTACAGTAGTATTGAGACTTATGAGAAACAAGTGTTAAGTGGAATTTTGACCCAGTGCACTTCATGGTAAGATGCATGAAACACCAAACTCTCATCCTATGGTTATTATGGTTATTTTCCCATTACCTAAGAACACAGATAAATTAGAAAAACCTCAGCAACTGAAAGAATCTTTCACAATGACTCCTCAACTCATGGAGTACAGGCCAAGGTAAGTTCCAAGTAAGGGCCAAGTCTAAGTTCTTGGAGCTTTTCCTCATTAGCAAAACAATTATGAAAAATAAATGTTATCTCTTAGCACTTATCACTACTTGGCAATATACCTACCACACAGTTACTTTTTCTATATGATATACTTCCCTCCCTAAAATTTAATATCTTTGAGAGTACATATTTTATCTACACTGCCTGTTTGCTGTTCTGTCCCTGGTGCCTAGAACAATGACTGGCACTTAATAGGTTCTCAATAAATATTTATTGAATAAACAGATAAATTTCTAGGAGAAATTTCAGAGACCAGGGTACAGGTATGATAATCCCTACCACATTGCTGTTTTAATTTCCATTTAATCCAGTGAAGAAGACAGTTGAGTCTTAAACCATCAAGACTCCCACCATCATCACTCTCTTGGCTGAGAGAACCTGTCATAAACCTAATCAACTGGAATTTACAACAGCAACCTTTACCCCAAATTTAGTATTTTTTTTCCCTAAGAAAACAAGGATTGAACCCAAGGGTGCTTAACCACTGAGCCACATCCCCAGTCCTTTTTGTTTTTTATTTTGAGACAAGATCTTGCTAAGTTGCTTAGGGCCAAGCTAAGTTGCTGAGGCTAGCTTTGAACTTGCAATCACCCAGCCTCAGCCTCCTGAGCTACTGGGATTATAGACATGTGCCCAAATTTAGAATACTTATTAGAACAAATGAATACCACTGATGCTTGGAACACAGATAATAATCTGTTAAATGCTTTTGTCTTTTCCCTCAGCCCAATAAATACAAATACTTAAGACAGGTTGCATTCACTTGGCAAGGACAACAGTAGAATTTTACTGATCTACTACAACTACGCATTAACCTTTATCACTACACCATATTTGCTACACTGGATCTTGACCATCTTTTATCCCCTTAGGACATTATTCTACTTTTCTCCATTAATGAAATTGTGCTTATAAAACTCTATCTATTAATTATTCTTGCACAACACATTATCCCAAATGTTTATGGATGAAAACACAAATAGATAATTATTTCTTTCTCAAAGTTTTTGTGGGTCAAAAATTCAGAAAGGAAAAAATGGAGAAGGCCTATACTTCATTGGTTGGAGTACCCATTCTAGAAGGCCAAGCTAGAAGGTGCCAAAGCTGAGGGCTGTCTAGCAATTAATGCTCTCTGCTGGCTAGCTGGTTTCCAAGGACATGTGGGCAGAGACAAAACACATGGAAGCCATATAACATTACTTTGCCCTACAGTAGTTCTACCTTATCTGCAGTTTTGTCTTCTGCAGTTTGGGTTACCTCAGTCAATCATGGACTGAATATATTAAATGGAAAATCTCAGAAATGAGTTTTAAATTGTGTGCATGAATTAGCATGAAGATATCCCATACTATCCAGCTCTCTCCCACCTGGGACATGAATCACCCTTTGTCCAGTGTATCCTGTCCATTAGTCTTGGTTATCAGACCCACTATTAGTGAAATCACAGTGCTTGTGTTCAAGTAACCCTTATTTTACTTAATAATGGTCCAGAAGCACAGAGTAGTGATGCTGGCAATTCAGCTATGCCAAAGAGAAGCCATAAAGTACTTCCTTTAAATGACAAAGGGAAAGAACAATAAGATATTTTAAGAGACCACATTCACATAACTTTTATTACAATATATTGTTATAATTGTAATTTTATGATTAGTTATTATTATTAATCTTTTACTATGCTTAATTTATAAATTAAACTTTGGGGGAGGTTATTGGGGATAGAAACCAGAGGTGCTTTACCACTGAGCTATATCCCAGACCTTTTTATCTTTTAAGACAGAGTCTCACTAAGTTTCTTAGGGCCTCTCTAAGTTGCTGAGGCTGACCTTGAACTTGCAATTCTCCTGCCTCAGTGTCCCCAGCTGCTGAGTGTAGAGGCATATACCATCACACCCAATTATAAATTAAAACAGTATATATGGGGTTTAGCACAATCTGTGGTTTCAGGCATCCATTGCAAATACCTTGGGGATATAGGGTAGACCACTATACTTCATTGGTTGGAGTAGTCATAAGCTCCCACCCAGATTGCAAAGAAGGAAAATAAGATCCTGGCTGGGTGCTGAGAGACCCTGTCTCAAAATTTTAAAAAATGAAGAGAACTGGGGAGATAGCTCAGTGGTAAAGCATCCCTGGATTCAATATCTAGTATGGGGGTGGGGGGAGAAATACCCAGATCCCTCAGTAAGAGATTAACTATAATAACTAATAATAAAATACAAATGTCATAAAGTTGCACTTCTGCTTGAAACAGTCAAGACAAGTACACTGCAGTTAGAGTTTCTACAGCCATAGTGAACTTCTGGATGTTCCCTGAGTAGCCATTCGCCTCCAAGATGCCTTTGGACAAGATATTCCCACTTCCAGGGATTCTCTTTCATATTGGGAAAACTCCCAAACCTATTCAAGATCTAATTCAAAAATCTCTTCTGTAATGCCCTTTACAACTCAGTGATGAATGGGAGCCTTAGGATTAGAACATAGTAAACTCTAAGTCAAATTCTAAGAAATCTCACCTATTAAGGGATAGGGAGAAAGGAAGATAGCAAAGGCCCCCAAAAGGGTCAGTGAAGTGGGAGGAGGAACACCAAGAAGAGGACATTATCACTGAACCAAGAAAATGCTGTTTCTAGAGGAAGCAGTGAAACTATTACTCTTTTAATTAGGATAATTATAATCCTTCTAAGACTCTTGGGAGGATTAAATAGCATATACAAAATTTTTTCCTAATTTATAGAACCTTATCAATGTTGGATATTCTCTTTATCAGGGAAGGAGGTTCTAAAGAGACCAGCATGCTTCTTCTGAAGTAGTGTCCCAGCACCTAACATATCCAAGTCCCTTCTAAAGTGATTTACCAGCATCTTGTGCATCTAAAGAAAACTTACAGTCCTTTATTGACATTTGGGACCAATGAACCTTTGATTCAGAGCTGTGTAATTTTTTGGAAACCAGGAAAAACTCCATTTGTCTTAAAACAAACAAACCCAAATAAACTCTACCTGTTTAACACTGCCTAACAATCCTTTTCAGGAAGACCTACAAAACTCCATAATAATGCAAATACCTGGGGCAACTACTACAGTAATGCAATGGAGACAGTTAACTGTAATTGTTTCAAATCCTGTGTTGTTGTCTTTTTTTTTTTTTTAAGACTTCAGGAAGGTACCCAGAGCTGGGAAGAAGTGGGAAGGTGCAAGGGGAAGGCTTAGCCACCTGAGGGGGAACCCAAAGAAACTGGAGATATCCAAGACAAATTTCACTGACTTCTCAAATTTCAAAATTTTGCTTCAGGTAGGATCTATTTATTTTCACATCTATACAGGGAAAAAAATTACAGCTTTTTTGAACATATGTCCATTCAGGGTGGCTGGAGCCTGCTTACTTCAGCAGAAACAATGTATCTCTCTCATGTGCTCCACAGGAAACTGTTCCTCTCTGGCAGATATAAGTGACCTAATTCTAGAATTTAAATACAACAGATTCCCACTGAAAGGATACTCACAGAGTCCATGCAAAGTCCAAAGACCACACTACATACTGGAATCTCATGCGAGAGATTTAAAGTCGGTAACACAGGCATACTGACAAGGCTGTCCCTTTGAGGAGAGCAGCAGACTATTGGCACTCACAGAGAAACTTTATAGTCCATAAGAGGAATTTCATAAACTGCTTAGGAAAGAGTTTATCATAAGCTGGGGTGAGGTTGATCCTTTATCAGGCACATGTTCTTACAGGAAGTTAAGCAGCGTTGCCTCAGAATTGAAACTTTAGAGCCCCTAGATAAAATGGCTCCCGACCTAAAATGGCGAATCTGATGCCAATATTGATCTGATGCCATACCCACCCTGTCCCATTTAGGGTGCAGATGGTGTGGGTGGACCGTGGGTTACTGCATTGAACAAGTACAGGAATGGTAACAGTGGTCCACTTTATGCTTTGAATATAGCCCTTGCTGCTCTGCCACTGCAACTTACCATTTTAAATGGACATGTTTCTTTCTCTTCTCTGCTTCTCCCTAATCTATCCCCCTCTCTAATCTTATGAGAAATAGGATTACCTTTCTTCCTCATTTTAGACTTACCTGTCCTTGAGTACACACCCACCATAAGAACAAAGTAATCCAGGTCTTGGGGGATGTACCAGAAGATCTCAGAAATGACTATCTCCCAAATTAACAAGTGAATTACAAATCCAACTGTGAATTACAAATCCATAATAATGCAAATACCTGGGACAACCTTTGAATCAACTCTTTGTTGCCTTTGAATCAACTATGTAAAAGCCCCCTGTTGAATCAACCTTGCATTGTTGGGATGAACCCCACTTGACTATGGTGCATTGTCTTTTCAATATGTTTTTGTATGCAATTGGCCAGGCTTTTACTGAGAATATTTGCATCTATGTTCTTCAGGGATATTGGAAATATCCAGATCAATATTGGCATCAGATTCGCCATTTTAGGTCTGGAACCATTTTATCTAGGGGCTCTAAAGTTTCAATTCTGAGGCAATGCTGCCTAACTTCCTATAAGAACATATGCCTGATAAAGGATCAACCCCACCCCAGCTTATGATATAACTCTTTCCTAAGCAGTTTATGAAAGAAAACTGAAGTTTTCTTTCCTTGATGTGTCTTTGTCTGGTTTTGGTATCAGGGTGATACTAGCCTCATAGAATGAGTATAGAAGGGTTCCCTTCTTTTCTATTTCATGGAATAATTTAAGGAGTATTAGAATTAATTCTTCTTTGAAGGTCTTGAAGAACTTGGATGAGAATCCATCTGGTCCTGGGCTTTACTTGGTTGGTAGGCCTTTGATGGTGTCTTCTATACTTGAAATTGATCTGTTTAAATTGTGTATTTCCTCCTGATTCAGTTTGGGTAGATCACATGCCTCTAGAAATTGTCAGTGTCTTGGAGATTTTCTATTTTATTAGAGTATGAATTTTCAAAATAGTTTCCAATTATCTTATGTATTTCAATAGTGTCTGTCATAATATTTCCTTTATCATCACAAATTTTAGTAATTTGAGTTTTCTTTCTCCTTCTTTTTGTTAGGGTGGATAAGGATTATCAATTATATTTATTTTTGTCAAAGAACCAGCTTTTTGTTTTGTCTATTTTTTTCAACTTTTTTGTTGTTGTTGTTGTTGTTTCAATTTCATTGATTCCAGCCCTGATTTTAAATATTTCCTGTTTTCTACTACTTTTGTTGTTGATTTGTTCTTCTTTCTCTAGGGCTTTGATATGTAATGTCAGATATTTAATGTTTATTTGTTGACTTTTTATTCTTTTAATGAATGAGCTCAATGCAATGAACATTCTTCTTAGCACTATCTTGATAGTGTCCAAAAGATTTTGATATGTTGTATTGGAGTTCTCATTTACCTCTAAGAATTTTTTTTATCTCCTCCCTGATGTCTTCTGTTATCTATATGTCATTCAATATGGAAATCAATAAGCGCAATTCATCACATCAACAGACTTAAAGATGAGAATCATGATTATATCAATATATGCAGAAAAAGTATTTGACAAAGTACAGCACCCTGTCATGTTCAAAACACTAGAAAAACTAGGGATGGTAGGAATATACCTCAACATTGTAAAAGCTATCTATGCTAAGCCCAAGGCCAATATCATTCTAAGTGGAGAAAAATTGGAAGGATTCCCTCTAAAAACTGGAACAAGACAGGGATGCCCTCTTTCACCACTCCCATTCAACATAGTCTTTGAAACTCTAGAGAGAGAAATCAGACATGAATAAAATTAAAGGGATAGAATAGGAAAAGAAGAACTTAAACCATCACTATTTGCCAATGACATGATTCTATATTTAGAGGATCCAAAAATTTCCACCAGAAAACTTCTAGAATTAATAGATGAATTCAGCAAAGTAACAGCATATACAATCAATATCCATAAATCAAATGCATTTCTATACATCAGTGATGAATCCACTGCAAGAGAAATTAGGAAAACTACCCCATTCACAATAGCATCAAAAAACAAAACAAAACAAAAAATGTGGAAATCAATTTAACAAAAGAGGAGAAAGACCTCTACAATGAAAACTACAGAACACTAAAGAAAGAAATTGAAGAAGACTTTAGAAGACTTAGAATGATCTCCCATGACCTTAGATAGGCAGAATTAATATTGTCAAAATGGCCATACTACCAAAAGTGCTATATAGATTTAATATAATTCCAATTAAAGCCCCAAAGACATTCCTCATGAAAATAGAAAAAGCAATCATGAAATTTATTTGGAAAAATAAGAGACTCAGAATAGCCAAAGCAATCCTTAGCAAGAAGAGTGAAGCAGGTGGCATCACAATACCAGACCTTAAACTATACAACAAAGCTACAGTAACAAAAATGGCATGGTATTGGTGCCAAAATAAACATATGGACCAATGGTACAAAACAGAAGACATACAGACAAACCCACATAACTACAGTTACCTAATATTAGACAAAGGTGCCAAAAACATACATTGGAGAAAAGATAGCCTCCTTCAACAAATGGTGCTAGGAAAACTGGAAATCCATATGCAACAAAATGAAATTAAACCCCTATCTCTTACCATGTACAAAACTCAACTCAAAAGTGGATCAAGGACTTAGATACTAGAACAGAGACCCTGTGTCTAATAGAAGAAAAAGTAGGCCCAAATCTTCATCATGTTGGCTTAGGACCTGACTTCCTTAACAAGACTCCTAAAGCATAAGAAATAAAATCAAGAACCAATAATTGGGATGGAATCCAACTAACAAGCTTTTTTTCAGCAAAGGAAAAATCAATAGTATTCTGAAGAGATAGCCTACAGAATGGAAAAAAAAAATTTACCACATGTATATCAGATAAAACACTAATCTCCAGGATATATAAAACACTAAAAAAACTCAACACACACACACACACAAATAACCCTATCAATAAATGGGCTAAGGAACTTAACAGACACTTCCCAGAAGAAGATATACAATCGATCAACAAATATATGAAAAATAGTTTCAACATATCTAATACTTAGAGAAATGCAAATCAAAACTAAGATTTCATCTCACTCCAGTCAGAGAAGAAGTTATCAAGAATACAAGCTACAATAAATGTTGGCAAAGATGTGGGGGAAAGATAACTCATACATTGCTGGTGGGAATGAATATTGGTGCAACCACTCTGGAAAGCAGTATGGAGATTCCTTAGAAAACTGGAACCACTATTTGACCTAGCTATTCTACGCCTTGGTCTATACTGAAAGGATTTAAAATCAGCCTACTATAGTGAAGCAGCCACATCAATGTTTATAGCAGCACAATTCACAATAGCTAAACTGTGGAACCAACCTAGATGCCCTTTAATAGATGAATGGATAAAGAAACTGTGGTATATATACACAATGAAATATTACTCAGCATTAAAAGAGAATAAAATTATGGCATTTGCAGGTAAATGGATAGAGTTGGAGAATATCATGCTAAGCAAAATAAGCCAATCCCAAAAAACCAAAGGCTGAATGTTTTCTCTGATATGTGGATTCTAATCCACAATGGGGGTGGGGGACAGGAGAAGAATGAAGGAATTTTGGATTGGACAAAGGGGTGTGAGGGGAGGGGACATGTAGGTAGGAAAGATGGTGAAATGAGATGGCCATCATTACCCTAGGTACATATATGACTGCATGAATGGTGTGACTCTACAACATGTGCAACCAGAAAAATGAAAAATATAATTAATTAGAACAAAATTTTTTAAAAAGCCCTTAGTTCCTGCTGATGGGCAGAATCACAGCCTTTGGGACAGGAGTCCCCTCTGTTTCTCCTTTTCTAAAAAAGCAATAAACCTTCTTTTTTCCTTTTTCTCAAAACGATGTCCTTGTTATTAGATTGGCATTGGGGACAAGGACCAAGCTTTCAGTAACAGAATCCCTGAAGTTGGGCCTTTAGGAATGGTGCACCTGGGAAACTGACCTGCCCTTCACCTTCCTGGTAAGCACTCAGGAATATGCCAAGTTGTCCCAGTTACTTAACTGGTTTCAAGCTCGAGTCCCCAGAATAGAACACAGGGCTTAGAGAGTAAGGATCCTTTCTCTCATTTTATGAGAACAGTAAAAGAAGCTTCTGAAGACTAGCAGCTCTTCAGCCCAGTTGGGCAGCATCACAACACAGGCAGCAGTGCTGTCTTTGGGCATTGAGGGCCAGGGAAGTCCTTCTAAAGGTTGTAAGGCTGCTGAGTTTCCATCTATATTTAATCAGCTGTGTCCTTTGACAGGCCTATGAGGCTGTTTCTGTCAGTCACTGTCAGTCACTCACAATCTGGCTTTATACTATAAACTATAAAAAACTATACAGAAGTATTTTTTCTGAAAACCAGTTATACTCTTGCAGTACATTAAACTCACAAAGCTATCTGTTACAATGGGGGTTTGTGGTGAGCCGTGTTTGTAGACCGTTGCCGCCATTAGAAGATGGCGCCGGTTTCCGTTGTAGATCTTGGTAAACAACTCCTTATTAGGAAGAGTTGGCGCGCTGTCCCTCAATACCCTATGAGAAAACCCCGCGTGGCAGCTTTGGATTGGACTTGAGTAAGCTTTATTAGGCTGTGTGTGGGTGTGTATGGAGAGCGCGCGCTTGAGAGAAGACTAGAGTTAAGGCCTGAATAAACCGCTGAAAGAAGAATCCTGTGTCGTGTCTTCCTTGCTGGCGAGGGGGTCGCGACAGGGGTTCTATATTATTTACTGAAAGTGGCCCTTTAATTCAACTCAACTGGATTTGCATTCACTAAGCAACCACTATGTGCACTCTGATTGGAAGCCAGAGGAGCAGAACCCTTAAGACTCTCAGCATAATCCAATGAGAGTTGTCAGACTTAACCAGAGACCTTCCCCAAGACCTTCTCTCCACACACTCTCTCTCCCCCCCCTGTCCAGCCACAGCTCGTAGACTGGAAGCAGAACTGCTGAAGAAGCTCCTGGGGATCTGAGGCTCACCCAGGCTGCTAATGTGCTTCCTGCTTAAACCCATTCTGGTAACTAGATGCTTTGGTTGTCTTCTCTGTGCCTCAGCACTGCCTGCCTTAAATGCTGACTAGTATCTGCTGGATAAGGCTGATATTTGCTGGTCAGGAGAATGCCATCTTCTCCTGTAACAGTAACACTCTAGCATGAACGCCACCCTACACATAGATCCTATGATGCAAATGGCAACTTGGCCTGCTCCTATTTGTCACACCCTTGCTTTTGAACTTCCAACCTTTGGTTAAATCTAGACCCATAGTGTATGTGCCTGTCCCCATATTCCCAATTTTAGTGAATAGACCTAATTCTAGAATTTTCTACCTTAGTAATCAGTCCTATCCAATTTCAGGTAATCAAAAATATACAGCTATTTCTTGAGCTATGATACAAGGGAGTAGGAAAGAGAAAATAAGTGTAAGACAATGTACATTAAAGTGAGCAATGCTAAGGTACAGGAAACATAAACAAAGACAACAGAATGAATTCAGAGTGAGAAGACAATGGGTACTCTGCTGGACTAGACCTGTGTGTTGCAGTAGAAGAATTCGTCATCCATTCATAAAGGCACTTGTTTTTCAAGATGTAGGAATAAGGTAAGAAAAAGGGGAGGAAGAACAGCAAAAAGCTGAGGAACTCAAGCTAAAGAGCAAAAACCCCCCTTTGCGGTAATAGCAATGGATATTTCTCTTGCATGCTCAAGATGCCAAAGGTGCATCATGGACCCCAGTAGGCCTGCATTGCTGTGAGCAGCCTATGAATGCAGTCAGGATGTGCCACTGGGAATCATTCTATTGCCTTCTTCTTTCATAGACCTTATGTCCAACTGATTACCAAGTCATTTATTCACTTGTGTCTTTTCATTTCTCATATCTGCCCCTTTCTGTCCTATTATTTTTATCTACTTTGGTCCTAATATCTTTAAATATTTAAACCCCAAGTGCCTCTGGGCCCCCAATGTCTATATATTCTCTCATGATAGTGCTTTCGGCTCTCATCTGATTTTGTTTTGTTTTTGCGATATTGGAGGTTGAACCCAGGGGTGCTCTACTATTGAGCTACATCCTCAGCCCTTTTTATTTATTTTGAGGCAGGGTCTTACTGGGTTACCCAAGCTGGCCTTGACCTTAAGATCCTCCTGTCTCAGCCTCCACCTGCCTCAGTCTTCTGAGTAGCTGGGATAACAGACATATGCCACTGCACCTCACTTCATCTGTTTGTCTTCCTTTATTGGAATGTGAGAGCTCAAGGTGGTTCTTAGATCTTATTTTCCCCTAGACATCCAGAAATTATTCTAATATTTATATGCAGTGGGTATTTAATAAATGAAGGTGAATGAATGAAGACCTAGAGATTCTTCTTCACAAATTACACCATTGTCACATCATTTATGTATGTGAATAAATAAAGTATGTGTTTTAAATGGATTTCTCCCCAAAACCAGTGATCTCAGGAATATGACTTCAAGCCATCAATGATTCTGGATGGCAATGGTGGGAAATTTTTGTTCTAGGGTGAATAAAGTTCCCTCACCCTCTTTAGCTCTATTTCAACTGCATTCAGTTTTTTATATATTTTTTATATATTTATTTTCTGGAGAAATCTGGCAAACATATTTACAAATGGAAAATAATTTACCTGTTTTGTTTTTTTCTCCTTTTGGCACATGAAGAAACTAACTCTTCTGACAAACTCAGTTATCTCTTCCTTTGCTGACTGTCTTGCCCAATATTTATCTTCAGAAATTTCACTGCAGTTTTTTTTTCACATAAAGACATACATTTCTTCACATTTAAGAGACACAAATTGTTGCTCCCACTTTCAAGAGAAATGTGGTGTTTCCAGATTTAGAAAGACACTACCAGCTGCCAAGCTCTGTCAGACCCTGCCTTGGCTTAATGAGGAATGTTTCTGTTTTTCTAAGGCAAAGAAAAAAAATAAAGCCCCTAAATTATTTAAGTATCTTTCAGTTTAGTTTTAAGGGCAATAGAGGCAGTTACATGAAAATCTGGAAGGGGTTTGGGTTGAGGACATGGACTCAACTATCAAATGCTATATGTGGTTTTGCACAGGCTGGGTTAGTTGGTTTCTCTGTCAGCATAATGAGGTTGGACTATATGACCCTTGGAGTCTGTTCTGGTTCTGCCAGTTTGTCCCAGTTAACTGGTTTCAAGCTCAAGTCCCCAGAATAGAACACAGGGCTTAGAGGTAAGGATACTTTCTCCCATTTTATGAGAACAGTAAAAGAAGCTTCTGAAGACTAGTAGCTCCTCAGCTCAATTGGGCAGCATCACAACACAGGCAGCAGTGCTGTCCTTGGGCATTGAGGGCCAGGGAAGTCCTTCTAAAGGTTGGAAGGCTGCTGAGTTTCCATCTATATTTAATCAGCTATGATTCAATGTATTACTCTCTCTGTTGTTATCTAGTTTGGGGTGTGTGCATGCCTTCTGCAAGGGAGGCAGACTATGTTTTTATTATACTGAAGTAGCAATAGACATTGGGAATGTATTGTTAAACCATTTTTGACTATGTTGAGGCCAGGGAAAATGAAAAGTGATTAACAATGGGACAGAAAGTGAAGCTGACTTGGATCTAGAAGATAGAAACTTCTCTCCTGGAACCTTACCAATTGCTCATGGAAGAGGTCTGGTTTGTGGTGTATCTTGTGGCTATTGTGGAGAACCTCTAATGCCTAGTCATCCAGGTTCCATGACATTCCTAAGCAGGGAAGATTTTGTGGTACATGAAGATTTACTGATATCTGAAGCATCCAAAGGTGATGTGGCATTGTGGGGAATGTGGTATTCTTATCTTCCCTGTATTTTCAGAGACAACTGCAAAAGATTCAGTGGTGATTCCTGTAATGCGCAGGCCAGCCACCAATGAACCACTGACTTTGGTGGTAAAGTGGGCACACTAACCTCAACTCTTTTTGTCATGGACCTCAACCATTGTAGCATTTCTTTGGGAAGATTCTGATGGACTGTTTTTATCAGCTCTGTAGTAAAGATACACTGCAATGATGGTGGTAGGAATGGTTTCTTTTGGCAGAGGGGATTTTCTTTGACATGATCTGGTTAGATACCCAGAGGTTTCTTGAATGTTTCACAGGCAGGAAGCACCAAGACAGAAGAATGAATTTCTTATCCTTGAAATGACGATATAGCATTTTATTGACTTGATTATGGAAAGAGATATCATCTTGTTTTGAGACTCAACTGGGTAGACATTTAAATTATTTCACATTTTTAAGTTTCTCCCACAGATAACACTAACTCAATAAACACTTATGAATGAATGAAACTGATGTCAAGTAGAAACTGGGAATAAAGAAGTTCTGTTGGCCATTAGCTGTTTGTCTTGATTTATCATCTAAGCTGGGATTAGTGCTGAACAATGGACAGGGTTTCCAAAGAATGGTAAAGATTGAGCCATTTCTTCATTTGGCTATTTTGATTCTATTTTTTCATTTCCAAGTAGATGCCAAATCTTCTTCTCTTTTTCCCCCATCCTCCTTTTCCATGCTCCATTCTTTTTCTCTCTATAATCTTACTGTTACAAATTTTAAAACAAATGGTTGAGGAAAAAGAAAGTTACGGTTGAAGGTAACTAATCAATTTTTAGGAATCTGGTTCCAAGTGCAGACTTTCTCTTCTTGGTTATCTTTTGCTACAAATTAAACTTCTATAAGATTTAGTGGCTTGAAACAACAGTTGTTTTATTATATATCACTATTTGGGGGTCAGGCATTCAGCAGCTCTTGGTCAGGTGATTCTTCTCTTTTACCTGGTGTTACCTGGGATTGTTCAGTGGTATTCAGCTGCGGCTGGTCTGGTCTGGTCTGGATGGTCCAAGATGGCTCTTCTCAGATTCCTGGCACCTTAATGGGAATAGCACTGGGTAGAAGGCTGACTTGGATGGCCCCTCTTTCTCTCCATGTAGTTTCATGGCCTCTCCATGTAATCTCTCTACCATGGCAACCAGACTTGCCATATGGCTACTAAGGGCTCCAAAAGAGCAAGGAAGAATCTTCTTGTTCTCTTAAAGTCTAGTCCCAGAACAATCATAGTTTCCCTTCTACTTTACTTTACTGGGCCAGCTCAGAAACAAGGGTAGGAGAAATAGAGCTCACATCTCTACTGGAAGAGTATCAAAGAATTTTAAGCCATCCACACAGAGTTCAAAGGTAAAAACAACTGGGATTGCCCTCTTCCAGAAATCAAGAGAATGTGTATGCCAAGGGATCTCTGGCATGGAAAAATCTGAGTCTACTGATTCAAAACTCTATCCTGATGGGATGAAGCAGAAGTTGTACATTAGATACTCCACTAACATCTGAAGAAGTATCTGGTTCTAATGGCTGAAATTAAGAATTTAAAAACTATAATCCTTCTATAGACTTTTGGATGATTTTCATTTTGCCCAGAACTGTTTCCTCCTTTCGGCAAAGACAGATTACTGGATCCATATCATGAAACATTTTTTAGTTTCACCTCAAGTCTTTCCTTTCATTTTATACTGTTTTGTTTGTTTGTTGTTTTTTGTTTGTTTGTTTGTACTGGGTACTGAACCCAGGGGCACTCTTAACACTAAACAACATCACCAGTCCCTTTTAAATTTTTAATTTTGAGACCAGGTCTCACTAAGTTTCCAGGGCCTGGAAATTGTGATTCTTCTGCCTCAGCTGCCCAGTTAGCTGAGATTACAGGCATGTACCACCACACCTGGCTTAACCTAATGTTTTAATAAAACCCACATAGGGCCAGGTGGTACACAACAGTAATTTCAGTAAATTGGGAGGCTGAGTCAGGAGTATTATGAATTCCAGGTCAGTCTCAGCAATTTACTGAAGCCCTAAGCATCTTAGCAAGGCCCTGTTTAAAAATAAAATATTTAAAAGGGTTGGGAATGTAACTCAGTGGTAAAGCATTCCTGGGTTCAATCACCAGTATCAAAACAACAACAAAAACAAACTAAAAAACCCACCTAGGTATTCCCAATCATAGCATGGCTAACACTCTATGCATTACTCTAGTCCTTCCAGTAACTGTGTTAAGTTCCATATGCTAGCCTCATTTTGTTGATGAGGGGAACAGCAGCTTAGGAAAGTTAAGATTTGAAAGTTAAGTTTGAAGTTACACAGAAAGTGGCACACTTGTGATTTTTGAACCAAGGCCTGCTTGGCTCCAAAGGCTCTTTCCACTACCCAATGTGATCTACTACCCTATGTGATCTTTGGAAAATCACAGAACCTTCAAAGACATCTTTAGTGTACTTCCTGAGAAAGCACAGAGCCAATAAGGCTGGAATGATCAGACAACAAGAAGATCCACAGCTCAGTATTATAGTCCCCATGGCTCAGTCAAGTTGACATGAAATTAACTATCATAACCTTCTTTGTGCAAAGCATCCTCTGCAGTACCTCTAGGGACCTGTTTCTTCAGGTGTGACATCCCTTGCAGTTCTAACTGCTATGACTGAATGAAAAGCCAACCAAATAAAACCTATTTCATTTTAACCTTCCCTGGAGGACCAAGGTCAGAAACATTCTCTCAGAACAAAAAAAAAAAAAAAAAAGGAAAGAAAGGAATTACCTGGAATATCAATACTGAGAGTGGGAAATTCATCTCCACTCTGAAAGCCCCTTGAGAGAGTCAATGATTGGTCCTTTTCCAGTCTGTGTCCAGCGTCTTTCCAGCTTCTGTGTGGTAATGGGGGAAACTGCCCACCCAGCTAGAGAAAGGTACTGCTAAAAATATGGAGCCCAAGAGCAGAGCTTTCTGTGTTCTGAGAAAACTTTGACCAAGGAAGCAGCATCTGTAAAATGAAGAAGGGTCACCTCTGCAGAGCATGGGTCTAGGGTGGCGGCAGAGAAGGTCTGTACACCCCACGGGCCGGACTGAGTACACTAACTCCGCAGCCTCTTCTCAAGTGGGAGGAAGCGAATGTGGTGTGAAAATGAACAAGGCTCGGGTTAAGGACGAGAGGTCAGCTAACTTATGACAGACACGTACCCAAGTCTCACTAGTCCCAGAACCTGCGCGTCCTTCCTAAGCCAGAAGGCCGGTCCCCCACCCCTTCGCTGCTTTTTGATCTGTGCCTGAGCTTCTTCGTACACTGTCAGTCTTTCTGAACCTTCCCTCTTTTTTTTCAACTAGGCGCCAGCCTCCCTCCCCACGAAGTCCTTCCGTTTCCGACAAGTTCTTCCGGTTCCACGCAGTCCACAGGTGAGCATGCCGCTGAGCTTCCGTCTGCGCGTGCGCAGTTCAGCATCCTTGAAGAAGGCTCTCGATGCTTGGCAGGGAACTTGAGGTTCGTCACTTTGACTTTGTGGGTGTATATTTACTGTTTGCCTAATTGAGTAAATAAACCAATCATATTTCTCCTTTTTATTTCTCAAAGATGATCAAATTCCATAGGACCCCTCTTAACCATCCTTACAGTGTTCTCAGAGTTAGAATCGCTTCTCAGCTCTTCTCACTTTTGCAATTCAAATTTAATGTGAGGAAAACTTTTAAATTCACTGCACTATTATTCGATATTGTATCCCAAACAACTGTTTCTGTATTTTCTAGTAATGAGGATGAACGAATGCTTTTTAAAGAAATTCTTACCAAAATTGACGAGATTTTTAGAATTCAAACTGTGGAGGAAATTGATAGTGCTACCATGAACTACCTAGGCTTAGGTCATTAAAAAAAAAGTTACTCATTTTATTTTATTTGTTTATTAATTTTAGCACTGTGGATTGAACATAGGGGTGTTCAACCACTGAGCCCATCCTCAGCACTTTATTTATTTTTTAATTTATTTTTGTATTTTATTTAGAGACAGGCTCTTACTGAGTTACTTAGGGCCTTGCTAAGTTGCTGAGGCTGGCTTTGAACTTGCTCTACTCTTGCCTCAGCCTCCTGGGCTGCTAGGATTACAGGCACCCAAGAGAAAAATTACTAATTTTAAAACTTTAAGGAAGAAATAATTGTTACTATTTAACCCATCCAGAGCATGAAACAAAAGTCTTACTAATTTTATGAAGTCAACATATCCTTAACAACAAAACCGCATAAAGAACACACATATATACTGCACCCAAATATTGTCTACTCCCACATGTACACCACATACATTGCACAAATACAAACCAACATTACCACATACACACTACACATTACCACACACTAGACAAATACAAACATGCCTTGCACACATATGCTACCCACTTAGACTCACACTATACCTACACCACACACAGCACAAATACAAATATACCTCATGTGCACAGCCCATATCACACCCATTCCCACACACATATTACCAGAGTAATCTTTCTTTTAAACATAATGTAAGAATCCTAATCAAAATATTAACAAATAGAATTCAGTATTCCTGTAAAAATACACTATGACGCTGGTGTGGTGGCACATGCCTGTAATTCCAGTGGCTCAGGAGGCTGAGGCAGGAGGATCACAAGTTCAGAGCCAACCTCAGCAACTAAGCAAAATCCTAAGCAACTTAGTGAGATCCTGTCTCAAAATAAAAAATAAAATAAAAAGGGCTGGGGATGTGGCTCAGTGGTTAAGTGCTCCTGAGTTCAATCCCTGGTACCAAAACCAAAACCAAAACCAAAAATACACTATGACAAAGTGGGACTCATTTTAGGATGATTAAATTTTAGAAAATCTATAAGTATAACTTACTATATGAATAGTCAAAGGAAAAAGCCATGATGACCTTCATAGATGTACAAAAGTAATATAATAAATTTGAACATTCATTCACAACAATAACAAGAGCATATTTATTTTGCCCATATTATATACTGGGCACTTTCTAATGTGCTTTGTATACATTTTCTCATTTAGTCCTCTCCATTACCCAAATGAGAATGTACTGTCTATCCTCTTCATTTTATAGATGAGGATCCTAAAGCCTAGCAAAGTTAAGAATCTTGCCTCCCACATCACATATCTAGGAAGTTGGTGCACATAGCTATTAAGTGAGTGACATAGTGTTTGTTTGTTTTTTGATACTATGGACCAAAGCCAGGACCTTGTGCATGCTAGGCAAATGTTCTGCCACTGAGCAACATCCCCAGCCCTTAAGTGATGTGTTATTAATGACTATGTCAAAATAAGAATGTAAGAATACTTCCCTAATATAATAAACAGGTATCCCAAGTCATGATTTACCATCATGATTGACAGGAAAACAATAAAAATGTTTCCACTAAAATCAGGAATTAAACAAGAATGTCTACCATTACTAATAATAGTTAACCTTTTTTTCTTGAAAAATCCAGCTGATAAAATTAGATAAGAGAACCTCCTTTTATAAGAAAGGAGGCAAAATTTTAGTTGCTGCATGTACTATGACAATACATTTGGAACTGCTAGATAAGCAACATGAAAATTCAAGAAAGTAACTAGTCACATATTCAATATCTTTTTAAAATCAACAATTTTTGCATACAAACAACAAGCAGGTAGAAAATTCACTGGAAGAAAATAGTATATTTACAGTAGTAATGAAAAATAAAATAGTTAAGAATAATTTAACAAGACTTTATTTAACCTGTACTATATGAAGAAAAAGGTATAATATTTAAAGACATAAAATATTTGAATTCACGGGAAATACAGTTCCATTATTGAGTAGGAAAATACAAAGTGCCAGTTTTCTCTTCATTATAAACTTAATGCCATTCTATCAAAATACTAACATTTTTTTAAGAACTTGACAAAATTAAGACAGTCTAAAGAAATAAGTTTGTGGAAATAGAAAAACTGTGAAAAGTAAAAAAGGAAAACAAGCCTTAGTCAATATAAAAGTCTATTATAAATGTATAGTAACTAATACTGTGGTTCTAGCTTAGCAAAAATCTGACAGGACAATAGAACAAAAGAGGAGGCCCAGAAATGGACCCCCAAACAGGTGGCAATTTATGCATAATGCTGCCTTCCCAATATGTCAGAAAAATACATCTGTGACAACTGATAGCCATTGGGAAAAACAAGAATATTGAATTGTCCTTATACTAAAATATGTGTCAAAGAGACTGATAAATTAAATGTACAAATAAACCCATAATTTCATTAGAAGAAAATATGAGTATATATTTTTATAGTATTGGGGTGAATAAGGCCTTTCTAAGTTTGGAAACTCCTAGATTCTAAAAAAAGGAAAGATAGCTACATAAAGTAATAAGTTTCTGTGTAGCAAAAACAGAAGTAAAGGACAATTGATGGAGTACAAATTTATAGTAAACAAAGAGTTTGATTCCTTTAGTATATTAAAAAAAATACTTAGGAAGTCAATAAGGAAGAAAATGAATTGTGCAACAGAAAAATAAACAAAGGACACTAGAGTGAATCACAGAAGAAATCTGTAAAATAAGAGAAAATATGCTCTAAGAATTAAGCAAAATAAAATGAGTTATACATTTTTTTTTCAGTATAGGGATGCTCTACTACATTGTCCCCATCCTTTTTATTTTATTTTGAGTCAGAGTCTTCCTTAGTTGCAGAGGTTGGCCTCAAACTTTGATCCTCCTGCCTCAGCCTCCCAAGTTGCTGAGATTACAGACATATACCACTGAGCTGGCTCCAAGTTATGCTTTTTTTTTACCAATTAGATTAGAAAATAATAAAAATTTATAATATCCAGTGTAAGAATGTGAAACACTAGGGCCTGGGATTGTGGCTCAGCAGTAGAGCGCTCCCCTAGCGTGGGTGGGACCCAGGTTCGATCCTCAGCACCACATAAAAATAAAGGCATTGTGTTGTGTCCATCTACACCTAAAAAAAATAAATATTTTTTTTTAAAAAAACGAATGTGAAACACTATACTTATAAATTATTGATGAGACTATAGATTGCTGAGAGCCATAGCCAAGTAGGAATGACGCATGGCATTTTTGGTTGAAAGGTGATGCCAGCAAGCCATTGAGATGATAATGATTATGTTAAGATGTGCATTCAATTGGAGATTAGACCCCTGCTGTCCGCCTATGCCTGCTACTTTGGAGCTCTCGTGGACTCCCATTGGTTGGGGAAGTGCGGTAGGAGGGAATTCCGGAGGAGGGATTTCCTGTTGGTGTAGTGTGTCCCGGGAGAAGGCCGCGTGCGTGGCATTTGGGGGAGTTTTGGAAATAAAGTTTGTTCCTGCTTGAGTGGCTCATGATTTTGTGCTCAGCCAGACTGTGGCAATAGATTGGCATATTTTTGGAAGAAAATTTGGCAGCATTTACTAAAATTTTGAAAGTCATTATGGGTTAAATTGTGTTCCCCTTTTTTCTCCACCCACTCTTCATTCAAAAAAATATATGTTGAGCAGGCCTGGTAGCATAGACCTTGATCCTAGCTACTCAGGAGACTGAGACAAGAGGATCACAAGTTGGAAGCCAGTCTCTGTAACTTAGCAAGATCCTGTCTCAAAATAAAAAGGACTGTGGATATGGTTCAATTGCCAATACCATTAAAAAAAAAAAAAACATTGAAATCCTAATTTACAGTATTTCAGAATGTATTCTGGTTTGGAAAGAAGGCTGTTGCAAATGTAATTAGTTAAGATGAAAGTCACATTGGAATGGGTTGGGCCCCTAATCCAATGTGACTAGTATCCTTATAAGAAGATAACTATGCAAAGACAGACACACAGGAGAACACTATGTGATGATGAAGGGAGAGATTGGAATTATGCAGCTGCAAGGCAAAGAATGTCAAGGATTACCAGTAAACCACCAAAAACTAGGAAAAGGTATTCCTATAGGTTTCAGAGACAGCATGACTCTACCAATGCTTTGATTTTGGACTTCTGACCCTAGAACTGTGAATGATAAATTTCTATTGTTTTAAGCCACTCCATTTGCAGTGCTAGGAAACCAATGCAAATGTCAAATTCCACATCTAAGAATTTATTCATATATATATATATATATATATATATATATATATGTAAAACACACACGCATACATACATACACATCTGTATATATATCTAAGAATTTATTCTTAGATATATATATATATATGTATATGGTAGAATATATATATGGTAGAATATATATTCTATATATAAATTATACTATATATATGAATATATGAATTCTTATTCATATATATATGAATAAGAATTTGGGTAGAATAAATATATATATATATTCAAAGATATTTATTCCATTATTGATCTTAATGTTGAAAAACTGGGTACAATCCAAATATACATCAGCAAAGAACTGTTTAAATATGGTGTTTCTTTAATGGAACATTAAGGTGTAGTTAAAAGCAGTGAAGTAACTAAAAATGTACAAATTCGTGAGATATTTAAGATAAATAGCAAGTCAAAAGACCAAGTTGTAAGGCACCGGTAGATTCTAAATTTATGTTTAAAAAAATCATAATAACATGTTAGTATGTGGAGAGAAAAAACACTGATGTACTTTTCACAAGTAGCTATTTGGGATAGAGGAGAGGAAAGTATGGAGGATTTCCTTTCAAACATTATATATAAGATTTGACTATTTTAATAATTGACATATTTATTTTTATTATAAATTCAACAAAGAGAGATTCACATCTCACCTCATCCTTCTGATGTGTTTTTTTTTTTTTTCAGTGCTGGAAATGTAACCAGGACTTTGCACACTTGCTGTGCAAGTTCTACCACTGAGCTATACCCCTAGCCTTCCTTCTAAGTTTTTGAATCATCCTCATGGGAACAGCAATAATGTTCTCTCACCTTTCCAGAATTTGACTTTTTGACAATTCCCCTATACAAAGAGTTAGCAAGAATAAAAATAATTTGGTAGGATATGTAAAAGTCCTATTTGCTGACACTTATCCCTCCCTCAGAACCTACTTACCTTTACTTTACACCTAATATAGACACCTTAGCTATGTTAAGTTTTGTGAATGTCATAATTTAGAAGAGGGAATGGAATTCTAGTTGCAGGTAAACTTACAACAGAGAGGGAAATTTTCAGAAAAATTATTTTAAAACCCACTGACAGAACTTACATATACATAAATCTGGGTCACTTAATATAAAAATAAATAATCTTTCATGTCTCAGCAACATCTGAGGTCATTTTTCTATTACAAGTCAATGTAATATAACTCATTTTTTAGTACTTGGCATAGACATTTTAAAATTATGTCTGTTGTTTAAGAGCCCAGGGAAGAGTATGATACATTTGATTTGGATTTCCATTTGAAATTGTTAAAATTCAAAGCTTAGGGCTTAAAGAATTATCTGAGAAATTCCTACTGCCCAGAAAAACTCATTATCCAAGGGTTCTTGGTAATCAGGATTTTTCCCTCTCTTCTTTTGAACATTTATCAAGGCCACCCACAGCCTAGAGTTTCAGAAGTCCCCAGTTGAGCAATTTACTCACCAGCAAAGTAAACAGGGAGGAGACCAGCCTGGTTCATGCGGTGCTAGGTGCAGCTTCATTTGTGGCCCCTCTCCTGAGATCCAATGAGCAGTGAGGGAGCATCAGGAGAGGAGCCTCCCACTGGGACCTCTCCACCCCTCACTCAGATTTCCCTTCTCTAGCTAAGCCCAGAAATGATTGGTTAGGTTGTAAAATAAATAATGCTTATTAAGCCTAATTATCATGTAGCACAAAACAATTATACAAATCATGAAGAGTCAGATCAACTTTGCTGTAAGTGCTTTGTAGCTTCTGGAATGGCTGTGCAGTTCAATATGCTCAGCCTTCAGAATTCATTGTTTTCTAGCAAGCCAGGCTGTGTTAACCACTTCCCATTAGGAAGGAGGGGGAGATGGGAAAAGCGAAGGGAGAGAGGGAGAGAGAGAGGAAGAGGGAGAAAATTCCACATAAGAATGTTTCTTTATCAGAACAGATCTACACACATTTGGGCAGCATGGATGCAATCACTATAATCAGGCCAAAATGCTTGGCTACACTCCCTATTCTCTCCTTGTTCTAGAACTAGAGCTAAGATTTAAGGCAGGCTGAAATTTAGTGTACAATCCACTTTTTGCTCATTCCCCCCACCTCTCTAAAAATCTGGTAACCAGCATTAAAGACATTGTGGTTGGTATCCTTATAACTAAAATATAGCTTCATTTCTACTCATGGAAATATGTAGTCAATTAACCATAATGTGGTCCAGACTTCCTTTGATATTCTAAAATAAAAACATTCCAAGTTATTTACTTGAGAAGAGTCATTTTTAAGCACGCCCAGTAGCTGCTGTTTTTAATAATGCTGCTTTTAATGGGTATGGGGCATTCTGGGTGGAGGGGGGTGTGTGGTTCAAAACTCTGAACTATTATCACTGGATTTGGAGTAATAACAGTGAAAGTTTACATTTAGATTTTAAAAATTACTAAAGTTCCTTCACAGATATTTAAAAATTTTTGTAAAAAATTTTTTTCTTTCTCTTTCCAAGCAGAGTAAAAGGAGAATAAGGAACAACTAGGGAAAAGAAAAAGATAGGGAGACCCCTTACAAGAATGACTTGGCCTGGAAATCCTACTCACATGGCAGAAACGGGAGCTTCTCTTTATATGGCATCACCTGAGAAGTAGTCTCTAATTATTTTTTCTTGGACATGGCAGGGCTGATGCCAAAGAAGCTCCTGGCGTATAATTACAAAACCCAAGCAAAACAGACCCCCTGGATCCACTCTGATTTAGAGGATGTAAGGTGGGTACAAAAGGGATAGTGAACCTTAGTACATTTTGTGTTGCTATAACAGAATGTCTGAGACAGGGTAATTTATAAAGAACAGAGATTTATTTCCTACAATTCTAGAGGCGGGAAGTTTAAGTTTGTGGGGCTCATGCATTAGTTTTTTATCATTGTGACTAAAATACCTGACAAGATCAACTTAGAGGAGGAAAAGTTTATTTTGTCTCATGGTTTCAGAGGTTCAGTCCATGATTGGCAGACTCCTTTGCTCTGGGCCCAATATGAGGCAGAATATCATGGTGGAAGGGTGTGGTAGAGGAATACTGCTTACCTCATGGAGGCCAGGGAAGCAGAAAGTGAAAGGAGAAGAGACCTCAGAGAAGATGAACCCTTCTAAGGCATGCCTGCAGTGATCTCTGGCCATGCCCCACCTGCCTGTAATTACCACCAGTTCGTCTATTCAAACTAGGATGGACTAAATATGTTATAGCTCTCATATTATAACCATTTTGCCTGAATATTCCTGCATTAACATAGGAGTTTGGGGGGCATACCTCATGTCCAAACCATAATAATCAAATGTGCCAAGGGCCTACTTGCTGAATCATAGCATGGTGGAAGGCAGAGAGCAAAGAGGGTAACTACAGTTGTGCACATAAGAAAGAGACATGGGATTTGGGAGGGGGGATCTTATCATTTTATGAGGAACTCACTATTGTGATAACTAATCCACTCTTACAGTGACTATATTCATCCACTCGTGACATAATCACCTCTTAAAGAACTTACCTCTCAAATACATGAACACATGGTGATTAAGTTTCCAATACAGAAACTTTGGGGGCTCATTCAAACCAGAGCAGATGGTAAAAACTGATTTGGAAAGGATGATTTCTCATTTATAATTAGATTATTTTTGTTCTGTGGCAATTCCCTGCTGTGTGACCTCAGGAAAATAAATCAATTCCTTTGAGCCACACATTGCTCATTTATAAAGTGATGATATCAATAAGCCCCACCTCAAAAGATTGTCTTGAAAATTAAAGAAGGTGTGCAAAAGCACTTATTAATCTGTTAAAAGCTCACAATTTTTGGAAAGCTTAAATATATGTGCTAAGTGGTGTGGGAAACAAAAACGAACCAGAATCTAGGTTGGGAGGAGATTTTAGTCTGATTGAAAAAACAAGGTACAAATGAAATGGCATGAAAACTACTTGTAGCCAGGCATGTACTATATTATGTATGCCTGTAATCCCAGCATCTTGGGAGCCTGAAGCAGGAAGATCACAAATTCAAGACCAGCTTCAGAAACTTAGTGAGATCCTCAGCATTCTAGTGAGACCCTGTCTCAAAATAAAAAAGGAAAAGGATTGGGGATGTAGCTCAGTGGTAAAATATCTCTGGGTTCAATCCTCAGTACAAACATAAGGAGAAGGGAAAGGA
This sequence comes from Marmota monax, assembly GCF_021218885.2. Lineage (NCBI taxonomy): Eukaryota > Metazoa > Chordata > Mammalia > Rodentia > Sciuridae > Marmota > Marmota monax. Next base: position 18,837,595 of record NW_026692194.1, on the reverse strand, counting down.
GAAGAAGAAAAAGAAAGAAAACTACCTGTAACTGCATGTTAAGCCACTAAAAAGCAACTTTAGTGTGTACCATGGTCTCTGTGTAAATGGTTGAAAAGTATAGTATGCAACATGGATATTATTCTGAAAGGGCTCCCAGTTCTGGTGGAGAGAAGAGATGAAATCAGTAAGTCCTTTGAAAACAGCAAATAATATGAAGACAATATAATCAAGTAACTCTTCAATTTTACAGTACAGTCTCTAAAAGTTTACTAAATGAAGCACTGAAAAAAAGAATAAATACTGTGGTAGTTCAGAAGAAACAGAAACTATAGTGGGGCCTAGGAATCAAAAAAGCAAAGGGAAAAAAAAAAAGGCTCATTGGTCAGGAGGACAGCAGAGGACAACCATAGAGGTGGGAATGGACATGGTGAATGAAGTACCAATGAGGAGATTATTTTGGTGGGAATGCTGGGACTGATTACAGAGGGCCTTAAAAGCTCAGCTAATAAGTTTATAGTAAATACATCTATGCATATTTTGTATACATATAGCCACAATTTCAGAAAAGGGACTGTTTGCACAAATACCATCGATACTCTAAAATTTTGCTGTCCAATATAACAGCACCCAGTGTAGTTAGGGAGTATTTGAAATGCGCTAGTCTGAATGCAGATATGTTGTCAGTGTAAAATGCATACCAGATTTCAAAGATTCAGTGCAAAAAATTTAAAAACATTCAAATTTTTTACATTGATCCTTTACTAAATCAATAGTATATTCTTTAGTATGTTGGATTAAATTTAAACTAATATTAAAGTTAACTTCATCTATTTAACTTCTTTTTAAAATGTGGCTACTAAAAAACATTAAATTTGCATTATATTTCTTTTGGACAGCATTTTTCTAGAACTTTATGATGGATGTTAAAGAATCTTAATTATACAATGAGCCAACTGAACTTGAGGTGTAGTTAAGTGGTAGAGTGCATACCTAGCATGTGTGGGGCTTGGGGTTCAATCCCCAGCACCACAAAAAAAAAAAAATAATAAGAAAGAAAGAAAGAAAAGAAGAGCTAGCTAACTGAGGCATCCTGGGAGAAATAGGGAATTGTTGAGGTAGATGGTTGGGAACCCATCCAGAAGGCCAGAATTAACAGTATTAACCACACATACTGGGAAGAGTTGCAGTATCCACTGAAGTCAAGACAGTGCAACTTGACCATAGGACAATGAATAAAGAATGTTATTAAGGAAAATTTTTGCATGAAACACTGAGGAGCATTCTTCAAAGAGGAGCCATTAAGAAACTGAGAGAATAAGGAACATAAAAGAATTTTAACAGAACTCAAGTTTAAGGACCACAACTATAAAAGTTGTAAGCCCAAAAGAGAGAGTTCCCTACATCAGAAAAGCATTACTTGTGGCTACATGAACTATATGCTTTGCTACTGGGCAGGAATAAGAGAGCAGAAAAGCCTAGTCAGAAAAATAAGGGTAGAAGCTGGGCATGGTGGCACATGCTTATAAATTTAGCAAATAGGGAGGCTGAGGCAAGAGGATCACAAGTTGGAAGCCAGCTTGTGCAATTTAATGAGAACCTTGTCTCAAAATAAATTATTAAAAGGACTGGGGATATAGCTCAATGGTAGAGTGCTCCTGGGTTCAATCCCCAGTATTGCAGGAAATAAAAAAGAAGTATAAATGATCCTAGCTACTAGGCAGCCCAGTGGAGATCATCTCTGACCAAAAAAAAAAAAAAAAAAAAAGAACAACAACAATAGATCAAGGAGCCCACAAGAGTCTCTCCACCAAGCAAATTTCCAGCTGTCCCTTTGTTTGGGCCCAGAAGAAAAGATATTTCTATTGTTGCCCACACAACTTTGGGATGGGGAGTTTGCTATCCATTATATGACTGTCTTCTAAACATAATGAATTATGTTAATGAGGAGGCATTGTTTTCCTGAGCATTTTGATGGATATGTTAATGTAGATTCTCTACCCTACTCCCTCCTAACTTTAGTCTTAACCACTCCTCACTTCATCCAGGCTCTGGATGTCAGTTAGCACTAAAGTTTCAGAGAGATGGGGAAAATATTGTTTAATTAAGTGAAAAAAATGTGGTGGGAAGACAGCAGGGAGAGCAGAGGGGATGAAGGACTGAGGACACTCGGGAAGAAGGCACTTTACTCTGTGATGTGAGTCTCTTATAACTCCATCAAAGCTAAAGTCAGTTCTACTAAGCCATTTAACATGAATAGATTTCTTGAAAAAACAGCAGAGACTGAGTGTTGCTTTTGGGATAATCTGAGGAGAAACATGCAGCACATTCAAAAGCCCAGCCAGACCTCAAAATGTAAGTCACTCTGTTCCATCTCATATTAGGGAGTGAGACAGAGAATGTAAAAAAGAAAGCAAATGAAGATATTGAATTGGCATTTAGAGATACAAAAATGTGCCCAGGGATAACATATGAGGGCACTGGACCAACTGGCCCTATGGTCCTGTCTCTTGCTCTAGTCAGCTAGAATCAACCATAGGCCTTGGCTCTGTAGGCTATGCTGTGTTAAGGAACTGCCTGTCTCCCCGGGAAAGAGGGCTGAACTGCTCAAAAACTCTTTATTGCATCCTTTACAAAAAAAAGTTCTTTCAGTTTAGGTAGAGCCTTAGTTGGCTCAATGATCATAATATTGCAAGACTAAGGAGTGAAAGACACCCGCTGGATCTCCAGACCTAAGTATTAAAACTGCTTCATATCCAGAAGTTGGAAAGAGAAGGAGGCTGGAATGATCAGAGGAGAGAGCCAGGGAAAATGGGAGGGGAGGGATCATGACACTTGCTTTCCTGTTCTCCTACTCATCTGTTAGTGTTGGAATAAATAGGCTTCTGGAATTCAGCTGAACATTGAGATTTTTTTTTCCTGTTTCTTTTGGGTTCCATGTGTTAACTGAGAGTTCCCACATAAAACTCCTCAGAGTTTGAGCTAGCTCTGCAGCTTGTAGTGTGCATTTGTACCTGGCTTGGGGGAGTATGTGGGCAGGAAGAGGGACCTCAGGAAGGAACGAGCTCCTCAACAGAAGACCTGAGCTGAGCTGTCAGTCTGAGTTGACCAGCAAAGCTGTGTTTACTCCAGCTAGTATCTCCTCGGCAACCAGCACAGTCTACAGTCTTATATTTTAGGAATGTGTTGAAGGCACACTTGGAGATATGTATATAAGTATGAATTCTGGATGTGCATGTGTATATATACAGATTATTCCTTTTTTTTTTAAAGTCCTTGACCCTACTGATTTTTGAACTAAAGAAGAGACCACCAGTCTGACACAATAAAATTTTCTCAGATTATTTCTAGATGGTTGGTATTATAACTATGTTGCCAATTCTTTGTTGATACATTGGATAACACTAAAAATATAGTGCTTACTGTATCTCATAATTTGGTTCTATAGTCAATGTGGTGGTGGTGGTGGTGGGTGTCTGCTGGTCAACTGCATTTTAGCAGACTTTCTGAACCTTCCTGGGGTCATCATAGGCCTGGTCCTGTGCCTGGTCCTGAGCTCATCAGGTAAAACAGATACAGATCTCTTTGGAGTGATAGTATCCAGGGTTCCTAATTATTATACTCAATGGATATCTATCTTTCTTTCTTTTAGCAGAGAATGAATTTAGGGTTGCTGAACCACATCCCCAGCCTTTTTTTTTTATTATTATTTTGAGACAAGGTCTCACTAAATTGCTTAGGACTTCACTAAGTTGCTTATACTGGTTTTGAACTTGTGATCCTCCTGCCTTAGCCTTCTAGGTCAATGGGATTATAGATGTGTGCCACCACACCTAGCTCAATTGTTATTTTTCAATATAAATTGCCAATATTACAACAGAGATTCTTCCTGGAAGGAAGTTAAGTGAGAAATAACTTTCCATCCAGGAAATTCTTTGACAAGCACTGAATGTCAGAATAAAAGTAGGTGAAATTGTGCCAAGATACAATTTCTTTTGCTATAACAACCATTTCCTTGTTGTAAGACACCATCCAAATAAGCAGGAGCATTTCCTTTTTTTTTTTTTTTTTTTTTTGCGGTATTGGGAATTGAAACCAGAGGGGCTCTACTACTGAGATTCACTTCCCACCTCTTTTTTGAGCAGGGTCTTGCTAAATTCCCTGAGCTGGCCTAGAACTTGTGATCTCCTGGGATTATGGGCATGCACCACTATGCCCAGATGCGTTGAGGTATTTTTGCTCTGGTCAGTACAGAACACAAAAGCAAATCTCTGTATGGGGTTTCTCCTCCTTAGATTCCAAGCCTTTCTACCCCAATCCTAGGCAAAATTAATATTCCCCTGAGGGAAGAGGGAAAACAGAAACCATCTGCCCTCAGAAAAGAGCAGAAAATCTGGTCAGGCTCAGATATGCAAACTACATGTCTGTTCTCATTGACAGTGAGGAGGGAAATCTCTCTCTTGCCCAGGAATCCACAGTTGCAAGACATAAATTGGCTTCCGTGGAGTGGGGTGGGGGGAGAAACACGAAGAAATTTCCACTCACAAGGCCTAGGTATACTGAGCCTGCCTAAGACTAAGGTTGAACTAAGTTAACCAAAAATCCCTTCTTGCATCCATCAAGAGCCTTGCATTGAGTAACAAGCTATAGCAGCCTCCCACTGGGTTATAGGCAAGAGTATGGAGAAAAGCCTGGAGCAGTAAATACTGATAAGAATCCTCCAGTGCTCCAGGCCCCGCAGTAAGGGCAAGATAATAGCAGCTGACTGCTGGAGTAATTTAAATTCTTTGGTGCACTAAAGGTAGTTGTTGCAACAACAAAACCCAAACTGAGTTTAACTACTGAATAGATTGATTGAACCTTCTATAGTGGCTTCCCAGAGAAAAAGTGTGTCCATTTCTAGGAGCAAATAGTATTATTTACCACACGATCAGCATTCAGTAAAAAATTTTGAGAAATACAAACACATAAAAGCAAGAAAAAGCTGGGTGCAGTGCTGTATGCCTATAATCCCAGTGGCTCAGAAGGCTGAGGTACTAGGATCAAGAGTTCAAAGCCAGCCTCAGCAAAAGCAAGGCCCTCAGCAACTCAATGAGGTCCTGTCTCTAAATAAAATACAAAACAGGGTCACAGATGTGGCTCAGGGGTCGAGTGCCCATGAGTTCAATCTCTGGTACTCCCCCACCCCCCCACACAAAAAGAGCAAGAAAAGGGGCAATCCATTGTCAAAAAACAAAACAATCAACAGAATGACATCCAGGGGTGACTGAAATATTAGAATTATCAGGCAGTTGACTTTACAATAACTATGACTGCTGTATTAAGGAATCTAGTGGAACAGATAGATACGAAGAAGGAATAGATGGAGAATGTCAGCAGAGAGATGAAGACCATAAAAGAAGTCAAATGGAAGGCTAGAATTTTTTTTTAAAATCATACTAGCATAACTAAAGAATTCCTTTAACAATTTTATCAGTAGACTTGACACTATTTTCTTTGAAACACAAAGAAAAAAATAATTTGAGGGTAATAGAATACAGCACGCAATAGCTGTAGGATAATATAAAAAAGTCTAGAATGGCCAGGCATGGTGGTGCATGCCTGTAATCCCAGCAGCTCAAGAAGCTGAGGCAGGAATATCATGAGTTCGAAGTCAGCCTCAGCAATTTAGTGAGGTCCTAAGAGGTTTAGCAAGATCCTGTTTCTAAATAAAATATAAAAAAGTATTGGGGATGTGGTTCAGTGGTTAAGTGTCCTGAATTCAATCCCCAATTAAAAAAAAAAAGTCTACAACATATATAAGTAAAGAAATAGAAGAAGAGGACAGAAATTTAAAGAGCTAATAACTAAGAATTTCCAAATTTGATGGGAAAAGTTACAAATCCTAGAAACTCAGAGAAACCTAAACAGTGTGGGGGTGGAGGTGGGGTGGAGGGAAGCAGAAACTAAACACATCTTAATGAAACTGCTGAAAACCAAAGATCAAGAGAAAAATCTTCAAGTCAACCAAAGGGTAAAAAAAGCAAAACAATTTAAAAACTAAACCAAAAGGTAATAAAAAATTAAGTGCAGCGGAACAAAGAAAAGAATGACAACAGACTTCTCATGGAAGTAATGCAAGCCAGTGGGCAATGGAGCAATATGTTTTAAAATTTGAAAGAGAAAAAAATTATCATCTCAAAATCTCATGCCTTAAAATATCTCTAAACAATTAGGGTAAAACAAAAGCTATTTCAGACACACAAAATATGAGAGAATTCATTTAGCAAGCATGAAATACAGGATATACTAAGAAAAATTTCCAGGGGGAAATATAATAGTAGAGGGAAATTTGTATCTTACAGAGAAGTGAAGAGTTCCAGAAATGGTAAATAAAGGTGAATAGGTTACATGCCTACTCTGATTTTTTGCTTTGGTAATACTACTTTGAATTTATTAAAATTAATAAGATTATGGGTTGTGTGCATTACTCATATTTTTGCTTCTTGGCTATTTGAGAGAAACTATGGATCTTTGATAATATTTGAGGAGCATTTATCTGCAATATATTTAAAAATATCTCACAAGATGGATTACTTAATCCAGTGACTAATCACACTCATTCAAATTATTTTTACAAAACATTTCACAAGGTGAGCTCATCCCAACTTGAAGCAATAAATGTACTATACACACATTAAAAAAAATGAAAACATCCATATACACACCATGTAATCCTAGAGAGATACAAATGTATATAAAACATACATACATATATTGATTCACGATTAATTCATTACGTAAAATAAGTAGGTGCTGTACTAGGGCCTGGGGATAGTAATCTAAATCAGTTATGATTAATACCTGATTTAAGGAAACTTATGATCTAGTTGGAGTTAAATGCAAAATAATTTAGGGCTGGGATTTTGGCTCAGCAGTAGAGCACTCGCCTTGCATATGTGAGACCCTGGGTTCGATCCTCAGCATCACATAAAAATAAATAAGTGAAATAAAGGTATTGTGTCCAACTACAACTAAAAAATAAATATTTAAAAAAATAATAATTTAATAAATACATAACAGTGGTCTTTTGACATATTTGCTGTATATACAATATGCTGTAGCTGTATAGAGAAGGATAGAATCCGTTCTGTATAGATAATTCTGAGAGGGATGCTAATGGTAGGATATCCTGCCATTACAGAAAAGGATATCCTTTCCCTACCAGCAAAAATAGTCTTCTAGTCATATGCAAACAACAACAACAACAAAAGGTGAGGATTGCAGAGGAGCAGGACTAGAGGCAAGACACAGGCCCAGAGGTTTTCATAATGATCCAAGTAAGAAATAATAGGTCCAGATCTAAAATAGTATTGGTGAATATGTAACCTGAAGATATTTAGAATATAACAATCAATTAGACTTGCTGAACAATTGGATGTGATTGTAAAGATGAGAGAAGATGAATTTAGAATGACATATTGATTTCTGGAAGTATCGGAAATTATGCCACTACCTGAGATGGAAATTACATAAAGACACAAGGACAAAAAGTAGAAGAGGCATTAGCATCAAGAGATTACAGTAATTTTTTTGCAAGCTAAAAATGAAATGGAGATGGTAAAAGGAAATGGAGAAGAGAAAACAATAAGTGAATAAAACTTGGAAATCCACTAGGACTATAAATGGAAAGCTACCATGTTGATGGACTATAAGACTCATGGATTGGATGTCAATTCTCTACAAATGCATCTAAATGCATCTATACATTGAATGTAATCACAATAAAAATTCCAACCTTTTTTTGAAATCTTACAAGCTGATTCTATAATTTATATAAAAATACAAAACCTGAAAAATAGCCAATAGTCTCTTGAGGAAAAACCACATAGAAAGAACTGATGCCCTAGATACCACACTGTATTATAAAGTTATAATAAATAAGGCAATGTGGAATTTGGGTAGAGATAGAAATCTATCACTGAAAGACAGAGGGAGTCCAGGGTCTGTAGAAATATTATTGTGATTTTTTAAAAGAAAATTGGTAAGAGGACAGTCTTCAACACCAGGCAGCCATTTGTGTGGAAAACTTGTAAACGGGATCCCTATCTTATACCATATGCAAAACTTAGTCACAATACATTGGGTTTGGTCAATATGAAAGGAAAAAAACAATGAAATTGTGGAAGATAATGTAGAAAAACATCTTATAATGTGGAAGAACATTGTCACGACATTAAAAAATATCCTGAGGCTGGGATTGTGGCTCAGTGGTAGAGAGCTTGCCTAGCATGTGCTAAGCCCTAGGTTCAATCCTCAGTACCACATAAAAATAAATAAAAATAAAGGTATTGTGTCCAACTACAACTAAAAAATAATTTTAAAAAACTATCTTAAGGGAGGATTAGTATTTATTTATTTTTGCTACTGGCAACTGAACCCAGGGGTGCTCTACCACTGAGCTATACCCCCAGTTCCTTTTTATTTATTTATTTGTTTGTTTTGTTGTTTGTTTTTGGTACTGGGGATTGAACCCAGGGGCACTTTACATCCCCAGCTCTTTTATATTTGTTATTTTGAGATAGGGTCTCAATAAGTTGCTGAAGCTGGCCTGGAAGTTTTTTTTTTTTTGTGTGTGTGTGTGTCTTTTTTTTATTATTTAATTTTTTATTGTTGGCTGTTCAAAACATTACATAGTTCTTGATATATCATATTTCACACTTTGATTCAAGTGGGTTATGAGCTCCCATTTTTACCCCATATACAGATTGCAGAATCACATCAGTTACACATCCATTGATTTACATATTGCCATACTAGTGTCTGTTGTGTTCTGCTGCCTTTCCTATCCTCTACTATCCCCCCTCCCCTCCCCTCCCCTCCCCTCTTCTCTCTCTGCCCCCTCTACTGACATTCATTTGTCCCCCTTGTATTATTTTTCCCTTTCCCCTCACTTCCTCTTGTATGTACTTTTTTGTATAACTCTGAGGGTCTCCTTCCATTTCCATGCAATTTCCCTTCTCTCTCCCTTTCCCTCCCACCTCTCATCGCTGTTTAATGTTAATCTTCTTCTCATGCTCTTCGACCCTACTCTGTTCTTAGTTACTCTCCTTATATCAAAGAAGACATTTGGCATTTGTTTTTTAGGGATTGGCTAGCTTCACTTAGCATAATCTGCTCTAATGCCACCCATTTCCCTGTAAATTCTATGATTTTGTCATTTTTTAATGCAGAGTAATACTCCATTGTGTATAAATGCCACATTTTTTTTTATCCATTCATCTATTGAAGGGCATCTAGGTTGGTTCCACAGTCTTGCTATTGTGAATTGTGCTGCTATGAACATCGATGTAGCAGTGTCCCTGTAGCATGCTCTTTTTAGGTCTTTAGGGAATAGACCGAGAAGGGGAATAGCTGGGTCAAATGGTGGCTCCATTCCCAGCTTTCCAAGAAATCTCCATACTGCTTTCCAAATTGGCTGCACCAATTTGCAGTCCCACCAGCAATGTACAAGTGTACCCTTTTCCCCACATCCTCGCCAGCACTTGTTGTTGTTTGACTTCATAATGGCTGCCAATCTTACTGGAGTGAGATGGTATCTTAGGGTGGTTTTGATTTGCATTTCTCTGACTGCTAGAGATGGTGAGCATTTTTTCATGTACTTGTTGATTGATTGTATATCCTCCTCTGAGAAGTGTCTGTTCAGGTCCTTGGCCCATTTGTTGATTGGGTTGTTTGTTCTCTTATTGTCTAATTTTTTGAGTTCTTTGTATACTCTGGATATTAGGGCTCTATCTGAAGTGTGAGGAGTAAAGATTTGTTCCCAGGATGTAGGCTCCCTATTTACCTCTCTTACTGTTTCTTTTGCTGAGAAAAAACTTTTTAGTTTGAGTAAGTCCCATTTATTGATTCTAGTTATTAACTTTTGTGCTATGGGTGTCCTATTGAGGAATTTGGAGCCCTACCCCCACAGTATGTAGATCGTAGCCAACTTTTTCTTCTATCAGACAGCGTGCCTCTGATTTGATATCAAGCTCCTTGATCCATTTTGAATTAACTTTTGTGCATGGCGAGAGAAAGGGATTCAGTTTCATTTTGTTGCATATGGATTTCCAGTTTTCCCAGCACCATTTGTTGAAGATGCTATCCTTCCTCCATTGCATGCTTTTAGCCCCTTTATCAAATATAAGGTAGTTGTAGTTTTGTGGATTGGTTTCTGTGTCCTCTATTCTGTACCATTGGTCCACCCGCCTGTTTTGGTACCAGTACCATGCTGTTTTTGTTACTATTGCTCTGTAGTATAGTTTGAAGTCTGGTATCGCTATACCTCCTGATTCACACTTCCTGCTTAGCATTGTTTTTGCTATTCTGGGTCTTTTATTTTTCCATATGAATTTCATGATTGCTTTCTCTATTTCTACAAGAAATGCCGTTGGGATTTTGATTGGCATTGCATTAAACCTATAGAGAACTTTTGGTAATATCGCCATTTTGATGATGTTAGTTCTGCCTATCCATGAACAGGGTATATTTTTCCATCTTCTAAGATCTTCTTCTATTTCTCTCTTTAGGGTTCTGTAGTTTTCATTGTACAAGTCTTTCACCTCTTTTGTTAGGTTGATTCCCAAGTATTTTATTTTTTTTGAAGATATTGTGAATGGAGTGGTTGTCCTCATTTCCATTTCAGAGGATTTGTCGCTGATATACAGGAATGCCTTTGATTTATGCGTGCTGATTTTATATCCTGCCACTTTGCTGAATTCATTTATTAGCTCTAATAGTTTCTTTGTAGACCCTTTTGGGTCTGCTAGGTATAGAATCATGTCATCTGCAAATAGTGATAATTTAAGTTCTTCTTTTCCTATTTTGATGCCTTTAATTTCTTTCGTCTGTCTAATTGCTCTTGGCCTGGAAGTTTTGATCCTCATGTTTCATCCTCCTAAGTTGCTCTGATTACAGGAGTGCACCACCATGCTTAGCTTAAACAAGGTCTCTTAAGTAAGCAAAAAGCACCAACCATATAAGAAAAGATTAAAATGTCTAACTACATTAAAATTAGGAGCTTTTGTTTATAAAAAGATACTATTGGTCCGAAGGATCCTCCCACCTGCTGAGACATCTCTGGTTTGGGAAATCAGGCACCCCAATTCTTCAGCACTGGCCCTAACCTGCCCCTCTCCCTCTGCCTTTTATAAGTGGGGAAACTGAATTTGAAACTCAGCAAATAAGAAAATCCATCCAGAATGGTCTGTAAAGGCATCGCTAGTGCCATTGCTGCTGCCTCTGATTCCATTGCTGCCAGCCTGAGATCACCTGGAGGTCTTCTTTCTGGGTGCTGCAGCCACAGAAGAAACCACTGCCCCAGATGCAACTGAAGCTGACACTGCTGCTGACTCCTGGAGATTGCCTGGTGTTGCTGCCCCCACAGCTGCATTTGCAGCTGCTGTTGCAGCCAACACTACTGCAGCCACCACTACTGCTGACCCGCTGACTGCTGCCAACAACCACTGCCACTATCGCTGCTACGGCCTGGAGAACTGCTTTAGGGGAGACTCCAGGTTTGGTTGCAAGTGGCTGCACCCATTTTGGGACACCAGCCAGGGAGTGGGGCCTGAGTGCCAGCAGGTTTACTTACCACCATAAAAGCCTCTGTCTGGGGACTCCAGCTGGGACCTGCAGGTCCAGTGTGGGGGTGCCTGCAGATTTGGAGGAGCCTGGGGTCTTCCTGATGAGAGTGCTGGTGGCTCTTGTCTTGCTGCTGCATCTCGGGTTTGCTCCTTTGCATGAGTGCTTCCCTGGTGGTGTCTCTGCAAGTAGGAGCAGCACTCTCTTAAAGCGAGGAGGTCCTAGAATAATATGTTTCAAGCTCTGAAAGAAAACAAATGCCAACCAAGAATTTTATATCCAGCAAAATTAAGTTTCAGATTTGAAGATGAAATTAAAACATTTCATGATAAACAAAAATTAAAATAATTCACAACTAGAAAGCCTACACTATGGAACATTCTCAATAAAATATTCCATGATGATAAAGTGAAACCAGCAAAGGGAAGATCTACACTAAAGGGACATTCAACCAAATGAGAGACTAAGATAAATCAAAACCCAGAAATAAATCAAAATAACAGAGAATACAAATCAGATCTCAATAATAACCTTGAATGTTAAAGGCCTAAACTCATCAATCAAAAGATATAGACTGGAAGATTGGATTAAAAAGCAAGACCCAACAATATGCTGTTTTAAGAGACTCACCTCATGGTCAAAGACATCCACAGGCTGAAGGTGAAAGGATGGGAAAAAACTTATCACTCCTATGGATTGAGTAAACTAGCAGGGGTTTCCATTCTCATTTCAGATAAAGTAGACTTCAAACCAAAGTTAATCAAAAGAGACAAAGAAGGACATTTCATACTGCTTAAGGGAAGTATATATAAGCAGGACATAACAGTTATAAATATTTATGCTCCAAACAATGGAACATCTATATTCATTAAACCCTTCTCAATTTCAAGAGTCAAATAGACCACAATTCAATAATACTGGGTAGTCAACTTTAACGCACCTCTCTTACTACTGGACAGATCCTCCAAACAAAAACTAAATAAGGAAACTATAGAACTCAATAATACAATCAATAATTTAGACTAAACAGACATATATAGAATATTTCATCCATCAACAAGCAAATATACTTTATTCTCAGCAGCACATGACTCCTTTTCTAAAATAGACCATATATTATGCCACAAAGCAACTCTTAGTAAATACAAAAAAACAGAGATAATACCCTGCATTCTATCAGACCACAATGGAATGAAATTAGAAATCAACAATAAAATAAAAAATAGAAGCTACTGTAACAAATGGAAGCTAAGTAATACACAGTTGAATGATGAATTGATAGTAGAAGAAATCAAGGATGAGATAAAAAAATTCTTAGAGGTAAGTGAGAACACTGATATAACATCAAAATCTCAGGACACTATGAAGGCAGTTCTAAGAGGAAAATTTATTGCACTGAGTACATTCATTAAAAGAATAAAAATTCAACAAATAAATGACCTAATACTACACCTCAAAGCCCTAGAAAAAGAAGAACAAATCAACACCAAAAGCAGTAGAAGATAGGAAATAATTAAAATCAGAGATGAAATCAAAACAAACGAGATAATTTTAAAAATTGACAAAACAAAAAGTTGGTTCTTTGAAAAAATAAATAAAGTAGATAAACCCCTGAGCATGCTAATGAAGAGAAAAAGAGAGAAAACTCAAATTACTAAAATACAAGATGAAGAAGAAAATATCACAACGGACATGTCTGAAATACAGAAGATAATTAGAAACTATTTTGAAAATTTATACACTAATAAAATAGAAAATATTGAAGACATCAACAAATTTCTAGACATATGACTTACCCAAACTGAATGAGGAGGTCATACATGGTTTAAACAGATCAATTTCAAGTTATGAAATAGAAAACACCATCAAAAGGCTACCAACCAGGAAAAGCCCAGGACCAGATGGATTATCAGCTGGCTTCTACAAGATTTTCAAAGAAGAAACACCAATACTCCTCAGAGTATTCCATGAAATAGAAAAAGAGGGAACCCTTCCAAACTCATTCTATGAGGCTAATATCACCCTCATACCAAAACAAAAGACACATCAAGGAAAGAAAACTTCAGACCAATATCCCTAATGAACATAGATGCAAAAATTCTCAATAAAATTCTGGCAAATTGCATACAAAAACATAATAAAAAAATGGTGCACCATGATCAAGTTGGTTCATCCCAGGGATGCAGGGTTGGTTCAACATACAGAAATCAATAAACATAATTCATCATATTAATAGACTTAAAAACAAGAATCATCTCAATAGATTCAGAAAAAGCATTTCACAAAATACAGCACCCCTTAATGTTCAAAACACTAGAAAAACTAGGAATAGTAGGAACATACCTCAACATTGTAAAAGCTATATATGCTAAACTCAAGGCCAGCATCATTCTAAATGGAGAAAAATTGAAAGCATTCCCACTAAAAACAGGAACAAGACAAAGATGTCCTCTTTTCACCACTTCTATTCAATATCATCCTTGAAACTCTAGCCAGAGCAATTAGATGAAAGAAAGAAATTAAAGGGATACAAATAGGTAAAGAAGAACTCAAACTATCACTATTTTCTGATGACCTGATTTTATATCTAGAAGATCCAAAAAAAATTCCACCAGAAAATTTCTAGAACTAATAAATTAATTCAGCCAAGTAACAGGATATAAAATCAACACCCATAAATCAAACACATTCCTATACATCAGCAATGAATCCACTGCAAGAGAAATTAGGAAAACTACTCCATTCACAATAGTGTAAAAAAATACTTGGGCATCAATCTAATAAAAGATGTGAAAGATCTCTACAATGAAAATTATAGAACACTAAAGAAAGAAGTTGAAGAAAACCTCAGAAGATGGACAGATCTCCCATGCTCCTATTAATAGAATTAATATTGTCAAAATGGCCCTACTACCAAAAGCAATTCCTATTAAATCCCAATGACATTTTTCATAGAAATAGAAAAAGCAATCATGAAATTTATTTGGAAAAATAAGAGACTCAGAATAGTTAAAGCAATCCTTGGCAAGAAGAGTGAAGCAGTAGGCATCACAATACCAAAACTTAAACCATACTACAGAGCTATAGTAACAAAACAGCATGGTATTGGCACCAAAATAGACTTGTAGACCAATGGTACAGAATAGAGAACACAGAGACAAACCTACATAAATACAGTTATCTCATATTAGACCAGGGTGCCAAAAACATTCGCTGGAGAAAAGAGGGCCTACTCAACAAATGGTGCTGGCAAAACTGGAAATCCATATGTAGCAAAATGAAATTAAACCCCTATCTCTCACCCTGCACAAAAATCAACTCAAAGTGGATCAAAGATTTAGGTACTAGAACAGAAACCCTGTGCCTAATAGAAGAAAAAATAGGCCCAAATCTGCACTGTGTTGGCCTAGGATCTGACTTCCTTAACAAGACTCCTAAAGTGCAAGAAGTAAAATCAAGAATCAATAAATGGGATGGATTCAAATTAAAAAGCTTCTTCTCAGGAAACAATTAATAACATGAGGAGAGAGCCTACAGACTGGGAGAAAATCTTTACCACATGCACCTCCAAAAAAGCATTAATCTCTAGGATATATAAAGAACTCAAAAAACTTAATACCAAAAAAACAAATAACCCAATCAATAAATGGGCTAAGGAACTGAACAGACACTTCACAGAAGAAGAAATACAATTGATCAACAAATATATGAAAAAGTGTTCAACATCTCTAGCAATTAGAGAAATGCAAATCAAAACTACTCTAAGATTTCATCTCACTCCTGTCAGAATGGCAATCATCAAGAATAGAGGCCACAATAAATGTTGGTGAGTATGTGGTGAAAAGGTACACTTATACATTGCTGGTGGGACTACAAATTGGTGCAACCACTATGGAAAGCAATATGGAGATTCCTCAGAAAACTGGGAATGGAACCACCATTTGACCCAGCTGTCTGACTCCTTGATTTATACCCAAAGGACTTAAAATCAGCATACTAGAGTGATGCAGCCACATCAATGTTTTTAGCAGCTCAATTCACAATAGCTAGACTATGGAACCAACCTAGGTGTCCTTCAATAGATGAATGAATAAAGAAAATGTGGTATATATACTTAATGGAATATTACTCAGCTTTTAAAGAAGAGTGAAATTATGACATTTGCCAGTAAATGGTTGGAGTTGGAGAATATCATGCTAAGTGAAATAAGCTAATCCCACAAAACCAAAGGCCAAATGTTTTCTCTAAGATGCAGATGAAAATTCACAATAAGGTGGGGGGCACTAGGGAAGAATAGCATTACATTAGATTAGGTAGAGGGAAGTGATGGGAGAGGAGGGGAGGAGATGTGGGGATAGGAAAGATAGTAGAATAAAACAGACATTATTACTCTGTGTGTGTGTGTGTGTGTGTGTGTGTGTGTATGACTGCATGACCAATCAATATGATTCTGCAACATGTACACTCAGAAAAGTGAGAAATTATGTCAAAGAGTATAAATTCATTCTACTGTCATGTATAACTAATTAAAACAAATAAAAAAATTTTAAAAAGATACTATTAAAAAAATGAAGCAAAAGTGAGAGAAGATATTTACAGACACTTCACAGAAGAAGAAATAAATTCATCTGACAGAGAATTTGGATCCAGAAACAATAAAGGACTTGGACATCTCTTAAAAGTAGAAGCACAAAGGGCTAAATATGTTAAAAGGCACCTATTGTATTAATAAACAAAGACATAGAAAAATACCACTAAAAAATCAGCTTGGAAAAAATTTAAAAGTATGGCAATATGGATTATTTGTATAGATGTGAAATAATGGGAACTTTTTACACATTGCTTATGGACATGTAAATTGGTACAACTTTAGAATAACGGGTAGGAGAGTAAAATTGAAAATATACATCTTCTATGAACCAATAATCTCAATACTAAATATATACTCCAGAGAAATGTTCCAACATATATTTGTAAATGTGTATCAAAATGGCCATACTGAAATCATTATTCATAATCAGTACAAACTGGAATCAACTCCAAATATCTAATAACAATGTGATTAAATTGTGATAGACTTATGTATTGAAATACTGTATGTACAGCAATGAAAATGAACAAATTACAGCTACACAAAGTAATATGCCTAGATTATCAGATGATTTTGAATGAAAGATTCACATGGTATTTACATAAATTTCCACAGAGGCAAAATTAAACCATATTTTAATAGGATGTTTATTTGGAAGAACTATAAAGAAAAGGAAATAATTACTATAAAAGCCAGGATAAGGGCTGCAGTAGAGCACTCACCTAGCATGTGCGAGGACCTGGGTTCAATCCTCAGCACCACATCAAAATAAATAAATAAATAATGTATTGTGTCAAACTACAACTAAAAAAATCAATATACATATATTAAAAAGTCAGGATAATAATTATCTCAAGAGAAAAGAAGGAAGGAGTTGTGATTGGAAAGAGACACACGGAGTAAAGACCCTGGGGATGGCAAAAATCATGTTTTTCTTGATCAGCAAAATTATTACTTAGCTTCTCACTGACCAATTATCTACCATATTGAATCAATGCATTTTATGTGCTTTTCTTTATTTTGCACTTTAAAAAGTTCATTAAAAGCTTATGTGCACATAGTTTTAAAAATCAGGCAAATATGTGTTGTAGGACTGGCTGGATTGATTTTTTTTTCAGAGCCAGGCATGTGATCAAATCAGAGCTGATAAAATACTAGTCTTTTGCTAAGACTTCCAGAGGAGATTTTCATCATTTTCCACTACTCTTTCCCACTCTAGAACATCTGGACCTCTGATGATGGCAATTCTTCCTCCACGGGCTTTTCTAGTTCAGCCTACTGTGGTTCAAATGAATGGATTTAATATGAAAATAATCAGTGGAACATCCACCCATCTTACCTCAGCCTATGGTAATCTCTGTGGTAGACAAAGAAAGGCCTGGTCCCTTTTGTTCAGTGATCTGACAGCTTCATTTTGGAGACAGAACTAAAACACATGGGGTAGGGCTGTGGTCACCAAAACTGAAACACAGGCAGGGCTGAACCACAGTTATATATCTACTTGCTCAATAAAACACATTTTAAGAACTAGTAAAATTCTGGTAGCCTAAACCTTTTCAAGTCCCTTCACAGCTAGTTCATCAGGAAGGGGCTGTGCTTGTAATACCAAAATACAGATGATTTCACATGTGTAAACCAAATTCACCAGAAAGGGGAACACAGAAAAGGGAATAGTAGAAATCAGTGTCTTGAGTCCAGCAGAAATGAATATAAACGACCAAAAGATGCGTACTAGAAAAATCATAAAGGCACTCTTTGTAATAACTTGCCAATGATTACCTAAATGTGCATCAGCTGGGGAGTGTATATATTGCTATATATTCACTCAGTGGAATGTCACATAGCAAGTAGGATGACTGACCTATATGTGAAAGCATGGATGTTTAGTGAAAGAAGCCAAAGACAGAAGACTAAATATTGAATGATTCCATTTATATTATGTATACAAATTTAAAACTAATTTGTACTTTTACAAGTCAGGATCGTGTGAACCCTGGGGTGGGAGGTAAGTGACTGGAAGAGTGCACGAAGGGCTGATACCGGTAGTGTTCTATGCTTGATCTTTGGTGCCACCATGTTTAATCTGAAAACTCAGTGGTCTATGTTGATATGTGCACTTTTCAGTGTGTAAATTATACTTCAATACAAAGTTAAAAATCTTAAGAAATTTAAAAATGAAAACTGGTCTCTGTATTAACTTTTATGTTTCTGGCATCACAAATTACCAGGCATGCTCAAACGAAATTTAAGGTATGAATTTAATCCCTCTGTTTTATAGATGTGGAAATTAAGGTTCAGAGAGATTGAATGACAACCACGTTATCACATGGTTGTCAAGAAACACATCTGAGAACAACCAAGGTGTGTAGGCTCCAAGTTTTGTGTTAATAACTGCTGGTTCACAGGCAGGTTCACAGCTTTTTGGTTTGTCTGTGCTGTTTTTCAGAAGCGGTGTCTGAGTGGGTAGCAGGAAACAGGCTCATGAGCACAGTAAGTAAAGCACTATGGGCCACCGGGCACATGGTGGAGCCTTAATAATGCTATTTTCCCCTTTTCAGGGAAATGGCATAGGTGAAAATGTTAAGGAACACTATTGGGTCTGGAGCAGTTATCCCTGAATGGAGTGACCAGGTTGAGAGCCGCTGACAAGTGTTGAAGTCTCTTTCTCCATCACAGAAGCAGAGTTATTCTGAGGTGGGACATGCTGGGGGTGCGGGGAGGTGGGGGAGGCAGAGGTTCTGATTTGGGCCTGAAATTCTTTACTGTCTCCTTGTAGGGCAAATGAGGAGCAGGGTAACAGAGCCCAGAACGTGGGTAAAGACTCAGCATGAAAAGAGGGGATTCTAGCACCCCATGTCCTGATAGTGTGTGGGATGCTTTCTGCTGACATTCTAGATGGTCCCTTCTTATCATCTGAGCCAACCTGGGCAGGGTGCAGTGAATGCACTGATTTCTGTTCTGGTTCAAGGCAACCCTGTGCTCTGAGCTCCTCGGCACTCTAAGAAGGCTGGGTTTCCAGGTCTGGAAGCCAGCTTTGTCTCTTTAGCCAAGGGTTCTTTCTCAAGGTTTCCCTGTGTCACTGCCAGCCTTAGATTTCACATCATGACAGCGACACCTAGTGGTCAAGTGCAAAAGTCCAGCCAGCCCCCTCCACAGGGCCTCTGGGAGCCAGGGAGGAGGAGTTTACAGAGGTTCCAAACTCTTGCCCTTTGCGCAAGGCTTCCAGGAGCCAGGGTCCCGGGCGCTGCCAATTCCGCACAACTCAGCCCTTAATCACATCCTGTCCTGGGCTGCTCCCTGTTTCAAGTGTAGTCATTTAAAATCACTTTACCCTATTAAACCAAGGTTTTGAGGCCAGGGCCATTAAAATTCTCTCTCTTTAAAATTGAGTGGAAATTTAGGGTCCTCTAATCTGACCTACTTGTTTTTCACAGGGGGAAACACAGATGCTGAGGGGTAAGGGAATTGCCTGGCCACTTAAAAGCGAGTTTGGACCAGAGCCCAGATCTGAATGCTCACAGTCCATTGATTTCCGAGCCACCAGGATGTTTGTGTGTGTCATTACAGTGCTTGCACATAGTAGGGCTGAACATACAGTAGGTTCTCCACAGATACTGCCTGGCTAGTAGATCATTTCCTGGCCATTGAAGTGAGTTTTCAATTGTCATGGAGGCCATCTCCGGCTTCGGTGCCCCTGGGGAGTTCTGATCCATTAAAGTGGGCTCTCTACCTATTATAGGCCATTGTCATTTCCTTTTTATAAAGCACACAATATGGATTCAAGGGAAGAGAACATTTAAACAAGATGTACAATTTACATTATCCCTCTCCTTGCGTCCATTCAGCTCAAGCAGCTACAGTGAGCTTCCTATGCTCTTGGTCAGTGCTTCTCAGATTTCCACATGAATCTAAATATCCTGGGAATCCTGTTAAAATACATATTCTGATTCAGTAGGTCTGGGGCAAGATGTGATATTCTGCATTTCTCTAAGTTCCTGGATGTTGCTGATGCTGCCTCTGATGCCAGAAGCTGGGAACTGTGCTTTGAGGAGTGAGGAAGTGGTAACCACCCCATTTGGGTCCACTGCTTCTAAAAGGGCCAGCTGCTCAGTCTGAGACTCTCCATCTCACTCAGCCCCTGATGTGGCTACTCTGACCCTGGCTTTAGAGGAAAAGGTGAGGCAACTGTGAGCACTATGGCCTCTTGGAGAGTCATTCCAAGTCCCTTATCTTGCCATCCCCCACAGCACCCATTCCCCAAATCCTGCCCCCAGCCAGACTCAAAAGGAAGATGAGCTTGAGCTTGGCCAAGGGTTGAGGAGGTAGGTGAGTGGTAGAGCACTTGCCTAGCACGCAGGCAGCCTTGGGCTGAAGACCCGTGTACCACAAACAAAAAGCTTAGATTTAGCTAAAATGTTTATACAAAAAAAGGGGAGAGGGCTGGGGATGTGGCTCAAGCGGTAGCACGCTCGCCTGGCATGCGTTTGGCCCGGGTTCGATCCTCAGCACCACATACAAACAAAGATGTTGTGTCTGCCGAAAACTAAAAAAAAAAAAATTAAAAATTAAAAAAAAAAAAACGGGAGAAAGATTTACTGGTGATGTTTCTTACAATTTTCCTGAGCATCCACCCTGCATAGTTGCCATTTTATGGCTGAGTTATCATGACATCCATTTAACATAGGTTCTCTTTTTAATTATAAGGATTTTTAGTGTATGCAGTTTAATTATAAGGTATATTTGGGTATTACATAGACTTTCATTTGTAAGATTCTTTTTCTACCACTAAACACACCAAAATAATGTTCACTAATGCTAAATTTTATAAAAGGATTAAATGGGAATTTATTGAGCCTCTACTATGTGACCAAAACTTTTTTTTTTTTTTATTGATGACCAAAACTTTGATGAGCACTTTCATGCATGTTTTCCTCCCCATTGCCCTTGCAAAGTGATTTTATACAAGGAGACTGAAGCTCAGGAAGTTTGGGTAATTTACCCAGGACAACCCAGCAGGGACAGGAGCCCAGGAACCCAGGTATGTTTGATTAAAAAGTTTTTTTTTTCTCTTACAGTGGTAATAAATACTAACATTTGTATTGTGTTTACAGTAAACTAAACACCGCACTAAGCACATGCATTAATTCATATAATCTTCACATCAACCTAATGTAGTAGGTATTATAATCACCCCATTTTATAGATGAAGAAACTGAGGCACAGAAAGGCCAAAGGACTGGTCCAAT
Organism: Marmota monax; assembly: GCF_021218885.2. Classification (NCBI taxonomy): domain Eukaryota; kingdom Metazoa; phylum Chordata; class Mammalia; order Rodentia; family Sciuridae; genus Marmota; species Marmota monax. Next base: position 18,816,175 of record NW_026692194.1, on the reverse strand, counting down.
GTCACACAGCTAATAAGTAATAATGGAACTGAGATTGCAATTCAGGCAGCCTAGCTCCGGAATACTAATCTCTCACACTATTAGATATTGCCTATCAATTTCCTACCAGTTTCTTCTCATAGTTAAGTGGAAATTGCCTGCCCTCTAGTTTTATAATCCTTTTCTTATTTGCTGTATACTGTACTATCCTAGATTTTTTTTTTCTTTTAAGCCAGGGATGTTCTATCACTGAGCTGTACCTCCAGCCCTTTTTTGTTTATTTGCATGTTTTGCTTTGAGACAGGATCTCACTAAATTTGCCCGGGCTGGCCTCCAACTTTTGATTCTCCTGCCTTGACCTCTTGAGTGACTGGTATTATGGGAGTGTGCCACTGTGCTTGTTTCTATCCTGGAAAATTCTTTTCTAGCACAATAAGAAGTATCTACATTTGTGTTTTGCAACTAGGACTGACCAGGGCTTTGGGCTCTCTTTGTATCCTACCAAGGCTGGGGTCTCCCTGGAGAAACTTATTCTCCACTGTCTGGAAACTGAAGCAGTCCAAAAGAGTTTGGGGAGTCGTGAGCTTCTCCAACAGCTCATCACCTTCTTCTACCTTGTCTAACCAGACTAAACAGAGAACCCAAAGATGAGGCTCAGGAGCTGACTGGTGGACTGAACAGGGTCCTTTTCCCTTTCCTTACTGAGTGAGATTTTGTTGCTCTGTGTTTTTTTTTTTTTTTTTTTAATATTTTTAGTTGTCAATGAACCTGTATTTTATTTATTTGTATGTGGTGCCGAGAATCAAACCCATGGCCTCACACATGCTAGGCAAGCACTCTACCACTGAGCCACAACCCCAGCCCTACTCTGTGTTATTTTGTGAGTCCTCGTTTTCTATTTACCTTTTGTACCCTCGGGGTTTTTTTTCTGAAATGTTCCAGAAGGTGAAGGTGGCTTCAGATTTCTATGTGCTGGGGGACTGCAGCCTTGGACACCCATCCCAGCTCTCTCTCCACTTGGGTCACTGTGAGAAAGTTATTGGAACTTTCTTGAACTTTAGTTTCCTTATCTGTAAAGGAGGAATAATGAGAATCTACTTTAAAGCATTACTGTGTAGGAAAAATGAATTTCAAATGCCTTGCTTGCCATAGGCCCATTAAAAGTAGCTATTAATATATTCTATACATACATTCTTTTTGAGTAATGAATAAGATAAATGAGTAAGTTGAGAAGGCTAACCTGATTGCTCTAAACCAACAAACAACTTCCTTAAAAGTATACAGTAAGAAATTGTTTATTTGGGGTGAGAACTAGGTAAAAAGAACAGATCACTAAAGTTCATATGGGAAGGCTCTAAGGACAAACTTCCTCAGCTCTGTAGCTTTGCTAGGGACATAGACTGATCTTAGCAGCTGTTGGTAGGACAAGCCTCACAAATTTTCCTTTGTCTCAACCTGACCCAGCTCTTGAGTTTAAACCCAAAGCTTTCAGCTGGACACCTCTAGAATGGCTGATTATTTTTAGGAGGTCGGAGAAAGAGTGCATAATGTGATTGTTTTCTATGAACAGAGCATAGTTAATTATTTTTTTGCTTTGGAGAGAAAACTAAATTATCAAAGAACTTAAGGTCCTGTGATACTATAAGGGGACCTAACAATAAGACTGAAGATATTTTTGAAAAGGAAAAACAAAATCTAAAAGCAGAAAATAGATTTTCTTGTCTCTGAGAGGATAATGGAATTTAAAATAATATAGTTCTTTTTCATTAGTATTTTTAAAAATGCTTGTGGTGTCTAATAACTAGGGCATTTGCCTTGAAAACCAGTTATTCTTCAAATCAAGATACATCTGATTTACTGATTGTAGTATCCAGACTTTTTGTAATGTGATGTATTTGACTTGTACAAATAAAATAAAATACAATTGCATTGTCTATGTGCTTCATGAAATAAGCACATGACTCATAAGTCTGAAAATGTCTCTGGGTTTCTAATGTGATTATTGTGAGCTGTAAAAGTGGATGAGAGAAACTAGTTTCCCAAGTTAGGGTGTCTATTTGTTATCTACTGGAATCTATGACACTTTAGAGTAAGACAGTCATCAGCTAGAAAGAAATGATTACTGTTGACTCATCAATGCACATTCTGTACACTAATTATAATGCCTCAGTTTACCTATTTTATAAGATGAAATTGTCACCTGCCTGCTTCTCTGTAGTATTTGGAAAGTCCAGAGAGATAATAGTATTTGAGTGCTTTGAAAATACAGAAGACATTATAAATGCTAAATAATAACAACAATAATAATAGGGAATCTTTAATAAGGGGTCCTTTAATGATACGCATTGAATATAATAACATCACTAACCAGTAGGAACTAGACAGAGTGCGTCTCTGTCTTCTTAATCACTAGTTTGTCTCATGGGAAATTGGTGGGGGATTGGCACTCATTCAGGTTAGGTATGATGCCCCAGGAGGCAGAGCCCCTCACAAGGCCTGCAGCACCTGGCCACTCCTGGACCTCCCAACTAACACTTAGTTGCCTTTCGAAGGCGTGCCTATGCAATTGGGAGACGAGGGAACAGAGGCACCACAGCCCAACTCCTATAGCCAGGGAACATGATTTTAAAATTCCAGTTCCTAGCTGGTTGGGAAAAGAGAAAGGTGCTTGGGACCCAAGAAAGTTATGGGTATGCTGCTCTGGCTAAGGGCCAGTGTGGTCACCCAATCTTGCCACAAGATGGCGACAATCCAGCTGGAAACGCCTTCTGGGGGTGACTCGGACGGTTTCCAGCTGGGGAAGTACTTCCTCCTGCAGACACAAAGAAGGGATCCTCCAGCCCGGGAAGAGGCGTCTGGGTGCATTTCCAGCAGGGGATGGGGAGAGGCCGGGACAAAGGCTGCCAGGAGAAGTGGACAGCTTCCTTCTCACTCTTGTGGGCTTCAACCTCACGGGGCTGAAATCCTTTCTGAGATTTTGTGCAAAAAAGCACTTCAAAAATTCCAGGTTTGGCCCCTCCCACTGCCCAGAAGCTGGCCAGATGCTTCCCGGGGCGGCTGCATTCTCGGGATTCCGGCCGCGGGAGCGGGTGCTTTCCGAGGCGGGGCGCGGATCGAGCCCAGCGCGCGTTCTCGTGAGCGGTGGATGTGTCTGGGCCAGTGGTTCCAATCCGGGCTGGGCAGGGCGAATCCCGCCAGTTAGCCTTAACTTTGAAGCCCAGGTGCCTATGGGATTCGGGATCCCAGGCCAGAGGACCCGAGACAACGGCGTCCCGAGGTCTGAGTTGGGGAAGCGACTACAAAGGCGCGCGCTCCCCCCCTGCTCCGGGCGTCTGGGAAAAGGTCCGAAGCCATGGTGGCTTGGGGCGGGGGCTCTTTGTTTTCTTTTCTTTTGTTTTCGTTTTGAATGTAAGGAACCGCCACACCCTCGTTTATTTCTGCTTCTAGTAAATTTGCTTTGAAACAGAGGCGCTGGGAAACTCACCGATTCCCATCTTCCAGGTTCCAAGTGCGGTTTATAGGGCCCTCCTGGACAGCAGAGCCTGGGCCTGGCCAGCCAGGCCTACATTATCCAACCTTTGACCTGAGTGTGGCAGCCTTGGGCAGATCCCTGCTCTTACAGCTTGGACTTGGCCTGCACTGGGGGACTGGAGACGGAATCCCGGAATGACAGGACTCTGGTCTCAGCTGGCTAATTATCTGCCCACCTATTTGGGGTGTGGAATAAGTGTAAGAAGAGCAAAGACCATGGATCGAACATGTGCCAAACATGATTACTTTATTTAACCCGCACACACCTTTATTATCTCTATTTTATAGATGAGAAAACCAAGGGTTAGAAATATTGAGTCATTTGCCCAAGGTCATTCAACTCTGACATAGTGTGGCTAGGATTGGAATCCAGATCTGCATTTCTCCAAATCGTGGGACTGTAATACCTTTGTAGGTAGCTCCTGCAGCCCCACCAGGCCCCATTGTGAGACAACTGGGTGAAATATGGAAATATACCTGGCACCAGGAGTGAGTTTAAACACCAAGTTTAAACTAGTCAAGATTATTTTGGTCTCATCTTGCCTTTAAATGTGGGCTGGAGAATAGGGCTGGTTTAGCTTGCTTTCTTTCCTTTCTTGAACAATTATTTATGGAGTGTATGTTATATTCCAAGGACTTTTCTAGGCACTGGGAAATTCCAGGGAACAAGATAGACCACACTTATTATCTGTGTGACCAGACAAGTGTGTCACTTATTGAGCTAGTTATTAAGCTAGTGAATGTCACCCCAATCCACCTTCTGTATTGGACTTTGAGATGCTGGGGCTAGGACTCTGCAAACCGGTTCTCCTTTGGCAGAAGAAAGAGGAGGACCACTCGCCTCCAGTTTTCCTCAGCACTTGTGGTCTGGTGTCATTGTGCCCCCTCAAATGTGTCAGCACAGTGGTGGGAGCAGCTACCCCTCTTCTGCAGCCTCTAGAAGACAGGCCTCTGGTCTCAACTAGCCATTTCTGGCCCCATTTCTGGGCTCCTAGGTTTTCATAGCCCAATCTCTTCCTTTTGTTTCCCAGCCCTGGAGTGGGAGCTGGTTTCTCCAGTGATTATCTCTGTGTTCCCTTTATTTTAGTCCCCCAATATCTATAACCAATGGTGTGCTAGTAAACATTGAACCAGGTCTTAAGAAAAACAAACAAAACACCAGAAAGAAATTTAATATGTAATGTTTGCCAACTTCCATAATATAAATAATTTGCCATATTTTATTTTAGTGGTGCTAAGGGTTGAACCCAGCATCTCCCACATGGTACTTTACCACTGAGCTACATCCCCGGCCACTGTAGATAATTTGAAACTACCATGATGATATTCTTGAGCTTCACAAGCTGTTAAGAATGTATCCAATACACAAATGCTGGAAACCAATCCCCTATATGAAAATCTCTCTGTTGAAATACATAGTTTGGTTTCTATTTTCATGACTGGAGTGTGACTGATAAAACTTAAGTTTCAGGGTGTCTGTTTTTTTGGCAATAAAATGTGTTATGCTCGAATTCGGGACCTCCAAAAGACCACCAGAGACCAAGATCGATGTAAGCAGCAAAGAGGTGTTTATTTCGAGCTAGTTTGGTCCTCCACACGCACACAGCAACTGGTGACTCTGAGAGTCCAGGGTTTGCAGCAGTTTTATATACTCTTTGGGGACTTCACATACATCATAGCATCTCTTAGCAAATCATCACACACCGCAGGAAAATCATAAAACAATTCTAAAACATGATTAGTACATTCACTGGCAGGAACAAGTTGGGTAAGGGTGATTGGTTAGTACAAGAGGGGGATTCGTTTGAACTGATTGGTTTAGGCCACAAGGGGAGTACTTGCTGAACTACATGGTTTCCCAACATGTTATCAACCACCATAAACTACTGGGAGGGTCATCTGGCATCCCAGGTAGTTCCCTATCTCATGCTGATTGGTGGCTGCTAGGGGGTTGCTATGGGTCCTTACCTAGCCTGACTGAGTCAGGGACACCTGGCTTCTCAGATCTCTCCTGTTATTTGTAGATAAACAACTCAGCAGGGTGGGTATGTGCCTAGGAGTGCTCTGTGGGTCTTTCCAAGGACAAGGGTCACGCCCCCTTCCTTGGACAGGCTTTGCTCTGAGATAGAGGTTGGTTTTTCAAGGCAGTCTTTATAGACAGGTAAATCGAGTCAGGTCAGATGGAGGAGGCCAGAGTGAGTCCCGCCAGTTGGAGACTGTCCCCAGAGGGATTGAAATGTTAATTTCTTCAGAGTCCTTTCTCTACCCTTATCAAAAACCTCACCCCCCACCCCCCCTCCCCCCCAACCTGTTGCCAAAGTAACCTGTCCCAGGAGTTGCCCCTCCCTACAGGGAACTATAAGGTTGTTGAAGGGTCCTTGGCTGCTCCATCCTGCCCTTCCCCCTTCAGCGCACCTGTTTCCCTTTTGGCCATCCCACAGCGGATTCCTGGAGAAAGATAAGGGGAAGAGAGCAGGAGAACAAAGGAAGCCTAGGACGTACAAAAAGGCAGAACACTTCGCTTCAGGAGACACCAAGATACCAGATGCTTCTCTAATGTTCAAACTTCAACTTGTGGGGAAGCAGGACTTGGCACTGATAACCTGCAGTATCACTAGGATGATGAAAGTAGGTGAAGTATTTTAATAATAGTTCACAGAGGTGTTCCAGAGGCGTTTATAACCCAGGGGGACCTCAGAGCAGGAGTGAAGCCTGGTGACTCAGAATCAGAGAAGGAGTCATGTCAGTGACTGGGTTGTGATGTCACAATGTGCATGTAGATACCTTGCTCATCAAGGATTCCAGGACTGAATATTGTGCAAACCGAGAAAACACACAAACCCAAGGGGCAAACAATTTATTATATTCAGCTAATATGATAGGTGGGGCAGGGTTAGACTTTTACTCATTCCTTTATTCAGTTGTACCAAGAAAAGAAAACTCAGCCCCCCCTCCCATTGATTTAATCATCCCCTCGCAAACCACTGAGTAGTGAGAGAAGGAAACAATCTTTAAATTTGCAAGTCATCAGGATTTCCATTTCTACTATTGAAATAATTTTTTTTGAATGGCCCAGAATTTGCATAAATTCTTAGTCTTCTCATTTCCTCTGCCTGCTCCTTTACTTGATGACCCTGAGGTATGTGGGAATGTATATAACCAATTGGCAGAGGGGTTATCAGATCCACATGGCCTCTGTGGACAAGTCTCATCTAGTCTTTTATTGCTTCCTGGCACCCATACCTGGATCCTGGCACTGGCACCGAACCACCTCTGTCTCCATCTGGCTCTACCCATCTCTCCTTCCCTATGGAACTACATCTTGGGAAAGAACAATTCTCACCATTGCTGCTTTATCCAGGGGGGCACAGACTAGAAGAAACTCTGATCTGTGTGGATATGGGGAGCATCCATTAAACTAGGAACTATGGATACAGAGAATGCAAGTTTATTGGTTTATTACTTTCAAAATATTGTCCCCATTATGTATATACATATATAAATATATATAATATATATTATACATACATAATACGTATATTTTAACACCACATTCAACAGAGAACACAAGAAGGTATATGTTTAGAGTTTAAAAATATAATTGGTTCCTTTGCTTACCAAAGTTATTTTTCATGCTTATTGTAAAACAAATAAATAAAACAACCTAAAAGTATATTTCTCAATGTCCAATGAAGGGAAGAGCATTCCTGTGTTCTCTTGGTTTGGCCAAAAACATACAGCTTCCAAAAATATTCTTCCTTTGGAAGGGTGCCAGGGTTCTTTCAGGGGCTAACTAGGCATTATCTCTCCTAAGACACTAGGACTCTTCTTACTTTTGAAAGTCAGGTCTCAGCAAGGACATTTTCCATCGAGTTTGGAAAGTATGAATTAGAGAAAAAGAACAAGGCCTGGGGACCAGGCTGGAAGATGGGATGTGTATAGGGGGTGGGGGTGGGCAGTTGAGGATAAAAAGTGCAATAGAAGATGTGTTTCTGGAGCTGGTCTTCGATTGGATTTCCAACGGTGCTTCTGCCATGCCTTCCTTTATGTGTTCCCAGGGGACTCTAGTTTGAGTATATTCTGCAGTGATTGATGATGTTTATAGAATGGTGTGAAGACATAGGCACAGTGGCGTCCTTTCTCTGTTACAATATGCTAAGAATAGGATGGGTTACTGGATCCCAATATAATACAAGTAGTTTGATGAGCTCTGTGTGCTGTCTCTCACTCTTTCTCTCACTCTCATTTGATCCTTCCAATAGCCCCATGTGGTGGAAAATTCTATTTAATAAACGAAGAAATGGAGGCATAGGGTTTTGATTTAACATCTGAGTAACATCTTAAATGGTAAGGGCTATCTTATGAGATAAGGTTCGATTTCCTATACTTCCTCTTACCCAAACTATCCCAATCCCCATTAGTGACCCACCCCTTAGTACCATAACCCTAAGCCAATCCCATGCTTTCCCACCCACCTTGCTCTGATGCAAGAACCTCCCCTTATCCCATAGCGCCACAGCTACATCTCCAAACCCCTACCCCAGAAAAGCTGAACACCTGAATATCTTGGGGCCTCTCTCTACTCTATAGAAAGATGAGCTTTATTTGTCAGCTTTGACCAATAAAGCTTTGTGTGGATCTCTGCTTGGTTTCCGTCCTTCATTTCTCACTCATCCGTCTCTTGGTTTCTTACTTTCCTTTCAGGAGGCCTATAACAGTTGAAATGACCATCCTTGGATCTCATAGAAAGTAAAAAGTAGAACTAAGACCACTCTCAGCTCACCTAATTCTCAGCCCAGGACTCTTTTCTCCATAACAAGTTTACCCTATAATGCAAGTGATGAAGAACCAACTGACTTTCCTTCTGTTTCTTTTGGAGATTGGGTATTCCAGATGAGAACCCAGGATGGCTGCTCTGCCCCAAAGTCAGAAACAGTGTGGAAATCACAGTTACCAAATATCTAGGGTAGTCTAGGCAAAGAAGAGGTATAGTCAAAGCACCCAAGTTTAAAATCCGTACTTTGAGGAACTGCAATTAGTCCACTGTAGCCAGAGTTCAGGGTCATGCAGATGAGGCAGGAGTCAATTCATAAAGGGCTTTCTACATCATGGAATAGACTATATTATATTTGTGATTTGTCAGTGCCTCTTTCTGTGGGAACATTATGCATCCCTGCCCTGTAGAAATCAAATGTGACCATGTAACTTGTTCTGGTCCATGACATGACATGGGAGTTGATATAAGAAAGATGGGAGTCAATGGATTAAGAGAGAGAGAAGAAAAAAAAGGTTTAGATTTTATGATTTCATTCATCCAAACTTTCATCCAATAAGTGTTCATTGAGTTTTTACTTGTGTTCAATGTTGTTCTAAGAAAACTGAGGAATATAGGAGCAGGAAAAAACAGAATTTCTTCCCAGGAGGAGTTCTATCTAAATGAAAATATAAAGTGAACATACAAGAAACAAATAGAGAATAAAACAAAATACTATATCCAGATACTAAGCTCACTGGCAGGTGGCACAATGGAGACAATACTGGTGTGGATGTCAGAAGATTCTGCATTTTTGGTGGGAATATACAATGATTCAGAAGTTGTGGAAAACAGTGCATGGATTCTTAAAAAATTAGAAGTAGAACTGCCATACAATTCAGCAATTGGTATATATCCAAGGGAGTTGAAATTAAAAGTAGTCTTATAGAGATAGCTATACACCCATGTTCATAGCAGTATCATTCACAATAGCCAAAAAGTGGGAGAAATCAAACATCCACTGATGGATAAGTGTATACACAAAAGCTTACATGTACACATAATGAAATACTGTTTGGTTTTTAAAAGGAAGGAAATTCTCATATAAGCTATATGAGATGAAACTTGAGGACACTATGCTAAGTGAAATAAGCCAACCACCAAATGACCAATTCCTTGGAATCCCACTCATATGAGGCACCTAGAGTAGTCAGATTCATAGAGATAGAAGATAGAATGGTAGTTGCCTGGAGCTGGAGGGAGGAAGGATTTGGTGGGGGCAGATCTCATTTAATGGTTTTGCAAGATGAAAAGAATTCTGGAGATTGGTTGTACACCAGTGTGAATGTCCTTAACACTACTGAACCATACACTTTAGAATGACTAGGATGATGTTATATGTGTCTTAACAGTATCAAATAAATAAATTAGATATTTAAAAATCATACAAATGTTCAAAAGCCTCTGGGTTTTGTTCAATCAATGAAAAAAAAAACACCTGAGATCAGACTAACAAATATTATTTAGGTTTTGCTTTACTTTGTTTTGTGTTACTGGGGATTGAACCCAGGGCTCCAAGCATGCTTGGCAAGTACTCTATTACTGAGCCACTTCCAGCCCGAATTAAGGTGTTTTTTTTTTTTTTCAACCACAGAACATTTTGCTGGACTCTGGATTTGCCTAGGGTAAAGGAATATGATCATTCATATTAAGTTCTCAATGTTGAATGTTTATGATCCCTTAAATTCTTATGCTAAAGTCCTAAACCACTATGTGATGGTATTTAGAGATGAGGCTTTTGAGATGTCATTAGGTCATGAGGATGGAGCTTTCATCAATGAGATTGGTTTTCTAGGCACATTTGTAAACCCAGCAAATCTGGAGGCTGAGGCAGGAGGATTTCAAGTTCAAGGCCAGCCTTAGCAACTTAGTGAGGCCTTATCTCTAAATAAAAAAAATAAAAGGGGCTAGGAAATACAGCTCAGAGGTAGAACACTGGTCTAACATATGTGAGGCCTTGGTTTCAATCTCCAACATTAAAGAGAATAAAATCCACCCTGGGATAAGAAAAGGAATTAACCAGCTTTAGGACACTTTCCCCAAACCTCCCCATTCCTCTGTATGGTTTTTAAAACAATTTATGAATGAATCATAATAGTCAGTTGAGCTAAAGTATAACCACCACCAACAGCAACCATAAAAACATTTGTAAACTTGAGAACCAGAGTGGGGGGAAGACAGAAATAGAAGGAATGCTATCAAATAATATGACTTGATTTCTTGCCTCCATAAGGAACCAGAATATTTGGGCTGGAGTTGTAGCTTAGTGGTAGAGCACTTGCCTAGCACGTTCCAGGACCTGGGTCTGATACTCAGTATCACATAAAATATATTGTGTCCAACTACAATTACAAAATAAAGAAAGAAAGAAACCAAAATATCAAATTTCTTCTTTTAAAGAAGTTAGTCTTCTTGGAAACGTTTGTCATTCATTTCAAAGATTCTACGTTTGAGTCCAGCAATCTTGGAACTCTTATTCAGGACGTCTTTCAAATGCTGTGGCATTTGCTTTTTAATTTTTTCAACATTGGCAAACCTGCATCCCTTGGAGGTCACCTTGAGTTTCAGCAAGTGTGCTGGAATTGCGCTGTGTCATCTTACCAACCTGAGCCAAGTTTCCCAGAATGCCCTCTCCAGTATAGTCCTAGGTTAGAGGGGGTCATGAGAAATTTGCAGGCAGGATTTGGAAGGTAGATTTGTATCAACAGCATAAGGCTCTAACTGGTGCTGGTGCTGGCGCCAGCTGTGATATAACTGGTGCACACTGTCATTGGCCCCCTTGGGAGTCTGGGGTTCAAGGAACAGCCACTGCTTCACCTGCTGTAGCTTCTCGGACTCCAGGGTGACACAGATGCAGCCCCACAGCCAAGATGCTTCCGCAGGTCAAACACATCAAGGAGGCAGTGAGGGACCCACATGGGGTCCAGTTTCTCCTCACTGTCTCTACTTCATGTCAAATTTTCTTCATGACTGCTGACCCTGCTGGTCTGAAGAGGCCGCACATCCTCCATACCCACACATTGGCTGCAGGCACCTTCACCAGCAACCATGGTTGTGTAAAATTTAATCCATAAAAAAAAAAAAAAAAAAAAAACTTGGGCTGGGGTTGTGGCACAGTGGTAGAGTGCTTTGTCAAGCACTTGTGAGGCACTGGGTTAATATTATTAAAAAATACATCCTTGGTTTTCTGTCACTCATAGTGGCTCTTTTCTGATTGCTGCTACTTAATTACATGTAAAAGTCATTCAGAATCAAGTCTGAAAAAATAAGGTAGAGGAACAAGCCGAACTATTTGGGGCCTAAAATTCAGGGTTACAATATAAGAATCAAAATCTATTTCTTGTACAGTTCATAGTGAGATCTGAAGGTCGTTTCCAAAGAGAAGTTCCAAAATTATTTTGAATCAGGACTATTTGTAAGGACAAAATTCATTTGGACACACTTTGTGATGTTTGTTTATGAAGTCCCTTATTTTATATTTGTAGAAACTCTCCCCTCTATGCTGGTTTGCAGAAGGACAGTGTGACCCATGGTAAATGACAGCACACAATGAAACAGAGCACAATCAAGTTACAGACTGTGTAGTGTTGGCATGGAATACTGTAGAATTCTGGGAGGAAGGGGGAATCTGGATGAGCCAGGGAATGCTTCAGTAAGCAGGTGAAGTGTGATTGAAACAAGGAACAGAGCTTTAGATGGGATCAGCGTAAATCAAAATACAGGGATCCTGTGGAGCAGGGAGATAAAGCAACTGACCATCTTGAGTGGGCATGTATTTGGGCAATAATATTTTTCAAAAGTGCCCCCTCACTAGCAGAATCAAAAACAAACTTTTGCTGGACATGATGGTGCACGCCTGTAATCCCAGAGGCTTGGTAGGCTGAGACAGGAGGATCGCAAGTTCAAGGCCAGCCTTAGCCACTTAGAAAGGTCCAAAGCAATTTAGTGAGACTCTGTCTCAAAATAAAAAAAAGAAATTAAAAGGGCTGGGGATGTGGCTCAGTGGCTAAGCACCCCTGGATTCAATCACTGTTACCAAAAAGGAAAAATTAAACCTTTGCCTGAAATACAGTCTCCTCCATATCTGTGTTCATCCACCTGCCTTCATTTTAAAGAACTTGAAGTGCCCTGAATTCATTTTCCATTCAACAAATATTAGTCCTACTATGTACCCACCTGTGTGCTGGAAGGGAATATGATGGGCCCTGCTTTCATTGGCCTTCTGATTTAATGAGGGAGACAGACACTGGAAATTATAATGCAGCATGAACCACGTGATAGGGACAAATTTGGGAGTCAAAGCCAAGGATGATGCCATTGAAAACAACAGAATGATGAGCAAGAGTTCCCCAAGTGAAGGAGAGAGTAGGGAGGGAGAAGAGCAGCAAGGAGTGGGCAGGAGCTTGGAAGGCAGGGAAAGCCTGTACTTTGGAGGAACTCAAAGTCATTTCCAGTGATTACAGCAGAGAATGAAGGGCTCTGAGGCTGGAGGGGGAGCGGGGACGGCCGAGTAGGGCCTGGAGAACCACACAGGAGTCCAGGCCCAAGGAAAATGGGGACAATGGAAACAGGGAAACTGTGGATCCAATTTTTGTTTTGCATCCAGAAATCACTCTGGCTGTAAAGTAGAGTGGGCTGGAGTTGGCAGGGAAAATAAGGGCAAGACTGGATACAAATGATTACTTAGGACGCTGGCGGGAGAGAAAGAATTTGACCTACACTAGTATAGATGTGGAAATGGCAGTGGATGATTTCAAGAGACATGACTGCAGTAGGGAGTGAGCCAGGGGCCTTGGTGCATGCTTGAAATCCCAGACACTAGGGAGGCTGAGGCAGGAGGTGTGCCAGTTGGAGGCCAACCTGGCAATTTAGGAACCATGTCTCAAAATATAATAAAAAGAACTGGAGAGGTAGCCCAGTGATGGAGTGTTTACCTAGCATGTAGGAGACCCTGGTAAGGTCAGAGGAAGAAGTAAGACTAAGCAAAAAGGGAAATGGACCCCAGGCAACTTGCTGGGCAGCACCTCACAAACACCAACTACAGGTTTTTGCTGAGAAACTTTCAGAAAGGTTATTGTTTAAATCAGAGCATACGTGATCTGGAGTCCACAGGGAATTGGGATATGCGCGACCTAGATTCCAGGGCATCTCCAAAGAATGAAAAAAAAACTGATCAATATTTTGATTGGACTGAAGGCTGCATGAATACCTCATGGACACTGAATGCCTTTCATAGGAAGCCAGGGGATGACTTCCACTGGCACTCTTCTCGGGTACCCTCTCAGCCATGGGAGTTTTACTTTGCTTTAATAATTTTTTTTTTTTTTTTGCCATGCTAGGGATCAATCCCAGGACCTCACACATGCCAGGCAAGCTTTAATAAATTCTTAAACTTGCATTCATCAAATTCTTTGAATTCATGAGACAAAGAACCCGCCAACTCCATGCTCTGTGTTATTGGGTTCAATCCCCAGTACTGAAAAAGGAAGGAAGGCTGAAAGGAAGGAAGGAAAGATTGGAGGTGATGAAATGAGAAAGAAAAAGCAGAGACAGAACTCAAGAGCTACATGTTTAAAAGAGCTTCAGGGGATGAAGATCCATCATAGGAGACTAAGAAGATCTGATTGCAATTGAAAGAATTCCAGAAGAGTGGAGTCATCCAAGCAAAGAGATTAAAGTAATCAAGAAGCAAGAGGTACTCCGTAGGAGCCAACCCTTCCAAGGAGGGTTCCAGTAAGGTCAGTATTGATTAGGACTCTGGTTCATGCGTTACTACTTTACTATTTACAGTTACACCAACTTTATTTTTCAGCAATTCAACTCTATAATTGCAAAGGGATGTATGATAATATTTATAGAGCTTTATTTATAATAACCTTAAACTGGAAACCCTCAAACATTCATCAGTAGAAGTATGGATTCATACAACATGGAATATTTATAGAATGCTTAAGATAAAAAGAACCACTCATATAATATTACTTCTGGATGTTACAGTTACTGAGCAAAGGAAACCAAATGCAAAAGACTATACTGTATGATTTTATTTAAATGAAGTTCAAGAACAAACAAAACTTCCTGATGATAGAAATATGAATTACCAAAGTTCCTTAGGAGGAATATAGATCAGAAAGGGACATAAAAGAATCTTGAGAAGTGTTAGAAAGTTTCTATCTCTTGATATGGTAGGTGGTTACATGCAAAAATTCTTCAGGCTCAACACTTAAGATTTGTAGACTTTACTGTATATAAATCAATATCAAATAAATAAATAAATGAACCCATTGCTTCAGTACAGCTAGAAGTTCTATAACCCTTGTAGGAAAATGATTCAAAGGAAGACTCATGTTGGATGAATTAGATGCTCTCTTCTTTGCTAAATCTCAGTGGTTATTGATAATGGGGTATCATAGGCTGATATCTAGGACTCTGGAGACTGGGTAACATAAAACTGCTCAAACTCATTTGCTATATGACATCCTGAACCCTGTCCCCTTTCTCCAGAAGAGGGGGCAGGGTAGAGAGGGTGCCTGGAGCAGTCATCACACTCTCCCTCTACTTCCCTTCTTCCCAGCCCTGGGCAGTGGAGAAGAGTGGGAGGAAGTGTAAGCTCTTGGGGTCCAGAGGGTGCTTGAGTTGGAATCCAAAGTCTGAAGATCATTTTCATGGGAAGTAAATACTGCTGGTCATTTCTGGGCATCTCTTTGTTCCATCCCCCAGACGTGTGCCAAAAGGCTGATGAGGACCATCAGGATCTGATCAGGATGATTCAAAAACAAAAAACAAAAACAAAACAGTTCCGGAGATTGAACCCAGGAGTGTTCTACCAATGAGCTACATCCCCAGATTGTTCACCTTTTTAATTTTTTATTTTGAGACAAGGTAACACAAAGTTGCCCAGGCTGGCTAGGAGCTTGTGATCCTCCTGCCTCAGCCTCTCAAGGAGGTAGGATTACAGGCATGCACTACTGTGCCCACACAATTGAAAGATTCACATCAAATGGCCAAATAAACAAACACCTATTAACATTTAGTACAGAGAAAAGGTGTCAAGAATTAAATTTCCCCTTTGCTTTGTGCCTCTTCCTATCATTTTAAAGCATAGGAGCAATGATGATAGGATTTGGGAACTGGAATGAGGAAAGAGTACAATAGAGGAATTCTGCTTCTGTTTCCTTTTCTATACACGTAAAAACTTGATTGTGTATGTGTGGAGGGTACTGGGAACTTAACCCAGGGGTGAATCCACCAAGCTACATTGCCAGCCTTTTATTTATCTTTATATTATATGATGTTTATTATTATTAATAATAGTAGTAATAGTAGTACTTAGGTTCTGGGGATTGAGCCTAGAGCGCTTAAACACTGAACTACATCCACATCCCCAATCGTTTTTATTTTTTTTATTTTGAGACAGAGCCTCACCAAGTTGCTTAGGGCATCACTTAAGAAACTGAGACTGACCTTGAACTTGGAATCCTCCTGCCTTAGCCTCCTGAATGGCTGGAATTATAGGCATGCACCACCATGCCCAGAATAACCTTGATATATTCTATAGCCAGGAGATGGCCAAGTCCATCTTCAATCAAAAACTCTAAATTTGGAGCTGAAGGTGTAGCCCAATGGTAGAGGACTTGCT
The DNA here is from genome assembly GCF_021218885.2 of Marmota monax. NCBI lineage: Eukaryota > Metazoa > Chordata > Mammalia > Rodentia > Sciuridae > Marmota > Marmota monax. The sequence continues at coordinate 18,800,213 of NW_026692194.1, read as the reverse complement.
CAGCACGTACAAGACCCTGGGTTCAATACAGCATCATAGATAGACAAATAGATAGATAGTTAGACAGACAGATAGATGATAGATAAATAGATAGAACTCTAAATTCTATCTATGGAGAATTGGGAAAGTTCATGGGATGTACCTATTCCATGCAGTATTATTTTAGGCAATGTAGACAGAATGTCACAAACTCAGGCCCTGGTTTCCTGCCTGGACTGGGCTTTCCTTCTGAATATTTGAAATTGAATAAAATAAAAAACTGTCTCCAGGTTTAGTCTGCTCACTTCTTTTTAGCGGGGAGTTGGTTCCAGCCGGTCATGAAATCTGGGTAGGGAGACGAACATTTCCTTTGAGAAGAACTATTAGTTTTCAGTTTGCTTCCAGCCCGTGTTTTGGGTCTTTTCCCAGAGGTTCTAAGGAGGAATCGTCTGTCTCAGATGTGAAAATAAAAAAATAAAAATAAAAAAATAAAATGAGTTCTGCAAAATCACAGTGGCTTGGAAACTATGTAACTATAGTCTTTTTGCTATAAACATAATTTTTTAAAATTCAAGAGCTTTTGTTTTTTCTTTCAGGAAAAAAAAATGTGGTTTTATATACACATACGCACTGTGGGGTAGGATGGGGGTGTGCAGAACAAGATACTTTTCATTCCATTTGTTTCAAGCAATAACTCAGAGGCTCTGGAGAAAATAAACCATACATAAATAGTAGAAAACAGACTGCATCTTGTTGCTATGGCAACGCCCTACTTATATCACATTAAGCTGATTCATGTCTTTTCTCACCTCACTGTTAATAAATTATAGTGGCTGATGAGAATTAAGCTGGCTGGAAGAGTTGGCGTGGACAAGATGCATATTAATTTGTCATTCAGTTCTGGGTGCCCCATAATCTTTTTTTTTTTTTAAGGGAATAGCTATCTTTATCAAATAATGAATTTTTAAAAACATAACTTTTGTAGTCTTTCACTAAAACTTAAGAGTCTCAGTTTTCAATATTGGTTGCTTTCTGGCTGCTCCAGGCTTACAACTCTTGTAGAGGAAAAAAATACACATGAGCAGAGAGCCTGGAAAATTCCCACTTGCTTATTTTCCTAGTATCTCATCTTCTTAATTCCAATGTTTAAACAATCCTTCTTTTCTTTTCAGCTATTTTAATTTATATACAGACTAGTCCCGCCTACACATAGAAAACAACAACATTAAAAGGCAAACAGAAACTGGGTTCAAGATAGACTATAGACCATGGAAAATATTGGCAACACATTTAATAAGCAACGGACTGATTTTATTTGTGTACTAAAAAACAAAAAATAAAAAATCACACAAACCTCTTACAGACCAAACAAAAACCCAAACCATACAAACCAACCAATAGATAGTCCTTTAGTGAATTCTCAGATGATATGTGAAGTCAGCTCATTGCAAGAGTGAGACCAAGGGTCAACCAATATCTGAAAATATGCTCAAATTTCCACTATTATTACAGACATTAAAATAGCAAAGAGTTGCAAATTTTATTCCATGCCATATGAGGAAGCATTAAGTAGCTCTATGATTTTGAATTGGATATGATGTAGGGGGTGGGGGGACAGACCCTCTCAGACATTGATTTTAGTAGTATAATTTGGAATAACTTTCATGGAAGTAAATGTGGCTGTACTTATCAAAATCTTAAATGCTTAAATGTACATCCACACAGCAGTTCCCTTCAATGAATTTATTTACGATATACTGTTGCATATGTGGTTGAAGATATTTTATGAGGATTTTCTTTGCAACATTGAGTGCAATAGCAAAATTAGACAATTAATTTAGAAACCCAGGTAGGAGACCTCCAAGATGGCATCGGTTGTACCAGTGAAAAGAGAAGAAGCTCATGTGTGTCAGACTACAGGAGCTGCCTAGCTAGATACTAATGTGGGATTTCATCCCTACAGGCATTGTTGGAGCATTTCAGAGAGGTTACTACTGGTACTACAACAAGCCCACCAACGTGAAGAAGTAGGGATAGCCAGGGTTAGCATGGTGTTGTCAGTGTCTGTGTTCACAGCTCTCTTAAGGGGAACTCAAATATAAGTGATGACACAAGTACCACTGAAGAGGTCCCAGTATGGAGGACACACTCTACTCCTGACCCATGACCAACTTCCCTTTAGGAATAACTCAAATTATGGCCAAGTCCTTTTATATACTGAGAATTAAGACCCAACAAAAATCAACTGATAAGTGTGGGGAAAAAATTCCAGGAAGATTGCAAATGCATATCAATAGATGACTAGTTAGCAAAATTGATTCATTTATGCAGTGGAACACTACATAACTGTTTAAAAAAAAAGACTTTACGTGCTGAGAAAACATTTGATAAAATACAGCATCCTTCATGCTCAAAACTCTTGAAAAACTAGGGATAATAGGAACATACCTCAACATTTTAAAGGCTGTCTATGCTAAGCCCCAGGCCAATATCATTCTAAATGGAGAAAAATTGAAAGCATTCCTTCTAAAACCTGGAACAAGACAGAGATGCCCTCTTTTGCCACTTCTATTTAACATAGTTCTTGAAAATCTAGCCAGAGCAATCAGACAGATGAAAGAAATTAAAGGGATACAGATAGGAAAAGAAGAACTCAAATTAGCACTATTTGCAGACAATATGATTCTATACCTAAACGACCCAAAACATTCCACCAGAAATCTCCTAGAACTAATAAATGAATTCAGCAAAGTAGCTGGGTATAAAATCAACACCCATAAATCAAAGGCATTTCTATACATCAGTGACAAATCCACTGAAAGTGAAACTAGGAAAACCACCCCATTTATAATAGCCTCAAAAATAAAAAATAAAATACTTGGGAATAAACTTAACGAAAGAGGTGAAAGACCTCTACAATGAAAACTACAACACGCTAAAGAAAGAAATTTAAAAAGACCTTAGAAGATGGAAAGATCTACCTTGTTCTTGGATAGGCAGAATTAATATTGTCAAAATGACCATTCTACCAAAAGCACCATACAGAGTCAATGCAATTCCAATCAAAATCCCAATGGCATTCCTCATAGAAATATAAAAAGTAATCATGAAATTCATCTGGAAAAATAAGAGACCCAGAATAGCCAAAGCAATCCTTAGCAAGAAGAATGAAGCAGGTAGCATTACAATACCAGACCTTAAACCATACTACAGGGGAATAGTAACTAAAACAGCATGGTATTGGCACCAAAATAGACTTGTAGATCAGTGGTACAGAATAGAGGACAGAGTCTAACCCACATAACTTACCTTATATTACCTTATATTAGACAAAGGAGCCAAAAACATACATAAGAGAAAAGAAAGCCTATTCAACAAATGGTGCTGGGAAAACTAGAAATCCACATGTAACAAAATGAAATTAAACCCCTATCTCTCATCATGCACAAAACTCAACTCAAAGTGGATCAAGGACCTAGGAATTAAACCAGAGACCTTGCACCTAATAGAAGAAAAAGTAGACCCAAATCTCAATATCAACATATCAATAGCAGTGTTGGAAGTAGAAGAAAAATTAACAATGCTTACAAAATTAACTTCCACCTAGAATGACAAGCAAATCAAGCCTGAGGACATGATAAAGATATTTCCAGTCATGTGACATTTTAAAACTTTTTCTTCTCCAGTGCCTTTTCTCAGGAAGCTACTAATGTACCTATTCCATAACTATTATGGCACCGTGGCACACACCTCTAATCCTGGTGACTCCAGAGACTGAGGCAGGAGGATCACAAGTTCAAGTTCAGCCTCAGCAACTTAGTAACTGTCTCAAATAAAAAATGAAAAGGGTGGGGGATGTTGCTCAGTGGTAAAGAATCCCCGAGTTCAACCCCAGTAACCACAAAAACAAAAACAAAAAGGGGAAACTCCCAGACCTGTGGAAACAAGGCAGCCAGCATAGGAAAGTTGTAAAGAGACCCAGGCTGAGAGCTGCAGACCAAGAGAGGACCAGAGGGGACACGTAATAGCACACAGAAAGGGCAGGCTACCCAACAATCTTGACTGTGTGGGAAACTATGTGAGAGGCATAGAACAGAGTTCTTGGGGATGTTAGAAAACTCAGTAATAGGTTCAGGAAAAATTTAAGTAAATAAAACAAAAAGGCAATGAATAACTACAAGAAAATCAAAGTGCTTTGTAATGTAACGAGAGTACAGCTGAGCAGTATGCAAGATTTATTGAACATAAAAATGACTATGGATTTAGCAAAAAAAAAAAAACCTGATGTACTATTTTGAGAGAATGTGGAGGAGAAAGGAAAGTGTTACAAAGTTAAAATCTTCAGCTGCTAGAATAGGAAAAATAGACAATACAGTAATTGATCAACCAAGAGAGAGCAGAACACACTTCTTATTTGACACATGGTGATAAATAACAGAAAGAACATCAAGTGGATGCCTTTTGGGTGGTGGGGAGACATTGGCAACAAGGGCAGTGATTGGTATTTTTTTAATTATATCACTGTTAGTACTATTTGGCTTTATAAGCCACATAGATTTTTAAGCACTTGGCAAATCTAAGGTTTTGACACCTCTGTAATGATGCTTCTTCTTTCTTAGTTCAGTGTCTATGAAGCCCTGGGTCACTCATGTCTTAAAATAGGATAGTAAGTTTAAAAAGTGTGTGACAAAGTGAGAAGGATAGAGGAAAATGTGTACCTTTTGTCATTACTTTTCATATAACTTTCTAGATTTAGCCTCCAAAATATTTACTAACTGAGCAGGGAGTGGTGGCGCAGGCCCATAATCCCAGTGGCTGGGGAGGCTGAGGCAGGAGGATCACAAGTTCAAGGCCAGCCTCAGCAATTTAGCAAGGCAGTAAGTAACTTAGAGAGATCCTGTCTCAAAATAAAAAAATTAAAATTTAAAAAGATTAGTGCTAATCTCTCAAAACTTTATCCTCTCATATTCTTTGTATTTAAAATATGTTCAAGGGCATGCTAAAGAAAGTTTTTGTAACTGTGACACTAAAGCCAGGAGACTGTGGGAAGAAAAATGGCCTTAGCTTTTCAGTTGATTCTTTATATTTACATAAGATACAGAATAAAAAATGAAATTAGCATTGTTTCAGGATAGCTAAAAATCAGGAAATTTACTAATGTAACTCACTACCTTAATAGGTTATATGAAAAAATATGTATTCACTCTGGTGCATACAGAAAAGGGATTTAATAAAATTTAGCACCTATCATTGATTGGGACCTTTAAGGTAGACTTCCTGGACTTGAGAAGGAATATGTTTCAAAAACTAACAGCAGATATCATACTTTATGGTGAAATATAAATGGTGTTCCTCAGTTTCTTGGAAAAGTCCACTAAGATCAGGCACAAGCCCAGGAAATCCCTGGTGTAGTTTAACATTATTCTGCTCTTATTCAAATGATAACATAAGAAAAGGAAGAAGGAGATTCAATATAGGGGAAAAATATGAACTTGTCATTATTTACAGATTATTTAATTATCTATTGAGAAAATACAAAGAATCAACTGAAAAACCTCTGAGTAATAAGCAAATTTAGGACTGGGGGTGTAGCTCAGTGGTTGAGCTACTTGCCTAGGTTCCATTCTCAGCACAAAAAAAATAAAAATAAAAATGAAACAAAAAAGAAAAGTTTCAAAAGAAGTTAGATTACTAGATCACTATTTCCTCAACTTCAACTTATTGGGAAACATGAAAATTAGAGAATGCCAAGAAAAATATTCTCACTCATGATAACAACAAATGCTACCAACTACATATGAATAAACAAAAATTGAAATCACGATTTCTCATTTAAAAATTTCACAGATTATGTGGTAAAATATAAATCACAGATGAAACTAGATAAAGAAATATCTTGTGCTATTCTTGCAATTTTTTGGCACTTTAAAAATTACATCAAGGGAGTGCGGAAGATGGCGGCGAGGGGAGTGCATTGCCCCCGTGTGCTGCGTCACTGTGTGGGAGAATGACGAGTCAGGACGGCTAAAGGCTATCTTGTTAGGAATTTCCAGCAATAGTGGGGTGCTCCGGAACCTGGAGGAAGGATTTCCATTGCACGAGGATCGGATACGGGGACTCAAACGCGAGAGATTTGTCGCACGGAGGGTCACACTGCTTATTCAGCAAATCGCCCCGTGGCTAGAGTCTGCAGCGCGCGCTGGGAAACGAGGAGATAGCGACGCAGGGATACAGCGCTGCAGTTTCTGCCGGCCGTGCAAGCACCGTACTCAGGGCTGAATTCTGGGTTCGAGACAGGGGAAGGAAGCGGTCCAATTCGGTTCTCCACACCAGTCAGACCACAGAGGAGGCCAGCAGCCACCATGTTGGAAAGCTGACGTCACCACCCCTGTTTTCGACTGACCGCAGCTCATTCAGCCATAGAACAGGTAATTTCAGGCTGCCATTCGCCTGCGGCTTGTGGACAGATTACTCAAGCTCAGTGCTAAATAACCCGCGGAATGGAGCCTGCTCTTATCAGAGCATACACCGAGCACGGAGCGGCCGAGTTCTGACTCCCGGAACTGCTCTGGCCCAGGGCTAAGGAGCCCGCGGAAACTGCTTCTCCGTCCGGGTCCTGCTGAGTACTGTGGAGGTAAATACCAACAGAGCCTTCGTGGGCAGTGGCAACAGGACTGAGACGGGGCCTGTGAGGGCCGGTCAGGACTCACCCGTTGCTTTGGTCACCCGGCAAAGGGAACGAAATGCTGCCATTCGCATAGGATACCAACATGGCAGAGATCTGATGTCATCAGAAAGCGGCAGAGGAGAAAAATTCATCAATACCAGCAGCGGCAGAAACAGCTGGTCTCCTGGTAGGGAGGGTGAGTCACAGACACCCCAGTCTCTCTCGCTTTGTCTTCGAGCCAGAGGGGAGGAGCTGGGCCGCCACCCGCGCCCAGTGCAGGCCCAGCGGCTCGCCGGCGTGGTGGTCACGTGACCCCAATTGGAGAGGGGGCGGAGCAGAGCCGCCACCCGCACCCGCAAGGTGGGCAGACCTGCGACCCAGTGGTACGCGGGCGCGGTAGGAGGGGCAGGGCAGAGCCGCCGCCCGCGCCTGCAAGGTAAGCAGACCTGTGACAGACTGCAGGGTCAGGCCCAGCGGCCTGCCAGCGTGGTACACACGTCACCCCAACTGGAGTAGGGGCAGAGCAGAGCCTTCGCCCGCGCCCGGATCAGGCCCCGCCGGTGTGGTGGTCACGTGACCCCAATTGGAGTGGGGGCGGAGCGGAACCACCACCCGTGCCCGCAGAGTGGGCAGACCTGCGACCAACCTGCAGATCAGGCCCAGCGGTCCGTGGGCGTGGTAGGAGGGGCAGGGCAGATCCGCCGCCTACGCCTGCAAGGTAGGCAGACCTGCAACAGACCGGTGGATCAGGCCTAGCGGCCTGCCGGCATGGTAGTCACAACATCCCAATTGGAGTAGGGGCAGAGCAGAGCCGCCACCCGTGCGTGAAAGGTGGGCAGACCTGCGACCGACCAGCGGGACAGGCCCAGGGGCCTGCCGGTGCGACAGACACGTCACCCCATTTGGAGTAGGGGCAGAGCAGAGCCGCTGCCCATGCCCGCAAGGTAGGCAGACCTGCGACCGACCGGTGGAACAGGCCCAGTGGCCGGCCGGGGTGGTAGGCACGTCACCCCAATTGGAGTAGGAGCAGAGCAGAGCCTTCGCCCATGCCCGGAACAGGCCCACTGGTCCGCGGGTGTGGTAGACAAGTCACACCAATTGGAGGGGGGGGCAGAGCAGAGCCGCCGCCCGCGCCTGCAGGGTAGGCAGACCTGCAACCGACCGGCGGATCAGGCCCGATGGCCTGCCGGCGTGGTACACTCGTCACCCGAATTGGAGTAGGGGCAGAGCAGAGCCACCTCCCGCACCCGGAATAAGCCCAGCGACCCGCCGGCGTGGTAGACACGTCATCCCAATTGGAGTAAGGGCAGAGCAGAGCCGCCGCCCGTGCCTGCAAGGTAGGCAGACCTGCGACCGACCGGCAGAACAGGCCCAGGGGTCCGCGGACGTGGTAGACACCTCACACCAATTGGAGGAGGGGCAGAGCAGAGCCGCCGCCCGCGCCTGCAAGGTAGGCAGACCGCCGCCCGACCCTGCAAGGGAGACTTTTAAACTATACAAGAGCAATATAAATATATAGGGGAAAAAACATTTCAAAAACACAACAGTTTCACCAAGCAGAAAGAAATGCAAGCAGTATGAAAAGACAAGGAAAGAAAGGACCACAAGCAATGCAGGTCAACTCAACTTTAGAAGAGGTAACAGCTGCAGCAGATGGAATGTCAGATAAAGAATTCAGGATATACATGCTTCAGATGATCTGGAGTATCAAGGAAGACATTAGACAGCAAAATCAGACAATGAAAGATCACTTCGACAATGAATTACACAAACAAATCCAGAAAGCAAAGGATCAACTATACAGGGAGATAGAGGTTATAAAAAACAAACAAACAGAAATCCTAGAAATGCAGGAAGCAATAAACCAACTTAAAAACTCAATTGAGAATACTACCAGCAGAGTAGAACACTTAGAAGATAGAACATCAGACAATGAAGACAAAGTATTTCAACTTGAAAAGAACATAGACAGCTCAGCAAGACTGTTAAGAAACCATGAGCAGAACATCCAAGAAATATGGGATAACATTAAGAGACCAAACTTAAGAGTCATTGGGATACAGGAAGGTATAGAACTCCAAACCAAAGGAATGAGCAATCTAGTCAATGAAATAATACGAGAAAACTTCCCAGACTTGAAGAATGAGACAGAATCCCAAATCCTAGAAGCCTACAAGACGCTGAATGTGCAAAATCATAAGAGATCCACACCTAGACACATTATAATGAAGATGCCCAACATACAGAATAAGGAGAGAATTTTAAAAGCTACAAGAGAAAGGAAGCAGATTACATTTAGGGGTAAGCCAATCAGGATAATAGCTGATCTTTCAACACAGACTCTGAAAGCTAGAAGATCCTGGAATAACATATTTCAAACGCTGAAAGAAAATGGGTTCCAACCAAGAATTGTGTATCCAGTGAAATTAAGCTTCAGGATGGAAGATGAAATTAAAACCTTCCACGATAAACAAAAGTTAAAAGAATTTGCAGCTAGAAAACCATCTCTTCAAAACATCCTCGGCAAAACATTACAGGAAGAGGAAATGGAAAATAACAATGAAAACCAACAGTGGGAGGTAGGACAGTAAAGGGGGGGGAAATAATCAAAGAGGAAAACAAACCATGTTTAGTAACAGAAATAAACAAATATGGCTGGAAGAACAACCCATATCTCAATAATAACGCTAAATGTTAATGGCTTAAACTCACCAATTAAGAGACACAGGCTAGTAGAATGGATCACAAAACAAGACCCAACAATATGCTGCCTACAGGAGATGCATTTGATAGGAAAAGACATACATAGGCTGAAGGTGAAAGGTTGGGAAAAATCATATCACTCATATGGACTTCGGAAACAAGCAGGAGTGTCCATACTCATATCAAATAAAATAGATTTCAAGCCAAAGTTAATCAAAAGGGATAAAGAGGGACACTACATACTGCTTAAGGGAACCATACACCAACAAGACATAACAATCATAAATATATATGCCCCAAACAATGGTGCAGTTATGTTCATCAAACAAACTCTTCTCAAGTTCAAGAGTCTAATAGACCACCATACAATAATCATGGGAGACTTCAACACACCTCTCTCGCCACTGGACAGATCTTCCAAACAAAAGTTGAATAAGGAAACTATAGAACTCAATAACACAATTAATAACCTAGACTTAATCGACATATATAGAATATACCACCCAACATCAAGCAGTTACACTTTTTTCTCAGCAGCACATGGATCCTTCTCAAAAATAGATCATATATTATGTCACAGGGCAACTCTTAGACAATATAAAGGAGTAGAGATAATACCATGCATCTTATCTGATCATAATGGAATGAAACTGAAAATCAACCATAAAAGAAGGAAGGCAAAAGCATACATCACTTGGAGAATGAACAATAGGTTACTGAATGATCAATGGGTTATAGAAGACATCAAGGAGGAAATTAAAAAATTCTTAGAGATAAATGAAAACACAGACACAACATATCGGGATCTATGGGACACATTGAAAGCAGTTCTAAGAGGAAAATTCATTGCTTGGAGTTCATTCCGTAAAAAAAGAAAAAACCAACAAATAAATGATCTCATACTTCATCTCAAAATCCTTGAAAAAGAAGAGCAAAACAACAGCAAAAGAAGTAGAAGGCAAGAAATAATGAAAATCAGAGCTGAAATTAATGAAATCGAAACAAAAGAAACAATTGAAAAAATTGACAAAACTAAAAGTTGGTTCTTTGAAAAAATAAACAAAATTGACAGACCCTTAGCGATGCTAGCGAAGAGAAGAAGAGAGAGAACTCAAATTACTAGCATATGGGATGAAAAAGGCAATATCACAACAGACACTTCAGAAATACAGAAGATAATCAAAAACTATTTTGAATCCTTATACTCCAATAAATTAGAAGATAGTGAAGGCATAGATAAATTTCTTAAGTCATATGATCTGCCCAGATTGAGTCAGGAGGATATAGAAAACCTAAACAGACCAATATCAATTGAGGAAATAGAAGAAACCATAAAAAGACTACCAACTAAGAAAAGCCCAGGACTGGATGGGTATACAGCAGAATTTTACAAAACTTTTAAAGAAGAACTAATACCAATACTTTTCAAGCTACTTCAGGAAATAGAAAAAGAGGGAGAACTTCCAAATTCATTCTATGAGGCCAACATCACCCTGATACCTAAACCAGACAAAGACACTTCAAAGAAAGAAAACTACAGACCAATATCTCTAATGAACCTAGATGCAAAAATCCTCAATAAAATTCTGGCGAACCAGATACAAAAACATATCAAAAAAATTGCACACCATGATCAAGTAGGATTCATCCCTGGGATGCAAGGCTGGTTCAATATACGGAAATCAATAAATGTTATTCACCACATCAATAGACTTAAAAATAAGAACCATATGATCATCTCGATAGATGTGGAAAAAGCATTCGACAAAGTACAGCATCCCTTTATGTTCAAAACTCTAGAAAAACTAGGGATAACAGGAACATACCTCAATATTGTAAAAGCAATCTATGCTAAGCCTCAGGCTAGCATCATTCTGAATGGAGAAAAACTGAAGGCATTCCCTCTAAAATCTGGAACAAGACAGGGATGCCCTCTCTCTCCACTTCTGTTCAACATAGTTCTCGAAACACTGGCCAGAGCAATTAGACAGACGAAAGAAATTAAAGGCATTAAAATAGGAAAAGAAGAACTTAAATTATCACTATTTGCAGGTGACATGATTCTATACCTAGCAGACCCAAAAGGGTCTACAAAGAAACTATTAGAGCTAATAAATGAATTCAGCAAAGTGGCAGGATATAAAATCAACACACATAAATCAAAGGCATTCCTGTATATCAGTGACAAACCCTCTGAAATGGAAATGAGGACAACCACTCCATTCACAATGTCTTCAAAAAAAATAAAATACTTGGGAATCAACCTAACAAAAGAGGTGAAAGACTTATACAGTGAAAATTACAGAACCCTAAAGAGAGAAATAGAAAAAGATCTTAGAAGATGGAAAAATATACCCTGTTCATGGATAGGCAGAACTAACATCATCAAAATGGCGATATTACCAAAAGTTCTCTATAGGTTTAATGCAATGCCAATCAAAATCCCAACGGCATTTCTTGTAGAAATAGAGAAAGCAATCATGAAATTCATATGGAAAAATAAAAGACCCAGAATAGCAAAAACAATGCTAAGCAGGAAGTGTGAATCAGGAGGTATAGCGATACCAGACTTCAAACTATACTACAGAGCAATAGTAACAAAAACAGCATGGTACTGGTACCAAAACAGGCGGGTGGACCAATGGTACAGAATAGAGGACACAGAAACCAATCCACAAAACTACAACTACCTTATATTTGATAAAGGGGCTAAAAGCATGCAATGGAGGAAGGATAGCATCTTCAACAAATGGTGCTGGGAAAACTGGAAATCCATATGCAACAAAATGAAACTGAATCCCTTTCTCTCGCCATGCACAAAAGTTAATTCAAAATGGATCAAGGAGCTTGATATCAAATCAGAGGCACGCTGTCTGATAGAAGAAAAAGTTGGCTACGATCTACATACTGTGGGGGTAGGGCTCCAAATTCCTCAATAGGACACCCATAGCACAAAAGTTAATAACTAGAATCAATAAATGGGACTTACTCAAACTAAAAAGTTTTTTCTCAGCAAAAGAAACAGTAAGAGAGGTAAATAGGGAGCCTACATCCTGGGAACAAATCTTTACTCCTCACACTTCAGATAGAGCCCTAATATCCAGAGTATACAAAGAACTCAAAAAATTAGACAATAAGAGAACAAACAACCCAATCAACAAATGGGCCAAGGACCTGAACAGACACTTCTCAGAGGAGGACATACATTCAATCAACAAGTACATGAAAAAATGCTCACCATCTCTAGCAGTCAGAGAAATGCAAATCAAAACCACCCTAAGATACCATCTCACTCCAGTAAGATTGGCAGCCATTATGAAGTCAAACAACAACAAGTGCTGGCGAGGATGTGGGGAAAAGGTTACACTAGTACATTGCTGGTGGGACTGCAAATTGGTGCAGCCAATTTGGAAAGCAGTATGGAGATTTCTTGGAAAACTGGGAATGGAGCCACCATTTGACCCAGCTATTCCCCTTCTTGGTCTATTCCCTAAAGACCTAAAAAGAGCATGCTACAGGGACACTGCTACATCGATGTTCATAGCAGCACAATTCACAATAGCAAGACTGTGGAACCAACCTAGATGCCCTTCAATAGACGAATGGATAAAAAAAAAGTGGCATTTATACACAATGGAGTATTACTCTGCATTAAAAAATGACAAAATAATAGAATTTGCAGGGAAATGGATAGCATTAGAGCAGATTATGCGAAGTGAAGCTAGCCAATCCCTAAATAACAAATGCCAAATGTCTTCTTTGATATAAGGAGAGTAACTAAGAACAGAGTAGGGACGAAGAGCATGAGAAGAAGATTAACATTAAACAGGGATGAGAGGTGGGAGGGAAAGGGAGAGAGAAGGGAAATTGCATGGAAATGGAAGGAGACCCTCAGGGTTATACAAAAGTACATACAAGAGGAAGTGAGGGGAAAGGGAAAAATAATACAAGGGGGAGAAATGAATGACAGTAGAGGGGGTAGAGAGAGAAGAGGGGAAAGGAGGGGAGGGGAGGGGGGATAGTAGAGGATAGGAATGGCAGCAGAACTCAACAGACACTAGTATGGCAATATGTAAATCAATGGATGTGTAACTGATGTGATTCTGCAATCTGTATATGGGGTAAAAATGGGAGTTCATAACCCACTTGAATCAAAGTGTGAAATATGATATATCAAGAAACATGTAATGTTTTGAACAACCAACAATAAAAAATTTAAAAAATTTACATCAAAATAAAAAGTTCAAATTAAGTAGAGAAGAAAATGAAAAAATTAAGGATTTGAACAATGTAAAGGGGGCACTATCACATATCCCTCAGAAAAATTATCCAACAAAGGGGAAATCAGGAGTAAAAGGTAATTCATAAAAAGCATATCCAAAAATCCTAGAATGGGAATCATATAAAGTCTATATAGGAAAAAGAGAACAGATAGAGAAGATACAATTATGGAAGAAGAAATAGGGCTAGAGGTGTAGCTCAGAGGCAGAACACCTGCCTAACCTGTGCAAGGCCCTGGTTTCCATCCCCACAACCAAAGAGAGACAGAGACAGAGAGACAGAGAGACTCAGACAGACAGAAGTGCTTCTGAACTAAAAAAGATTTCAGATGGAAAAGACTCTTGAAGTGTCAGGCAAAATTCAGGAAAAAGAAACAAATCTGACCACATCCTAGTGAAATTTCTAAACCCCACAGAGAAAAAGGAAATCTTATAAGTTTCCAGACAGAGATGTGTTTGCCCAAACGAAGAGGCCAAGTTCATATTTCTCATCTGCAAAACTGGACTCTAGATAGAGTGAAACAACATTTGCAGACATTTGGGAGAAAAGACCATCAATCAAGACTATTATTCTGAGCCAAGTTATTATATGTAAAAATGAAAGCCAGACGTCTTTTTAGATATGCAATAGTACAGAAATAATATAAACATGTGCTCTTTCTGAAGAAATTGGTTGGAAAGTACTTCAACCAAAAAAAAAAATTAAATTCAGAGAAAGATCTAAAAATAGTGTAAGCCAAAAAATATGTAAGAAACAGGGTAACTGTGGATTAAACAAAATTTATAGTTAATCTAAATAAATGATGCTACTGTGACTGCAAACTGCCATATAAAGATTAAGAAATGGTTCTTGAGCCATTTTATAAGAAAAGATATAAAAATAACCCCAAACTAAAATATTATGTTACTTTAAGAAAAAAGAAAAACACAGAAATGGGATGGGGAGGAGGGAATGGAATGGTGAAGGAGGTGGGAGAGAAAATGGAAGCAGTGAAAAATTAAATGTTTGAATAGTTTCATTTTAGTCGTAGTGAGCATTGTTATCAACTGATCATCCCAGCAAATTTAAGAAAAGATAAATATCTACATTAGTAGATGGGAAGTAATATAAAAACATGAAAATGCATTTGGCCATGGTGATGCACACCTGCAATCCCAGTGACTCAGGAGGCCAAGGCAGGAGGATTACAAGTTCAAGGCCAGCCTTAGCAATTTAGTGAGGCCCTCAGCAACTTAGCAATTTCTTCTATCAAATAAAAAATAAAAAAAGGACTGAGGATGTGGCTTAGTGTTAAAGTGCCCTGGATTCAAATAATAATAATAATAATAATAATAATAATAATAATAATAATAATGATTTAGAAGTAAAAAACAGAGGGTTGGGGGTATAGATCAGTGGTACAGCACTTGCCTAGCATGCATGAGGCTTGGGTTCTATTCCTAGCACTGCAAATAACTGAATTAAAATAATAAATAATTAAATAAATATTAAGTGCTGGGGATGTAGCTCAGTGGTAGAGCGCCCCTGGGTTCTTTCCCCAATACCACATTAAAGAAGAAGGAGGAGGAGGAGGAGGAGGAGGAGGGAGGAGGTGGAGGGAAGAGAAGGAGGAAGAGGAAGGAGGAGGAGGGAGGAGGAGGTGGAGGGAAGAGGAAGGAGGAGGAGGAAGGAGGAGGAGGAGGAGGAAGGAGGAGGAGGAGGAAGAGGAGGGAGGAGGAAGGAGGAAGAAGAGGGAGGAGGAGGAGGAAGAGCCGCAGACAGACAGACTTGTATGGGGAAGATGACACAAACACACACAGGGAGAGGTGACCTTATGAACAGAGTATGGAATTTGTAAACCTAAAATCACCAAAGACTGCCAGCAAAGGCCAGAAGCT
The DNA here is from genome assembly GCF_021218885.2 of Marmota monax. Classification (NCBI taxonomy): domain Eukaryota; kingdom Metazoa; phylum Chordata; class Mammalia; order Rodentia; family Sciuridae; genus Marmota; species Marmota monax. Next base: position 18,784,706 of record NW_026692194.1, on the reverse strand, counting down.
AGAATAGCCTTAGACCCATCAGAGGGAACATGGTCCTGCTGACAATCTGAGTTTGGACTTCTAGCCTCCAGAACTGTGAAACAATATATTTCCATTATTTAAAATCGCCCAATTTTTGGTATTTTATTATGGCAACCCTAGGAAATTAACATACAGGTGAGCAGGGACACCTAAGTGATCACCTGATAATACAGATTTAAAAGCCACAAACATTAAATGTGACGGAGAAGAACTTTTTGTAAGGATAAATAAGAACTCATCAAGGAAAACATAACATTTTTTATTATCAAACATCAACACAACAAAACATTTATGGCAACAATGCCCCAAAACAGAAGAGTGTGATAAAAGTACTGTCAGATGGAAAAGGGATAATATTTCTCTTTCAGAATAGGGCAGCTTAAATTCACAAACAAACAAAAACACAGGTAAGAAATAAACAGGACTTATTCAAGATAAGCAACAGATTTAATCTTAGACAGACAGGTTGCCAAAAAATTTGCACACTGACACAACTACTTGGAGCTATGAAAAGTCCTGTAACTTCTTTATTTCCTATAACCATTTTATCTTCCTCATAAGGTTTTCCTGGTCAGATGAGTCATAGTTATTAATTAGTGGTGTCTTGTCTCCCTGGAACATGGTGTTTCGCAAGTTCCGATTCTTTCCTTTCCCTATCATTCTCAGGTGAGTGTCTGTTATGTAGCAGGGCACAGGGCTTGGATCTGTGTAGGCTGGACCTGGTGTCACCTTTGGAGACCTCTGGTTTCTGTGATGAAGTCCCTGGTTCCATGAGGTTAGGTGACAGCCACTGCTTAAGTTTGCAGCTGATGGCCTCATGGTCCCCTCTCTTGGCTCAGGCAGGCCCTACTGGTCCTTCTTGGGAGTTGGCAGTGTCACAGTCCTCTTGGGCTGCCCTAACAAACTATCTTAGACTGGGTGGCCCACAATCCACAGAAATTTATTTCTCGCAGCTCTGGAGGAAGCGGCAGATTTCTGTCTTAGGTGATAACTCTTGGCCGTGTCCTCCCAGGGGCAGAAAGGGTGAGAAAGCTCTCTCGGACCCATTTCATTAGTATACTAACCAATTCACGAGGGCTCCACTCTCAATGACCTCCCACGGTCCCCACCTCCTAGTATCATCACCTTAGCATAAGAAATGCAATAAAGGAATTTTAGGGGGACACAGACATTGGGACCATAGCAGGGAGTCAAAGAGTGCACACTCCTCCAGGTCAAGCCAATGTCAGTCCCTTGGCCAAGGCTGTCTACTTGCAGCCTCTGTGGTGGCATCAGCTCAGTCCCCTGTCTGGGATCTCATATTCTGAGGAAACTTCTTAGGCCCTTCGCCACCACATAGGAGGCACGGCACACACAGGGTCTATATCCTGCTTCTTTCCTGCCTACCCTCACCGTGGAACATGCTTATACTGTTACAGTCCAATTCTTCCCCAAATGATGGCACAGAGGCCATGCTTTGCAGCAGACTCCCCAAGAGTTCTCAGTGGAGAGATAGGCACAAGCTCACTCTGATTCCTGCTTTCCTGATGTCCTATTTTTGCAACCATCTTGTCCACCAGCATAAGGATCACCCTCCCAACAGCTTGGTCCTAGCCTAGATTTTAGCCTGAAGAGAGAATACACATCTTTTTCCTTTTCTAACATGGAAGATAAGACCAAGACAGAAAAAAAAAAAATCTCCTAGCAAGGTCTTCACAACTGAGTTCTGTCTACTTTTGGCTTACTTTGGGGATTGAATAATTGATTGATTGTGGATTGAGGATTGAACTCTGGGCCTCACATGCTAGGCAAGTGCTCTACCACTGAGCTTTACCCCCAAACCCCTCTTGGCTTACTTTGCACTCAGTATGAAAATCCATTAGGTCTGGCTTTGGATATGCTAATGAAACATAAGGAATTTAGAAAATCCTTTTCTCTCTGGTCAAAGTCTGACTTCTAAAGAATATCATTTTACATTAGATTCAAAAATCCTATTTTGGTGATGAAAAGCTAGACATAAACTACCATTTTTTCTTCTTTAACTATTCCTGCTTTAACTATCCAAATTCCCATCAAAGGCAATGGACTACTCTGGGGAATGAGAGAAGAATGAAAATGTACAAGAGAAAAGCACATTTATTTAAAGTATAAATGGCATCCCTGTTTATATAGGTTTCCATAAATGGGAAAAGCATATTATTTTCAATTGTTCATGGAATATCCATAAATATGATCATGTATCTTGGCCCAAAGAAACCTTAATAAATTCCAGAACATACAGATTTTCTAAGCCCCATCATCTTCCCACAATTCAATTAAATTAGAAATCAACAGAAGAATAATGAAAATATAACAAAGTAGAAATACAACCACTTCAAAATTAAAGCATGCTTTTCAAAATATCCCCTGAATCAGAGGAAATAAAAGCCAAGATCATAATTTACTTAGACACTAACAAAAGGAAAACAATTTATAGCAAAACTTATGGGGAAAGACTAAAGTTGTAGTCCAAGGAATTTTTTTTTGTTTATACTTTTATTATTTTTCAAAAGAAAATGAAGGGGCTGAGGCTGTAGCTCAGAGGCAGAGCACTTGCCTAGCATGTGTGAGGCACTGGGTTCGATCCTTAACACCACATAAAAATGAAACAAATAAAATAAAGGTATGTTGTCCATCTACAACTACAAAAAAAGAAAAGAAAAAAAAAGAATAAAAACATGCCAGGCTGGGCTCAGTGGCACATGCCTGGGATCCCAGCAATTTGGGAGGCTGAGGTATGAGGATCACAAGTTTAAAGCCAGCCTGGGCAACTTAGCGAGACCATGTCTAAAAAAAAACAAAAACAAAAACATCAAAGAATTGCCAGGACAAATATCTAAGTGAAAGTGAAAGAAAGACCTCAAAGATTATCAATGTCACCTTAAGCTTAGGTTGCTCTTCATAACTGTTGATATTGGCCACAGAAGACAAAAGTCTAAATTCTTTCTGAAGTGTGCATGTAGGCTTTGGGTGTTCACATATTCCAAAGAAAGAACATGCCCTTGACCAGCTGTTAGGAGACAACCTCTAAATCCTTGAAATATCTTGCTTGATAAGAGTTCCTGTTTACCTGGGGTCCTGGACCACACACAATAGCCTATGTTAATAATGTGGTTAATGGTGAAGGGCCTTGACATGGCATATCAGTTTGACCATGGGAGGGTCCCTAATTTGATTCCTCTGTTTATCTAATGCTGGATAACAAATGGATCCAAAATTTAGTGGATTACCACAAAAACAATCAGCATTATCTTGTGCACCTTCTGTGGTCCAGGAATTCAGGAGTGGTTCAGCAGGGGTGGTTCAGGCTCAGGGTCTCATGATATTGCAGTCTGTCAGTGACTGAAGCTGAACTCATCTCAGAGGCTTGTTTGCACTCACATGTTTGGTGCTGGGCTGGGAAGACTCAGACCTCTGGGGACTGCAACCACTGGAATGCTCTATCTCTATGGGTTTTCCATATGGTCTGTTTTGGTCATCTATGATTGTGTAACAAATGATCCCCAAATGTACTGTCCTAAAACAACAACAATTATTTATTATTTTTTGCAAATTCTTTAGGTCAAGGAGTTCAGGAACATCTCAGTATGGGATCTCATAAGGTTGCCATCATGGTGGCTAGTTCTGGGGGCATCCTAAGGCCTGTTCACTCACATATCAGGAATCTGGACTGGGAGGACCTGAACATTTGGAATCTGGAACAGCTGGGGTTCCTTGGGCCTAGCTACCTCTATTTGATCTCTCTACATGGTCTCTCCAACATGGTAGCTTCAAGGTATCTGGACTTCTTCATGGCAACTCAGGGCTCCAGTGATACATATCCCATGAAAGAGAAGTAGACAGAAGTTGTGTGAATGATTATAATACAGTGTGTACTACCCACAGTACCTGGCTCTATTCCACCTCTTCATGGAGAAGTGGCAGGATTCTGGAAGAGCTTAAAGGACTGGAAACACCATTGCAACCATGTGTGGAAAATACTATCTGCCACAGTGACAAAGAGTATCCAAAACAAATTTCTCCAACAAAAGTTTTGAGGCACTAAAAGCATTCCCTTTAAGATTGGGATTTAGGGCCATCCTGCCATCTGCAGACACCCACCTGAACTGGCTCCTGCCCAAGACCCCCTACACCATTCTGTGTGGGGACCAGGTCCAGTGTAGGCCCAGGTCCATCCTTCCACCAACAGACACATGCCAGAGCTCAGGCTTCAGCACAAGACCACCTCCTCCAACCAGCAAACCTCTGCCAGAGCTCAGGCCCGGCCCAGATCGATCTGCATGGGACTCAGGCCCAGAGTAGGTCTGAATTTGCCACAGCCCCCTCCAATCTACTTCCATCTTGGGACACTGCATACATCGCTATAGCCTTCCCCTTGCAGTAGCCTCTACCTTTCAACAACAGACAGGGCCTAGAGCTGCTGCATCTCGGAGCGAGCATCCCAAAGACAGTGTGAGGCCCACATTTTCAGCCCCATCTCTGAAAGACATTGCACCCATCTTGGGGCACCTCCACTGCTATCTCAAGTTACCTCTGCTATCGCTACCACCACCTTTAGTTGCAGTAGCATACATCGAGGGACACCAGCAGGGTCTGGAAGTCCAACATCAAGGTGAGGTACTAATAATCTGCATGGATACTAAAAGATTATAGGGGAGAAACTGTAATATCTCAGATCCACACTGTAAGAAAGGAAGATACATAGACAACATGAAAAAACAAGGGAGAAAAGTGCCCCAAACAAACCAGGATACTACAATAACAGAACCCATGGACAGCACAGTTGATGAAATGTCAGAGAAGGAGTTAAGAATGTTCATAATTAAAATGATCTGTGAATTAAAGAATGACCTAAATTAGCAAATACAGGCAAAAATTGATCACTCCAACAAAGAGATAAGAGAGCAAATAGAGATAGCAAAAGATTATCTCAAGAAAGAGAGACTATGAAAAAAAATCAGAAATCCTTGAGATGAAGGAAATAATATACCAAATAAAAAACTCAATAGAAAACATCACCAACATACTAGATCACTTGGAAGACAGAACATCAGATAATGAAAACAAAGTATACAATCTTGAAAATAAAGTTGACCACAGAGTGAAGATAGTAAGAAACCATGTATAGAGCATCCAAGAATTATGGGATAGCATCAAAAGACCAAATCTAAGAGTTACTGGGATAGAGGAAGGCACAGAGTTTCAAAGTAAAGGAATGCACAATCTCTTTAATGAGGTAATAACAGAAAATTTACCAAGCATGAAGAATGAATTGGAAAATAAAATACAAGAGGCTTACAGGACACCAAATGTACAAAATTTCAACAGATCTACACCAAGGCACATTATGAAAATGCCTAGCATACAGAATAAGAACAGAATCTTAAAGGCCGCAAGAGAGAGAAATCCGATCACATATAGGGGACACCAATTTGCATCTCAGCAGATTTTCTTTTCTTTGTTTAAAAATATTTATTTTTTAGTTGTAGTTGGACACAATACCTTTATTTTATTTATTTTTATGTGGTGCTGAGGATTGAACCCAGGGTCTCTTGCGTGCTAGGTGAGCACTCTACCGCTGAGCCACAACCCCAGCCCTCTCAGCAGATTTTCAACCCAAACCCTGAAAGCCAGGAGATAGTGGAACAACATATACCAAGCCCTGAAAGACAATGGATGCCAACCAAGAATCTTATGTCCAGCAAAATTAAGTTTGATGATGAAATAAAAAACCTTCCATGATAAACAAAAGTTAAAAGAAATTTACAACTAGAAAGCCTGAACTATAGAACATCCTCTGCAAAATATTCCATGAAGAGGAAATGAAAAACAATGATGAAAATCAGCAGAGGGGGGTATTATACTAAAGAAATAACTAATCAAAGGAGAAACCAAGTCAAGTTAAATACCAAAATAAACAAAAATGTCTGGGAATACAAATCATGTCTCAATAACCCTGAATGTTAATGGCCTAAACTAACCAATCAAAAGACACAGACTAGCAGATTGGATTAAAAAAAAAAAAAGAACAACAATATGCTGTGTCCAAGAGACTCATCTCATAGGAAAAGACATTCACAGACTGAGGGTGAAAGGTTGGGAAAAACTATACCACTCTACCACTCACATGGACTGTATAAGCAAGTAGGGGTTTCCATCCTCATATCAAATAAAGTAGACTTCAAGATAAAGTTAATCAAAAGGGATAAACAAGGACACTACATACTGCTCAAGGGAACAATACACCAATAAGACATAACAATTATAAATATATATTCCCCAAACAATGGAGTGTCTACATTCATCAAACAAACTCTTCTCAAGTTCAAGTGTCAAATAGAACACAAAACAATAATTCTGGGTGACTTTAACACACCTCTTTTGCCACTGGATAGATCTTCCAAACAAAAGCTGAACAAAGAAACTATAGAACTCAATAATACAATCAATAACTTAGACTTAACTGACATATGTAGAATATTTCATCCTTCAATGAGCAAATACACATTCTTCTCAGCAGCACATGGATCCTTCTCTAAAATAGACCATATACTATGCCACAAAGCAACTCTTAGCAAATACAAAAAAGTAGAGATACTATCCTTCATTCTATCAGATCATAATAGCATGAAACCAGAAAACAATGATAAAATAAAAATAAAAGCTACTCCAACACCTGGAGACTAAATAATATGCTACTGAATGAACAATGGGTTGCAAAAGACATCGAAGAGGAGATTTAAAAATTCTTAAGGTAAATGAGAACACTGATACAACATATTGAAATCTCTTGAACACTATGAAGGTAGTACTAAGAGGAAAGTTCATTGCAAGGAGTTCATTCCTTAAAAGAAGAAAAAGTCAACAAATAAATGACCTATCATTACATCTCAAAGCCCTAGAAAAAGAACAAACCAACATCAAATTTAGTAGAAAGACAGGAAATAATTAAAAGCAGAGCTGAAATCAATGAAATTGAAACAAAAGAAACAATTGAAAAAATTGACAAAACAAAAAGTTGGTTCTTTGAAAAAATAAATAAAGTTGACAGACCCTTAGCCATACTAATAAAGAGAAGGGGAGAGAAAACTCAAATTACTAACATCTGTGATGAAAAACAAAATATCACAACAGACTTTGTCTGAAATACAGAAGATAATTAGAAATTATTCTGAAAACTTGTACTCCAATAAAATAGAAAACATTGAAGGCTTTGAAAATTTTCTAGAGTCATATGATTTGCCCAAACTGAATCAGGATGATATACACAACTTAAACAGATCAGTTCAAGCAATGTAATAAAAGATGCCATCAGAAGCCTACCAACCAAGAAAAGTCCAGGACCAGATGGATTCTCAGCCGAATTCTACAAGGCCTTTAAAGAAGAATGAATACCAATATTCCTCAAATTATTTCATGAAATAGAAAAAGAGAGAGCTTTCCAAACTCATTCTATGAGGCCAGTATTACCCTGATTCCAAAACCAGGCAAAGACCCATCAAAGAAAGAAAACTTCAGACCAATATCTCTAATGAACATGGATGCAAAAATTCTCAATAAAATTCTGGCAAATTGAATATAAAAACATATCAAAAAGATAGTGCACCACAATCAAGTGGGGTTCATCCCAGGGTAACCAATAAATATAATTCATCACATCAATAGACTTAAAGATAAGAATCATATGATCATCTCAATAGATGTGGAAAAAGCACTCGATAAAATACAGTATTTCTTCATATTCAAAACACTAGAAAAACTAGGAATACTGGGATTATACCTCAACATTGTAAAAGCTATTTATGCTAAACCCCAGGCTAACATCATTTTAAATGGAGAAAAATTGAAAGCATTCCCTCTAAAACCTGGAACAAGACAGGGATACCCTCACTCACCACTTCTATTTAACATAGTTTTTGAAACACTGGCCAGAGCAATCAGACAGACAAAAGAAATTAAAGGGATACAGATAGGAAAAGAAGAACTCAAATTAGCACTATTTGTGATGACATGATTCTATACCTAGAAGACCCAAAATATTCCACCAGAAAACTTCTAGAACTAATAAATTAATTCAGCAAAGTAGCTGGATATAAAATCAACACCCACAAATCAAAGGTATCTCTGTACATCAGTGACAAATCCTCTGAAAGAGAAACGAGGAAAACTACCCCATTTACAATAGCCTCAAAAAAACAAAACAAAACAAAAAACACAAAACTTGGGAATCAACTCAACAAAAGAGGTGAAAGAGTGCTTCAACAAAAACTACAGAATGCTAAAAAAGAAAGAAAGAAAGAAAGAAATTAAAGCAGACCTTAGAATATGGATAGATCTACCTTATTCTTGGATAGGCAGAATTAATATTGTCAAAATGACCATTCTACAAAAAGTACTATACAGATTTAATGCAATTCCAATCAAAATCCCATGGCATTCCTCATAGAAATAGAAAAAAGAAGTCATGGAATTCATCTGAAAAAAATAAGAGACTCAGAATAGCCAAAGCAATCCTTAGCAAGAAGAGTGAAGCAGGTGACATCACAATACCAGACCTTAAACTATACAACAGAGCAATAGTAACAAAAACAGCATGGTACCAGCACCAAAATAGACTTGTAGACCAATGGTACAGAATAGAGGACACAGAGACAAACCCATATAACTACAATTAACTTATATTAGACAAAGGTGCCAAAAACATACATTGGAGAAAAGAGAGACTATTCAACAAATGGTGCTGGCAAAATGGAAATCCATATGTAAAGAAATGAAATTAAACCCCTATCTCTCATCATGCACAAAACTCAATTCAAAGTGGTTAAGGACCTAGGAATTAAACCATAAAACCTGTGTCTAATAGAAGAAAAAGTAGGCCCAAATCTCTATCATGTTGAATTAGGCCCTGACTTCCTTAATAAGACTCCTAAAGTCTTAAAGAATTAAAATCAAGAATCAATAAATGGGATGAATTCAAACTAAAAAGCTTCTTCTGAGCAAAGGAAACAATCAGTGAGGTGAATAGAGAGCCTACATTTTGGGAGCAAATTTTTACCACTTGTACATCAGATAGAGCACTAATCTCTAGGGTATATAAAGAACTCAAAAAGCTAAACACCAAAAAAACAAATAACCCAATCAGTAAATGGGACAAGGAACTGAACAGACTCTTCTTGGAAGAGGATATACAATCAGTCAACAAATATATGAAAAAATGTTCAATGTCTTTAGCAATTAGAGAAATGCAAATCAAAACCACTCTTAAGATTTCATCTCACTCCAGTCAGAATGGCAGCTATTATGAAGACAAACAACAATAAGTGTTGGTAAAGATGTGGGGGGAAAGGCACACTCATACATTGCTGGTGGGACTGAAAACTGGTGAAGACAAATGAAAAGTAGTATGGAGATTCCTTGAAAAACTGGGAATGGAAGCACCATTTGACCCAGCTATCCCACACCTTGGTTTATACCCAAAGGACTTAAAAATAGCATATGACAGGGACACAGCCACATCAATGTTTATAGCAGCACAATTCACAAGAGCTAAACTGTGGAACCAACCTAGATGCCCTTCAGTGGATGAATGGATAAATAAAGTGTGGCATTTATACACAATGGAATTTTACACAGCAATAAAAGAGAATAAAATCATGGCATTTGCAGGTAAATGGATGGCATTGGAGAAGATAATGCTAAGTGAAGTTAGTCAATTCCAAAAAACCAAATGCGGAATGTTTTCTTTAATATAAGGAGGCTGATTCATAATGAGGTTGGGGGGCAGAGCATAGAAAGATTAGATAGAGCAAAGGGGAGGAAGAGGAAGGGAGTGAGCATGGGGGTAGGAAAGACAGTGGAATGAGATGGACATCATGACCCTAAGTACATGTATGTAGTCACGAATGGTGTGGATATACTTTGTATACAACCAGAGATATGAAAAACTGTGCTCCATATGTGTAATATGAATTGTAATGCATTCTGCTGTCATACATAACAAATTAGACACACACACACACACAAAAAACAAATTAGAATAAAAGAAAAGATTAGAGATTTAAAAACAAAAAGATTGGGGATTAAATAAAGATGCTCATTTTCACTACTTTTATTGAGTATTGTACTGGAGTTCTACACAGTGAAAGAAGAAAAAATAAATAAATACAAGATATAAGAGGGCTGGGGATATAGCTCAGTTAGCTGGTACAATGCTTTCCCCACATGCACAAGGCCCTGGGCTCAATCTTCAGCACCAAAAAATAAAAAAGAAAAATAAAAGATGTAAGAGTTGAAAAGGAAGAAAAAAATGCTTAAAGTAATTTGCAAATAATATTGTTGTATAGTAGAGAATCCAAAGGAACATTCTGATAAATTATTATAATTAATAAAAGAATTTAGCAAAATTGCAGAATATAACAATATATGAAATTGGCAATTAGAATAAAAATATAAGGCCTGGTGCTGTGGCACACACCTATAATCCCAGCAGTTCAGAAGGCTGAGGCAGGAGGATTCTGAGTTCATATCCAGCCTCTGCAAAAGTAAGATGCTAAGCAACTCAGTGAGACCCTGTCTCTAAATAAAATACAAAAATAGGGCTGGGGATGTGGCTCAGTGGTTGAGTGCTCCTGAGTTCAAGCCCCAGTATCCCCCTCAAAAGAGAATAAAAATATAGTTAAGCTGGTAAAATAAAGAAGGGCAAGAGAGAAAAAGACTCATGTACTAGCAAAGAAATAGATTGTTCTTGGAAAATAAAATATAACTAAACATTATTGGTGGATGAGTCAAGTACTTGAAATGAATAGAGAAAACCAACTTAGGCTTTTATGGAAATTTAATGAATAATGAAGATGGCATTTCACATCAAGGAGAGAAAATGCATTCTTTAATAGGTAATATTCGTATGAATGGCTTAATGTTTCATAAAATGTAAAGTTAAGTCAATTACTCATTCTTTGCATGAAATAAAGTCCAGAGGATCTAAAATATAAATTACAAATTAATAAACAAGCAATAAGAGCACCAATGAAACAAAATTAAAGGAAATATATCATTTGCAAAAGCTTCAAGAGTATAAAACATGAATAAATCTTAGGCAAAAATATGAAGACCTCTACCCAGGAAAATAAAAAGCATGACTTAAAAAAAAAATTAAAGAAGATTGAAATAGTCAAGTTTATGAACTGGTAGGTTAAAGATGCCATTCTTTCTAACTCAATCTATAGATGAAATGTAAATCAATCCAAGATCTCAACAGGCTTTTACAGAAATCAACAAAAGTATGTGGAAAGGCCCACGTTCAAGAATAGTCAAGTCCCTCATTAACAAAGTGGGTAAACTGGACTTAGCAGCAGTCAAGACTTACTACAAAACTGTAATAAGGTGATTGGATTTTGGAAGAGGGGGAAAGAAATGGAAGATAATGGAAAGCCCAGAAACAGATCCCCACACAAATGAAAACTGGGTTTGTGAACAAAGCAGGGATAAAAATCATTGTAGAAAGAACCCCAATTTTTCAGTATACAATCCTGGAACATGGTGTCAGAAAAAAAATAAAATAAGAAACGTTGTAAATTACAGTTTCTCCTTTTAGGTATAGAGGATTATGTACTCCTACCCATTGTCATGTAATTTGTAGTGCCTCTCTTCCATGGTTTGGATGCTGTTGGCCCCCAAAGGATTCGTGTATTAGAAACTTGGTTCCCACATGACAGCGGTGGAACTTTAAGATGTGGGGCCCAGTAGAGGGTAATTAGATTATGGGAACTCCACTCTCAGGAATGAATTAGTGCTGTCTTCAGGGACTCTTTTAATTCATGTGCAAATGGGTTGTTATAAAATGAAATTGGCTGTCTTGGTTTTCATCTGGCTTACAGTCTCAACAGTGTCATCTCTTCTACCTGCACTTCTGCCATTGTGATGCCAATCTCCATGAGGTCCTCACTAAAGCCAAGCAGATATGCTTTTTTGAATCTCCAGAACTCTGAACTAAATACACTTCTATTTTTTCAAAAGTACCCAGCCTCTGGTATTTTTGTGTGTGTGTGTGTGTGTATGTGTGTGAGTTTAGGTGGGGGTGGGGGATTACTGGGGATTGAACTCAGGAGCACTGGACCACTGAGCCACATCCCCAGCCCTATTTTGTATTTTATTTAGAGACAGGGTCTCACTGAGTTGCTTAGTGCCTTGCTAAATTGCTATGGCTGACTTTGAACTCGAGATCCTCCTGCCTCAGTGGTATTTTCTTACTGTAACTAAAACAGATCAAGACATATGGGAGGAATGTATGTTTCCATCCAGTTGAGTCTGACTTAAACACTGTCCTATGCCATGTCAGAAGAGATTATTTATTTGTTTGTTTGTTTTGTACTGGGGATTAAACCCAGGGGATTTTTATCACTGAGTTACATCCCAACCCCCACCCCTTTTTTTTTTAATTTTAAGACAGGGTCTCACTTAGTTGCTAAAGTTGGCCTTGAAATTGCAATTTTCCTGCCCAACTTGCTGGGATTTCAGATATGTACCACCATGAAAAGTCATTGTGAGGGGCTGATAGCAAAGCTCTCAGATGTAGAGCTCACCCTCTGTATGCACACACAAGGCTTGGGTTCAATCCCCAGCCCTGGGCCGGGGTGGGGGCAACGAGAGAGAGAGAGAGAGAGAGAGAGAGAGAGAAAAGAAGAAGAAGAAGAAGAAGAAGGAGGAGGAGGAGGAGGAGGAGGAGGAGGAGGAGGAGGAGGAGGAGGAGGAGAAGAAGAAGAAGAAGAAGAGAAGAGAAAGAGGGAAAAAAAAAGAAAGGCATTGTTTAGCATAGCAGAATACTGTTCCTGCCTTCCACCACAAAATTCCATAAAGGAATTTTTCTTTCAGCCTAGGTCCCCAAATGAGAATACATGTGAGCATCCTGGAATGGAAACACACCTAGGATAAAGTTAAAGCAGCAAACTTTGCTGATACTGATATAGACAGTAAAGAATGAATGTTGGTGCAATCCATGAAAATTTGTGGGGGGAGAGAGGTTTGTTTATTACTATAGCAAACCTGACAAATAAAGACATCTATCCACCTTACATAAAAATAAATTGCAGGTGTATTAAACATGTAAATGTGACAGCAAAAATAAAGATTTTAGAAGATGATATAGGGAGTATGTCTTCCTGAACTTGGAAGAATTTTGAAAATCTTGATTTTGTTTGTAGTCTTCTTGTTTTTAATACTTCTTGTTTTAGATTTTGTCTCAAAATAAAAGAATAAAAAGGAATGTAGCTCATGGGAAAGTGCACCTGGTTTCAGCCCCCAATACTAAAATTAATTAATCAGTCAGCCTTTTATGCAGCCAGTGTGTGTTTAGTTGTCCTGCGTATTTGTTGCTTAATGCTTTTCTTTCTCGAATCTCACACCTGCCAGATGGGAATCACTTTCTTTTTCCTTGAAATGTATCTTTTAGGATTTCCTTTCCTAAGACCCTTATGATGGCAATTTTTTTCCCTTTTGGTGTATCTGAAAATATATATATTCCTCCATTATTATTAAAAAGGTTAATTTTTTTCTGAACATAAACTTCTAAGTTGCAATTATTTTCTTTCAGGACATTGAAGATACAATTTCATTGTGTTCTCACTTCCAGTGTTGTGGATGAGAAGGGCACCCTCAGCCTTACTGTCACTCCTTTGACCGGAATCTTACTTTTCTGAATGCTTCATGATTTTACCTTTAAGTGTTCTTTTACTTCACTATGCTGTGGATATCTTTGTGATTTTCACGCTCAGGGTTTATTAATTTCTTGAACTTGTGCACTGGGGTCTTTCACCAGTTCCAAGAATCTTCAGGCATTATCTCGTCAATCTTACTTCTGTTCCACTTTTTCTCCTTTTCCTTGTCTGAATTAGCCAGTGTTCTCCAAAGAAACAGAATCAAGAGGATATGCACATACGGGTATTATTTATTTATTTTAAGCAAATTGCCCATGTGATTGTGGAAATGGCAAGTCCAGCATCTGTGAGGTAGGCTGGCAGACTAGAGATCTAGGGAAGAGTGGCCATTCAAGTCCAAAGTCAGTCTTAACAAAATCCCATCTTGCTTTTTGAGGTTGATATTTTTCTATTCAAGCCTTCAACTGACTGGAAGGGATCCACCCATGTCATGGACTGTAATCTGCTTTACTCAAAGTCTACTGATTTAAATGTTAATCCCATCTAAGAAATGTTTTCACGGAAACATCTAAAATAACGTTTGACTGAATATCTAGTACCAAGATCTAACCACATCAACAATTAAAATTTACCATTTCAAAGATTGGGGTTGTAGTTCTGTGGTAGAGTGGTCATCTAGCAAGTATGAGGCACTGGGTTTGACCCTCAGCACCATATAAAAATAAATAAATAAAAGGTATTGTACCCATTTACAACTAAAAAAAATATTTTAAAAAAATCTACCATTTCATTGTGAAACTAATTAGGTATGTTTTAGACCTTCTTACTCTATCTCATTCCACATCTCTTTCTCTTATATATTTTTCATGTCTTTATTTCTTTACGCAAAATTTTAGATAATTTTTGTCACTCATTCTCTATTTGTATCTAATTTCTTGTTAATCCCATTCATTGATTTGTAATTTAAGCTGCCAAATTTCCTTTCTATAACATTTATTTGTTTCTTTTTCTAACATACTTGGGCACTCTGTAGGTTATTGTTCTTTACTCATTTTATTCTTCTTTCTTTCTTTCTTTCTCTCTCTCTCTCTTTTTTTTTTTTTTTTTTTTTTTGTACCAGGGATTGAACCCTGGGGGTTCAATCTTAATCACTGAGCCACATCTCCAGCCCTTTTTAAAAATTTTTAATTTTGAGACAGGGTCTCGTTTAGTTACTTAGGGCTTCACAAAGTTTCTGAGGATGGTCTCGAATTTGTAATCCTCCCGCCTCAGCTTCCCGAGCCCCTGGGATTACAGGTGTGCACCACTACATCCAGCTTCTGCCTTTCTTTAATTTTCACATTCTGTTACTCCTAATTCCTATATTTGAAGTTTTTTTTATTATCTGATGTGTTAATTATAGTTGTTTCTGGCTTTTGGTTGTGGTATCTTGTTTTCTTTTGTATTTTGTGTTTTTGATTATTTGTGCTATTTTTTATTTATTTATTTTGGTACTACAAATTGAACCCAGGAGTGTTTTACCACTATAATACATCTCCAGACCATTTTTTTTTTTAAATTTGAGACAGGGTCTTGCTAAATTGCTGAGGCTGCCCTCAATTTGTAATCCTCTTCCCTCAGTCTCTCCAGGTGCTGGGATAATAGATGAGTGCCAGTTTACAACATTGTATTTTATGTGATTTTATCTAAGGGGAATTTTTTGAGGCCTGTAATAAAGGTAGGCTTTCTTCTATCTGGTACTTGAGGATATTTTATGTCCAAGAACACTTTAAAATTGGCTAGGCATAGTAGTGCATGACTGTAATCCCGGTGACTTGGGAGGCTGAGGCAGGAAGATTGCAAGTTCAAAGCCATCCTCAGCAACTTAACAAGGTCCTAAGCAACTTAGCAAGACTCTGTATCAAAAAAGAAAAAGGGCTGGGGATATGGCTCAGTGATTAAAAAAACAAGGCTCTTAGCTTGACCATCCAGAATAATATACAGTCAGGCTATAAGCCCACATGTTTGGTTACATTTCTCAGGAAAGAGAAATGTTTTCCTTTTCTACTCAGGAGGGAGTTTTGGGGAAGAGAATTAATTCTCTGTGAAGTCTCCTGTGGTAAGGGTAGGGAGAATGAGCACCTTGCTTATCCATCCTTATAAGTAGGTCTAACTTCATTAGATCTCCTAACACATGCCTCTCCTGTTCCACTTAGCTTTTGGCCTGTTTACTCCTTACTTTCTTGCTAACTCACTAATGCAGCATAAAGATTGTTTTAAATTGTATCATGTTTTATATTTATTCACATGAGGGTTGGCCAGGTTACCTAATCGGTGGCTCTGCTGGAAACAGACATCTTTTCTGTTGTAATGTGAACCTTAATGATTGAACTACAACTTTTCTGATTTTGAAGCAAATCTTTATTAGATTTCCAGGTCTTTCCTGCTTCTGACTTGGGAGACAATCTGTTTTTTAAGCCAACTTCTTCAGAACTCCAATCTAATATGGGTTTTCTTTAGATTAATTCTCAAAGAGTGATTTCATTTCCAGGTCCCCCCAGGTTCTGTCTGTGAGGGGCATCCAAGAGCAAAGCCCAGTTATAAGTTATTTATATATCGACTGTTCTTGATTGCACTTTCGTACATCTTTTTTGTTACTTGACATTACACATTATTGTTGAAACTGAGAAATCGTGGCTTTTCAAATATGCAGAAGCAACTAAGGTGTAGGTGGTTAACTGAATAAACAGAAAACATCCTTCCTGGGATGTGGCTCAGTGGTAAAGCATCCCTGGGATCAACCCCCAGTATTGCAAAAAAAGATGAAGAAACAAAAAAGAAAACATAGGTCCTTGATATCTATCAAGAAGCTTGAAGTTATAATTTTTTTTGTGTGAATAGCCAAATTTCTAAATACCACTACAAGCTATCAGTTCAACCTACCTTACATAGTTACTGAAGTAACATCAACTCTGAATATGGTCTGAAACTGCAAAATCCAGAACAAGCTGATTGTTATAAATTAGTTGCTGCTCTTGGAAAGTGCACTGAATAGAGAAAAATGAGAAGTCACAGACCAGAGTGTCCTCCTGACTTTTGGGTGATTATCTAGTAGCAGAGTTGGGAGAAGTACAAAAGGTAATTATTTTAATTACTTTTTTTTAAAATTTTGATTCTGGGAATTGAATCCAGGGGTGCTCTACCATCCCTTTTTATTTTTTATTTTGAGACAGAGTCTTGCTAAGTTGCTGAGGCTGGCCTCAAAATTGGGATCCTTCTGCCTCACCTCCTAAGTGGGACTACAGATGTGCATCACAATGCCTGACTTTAATTCTTTTTTATTTATTTTTTGTAATGCTGGGGTTCAGACTCATAGTCTTGGAAGTGCTCTGCCACTAAGCAGTACCCCAGCTTCCAGAAAAGGCATGGTTTAGAGAGACAGAACATCAAAGCAAGAAGCAAAGGACAGTCCCCCAACACACATACTACATGACTTCTAAATGTTGTAAATGCTTCTTAAAGAACAACTGATAGACAAATGTCTTTTGTTTCCTTTGAAACTCTATCCATTTCCTGGCACAAAGATAAAACTAAAGGTAAGTTTTCAAACAAAGTCATTGTCTTTGAACAATTACATTAAATTAATATTATTTGTGTGCACGTGGGCACGCCTCCTGTATGAGTTTCTTCCCGCATGAATTTCTTTGGCTTGAGAGGAAGGTCACCTGAAGCTGCTCCCACTCAGCATCACATCATGCAGATTGTTGAGGCTGTTTTTACTTCTAGTGCCTTGACTGCAGCAGCAGAAACCACACCACCTCATGCTTCACACTGTATCTGTGTCAACCTTTCCCTAGGTCCCATTTCTGTGAAAGGCAATATTTTTCCAGTGCATTTCCTTGAGGCTTTTGGCAGATCACTGAAGTTTTATTTCTCACTTGAGAGGTAGCTGTGCCCTGACCCAAGAAATTGCTAAGAGAGTTTTATAAATATTTTTTCTCTTTTCTTTTTGTTTTTGTGTCTTTAGAGAATATGTGGGAGACTTGTCACATTATTAACCACAAACACACAAGAATTTGACAATGGACTCTACCCCTAAGTTATTTTCTGGATAAGAACAATCATTTTCTTAGATTTATCACCTTTGCCTCATCAACTTTGGGACTACATGGTGGCTTTCTTTGTAAGGTTGTTTTCACAAAACAAAAGAGAATCTTTACACCTCCTGGGATTTACTGTATGTGCCATTAATGGGCAGCAGCAAGACCACACTGAGGGGAGGCTGCTGGGTGGTTGGCTGGGCACACCTCCTAGATCACCATAGTGACTGGAGCACCCCAAACACCTGACAATTTATTCACATTTGTGCTCTCATCCCAGCTACTTTGGAGGCTGAGGGAGGAGGATTGCAAGTTCAAGTGCAGCAGGGGCAATTTAGCAAGACCCTGTCTTAAAATGAAAAGGGATGGGGATATAGCTCGGTAGAGTGTACCTGGGTTCAACCCCCAGTCCCCAAAATACAAACAAAACAAATTTGTATTTCCAAATTCTTCCCATAATGACACTATAATATCACCCAAGGATAGTCAAACCAGAAAGCACTGTGTAAATGCCAGTAGCCAGGTACAGCCAAATGTACGGAGTTTACTTCTAATTCCACGAGCCTTGGAGTAACTGGATCTCAGAGTTAGCATAATTCAGCATATTTCATTTCCTTCTGTTAAAGTCTATGGAGAGCAGATTTTATATTTGCTCTCGGAAAGAAATTAGAGACTTAATTCATTGAAAGTTATCTGACATCAAATATCAAGATGAACCATGAGAATTGATAATTTGCTGCCCAGACCTTTGCATTCATTGGCTTTCCTTCTCCTCAGAGCAATAATTCTGAATAGAAAAGCATCCATCAAATATCTCTGATGCCAGATTTTATGGTTGCTTTTAAAATAAGCTTTCTGTGTTTTCCTTCTTCTGAACAGCTCTCTCCATTGATGGACTCTGTTTCCTTCTAAAGATCAGAGAAAAAGAGTTTGATATGAATTGTAAAATCACCATATATATGACATCTTTGGGGAAATTTGGGGGGTATATAGAGTTATTCAGGCCCTGGTCTTCCAAGTCTTTTGTTTTTATTTGTATTCTCTGTGACAGATTCTATTCCCTATAACTTCACTTCTAGAGATGTGGCAAAGAGAAATGTTCACCAGCATTGTTATTCTGTTTGCTAGGTCTGCTGCAAAGAAAAGATCTTGCCCAATAGCATGAATTATAGGCTCTAGAATATAGTGACTCTGGGATACAATGAAGATCCCTGGGTACAAAGAAAATTAGTTTCAATGTGTACAATGTTATCCTTGTGTTTCACCCTTCAGATAACAGATTTATGAAAATTAATGAAAAGTCAACACTCAACAAACACCCACAAAGCCAGGCACAGTGGTGCATGCCTGTAATCCTAGTGACTCAGGAGACTGTGGCAGGAGGATTGCAAGTTTGAGGCCAGCCTCAGCAACTTAACAAGGCCCTGTCTTAAAATAAGAAATCAAAAGAGCTGGGGATATATTTCAGTGGTAAAGCATCCCTGAGTTCAATCCCTAGTACCAAAACAAAAACAAAAACAAAAAACAAAAAATCTACCAAAGGTGTTTCTACTATTTCAAGAAAAACTAATTCATCTTAAAAAAAAAAAAGTACAGATTAAAACACACTGCCATTATATATAACAAATTAGAATCTAAATAAATAAATAGAAATACATATACATACATATTTGTGTTCATATATGTGATTATACATGATTATAAAACATATATACACATGTGTTTTATGTGTATATACATATGTATATTGTACACATATTTATGTTTTGTAATTAATCCAAAGATAATTCAAGCTGTGGTAAAGTACACTAGATTCCTATGAACAAAAACACTGTACTAATTCAGGCGATAGCACATAATTCCTAAATCTTTACAACAAAGGTTTGTGTTGTGTTCTTTCTACACATCTACTCCGGGTTGGTGGGGTAGTAGGGAGCTCTGCTTCACATTGTTCTCAGAGACCCACTGTTATGGGGACTCTACCTCCTGAATATTGTGGGTTTCTGTGGTCAGGAGAAGGGAGATAAATGATCATGCACCAGCTCTTAAATGCTTTTTCTTTCAGTCCCTTTCTATTTATCATCAGTAAGTCAAAGATAGAAAGTGTTGGTAGAATATGTGCACCTCAAGATGTAAATTAGAAATATAAGAGCTTTTGTAGCTTTTGCTGTTCTGGTTAATAATAAAATACATATGCATGTACAAACTATGAAATACAAGTTGTATAATTTTAGCTATTCTGCATATGAGTTAAATGTTCACATATTTGCATTTGAAACTGGTATTGCACTATTTAAAGATGAGTGGGGTCAGGTACCGTGGCAGATGCCTTATAATCCCAGCTGCTCAGGAAGCTGAGACCAGAGCATCACAAGTTCCAGGCCAGCCTCAACAACTTAGTGAAATCCTGTCTCAAAATAAAAAATGAAAAGAGAACATAGCTCAGTGGTAGAGTTCCCCTGAGTTCAATCCCCAGTATGGGGGGGAAAAAAAAAAGAAAAGAAAAGAAAGAAAGAGAAAAAGGAAAGAAAAAACAAAACTGAATGGTAAATTTTATGTTAATACTCTAAAATTTTACTTTCTCTTTATTTAGAATGCAAATAAAAATACCAAAACAAATTGAGAGAAAGGTCACAAAAGAAAGGAAGATTTCTATTTTTTAGTTCTTTTTTTTTTTTTGGTACTAGGGATTAAACTCAGGGACACTCAACCACTGAGCCACATCCCTAGCCCTATTTTGTATTTTATTTAGAGACAGGGACTCTCTGAGCTGCTTAGCATCTCGCCATTGCTGAGGCTGGCTTTATACTCAAAATCCTCCTGCCTCAGTTTATCTAGCTGCTGGGATTACAGGTGTATGCCACCGCAACCGGCTATTTTTTAGTTCTTTTCATTGTATTTTTAAAAGTGCTTTATGGACAAGGGCCCCTACATTTTTATTTTGCCCGGGGCCCTGCAAGTTATGTGGCTGACCCTGCCCACTCCCAAGTTCCAGAGATGCAATGTAACAGACGACTCATTTGAGGTATGAAGTGAGCTCAGAGGGACCTTCGAGGTCATCAAATCCAGGGATTTTTTTCAAATCCCTTTTTAGTAGCATAATCCATTTGTCAGGGTGAAAGTCCAAAGTGTAAAAAGACCAATGCAGATTGGGTTGGAGGGGAGGGGTGGAAAGTTTGAGCTGGTCCACCTGTCAACTCTTTCCCTACACTGAGGGCCTCTGTGAAACTCTGAGGGTGCCCATTGAGGCTGCAAATACTGATTTGTACCTAGCAGTTTGACAGAATATGTTTGATTCATTGCAGGGAAACTCAGAGAGAACCTAACCATAGTCGTGACCTGTACCCAGCAGCAATAGGCAGTGATTGCAGGATGAAGGAAATTTCCTGGAAGGCAAGCCATTTCTAGGCACAGGCTTCTTTTAACTTTAGGTATTGAAAGATCCCTTTGACCAAAAACCTCTCTCTTCTGGGTTTACCAGAATAATCAATCTTACAGTTCTTTTCTTTTAATGTTGAGGATGTGAATCATAACAAGACACAGGACTACTCTTTCAGGGATTTTGTTTTGTTTTGTTTAAGTACTGGGAAATGAACTCAGGGGCTCTTTACCACTGAGCTATATCCCCAATTCTTTTTTATTTTTTTATTTTGAGATAGAGTCTTGCTAAGTTGCTAAATTGAACTTGGAATCAAGGATCATTTCTATATTTCGTTACTAGACAAGTTTATCTGATTGTGTAGTGTATTGAAAGTGTCATTCTCTGAAGTCTCAAAAAAAAAAAAAAGGCGTGGTGGCACATGCTTTGGGAGGCTGAAGCAAGAGGATCATAGGTTCAAAGTCAGTCTCAGCAATTTAGCAAGACCCTAAGCAACTTAGGGAAACCCTGTCTCAAAATAAAGTATAAAAAGGGTTGGGAATGTGGCTCCGTGTTTAAGTACCCCTGATTCAATCCCCGGTACCAAATTAAAACAAGACTCTTTTGTTAAAGTCTTTATTTTTGTTCAATATAATAAAATAGGATCTGAACATGTCTTACAATGGGCATGCACCTCTGTCCTGGCTAGAAGCCTGGCTCTGTAGGTTCAGTGGCTTCTGCTTCCATACCAGTCCCCTTTGCCCAGGGCTCAGCCTCCCACACAACAACCCCTTCCCGCTTTCAGACCTTGCTCTCTCCTCACGGTCAGCCAGCAACAGCCTTTGTTCTCTGGTCCCTGCAACATCTAACCTTTGATCTCTTGACCTCATCTTATTCTGAAAGTTTTCACTCCCCACGCCCCTCTCTTGTTGCCATTAAAGGCACTTTGCAGCAAAGTCTCTACAATTTCTTAGGAATTTTACAAAGGCAGGAGAGGCCCGTCTGAACAGCAGCTCTTGCTCTCCACACTCTTTTCTCTCTACAGTTTCCTTTGTCAGTTCTCTTTTCTTTTGGAAATCTCTTGAACACTCTAGTCTGAGAGCAATGGTCGCTCCCATTCTCTTTGCTCTTATGGGTATCTTTCTTTTCATAACAACACATTGGATTCGGTGGGGTTTCAGGAAGCACAAGAAGTAAAATTGGTTACTTATTCCACCATAAGGATTTTCAGGGCCTGGGATATAGCTCAGTGATACAGTGCTTGCCCAACTCATGGGAGGACCTGGGTTCTGTCCCTAGTACTACAGCAACATCAAAAGAGGGATTTTCATTAGTTAAAAGTATTTCTTTGCTCTGCAAAAGATTTGCAGGCAGGATGCTTTGTAGGCAATCCTCTCCATATACATATAACATATTTGCTTAGCACGTGTGAGGCCCTGGGTTTGATCCCCAGCACTGGAAAAAAGAAGAAGGAGAAGGAGAAGAACCACTTGACAAATACAACAAAGAATAAGGAGCTATGACAAAGTGGGTTAATTTAAAGTATTAGAACATACCTTCCATTAAACATTCATTAATAATGAAGAAATATATCTCTGAAATTTTAATATAGTTTGTTAAGCACAGTGCCTTGTGCCTAGTAGGTGCCCAATAAATATTTGTTTTAACCAATTTGTACCGAAGAAAGATTATTTAGTCTATTTCAAACCTTTAAGGATTACAATAGCTAAGCTGTGGAGCCAACCTAGATGCCCTTCAGTGGATGAATGGATAAAAAAAAATGTGGCATATATACACAATGGAATTTTACTCAGCAATAAAAGAGAATAAAATCTTGGCATTTGCAGGTAAATGGATGGCGTTGGAGAAGGTAATGCTAAGTGAAGTTAGCCAATCCCCAAAAAACAAATGCTGAATGTTTTCTCTGATATAAGGAGACTGACTCATAGTGGGGTAGGGATGGGGAGCATGGGAGAAATAGGGCAGAGGGGTAGGAGGGAAAGGGAGGAGCAAAGGATTAGCAAGGGTGGTGGAATGTGATAGACATCATTATCCAAAGTACATGTAAGAAGACTCGAATTGGGTGTCAACTTACTTTATATACAACCAGAGATATGAAAAATTGTGCTGTATATGTGTAATGAGAATTGTAATGCATTCTGCTATCATTTATTTTTTTAAAAAATCAATAAAAAATAAAATAAAATAAAAAATAAAACCTTTAAGGAATTTGCCATAACGTCCACTCCATGGGCAAAGTGCCCTGGTACTGTGATGGGTGGCAGCATTCAGAACCTGGTAGCCCCCAAGTTTGACACCTGGGCATGCTACCTACTTGAGATCAGAAATGTCTCAGAAGCAAGTTTTGTCTGATTTCTCCTGCCCTCCTATTGGAGCAAGGAGTTAGAGAGGCTGCCTTTGCTGAAAGCTGTGACTCTACCCAGACCTGCCCTTGCCCCATGGGTAACTGAAAGCAGAATGAAGCTTGGCATCTCTGCCTTCATTTGGTAACTGTCTCTTTTATTGCACTAAACTTTGGGTCAGCTTCCTGCTCAGCCCTGCACAGAGGCATGCTAATCCTTTCAGAAGTGTTCATCTCAAACTACTACTGTGAGGTCTGTGAGCCCTAAATTTACCTAACTACATCATCCCCCTTCAAGACTGGGTCCGGATTTGCAGGGAGATTTACAGCATCTTGTTTCAGGTCCCTGACGTGGTGCCTGCAATTCTCCAGTCCTTGTCCTCCAGCTTCCCTTCCTTCCTCTCTCCGGGCCAGAACGGGGAGGCAGGCCCACCACCCCAGGGTCAGACTGCTCCCCTAAGCAGGAGCACTCATCTCATGGAACTGGACTGCCCCCTTCCTGTTGGTAAAGATGGCGCCCGGAGCGCTTCTCTTCTGGGAGCTCAGGTCCACGACGCACTGAATGGCGCAGGAACCATCACCTCCAATCCCTGTGAATGGAGTGAACTTTGAATGGCGCACCTCCAATCCCTGAAGTGGCACGAACTCTTGGCCAATGAAGAAGTAACAGCCTATTGGCCTTGCTCCTCCTCATCCTGCGTTAAGCCCACAAACATCAACACCCTGTTCGTGCTCCGTCTCTTACTCTCCCCCCTCCCTCTTACTCTCCCCCTCTCCCACTTACTCTTCCTCTCTCCTCTCTCCCTCTCACCCTCTCCTCTCTCTTCTCCTCTCTCTCTCTCTCTCTCTCTCTCTCTCTCTCTCTCTCTCTCTCTCTCTCTCCCACCCTTCTCTTCTGTGACTGGCCTCTCCCCCCACCCCCTTCTCTTCTGTGACTGGCCGTTATTGTCCTCCTAATAAAATCTTGGACAGGTAAAAAGTTGTTTTGGCTTGTTGAGTTTAGGGAGCTTTTCCACTGTTCCTACACTTCCAGGATCACAGGACTCCTGCATTAACATCCTGAGCAACAAGTGCAAAAAACATCCTGAGCAACAAGTGATAAAGACTTCTCCAGAACCACCTCACAGCACCAGAACTGAGGCAATGGTCAACCAGACCACAGTTAGACCAAGACTGCAGCTCTTGTCAGCATCCTGAAGACAGGCCTGAGGTGCTGGATCTCACTTTGCCTTTTCAATATGGCCATATCCATTAAAGTTCTTTTCCTGCTCTTCACCATTATCCTTTCTGCTTGGGTTTTGGGGAATGTGGCCAGACCTGGTTTGTTGGGACTCTCAGAATCTCTGACCTAAGGTGCTGATAACACTGTCTTCCCAGTAGAAAGGCACAGAAAACAGTGTTTCTCTTCCCTGGGGCAGGTCCTAAAAACTAGACCCCATTGCCCTCCAAAGCAAGTCATCCAACCTGGAACAGTCACCACCCCTCCTTTTTTGAAGACTTTCATTCCAGAAGGGTCCTGCTCCATGCCTCGGAGGCAGGAAAGCTACACAGAATCCAGACAGGTCTTGCTGGGTTTCCCCTCTGTCACCCTTAGGGCCTCCCCTTAATGTTCAGTCACTTCTGCTCGGCTCTTCAATCTTCAGCAAACCTAAGCATAAAAATAGACCATTTTTCTCTGGATCTTTAGGTCTTCATTTTTGGAACTTCCTGTATCCCATAAAGCTTTGATTCTACTTATTATACTCTTCTCTTGTTACCCTGGCTTTTGTTACAGGAGCCTTGGCCCTGACCCTCAAGACGGTGAGGAGAGGTGCCCACCCTTCTGCCTGACAGGAGTGTAGGAAGACAGCAAGGGTTCTCCCTCACGCGGGCTTTTATTCCCTCCTCTGTCACCACAATAAAAGGACAGTCAAGCCCTCTGTGTTGATCACGATTTTTTGCTGTTATATAGGTTTTTTTTTCAAAAATACTGATACACTTAAAAGATCTTTGTTTTGGAAGAATGAATGTTCCCACAGCACACGCAGCTTCTGTGGGACTTGTCCCTTTGCAGGGCAGCTTCTTTCCTTCCTTTTGCAGTGCTGGGAATTGAACCCAGAACTACCACAGAACTCTGACCCACCATCCCCCCTTTTTTTTTTGAGGGGAGGTACCAGGGATTGAACTCAGGGGCACTCGACCACTGAGCCACATCCCCAGCCTATTTTGTATTTTATTTAGAGACAGGGTCTCACTAAGTTGCTTAGTGCCTTGCCATTGCTGAGGCTGGCTTTGAACTCACGATCCTCCTGCTTCAGACTCCCGAGCTGCTGGGATTACAGGCGTACACCACTGTGCCTGGCCTACCCCATTTTTAAAAGAAGTTTTTTATTTGTTGTTACTTTTGTTTTTTTGAGACAGAGTCTCACTTAATTGCCCAGGTCAACCCAAACTTGCAATCCTCCTGCCTCAGCCTCCAGGGTAGCTGGGTTAACAGGCATAGGCCACTGTGTCTTCTGTAGGGAAGATTTCCATTGTCAAGATTTCCCCCCAGGGAGCTGCAGCTCCAGGCCTACAGGAGCCCAAAGCACCAGGTCTTTGGGTGGCAGCAGTTTACTCACTTATAATTTATATGCACTTTCACCCCTTTTATTCAGAGTGGCACCAAACTGCTTCTTCTCAAGTAAACTAAACAAATTTGTATGTTAATGAATAAAAATTGGGCTCAGGATAAAGGGAAGTGTGACAGAGGCATTTACAGATCTTCTGGCTATACTGTTATCACTGAGTGTGTTGGAGGGTGGGTTTTTGAAGGGGACTGTCTTGAAAGAAAGAAAAAGTCAGAGAGAAAGGAAAGAAGGGAAAGAGGGAGGGAGAGGGAGGAAGGAAGGAAAGAAAGAGGACGCACCCTCAGAGACCCTATGAAGCCAAAGGCTTCAGCTATGGCTCTAGGAAAAATGTGGAAACAGCAAATTCTGGCACCTGAATTGACCTCATGTGCTCAGGAGAACCCATAAAGAGCACATGTTTCATCTATGACCTAACTATGGTGAAGCAGGAAGGATTTAGTTTCCTCTTTAGGAAGATGTGATAATGAAGACGGGGAGGGATTTCTTCGCTTTGTGGATGGATTTATCACTGGATTTTTATGTAATGGGAGGTTTCTGTAAGTTTAAAGGGGTCAAAACTGAGACTATGGGAAGTCAAAACAGATTCATTAGGTATTCAGTATTAATCTAGGATTTAATGTTTAAAATTTTTCAGGAACTGACCCCATTATATGAAGGAAGATGCCTTTTGACATTCACTTTAAATGTGTTGAGAAAACAGAAGAGAAATACAAAATGCCATCAGACACCATGTCTTGAGTTTTCTGGAGTCCCATTAAGGGCACGGTTCTTGTAATTTCCTTAAGGTAGCCTTTGGGCCTCATCCTGTGGTTTATACTATGGGAAAATTTGGCTTGCAGGTGTTTTAAGTTTTCTAAGGTTTCCACATGGTGTTCCTGGCCCACTGGACTAGCAGGGCACTGTTAATAATGACACTCAATAATGATAATGATGATGATAAAGGCTTATTGAAGATTCACTTGATGCCAGGCATTATTCTAAGTACTTTATAAGCATTTTCTCCCTAGTTATTACAAGAATTCTACAAGGCAAATGCAATAAAATAAATAAATGAATAAAACACCATTTTACTGATGAGGAATTGAGGTTTGGAAAAGTCAATGACTTACCCGTGGTTACATAGCTACTTAGTGGTGAAATAATATTTAAACTTAGAGCCTGCCTGATGGATGCAATCTTTCTAATTTGGGGCAAGAATTGTTTTCTTGTCCGTCTTCTTTGATCTCATATTCCTTCTCCCCTTTTAGAAGGAAAAGATTAAAATGAAATATAATGAATCATCCCCGACTCCCCACCCCGCTCTGCTCTCTTACTGATACCCAAGGGGCAGCCTTCCCTCCTGAAGTCACACCAAAGCAGGACCAAAGAGCCACAGAAGTTGTTGGTCAAAGTAGAGAAATAAAGATGGGGACTCCTGTTTAATGTAGAAGGATGTTCTGCCCCCATGGACTAGAGAGAGGACAGGGGGTAGAAGGGATCCTTGGGAGATGTAGGGGAGCACCTCAGAAGTCAGCATGTGGGAGTCTGAGGACGAGGCTCTTCTCAGCACCAAGTTCCTGGTCCATCACCTGTGGTCCTATGTAGCCTGCACCCACCCAAGAGTCCTCACCCCAGATGAGGCATGTGGACATCTGTGTGGGATGGGTTTATCCAGGGAGGATCTGGCCCTAGACCAAGGTAAGTGTGAACAGAATCACTTGAGAATTTTCTAAGGGAAGACAGTAGTAGATACGTGTTGTTTTAAAGAGGCAAAGGGAAAAGTGGAGGCTCCTTTTAATAAGGCTACATACACCTAAAATATGTCAAAAGCCAGGCAGAGTTTGATTTAACTTTTTCTCAATTGAAAGTAACGACAATCATAAAACAGGCCTCACTTGGCAAGATGAAAGTCACTTTAAGGAAGGGTGGAGACTTCCAAAGGCTAAAGACCATGATGTCAAAGGAGGAGCCTATGGTTTCTTGGCAGTTTGGTACTTCTGTGCAAGGAGAGGGCGGTTTCTGTCCTTGCTAAGCAGGGCATCCAAGCCAGGACCGCTGGCCACCACATGCAGCTGCGTACAGACAAAGCACCAATGGGCTCTTCATGAGGCAGCCTCTTTGAGGTGGGGTTGGGCATCAGTGTCTTTGATGGCTTGTGACCACTGGAAAGATTATATATTTATTTATTTTTAATCAACATTCAGGTTGTGACAGTTGTAAAATAAAAAACCTAGCTATTAAACTTTTAAATTCACTTTACAGATTATAATATTCTATGTAATACTCTAGCAAAATTTTAACAATCTCTCTGAAAGTGCCTTTGATTATATTTTATGTTATTTACAAACTTAGTAAAATGAACCCCTTTAAGTATTTCAAAAGCATTTATATATCTAATGGGTTCTATTTCCTTTGAAGAGATTCAATTCTCTGACTAATAAATAGATTTTCCCAAGGCCTTATGTCTTATAAATCTAATAATAGACTAAACATATATGTGGTGGATCTTATCTTCTCTTGACTATTTCAATACTGTTAGCCAACTAATTTCAACCTAAAAATCACACATCAAAATAGTCCCTCAAGGTGGAGGTGTGGCTCAGAGTTAGAGTGATTGCCTAGCATGCACAAAGCCCTGGGTTCAATCCCCAGCACCACAAAATAATAATAATAATAATAATAATAATAACAACAACAAAATAACAATTATTTGATTATTTATTTTTCATTAGACAATAAGGTTAATCTGCAAAATATACTAAAGTTCCAAAAAATTTTTCAGTACTAAGGATTGAGCCTATATCTTTGTACTTGGTTGGCAAGTACTCTAACCCTCAGTTATACTTCCCCAGCTAAAGTTCCAAATTCTTGAACATGACTAGTATTTTATTTGTCTGTTTATCAGTACCAGGGATTAAACCCAGGGCACTTAACCACTGAGCCACATCCCCAGCCTTTTTTATATTTTATGTTGAGACAGGGACTCACTGAGTTGCTTAGGGCCTCACTAAGTTGCTGAGGCTGGCTTTGAACTTGAAATCCTCCTGCCTCAGCCTCCCGAGTTGCTGGGATTATAAGCATGTGCCACTATGCCCAGCATGACTAGTATTTGAAATACCAAAATGTACAGATTATTTCTAATATTTTGATATATTTTGTATATATACATAATTATAAATATCTATTTCAAACCCACAAAGGAAACACACTTCACCCTGAACAATTTTAGTCTTTCTTTCCCGGCAGACCTTCCAAGAGTTATTCGTGGACCAAGGGTATTCACTGAGATTTGAGGGATAGGGCTGCAAGATCCAGGGTAGTTTTTCTTATGGCCCATTTGGATGGAACTTCTTTACATAATTCTACCTCTAGGACTTCACACCTCCACATACTAGGAATTGAACCCAGGAACCCACATGTGCTAGGCAAGGGTTCTACCACTGTGCCATAGCCCCGCTCTTTTTATTTTTTATTTGAGACATGATCTTACTAAGTTGCCCAGGATGGCCTCCAACTTTGCGATCCTCCTGCCTCAGCCTCTTAAATAGCTGAGATGACAGGAGTGTGCCACTACCTCTGGCTCTCTCTCTAGATATAGAACTTTTAAAAGCACTTAGTCAAGTTAGTATTACCTAATTCTTCAAACTACTTAGGAAAATCTATCATTTTCTGCATTTTTTGACTCTTTAATATTTAAATTTATTAATGGTAAGTTTAAAGAACTTTATACTTCATGAAATTCTTTTCCTGTGTTTCCTATCTGATGGAGCCACACCTTATATAGTTACAAAATACCATCTGACTGAATTTCAGCTTTATCTCAAAGCTTGGTCTGACTGTGTGATTTCAACTTCTGAGGTCATTCTATAGGTCACCTCCAGGAAAAGAAAACAGCTAGTGAATACTATTACAAGACAGCAGGGAAGAAAAGAATTTAAAGGTTGTATGGAACAGTACAGGATCTGACTTTTTTTTTTTTTTTTTTTTGGTAATGGGGATTGAACCCAGGGTGCTTTACCACTGAATTACATCCCTAGTCCTTTTTTCGTTTTTAATTATTATTTTTTATTTTGAGGCAGGTCCTCACTATGTTACTTAATGTCTCACTAAGTTGCTGGGGCTGACCTTGAACTTGCAGCCTTCTTGCCTCAACCTCCAAAAATGCTGGGATTACAGGTGTGTGCCACCATGTCAGACTTCTTCTTCTTCTTTTTTTTTTTTCAGTATTGGAGATTGAACCCAAGGGTTCTTTACTACTGAGCTGCACCCCCAGCATTTTTTTATTTTTACTTTGAGTCAGCGTCTTGCTAAGTTGTTGAGACTGGTCTAGAACTTGGGCTCTTACTGCCTCAACCTTGCAAGTCATTGGGATTAATTATAGGCATGCACTACCAAGCCCAACCAAGATCTGAGATTTTTACTTAATACTTGCCAAACATAAAACATAAGTGTAATGTATGATTCTGGATTAGATTCTGGATGGGAGTAGGGATAGGGAATGAAGTGATATAAGAGAGAAGAAAGATTGGCAGAAAGAACACTATGGACACATTGACAAATTTTTACTGTATGCTAAATAATGGTATTTTATCAGTGTTAATGTTTTTAATTAGATACTTTTACCATACTTATTTAAGAGGATGTTCTTGTTTTTAGGAAATGCACACAGAAGCATCTGACGGTAGAGAAACCTTATGTCTCACCCTCAAATGATTTTGGACAAAACTGTGCATATCAAAAGAGTAATGAAGCAAATATGGCAAAATATTCATAGTTGCTCACTTTATGCAAATTAGAAAAGAAATCTAGAGGATAATAGCCAGTTGCTACTGAATCTCCATTTTAACCCTTAAGATAACTATCTTCAGGAAGGCAAATGGTGAAATGAACTAGCTTCAACCATGTGGATGAGAACAACAACCAGGAGGTAAAAAAAACAATCAAATGGAAGGGACCTTGGTGCCTGCATGACTGTGTGGAGCAGAGATGCCTAAGATACCAAATCCTGGGCCAGAGGCCTGACTCTGGGCATCCAACAAACCAGGTTTGCCCACGCTCCCTAAAAACCAAGCAGAAAAGGTAATGGTAAAGAGCAGGAAAAGAACTTTAATGGATATGGCCATATTGGGAAGGCAAAGTGAGATCCAGCATCTCAGGCCTGTCTTCAGGATGCTCACAGGAGCTTTAGGTTTCCATAGAGGAAGGATGGGGACAGGAGCGACAGGTGTGTGTGATTAAGCAGTCTTGGTCTACCTGTGGTCGGGTTGGCTATTGCCCCAGTTCTGGAGCTGTGAGGTGGTTCTGGAGAAGTCTTCATCACTTGTTGCTCAGGATGTTTTTTGCACTTGTTGTTGCTCAGGATGTTTATGCAGGAGTCCTGTGACCCTGGAAGGGGGCAGTCCAGTTCCATGAGATGAGTGCTCCTGCTTAGGGGAGCAGTCTGACCCTGGGGTGGTGGGCCTGCCTCCCCCTGTTCTGGCCCGGAGAGAAGGAAGGGAAGCTGGAGGACAAGGACTGGAGAATTGCAGGCACCA
The DNA here is from genome assembly GCF_021218885.2 of Marmota monax. Classification (NCBI taxonomy): domain Eukaryota; kingdom Metazoa; phylum Chordata; class Mammalia; order Rodentia; family Sciuridae; genus Marmota; species Marmota monax. The sequence goes on along the minus strand of NW_026692194.1, from coordinate 18,753,094 downwards.
CGTCAGGGACCTGAAACAAGATGCTGTAAATCTCCCTGCAAATCCGGACCCAGTCTTGAAGGGGGATGATGTAGTTAGGTAAATTTAGGGCTCACAGACCTCACAGTAGTAGTTTGAGATGAACACTCCTGAAAGGATTAGCATGCCTCTGTGCAGGGCTGAGCAGGAAGCTGACCCAAAGTTTAGTGCAATAAAAGAGACAGTTACCAAATGAAGGCAGAGATGCCAAGCTTCATCCTGCTTTCAGTTACCCATGGGGCAAGGGCAGGTCTGGGTAGAGTCATTGCTTTCAATGAAGACAGCCTCTTAAGTCCCCACCACACCTACAGCTTTGGACAATTTACAAGCTTATACAAAAGTGAAAAAAGGAAAAAAAAAAAGAACATGTTATCTAAGCCTCACTATTTGTACTATTTGGTCTCTATTAAAGCATCCAAATCAATATCCTTACTGATACGATACACATTCACATGGCAAAAAGAAGTTTCACTAAGCAATATCTATTTTTACAACTTGATAATCCCTCTGACATTTTCTATTCTAGACTATTTTGTTCTTAAAATGTGGGTGCTGAGACTGTAGCTCAGTGGTAAACTCCTTGCCTAGCATGTATGAGACCTCAGGTTTGATCTCCAGCATTACCAAAAAAAAAAAAAATGAATAAAAATGCAAATCTCAATATATTAAAAATGATTTCACTACCCACTATTGGGTGAAAACTTGGCAGTATAAAACCTCTAAGTTACACAATACATACATGCATCAAAACATCACATTGTTCCTCATAAATATGTACAAATATTATGTGTCAATCAAAATAATTTCTTGAGATGAAGTGGAGCCTCATGAAATTGTTGATTTTATAGGCAGAAATGCTCAAATATTGGCAATTTCATATAGTTGAATCAAATAGATGTCTATAAATCAGACTAATAGCATCTGTTTCCTGTGAGTTTATGGTCTCCAATGGACAATAACAAGAAGCTAGTGAATGTGTACACACAAATGATTCTGTAATTTCAGGCAGTGGACTTGTATGTGTTGTGCATATACACACTCACTCATGTGCACACATACTCACAAAGTGCCCTTTATAAGAGTGCCCTTGTCTTGTTCCTATCATTATGAGGTTGCTTTATGAAGCAAAAGTGATCAAAACATGAAAATAATCACTAATAATGTGACTATTAATAAAATTAGTCCCTACTCCTAATATTTTTTTTTATACTAATAGTGTCTAACCACATACTGCTTTGGGGGAAAACTTTTTTTGTCAATTTCTCATTCATTATTAGATATATATTTGACAATATATTGCAATATGATAGAAATTGATCACAAAGTAAAGTGGCATGTTTTACAGAAGCTATAAAACTCCATGAAAGAAAGTGAAAAAAGAACAACTTGTACCACATGCAAAGCCACTGCCAGAGCAAGTGACAATTGGTAAAATCTTCAGAGGTGGTAACAGAGCCTTTCAACGTATGAAAAGTCCTTGGAAACTACTAAGGAATAGACAGAAATGAGCTACAATACATGCAACAACATGACAGATCTCAATTCAGGAAAAAATCCTGACATGCACATACACAAAGAAAACCCTATATGTATGAATCAATTTATTTGCAGTTCTAGAATAGGAAAAACTAACCTGTGGTGATAGAATCCAGAACAGGGTTTGCTTGCAGGAGGGGATCAGACTGGGAAGGTACAAGAAGGATTTTCTGGGATGAGGAAAATATTCTGTCTCAATATGAGTTGCTGAAAACTGAACGCTACACTTAAGATCTGAACATTCCATGATATATAAATAATATCTCAATTAATTGTACTTATTTTTTGCATAAGAAAGTACTTGGGAAAATTAATTAAAACCTCAAATATTTTAGCAAAAGGTGTGCTTTTTATGGTTATATTACAAAAGTTAAATAGGAATTGGTCTAAGTAAGTTGGGCACATTGGCGCATGCCTGGACTCCCAGCTACTAGGGAGGATGAGGCAGGAGTGCAAGTTAGAAGCCAGCCTGGGCAATTTAGTGAGAGCCTGTCTCAAAATAAAAAATAAAGACTGAAGATACAGCTCAATAGTAGAGTGCCCCCTGGGTTCAATCCCCAGTACTGCAAAAAAAAAAAAAAGTTTAAGTTATATCATGCTGTCCAACAATTTTGTCAGAAAAATTATGTGCCCTTCAAAATAAGAAATACTTGGCCTGTTCTTTGCTCTTATTTTTTTTTCTTTTTTGGGGCAAACTTTTTTTGTCAATTTAAATATATAAAAATATTAAAAATATATATAAATATAAAAATATATGTTAAAAAAAAGGCCCTGCTGGGATTGTGGTTCAGCGGTAGAGCGCTCGCCTAGCATGAGTGGGACCCGGGTTCGATCCTCAGCACCACATAAAAATAAAGGCATTGTGTTGTCCATCTACACCTAAAAAATAAAAAATTAAATTAAATTTTAAAAAGGCCCTAAGCAACTTAGTAAGACCCTGTCTCAAACTAAAAAATAATAAGGACTGGGGGTGTAGCTCAGTGGTTAACCATCCTTGGGTTCAATCCCATGCACACACACACACATATATATTTATGTGTATACATAATATGTATGTATACATAAATATATGTATACATACATACATATTGTATATATTATATAATATATAATATATATGACCATTATATAATATATAATATATACATACATATTATGTATAACATATATGTATAAATGTTTATATTTATGAATCCTAGTTCTATTCTATAGTTTACACATGTACACGCTTGTTTAGAATAAAAGTTCCAGGGCTGCAGATGTTGCTCTGTGGTAGAATACTTGCTTAGCATGCACAGGGCCCTGAGTTTAGTCTCAGCTGCACAAAAAATAAACAAACAATAAATTGAAATCTCCATCCTTAGATGGTTGTTTACACGCAACATTTCCACCCATAGCTATTTATAAATTTTCATATAATTGCATGTATGTAATATATACTTGTTGCTATATGTTATACCATAAATAATTTTAGGATTTAAGTAGTCACTACTAATCAGCTACTATTGATGTATCTATATCTATATATGTAAGTACAATTTTAGAGTTCCAGTAATAATTGATAATATAAAAATGGCCAATCATGCTATGTCTGATCACTCAATCCCCAAAAGAAAAATCACTTCTTAAAACAAATGGTGCTTTTGCCTCACCAGTGGAAGGGAAAGTGCCCCCATGGTCTCAGCAGACTTGGGTCCCCTCTTCAGCTCCTGCCTTTGAACGGCTGACTGGGCACATCAGTGGGGACTTTGCTCATTTTTCCTGGGGTCCTAAGAGATGAGTGGTTGTACCCAGCACTGGGCCAGTTCCCGTCAAGGCTTTGCAGTGACAGGAGGGGGCTGGGGAGGAGCCAGGGCCGGAGGCGCCTCCTCACACCTCCATTTAGGCTGTTGTCAGAACTTCCTGGGTTCCTTTTGTGATCAGCCGGTCCTGGAAAGGCTGCAGCAGATGGCTAATTACCATAATGCACAGAGCTTTTGAGGGTCCTGGGTGCAAACTCAGACGTGACCAAGCCAAGAGCAGCTGCATCTAATGCGGCATGTGGAGCCAACATTACGCTTTACCCACACACCCATCCTGACCTTTCCAATGGGAAGCCGATGGCACGGTTTGGAACAGATGGCCAAGAGAAACACGAGGGAAAAGCCCTCCAGACCAGCTGTAGTGTCCCTTTTCCAGCCTCCTAGCCTGGCAGCATCTGAGCTGACAAGAAGCTCATTATCCCCATTGTATCTTTCCCTCTCACAGTGTTTATTTTCAGAGTAAGCCTGAACCCTAAGTTCCCTCCTTTGCGTTCCTGTTCCTAGCTATTGGGAAACTTGCTGTCTATAACTAAATAATGTTTGCAGCAGTTTGGGTCTGCTGGACCCTCTCTGGGTACTGATCTTGGCAAGTATCTTTCCCTGAAGGTAAACTTCAGGACCCCCACCAGATGATTTAGCCCTCCCTGGTTGCTACTAGAACTGATCTTGAGCTTGGAGGGATATAAGAAGCTCTTGCTCATTCTAGGATTTAGCATCAAATCATACTAACTACTCATCAGGTGATGATGACCTGGAATGTTTAGAGCTGAAAAAGAAATATATTATTGTAGCAGAATGAAGAATTAAAAAAAAAAATCAAGATTCCTTTTAAAGATGGATCCAGATTTTTGCTTATGAAAAACCCCTTGAGGGCTAAGGTTTTAGCTCAAGGCCTGGTTCCAATCCCCAGTACTTGTGAAGTGGCATCCCCTTTCTCCACAGAAAAGCCCTCTTCACCATGGCTGATTTTAAGACTGTCAGCAAAAGAGTCCATTGTAGATAAGTTTCCTATGTTCACGTCACCCTGTTTACTTGGCCACTGGCCAAGAAGATACAAGCACTCCAGGTGCTGGACACCCCCTTACTAGTTTTTCACAAAGGTATCAGTATAGTACTTTGAAGAAATGTGCAAACAAGGCCTCTGGCCTTGAGCTGAGCTTCACAGAGATGTCTATATTTTTAAGATAGGTTACAAATGGGCCCGTAGTAACAGCTGGCAGGGGGAGGAAAGGAAGGGGAGAAGAAACTCCCCCCTTCTCAGGTGTTGTCCTCGAAGAGTTAACTTGCCCAGAACAGTGAAAGAAAAAGCTGCTTTTAAGTGAACTTCTGCAGACTGTGAACTTCTGAGCCCCTCCCCTTACATGCTGGGTATAAAACACTGAAACTCCCTGAACTCGGGAGTTCAGGGGATTGATTGATTACAGCAAAGGCTGTGCCCTCTGAACCTGGCTGCAGCCAAATAAAACTGTTTCCTGCTGTCTTCGGTGCCTTGCCTCGTTTGTCCCTACAATACTTGGAAAAAGAAAAAGAAAAGAAAAATGAAAAGAGAATGGAAATCCTTTGATATGGAAGGAGAAACTAAGTAAAATTACAAAGGAGGCCGACATACTATATATCTAAATATTTATAGTTAACAAATGAAGTTAGCAAACTGTTTAACAAAATGTTGTTATGCTCTCTTATCTTGATAAATATTCTCCTTTAGGCCCCAGAAGACCAGATTTGAATACAGAATCTATAGGCTTCTCAGAGTTCTCAGCCAGAACTGAAGAGTCTAGGAGAGAACTGGGCTCCAGGGTTCTTGCCCACAAACCCCACCCCTCTCATCCTTCCCCAGTTTCATCCCACCTGAAGGGAGCCCTCAACATACATATGAGAGGTCCCGTCCTTCACAGCCAAGCTCTGAACACACTCCAATCCACAGCCACCTTGTTGCCTAGGAGTGTACACACAGGCACTGAGGATCTGGTGAAGAGAGTGGAGCAGGCCCTGCAAGTAGGCCCAGGCCACGGTGGCAGAAAATTCTAGGCCCCAGTACATGGAGGGTGGTCTAGAGTGATCTGCAGACCACAGTCCATGGGTCAAATCCGGCCTTCTCCTTGTTCTTATAAAAATGTCTTATTGGAAGATGGTCATGCTTATTCTAGGGCTGTTTTCATGCTACAATGGCAGAATTAAGTACTTGTCTTATGTCCAGAAAGTCTGAAATGTTTCCTATGTGGTCTAGAAAGTGTTATGGAAGGCAAACTCTGGACAGCCATGTCCCTGGCCTAAGTGGACACCTCAACAGGCAGGCGGGAGCACAGCCTGAGTATGGCCAGAGCCTGTTCCTCTAAGGCATAGTGCCCCCTCAATAGGGTCCCATCTCCTCTGGGTCTAAGAGCAGTACTGCTTCTAGATAAGCCTCTTGTGATAGAGAAATACCTTAAACTCTAAAAGCATGAGGAATTAATATAAATTTGGTTGTTAGAGAGTAAAAGAAGGGATTGAGCAATGTGTCAGAGTAGTAAAGAACTTCTAAAAACAGGAGTAACAGATTTTTACCATAAGTTATGAGCATTGCTGCAACATTATCCCCTTGCTACCCCTATTTTCAATAGTTTGCTCTACGCAAATGACTTTGTATGAGTCAGTGGAAGTGGGTGGGTGGCATGAATCAAGGAAAGGGCTGACTCCAAGTCTGGGCCTACATAGTAATAGAGGCAGCATGTATGGAATGGAATGGCAACACGATCCCCAAACAATTAATTCTGCAGAGGCAGGAAATGAGATCTAAAACTGACGATGAATTTGCCCTTGGGGCTTTACCAAAAAAAATTGAGGAAAACGCTGAACTTTAAACAAGTTAGGGAATGAGTCAATCTTGTGCAGCTGTAAATGGCAGGGTGACCTCAGTTACATTATAGCACACATTTTTATAGCTAGATATTAAAAAGTACATCTTTCTAAAATACATGTGCTTGACACATTTAAAAGTGCAAATCCTTCTGAAAATATGTAATCTGATCCTGAACTCTGGACCTCAGGGTGGTTTCCCTGATACCTACATCCCTTCCTTAGTGACCTATACAATTCTCTGACCCCCTCCAGCCAAGGACCTTCCGCATCAGCAATCCCAGGATTCCCCGGGCTGGGTTCATCTTAGCTTGTGGGCCCCATCCCTTTGGGCTATGAGCTTCAGGGCAACAGGTTTCCTGGGACAATGGGGCCCAGGCCCTGTTCCCTGCTTTTCTGTCTTGAGCTGTGCACTGTGATGGGCATCTTCCTTACCCAGTGATTGGCTGTTCCTCTGCTATTTTCTTCCCCTGATTCTAGTCCTCATTCACTTTTACCTGTAGGATGCCCCAGTACTCCTCAGTCCCGGGCCTAACAAATTCCATTTTTTCCTGGGTTGTTTTCAATGAAGATAATAAAAAGTTCCACTGGGTAAATGCTCTTCTGTTAGGGTCTATCTTCTAAAATTTTAAAGTTACTTTTAGACATAAAATAATGTGACTTTATTTTATTTTATTTTATTTTATTTTATTGCTTGCTCTCTTTGCTTTCTTTTTCTTTTTTGGTACAAGGAGGGATTCTCTACCACTGAGCTACATCCCCAGTCCTTTTTACTTTATTTTGAGATAGGGTTTTGCCAAGTTGTTGAGATTGGCGTTAAATATGTGTTCCTTCTGCCTTAGCTTCCCAAGTTGCTGGGATTACAGGCATGAGCCACTGTACCTGTCATTTATGTTTTCTTAAAATATCTTATTTTTATATGAAACTAAAGCAATTCTTCCTGGTTACCTTCTTGTATGCTAAGATTCTTCCCAATCAAACTCTGGTCTCCTACAAATAGAACATTCATCTGCACCAAGAATCTGAAAGTATTGGTTTTCATTACTGCAGGAGAGGAATTTCCTCTGGTCTTCTGTATTCTAAACCTTGCAACTTCTTGAAAAGTTTCACAGAATGTCATCAACTTGTCTGTGTTTTGAGGACTACACTGGACACTGACCAAACTGTCAAATCTAAATTTTGTATGTGCAATAAAAATAAATGGCATTATACCAAACTGTCTTTAAATGCTTTCCTTAGCATGAGGAAGTTCAGTGTATAAACTACTTATAGAACCTTGGCTGCATATCCAAACATTGTGGAGTTGTTTAAAAACTATAATTTTTTTTTAAATTTTAATTTTATATTTATTTATTTATTTATTGGTTGATTGATTGATTTCAGTACTGGCGATAGAACCCAAGTATGCTAGAAAGTGCTCTACCATTGAGCTATATGCCTAGTCCTAAAAATGCAAATTCTGAGGCTTCATCTAGGCCAATGGAGTCAGAACCTCTAAAGGGAGGGCCTGAGTTTTAATATGCTCTGTGCACAGTGGATCTTGATGGGCAGGTAAATTCCAAATGAGTGGAAAGAAAAACATACAAATACACAACTTCTGAGTCATTAGCTTCAGGTTTACCTATCTTAAGAATTAAGGCTTTCCCCCTCAACTTTATGGTGATTCATACCAAAACCAGTTTGTTTTCTCCCTCCTTTAGTCCTGGGATTTTGGTAAAAGCTAGGTCCTCTCTGGCTCATCTCAGGGAAAACCTCTGACTTGAAATTGAAACTACTCACTTCCTAAATCACATGGTTATGGAGCTGTGAAATGATTCTACTTACATAGCTTGCTATGTGACATATGTTTTGCTGTGATAAAAATATGGAGTGTAACCCTCTTTTCCTCAAAAATGTTACATCAGAATGAGAAGTTATACTCCATATATGTATAATATGTCAAAATACATCCTACTGTCATGTATAACTAAAAAGAACATATAAAAAAATTTAAAAATTATATCACACTTTTTCTTTTCTTTTTTTTTTCTTAGATAGGGTGTCGCTATATTGTCCATGTTGGTCTTGAATTTACAATCCTCCTGCCTCAACCTCCCAAGTAGCTGGGATAACAGGTATGTACCACTGTGCCTGGTTACATCAGACCTTATAGGACCATATTCAAGTAATCAACCTCAATCACCAAACTCCAAAAACAAAGATAAGCCCAAGACTTTGACATATAGGTTGAGAGCTTAGGCTGTGGCAAGGTTGCTCCCTGTCAGCCTTCAAGGTACTTTTTGCAACCTTGCCTGCCAACATGAGCAGCACTCTCTAATGTGCAGGGGCCATGCATGTAGTCACAGATCTCCATTGTGTTGGAAGGTACAACTCAAATTTCAATTAGACTTTACATACATGGAGACCTGCTTCCACCCTAATTGTGCAACTATACTTTAATATTTGGACTCTAAACAAAATTGGAACTCATCCACTATATGGCTAGTATGTCTCCTCTCTCTTCCTTTGCTTTCCTTCTGTTTTTCCTCCCGTTCTCTGCCCCCCTTCCTTCTTCACCGCCCCCCCCCCCACTGTCTCTTTCTCTCTCTCACTGTGGGTTGAACCCAGGGACCCTCTACTGCTGAGTCACATCCACAGCCTTTTTTTATTCTGAAACAACTCAGTAAGTTGCCCAGGCTAGTGTATCTTATTTATTTATTTGTTGGTACTAGGGATTGAACCCCGGGGTGCCTTACACCTGAGGTATACCCTCAGTTCTTTTTATTTTGTATTTTGATACAGGGTCTTGCTAACTTGCTGAGGGTCTCACTAAATTGCTGAGGCTGGCCTGAAACTTGTGATCCTCCTGTCTTGGCCTCCTGAGAAGCTAGGATTAAAGTCATGCACCACCACAACCTGTTTAGGTATCTCATTTATTGGTACAATCCCTCATGAAATTTGCTCTCATTATTCTTCCTTTCTCCCTCTTTCCCTCCCTTTCTTTGTTTTTCTTTTTGTGATGCTGGGGACCAAACCCTGAGACTTCACATTCCAGGCAAGCTCTCTATCACTGAGCTACACTCCCAACCTGAGTCTCCCAATCTTTCAGCATTGTGAGAAAGAAAAAAAAACAAAAAAACCTCTTCATATAGCAATAAACCATGTGATTCATAAAATCATACTTTAACTGTCTCAGTATTTTAACCGTAAAAAACAAATTTAGCTCATTTTCTCCTCCAAAAGCCCATGGCCTTTATCCTCTGGTCTTGTCTTTTACCTAGAGATGCCAATCAGTCTAAAGTCATGCTTCCTAATGAGCTCCATTAATTCCAGCTACCCAAGAGGCTGAGGTAGGAGGATCGGAAATTCAAAGTCAGGTTAGGAAATTGAGTGAGACCCTGTCTCAAAACCAAATAAAAAAGGTTGGGGATGTAGCTCAGTGGTGCTAAACTTGCCTCGAATGTACCACAAAATAAATAATTGTAAAGGATAAAAATGAATTCCAAGTACATTAGTCATTGCAAGTAAATTAAATGGTTTAGTGTAGTTTAGCTTAGTGAAGGAAGAGATTGTCAGACAATAATAAATAAAATAAAATCCAGCTATGTGCTTTTTACAAGAGAAACATAGAGACAGGAAAAAGTTAAAAATGAAAGGACAGAAGAGGTGAAACCAGACAATTATTTACCAAAGAAGGTACTTTAGTCAGCTTTTTCACCTTTGTGACTAAAAGATCAGACCAGCACAATTGTAGAGGAGAAAAAGTTTATTTGGGGGCTCATGGTTTCAGAGGTCTCAGTCCATAGAGAGCAGCCTGCATTCCTCAGGGCTCAAGGTGAGGCAGAGCATCAGAGGGGAAGAGTATGGTGGCAGTTCCCATGATGATCAGAAGCAGGAAGAGAGAGAGAGAGAGATCCCCACTTGCCAAATACAAATATGAACCCCAAAGCCACGCCCCCAATGCCCCACCTCCTCCAGTCACACCCCACCTGCCTCCAGTTACCACCCAGTTAATCCCATCAGGGGATTAATTCACTGATTGGGTTAAGGCTCTCACAACCCAATCATTTCCTCTCTGAACACCTCACATCCAAACCACAACAGAAAGCTAGTGTAGCTATGTTAGCTTCATCCCAAAAGGTTTGTTACCTGGGAAAGTGCTATTTAAGCTAAGAAGTGTCAAGCAGAGTTCCTGCTTGGTGAAGAATGGAGATTCCACAATTTGGGGGATGGTTCTCACTTTTCAAATTATCCGTTCAATTCATTCAACTCATTAAATAAAGAAAATAAAGGCTGAGCTAACAAAGCCAAAACACAGTCCTTGCTCTCAAATGTACAATATTGTAGAGGATACAAATAAATAACTACACTAACAATTAAAGCCCAGTAGTCAGGGCTGTGACAAAGGGATAGGCAGAGTCTTGAGAATCTGAGATGGAGGAAGGAATTTTGAAGGGTATTTCATTCATTCACCTATTGAATGAATTTCCCTGATATCGAAGCTGGCCTCCTACTCCTGATTCCTGACACTTGTGACTCTGAAGGGAAGAAGAGGTCATTTCCACAGAAGTAAGGTGGGCCATCACTTTTATTTGGTTGGGATACCTGAAGGAGATCCAGCAAGTCATAGTCCAGACTCAGCTCAGCCTGCAAAAGGTCCAGCAAGAGATGAAGGATGGAAGGAAGAGAGGGAGGGAAATAGAAAATATTTGGAAGCCCAGAAAGATGCTTAGAAAAGTCATAACTCATCAGTGGTGGGAAGGGGAGATGTTTGAGACAATAAGGGCAGAACTGGCAACATCAGGTATGGACCTATTCTTAGGAGGCCTGGCATCTTGGGTCAGCTAAGTATCAGAGTTTAAGTGCAAGGCAGGGGGATGGTGGCTCAAGCAAGGTCGCTATCCAGTTACTAAGGGGGCTGGGCGGGGGCATTGGGCAAAGGAAGACAGGCAATAAGGAGGGTGTGGGTTCCCCTAGGGGTTAACCTGAGCTTCTTTAATCTCTCCAAACTGAGGCCAGGGTTGGTCCAGGAGAATTTGCAGAGAGAAACCATCCTGCCCAATTATGGGAGAAAGAGTCTGAGCTGAGGAACCAGGTAGACTCGACACCACCATAAGAATCTCATCTCTTCAAGCTCCATGATTCTCCCTCCAAGCTCCTCTTTTTACCGCAGCAGCTCTGGGAGAGGATACCCCACTGAAAGGCTCTGTGGAGACCAATTAATTAATGTCTTCCTGCCTGTCAGAAAGAACCTACTAATTTGAAAGCACTGGCTACCTGGGAAAGAAAGAATATGAGGATGGATGGAGAAAGAGGCACTGAAAGGGAAAATTGAGGCCCAGACATACATTCAGCAACTTTTATTTTCTGATGACCAGCTCTGCCTAAGGCATCCTAGAACCATTCAGGGGCCTCAAGACAGGCTCTACCCAGCCAAGAGCGGTTGGGCATAGCTGTACTGTATATAAAAATGCCATGTAATGACTGGTTGGGGTTAATCAAATATAATGCCCATCCCAGACCTATTAAATTGCACCACAAAAGAGGCTTTAATCAGTCTTTTATCAGCATGGTGCTCTGGACTAAGAAGATAGCTTTTGTTTGCCCATATAAGAGACAATGGGAGAGCCAGGATCAGCCTGCTCTCTGGAGTACAACAAGTGAATTGTCCACAAACAACAGATCATTCAAGGCCATGGGAGAGGAAAGGCAGGAGGGGCTGCATGAATCTACAAAAGTGCTTACTGTTAATGGTCACAACCCTGAGTGTTTAAATTCAGGCCACATTCCCGCTGGAGCTTCCAAAATATAGGGAGGAGAGAAACAAAAAAGAGTCCAGTGTGCTCCTTGTAAGTCTATCTGGCTTTGGCCCTCTGCAGGACATTTTTATTTGCTGCTTGCTGAAAGGGGGAAGGAAAACCGACCTTTGGTTCTCTCACTAAGCACAGCTCAGATCTCCCAGGGTTGGATGTACTTCAAACGGCCGGCTGTGGATTAGAGTTAGGTGCTTAGGTTTTATGCCAAACTGCACCTGTCCCACAGTGCAAGCTCCTCTTGGGTTATGGAAGGGACGGACAGAGAAGGTTGACCAAAGTCAGCAGAGAAGAAAGAGAAAAGAGGGGGACCTTCTTTGACCCCAAATGGAATGACATTTCAACAATCAATTTTGTTGTTTTCGGGTGGCAGGCTGAGACATACCCAGGTATAGAAACAATCACACAAATTTAAAAATTCACCTTTTCTGCTTAGAATCAGAGAATGCTAAAGTTGAAAAAGTCTTTCTTTTTAGTTCTGGGAATTTAAACCAGAGGCACTTTACCACTGAGCTGCCTTCCCACTCATTTTTTATTTTGACACAGGGCTAAATTGCTGAGGCTGGCCTTGAACTTGCAATCCTCCTGCCTCAGCTTCCTGAGCCTCTAGGATTATAGGCATATTCTCAGATCATCTTTTTTCATATTGTTATGGTCTTCCAATGAGAGTGTGGATTTTATAAAGGAAAAAAAAAAAGTCTGGATGCAGTGGTGCACACCTGTAATCCTAATAGCTCAGGAGGCTGAGCTAGGAGGATTACAAATTCAATACCAGCCTTAGCAATTTAGAGAGGCCCTTGAGCAACTCAGGCAGACCCTGTCTCTAAATAAAATGCAAAAAAAAAAAGGGGGGGGCTGGGAATGTGGCTCAGTGGTTAAGTGCCCTTGGGTTCAATCCATAGTACAAAAAAAGAAAGAAAAAGAAAAGAAGAAGAAACCTGAAAAATACAGCCCCCTCCTAGAAGAATACTTCAGATTCTGGTATGATTACAGAACTGCCATGGGAATGTGTCATGTGTCACTGGGGGAAGAAAAATTGAGAATGACTGAGTTAGTTCCACCCAGGCATTTCATCTGTGAGAACTTTCAAGAAAGAAAGTGGCCTCATTGATTTAGAAGCACAGAGGGGATCAGAGCCTCTATCTTGATATCAATGCCCAACTCAGGACTCATCCAATCACACCATCAAGCCTCACCCCTGAGCTTCCTTGGGAAGAGGCAACTCCTGAAACACTGTGGGCATATATATCATCAGCCATCCTCAATAATAAGTCACCCAATAGTGGCCAAATCTTTGAGCTCATCACTGCTGGTCTTCAGAGTGTAGATTTTGTTGGTGAGCCTTTCTGCTCTAGAAGGAATTTTGCTTGAGGCTCTTTAAGAATAAGAGGAGGACGGATGGCCGGAATTAGATTGACTGGAAATGGAGAAAACTTTCCTGGCCAGACTAGATCTGTGGCCCTAACTCCAGTTCCAAGAAAAGGCAGGAGTGCCACTGCCTGATTTGGTCTTGCTCACAGCTGCACTCAAACATGTGGGGGGGCCGATAATGACCCAGGACCTCCTTATGATCAGGTGGGAGAGACACCTGGGATGATTCCATTTATGGAAAATTTGCGGATGTAGGTGTCTAAAAATAAAAGGAATCAATGCCTCCTCTGAATGGCCATTCAGGCTAGGATGGGAGGAAGATAAGAAAAGGAGGAGGGAAGAGTGAAAGTCCTCTGTGGGTTGTGAGGAGGGCCAGCAGTCAGAGGCCTGCCATTCTCATTTGTCATCCAGTGTTGCTGACCCCGTGCTTTGAAATGGTTCAGCTTCCCCAAAGATATTCTGAGCTATAATTGCAGATTTCCATTTTAGGTTATTGTTCTCTCCCATTCTGCTCTGGACAATCAATTCGAAATCCTTCCTCAGGCATTGTGCAAAATGCTTTTGCAGGGTTGATGAAGGATCTGTGTTGTGGCCCATGTGAATGTATCAATTTTTTTTTTCCGGCATGTAAATGGGAGTGGTTATAGCAAAGTGATTATTAACTAAATTAGGTCAACAAATTGGGCTGGCAGGGCTTGGTGACATACCCCCTGGATAATAAGTTCTTTGTAAATTATATTAATTATGACTTTGCACTGCAGTAATGAAACTAGAAGCTTTCTAGTTTCTTTCAGGCTTCAGTAGTAATCCTGCCTCAGGTTTTTTTTTTTTTTTTTTACTTATTTACTTATGTTCCTGGCAATTAAGCTCTACTCCAAAACGTACAAACAATTTCCTTTTTTAAAATTGTTATGAGAGGAGTATCATATAAAACCTGCTGTTACTGAAAATATGATCTTGTAAAATAAATAAAGGGGAAACTCTCCTATTCATGAGATCAGCAAGAAGTTATTATTAAAAATCTTAATAAAGAAAACCGTGCTTATTGATTCTATTTTTTTCCCTCTTTCTTAAAAAAAAAAATGGAGTCCTTCCCTTTGAGATAGTTTTAACTGAAAAGTAGGAAAACAAAAAAATACTTTGATGGTCTTGACTATGGTTGTTCAATAGGAAAAAAATATATAGAAATAAAAGGAATTACCCCATGTACATATTCCCTCACAATGAACAATGAGCTGTGGGGTTTACCTGTTTGAAGCTGCAATGTGGCTCTAAGCACATTGATGTCCCTCAGCTAAGTGTCCCCATGTCTTACTCTGCATTTGTGCCCTGCACTTTTCCAGGCCACCAGGACTTCCCTCTTTCCAGGCCCTTGCTATCTTTTTTCTTTTAGTGGTAGTGGAGCTTGAACCAAGGACCTCACACAGTAGGCAAACACTCCACTGCTGAGCTACATCCCCAACCCTTTATTTTATTTTGAGACACAGTCTCACTAAGTTTCTCAGGCTGGCCTTGAACTTGCCACCCTCCTGTCTCAGCCCCACGTAGCTTCAACGTCACATGTCTTGTCACCTTTTTACTTCAGCGGGTCAGAAATGACTCTGTCTCCCTCCAGGAACCAATATTGACCTGAAGTCAGGCTGACCTGATTTCAATCTGTTAGGTAGAACGGCATGAATCTGCTGTTTTTATCCACCTGAGAGGGTCAGATATTGGGAATGGTTATGGCAAAGTGATTATTGGTCAAATACTGGTTATTTCCTACGGTTCAACATAATGTCAATTTCTCATTATCTCTTAGATAATGTATTTTAAATACTTGCTTATTTATGGCTCTTATTAGTCACCATTTGCTGTGGTCTGCTGTGACTTGAAGAGGCAGCAGAGGTGTCTCATTTCAAGTTAGTTTTATGGAGTCTCTTTTGAGGTCCGTCTCTTCCTCCCAGGCACTGCTTTTGTAATTGGGAATATCTGGGGGAAGGCAGGTCCCAGGGCAAGGGGGCAGACATAGGAAGAGATGACCGCCAAGTGACATGATGAAAAAAAGAACTTGGCCTCCCACACAGTAGCCCTCGCCTTCAATGCCAGAGGCTCAAGAGGTTGAGGCAAGAAGGATCACCACGAGTTCAGAACCAGCCCCAACAACTTAGCGACACTCCGTCTCTAAATAAAATATTTTAAAAGCTGGGGACGTGGCTCAGTGGTTAAGTATCCCCAAGTTCAATCCCTGATACTAAAAAAAAAAAAAAAAAGGAATTTGGCAGGACACCCCCTGTATAGGATAACATAGAATAGGAAGTTGGGAACTCAGGGGATATGGGAAGATGAGAGGTGCTTTTCCCCAGAAGAGACAACTTCATTAGGTCTGGAAGGACAACTTGGTGGGGGACCCTCCAGGCTGAGTTCAGAGATCCTCAGGCTGCTAGGTGTGAGATTGTGAGCACCACCATAAGATAAAGTGGGAGAGATGGGCAAGGCCCATGGGGCAGAGCTGGCTTTGCAAGACCCTTCCCAGCACCACAAAACAAAAAATAAAATAAAATAAAATATGTCACTAGGATTCCTCCGAGGATCTGCAGGTGAGGAGCCCTGACATTCCTTATCTCCCCCAAACTCTGGTGGCAGGATCACCCTGTGGAGGACCTTGTTAAAGAGTAGGGGACATCCTGGAAGACAATGGGGAGCTACTGAAGGATCTTAGGAAAGTGACATCATTAGATTTGTCTCTTAATATTTTAAAGGCACCCAAGGGCTGTCTGGAAGATGGATCAAAGGCGCTTGTGTTAGATGGCAGAAAAGCCAATTAGGAAGCTATTTTAATAATTTAGAAGAGAGCCAAGAGTCTGAACAGGGCAGAGTTCATGAAGACAGAGTTGACCCAGCCTTAGTTAGCAAAAGTCTCTGGGGAGAATTGCCAGGAGGCCTGGTCCTCCTGTCCCTAACCCTATCCTCACTGGGTGTCAAATACTTTCAAAATTAGATTTGCCATCTGGGAAGATCTTGAATTAGTCACATGACCAGAGGCCTGTCACCCCACCCCACAGGGATAGCCATGGCACTGGATGTCCACTCAGATCTGGTTGTCCTGCTCCCTCCTATCATATGCTTTAATTTTTTTTTCTTTAATAGATCAGTTCTCTGCTGGGCATAAGGTCTAGTCCTGAATCCTGGCCTCCAAGTCCAGAGCTCTGTATTTTATTTTATTTATTTTTTATTGGTTCTTTTTAGTTATTCATAACATTAGGATTCATTTTGACATAATTATAAAAGTGTCAAAATAATTTGCTCTAATTCAGTCCCCAGGATTTCCCTTTTCCCTCCCCTCTTTCTCCCTCCCTCTGTTCCCTTCTCTCTGCTCTACTGATCTTTCTGCTGTTTAACTTTTTTTTTTTCCAGTTAGTGTCTGTGCATGTACATGATGGTGAGATTCACTGTGGTATATTCATGTATGTTCACAGGATCCAGCTATCCCACTCCTTGGTATATACCCAAAAGATCTAAAGTCACTATACTATGGTGATACAGTCACATCAATGCTTACCGCAGCACAATTCACAATAGTCTAACTATGGAGTGAACCAAGGTGCTCTGTACCGTCTTAATACCGGCCATACCAATTCTGTTCTTCCATTCCTTGAACTGAGCCATGCACTCTCCGTCCCCTGGGAAAAACTATCCATCTCGTTCATGTTTTGAAGGAGTGCAGAAGTCTGCTCCTCAGTCAACTTTCGCTGGCTGCCCCTCTCTGTTCCCCCAAACTCAATGACTCTCTCTTGGCGTCTATGTTTTGCACATGAGTTTATTATTGGTTGCATTATTCCCCATAATATTTATTTGTGTATGTGTTTATCCATCCACCTCCTCCACACCTGAGATCCTTGAGTTTAGGACTATGTCTCATATTGTCATTTCCCTGGTAGCTCACACAGTCCCTAGCAGATAATAAGTACTTGATGATAAGTATTAGGTAAACTGACATGAAATGAATTCACCCCCCCCCCCTTGCTGCTATAATAATGCATGACCACTAACTCAGCCTGGGCCTAGCTGTCCTGTCTTGCATGTCAAGACTTAGGACTTGCATGTCCCCCACCTACCTCAACTTGCCTACCTCCTGTGGTCCGACTTCCTGCTACAAGTCCTCAGTTTGAGGGACTCTGCCATTCACCCAGAATCAAGACTGAGTTTGTCATGCCTCTTAGACTGTATGTCCTCCCTCAGTGGCCTCCCTCTGTTGGGCCAGATTTTCTCTGGCCAGTCCTTGCTTAGCCTCTGCTACCACCTGGTCTGCTTCTGAGACTGGAGCCCAAGATACTTTGTGACCCCTCTGGGCATGTTGTTTGGATCCATTAGGGATATTTATTCCAAAGGCAGTCAATTCATGGGATAGGTCACACCTGAGGTAGCCCCATGGGAAAAGTTTGACCCACAGGAGGCCACGCAGCTAGTAAGTGATGGCGCCAGGAATCAGACCCAGGTGTGCCTGCCTCCAAAGTCCGGGGTGTATTTCCCTGCTCCACCTGGCCTTGGAGTCTCACTCAAGTGTGCCTCGGTTACATCCCACTAACTTCCTTTTAGCATTTATCAGCCATTAACACAACCGAGCATATGAGATTACCACAAGCTTTGCTGAGAATGGGTTTTCACAGCCTGGTCGGGGGTACAGTAGGGGCCATGGAGCCCCCCAAGAGGGTGAGGGAAGAACCCAGCCTTGGGAGGCTGAAAGCAACTGAAACAACTCCACTGGTTCACGGAGGCCTTAGTTCTTTATGCAGCAACTAAAATATTTCAAATCTGCTGCCAGAGAGAGCTTCTGTCATAGCTCTTCATGTCACCAGGAGGGAAATATGGGCTCCTCCTGGAGTTCCTGATTCCAAATCTGTTGCTACATTTAAAAAGTAATGTTAATAGATACAATAAGATGGAGTCCTACCCAGTCACTTTGCTGTCTGTAGGAAAACCTTGGCTCTGGAAAAGGGACTGCCTGGTAGGAAACCAGAGACGTAGAAGTATGTTTTGGGAATCATGTTCCTGGCCTGAAACAGATCTCTCATTAGGGAGGGTTGGCTGAGGCCAAGGTTCCCCAGCGGAGGATGGGGAAGAAGCCAAGTCGTTTGTTTTTCTGCAGTTTCAGTCGGGGCAATAGGGCAGTCGGGAAAGGGGCATTGGAGTTTCTGCCTCCTCTTCCAAGGGAAAAGGGAGACCAGGTGGGTGTCCCCTCCATAGAACAGAGGGGTGGGCCTTCCCTAGGACAAGCCCTCTTTGCAATTGTGGAGAAGTTTCCTGTTGGCATTTCTAAGGAGCCCCCCACTCAGCTCTGGGTGCCCCAAACTACATTCACAAAAGAACATAAAAATACAATAAGATGGAATCCTACCAAGGTCACATTGCCACAGGAAAACACTGGCTCTGGGAAAGGCGCTGCCTGATAGGAGACGGAAGACACAGACATACGTCCCTTCAGAAGGAGCAAGACCCTAATAACTTTGACTTTGGACTTTTAGTCCCTGGAACTGCAATAGCATAGATATGTGTATACATCTATATACGTGTCTATATATTTTTTTAAACCAACCAGCTTGTGGTACTTTTTGATGGCCATCTTAAAAAACAAATACAAGTGCTTTCATACACATTAACCCCCCCCCCTTTTTTTTTCTTTTTTCTTTCTGGTTTTGCATTTCTCAGCACTTGCCAAAGTTCTTGGCAGCCCAATAGGAGATCAATTAACACAAATTGAAGGTATGAGCTAACTGTTCTATATGCTCAATCTATTTACATAAATGTATATTGATATACTTTCTGATCTATTTCAATTGTTTACTCTTACAAAGGGTCTGTGAATCCATGCATGTGGGCTGAATAAATAATGTTTATCATGTAAGTGTGTGTCTTTTACTAACCGTCATACAAACAAAATTATCTGGCAATAATTTCTGCCAAAAATTAATAATAATAAAGTCAAAATAGAGTTAACATTTGCTAATAGCCAAATGTGAAGAGTTACCAAAGGAAGGCTCTGTTTTCTTCCCCATGTT
Organism: Marmota monax; assembly: GCF_021218885.2. Lineage (NCBI taxonomy): Eukaryota > Metazoa > Chordata > Mammalia > Rodentia > Sciuridae > Marmota > Marmota monax. The sequence goes on along the minus strand of NW_026692194.1, from coordinate 18,733,702 downwards.
CTCTCTGAAGCTGTCAAAATCGTTTGGTCATGACAACAGTGTATTGAAGCCTCTGCCCTCATGGCTAAATACTCAACTATAGATTCTGGTCTGGATGATAGTCAGTACCATTGACCTGGAAAGAAGGACAATGAAGGATGCGATTCATTTCCTGTGTATATCTCTTGCGGCTGTCGTGATGTAGATGTTGCCTCATATTTGTGAAACACGAGTTTGAATCATAAAATCTTCATTTTTTTCCAAATGCCATTCTGTGCTGCTTTCCTCTCCTCGTTGTTGAAGTTAATTAATGAATTTGTCCTTAGTACAGTGTTTCTCAAAGGGCACACTGTGGATCGCCTGTGATTAAAACAGCATGTGGTATAGGTGCAGAAAGAGACAGAGGAGTATCACAGAAAAGAATTCAGAGTTAAGCCCAAGTCCATATGGAAATCTAGATAAAAAAATCTAGATAAAAAGGGCAATTTAAGGCATGGGTGGTGATGGGGTGCCATAGAATAACCAATAAATGTTATTTGGAAACTGGGTAGCCATCTGAGAAGAAGTTGGAATCAAAGTCTACATCTTATACTACAATAAAGTATATTCTCTACATGGATCAAAGTTTTATTTATTTATTTTTTAACTTGTAAAGTTACTTGTGTTAGTCAGCTTTTTCACCACTGTGACTTAAAAACCCGACCAGCACAATTGTAGATGAGGAAAAGTTTATTTGAGGGCTCACAGTTTCAGGGGTCTCAGTCCATAGAACTCCAGCACCATGCCTTGGCTCCAGGTGAGGCTGAACATCAGGGCAGAAGAGTGTGGTGGATGGAAATGGCTCACATAATGATCAGAAAGCAGAGAGTGAGACTCCACCCGACAGATACAAAATACAAACCCCAAAGCCACACCCCCATGCCCCACCTCCTCCAGCCACACCCTAACCACCTTCAGTTGCCACTCAGTTAATCCTACCAGGTGATTAATTTGCTGCTTGAGTTAAGACTCTCACAACGTAACCATTTCTCCTCTGAATTTTCTTGCATTGTCTCACAAGTGAGCTTTTGAGGGACACCTCACATCCAAACCATAACAGTACTAGAAGAATCTATGGGATAATTTTTCATAATCTTAGTGTGAAGAAGACCTTTCTATGTGGTGCTGAGGATCGAACCCAGGCGGCACGCATGCCAGGAAAGCGCGCTACCGCTTGAGCCACATCCCCAGCCAAGAAGACCTTTCTAAGAATGACTAAATCCTAGAAGTCATTAAATAAAATGTTAATGAATTCGATAACAAAAAAAAAAACCTCACATTTTTAGTTGTTGATGGATCTTTATTTTATTTATTTATATTTGGTGCTGAGATTTGAACCCAGGGTCTTACACATGCCAGGCAAGTGCTCTGCCACTGAGCCACAACCCCAGCCCCTCAATAACAAAATTTTTATTCAAAGTGCTACCCTGCAAAAGCATTTTTAAAAAATGACAGGCTGGGAAAAATATTTTCAACTCACATCACAGTTGAAGGCTTAATTTCCCTAATATATAAAGAATGCTTAGAATCCAATAAAATAAATATCAAAAAGATTCTCTAGAGAAGACTCTCACAACCCAACCATTTCTCTGTATGACTAACTGTCTGTAATCCCAGAGAATAACTGTCTGTAATCCCAGAGATTGAGGCAGGAGATTGCAAGTTTGAGACCAAACTCAGCAATTTAGCAAGACCCTGCTTCAAAATAAAACATTAAGAGGGAACTAGGGTGTGGCTCAGTTTTGGGTACCTGGGATTAAACCCCTGGGTTTAATCCCAGGTACCTAAAAAAGGTTCATTAGAAAAATGGCAATTGACAACGAATGGATGTCACAAAAAGAAAATATGACTCAAATATTTAAACATGGTCATCCTTTTCTATATGGTAAAAGAAATGTAAATTTGAACAGCATTGTGATATTATCTTTTATCTACCACATTGGTATAGTTAAAAAGACTAATAATACACTTTCTTGAGTAAAGTTTACAGGAAAATGACACACTGGTAGTTATATACTATTCATATAACTTCTGTGAAGGGCAATATGGTCATATCTACCAAAGTAACTCTCAAATACCCCAATAATTCTACTTCCAGGAATTTACCCAGATATAGTTACTCTGTGTGGAATAACATGTACATGGTTACTCATTGCTACATTGTTCATAGTTGGGAGAGATTAGGAACAACATATGTGTCCATTTGTAGCAGAGAGATAAATGAAAGATGTTATACTTCCACAATGGAATACTATGTAGCCATCAAAAAGAATGAGAAATCTTTATATACTGGTACTACATTATCTGAAAGAAACAGTGAGTGGGAAATAAAGCTTGAGAAAAGTGTGTATGACATGCTCCCATATGAATGAAAAGAAGAAAATATGTATGCAATTTTTGCTTAATGAGCATAAAATATTTCTGGGAAAATACACAAGAACATGTCAGATTCTTATGTGACAATCCCTACCTCATACTTACTGAGTCATCGAGTCTGCAGAACTGGTTTTGAACCTCACTGAAGTTGAATAGCTACTGACCTAGGGCAGAACCGTTGGAGAAGGACTTTAAGATCCTCACCCCTTTATTCTAATAACTAGTTCCCTATGCTTATTACCCCAATTTTGTCTCAGTAAACTACTTAGTCTCATCGCTTCCAACCTCTCCTTCCAGGGATAAGGGGTCCCAGGGTCAGGGTATCCAGAACCAGGATGGACTTATGTTAGAGTCTGTAAACAAGTCAAAATAACACCTGGCATTCAGCCAGGGGAATGTTAGAGTTCGTAAACAAGTCTGGATGGTGCCTGGCAAAATGCCAGAGGGAGTGGTTTGAGAAGTAACAAAAGCGAGCCATTAAGTGTAGAGATTCCTTATTGGTTGACTGAGGAGGAGCCGTTTATTGCAGGACAGGAGCAGTATTTATACATTCCACACAGCTTATCTAATTAGCATAAACTAGATACATCAGTCAACCAATAAGGAATCTCTACACTTAATGGCTCGCTTTTGTTACTTCTCAAACCACTCCCTCTGGCATTTTGCCAGGCACCATCCAGACTTGTTTACGAACTCTAACATTCCCCTGGCTGAATGCCAGGTGTTATTTTGACTTGTTTACAGACTCTAACAGACTTAACCAAGCTGGCCAACAGTTTCCTCCCCACCTTTGAGATGGGCATTCTGGGAAGAGAGGCAAAACTCAATGGGCAGTTCCCAGAGAGCAAGTTGGATGCAAAACCAGAGCCCTGAGGTTTGTGTTGACAGCAAAGTGCAGGAGATAAGGAGGAGCCAGTTTGGAGAGGGAAGGGCCAAAGATGTCACCTGAGGCAACAGAACTGAAGAACCCTTTCAGGAGAGCCAGAAACTGAGCCTCTTGTTGGGAGACCAGTAGGAAATAAGTTCAGGCTCCTGGTTTTTTTCAGAGCTGAAGTTTGGTCTTCTCTTTCCAAGCACTACTGCCATCACCAAAACCCACACCTGCACCGAGTCATATCACAGGGCTTCTCCCCCCACCCCCATCTCAGCCTTTCCTGCCTAAACATCTGAAGGCCTCTTGTTATAACCAGTCACAAAGCCCACGCCTGTTCCTCCAGTCCCCAGCGCTCTATGGCCGTATTCTGAGGTCACCCAGGCAGGACTGGACTTAACTTCCAGAACTAGAAGCTTTCTCTATTCTCCACGGTCCTTACTCCCTTGGTAAGCTCTAGTTCCTAGATCTCTGCTCCCACTTCAGCACGGTTATACCAGAAAGCCAAGACCCCAACATAAGCTGGGGGTGTGGAATTCACATCTCAAGAGAGATGGCAGCTTCTGCCTGGAGCTACTTGGTCTGCAAACAGAGTTAACCCGAAACCAGATAAGAAGGGAAGGAAGAATCATGTTCGCTACAGGTTTAGTTCCTAGTGGTGGACACCGATGGCACAAATGTTTGCACAATCAGGTTTGTACAAGTACAGGCCCTGTAATCAGGTATCAGGAAAAAAAAAATAGGAGGGCAAGTGGGTTAAGAGGTAACCTTTTTCAGAAGTCCTGTGATATGTAAATCTTATTATAAAGCGAAGTCAGCCCCAGATCACTCTTGGCCAAAGTAGGTGTGGTATTGGAGTATGTTCAAATCTTCTCACTTGGTTGAGCAACCATAGGTAGCCAATTAGGGAGCTAGAGAATTGCAGAATATTCCAAACCTATGATAAGTACGTGTGCAGCATGGTGTGGTGGGAGGGCACTGAACTAGGTGCTGGTAGACCCAAGGATTGGTTCTGAAGTTCTCTCTATCTATGCTCCTTGTTCCAATGAGTTCCTCTCCTACCCCAAACCTTGCCCAGTGGGACCTCCTTTTTCTCCACATAGCCTCTCTGGTTCCAGGAACTGGTTCTACATGCACCTTCCACCTAATCCTTATGGTCTAGAGCAACTTGGCCCTTTCAGTCTGTTTGGGAGCAGAGCACTCTCAGCATTATGGGAGATTTTGCCATTAGCAATTTTGGCAATACTTGAATCCCTGAGAGTGAACAACCTTGTGTCCTTATCAGCTGAGTTCAAACTATGAAGTGTTTAATTTCCAAAGGGAATCTTGGCCCATATTGGGCCTATAGAAACTTCTAACTAAGAAGAGGGAGCCGATTCTCTATATATGAATTGTCCTGGTCATATTAATATGAGATATTTTTGATCCATCTTTTTTTAATGAAGCAGAAACTTCTTTTAAAAAGAGGAATGAACATCACATTGGCCTTTGAAGACTTTATTTGTCCCCAGTTTTGAAGATCCTCTTCCCACATTATAGTTTAAAAACTGTTTTCCACTTTTTCTGGGGAAGGGGTCCTTACCATGGTTGCTCACAAAATGTCAGCAATGTGAGTGAATGTTAGCAAAGTCGCTGTTTTCTGCTTCAGATAAACCCTGCCTGATCTCTTCTCTCCTTTCTCCCCACGTTGTGAGGCAAATTTCTAAGGAAAAAAAAATATTCAGAATTCTTATTCTAAGAAAAGAAGGATTCAGAATTTCCTAAACATCTGATACATTTAAAAATCTCCTAGAGACTCTTTTAGTATTCAAGTGTTGAGTTGTTGTTTTTTTCTGCCAAAATGTCTTAACTCATCTCCCTACTGACCAGTCTCTCTCAAGAAGTGATTTTTATTATTTCAAAGTAATTTTCATGATTTCACTGTCTGCCTCAAAAACCTCCAAGAGTGTGTCACTTCCTACAGGGCAAAGTCAAGTGCCTCACCCTGGCATTCAAAGCCCTCAGACGTGAGTTTGGTTGTTATTGTTGTTCTGTGTTGGGGATCAAACCCAGGGCTTCACACATGGAAGGCAAACATTCTACTACTGAGCCACACCCTCGGCCCCAGGTCTTATTTCCTACTCTAAAGGAGCTCTTAGTTTAAGCCAGAGAGAGATCTCACTGCTTCTACAAAATATCTGACATATTTCTGATACCTCTCATTTCTCCATTTTTTTTCTTCTGTTTACCCAAAGTTGTAACTAAGTATCTCACTCCAGTCCTACTGCTTCCATAATTGAAAGCAACAGAGCCAGCAAGCTCTCTCTTCCTGTTATATGAAATCTATTCTTACCTACTTCCCTATGAAATCTATGCCTACTGACTTCCCTATTTGGTGTGTTGTCTTTTAACAGACCTTCTTTTTTTTTTTTTTTTTTTGTATCAGGAATTGAAGGGCACCCTTTTTATGCTTTATTTTGAGACAGGGTCTCACTAAAGTTGCTAGGGCCTCATTAAGTTGCTGAGGCTGGCTTTGGACTTGCAATCCTCTTCTCTCAGCCTCCCAACAGACCTTGTATTTTTGACTTGTTTTTCTGCTCCACTTATGTACATATTTACATTTTCATGTTTGGTGTTTGAGATCAAGGATCATGTCTGTGATATTTGCTCATTTCAATTGATTGACAGTTAAAAGATAAAAACTCTTTGCTTTTCTCATAACCTTCCCTACTTGCTTTTTTTTTTTTTTTTTTTCATGAACCATTTTTGTTCCAGAAGGCCAATATTTTTCTTTCTGGTTGAAACTTGTTTGGAATTCCAAGTCTTAGCACTGGAATGGATCTCTCCAGGAGAGACAGGGAAGCTCTCTCTCTCTCTTGGCATCCTGGGATGCCTCTCCATGATTTCCACCTTTCATCTGTCAAGGTCTTCTCCATGAGCATGCACTTAAGCACTCTGGCTCACTGTGAACAAATACAAAAAGCCTTCCCTAGGGTCACCTTCCCACAAAATGGACAGGTTTTGCTAAACTACTAAGGAAGCCAAAAGGGGAAACAAACACAAAGGGAAAAAAAAATTGAAAACAGACTTCTCCATTATAAATGTGGAGTCCTTCTAGCCTGAGCTTAAGCCCAAGGTTCTCAGACCTGTTCTATTCCACAAGCCAACTACACTGCCTACCATCTGCTTCCAAATAAAGACAGCACAAGTTTTAGGCATAAAGACTTGGGTTTATCTTTCCCAGTCCCCAAGTTGTCTCAAGCTGAAGAGTATGTAGCATTTTACAGCCTGCTACTTACTTGTTGGCCATATGCCCTGTATTCTTTCTTTCCCCAAAGTGCTCATCTATAAAATGAGGAGAGTTATAAAGTTGAGGTGAGGATTGACCTAGGCAAAGCCGTGAGCATATGGAAAGCACTCGACAAACACTTTTCATTATTACTGCATGGGTGAGACCGGACCAGCCGGGCAGTGGATTGGGGTGGAGAGTGAGTGGGGAGAAAGAGAGGTCTCAGCTTCAACCCCAACACCCATATCCCCCACCTAAGCCCTGTCCATCTTCTTTTGCTAGTTTCTTCATTGGAAGACATGCTTCTCAGGCACAAGGGCTATCTTCAGGAGCACAGATTCACTCATTCAGCCCAAACAACAATTCTGGCTCAGCACTGTGCAGTAATTGTCATACTCAGCAGGGCCACAGAACAGCCCATTCTTTATGGTTCTCCTCTACAGCCCCATAGCCTCACCAGTTTTCGGAAATGTGTTACAATCATGCTCCCTCTCCTTGCCTATAACTGTTCTGCCACATCCAGTTGCTCTTAACTCAAGATGGAAAACGCCAAGCCTCTCTGCCTTACTCCTGAAGAGCCTCTGACATCGTTCAAACAGATCACCTCTTTAAAACAACAACAACAACTTTTTTTGGGGGGGGTACCAGGGATTGAACTCAGGAATTCGACCACTGAGCCACATCCCCAGCCCCATTTTGTATTTTATTTAGAAACAGGGTCTCACAGAGCTGTTTAGCACCTCACCATTTCTGAGGCTGGCTTTGAACTCACCATCCTCCTGCTTCAGCCTCCCGAGCTGCTGATATAAAAGAGTGTTGCCACCGCACCTGGCTGAAACAAACAAACCAACCATTTTTAGTTGTAGATGGACACAATACTTTTTTAGTTGTAGGTGGACACAATTATTTATTTGTTTGTTTGTTTGTTTGTTTTTCTGTGATGCTGAGGATTGAACCCAGTGCCTTACATGTACTAGGCAAGTGCTCTACCACTGAGCTACAACCCTAGCTCTCATAGATCACCTGTTGACCTTAATAAAATTCTTTATCCTCTCTGGGCCTCAGTTTCCTCATCTATGGGAAAGCGGATTTGACTCTCTAAGGACAGATGATCTCTATAGTCCCTTTCAACTGTAACATTCTCCGTTACCACAGTAGAGAGGCATTGGGACTGATAGGTAGACCAGAGTCTTTCTGTGGAAGTTCTGAGTTCTGGATCACAGCACTCACTCAGTCTCACACTTAGCAGGGAGCCACAGGAGGGAGTTGAGCAAGGAAATGAGGTGATTGGCTTTTTTTTTTTTTCTAATGTGCCACTGGAGATGGAACCCAGGGTTGTCCTACCACCGAACTATGTCACCAACCCTTTTTTATTTTGAGACAGAGTCTCCCTACTTTGCCCCAGGGTTGGCCTCCAACTTGAAATCCTCCTGCCTCAGCCTCTTCAGTAGCTGGGATTACGGGTGTGTGCCACGGCACCTAGTTAACTTTCAACTTCTTAAGATCCCTTATATGAATGTGTGTTGTGGGAAGAAGTCTCCTCATGTTCAACCACTCTTAACTAGAAATGATTGAGACAGCAGTTGTAATTTACATTTTTTTTCAATGCCTGGGATTGAACCCAAGGCCTCAAGAATGTTAGGCAAGCACTCTACCTCTGCACTACACTCAGTGGCCTTCAGTTGTAATTTAGATACTGAAAAAGGGGACAGAGATCCTCAAGCTTTGGAGGAACATTAGATGATGATATTTAGCCAAAATATGGGAATGGGCACTGCAGAAGCCATCAAAAAAGGATGAATGAAGAAAATTTAATTCACTTAAACATAAAACTATGAATAAATAAACTGTAAGAACTATGGTTTCAGACAGAATTGTATGTGGTATTAAGTGGCAACAAAAATCAAGAAGATGGTGGTGGAAGGGTAAATTTGTGAAATTCTCATCCTGATCACATGAGGTTAACTGATATAGTAAACAAAGGAATTAAATTTTTAACACGGTCATAATTCCTAGTGTTTCTCATAATTTTTTTTTTAAATTTAGGAACTCAGAACTTTCATAGGGAAAAATATTTTTCTAAGGTTCAATTCTTATCATTTCTTTTCAATTTCCTTTTCCTCTGTTATATGCAAATATAAAGCTATTGGTTTTTGTTTTAAAGTAGCATGTAGAATATGATTCTTATTTATTTATTTATTTATTTATTTGTGTGAGAGAGAGAATTTATATATATATATATATATATATACACACATATACATATATTTTTTTTTAGTTTTTTGGGGACACAACATCTTTGTTTGTATGTGGTGCTGAGGATCGAACCCGGGCCGCACGCATGCCAGGCGAGCGCGCTACTGCTTAAGCCACATCCCCAGCCCAATGATTCTTATTTTTTTGCCTACCAATCTTTCTTTCTCTCGCTTTACCTATATTTACCCATCTATTTACCTATTTATCTTTCTACGCCTTAGATGCACATGGTATGTTTCAACAGATCTTCAAAAATTGTCATTTGTTGTGGGCCTAAATGATGGAATATATTTTTTCACTTCTGTGTTTTAAGAAGGATCATATATAATTTTATTTTATAGTACTGGAGTCAAACCTAGGACCTTATGCATGTTAGGCAAGCACTCTACCACTAAGCTATATCCAAGCTGGTTTTCCACTCCCTAGAGAAAGAGTCTCATTAGTAGGTTGCCCAGGTTGGCCTAAGTTTGTGATCCTCCTGAGTAACTAGGATTACAGGCACGTGCCACTGCACCCAGCTAGGTCATGTATAATTTTGATAAAATATATCAAGGATAACAGATTGAGTTGGTGTAGTGTATTCTTGGTTATCAAAAAATACTCATGTAGCTTCGGGATTTTGAGTTGGTGAATATTCATGATGTGTGGAAAAGCATGATACACACCACAATCTCAATCACACAAAATGGGATATTGTGTATATATATATATATATATATATATATATATATATGCACATAACCTAGAGGGACACGTCCAACTAAGCTTCTTGTGACTGGATGACTTTGTTCTTTGCTTATGTTTTTTTTTCCCTGTAATGTATGATTTACTTTTAAAAATAAAAATTATTTTAAAAACTATATATATATATATATATATATATATATATATATATATATATAAATTCTGCAAAAATCAAGCTTTCTTTTTTTTTAACAAAGGAATTTTTCCCACTTTATTCTGGAAATATTTTGTAACTATGCACAAGGAAAAATGAATACCTGCCCCCATACCCAAGCAATAATAGAACTTATGTTCCAAGCTTTTGATTTTACTATAATTATGAAGCGAGATGGTAATGGTGTAATTGTGAAATCAATATCCACACCTCTCGTCATACATCTTCCAGAAAGCAATATTTTAAGATCGGTAGTCTCATTTTCTTTTTGTCAAAGGGAATGTTTAACCTCACTAACAAATACATTTAAAAACAGATAGGGAATATTTTATCCTCATTTCATAGGTGAGTAAACAGCGTCCAAGGTAATAATAGACCTAAATAGTAGTAGAGCAGGGACTAGAACTGAAATGTTCTAATTTTCAGACCAGATGTTCCCAGAGAAAGACTGTTATTGTTATTTTCCCCTTGTTGAATATGACTGGTTTTCATGGCAATAAGACAGCCAACAAATACCCAGCAGAGCCATTGGTTCATAGAATTTTAGACTTGCAAGGGACCTTAGGGATTGTCTTCTGTGCAAATTCTGCAGAGGGCCCTCAGCAATCTCCTCTCTCAGCCCAAGCTGCAGTGAGGGTGGGCCTCCAGGCTCCCATTGCAGCCCAAACCTCCTTTTTCCCTCTTATCTGGTTTACATATTAATGCTCCACATAAGACTTCCTCTGAAAAAGAGACATGGCTTCCACAAATAGGTTTAACATCACTGGTAGTCTAATCTTACAGAAATAGAGAGGTGATTTAATATAATTGTGGCAAAGTGAGGACATTTTAAGAAGTACCAACCAATTCACAGGAGAATAAGCAATCTTGGACCAAACTTATTTTGGGACTGGGTGATTTCATTCCATTTAGGAGCAGCTGTTTTTCTGAATTCACATTTCTCCTTTTTTTCTAAACCACTAACTCCCCAACCCAAGTGCACAGACTGTACCAATCTTATGTGGTCAAGAAATTATAGATTTGATACATGAATAAGAAGCAGAGAAAATTTTCAAACATTTTGTTTTATCATGGTTCATGTTCTAGCTTTGAACATCATCAAGCCAGGAGCAGCTGGCTTGATGCAATTTTAAAATATGGGTCCGGTTAAAAGTAGCAGGAACCTTCTTTGACATGAATATCACTATGTTTCTGAGGTTGATGAAGTTGGCTGAATGCAAGTTGTAGGCAATATAACAATATATATTGATCAAGTGCTTTATAGATAATAATGAGCAAAGGAGCATTTGGTCCCCTTAGCTGGGTACAAGCTTTAGAATGATATATACCCAGTCTCACTTAGCAGCTGGGAAACCTCAAGCAAGTCCACTTAGCCTACTGGTACTCAGTTTTGTCATCTGTGAAATGGAACTATTATGAGGACCAGATGTAATGTCATGAGATCTTCCTCAAGACATTTTAGTTTCCTTTCCTTCTCCTTCTTGGGATGTTGAATAAGTGACATTTTATTAATTTAATTTAACTCTATTTTAAATATACAATAGTACAAGCCATAATATTTGGTAAATTACTTCTTTAACAAAGAATTATTTTGCAATTGAATCAAAGCCAGTTGTCAATACATTGCAAGGAAAAGGCCCCTGGGCCAATAACTGTTTTATTATACTTAAGTGGAAATTTACGAAATAACCATTTTTTATAGTCACAGTGACTAAATGGATTTTTGGTGCTGAATAAACTATAACCTCTCTCAGATCATTTCCTCATCCATTAGATGAACTTAGATAACCCCATTCATTCACTGATGAAACGATTTGCATGTGCCTATTATGTGGCAGGCATTTTTCAGGTGATGACCATATAGTAAGGAACATGACATTCCTTACCTTGTGGAGCTATTCAATAAAAGAGACATATGATAAGAAAATAAAGACTGGGGATATAGCTCAGTTGGTAGAGTGCTTGCCTCACATGCACAAGGCTCTGGGTTCAATACACAGCACCATCAAAAAAATAAAATAAAGTTATTGATAATAAAATCTGTTCAGGTAATGATAAAGTATTTGGTGAGTAGGTGATCTCTTGAGTTTTGCTTTGACTAGAAGATGATAAAATACCAGGCTATTCTTGTAATAAAGTATAATTATTTTTCTTACTGAATTAGTTTAATACAAGATATACCTATAGATAAACTTGCAACTTCCTTAAAGTAGAAAAAAGTACTATCACACAGGAGATTTGAGAAAGAACATTTAATAAATCTTAAATAAAAGAATTCAGAGGATTCTAGTGGTAAATATGTTAGGCTGCATGTGTGAAAGTTGTCCAAATCAAATGGAGTTGCTTGTGTCAAACAAACAAATTTTGAAAAGCCAGAATGTTATGAAGGAGGGAACCTCATGCACATATACTGATAACAAGAACTATCACAAAAAAACTGCCAGAACAATGATTTTGTATTAAGACCATCATGACAGTACACAAAGAGTACTTCTACAGGGATGTCTGTCCAATAACTGCCTGTTCAACCTTGGTCTGGAAATGCCCTTTTTCATTGTTCTTTATGGCAAAGGATATTGTTTCAGAATAACGTATGCAATTCTCATTTTGCCTTTAAAAGTTTCCCTTTACCCTGTCACTTTTGAATATTCCCCTAGTTTTTGTAGCATGCATGGAAATGCTCCTTGCTTATTTCCAGATAAATATCATTATTTTTTAGAGAACCTCTTTCTGTTTGTTATTTAGATTGCCATATGAAACCTAGAAAGATCCAATAATGGTTTAAAGAATCAGGGGTTTATTTTTCTCATGATCAGGAGTCAAATGCAGTTGCTCCAGGGCTTGTCGGGCACCACAGTGCCATCAGGACAGACTGCTGCAGCTATCTTTATCAAACATCGTCTTTGCCTGTTGCTTGCTGGTTGCAAGATGGCAGGTGACACATCTTTCTTCAATACTGCACCAATGTTTCAGGCAGAAAGACAGTTGGAGAAAAAGACTAAAAAACAACTGCCAACTTAATTCTTCTCCTTTTAAAGAGTTTATCCAGAAGCCCCACCCAGCAACTCATTAGGCGGAACAAGACCACCCCTACATGGTGGGCACAAGCCTACCCTAAACAAATTCAAAATTATGTTACTAGGAGGAGGGGGAGGATCAACACTGGCTAGAGAACTGGCAGTATCTACCACAGGATGGACAGACTAAGAAATATGAATCTGAACATCTGTGAGACAAACATTTAGCAAGGAAAATCACCACCAAAAGAAATTTTTGACATGAATCTTCTATAGCAAACTTTGTCTGGCATACAAATGACCTCCAATTCCCTACTTCAAGTTCTGCCTCCCAAGGATTTGTTTGCTTAAGTTCCATTTGTTATTATTGACTAAAGTAAACCCCACTTGTGATATCAACTCCAAGGCTTAGTTTGAATAAATATGGAAGCATCCCGTTTATCTTCAATGATTTTCTATTTTATTTCTTCCACATAGATGTGATGAGGCTTATAAACAAATGAAACCAAAGGATGAAGTAAATAGCCTAAGGAGTCATGTTGAAAGAGAAGCACAAGAAAATAAAATCCAAGACAGGTGAAAGGCACAGAAGACCTTGGGATTATGATAGTATTATGCCAGACCTTAGGATTAAAGGTGTGGGCATCCATTCATTACCTGCTGAACTCTAGCAAACTAAATATTTTCATAATGTCTCATTAACATGTTAAATGAAATTCACCATCCAAATAAAAAATGAGCTACAATGAATACACAGATGTGTACCGAGTTTGATAGGTGGGTGACTGTCACAGCTTCCTGCAAGCATAACCTCATTTTGCTGTTCAGAGACATTCTGGAGCAGAAAGGCAGGTACAGGTATACAAGCCATGCGTGAGGTTCTCCTGCATGAAGCTGTAGAAGCTGAGGGCCTGGTGTCTGCAGCGGTGGCTGGAAGAGAGGAAGTGGAGTAATGTTTGAGGCCACCGATCCACAGACCCACTCTTCTGAACCAGATGTTCTTGTGCTAAAACCTGGGAATATACATTAATAGGTTCCTTGGTGATTCATATAGACTCCAAAGTTTCAAGAATAAGTCTACATTAGTATTTCTCAGATGCTGTTCCTGACCTTCCATATCACAATCTTTGTCAGGGGGCGGGGGAGGGTTAAATAATAAGTAATGAACAGTGTGGAATTGAAAATTATGTTTTCTGGTAAAAACCTAAGCGTGTAGGTATTTGGCATACCATATTTCACCACATAATTGTCACAGGTTTTATGCCAATTTTTTTTTTTGCAAAAATGTTGCGTGTGACCATTGTGTGAAGATTTTTTTTTTAATTGTGCCAGTATTACTTAAAAATTATTTATTACTAAACTGTCTTTGATGCAAGATTAAATGCATGGAATAGCTATGAATATACATTAAAATTGAATAGTCCAAATGGACCACATCATTTCTTTGGAACAGTTTAGTGAATATTTTTCCTACTCTAAAAAACTAAAAAAGTTAATACTTTAGTTGTTATTGATTTGTGCATCCTAGCCAAAATATTGCACTTGAGAAATTTTTCTATAGTGTTGTGAAATATAGGTTTACAAAATTTAATCTTCTGTGTCCAAAAATTCTGTAGTGTTATTATTGGTTTCATTATCCGATATGCCATCTTCAGTGCCACTCATATAAGATGTGTCTACTATTAATCCTGCAGTGATCTAAACAAATTGACTTTGGGAAATATACTGACAATGTGCATGCACTGAGAATTCTGGGTTTGTGGTTCTCAGTGTGCAAGGAGACAAATGCACCTCCATAGGCCGCTGGTGAATACATTGCTACTCTGTTTACCTTTTAAGCAGTGTGACCCACAGAATGCTACTATGTGACACTGGATGAAAGATCATAAACTAATTTTTGGACTGAAAAAACGAGGGTTTGATGATTATGCAAAGATGATGATGTTTATGCAGCAAAATACTGTAGACACTTAGGGGTGGGTCCAAATACTTTAATAATGAGCAAGGTGAGCTAGGGACTTGTTTTTTAAAAACGGATATAGCAAAGGTGATGCCATACCATTTCTAAGATTAGGTTGCAAAAACACTGGCTTCTGGCTCGCCCCCTCTTGCTCTCTCTGAGGAAAGGCTGCTGCCACACGTGATCTGCCTACAAAGAAGCTCACGTGGCAAGGAACAGAAGACAGACTCTGACCAACATCTGGTGAGGAACTGAGGCTTTTGGATGAACCACCCAGAAGGAACTGAATTCTGCAAACAACCTATGCACGAGCTTGGAAGCATCAAGTCAACAATACCCAGTTATAACTTCACTGAGGCCTTGAAAGAGACCTCCAGACACTGAACTAAGCTACACCTGCCTCCCTGACACAAAGACTGTCCAAGCAGCTGCTAACTTTGGAGGATAAATTTGGTACCCAGCAAAGAATAATTAATACAAGAATGCTCCATGCAAAAATCTTACCAGTTTTTAACATTTTGGCCCATTAAAGAATGTCTTGATCATATGAGATTTTCATTCATGTGGAATACCTTCTTTGTTTTTTCTTTCCTGTGTATTTGGGGGGGTGGGATACTGGGGATTGAACCCAGGAAAATTCTGCCTCTGAGTTACATCCCCAGACCCATTGTATTTTGAGACAATCTCATTAAGTTGCTAAGGATGGCTTCAAACTTGGAATCCTCCTGCCTCAGCCTCCTAAGTAGCTGGAATTACAGGTGTGCACTGTCATGCCACAATTGGACTACTTTATTTCTTGATATTGTCCATAAACAAAAAAAGTTACTGCATAGTACAAAGTTTGACCAGTCGTAATTGACCAACCCCCAAGCTAGTCAGAGAGCAAATGTAAATCCCCAACACAGAGGTGCTAACTAAACAGTAAGAGCAGAACTGAATTGATAGATCAGGGGTAACTGAGAACTCTGAAGGATAGGAAGTGAGACTCCACTTGATCCCCTAAGTCTGTAGTTTTCAACCTTGGCACGAATCAGAATCATGGAGTGGGGCGGGGGCTTGTTAAACTACAGATTGCTGGTGCCCGTCTCCAGAGTTTCTGATTCAGTAGTTCTGAGATGAGGACAAAAATTCGCATTTCTAACAAGTTTGATGATGTCAATGCTGCTGGTCCAAAGATCACACTTGGAACTACCTTCACGCTAGTTCTTCCAGACCACTCATAAGGCACCAGAGAAAAGCAAGGCAGAAAGGAGTCAGACTTGAAGCAACTATGAGGCTCTTGCTGAGGTAATTAGGTGGAGGTATTGGGGAGAAAGGAGCCTTGTGACCAGGGGAAATTGAAAAAGGAAATATTGAAAGGGCTGGTTAACTTCTTCACTTCTCCTCCAAATGTTGCAGTTTAAACAGTCCCTCTAGCTACAGAGGGAGAAATAAAATTATACTGTTATTCCTAATGAAACAGCCACGCAGCCAAGTTCGCTGGGCATTGGGAAATGAAGTCCCATTCAGCACAGCTCTTACCAGTCAGATGCTCTGAGCACTCTTTACTGCTATAATTAACTCTACCCATTCTGTTTACCTGATAGAATTGTTTTGGGGCTTCCAGATGGCCCTGGCTTCCTCCAGGATTATCAGCAGGAGATCCTGAAAGCCATTCAAACCCTTCAGATGTATGCCTGATCTGATTTATGCCATTTTGGAACATGGTGAAATTTTCCCTATTGGCATCCGTCGACTCTATTTCCAAGTTGAAAATGATTCAAGAAGTCAAGAGTATGTGATCGTTTTATTCTTGGGTTGTTTTTGAAACACATTTATTTTCTTGATGTTCCAAAGACAGTGATGTTAATAGAGTACTTTCCAAAGCACACAGACCCAGGGGGGGGGGTGCCCATTTCCAGGTTTGTGGCATCTATTAGCAGATGTCACAAGCAATGGCAGTGTACTAGTAAACAGAGAAGGCCTTTTTATCTGCACCTTGGCTTGTTCACTTGAAGACTTGCTTCCCTTTGCATTTTCCTTATAATTCCTTCCAAACAATTCAAGAGTTCTGGTGTAGCTAGGATAATGTCTAAGTGACAATTTCAGATGCCAACTTATTTTTGTAATTTGGGCCTTGGCTGCCTTCAAGTGATTTCTAGTGCTGAGACAATGCCTCTAGAACCTGCAGCACAAGAGCATTGTGCAGAGATATTCTGGTTATTTACAGAGAAAGGAGGGAGCAAAACACCTTGAGGGATAAGATGATAGAAATTTAACTCCAGGAAACTTCCAGTCTAGCATGGAGAGAAACATTTGTGAGCAAGAAGACTGGTATAACATTTTTGGGCTAAAACACAGTATCCCAAGTGAAAATTGCACATTTTAAAAGTTTTTTTTTTTTTAAACCAATTAGCATACCAGCGACTTGGGTTCAAAGCCAACCTCAGCAACTTAGAGAGGCCCTAAACAACTTAGCTAAAAAAATTTAAAAAATAAAAAAAAGACTGGGTATGCAGCTCAGTAGTTAAGCTCCCCTGGATATCATGCTAAGCAAAGTAAGCCAATCCCCCAAAACCAAAGGCCAAACGTTTTCTCTGATAAGTGGATGTTGATTCATAATGGGAGTGGGGGCATGGGAAGAATGGAGGAACTATAGATTGGGCAGAGGGGAGGGAAGGGAGGGGAGGAGTACAGGCATGGGAAAGATGGTGGAATAAGATGGACATTACTACCCTATATATGGGTATGATTGCATGAATGGTGCGACTCTATATCACGTACAACCAGAGAAATGGAAAGTTGTGCTCCATTTGTGTAAAAAATAAAATTAATTAAAAAAATATATAAATCATGAATTATCTCATTTCTAGAGGCTGCTCCTATATAATGATTGTTTATAATGTTTTGCCAACTGCTAGAATATTCAATATTATAACTAAAATTAACATAAAAGGACTCCCATATATGAAGATATATGAAGTCACATAACAGGAATGAACACTTTCTCCTCAAATATAGGGACTGGTTTTTACCTTTTTAAAATAAAGGTTTACAAAATGACATGAGGCAAGGACCTTGGGAATGTGTCTCATTTAACTGTTCTTTAACATAATATATCCTTTATGACTTGTTTTCTTAGATAATGATCAACATCTGCTATATGTCTTTCTAATCTGAAATGAAATTTATGTTCTGCAAGATGGTGATGGCAGAAGATGTAGCAAGATTTGCATTTGTTCTGTTTACCTATTTTTAAAGTAAAACCATCTTATCAATATTTCTAATATTAAAAAAAGAAAAAACAAACAAAAACCAGTTAGCATAATTAATTTCCAATATTATCAAGTTGTTGTTGTTGTTGATTCCATGATAGAAACAAATAGAGACCTAGATCTGAAAAGTGAACAACAGAAGGAATTCTTTTTTTTTTTTTTTTTTTTTTTTTAGTACTAGAGATTGAGCCAAGGGGCATTTTACCACTGAGCCACATTTTTAGTCTTTCTTTATTTTTTCGTTTGAGACAAAGTTTCTGAGGGTCTAAGTTGCTGAGGCTGGACTTGAACTTGGTGATATTCCTGCCTCAGCCTCCTAAGTGGCTGGGATTACAGGCACGCACCACCATGCCCTGCAAGGGAATTCTTTGCTGCCTCCCCCTCCCCTTACTTAGTAATCAAACTTATTTCTTGAATAAACATTTTAACAAGCAAGTGCCCTGATTTCCCTCACTCCCTTCTCTCCCTGGCCTCCTTGGCACAGAACTTGTTTGCTATGATTTGAATATCTCCTCCAAAACTCAGTTGGAGATTTAATTGCCATTTCAACAGTAGTAAGAGGTGGGAATTTTAAGAGGTTTTTAGGTCATTAGGGCTCTGCCCTCGTGAATGGATTAACCCATTAAGTCCCCAGCTTTCAATTCAGTATTTCAACAAAATAAACCAAGTGCATTAAAATTGGTTGGAAATCATAATCTAGAGCTTATGTATCCTTTATATATATTCTCACATACATCCATAAGGAAATACATTTTCTAAACATTCTAATCATTCACCTATTACTTTTCTCAAAAGAAAAGAACTCTAAAAACTTAGTATTTATTTCAAAAGTTACCATATGTGGTTTATTTGTGGCTCAGTTTAAGTTTTTTAGGTGTCTCACTTCTGGGATGATGGGTCTTAACAAGTTAATGCTGGGGAGTAGGTTTCTGATAAAAAGGATGACTTCGACCCTATTTCCTGCCTCAGGTGTGCTTGCTTGCCCTCTGCCACATTGTGATGCAGCCTGTAAGCCCTTGCCAGATGTGGGCACCCTGCTCTTATATTTCCAGACTACAGAACTATGACCCAAATAAACCTCTATTCTTTGTAAATGACCCAGTCTGTGGTATTCTACTATAGCAATGAAAACAGATGACAACAATACTAAGCATTTATATGCTCATTTACTAAGAGCAAAGCATCCACTTATATAGATAGTTGTAATCTTTTGTTTCAACATCAGCTTTTAGAAATAAACCCTCTCTTCGGGGTGCTAACAGGTATATTTGCAAGCTAAACTACTTATTTTTTTTTAAGTTGCAGTATAAAACCCTTTTATGCCAAGATAATGAGGGGTATTTGCTGACAGAATGGCCATGCATTATCGCAGGTTTCCCACCCTGTCATGATGCTGAGGCTAATGTTCATATGAAACTTCTCTCTGGAAGTTTCAAGGTAAACCTGCTTCAGAAATCCGTATGCAGTTCCTCAGGGGACAACCTCCTTTACAATTTAAAGCTTATGAAATGACCAAAAGCTTTCCAAAGCATGGATTTCCCTGGGTCTTTTAGATTGTTACACTGTTCATTTTCTCACATCCATCAGACATTCAGCTCCTGGCAACCCAGACCCACGAGTCCATTCACTTCCCATGGAGTTGTTTACATCTACTTTGAAGGTCTTTTCAGTTAACCTTTTTCCTGACCCACCCTACAATTTCCTCTGGTTTGTTATTTGACATAGTATCCAAATAATTGACCTAAGTCATTTACTTCCTTCCTATAAAAGCTTTTCACTGCTACCACCAGGCTCTTATAGAAGTCTGTCTTTCTGAGCAAGGATTCAAGATTTTCTTTATTCTGGACCCTGGTACACAGTCTCCAGAGTAAAACCCTGTGTTTTGAGCTGCTTGTTGGGGGATGGGGCAGGTATGAGTACAAACTCAGCTACAGTGTGGTATGACATAATTAATCCGTGAGTACCAAGAATAATGAGATCTAAAGCAAACAAAACATTTCATGGGAAGGGCCTTCTGAGGTTATAATCACCAGGCAAGTGCAATTAATTTCAGTGTGTTACTTGTTTCTGTGAGAGGAGCTTATTTTCTAAAATGGTTTGTTTACCTCTGAAAACTACTTATAGTCAATTATTTTAATAAGCCTTATGTTTATCAACATTACAAAGGCAAAGTCAAAAGATCACAAACACCAAATCAGTGAATTCTGAATCTAAGGAGTGGAAGCATCACTGGATTTACCCAAAGCAGAGATGGGGTATGTGTTTTAATTTTCTCAAGTAGCACCGAAGGCATCCCCCAATCTCCTGCTCCTAAGGCAAACTAATCCTTTCAGACTTCACCAGTCCTAGCTCTGGGTCCTGGAGTCTAGGTTATTACTCAATATTTGCCCTTTTCTCTCCTGGAAAATCCCTAATATTTAGTGCTTTTTCATATCTAAACTGTGCTAGTGTCTCAAGTCGACCTTGATAAAGAATTTCCCAAATGTGAAACTGGCACCAAGAAGTGTTTTTAAATTGGCAGATGAAACAGATCTGAGAATATTACCATTAGTTCCCCGAAGCCAGTTCTCCTAGTGACAAGGTATGAATTTGGGTAGATGACTAGATAGTCTGAGATGGAGACTGGGGTTAACAAACTAGAGTTCTGTGTCCTAAATGTCCAAGTGATCCACCAGTCACGTAATCTGAGCCTGATAATAATAGAAATACAAATGAATAATGTCACGTTTGAGCTCTTTGACAATAAGATATGAACATGAGCTGAATGTCAGGAGATATGAATATAACCCTGATACCTTCACTAATTATCATCTATATTAAAGACCTATTCAATGCAATGGTTTTATGTATATATGTATGTATTTATACAAGTATTTTGTGATACTGAGGGTAGAAATTAAGGGCACTTTACCACTGAGCTACAATTCCAGATCTTTTAAATTTTTTTTTTTTAAATTTTAAGATAGGGTCTTGCCAATGCTGGCCTCAAATTTGCAATCCTCCTGCCTCAGCCTTCCAAACAGCTGGGACTACAGGCATGCACCACTGCGCCCACCATTACAATGGCATTATAAGTCAGTGGAACCTTCTGCTCAAAAACAGGTCAGGGTGTGGAAGGTTCATTCCACCATCTGTTATTCCATCAGTAAAGTTCTACTCTTTAATTTTGACAGATGAATCCTCTACTGAAATACAAATATCCCCTGAAGGAATTATGCTAATCTCTTATCAGTTGACATAAACAGTTTGTATTTTAGCAAAGATTAGTACAAATGCAACACAAGCAGGGGAGGGAAGGGAAAACTCAGGCTGACAAGGGAGGGAGGAGAAAACTGAAACAAATTCTGTTACATGTATAAAACGGCTTGTTATAAGGACAACTTTATTTCTGCTTGCAATTACTCCTGTTGGCCATCTGGGGATAAAGGTTGGTGGCTTTCTGGATCATGAGGTGAGATTTTTCAACTTTGGTGATGAACAACAGCAGCCTTGGAACTTGCTAGCCTCAAGGCATGTTCGTCTTCCTTTCATTGGTTAAAAAAAAAAAATCACATTTGCTTGATTTTCACAAAGTGCTCAGCTGTCCAACTGTCATTTTCACCGGGGACGCTCAACAACACAGAAAAGCATAACACGTGACCCCTATTTACCTTTCTCTTTTCATGAAAATCTGTAATACCAAAACTATCCCTAATGCCAGAATTGATAGGAGAGTTGCATTTTGAAAACAAAAGGTAGGGAGGACCTATTTTAGATTTTCTTCCTGGCAGTCCAAAATGTCTAGCCATCACCACTAATTGAATTAACAGGCAAAATGAACCCCGAATAGCTAGTACAAAGGAAGGAAGTTATAAATACCAACAGTGGCCTCAGGCCAATTATAAAAACAGGCACAATAGCAGCCACTCATATTTTCTTCCTGACACACATAATTATGGATGACAAATACCCCATTTCCTCGTTTCAAATAAGGTATACTGATGATGGTTAGCTTTATATCATAATTCTTAGGTTACAGAATATCCAAGAGATATTCTTTCTAAAGTAGAAGAATTAACATTGCCCAGAGATGGGTCTGAAAAAGGGGACTCTAATTTCCCCTTTCAGAGAGATTTTGAGCATGTTTCCATTTGCACAAAAGTAGAAGCATTCTATTAGGTAGAAGCATGTTCAGATTGCTATTGTTTAAATCAAAATATGGGTTGAAGGTGAGTATTGATGTTAAGTGGCCAAAGGGGTGGACTGTAATAGCTCTGCTGATTGCTCTTGGTACATATTCCAAACTCCTCACAGAGAGTCTTCCTGTACTGCAGAAACCAGAGAAAGAGAGTGAAAAAAAAAAAAAAATGGCATTTCTGGGCCAGGTGCACCCCGAAATCCCAGATATAATAAAGGTATTTACAAAAGGTATAATAAAGAGATGTATTTAAAAAGAAAGAAAGAAAGAAAGAACTTAAACCTCTGGGGCTAAAAATAAGAGATAAGAACAATATTTTGAAAGCTGTCCAGTGCCAGTGAAGAAAGGAAAGAAGTAAAATAAATAAATAAATAAATACATTACAGAATTTTCATAATTTTCAAGAATTAGTGGTACTAGGTAACATGGGAACTGGGGTAAAAGGAAACCTAAGGCTGAAATAAGGACTAGATGAAAGATGCTGGAGAGGCAGTAAGAGCTCTGAGCGCCTTCCACACTCCACATTGCTGGGTAACTGCCCCCCACCCCCCACCCCATTCCCTAGCAGAGCCTGCAGGTTTGCTTGCAATGGAGGGAAGAATGGGCATTGGAACTAGGGAATGCCAGGTCCCACTGAGGGCTGGGTTCTATAACAACAAATGGCCCACCCCGGTGTCCCAAAAGTGAACCTGTAAGTTATAAGTCCCCAGGCAGGATAGAAAAAAATAGGAAATAGGAAGGAGACATGAAGAAAGACAAGAAAGAAAATATTTAAATTCAGAAGTTCTGCATACTTTTCCAGGTCTGTCAAGAGAGTCTCTCTTCCAGGCCTGTTACTTCCAAATTCCTAGGAAATCTGTAAATCTACCTGTGCACTGTTAATTAACTCCCCCACTAAACCAATTATGCTGTGAGAGATACCATATTCTGAGGAACCTATAATTCAAGGAATTTTCCGGGTGCTATATACCAATCAGATAATGAAAACCAAGTCAGCTTGAAGATCCTAAGAATGACCAGACCATCAGAATCCCAAGATCAATGGAGTGATAGCACTCCTACATACCTTTCCGTCCCCACCCTTCACCAAGTTTCCTTTAAAAGAAAAGCCAGGAAAGCCAAAATTGGGTCTCTTACTCTCCAGATGGTCCACATCACATCATCCCTTGATTGCATATGCCTCACTGTATCTGCAGTCTCTTGAGACTGTCCTCATGCTCCCTTGAATGTGTGTCTACTTTTCTGAGTAAACCTCTGTCTGTGCTTGATTGAAATTCTTTCTCATTGTGTATGCCAAGAACCCAGCTAGTCCTGAGCTGAATTTTGCCTTCTCTCTGGGAACTCCTTGGGCCCTTCTTGGGAGACACTTCTTCTCCCATGGCAGTCCCACTCAGGCTTTCAGTGTTTTCATTTTTCACTTTAGTTGTTTAACTATGGCTTTTTGTTATTGTTGTTGTTCTTGTACTAGAAATTGAACCCAATGGAGCTTCACACCCCCAGCCCTTTTTATTTTTTTAAAATTTTAAGACAAGGTCTTGCTGAGTTGCTTAGGGCCTCCCTCAGTTGCTGAGACTGACCTTGAACTTGCAATCCTCCTGCCGCAGCCTCCTGAGCTGCTGGAATTACAGGTGTGTGCCACCAGACCTGGCTAAGTATGACTTTCCTTTTTTTAAACTTATAATTTAGACAGTAGAGCAATGCACAGAACTTGAGTGTACAGTCTAAGCAGTTTTGACAAACGCATGCACCCAAGTAACTCACACCACTACCAGAATATGGAACATTTCCAGCAACCAGAAAATTAGTTCCTTTATTTATTTATTTTGGTACTGGGGTTTAAACCTAGGGGTGCTTAACCACTGAGCCATATCTCCAGCCCTTTATATTTTTTATTTTGAGACCAGGTCTCTCTAAGTTACTTAAGGCCTTGCTAAATTGCTGAGGCTGGCCTTGAATTTGAGATCCTCCTGCCTTAGCCTCCTGAGTAGTGGGGATTACAGGTGTGAGCCACCATGCCCAGCTTATCCCTTACTTTAAATCACGAATAGACAACTAAGAATTACCCACTTTCTCAGGCAAGATGCTATCATCAAGATGCTAAAGACTAGAGCAAGAAAATAGAAAAAAAGAAAAATAGTAGCTTAGAAGAAAGAACTTTATTTAGGCAAAATAAATCATACTTTAAAAAAATTATATTAATATCCTTGGGGAGATTAGGTTCTGCACATCGAATGCTATGAAAAAAAAATGAAAGAACAATAACAAAGAAAGAGCTCTTAGATGTTGAAAACCTAATAATAGCAATAAAAAAATTTTTTAAAAAGCAATAGAAATTTTGAAAGAGAAAGTTGAAGAAATTTCCCAGAAAACAGAGCAAAAAGACCAAAAGAAGAAAAATAGGAGAAGTGGAGTCTGGTCAGGAAATCCAAAATCTAAATATCAAAGGAGAAGAAAACAACAATGAATAATTCAAAAGCATTTATTCAGGGTTTCCAGACTTCAAGGGCCACTGGTTGCCCAACAGAAAGGGTGAAAATTAGATTCACATAGATAATGCCCTACAAAACCCATTGAATACAAGGAGAAAATGCAACCAAAAAATGGTGAGATATGGGGCCTGGGGATTTAACTCACTCCTCTGTGGAGTGCTTGCCTCACATGCACAAGATCCTTGGTTCAATCCCCAGCACTGAAAAAAAGAGAGAAAGAAAGAAAAGAAAAGAAAAAGAAAATACCAGCAATCAAAATTTATTCAGATTTCTCAGTTTGTAACATTTGAAACTAGAAGTCAATAGCCATGATGGCACATAGCTATAATTCCAGCTACTCCAGAGGCTGAGGAAGGAAGATTACAGTACGAGGCCAGCCTTAGCAATTTAAAGACACTGTCCCAAAATAAAATAAAATGGTCTAAGGATATAATTCAGTGGTAGATTGGCTGTGGGTTCCATCCCCAGTATCCCGCCCCCCCCCCAAAAAGAGGGAAAGAACCTTAAAGTCAGTGGAACAAAGCCTTCAAAATTCTAAAAAAAAAAAAAAAAAATGTAATCTATAATTATCTATATAGGGGCCTCACCAATAGAGCAGGAAAGTAGTTAATGATGTTTTCAGACATCCAAGATCTCAAAAAATTTAGCCTCTAAATACTCTCTTTCAAAAAGCTACTGGATAATGTGCTCTATCAAATTGTCAAAAGTACATCAAAATATGCTATCAACAGAGTAAAAGAATAACCCTCAGAAGGAGAGAAATATTTGCAAGTCTGATAACCCCTAAATTAAAAAAAAAACTGATTTAAAAATAGGCAAAAGACTAAGACATGTCTTTAAAAAAGATTCACAAATGGTCAATATGCACAAGAAAAGATGCTTAACATCATTACTCATTAGGGAAATGGAAATCAAAACTGCAAAGAGATATTACCTCATATTCATTAGGATAGCTACTATAAAAAATATAGAATAGTTGGCAAGAATTTGGAGAATTTGGAACATTTGTGCACTGTTGGTGGGAAAATAAAATGGTACCACCACTGTGAAAACAGTATGGAGTTTCCTCAAAAAATTAAAAATAGAATTACCATATGATCTCTCAATTCTACTTCTGGGTATATGCCCAAGAGGATTGAAAGTAAATTCTTAAAGAGGTATTTGTATACTTTTGTTCATAGCAGCATAATTCATAATAAGAAAAGCATAATAACAACTTTATTGTCCACTGATGGATGAATGGATGAGCAAAATGTATACTCATAAAAAGAAATAGTATTCAACCTTTTAAAAAGGAAACTGTGCATCATGCTAAGTAAAATACATCCATCACAAAACGACAAATACTGTACGATTCCACTTATATGAGGTGCTTATATGAGTAATCAAAAACATAAAGACAGACACTACACTGAGGCTGGGGCTGGGGCTGTAGCTTAGTGGCAGAGTGCTTGTCTGGAATGTGTGAGGCACTGGGTTCGATCCTTAGCACTGTATAAAATAAACAAATGAAATAAAGGCATCTGTTCATGTACAAATACAAAACAAACAAACAAACAAAAAACAGACACTAGACTTGCTGTTGTCAGGGGCTGGAGGGAGGAGGGAATGAGAAATTATTGCTTAATGGGTAAAGAGTTTTATGAGATTAAAAAGTTCTGGAGATGCACCATTCTTGTCTTTATACATGTACTTAGGGTAATAAATTCCATTTCATTTCACAGTCTTTCCTTCCCCCATGCCCCCTCCCTTCTCTCCGTCCCCTTTTCCCTATCTAAAGTTCATCTATTTCTCCCATGCTCCCTCACCCCATCCTCATTATGAATCAGCCTCCTTATATCAGAGAAAACATTCGGCATTTGGTTTTTTGGGATTGGCTAACTTCACTTAGCATTATATTCTCCAACTCCATCCATTTACCTGCAAATGCCATGATTTTATTCTATTTTAATGCTGAGTAATATTCCATTGTGTATATATACCACATTTTCTTGATCCATTCATCTGTTGAAGGGTATCTAGTTTGGTTCCATAATTTAACTATTGTAAATTGTGCTGCTATAAACATTGATGTGGCTGCATCCTTGTAGTATGTGGCTTTTAAGTCCTTTGGGTATAAACAGAAGAGTGGGATAGCTGGGTTAAATGATAGCTCCATGGGCTGGGGATGTGGCTCAGGTGGTAATGTGCTTGTCTGGCATGCACAGGGCAGTGGGTTTGATCCTCTGCACCACATAAAAATAAAATAAAGATGTTTTGTGTCCACCTAAAACTGAAAAATAAATATTAAAAAATTCTCTCTCTCTCTCTCTCTCTCTCTCTCTCTCTCTCTCTCCCCTCTTAAAAAAAAAAAAAATGATAGCTCCATTCCCAGTTTTCCAAGGAATCTCCACACTGCTTTCCATCTCGGCTGTACCGATTTTCAGTCCCACCAACAATGTATTAGTGTGATTTCCCTAAGGTAGTATTGATTTGCATTTTTCTAATTGCTGGAGATGGAGACGGATAGTGACAATGGTTGAGGAATATTATAATGCATTTAATACCACTTAATACACATTTTAAAAATAGTTAAGTTAGGATAACACCTATCAGACCCCCCTCTCACCCCTCAAGAGCTCTGGCTCTTTTCTTTTCACTTGAATAAATACTTTTATGCTCAAAAAAAAAAAAAAAAAAGGTTAGTTTTGTTTGTTTGTTTGTTTAACTGGGGATTGAACTCAGTGTTATTTTACAACTGAGTTAGTCCTCAGCCTTTTATTTTTTATTTTGAGATAGGATATCACTAAGTTGCTGAGGCCGGTCTCAAACTTGCAGTATTCCTTCCTCAGCCTTCTGAACTGCTGGTATTACAGATGTGTGCCATAGTGCTTCAGCTATGTTAATAAATTTATGTATATTTTACATAAATATGTATATTTTACCATTCTAAAAAAAAGTGGAAAATAAAACACAAGGAGAAAAATGTCTCTGGTTCCTATAAACTGTTAGATCACCCTGGTATTTGCTGTACTTATATTCTGTGCTTTGCCTTTGTGACATTTAAAACAATAATTAATGATTATTTGTGTTAAAAAAAAAAACCTTATACTTCTCATTCTCCCTTGCAACTGGTTCTAGATGTAAAATAGACTGCACCAATTAGATGCATTGTGCAAGATTTGGGAAGCAGAAGGAGTAGGTACCACATCCTCTCTGGTGTTGCTGCTGACAGTTGTGGTCACAGAATGACTGGGACTTTCTGCAACAGTAACCTAGTGTGCGGGAATTGGCTTTACAGATGTTAAGAAGCAGTAGTGGCAGTTTCCTAATCCCTACATCACAGCCTCTGTGATGTGATTTTTTTTTTTTGTACTGGAGATTGAACTCAGGGGCACGCAACCACTGAGCCACATCTTCAGAGACAGAGTCTCACTGAGTTGCTTAGCACCTCATTGTTGCTGAGGCTGGCTTTGAACTTGTGATCTTCCTGTTTCAGCTTCCCGAGCCACTGGGATTACAGGCATGGACCACTGCGCCTGGCTGTGATGTGTTCTCTTTTTTTAAAGACAAGTTTTGTTCTTTTAAAAAAATTTTTTTTGTAGTTGTAGATGTATACAATACCTTTATTTTATTTACTTATCTTTATGTGGTGCTGAGGATCGAACCCAGGGCTTCACACATGCTAGGCAAGCGCTCTACCACTGAGCTACAACCCCAGCCCTGTGATGTGTTCTTAAATGAACAATTTCAGAGGGGGCTTGAATTCTCCACCTTCCTGACAACTACACTCCCTGGCAGGGCAGTTCAGTGATAAAGTTCCAATAAACATAATAAAGAGCCCAAACTATCCCACTCCTATCAGCCTCCCAACAATTCTGTAAGCACCTAAGTCCCTGCATTCAGTGCTCTTTTGCTTGAAATAGGCAGAGTGGTTTGTTTCCTATAACTAAACTTTAACTGATAGAATTGATTATATGGAATTTTCAATAGAAAACCTACAAACCAGAAGGGTATAGTGTGCATGCCTGTACTCTTATTCACTAAGGAAGATGAGGTAGGAGGACCTTGGATTCAAGGCCACCCTTAGCAATTTAGAGAGACCCTGTATCAAAGTTAAAAAAAAAATAATAAAGTTCTGGAATGGCTAGGTGCAGGGGCTTATGTATGCCTGTGGTCTCAGCTACTTGTACTTGGGAGGCTGAGGCAGGAGGATCCTGAGTTCAAAGCCAGCCTCAGCAACTTAGTGAGGCCCTTAACAACTTACCAAGACTCTGTCTCAAAATAAATTTTAAAAGGACTGGGGATGTGACTCTGTGGTTGAGCATCCCTGGGTTCAATCTCCAATACTGTAATAATAATAATAATAATAATAGTAATTATCATTATTATACATTTTTTAAAAAGCAAAACTTACTTTTAAATCATTATAGTAATTTATTTGTGTCTCTTCTATGCACTATATGCTACCAAAATGAGTGTTATGGTGCTAAACAATTCAGAATCATCTATGGGATTCTCTTTTTTGTGTGCTAACTAGTGGCACATCAAAAAGTACACATCAAATATCAAATCAGGGTCAGCATGTTTAAATTTGTTTTTAAAGTTTATTCTGAACATAGACTGAATAAATTAGTTGGTATTAAGAAGACCTTTATTTTATTCATTTATTTACATGTGGTGCTGAGAATTGAACCCAGTGCCTCACACGTGTAAGGCAAGTGCACTACCACTGAGCCACAATCCCAGCCCAAGGATTATTTTCAACAAAGCATATTTTGTATGATTTTAATTGAAGAAATGAATATGATTGGCAGGATGGTGGCTTATTGTACTTCTTGAGTATTTTCTAATTAAGTAATTAAAAGGTATGTCAAAGAAAACTAGATGGTTCCAGGGTTCACTTTTCTGTGACTCAGCATTCCTAAATGACTCTTAACATGTGGTTGGGGTGGGGGCAATTAGGACAGCTACTGGCCCATAACAGTAACAGGTTCCTTACCTTTCCTTCATGATGATACTGTGGGAGATAAGGATGATTCTGATTCTCTTTACTTTGTTCCCAATGTGAATTGGATAGCGTGTGAATAAAAAAGGATGAAACATGGGAAATGATAACCACAGAGGACCACGGAGCATACCATTGAGATAATTTGTTTATTTTGGAGGCAGTTTTTTATATTTACATTTAATACAGTGACATTTTTGTATGTGCTTTTAGAAGAGGAACATCGATGGATAAGAGAGCAATTGACTAAGAAATCACAGCTGTCTGTAAATGCAGACACACAAATTCTGGCACAGAACAAACAACAGCAAACATCTGAGTCTGAGTTTTCAGAAATTTATTCTACATTAATGAGGTCGCCATTCAGGGCAGAGTAAGACAGAATTGCTTTGACTCTCAGGCCTATTGAAGACTGACTGGAGCTTTCGATTCTTGACCATATGTGAATTATCCACTTGGCAGATCACTGTTTCCTTGAAATTCAGCCAGCATAACCCCAAGTGACCTGTTCTGCCTAAGTTATTTTTAGGAAACACTAACTTATTTAAACACTAGACTATGCAAAACCATATGGGGTGAATATGTCAGAGATTTAAAACACACACACACACACACACACACTAAAACTAAAGGTTTTTGGGGGATCATGTAGAGTTTTGGAATTAAAGTTATCTTAAGAGCTTTTGTCCAATAGGTTCATTTTATAGCTGACAAAACAAGCACAGTGAGGTTTACTGACTTGCCAAGAATAACCTTTAATTGTGAAATTAACATGTTTAAATCTTAGCTTCCCTTCCATTAGCCTGCACATAAGGGCATTTTGGGAATTATTTTTAGAATTCTCTGTGATATGGGGGAAATGATCCAAGGCCAGACCAAAGTTCCTAAAAACAGAACTGGACTCCAGAGACCACGGGCTGACACCCTGAGGTCAGTGGCAGGAGGACAGAGCCTGCCAGGTGTCCCTTTGCTTGTCTTTATCAGCCGGGGCTGTGATGAGTGTTTAGAGACTGTCCTCTTTCCTTTCATTTTATTTTGTAACTGAGACTGTTTATTGCTGTATTGTATGTCTTTCCTGCAAGTACACCTCAGTTGCGTTCTCTGAGCTATGTAATCTTAGGGACGCGGAGGACCCACAGGAGGCTGGAGAAACAACCCAGAAGCTAATTGAGCATGCGCCAAAACTGCTAGAGCCGGAGGAGAGTGACGCTCATCGCGTATATTTAGTGCTGCTGAGCAGCTGGGTGCCAGAAATTGTGAAACTTCATGCCGTGGAAGCTGCTCAATGGTGGCCTGTGGGGGACCTGCAAGGAACCAGCAAGGGAACCAGTAGGGAGGCAAGATGGTCTGCAGTTGGAGGCTTATGTCTATTTGGAGATGCATGTAGATTTTAAAAGTCTGCACCATCTCATGCCCAAGGATAGCTACTATTAAAACACAACAAAACACAAAACATAAAAAGTGTTAGCTAGGATGTGGGGAAATTCTTAGCACTGTGCGCTTCTGTGGAAAGTAAAATGGTGCAGTCCCTATGGAAAACAGTATGGAGGTTGCTCAAAAAAAACTAAAAATAGGACTACCACATGATCTGACCATTTCTCTTTTGGTTATTTGCCCGAAAGAATTGCAAGTAGGGACTTGAATAAATATCTGTTCACTCATGAAACAATGCAAGTGTCCATCAACAGAGGAATGAATAAGCAAAATGTGGTATGTACATATGATAGAATATTATTTAGCCTTATAAAGAAACAAAATTCTGAGACATGCTACCACCTGGATGAACCTTGAGGACATTATGATATGTGAAATCAGCCAGTCACAAAAGATGAATACTGTATGATTCCGCTTATGTGAGGTAGCTAGTCCAAAATCACAGAGACAGAAAGTAAAAGAATAATGGTGGCTAGGGATTGAGGAAAGGAGGAATGGGGAGTTATTGTGAGCAGTTTTGCCAGACAAAAAAAAAAGTTCTAGAGATTGATGGTGGTGACAGTAGCCGAACAAGGTGAATGCACTTAATACCACCACACTATACAATTAAAAATGGGTAAGATGGTGTATTAGCCAGCTTTCCATCACTATGATAAGCTATCTGACATAGTCACTTATAAAGAAAAGGAGAGCCAGGTATGGTGGTGCACACTTGTAATCTCATCTATTTGGGAGGCTTGATGCAAGAGGATCACAAGGCATTTTTAAGAGACCCTTTCTCAAAATAAAATAAAAAGGGCTGGGGATTGTAGATTAGTGGTGTCACACTTGTCTAGGATATGTAACCTATCCCGCCCTTCCATCTCCAGTAGGGTGGGGGGGGGGGGGGGAAAGAGAGAGGTTTTGAAGTTCATGAACAAGATGCCTGCTTCAGCTCTTTTCTGGTGAGGACCTCATAGGAAATGGTGGATGATGGAGTATGTGCAGAAGAAGGAAAACACCTCAAACAGGAAGCAGAGACTAGGGGTGCACCACCCCGTTGGAGGGAAAATTTTCAATTGACCTAAGTACTCCCCAGCTAGGTCCTATCTCTTAAAAATTCCACCATACCCAATATTACCACCCAGGGGACAAAGCCTTCAATCACAGTGGACCCTTGGGGGACACTTGAACTATACCCAAGCCACAGCAGGTAGTAAAATTTTTGTGATTTTTTTTACCACCATTTTGAAAAAAGGAAATCTGCAATATTCCTAAAATGTATATTAATTGAAAATGTCAAGTATTCAAAGTTCTTTTTTAATTCAAAGAAAGACCACAGACATCTTCCAACCATTCTTCCCTTTGTTCCTTCTTTCTTCCCTTTCTTCCTGCATCCTTCCCTCATTCCTTCCTTCAGACATCTATGGGGTACTTAATATATGCCAAATCTTTTATCAGAACCTCCAATAAAATATACTATGCCCTGCTCATAGTCTGGCAGGGAGACTCCCTAGGTAAACAGACACAGTCATCTATGAATTCGAGTGACCTCTGATAATGTGTGCAGTTTCCCATGGGATCTTGGAGAAAAAATAGCTAATGCAATCTTGGAGATGAAAGGAAATCTTGTTGAAATTTGGGATTCCTAACTGAAGTCTTGAAGGGCAAATAGAAGTCAGCCAGCTAAAGAAGGGAAAAACATGTAAACTATCATAACAGCATCTGTAATAACATTTTTATAGTAACAACACTGCAATGCATATGTTCTTTATCCAACTAATGCTTATTTAACACCAGGTTCTAGGTGCTAGAATATGGAAGTGAGCAACTACATGTATGTAAATACACAGTATTATCAAATTGTGGTAAGAGTTATGGAGAAGAATAGATTGTGGGGGAGGAAAGGGAGTTTTGAAATGAGAGAGAGATGTCACATTAATTTTTCCATGGTGGCTGGGGAGGGCCTTGCTTCAAATGACATTCGAGCAGAGGAATGAAGGCAGGGAGGAAGGAGCCTAGAGAAAAGAAGTGGAGGCCAAGGGAATAGCAGGTGCGAAGTTTCTGAGGTGGGAGCATGCTGGGTGTGGTTAGAGGACAGGGGCTGGAGTAGAGGAGGAAGAGGGAGAGTATTTGCAGAGGAATTCAGGGCAGAAGGAGGGCAATGCCATTTTATAGGGCATTTGAGGCCACTGGAGGACATTGGCATGTATTATTTGTGAGATGGGAGACACTGGAGGGTTTGGAGAAGAGGAATGTTACGATTTGACTCGGGCTTGAAAGGGAATATTTTATCTGCTCTGTTGAGAAGACTGGAAGGACCAAGAATGGAAATAGTGTCACTGATTGAGAGAATATGGCAACAATCCAAGAAAAATCAATGGTGGCTTGGACCGGGATGGCAGTAGTTGATATTGTTATAATTCAAATATATGTTGAAGGTGGGGTCAATAAGATTTGCTAATAGTTTGGATAGCAAGGGTGAAAGAAAGCAAAATAGTCATGATTGACTCCCAAATTATTGGTCTTTTAAGTGGAAGCCTAGAAATTACATTTATTGAGATGGGAGGCCTGTGGATAAGCAGGTTTGGGGTGAGAGTAGATAGGGAATCAGACAATTGGTTTTGGACACATCAAGTTTGACATCCCTATTAGACATCCATATGGAGGTATCACATGTGTGATATAAAAAGATCCAAAATTCAGAGGAAAAATTCAGCTGAAGGCATAAATCAGAAGTTCCCTGCCTGTGTTGGTTCAAAGTCATGATACTGGAAGAGATCGCTGAGAGAGGAAGTATTGAGAGAGAAGATGTCTAATGACTCAGCCAAAGGGTACTCCAGTAGTCAAAGGTCAGGGAGAGAAGGAGGAACCAGCAAAGAATACTGAGAAAGAGCAGCCACAGACATAAAAGGAGAACCCAGAGTGTCTTCACAATCAAGCAAAAAGTGCCTGTTTCAAGAGAGTGAGCAACTGTGTCAAATGCTGAAATGAGGTCAAATACAACAGGGTCTGAGATTTGGCAATTGCACTTAGCAGCATGAAGGTCAGTAGTGAGTGACCTTCTTGAGAGCTGTTTTGGTAGGGTGGTAGGGTGTGTGTTTGGAGCACAACTGAGAGAAAATAGCTTTTAACTATTTGGATTCTCTGGTTGGTCTCCTTATCTATAAATTTAGAAGCATGTTAGTACCTTTCCCATAGAGTTGTTATAAAATTTAAAGGAAGTAGCTGGGCATAGTGGTGCATGCCTGTAAACAGCAGCTCAAGAGGCTGAGGCAAGAGGATCACGAGTTCAGACGAGATCAGGCGTGTTCAGGGTGGTATGGCCATAGATGGAGGATCATGAGTTCAAAGCCAGCCTCAGCAAAAGCGAGGTGCTAAGCAACTCGGTGAGACCCTGTAAAATTCAAAATAGGGCTAAGGATGTGGCTCAGTGGTCGAGTCCCCCTCTGTGGTTGAGTTCAATCCCTAGTTCCCCCTCCAAAAAAAAAACACATTTAAAGGAAGTAACACATTTGAAGTGCCTGGTAAAGATCGAATATGAAGTCCTTCATCTGTATTAGCTATTATTGTTTATATTATTCTTTTAGATTTCAACCATTCAAAAGAAAATTTACACTACTTATCTTTACCTTTCTTAAGTTAATCAACCTTTTCTGAAAAGTTTAGGTAAGAATTGCCACATGTAATGACTTTTTTATATTTCTTTCTTTAAATATAGAAATAAAGTGAGGGTATAATAAACAAATACAAAAAAGAGAAGGGGAAGATATAGACAAGACTTAGGGATAGATATAGACAAGACTCCTTTAACGAGTTTTGTTGCCAAGAAGACCAGAAAAATTGCATGCTTGCTGGAGTGTTTTATTTTATTTTAAGATGAGAGAAATAGAGGAAATGATTCAGTCAAGAGGGAAAAGTGAATGATACAGGATAGGAAGGGGTATCACCAAGAGGGAAGAAGGAATGTAATCAGGTGTCAGATACAGATTTGGCCTTACAGATGCAGCCAGTTCATCTGGGTTGGAAGGCCAGCAGCATCTACAAGTGTAGATGCAGGTGGGTGGGAGATGGAACAGGGGGCATGGGTGGAGTTTCTCTTCATGGCTTTTTCCTGCTTTCTTAGTAAGATATGCTGCAAGATCCTCAGCTGAGGGTAAGTAGGGGAGAGATGTCAGGACTGAGAAAAGATGTGAGAAGCGAGATACTTATGGAAGAGAAAAGGAAAATAAATATCTTTGAGGGGTGAAGGATCTCCTGGCAGCCCTGAGCCTAATGGAGATTGGTGCTAAGGAATTGAAAGGGAGACTAGGGAACGTGTTTTCCAGTCATGTTTAACTGGGTGGATGATGATTCAGAGGAGGTAGAAAATTGACATTATCAGGTTTGGGATTTTGTCAGGCAAGAATAAAGGGTGATTGTAGGAACCATGCAAACTAAGTGGGAAAGCAAGGAGATGAGGCTCTGAGGAGGTGAGGGATAGTGAAGTGGTAGAATCCTGACGGGGTACTTGAAGCAGGCAGTGACTAGTTAGGAGACAGGTCGGAGGTTGGGTTTCAGAGATGAGAGAGAGGTTGTGGCTATTGGTAGTGACAATGCATGATTTCAGGTGGAGGATGAGACTCCATTAGAGAGGAGAGGCAGAGGCCAAAGACTGGAGAAGACAGTGGACAGGAAAGATCATCTGCATGTGGTAGGAATTAACAGGATTATCTTTGGAGAAAGAGGCAATAAGACAGGGTGAACCTCTTCAAGGAACAATGAAGGGTGACCCCAGGACCCAGAAAAGATTGGCAGCTGTTTAGACGAATGTAGAGATTCAAACTTTGGTTGGAGATGATGTGGAAAGAGGGTGAGTTTAGGAAGAGGGAGGGACAGAGTTCCAAAAGCAGCTGCACAGCGGTTACTTATCCCCCCTCAAGCCCAGCTGGAACACGAGATGTGGCAGGAAAAGCAGCCTTCACTTGAGAAAATTGCTAAAGAAGCCAGGCCTATGGAGGACCCAGGCCTGTGAGGATGCTAGTTTTCAGTTCGGCCAAGAAAGTGAAGGAAATATAGGAATTTTTGCTGAGCAAGTTGTTGATTTTCTCTAAGCCTGTTTCCCAACTGGAAGGTAGAGCCATGTATCATCATCATCATCATCATCATCATCATCATCATCATCATCATCTCTGTGATATGAGTTAAGTACTTGGAAAGTATGCAATGGTGAGGAACCTTGGGATGGAGAAAGAGCAGTGCCTCTAGTAGAGGACTGCCCTGTCCCAGAAGAGAGACATTACCCACAGCTGAGCACTCGAGTGTGTGCCCGGTTGGCATGAGTTCTGTCTCCCCCTTGGGAGCAGGAATCATTCTCACGGTTATTCTGAATCTCCTAGAGTGCCTAATCTAGGGCTAGGGAACAAAGGTGGCATCTTGGACCTGCTGCCTGCCTGGTCTGGGTTTTTAGGTTGGGAAACCACTTCTGAATCTTCACCACTCTGAAAACAAATAATCTGTAGTTTTGTAGAAATGCCAGGGACAGTTCTGATTGGACCCTACCAAACAATGTTTTTTTGACTGAACATTCAATAAAGTCTTCTCTGGTTAAGAAGGACACAAAACTAGAGGTCCTGAGATTACTTAATTGCACTTTAAGAAAGCTCTGTGCCTGCAACACTAATTCTAGCCAGCTGCTTCACACATGCCCATTAATGGCCATGACAGAACAATTAATTATTCACCACATAACTTGTAGAGAAGGTGGGGTAGAGGTGCTATCACCAGCTGTCAGAGTTAGTATATTATTCTTTACCAATTTCTACCTTACAGAATCAGCTAGAACAAGGGCGCTGAGCCAGAAAAAATGTAGGTTAGCTTTGCCCACCATTAAAAAAAAAGGGTGGTGGTGGGGGGGGAAGCAGATATGGTGGTGCACACCTGTAATCCCAATTACTTGGGAGGATAAGGTGGGAGGATTGCCAATTTGAGGTCAGCCTGGGTAATTTAGTGAGACCTTGTCTCAAAATAAAATTAGGAAAAAGGGCTGTGGGTGTAGCTCAGTAGTAAAGCACCCTGGGTTTCATCCCCAGTACCACATACACACAAAAATATCACATAAACTGATGGAAGACAGAAAGATAGATAGATGGAGACATATAAGAACATAAATATGGTAAAATGTTAATTACAGAATGGAGGCAGTTATAAGTTTGCTATATCAATTTTTCTAAAAAATATTAATAATAAACTGAAATAATTCATACTGATTAATTAATATATAATAAGTACTAGTAACAAATAAATGTATAATATAGTTTTTTAACCTAGTAACTAATAAAACATTTAAAAGTTTTCATAATTAAATGCTGAAGGGTAAAAGTGGCAGAATGGTTCTTCCCAGGCCAACTGGGTTATTTTACAGATGAGGAAACTAATGCTCAGAGAGCATGTCTGATCCTATTATTCCACTCTTCAGAAGGTTCCCAATTCCCTTTACAATAAAATCCAAGCTCTTTGGCTTGTCACACAAAGCACTTCATAACCTGTCCTCTGACCACATGTTTAATCCTCTAAGCAAAAGAACAGAGCTGTAATGAAACACTCAGGCCAATAATTTGGTGCTCTTTCAATACAATTGTATTTAAAACTAATTTTTACTTATCAAAGCAATATATGTACATAGAGTAAAAGGTCAAATAATGCCAACAGGCTTATAATAAAACACAACAGTATTTTCATGCAGTCCTGCCCCACCATCACCACCCTATTATCCAGAGACAATTATGTCCAGTTTTTAAAGCTATTTCTATTTCCTTTCATGTTTCTGAGTTTGTGATTCTCTCTTTATTCATCAAGTTAGCTATTATCTATTGAGGTCCTCTCAGTGTAGGTGAGGCTAGTAGTGTTCTTACTCTTTCCCTGCCCCATCCCATATTCTTCCAACATAATTGTACCATTCTTCAGTTTAAATCCAAAAATTTGGTATAATTAATATGACTGTAAATACGGTTTGCTGATGAATCAAAAAGTATATTGTGGCTGTGGTGCATGCCTGTAATCCCAGTGGCTCAGGAGGCTGAGACAAGAGGATGGTGAGTTCTGAAGCCAGATTTAAAGTTAGGTAGTCAGTGTAGTTAGGTAAATCGGGTCTAATACCGAGTGAAATCTAAAATGGAGGCCATGCTGGCAATGATTCCGGGAAATGCAGGACAACTCAAGGAATGTTAATGAAGTCCGAAAAGGCCCTAGGCCAAAGTCCACCTCAAAGAAATGTTAATGAACAGCCCCCAGCAAAAAGGTGCTGACTCAGAAGTCCTTCCTGACCAGATTACTTCTTTGGCCCACCTGTGTCCCACCCCTAGGTCCTTCCCACCTACATTCCATCACTGAAAGAACTATAAAAAGGGGAGACAACATCCCTTCCACGGATTCCACCTCTTGGGTCCCCTTCTTCCTCCGGGAGAAGTCTTTTCTGCTGTCCTTTAATAAACTTCTAATTTCTACTCTGACCTTGCCTCGGCATGCTTCTTTGGTGTTATTCTTCAACATTGGGGAAGCAAGAACTCGTCACCAGTCAACAGCGGTAACAGTTCAACGACAGCCTCAGCAATGGCGAGGTACTAAGCAACTCAGTGAGACCCTGTCTCTAAATAAAATATAAAATAGGGCTGGGGATGTGGCTCAGTGGTCAAATACCCCTGAGTTCAATCCCCAGTACACACACAAAAGTATATTGTGGAAGGTACAGTGGAACATGCCTATAATCCCAGCTACTCGGGAGGCTAAAGCAGAAGGATCACAAGTTAGAGCCCAGCCTGGGCAACTTAGTGAGACCATGTCTCAAAATACAAATAAAAAGGGTTGGGAATGTAGTTTACTGATAGCATATCCATGGATTCAGTCCTCAGTACCACCATGACCACAACAAAAGAATAAAAAAGAAGCATATTGTGACTACATTTTCTTTCTCGTGTGCCTTTTATTTTCTCTGAAAGTTGATAATTGCCTTGGGTTTTGTTGTTGTTGTTGCTGTTTAGATTTGATTAAACTAATTATAAGTCTTCCTATACACACCAATGATTCTTTAAAACACTTCTCAGTACAGATTTTTTTTCTTGCTGGTAGCATCCTTCTCAGAGCCCTCTATCCCACTTAATTCACCTAGTTGCTTTCTAGGCCCACCACATAGCCTAGTCTTTTCTGTCCTGTATCTTCTGAGACTTCCTTTTGCTATCATTCTGGAAATGCCCTTTACCCCACTCATGTATTGGATCCCCTGTTCCCTGGATCCACTATGTTCTTTCTTGGTTTATTTCCTCTCTGACAGATTTTATCATCTAGTAGCTTTCTGAGAAAGTGTATGTGAAAAGAACATCTTTTTGTGATTTTATATGTATGAAAATACATATACTCAAGCTAGGTTTGGTGGTGCACACCTGTAATCCCAGCAGCTCGGGAGACTGAGGCAGGAAGATCAAAAGTTCAAAGCCAGGCTCAGCAACTGTGAGGCACTAAACAACTCAGTGAAACCCTGTCTCAAAATAAAATACAAAATAGGGCTGGGGATGTGGCTCAGTGGTTGAATGCCCCTGACTTCAATCCCCAGTTTAAAGGAAAAAAAAAAAAATATATATATATATATATATATATCCTCACCCATAATCAATAGTTTGTTTTGGTGAATGAATATAGATTTATAGGTTGAAAATCAATTTTACACATTTTTTAAGTGGCATTACTTCATTAGCCTCTAGCTCTCATTCTGGTTGTGATACCTCCAGTAACAAGTCCTGCTTCTTCACATGTTGAAGTATAACATTAGAGAAACACTCTGAGGTAAGGTTTATTTAAAAAGAGGTAACATCAACTTCGTCCAGGAGGGAGCAGAAGGCCATAGCTGGTATCCTGGTATCCTCTTAAGCTTCCTTTCTCCTGTTCTCTTCCCCTGATCTCTCTCCTTCCTGCTTACTGGACTAGGCCCAGGGGATGCCTGGTGGATGGCCAAAAGGTGAGAAGCAGATGGGCTAGAGGGGCCTAGCTGGAGTTATCTGGGCAGGAAGGGGGCGTAATTAACAACTCCCTGTAGGGAGACAATCTGTGGGACAGGTTACCTTAGCAACAGGTTGGAGCACAGGCAGGTTATCTTGATCAGGGTGGAGGAAGGGCTCCAAAGGAATTAACATTTCAATTCCTCCATTCTCTGGATCCAACCCTTGCCTATCTGCCTGTCTAATACTGGCTTCAGTTGCTGAGAAGTCCAGTAACTTTCTTTCCCTCAGACAGTGGGAATTATTCTTTTTTTCTTTCTCTGAAAGCTTTGCTTCCTCCCACCACCCAAGTTGTGGTTGTTACTGTTCTAGTTTCTAATTGCCTTATTGGAGGAGTCGTTCACACCTCCAGTGATCTTTGTTCATACAGTTAGAAGTTAAAATAATGTAGTTATAAGCTATTTGGAAGCTATTTGTGTGGGGGCGGCTTTGTCTTTTGGTGGCCTTCATAGTAACATAAGCAAGTAGTTAGCTAGCTTCTTCCTTTAGTATCCTTAAGTTTTAGTGTAGGTAGGTCTCCTCTCCAGTGTTCAGAGAAGGTCTTATCCCTGGAGTTCAGTTTCTCTATGGAAGAATCACCCAATGTCCTGTGAAAGAAGGGGAGGGAGAGGGTGTCATTGAACCTGACAGTGAAGAGCACTGAAGTAGTATTATGGTTTGGCTCTTAAATGTCCTCCAAAACTCACATGTTTAAGGCTTGATACTCAAAGTGGCAGTGTCCAGAGGTAGGGCTTTTAGGAGGTGAATAGGCTCATGTGGGCTCTGACATCACCAATAGATTAATCCACTCTTAGATTCATAACAGGCTGTTGGAACTTGGTGGAAACTGGAAGGTGGGGCCTATTTGGAGGGAGTAGGTCATTGGGTGTGTGCCCTTGAAGGGTGTATTTTATCTCTGGCCCTTTCTCTCTCTTTTTCTGTCTCTCTCCTTCCTGGCTGTCACAAGGTGACCATCTTTGCTCCTCCATACACTCTGTTCCATGATATTTGGCTTCACCACGGGACCAGAAACAAAGGAGTCAAGTAAGTGTAGATTGAAACCTCTGAAACCATGAACCAAAATAAATCTTTCTTCCTATAAGTTGATTTTTCTCAGGTATTTTGTCACAGCAATGAAAAGCTGACTAATTCAGGTTCTTACTTCCCACTTTACAGACTCTAGGACTTCACTGACAGCTTTCTAGACTTCTTTCCCAAGATTTCTAACTGATATTCTTCAGAGATTTTCATCTTCCTGCCTTGTAGAGTGGATGGGAACCTAGAGGTTTAGCTGTTCCTTACACACTTTTATTTTTTCAGTGCTGGGAATTGAACCCAGAGCCTTGCACGTGCCAGGCAAGTGCTTGGCCACTGAGGCAGAAATACAATGACAATTTTTCTAAATTGTATTTTGAGACAGGGTCTCTCTAAGTTGCCAAGGCTGGCCTAGAACTTATGATCCTCTTGCCTCAGCCTCCTAAGTGACTATGATTACAAGCATGTGCCACCAGGTCTGGCTTCCATATACAATCTTTAATTATGTCTGTTTTTACTCCCTTTTCTGGCCTCTGCTTTCCAGGTACCTGGTGCTACCAATTCCTGAACCTTTGAGTTCAGGGGAGAGAATCAGCTCCTTTAGATTAACATGGTCCTGGGCAGGGACTTTAGTTTGGCTTCCTTTTTCTTGCTTTAGAGTCACAATTGTCCCCACAATTGTTTGCTAAAGATAAACTCCATTATTATTGTTGTTGTTGATTTAAGGACCTGCTTTATGAGGGCAGTGGGGGAGAGGACCAGCTTTACTCTCTTGTCTTATAACTGGAAGTCTTCCATCCAAATGGATATTCTTTATTATATGTTGTGTGTCCCCCC
This sequence comes from Marmota monax, assembly GCF_021218885.2. Classification (NCBI taxonomy): domain Eukaryota; kingdom Metazoa; phylum Chordata; class Mammalia; order Rodentia; family Sciuridae; genus Marmota; species Marmota monax. Next base: position 18,691,838 of record NW_026692194.1, on the reverse strand, counting down.
ACACCCATACTGGGCACTGGACCCAGGGGCGCTCTACCACTGAGCTACATTATTTTTCATTTTGAGACTAGGTCTCACTAAGTTGCCCAGGATGACCTTGAACTTGACCTGCCTTAGTCTCTTGAGTCACTGGGATCATAAACATGCACCACCATGCTCATCATTTTTTAAAATTTTTTGTTCAAGAAGGTATTTGTTTTTGTTTTGATTTTTTGTAGTAAAGATTGAACCCAGGGGTGGTCTGCCACTCAGCCATATCCCCATTCTTTTCATTTATTTATTTATTTATTTTTATTTTGAGACAAAGTGTTGCTAAATTGCCCAGGCTGGACCTGAACTTGTGATCCTTTTTTCCTTGGCCTAACGAATAGGGCATTGCTTGATGGAGGGTAGTGGGGGATTTCAAGGGCAGTGCCCTGAAATTTTAAGGGTGCCCCACCATGCCTGGCTGTTTAAAAGCTATTAGAGAAAGCCTTTGGGTGTTCCATGGAGAAATGGTAGAGACAAGGAACAGCTCTGCCTCTGCTAGTAAACCTTACAGTTTGAACAAACTTAGGCCAAAGGGGAGTGGAGTGACTTACATAACTAAACCGCTGAAAGGACAGGGCTGGGTCTTAAGAGAACAAGGCTCTTCCTCCTGTCAGGACTTTTTCTAGAGGTGGTTCCATTCTCTAACTGGTGGGGAATGACTTGGGCTGGCACCGTCACACTAACACCATCAGAGAGGAAAGAACTGTCCTCACTGTCACTCTGCTATCCAAGGAAATAACCAAGGGAAGTTTTTTGACTGCCTAAGCTTACAACATAGGTTCACCCTTCTGGGCCCTTTATAAGTTCCATTTGGACTACAAGAGAAAAAGAAAAGTGTCAAGTCCCCAAAAGAAGGGGAAGCCGTTAATACAAATGCTACCTGGGGACATCATCCATGTCCTGCATATTTATTGCATTGTTGACTGACAGCTCAGCATTGACCCTAAATGAAGTTTTCCTTGGACAAGATGGCTGGAAAATATAAGGTTCAGTTACTACTCACTTCCCAAATACCAATGAGCAACTATTGTATGACACTGGGTACTAGGAACTAAAAGACAAATAAAACCCTGTCCTTGACCTCCAGGAACTCACAGTGTAATTGTAAGAGAGCCTGCAAACAGACTGAGTGCCACAATCCAGATGACCAGAGGACAGAGAGAGAAAGGAAACTGTACTTTCCTCTGTGGGAAAGTATTTTGGAGTGGTGATACAAGCTGAGTTTTAAAAAACATAAATATGAGTTCACCAGACAATTGGGAAGAGGGAAAACACTCTAAGCAGAGGGAGAAGTCTTTTGTATTTGCTTGTTCAAAAAATATTTATTGAGCACTACCAGATACGTGGCACTAAGTAGACATTAGGGATGTAATTCTGAACAAAACAAAATCCCTGTTTTTTTAAGTTTGTAGTATGATGAAATCAGACAACCACATTATCAAACAAATATCTAATCACAAACTGTGATAACTGTCATGGAAGGAAAGTAATAAAGAAGTAGGAGTATTTGGGGGGAAGGGGTCATCACATGGTGTATTCAAGGAACCAGACAGTTCCAAACCAATGGCCAGATAAGAACAGAAGCTCTAAATGTCTTGGACAGGGTAAGAAGTCCATTGCTCTAATTTTACCCTTAGGCATGTTCCATGCTTATAAAATAACTCTTCAACCCCTGGACAGAAAATTACGAATTCTAGAGTTCTTTCCCTCTATCAGCAAATTTAGCTTATCTGAGGATTTTAAACTTGCTTTTGAAAATTATGGAGACTCAAGTCCAACCTGCTGTCATACTGAAGCCTGCAAGCCCTCCCATCATGTTCCAGTCCATCTGGACTTTCTCAGACTCCTCCAGTGAGTTTTTATTTTTTAACTTCTCCAAACAATTTAGTGTCATAAGACACCTCCAACTTAGAGTTCACCTCTTCCTGCTGAATGCGTTAAGGACAACAACAGTTGGAGACATTTTTAACAGTTGACTTTGGATTACTCTCTCTTCTACTTTAAAAACGACTTATATTTTTTATTCCCATTTAGCAAACCAAGGCTGCCAAGATTTGTCTTTATATGTGATATCACCAAGTTGTGGTGAGTCAATGGACTACCCCACAAAGCACCAGCTTTCTGATAATGTCAGGTTAGATTCTTTTAAGTCACAGGCTTAATATCTGCCCTGTCTCAATTCGCATTTCCAAAAGATACCCCCCTGAAGCAGCCTATTAAAGGCTTCACCTAGAGATCAAGTCCGGGAGTACCCAGAACAACTACCTAGTATCCTCAGCAAAGATGCAAAGTAGGTATTGTTTGTCTGTTTGTAGCCCACATCTTTGCCTCTCCCATGTGTCTTCTTCTCAACCCCCGTGTTTGTGCTCCTAGCTCTAGTGAAAAACTCCTTTAGAGGGAGGCATGGGGAGAGAGATGAAAAGAACTGTCTTGGAGTGACTCTGACAATTAATCATCCTGCCTGGGAGTACAGAATGTCCATGCATACACACCCAGACTGTTCTTACACATCTTGAAAGAAAGGCCCTTAGGGAAGGAGAAAGGAGCCTGTGGGAACAAGATAAGTGAGCAAAGAGGTTCCGTTGCAGAGGATCTCTGCTGAGAACTCTGCCTTTGGGAGCAGAAAAGGAGCCATCTGTATTTCTGGCTACCAGATAAAGATAAAGTTGGGCACCAGATAAGCCTTTTGGAAACTTGGTAACTTCCTAATGTTATTATTTTTGCCTCCCCTCTCTGTTTCCCCATGTAATTTGGAGATCAGCCTCAGCAACTCAGTGAGACCCTGTCTCAAAATAAATATAAAAAGGGCTGGGGATATGGCTCAGTGGTTGAATGCTCCTGGATTCAATCCTTGGTACCAAAATAAAAATTAAAAAAAAAAAAAACAACACTTTTTTTTTTTTTGAGAGGGCCTGTGTGCTTATTTAGATGCTCAGAAAGAGGAGATATAGCCCAATCCACATCCATTCTTGGAGGAAAATGAGAGCTAGGAACTCAAGAGTTTAACTAGGAAGAGTTTTAGAGTTCTGCACCAATCTTGAGAGCAGTACATCCTTATCCCCCCAGAGATCCATGATTTTAAATTAATTCTCCTTCCTTACCTCTAATCCAAGCTTGAACAAAATGGGAAGAGAGAGTGCCTGGAACACCATGAGAGAATTGAAGAAGGTTTCACAGAGGAGGGAGATGCCTAACAGCTTTTAAATTTGGTATCATCTCTAATCAAAAAATTGTAAGCTATCTATATATCATCCATGGAGCCTGGTCAGTCTCCATGGGATCTCAGGGCAAGCATAATTTTCCAAAAGGAATACCTACTTTGTATTTCATTCTTGGAAGAAGGCAGGGCAGAGCCTTTCCCAAGAGACATAACAAGTGGAAGAATGTTTTAGAGTCTGCTAGATCCACTTCAGAACCCTTGATTTCCTTGCATTTATTCCCAAGGGTGATTCTATTCACCAAGTATAAATGGCAAACACTTTACATTAATGACTTCAGTGTGAGTTCCTGAGCTCTACAGAGTTGTGGTTATGAGGGTGGCTTCGGCAGTCTGCCTGTGTTAGAATCCATGCCTCCTTCACTTAATATAGTGTTATCTTGAGCAAATATCTAAATTCCCTAAGCCTGTACAATGAGGATTATAAACCCTTGACATGGCCAGACTAACAGCAGTACAGACCTGACTGCTGCTAAAATAACAACAAATATAATAATCCAAATTGGGCACATCACTTACATAGCAAAGACAATTGACAGGCCTAATCCTGAGTGGGCAGATACCACTTGCAGATAGCTCAGCACTTATATAATACCTAGTGGATAAAGCCAAACATTAGCAACTCATAAGAAACACCTTAAGACTCTTTTCTTAATACAGAAGAGAGCTGGTTTGTGGTTTTCAGCTTTTAAAGATGTGGTAGCTAACCCCAAGCTGGCCCCTCAACAATCCACACCTCCAGATATTTATGCCCTTGGAGAGTCCTCTCCCACTTAGTATCAGAGTTGGTCTATATGATGGCTAGACAATGGCAAAAATGATGGATGTCATTTCTGAGCTAAGTAATAAAGACATTGTGGCTTCCCCCTGCTTTCTCTTGGACTACTCTTTCTGGAGGATTCCATAGCTGCAGGCTTGGGAAAGAGACCTATGAGACCTGAGGTCTTTGCCAACATCTAGGAAGTAACTGAGGCTCTTGCCAAAAGCTACAAGGGTCAGCCTTCTTGAAAGCCACTCCTGCAGCACCGGTCAAACCTTCTGATGACTGTGGCCTTGGCTGACATCTTGAAAGCAACCTAGTGAGAAACCTGGAGCCTGAAACATGCAGAAGACCTACGTCCAGATTCCCAACCCCCAGAAACTATAAGATAATGAATATTTGTAGTTTTTAGGAGGTAACAGCAATAGACACCTAGTATAAAATGTTTTCTCACTCTTAAGCCTCAGCCTCCAGAGCCAATTCTCCTGTATTATTGACCAGTAGCAGCAGAACTACCTACTCAGAGATTACTCTCTGGGAAGACTAAGCAGAATACTACATGCAAAGGGCTTAGTTGAGCCTAGTACATGGTCAGCATTCAGCCAATGCCACTTACCACTACTACAAAGAAGTATAGGCCTGTGGGCAGTTGTGAGGAGTTGCTCTGGATCTTGGCGCCTGGAAGTCTTAGGGCACAGCATAAAGAGTGAAGACTTAGAGGGAAGGGAATGGACAGGAAATCCTATGGCATCTTTCCACTCTAAATAGCTTACAGGGAGCAAGTGCCTAGCTGCGAAGCAAGGCTCCCTTCCATGGGAGCAAGAGGAACGGTATGGAGGAGGAACATTCCCTTTTCTTGGTCCTAAATTATTAAACAGTATCAAAAAAATGTAGAAAACATTTGTACTAAGTAAAGAAAAGAAACAGGAAATTAAAGTGGTGGAAATCATCTTTATCTGCTTAATTTTGTCCTGAATCTACCTTGCTTATTTGCAGCTTCTATTGGGCCAATTAGAAGGCGTGCTGAGAAACACTCCTTTTGTACACAGCCGTGCACTTTGCAGCTCAGTACAAAGCACAAAGATATGGTCTAGTATCTGCTTGTGGCCTAGTCCACCAGATACAATCTACACGGAAATGTGGTAAGCTTTGGGGGTTGCAAGCTAGGAGGATGATTATCAGGCCGTTCATACTCAGCGGAACCACACCAGAAGGGAGTTTTAGACACACACACACACACACACACACAGTAAAGGACCTGATCTGAAAGTTTGTCAATTAGTGTGACAAACTAAAGTGATTAGAGAGGAGAGAAACTGAAGAACAAGAGCCCAGAGTGGCAGACAACTAAGTAAAACAGGTCTGTTGGAGCAATGTTGGAACTAATTTGGTGAATGTGAAGTTTTTTTTTTGGAACCAGGGATTGAACTGAGGGTATTTAACCACTGAGCCACATCCCCAGCCCTTTTTATTTTTTTATTTTGAGGCAGGGTCTCACTAAGTTGCTTAGGGCCTCACTAAGTTGCTGAGGCTGGCCTCTAACTTGAGATTCTCCTGTCTCTGCCCCTGGAGGTGTGCATCACTACACCTGGCTTGAAGCACTATTCTTAACTACACTAGAAGAAGCATCACAATTTTTTTTTTCTGTTTTCCTCACCATTGCGTTCCTGTTGCCCAAAATCAGAGCTTGGCACATAATAGGTACTTGGTAAATATTTGTTGAAGAAATTAATGAATTTGTGACTTAACATGGCTCAAGATCAGTAGGGGTAAATTTCAGAAAACCTATTACTATTATTTTTTCACTGCTGGGGATTGAACTAAGGAGCACTCTACTACTGAACTACATCATCAGCACTTTGTAGTTACTAGTAGTAGTAGTAATAGTATCATTTTGAGACAGGGTTTTGCTAAGTTGTTGAGGCTGGCCTCAAACTTACAATCCTTCTGCCTAAGCCTCCTAGTTGCTATGATTGTAAGTGTACCACTGTACCCATCAAAAAACCTAATATGCAAGGGTATGAACAGATTTATTCTAGATTATGCCATCTCCCATATAATTCAAGAGTCAAATGTGCATTATGTATTCCACTTGGAGACTTGGATTTCAAGTTTTCTTGTTTCAAAACTTTGAGATCCACTCACTTATTAAAGAATTAGAGAGAGTATTGTAGTTTTGTGGGTTGTAGAAATAGAAGAGAGAAACAAACTGGCTATTTCTAAAACGTTTTATGAGAAAATTATAGTTTGAACTCATAGGTCAACATAGAATTAATTGTCCCTTGGGGTTGTAAGGTACCATATTTTTAAGGATAGAAATATTCAGCTCGTAGTCTAACACATGGGACCTCAAATGATTTACCACCTTTTCAGAAACTGCTTTGATAAGACCAACTCTTTAACTCAGGCAAAGATTCGACCAGATTGCTCCATAGCTGTTGTTTCATTTGTCTGAATAAAGCAGAAATCTAAGCAATTGTAATATCTTTCCTCTGCTATTCCTGGTAAAGAAGAGAGACATACGTGAACTCCGTTTGACTAGAATCCTTTAGACTCTATCCTTAGGATTTTGAATCATTTCAAAAGTCTCTTGCTGAGTAAACAAATCTCTCCACACAGGGAGATATCACAATAGAAAGTTTACATCAGAATCCTTGTGAGAAGGAGTCAGTCCTCCACTGTCTGTCCACAGTTGAGTTGGTCTGAGCTTCTTCAGAGCTTGATTTGGGAGTAGAACTGTCATCTGAAGCCATTTTGCGTTGAATGACAGCCATCTGCTTGCCATGTGCCCTTTTTATTTGAACAAACAAAACAATCACCCCACATGAAACCCATTAATTAGTATCCTTCCAAGACACTTAGCCTAACTCAGAGCAATAACCCCTCTCGCTGCAATTCTTTGGGTATCAAGAATGGACCATGATGAGCACACCTCGGAAGTATTGGAAATGTTTGTGTGTTTCTAACATGAAAAAACATCCCTGATCATCATTTTTGGAAACTTTTATCTTCCCATCTGTCTGTAATCGGATTACTCATAAGATGCACAAAGAGTGGGTGAACAATTATTTACATGAACACTGGCTTAAAGCACTAAATTTTGACCATACTAATCCTGGTTTAAAATGCTGTATGATTTGCTATAATCCTCTATTTATAGTCATGATATGTTTTCTTATCTTCACAGATAATCCACTATCTAAGTATAAGGATTTGGGGATAGTGACTAAAAGGAGAGAATCAAATCCATTTATTCAGAAAGCATTATTATACCTGCTAGATATTGGCTTAGTACCAACAGTGGTTTCAGAGGTGATTTTATAAGTTTTTGTTTTGTGTGTGTGTGTGTGTGTGTGTGTGTGTGTGGTCCTGGGAAGCTTTATCACTGAGCTACATCTCCAGTCTTTTTAAATTTTTTATTCTGAAACAAGGTCTCCATAAATTGCTCAGGTGACCTTGAATTTGCAATCCTCCTGTCTCAGCTTGTCTGAGTCACTGGGATTACAGACATACACTACATATTCAGCATAATTTTATACTCTTTGAAAGCAATCCTGTAACTTTTACACTTTCTTCCTCATTCAGAAGGTACCTGCAGCTATGCATCTATCAATTGCCTTCTTTATTTTAAATTTATTCTTTTTAGATATACATGACAGTAGAAAGTATTTTGACATATATACGTGGAGTATGACTTATTGTATTGGGATCTTATTTTGTGGTTGAACATGATGTGGAGTTACACTGATTGTCTATTTACATATGAACATAGGAAAATAATGTCTGATTCATTCTACTGTCTTTCCTATTCCCATTCCCGCTCCCTTCCCTTCATTCCCCTTTGTCTAATTCAATGAACTTCTATCTCCTGCCGCCCCCCTGCCATTAATTCTAACATTATATGCAGCCTTGTACCAATTTGCACTATAATTACATTTTAAGCCAAAAGTTTTATAATTCTTCTATACGTACATTTTAAAGTTTGGACAATTAGTCTAAAGCAAATATGATCCCTTTTTTTTTTTTTTGACATGGGATTTCATTATGTTGCTCTAGCTGGTCTTGAACTCCTGGGCTCCAGTGACTTTCCTGCCTCAGCCTTCCAAGTAGCTGAGATTATAGGCATGTGCCACTGTAGCCGGTTTATATTCTTCTTCTTAGTTCTCCTTTCTGTCAAAGATTATGTTGTCAAAACAAATAAAACCAGAAAAACACGGTACTTAGAGAACCAATGCTACTGTTTGTCATAGTACTATAAAATTTTCCATTTCAACACTGTTGATGAAAGTGAGAACAACCCATGAGAAGGAGCCAGATTCCCAGGCTTGCACATACTATTATTGATTAAACAAAAAGAGCAAGTGGTGAGAAAGTTTCAACATCAAAAAAGAGAATTACAAAGGCAAAGGTTTACAGCTTTGGCTCTACCCCCCGCCTTTGAGGAATCTCCCTTGGGGGTAAAGACACTAGGGTGACTACTGCTTTAAATAAAATTCCTCTTAGAACTACTATGAATGCAGGGAAGAGAAACAGGCCTTAATAAACGCACCCACACATACACATATCCACACGTACATATGCACAGTAGGTGCATACAAATGCCCATATTATATAACATGATTTATGTCTGAGGGAAGGTAATGGGAGGAAGCCGGGGAACCAAAGGGAAGCTTTGTGTGAAGCTCCTCCCACCTCAGGACTTTGAAAGGTTCTGTGTGGCCTTTTGAAGTAAGTGCTTCTCTAAAAGGAAAGAATTCATACCTGTGAGCCTGTTTTTGTTTGTTTGTTTGTTTGTTTTCCCCACTAAACAGCAGAATGCATGCACTGGGAACTCTTTTTAGACAAAGAGTAGTTTAGCTCTGGATACTGCTAGAAAGTTAGGGGTTTGGGGGGTACGTAATTTGAAGAAGAAAATAAAGTTAACCTGTTGTTTTGTTTTTCCTTATTCCAACCACTGAAGTTCACCTTTCCTAAGAGCACAAACTTCTCACAGGTGAGATTTGGTCCCCCAGTAAATATTACTTGATTGAATGAATGGATGAATTGAAAGATCAACCAATGATATCCATCAGTATTTTTCTTTAAGAGAGAGAGAGAATTTTAACACTTATTTTTTTAGTTTTCGGCAGACACAACATCTTTGTTTGTATGTGGTGCTGAGGATCAAACCCCGGCCGCTCGCGTGCCAGGCGAGCGCGCTACCGCTACCGCTTGAGCCACATCCCCAGCCCAGATATCCATCAGTATTGAGGGTTTTCTGTATGTAGTGGAGAACAGAAGAAAGTGCAAGAGGTGATTGTTGCCTATAGGAAACTTTGGAGATGCAAAGTTAACATTCATAAAGTGACTGGGAAACAATATGCAATATTAATAATGGTGATTATAAAAGCCGGTTTATAAGTATTTCAATTTGTCCTGCTCTTATAATGCCTGAAGAACAGAGAAATGATGCTGAGCTAGGCCTTCAAAGAATTGATGGGAAGGCTGGGCATGGTGGCACACACCTGTAATTCCAGCTTTGGAGGCAAGAGGATCATGAGTTCAAAGCCAGCCTCAGCAACTTAGAAAGTCCCTAAGCAACTCAACGAGACCTTGTCTCAAAAAAAAAAAAAAAAAAAAAAAGAAGGACTGTGGATGTAATGTAGTTTAGTGATTAAGAGCCCCTGGGTTCAATCCCCAGTTTAAAAAAAAAAAAAATGAATTGACGGGGTTACAGGGGCATTTCCTCAGACTCTCTGGGGCTGGTTCTTATAATATAAAAGTTTAAAAATGTGTTAACTCTGTCTGTCAGACCTACCTGTAAGAGCAGCACTGTCTTCTCTAGGAGCAGAAAAACACAAAGAATGATTTTATAGTATAGTTATGGTCCCCATATGTTTCTCATTTGTTTGTTTTTGTTTTGAGGTCCCAGGGATTGAATGCAGAGGGCTTTACTGCTAAGCTGCACTCCCAGACCTTTTTATTTTTTTATTTTGAGACGTGGTCTTGCTAAGTTGCTGAGGCTAACCTCAAACTTCCAGTTCTTCTGCCTGACCTGACTCAGCTTCCAGGGTAGCTGAGATTACCAACATACACCATCTGCCCAACAGTGACCATATATTTAGAGCTTCCAAGTCCAGTCTTAAAATAGGACATCATGTTTGAAATTGACACTCTAGAAAAATTTATGCTCAATAAATACTTGTAAATTATCTGATATGTATCCTGCAGCCCTCTTTTTGTTGTTGTTGTTAAGGGGGGGTACCACAGATTGAAACCAGGGGGGCTTAACTACTGAGCAACATTCCCGACCCTTTTTATTTTATTTTTTCATTTGAGACAGGATCTCACTAAGTTACTTAAGCCCTCACTATTTACTGAGGCTGGCTTTGAACTTGCAATCCTCCTGCCTCAGCCTCCTGAGTCTCTATGATTATAGGCTTGTGCCACTGTGCCCAGCCTGCAGCCCTCTTGATGCTTATTTAAGGTGAGCTCATTTCAGGTGACCAGTTATTGTGACACATAGTAGACTTCAGTTCTTTGCTTTTTTTGAATACTTCAAGAAAGTCAGTCTTCATAGAGAGCTTTGCTGGAGGCTTACATATTGGGGTTTCAAATTGATCTCAAGGTAAGTTTTAGCAGTATAAAGTCCAAAGATCAATGGATTCGATGGATCAAAGCTCTTTTGTTTGTCTAATCTGAATGGAGCAAGGCTGTAGACCTGACCAGATAGTGAGGGATTCTCTTGCTTCTCATATTTGGTGGTGTCACCATACTAATGCTACCATACCTATATAGGAGTTTTGCTGAATGTGGGGTGTTTGTTTGTTTGGTTGGTTGGTTGATTTTTTTTTTTTTGCAGAAATATGCTTGAATGGCAAAATATTTTTATTTTCTACATTTCTGGCATCTTGCTTGTTTTCTTCCTAAACTGTTCTTAAGCCAGGCTGCATTTAAAATAAATATTTGTATGGAATATTAGTCAGCCATAAAGAAGAATAAAATATGGCATTTGCCTGTAAATGAATGGAACTGGAGACTGTCATGCTAAATAAAAGAAGCCAATCCCAAAAAACCAAAGCCTGAATGTTCTCTGATATGCAGATGCTAACACACAATAAGTTGGGGAGGTAAGAATAGAAGTTCATTGGATTAGACAAAGGGGAAGAATGGGAAAGGGAGGGGGATGGGAATAGGAAAGACAGTAGAATGAATCAGACATAACTTTCCTATGTTAGTGTATGAATACACAACCAGTGTAATTCCACATCATGTGCAACCAGAAGGATGGGAAATTATACTCCATGTATGTGTGATATGTTAAAATACACTCTACTGTCATGTATATCTAAAGATAAGAAATAAAAAAAGAAGTTGAAAAGTAAATAAAATAAAATAAATGTTTGTTATTCCAAGAAGGGGCTTTATGAAATTTAACGGAGAAATGGGGTCACCTGAGGATGTTTGGAAGACATTGACTAGTGTCCTAAAATAAAACAATATACAGCTTTCTAAGCGTTTTGTGTTTTGCACTGCTTTCAAAAAAGAACAGCAAACTGGGTTTAGTAGTGTACACCTGTAATTCCAACAATTTAGGTGGCTAAGACAGTAGGCTTGCAAGTTTGAGGCCAATTTGGTAACAACTTAGCAAGTGCCTGTCTCAAAATAATATAAAAAGTACTAGGGATATAGCTTAGCTGTAGAGCACTTGTGTAGCATATGCAAAACCCTGGTGCAATCCCCAGTACCACCGGAAACACCAAAACCAAAACCAAAACAAACAAAAAGAGCTTTTAAAAAACAGATTAAAAATACACAAAGCAAGCGTATAGTTTAATGTGTCATTATAAGGCAGACACCTTTGTAACCATCATCAAGGCCAAGAAACAGAACTCTGCAAACCCAAAACCCACACAGAAGCCTTTTCATATGCTTGTTTTAATGATGGTCCCCACAGCCCCCAGAGTAACCACTTTCTGAGTACTGAAGCCATCCTTATTTTCTTTACAGTATTACAAAACTTCCAAATGTACATCCCTAAATTATAATTTAACCCTATTTTATTTAAATTTTTTTTATTTTAAATCTCTTTTAAGCTAAGATTCCTTTTTTTTTTTTTTTTTTTGGTTTGGTAATAGATGTTGAACCCAGGGGTGCTTAACCACTGAGCCACATCCCTAGCCCTTTTTATTTTGAGAGGGGTAATCTTACTTGTGATCCTCTTGCCTCAGCCTCCCAAGCCACTGGCGTCTGCCACCACACTTGACTCCTTCTGTCGTTCTTTTAACACCTTATCTGTGAAAGAAACCAGACCATGTGACCTGCATACAAGTTCCTCTGGATCTTTATTTTCTGCATATGGGCAGCTAGACCCAGAGGTAGGATCAGACTCAACACTGATCCCTTTGGGAAGACAAGGTGATGGTGTTTTCTTTTACACATGTCACACGTGCCTGAAACATATGTCTGATTCTCCCTTTTTCTGACATCAGCAGCTTTCGGTTTAATCATAATATCCATTAATTCATCAGGGGTTGAAAAGTGGTCATACTCTAATTCTATTATTCTTTTTATTAGCTGAAATAGTTTTATATAAAGATACTTCCCCTCATTTACTATTTAGTGACATAATGGCGTTGTTCATGCAAGAAAGGTACAATAATCACTTGATTCTTTCCCAGTATAGGAGTGAAGACAATAAATTAGCTTCCTATCATCCTCCAAAGGAACCCAATTTAAGAGAAACAAATAGAATAGGATGTTGCTTGGTGGTAGAATACTTGCCTAGGATGCATGAGGGCCTGGATTTGATCCCTGGCACTGCCAAAAAAGAAAGAAAGAAAGAAAGAAAGAAAGAAAGAAAGAAAGAAAGAAAGAAAGAAAGAAAGGTAGGAAGGAAGGAAAGAAAAGAAACAACCAACAATATATATATATGTATAGAAATTTGTGTATGTGTGTATATATAATTTTGAACACATGAATTTAAATATAATTGATGGATTTATTCAATTATTATCAATTTTGTTTTTTTTTTCTTTTTTTATTGGTTGTTCAAAACATTACAAAACTCTTGACATATCACATTTCATACATTTGATTCAAGTGGGTTATGAACTCCCATTTTTACCCGGTATACAGATTGCAGAATCACATCGGTTACACCTCCACGTTTTTACATACTGCCATACTAGTGACCCTTGTATTCTGCTATCTTTCCTATCCTCTACTATCCCCCTTCCCTCCCCTCCCATCTTCTCTCTCTGCCCCATCTACTGTAATTCATTTCTCTCCATTGTTTTTTTTTCCCTTTCCCCTCACTTCCTCTTATATGTAATTTTGTATAACAATGAGGGTCTCCTTCCATTTCCATGCAATTTCCCTTCTCTCTCCCTTTCCCTCCCACCTCTCGTCCCTGTTTAATGTTAATCTTTTTCTCATGCTCTTCCTCCCTGCTCTGTTCTTAGTTGCTCTCCTTATATCAAAGAAGACATTTGGCATTTGTTTTTTAGGGATTGGCTGGCTTCACTTAGCATAATCTGCTCTAATGCCATCCATTTCCCTGCAAATTCCATGATTTTGTCATTTTTTAGTGCAGAGTAATACTCCATGGTGTATAAATGCCACATTTTTAATCCATTCATCTATTGAAGGGCATCTAAGTTGGTTCCACAGTCTAACTATTGTGAATTGTGCTGCTATGAACATCGATGTAGCAGTATCCCTATAGTATGCTCTTTTAAGGTCTTCAGGGAATAAGGTCCGAGAAGGGCAATAGCTGGGTCAAATGGTGGTTCCATTCCCAGCTTTCCAAGGAATCTCCATACTGCTTTCCAAATTGGCCGCATCAATTTGCAGTCCCACCAGCAATGTACAAGTGTACCCTTTTCCCCACATCCTCGCCAGCACTTGTTGTTTGACTTCATAATGGCTGCCAATCTTACTGGAGTGAGATGGTATCTTAGGGTGCTTTTGATTTGCATTTCTCTGACTGCTAGAGATGGTGAGCATTTTTTCATGTACTTGTTGATTGATTGTATATCCTCCTCTGAGAAGTGTCTGTTCAGGTCCTTGGCCCATTTGTTGATTGGGTTATTTGTCTTCTTATTGTTTAATTTTTTGAGTTTTTTGTATACTCTGGATAGTAGGGCTCTATCTGAAGTGTGAGGAGTAAAGATTTGTTCCCAGGATGTAGGCTCCCTATTTACCTCTCTTATTGTTTCTCTTGCTGAGAAAAAACTTTTTAGTTTGAGTAAGTCCCATTTGTTGATTCTAGTTATTAACTCTTGTGCTATGGGTGTCCTATTAAGGAATTTGGAGCCCAACCCCACAATATGTAGATCGGAGCCAACTTTTTCTTCTATCAGACGCAGAGTCTCTGATTTGATATCAAGCTCCTTGATCCATTTTGAGTTAACTTTTGTGCATGGTGAGAGAAAGGGATTTAGTTTCATTTTGTTGCATATGGATTTCCAGTTTTCCCAGCATCATTTGTTGAAGATGCTATCCTTCCTCCATTGCATGCTTTTAGCCCCTTTATCAAATATAAGATAGTTGTAATTTTGTGGATTGGTTTCTGTGTCCTCTATTCTGTACCATTGGTCCACCCGCCTGTTTTGGTACCAGTACCATGCTGTTTTTGTTACTATTGCTCTGTAGTACAGTTTGAAATCTGGTATCGCTATACCTCCTGATTCACACTTCCTGCTTAGAATTGCTTTTGCTATTCTGGATCTTTTATTTTTCCATATGAATTTCATGATTGCTTTATCTATTTCTACAAGAAATGCCATTGGGATTTTGATTGGCATTGCATTGAACCTATAGAGAACTTTTGGTAATATCGCCATTTTGATGATGTTAGTTCTGCCTATCCATGAACAGGGTATATTTTTCCATCTTCTAAGATCTTCTTCTATTTCTCTCTTTAGGGTTCTGTAGTTTTCATTGTATAAATCTTTCACCTCTTTTGTTAGGTTGATTCCCAAGTATTTTTTTTTTTTGAGGATATTGTGCATGGGTTCCTCATTTCCATTTCAGAAGACTTGTCGCTGATATACAGGAATGCCTTTGATTTATGCATGTTGATTTTATATCCTGCCACTTTGCTGAATTCATTTATTAGCTCTAGTAGTTTCTTTGTAGACCCTTTTGGATCTTCTAGGTATAGGATCATATCATCCGCAAATAGTGATAATTTAAGTTCTTCTTTTCCTATCTTAATGCCTTTAATTTCTTTTGTCTGTCTAATTGCTCTGGCCAGTATTTTGAGAACTATATTGAATAGAAGTGGTGAGAGAGGGCATCCCTGTCTTGTTCCAGATTTTAGAGGGAATGCCTTCAGTTTTTCTCCATTCAGAATGATGCTAGCCTGAGGCTTAGCATAGATAGCTTTTACAATGTTGAGGTAAGTTCCTGTTATCCCTAGTTTTTCTAGTGTTTTGAACATAAAGGGATGCTGTACTTTGTCGAATGCTTTTTCTGCGTCTATTGAGATGATCATATGGTTCTTATCTTTAAGTCTATTGATGTGGTGAATAACATTTATTGATTTCCATATATTGAACCAGCCTTGCATCCCAGGGATGAATCCTACTTGATCATGGTGCACAATCTTTTTGATATGTTTTTGTATCCGATTTGCCAGAATTTTATTGAGGATTTTTGCATCTAAATTCATTAGGGATATTGGTCTGTAGTTTTCTTTCTTTGAGGTGTCTTTATCTGGTTTGGGAATCAGGGTGATATTGGCCTCATAGAATGAATTTGGAAGTTCTCCCTCTTTTTCTATCTCCTGAAATAGATTGTAGAGTATTGGTATTAGTTCTTCTTTAAAGTTCTTGTAAAACTCTGCTGTATATCCATCTGGTCCTGGGATTTTCTTGGTTGGTAGTCTTTTGATGACTTCTTCTATTTCCTCACTTGATATTGGTCTGTTTAGGTTGTTTATATCATCCTGACTCAATCTGGGTAGTTCATATGTCTTAAGGAATTTATCGATGCCTTCACTATCTTCTATTTTACTAGAGTATAGGGTTTCAAAATAATTTCTAATTATCTTCTGTATTTCTGAATTGTCTGTTGTGATGTTGCCTTTTTCATCCCGTAAGCTAGTAATTTGGGTTCTCTCTCTTCTTCTCTTTGTTAGCATGGCTAGTGGTCTATCAATCTTATTTATTTTTTCAAACAACCAACTTTTAGTTTTGTCAATTTTTTCGATTGTTTCTTTTGTTTCGAATTTAAATATAATTGATGGGTTTATTCAATTATTATCAACTTTGAAACCCAGGTTATAATTGTTCTACCTTTGGCCAGTGGGAGCCTCTTTAGATTGCTCTGGGTCTTAGAACATGACCTTCGTAGGTCTTGTCAGCTTCTTCACCATCTAGTATGACACTATCTAGTATCTAGTATGATGAGATATTTGAACAGTTCCTGCCTGTTATGGGCTGAATTCTATCCCCAAAAATTTATATGTTGAAATTCTAACCACTGATATCTTAAGATCTGACCTTATTAGGAAAATAGGATCTTTACAAAGGTAACAAAGTTAAGGTGGGATCATTAGAATGGGTCCTAATTTAATATGACTGGTGACCTTATCAAAAGGGGGAGTTGAGGAACTGAAATACCTTTGGCTAGATATGGCAGCCATCTGAAAGCCAAGGAGAAAGGCCTGGTACAGATCTTCCTACTCAGAGCCTGTAAAAGGGACCAACCCTGCCAACACCTTGATTTTGGACTTCTTTTCTATTCCCCTGAACTGTAAAAGAATCAATTTTTGTTGTTTCAGCTGCTTAGTTTGTAGTATTTGATTACAATAGCCCTAGTAAATGCATATATTTTCCATGGAAATCAGCCTTTCTCCAAGGAGCCCTCATTTCTCTTAGTGAGAAATAGTATTAGAGGATTTCAAAACCACAAACTGGCTTTCAGGGATGTGTATGACAACAGGGATGGTCACTTTCTCTAGGTCTCTTCAGTGGACAGAGATATGAAAGTTAAAAAGAAAACTGCTTCTATCCAGGCATTGTACTCACACCTGTTAATCCCAGTGACTTGGGAGGCTGAGGCAGGAGGATTGTCAGCCAGCTGGAACAACTTAGTGAGACCCTGTCTCAAAATAAAATAAAAGCAACTGGAGATGTAGCTCAGTTGTAAAAGTACCCCCTGGGTTCAATCGTTATTACTTAAAAGAAAGGGAAAAAAAAGAAAAAGAAAAAGAAATAAAATCACCTTTAAAACACACATACACAAACTTTTTATTATAAAACACATGTTTTTATTAGAAAAGCACACATTTTAAATACAAACTCTAGTTAATAGTGATATTTCCAATTTTATATTTAAGACTATAGAATTTTTTGTATTCAGTGTTCCATACCAGAAAATTCTGATTCTCAAGGCAGACGGTAAAATAGAATTAAGATATCTCATAATTGCTGCTTACTATATCCTGAATTACATATATGGTATGTTTAGAAACATACAAATAGATTACTGAGTTAAAATTTTTTCATGTATTCTTTCCCTATTTTCTCCCTCTTTTTTTTTTTTTTTTGAGGAGGGCACTGGGGATTGAACCAAGGACCTCATGTGTACTATGCTACCACTGAGCTATGCCCCCTATTTTATTAATTGTACTGTATTGACATTGTCAGACAGCCATGACCTAACATACACTTCCTTATAACCCTTATTTAGTCTTAGGTCCTACAAGTAATTATTTGGTGAACGCTCAGGAGCCGTCCTTATGCTGGTTGTCTAAAGCTCCTTCTCTAGTAGATTCCTCAGGGCGAGAAAGTGAGAGCAATATTCCCTGAGTGTTTGCATGCTGATAAATGTTTGTGTTTTTTATACCTGAAGGTCAGTTTTGTTGAATATAAAATCTTTGGCTCACATTTTTTTCTTTGAGTGGCTTAAATGTGTTACTCTATTTTTGTCTAAGTGTTGACTAATCTGATTGTAATCTGTCTATAAAACCATGTGGTCTGTGTGCTTAGATGCCTAAAGAATTTTTTTCCCTTTTTCTTTTCTTTCTTTTTTTTTTTTTTTTGAGTCGCAGAGATTTATATAGGAAAGCAAGGATTACGTACTTGAAGGAAAATAGAAAGGATGTAGTCTATCTCAAGAATGAGAAGACTTTTGGTTTTTAAATCTAATAATTTTACAAAATTATGCTTTGTTTTTAATTATTCTGGGTAAACATTTTCAAATACATGGGGTATTCCATCATTTTGTAATTTAAATTATTACTTCTTTTTGTTTCAGGAAAGTTTTCCTGAATTATGGTATTAGTATTTGCTTTGCTCACTGGATTTCTTTGAAGGACACTTATTATCTGTATGTCAGATTTTCTTTGCCTTCAAATTGTTACATTCTCTTGAATTATTCTCTTAATTTCTTTTTGATTTTTAAAACTATTATTCTTAAAAAATTATTATTTTTGCCTCATCTTTCTCTTAAGATGTTATCTGTATATTTATTCTCTGTGTTCTTTCTAGTTAAGAATTTATTACCAGGTGCACGCCTATAATTCCAGTGACTCAGGAAGCTGAGGCAGGAGGATTACACATTTGAGTCCAGCCTCAGCAACTTATGAAGCCCTCAGCAATTTAGTGAGACCCTGTCTCAAAATAAAAAATAAAAACAGACTGGGGATGTAGCTTAATGGTAAAGGCTCTTGGTTCAAACCCCAGTACTCACATCCTCCCAAAAAGGAAAAAAACAAAAAAACAGAGTTTTTTTTTTTTTTTATGAAATGGTTTTACTTTTATTTCTAATTCTCTGGGTTCTGTAACACCATTTCTCAATTAAAAAAAAAAAGTTTGACTTCTGGGTTTTTTCTATGTTTTGTATCATGTCAATATCTTTCTTTCAGTTATTTTGCAATTGAAAGTTAGTCTTAATGTGTTCTCTGAACATGTTTCTGATGTGCTCTCATTGTCTGAAGTGATGTCTTTTGGCTCTTTATTCTTTTTTTTTTTTAAAGAGAGAGAGAGAGAATTTTTTAATATTTATTTTTTTTTTAGTTTTCGGCGGACACAACATCTTTGTTTGTACAAGGTGCTGAGGATCAAACCCGGGCTGCATGCATGCCAGGCGAGCGCGCTACCGCTTGAGCCACATCCCCAGCCCTTGGCTCTTTATTCTTGTTTTGTTTTACTTTGTTATGTTTTTGCATAGAAATTAACTTTTTGTACATTCTCATGTGAAAAGAGTTTTTCTGTACTTTCTTTTCTTTTCTTTTCTTGGAACTAGGAATTAAACAAAAAAGAACCCAGTTCTTTTTATTTTTTATTTTGAGACCTCAAACTTGAGATTCTCCTGCCTCAGCCTCTGCAGTAGTTGGGATTATAGGAGTGCACCATCACACCTGGCAAGTTTTTCTAAACTTTGATTGATTGATTGATTGATTGATTCATGGATTGTGGTCCTGGGTACTGAGCACCCAGAGATGTACTCCCACTGAACTATATCCTTAGATCTTTTTTATTTATTTAAATTTTTTGGAGACAGGGTCTCTCTACATTGCCAGGCTGACCTTGAACTTGCCACCTTCTGCCTTGGTCTGAGATTATAGACATGCACCACTGCTCCTATCCTTTCTGAACTTTTAGAGGAAGCCTTTGTTGAGAGTAGTCTTGCTCTTTCTTCTATTGTTTTCAGGAGGTATTTAAAAATTAACTGTTGTTGGGCATGGTGGCACACACCTATAATGCCAGTGGCTCAGGAGGCTGGGGCAGGAGGAGCTTAAATGCAAAACCAGCCTCAGTAGTTTAGTGAGGCCCTAAGCAACTTAGCAACACCCTGTCTCAAAATAAAAAATAAAAAAGGGCTGGGGATGTGGCTCAGTGGTTGAACAAACATGGGTTCAATCTCTGGTACCAAAAAAAAAAAATTAACATTAAAAATAATTTTTAAATAATAAAAAGGGCTGGGGATATGGCTTAATGATTAAGCCCCATTGGGTTCAGTCCCTGGTACAAAAAAAAAAAAAATTAACTGCTTGCTTGCTGAGATTCTGTGGCTATGGGTTTTCTCTTCCTTTGTTTCTATTGTCTTTATCATGGTCAATTTTGATTTCACTCCCAGAAGTCTGGGTTATGCTCTATTCTGGAAGGGAGTCTTGGCTGAACTATTTTCATGACTTTATCAGAACCAAACTGTACTAATTCCTTTCACCCTCACTGAGGGCCTCTTGCTATTGGAGTGGAGGCAAAGTTCTCCCAAGTTCGGCTGCAATTCTTGAATTAGTCTGCTGTACTTTGCATTCAATAAATATCTCTTGCTATTTTTCCATGTTCTCAGGTTATCAGAGGCCCTATTGTTTCCTTCTGCTTTCTCCCACACAAACAGCAGATCTTGTAGATATTAGTAGATTGTTCTCATGTGCTTGTATTTGGGTCTTAATGGGGATATCTTGTCACCTCATTTTATTGTTGTTATGTGGGGATTTGGAGAGATTTAAAAACTATGTCACTGGTGCTTTGATCTCAGCATCTTCCAAATCCTAATAATACATTTAAAATGTTCATTTAAAGTGCCCTCACACAGCGGCAAGAAGACAGCCTCCTGACATTGCATATTACATCATAGATCTTAAAGTTAAGTCTCTGGTCCAGCTCCCTGTGGTCAGGCAGAAAAAGCACCATCCTAAATTCAGAATAGGTATCAGGAACCCTCACACATTAAATAGGAAGAAGAACCTCTTATTTAGTAGTTTTAAATGTTGATGTTTTCTCATAGTAATCAGATAATTAAACATCTAAATGTATAAATATATACCCCTGAAGTGGCACCCCCTTTCTCCACAGAAAAGCCCTCTTCACCATGGCTGATTTTAGGACTGTCAGCAAAAGAATCTCTGCGAAAGAGTCCAATGTAGATAAACTTCCTATTTTCGTGTTGCCCTGTTTTACTTGGCCATTGGCCAAGAAGATACCAGCACTCCAGGTGCTGGACACCCCCTTACTAGTTTTTCACAAACATATCCAGTATAGTACTTTGAAGAAATGGGCAAACAAGGCCTCTGACCTTGAGCTGGGGTTTCACAGAGATGTCTACATTTTTAAGATAAATTACAAATGGGCTCCATGGTAACAGCTGGCAGGGGGAAGAAAGGAAGGGGAGAAGAAGCTCTCCCCTTCTCAGGTGTTGTCCTTGAAGAGTTAACTTGTCCAGAACAATGAAGGAAAAAGCTGCTTTTATGTGAACTTCTGCAGACTGTGAACTTCTGAGCCCCTCCCCTTACATGCTGGGTATAAAACTCTGAAACTCCCTGAACTTGGGGTTCAGGGGATTAATTGATTACAGCAAAAGCTGTGCCCTCTGAACCTGGCTGCAGCCAAATAAAACTATTTCCTGCTATCTTCGGTGCCTTGCCTCGTTTGTCCCTACAACACCCCAGAATATTACTCATTGAAATTAAAATAAGTACTCAAATAGTTCAAAAGTACAAACCTTAGTTTTAGGTAACATGGGTATGGATGAGTGTTAAAATTTCTATAATAGTTAATGTAGTTAAGAATTGAAAATATTAGGGGCTGGGATTGTAGCTCAGTGGTAGAAGGCTTGCCTAGCATGGTTGAGGTACTGGGTTCAATCCTCAGCATCACATAAAAACAAATAAATAAAAATAAAGGTTAAATTCTTGAAAAAATGGAAATATTAATTTGAAATAGCTACTTTTGAAAATCAGCTAAAAGCAACACCCAGTCCAGCCAGTTTGTAAATAGGTTATTGAGTGATCCAGAATATTTTAACGCAAATTTTTATGAATTAACTAGGGAATAAAATCTCTGGTAAAATATTGAATTAACAAGATATTGGACTAACAAAAGATAGGACTAAAAAAAAGATAGCTCTCTCTAATAACAAAAATAAATAACTATAATACAAGATGAAAATAACCTAAAAGCAAACAGAACATGTCATTAATAGAGTCCTTCATTATCTAGCATAGCCTATAATAGAGAAAATGGCAAGTGTAATTCTGTTATCTTACCACAGGCAGTATGCACACACTGTAAAATCCATCTCTTCATTTTCTGGTTGAAAAGATCATTGTAGAAAAGGCCTGCCAGGGTTTGGAGGTCATGCTGATTTATTGGCAATTAAACCTGCAGGATTTCTGCACTCCCTTCAAAACAAAGTGTCTGTGGCTATTCAGCCAGGATGATTACATAGTGGGCTATCTACTAAAACCCAGGAGTCTTTCTGTTAGTGCACAACAGATACAATTGACTTGGCTGTATTTAGAAAATTACTGCTATTTTCTGCACAGATTCTTGTTGTATCTTCCTCAAATCGCCTGAGTGCAAAGAATTACCTTGTTAGTCAATTTAACAAAGCAGAATCTTACCAAGCGGTATATAATTCAGCTTGGAAGTATAAAAACTTCAGTAAAAATACAAACATGGACTCATTTAAAGAAAATGAATGTGTTACCCAGTCTATATCCTCTGTCTATGATGACTCAGCTTTCTGAAATGATGGCTAGTTGGATGTTTTGGGACTTGATACTCATACAGTTTAGGTAGCTTTTGTCTTCTCTACATCTAGACACCCAACTAACACCAAGTTACTCAGTTTAGCTGTTTAGACCAAGATGCCATTTATATGTGGGCTAGTTCTACAGATTTCCCTTTGTCCTACTAATGGTAGCAGGCAGGCTTAAGTGGTCAGAGTGACAAAATCCCAGAAATACAGGCAAGTAGGAAAGAGAAGGAAGGTAGAGATAGGTTGGGTGAGGAAGGAGAAAAGTGAGCAAATCAGCATTTCTGCCTCTAATCAACTCCACCTGCCAGAATGAATCTGATTATACCTGAGTTAGTCCTTAGAAACAGGAGCATGGGGGCTCTGCATTGTGCATTGTGTATCCCCACAGGACCATCTGCCTCAGGTACTAGCAGACTTTCACCATTCCTAGCTTCCTCTTCCTCTTGGCTGGCCTGTGTGGTGACAGGTCATTGGTTCATTCATTCGCTAAATATTTATTGAGACTTTAATGTGTTCTCATTACTGTTCAAAGTCCTTGCAGTATAGCATGTCTCTATAATGTATCCTTTTTCTTAATTTGTTAATTTATAAAATTTTAAATAAAAAAGATACATTTATTTGGAAATATGTAAAGAAGAAATTTTAACCCACATATAATCCCAACAAATACTATTAAATATTCCGTTGTGCATCTTTTTGTTCTTCTTTCTTGCCTCTTCTAATGTTTTTAGGTTGAAATATTTAAGATACACCAAATATTAGAGATCAATTAAAAATCCCACATGTCCATTACCCATGTTAAAATACTGTACAAATTGATGAAGGTGTATTCTCAGCTGTATTTAACTGTGTCACTACTGATCTACCATTAGCATTCATTTTATTTTATTTTTTTGTCCTATTACATGTGATATGTAGCATGTTTACTATGTATGCATGATATATAGAATTCTCTGTGTGTGTGTGTGTGTGTGTGTGTTGTGGTGCTAGGGACTGAACCCAGGGCCTCAGACATGCAAAACACGTACTCTACCACTGAGCTACCCACCAGCCCTGATTTGTGTTGTTTTTCTTTTTTTAATTTGATATGAATATAATTTTAAACACATTCTTTTGCAATTTACTTTTGTTTTTCATTATTGTTTAAAAATGTATCCATTGATATCTATAGCCATACTTCATTGATTTTAACTGTTGTGTCATTGTTAAAATGGATGAATATGCCATAATCAATTTATTCATTCTTCTATGTATTGGCAGGTAAGTTGTTTCTAGTATCTTGCTGTTATATTGCTGAGGCTGGCTTTGAACTATGATCCTCCTGCCTCAGCCTCCTGAGTTTCTGGGATTAAGGTGTGTACCAATGTGCCTGGCATTATGAGTTCTTGATGAGACTGATGAACTGTTGAAGGAGGGAAAGCAATTTCCTTTTTCTCCCATATAGAGTTCAGGTTGTTATGTAGTAGCTATGAATGAGCAGTGAAATACTTGGTAAGACACAAATGTTCTTTAAAGTACTTCAGAGTCTTCTTTAACTATTCTCAAAGTGGACGAGAGAGCAAAGGGTGGTTATTGATTTGTAGAAAATAAACAGAAGGTTTCTGAGTCCTGAGGCTGTACCCTCTGGTTTGGTGTCATGGAGGCTCCCTTGAAGCTAGCTTTAGTTCATCCCCCTGTTGCTGTGACTTTGTTTGGATATAGGGTACCAGCAGTCATGAAGATCTACTGTGGTCTCATTTGGCTTCAAGTTGATCTTAAAGCACTGACAAATGGCAATTGGTATTTGTTTCCTAATGAGGGGTTTCTGGGTATGGATGTCCTGTAACCAACATGCAGCAGCATATTTTCATGTTTTTATACCCTACAAGTGACTGTGGCATCCAAACTCAGATTGCAAAGGGAAGGATTATTTTTAATAATCCTAACATTTATCTTGAAAACATCACCAAAATAAGAAATCATTCCTGACTCATACACTCTTCACCAAGGCCAACCCTCATCATGACCTGCAGTTTATTCATCCACCCAATGCAGAGCAAATCACTGGCTTCTCCAATTTTCCTAAAATATTTCCAATGCCATTTCAAATGCTTGAAGTCATGTTGTCATACTTCTCTATCCATGAAGATCAATGAAGTCAAGGAAGTACTTAACATTAGAAAACTGCCCACCAGATGCCTCATTTTATTTTCAATGGGAAATGGAAATGGGTTACATAAAGATGTACGGAGCAACGGCAGCGAATTGAGGACAGAGTAGCAATAACAACCTTTGGAAATGGCACAGCTCTTAGTGATACCATGTGTTTTTAGATGTTCTTATGAATCTGTAATTTTAATAAAATTGACATTCCTCTTATGAGAAAGGAGTTTGAAATCATACTGGAATAAAAATAAATAAATAAAATAAACAGAAGCAAGGAAGCCAATGGGAAAATATGTTAAAAGAAAAGGATTAATGAGACTAACTCTTGACAGGGTCCACTGAGGTTGATGTGAAGCTAGGAATTATAGCTATAGGTGTCTCCAGTTGTCTGGGAAGGAAGATTCCTTTAGTAGAGCATGCTCACTAAGATAACTTCTGACCAGCTACTGACCCCAGTGCCCACATTAACATGGAATTGACTTGCAGATGAAGCCCCCTAAATAGGGTGGCCACCATGACAGTTCCAAAGAGGACCAACTAAGATCAAAAACTCCACCACCCAATATGAAGGAAGAGTTGAACACCTGATAGGCCAAAGAGTACAGAAGAGGGTCCCCAGCTCTCCTGACAAACATTGAACAGTAATAAATTTGGAGGCAGCATTGTCTTCTTTTTGTTCTCTGCTCAGAGACAGCCCACCCTCTCTCTTTCTTGAGAGTGCTGTCTGCTTAAGCCTCACTCTGCTTTTTACTTCACTTTCACTTATAATAAAGTTCTCTTGCATGGCTTTTGGTATCTGACTTCCAGTTTTTTTTCTTAGGAACACAAGAATCAAGATTTGGAGTTTCAGCTCCCTGCTTTCCTGTGACAAGGTCATTCTTGGGGCAACTTCCTACCAACAGCTGTCCTCTCTCACTTAGGTAATATCCAGCTCAGATGCAAGTCTGCACGCTCTTTCTCCAACAGTCTCATTCCTCTGTATGTACCCTAGAGAAACTTCCTGGGTGTGTGCCCCTGCTTTACTCTCACAATCTCCTTTCAGTAAATTCCCAATGACAGCAACATGCACTTAGGCTAATCTTTTTGAAGCCACTACAAGTGATAAAACTATTCTTTGAAAATCATAGTCATGTATAGGTCAGCAATAGAGGCTCACAGGGCATCTATGCTCAATGTGGAAGAAATCCATTACTGACAGCCTCCGTCTGCTCAATTACCCACATACACTCTATTCCTGATCCCTGAGGAGTCTGGAATCTACTGTTTTCAATTTCTAGCTATCTTTTAGTCTTCTGCTTGAACAATATACCCTTTCTGGCATATATAATCATAAACTTTGTTATGTTTCCCTCACCAGGCTATCAAATATTCAGATATATTTTCTTATCAGATACTGAATCTTCTTTCATTTTAATAGCAGAATGGTATTGTGAAAAGAAAGCAGATTTTTAGAGCAGAAAGGGTTGAATCTCTACTATCACTTTACTGTATTGTGTTAGGTAATTTAAGCCTACTGTTTGTTAGGCAGGGAAATCTGTGCCTGTCTTATGGTTGCTGAGAGACTTTAACAGGATATAGTAGGTTAAATTTGTTTATTATAGTGTCTTGCATGTAGTAGGCACTTAATAATGAGTAGTGTCATTTCTCTCTTCCTCCCCCATATTATTTGTTGAGTAGAGATGGAGTAGAAAGTCACCTAAGTGACTGTTTAAGACTCCACCATAAGCCCCACAAAATCTCTTTTCCTGTTTGCATTCCAGAAATTCTGCCATTATCAATTATTTGGGGCTCCTGAGAGGTATTATAAGTCCCTTCTCCAGTGTAAATGAGTTTATCAGGTACTTTGTTCCAAGACAGAGAAATGTGATATGAACCTTTTGCCAAAGTATATGGTGGGGACATTCTTTCATCTAACCAAATAATCTTAACCAACCTGGCAGAGGGACCTTCTGTTCCCAAAACAGGGATGTTTCTCTTGGACAATTATGTATCTATCCTTGTACTTATATACAAACAGAAATAAATGCCATCATTACACCAGAGGTATCTACCTCTATAAATAGTGAATATCCTTCAATTTAATTTTGGTTTGATTTGGTTTGGTTTGGGGATTGAACCCAGGGGCACTTAACCACTGAGCCACATTCCCAGTCCTTTTCATTTTTAATTTCAAGACAGGATCTGGCTAAAATTGCTTAGGGCCTCACTAAGTTGTTGAGGCTGGCTTTGAACTTGCAATTCCTCCTACAATCTCAGTCTCCTGAGCTGCTGGGATTACAGGCATGTGCCACCATGCCCGGCTAATGAATATGCTTTTTACCATACGTTTCTTAATTGTTTTTTTTTTGTTTTGTTTTGTTTTTTTGGTTTTTTTCTGTAGTGGGGATTGAACCAGGGGTGCTTTACCATTAGTTACTTCCCTACATCCCCAGACCTTTCTAAATTATTAAAACAATAAATTATTTAAATTATTAAAAATAATAATTTGTTTTTATTTTCAGACTGGGTCTTGCTAATTTGTTCAGGCTGGCCTCAAATTTGTGAAACTCCTTCCTCAGCTTCCTGATTCCTGGGATTACCACCATGCCCAGCTATCCAAAATATTTTTAGACTATTTTAGAATAGCATATTATTATGTAAAATAAGTAGTTATATTTTATAGTAAAAATCTTGATGCCAGTAAGATTGCCATCAAAAGATCCACTGACAATTTCCCTCTTATGTATATCCACATCAAGGCAGATGCTTTGAATGGTAAAGCTTTTAGAAAAGAGCTAGTTCTCCTAAACGACTTAACTGAAGAAGTTATTTTAAAGCCTCACCGAATTTTAAATGATCAAACTGGAGCTATCCTAAATCACTACAGGACTTAGGTAACTTGAGACAAAGAAAAAAAGGGATCATTCATTAAGAAGTGTGAGAAATGTCTTAGGGTTGATTTTGTTTAAATGCCAGTGTGAATTGATCATTAGCATTTGCGAGAGCCGTGCAAATAACACCACCTAAGGGGCTAAACCAACATGGGATTCTTTCAGAGCAATTAATTCACTTAATTCACTTCCAAGCTTCTTGTATTAACACTACCTTATTTCCCTAGTGTAGATAGACAATTTGCTTTAAAAATCAACCAAAAACTGTGATATTCTGCCAACAAGATTACAGGGGTGAAAGAACAACCCCCTAGTCAAATGCAAATTGTAGTCATATTAGTATGCTAATGAGCTAAGTGATAAACTGTGGGTCAAATTTCCCCTTCTTCAGCTTAAATAGCACTTGAAAAGGGCTTATTTCTAAATGTTTGGGAAACCTAGGAGCAGCAGCAATTAAGGTTTATTACGTGAATATTATCTGTGCATTATCTGTTCAGCAATGTGAAAAATTAAGAGACTAAACTGAGACATAATTCTTCCTAATGATTTAGAAGTTATGGAGAAACATAGCTTAAAGGAGACACATTTAACCATTCTAATTTGGAATGAAGTCTTTTAGAAATTTCTTATGTTGCAATTTTTTTAAATTAAGTTTATTTTGTCTTGTTGAAGAAAATTTAAGGAAGAGCCAAGGAGAAAAATAGTAGAGAAAAGATGGAAGAAAGATATATTTTCATGAGAAGGAAGTGAAAGACATGTTTAGAGATATAAATTTCTATTTCTTGACCACTTACCTAAGAGGCTTTTTGAGCTAGGCACGGTGGTGTCCACCTGTAATCCCCGTGGTTCTGGAGGCTGAGGCAGGAAGATTGAAAGTTCAAACCAGCGTCAGCAATTTAATGAGGCTCTAAGTAACTTAGTGAGACCCTGTCTCAAAATAAGAAAAAATTAAAAAATGGGCTGGGGATGTGGCTCAGTGATTGAACGCCCCTGGGTTTAATCCCTGGTACTAAAATAATAAAAATATAAAATGCTTTGTGAATTGAACCTATACCCTGATCTCACCTTCTCACCAAGCACTTTTGTACTTTCATAGGATTTTTTTCATATTCACTAGCTTTTATATCCTTATGCTCATCTTATAAGTTTCTTAAAATTCAAGAACAGGTTTGACTGTGTTTTTCAGCATCATTTAGCTGTTGTCTGCAGGGCACATTCTGGAAAACCAGGTGAAGACTGAAGGTGGCGGGGAGGTGGGTGGAGAAAGTCTGCAGATGGGGGACACACAGACTCCCTCCCTCTTTCTGTGTGCCCCTGTCTCCCATCCCTACCCTTGCTGACACTCCCACAAGCTTTGTGATTATGTGCAAGTTACTGAATCTTCTTGGGTCTCATCTTTGACATTTGTAAAATAGAGATTATAAAGTGTTAGGTCCAAGGCAGCAATCCTAACCTTGGAGTCTCCTGGGGAACTTGATAGAGTACTAATGACTGAGTCCTATGCCAGAGCTTCTAAATTTATCAGGATGGTTGTTGCCAGGGCTTGGGGAATATTAAAGCTCCTCTGGGACTTGTAATGTGCAGTCCAGGTTGAGAACCAGTGTTCTACAGGGTACTATGAAAATTAAATTAAATAAGGAGGTGGGGAGAGAGAGGCAGCTGATAAGTAGTAGGAGATAAGAAATCATTGTTTCCTTCTATCTGCAGTTACTTTTCCTATTTGTGTTGGTAGTTGTGTTTGATCCTAGCAGGAAGCTAAGGAACAGGGGGAAAATTTTGTTCAAAGATTTGTTTTAGTTTTAAACATTTTATCTTGAAATAATTTTAAACTTGCTAAAAAGTTGGAAGAACAGTACAAAGAAGAATTTCTATACAAGCTTCACCCAGATTCTCTCTCTCTCTCTCTCTCTCTCTCTCTCTCTTTCTTTCTTTTGAGACAAGGCCTTACTAAATTGCCCAGGCTGATCTCAAACTTATGATCCTCCTGCCTCAGCCTCCAGAGTCTCTGGGATTACAGGCATTCACCTCCATGCCAAATAATTTGTTTGTTGTTGTTTTTAAATCTGGCATAATTAATTCCTCTTTCATGACACTGACATTGTGTGTGTGTGTGTGTGTGTGTGTGTTGATACTGGGGATTGAACCCAGAGGCACTTAACCACTGAGCCACATCCCCAGCCCTTTTCTATATTTTATTTATAGACAGTAGAGACACAGTCTTGGTGAGTTGCTTTAGGCCTCGCTAAGTGGCTGAGGCTGCTTTGAATCTGCAATCCTCCTGCCTCTGCTTCTGAGATTACAGATGTACACCACGACATCTGGCCTGACATTTTTTTTTTTAACACCGACCAGTTGTTTTGAATCCCATACCTTTTTTTTTTAAGTAAATTTACAATTTACCAAGATTCCACCATTTATTAGGTAGGGAAATCAGTGCCTTATGGTTGCTGAGAGAATTAAATGGGATAGATAAATTTGTTTAGTCTTGGTGGGGACTCATACTACAAATGGACCAGTAAGGGTTCTGTCGTGATGAAAACTAGAGTTCAAATCTTTTAGAAGAGAGGATGGGTAGAATTAATGCATCTCTAATACACAATTTGTGTTTTAAATTGTGAAACAATAAATAGACAATCTATTTCATTCCATTGCATGTTTGCCATTTAATATGTAGCATTCGAGCTTCTAAATTGGATAGGGAAAGGGAGAAGATGTAAGCCTGGCCAGACACCAGAAGTTCAATGTGGAGCACTATTAGTGAGATAGTCAATATATTTCTCTATTAAATGGCAACACAGATACCCAAGAAAGGCATAGAAAATGAAAGGGGTACATTATTTTATTTGCCAGATTAATTGAATTAAGATTAATACTTTTTTCTTTTAAGGATGTGAAGGTATGTTTTATTTTATTTTATTTTTTTCAGATACATAGAGGTTTATTTAGGAAAGCAAATACCTATTCAAGAGAGAATGAGGACAATCTTGACAGGGATGCCTGTGAGGGGAAAGCAAGGAAAACACATTCAAGGGAGAATGGGGATCATCTCTAGAGTGAGAGATGATGAAGGTATATTTTAAAAGAAAGTGAAATGAGCTGGGCCTCGGGTGGCTCACGCCTATAAACCCAGCAGCTCAGAAGGCTGGGCAAGAAGATTGCAAGTTCAAAGCCAGCCTCAGCAATTTTGCAAGGCCCTAAGCAACTTAGCAAGACCCTGTCCCATAATAAAAAATAATAAGGGCTGGGGATGTGGAATGTGGCTCAGTGGTTAAGCACCCCTGTGTTAATCCCTGGCCCCCAAAAAGAAAAAAAAATGATATGTGGTATTTGCTGACAAGAATATGAAATCATACTTCAGATTTGTTCAAGGTGCTGAATTACATACTGTATCAAGCTGTTTCCTGAACAACCTTTGAATAAATCCCACCTGGGCCTTACTGTCCTGACTGCCCCCAGCATTCTCCCCAGCCATAGTTGACTATATCAAAGGTAGATACCTGACCAAGGAGACACAAACCCATTCATCCAATCAGATTATCTTTCTCAATACTTTGGACCCTGAGTCACATTAATGATGGAGCACTTGACTCACGATCCTGAAGGTTGAGAACTAAATTGTTTCCTGCCCTTCCTGAGGTTCTTCATTTCCTCATAGACTGTGAGTTGATATTTCAATAGTGCAATTATTTTTAAAACAGCATATTGCATAAGGACACAGACAAAATGACAAAATTTATAAAGAATAACAAGAATAATTGTCTCATAAAGTATATTAGTGCTAGGAGTACAGCTCAGTGATAAGAGTCCAGGCCTTCCATGCTTGAGGTCCTGGGTTCAATCCCCAGCAGAGGGTTGGGTAGGGAAAACAGTATAATCCCCAGATGACAGATAGAGACATGTTTTCAGAAGGGGCAATTAAATGACTTCTAAGGTATAGTGGCGTATTCTTAGCCTGGGTAGTGGTTATAGTTATAGTTATTTTAAAAATTTATACATATGTGTTTTATATACTTTTGTTGTAGACGACACTCTCTCAAAAGGAAAAAGATGTTTAACTTGAACTAATTTAGTAGATTTCTGTTCCTTTCATGCAAACATATTCCAAAATCATAGTTATTAAAGGTAGCTTAGTAGTAGTATTCATTCAATAAATAAAGGGCTGTGTGTGAGCACATACACATGTGCTTAAAGAAGGCTATGCAAATGTCATTGAACTCCAGGATTAGAAGAAATCTTAGAAAATTTCTAGTGAGTTGAAGATTTTTATTTTACAAAGAGAAAATTGAGAGCTAACTCAGAATCCTGGGTTCTGCCCATTAAACTATATCATTCCCCTAACACAAGAGACAGCAATCATGTCAGCAAGAAATGCATATTTCAAAGATTCAATTATTTTTAATGTTTATTTTATTCTTAGAAGACTTGAATGCCTCTGTGCTGAAAATAAATTATTTCAAGTAATAAAATATCTACACATAAGCAACATTTTATATCATGATTGCTAGATATCAAGAAAATAAATTACTGCAATTTAAAATGGAATTTTACTGACAACTACTAAATTTTCTTCCTTGCTTATTAATTTTAAATCATATAATAAAATGAATTTACTGATACAGCTAGTCTTATGGGTACGGAAAAAATTGCTTCCCCTTTGCCAAACCCATCAAATGTAATTGAAGATTAATAATACTATGTGTTGTAAAAATTGGCTTATTTTCACTAATGGAAGACATCACTGCTTCTGATGCTATAATCTGTTACTTAGAAAGGAAAAAGAAGTAGAATACCTACAGACAGCACTGGCTAGATAATTTGCAGGGCCTATTGAAAAATAAAAATGTGGCCACCTTGTTCAAAAAGTGGGAATAGAGGGAAATGCTGTTAAAGCTTCTAAAATTTAAAGATTTGGGGGGAGAAGTGGTACTGGTATTGAAGCCAGGGGCACTTAACCACTGAGCTATATCCCCAGTCCATTTGTTTGTTTTTCTGAGACAGAGTGTATGTAGTTACGTTGCTGAGGTTAGTCTTGTAATTTTCCTGCCTCAATCTCCCGAGTAGCTGGGATTACAGGTGTGCTTCATCACATCTGGCTTAATGCTTTTCTTTAATAAAAAATATTTTTTAAAAAAAGCTTTTTTCTTCAGATACACCTCTCTTTCTAGCCAGTGTAGATTCCTTGGCTACTTAATGTCATGCTCTCTCCCATGGGGGTATTTGCAAGGTAAGTGCAGATGCTTCCAGATACCCTAAAGTCTCATTTCAAAACTGGTGTTGCACTCACCCTCCACCAGATTCACCCTCTTGCCAGCATCAGGACCCAGCCACTGGGCCCTGTAAGGAGCAAGAAGTCAACCTCCCCTTACTTATGGCCTGTCACCCCAATGCATGTCAGAAAGGCACTCCTCACCTTGATCCCCTAAGACTGTAACCTCCATGTTGGTACCTGGATCACAGATGGAAGAGATCCTCACTGGTACCAAAATATACACTAAATGTCTGACAGCGCACTGACAGCCCAGGGCACCACACCGTGCCCTGACCCAGGGTATTATAATATCACCATGTCCAATCTGGATTTTCCCCCACACCATATACAGGTTCCACTTACAGGCAGAACCACCACCATCACCATCCACCAACCAAGACTCATTGCCTCCCCAGGCAGAAGCAGTCCCTGGGCAAGGCAAAAAGGGAGAGGCCAGGCAGAGTTTGAAATGCTAGGGCATGATAGTGCCAACAGCTGAGAACTGGTCTTGGAAAGCAAGAGAGATGGCAAGTGATAGAATCATGTGGGAGCCAAGGTTCCAAGCCCCAGTGTGCCAGAATTGTCCCATCAAACTTCACTTGCAAAACACAAGTTCAAAGAGAAAGTAAGATACTAAAGAGGAGACTGCAGGCACTGAACCCTAAAAACAGTCCATTTGAGTACCAGGCCCTATTGGATTTTTCTGGTCATATTCAAGCCAGCCTGCATACAAAACTATAGTTATTTCCACAGCATGCCAAAAATGAAATCACAAATATCTGTGTGTATTTATGAGCACATGTTTATATCTGTGTTGAAATATCTTTATAGATGAAAATAGTATTGCTGGCAGGATTCAAATCAAGTTATGGTGCCAAGCAGTCAAAATAATGAAGGTAATTTTTCCAAAAACATTACATATAGTTTTGATAAAGAAACAGATGGGAGCCAAGCAGGATGGTACACTCTGATGATCCTAGAGACTCAGGAGGCTGAAGCAGGAGGATAGCAAATTCCAGGCCAACCTCAGCAATGTAGTGAGACCCTCAGCAACTTAGTGAGACCCCATCTCAAAATAAATAAATAAGTAAGAACTGGGGATTTAGCTTGGTGGTAAAATGACCCGGGGTTCAATCTTCACTAACAACCAACCAACAAACAGATGGGAAAACATTGGGTTCAAAAAACTTTTAAATTTTTAAGGATTTTTAGTCACCCTATGAAATTCAATGTGTCTAGCCAGGCACAGTGGCACATGCCTGTAATCCCAGCAACTTGGGAGTCTGAGGCAAGAAGATTGTGAGTTTGAGGCCAATATAAAATTAAAAAATTAAAAAGGACATTCTAAAATAGAATGGTCATAGGTTCAACCCCCAGTACCGATAAATAAGTATATTTTAGAAATAACATGTCTAATTTTTAGAAGCTCTCTGGCATTTAGTAATGGGAAACCATCTATACTTGGAATGTTAATTCTTTCTTTCCTTCACACTCCATTTGGTAATTCTTACTCACTTTGGTGCACAAATTTCACCTTTTCCTTAAGACCTTCCTCAGCTATCCCAGTGGTTAACTATGGTTTGCTTGTTTCTCTTTTTATCATTGTTTCTTTCTTCTTTTTTGTTGCTTATTTTGGTTTTTTGGAGGGTTTGGTGGTACTAGGGGTTGAACTCAGGAGTGTTTTTCTGCTGAGCTGCATCCCCAGTCCTTTCTTTTTATTGTTTGAGACAGGGCCTCACTAAATTGCACAGGCTGGCCTCAAACTTGTGATCCCTCCTGCCTCAGCGTAGAGAGTTGCTGGTATAAGAGGCACCAGCTTTAGCTATTGTTTTATTGTCCCTTATCTGCCAAAAACTGTTGTGTTTCCAAACCAGAACCTGACTTTCCTTAAAGAGAATACTCAGATCCTTCAGTATTTTCTGCATTCCTTATTTGGTTACTTCTCTACTCAGGACTTGATTGAAGTGAATGGGGTAATAGTTTGTCTTATATTATGCATACCTAATCACATTTTAAAAACAGGGCTCCAAATTGTCTTTGTTGTTAAGAACTAGCTTCAATGATAGCAAAATCTTTATTGGAAATAAGAGGCCAACAAGAAATGAGGATATCCATTGGGATGGAGATACCAGACCTGATTATAAAATGAAATTATAAGAACATTATGATAAAGAACCAATGCCTGGGGAAGGGGTTAATCTGCACCGACCCCCCCAACCCTACTCCCAGCCTCTCTAGGGGCCCAGAATTTCTGAGCACAATCTCATCTGACTGGGTTCTCCAGTCCCCAGAGTGCTGCTAGGTCTCTTGCTGAGCACAATTTCCATAAGACATGAACTTGAGACCTTTGGCTAGCTGTGGTTGTAGCTCAATAGTGGGGTGCTTTCCTATCGTGTGAGAGGCACTAGGTTCGATACTCAGCACCACATAAAAATAAATAAAATAAAAGTATTGTGTCCATCTACAACTAAAAGAAAAAACGATTTTATTAAAAAAAGAAAAAGAAAAAGACCTTTGGCCAGAAATGATCTGTGGGGAAATGTGATGCAATTGAATAGAACTTGATCCAATCTCTCACACGAAAATCAACACTTTCAACTGCATCCTGTGCCCATTGCCCAGGGCATGTACTGTGGTGCCCGTGCCTGTTTACCTCTGTTGGCAGTATACTTTGCCTCCAAAGATTTCCAAAACTCCTCTTCCATGATAAGCATGAATACTTTTCTTTTGTCCCCCTTTGGCCTTCCCCTGCCCCCAAGATTTTGCTTATGGTTTATTAAAGAAGCTAACAAACCTCAACTAACAAGTATGTTAGTGAGAGATGGTTGGGTGATACTTATACATTTAAAAAAATAATGCTTTGGGGAATCAAATTCCTAACTCCAAAGGAGAACTCTGAATTTTTGTAACATTTAGGGTCCCTTTCCCAACAATTCTCTTGCTTATTTGAACAGGTCTTATTAGTTGTACTAATCCTACACATAAAACTCTCTTACATAACTCTGCTGTGGGAAGCTTCCCTTTTCGCCCCAGGGCAACACTGAAGTAAGAATCAGCACACTCAAATCCCTTCAAAAGAAAATCCACCCTTCAAATATTTATAAGCAATGTAGATTTTACAGAGTATGTAAAAGAGGTAAGGGAGGATTTTATAAACCACACCCTACAGCACATAACATTATTAATCCTCCCTTTACTTTTTATTTCTTCCCCTCTCCCACCAGTGGGGTAGGGCAGGGACAGTGTTTCAACATTTTTTCCCAGAGAGGGAAATTCTCAGATCTTCCTGTTTACACCATTACTCCTGTTTTCTCCTTTCTTGGCTGTAATGCACTAGTCCCAAACCAGGCCACTGGTCTAAGCAGGAGTCCTGCCTCTCTGCCAACATATTAGACCAAGCAGATATCTGGACATAAAAATTTGGTTCTGTGCATATGCGGTATGGCTGAAGACCGTAATTGGAGTGGAAAATGGTATAAATACTATGGGGAGCATGAACTCTTAGGTGAGGAAATGTGAACATAAGCTTAAAGTAGAATTGCATTTAGGACACTTATTTATAAGAGTTTTTATTGTAACATGGAGGAGAAATTAGAAACAAAGAGAAACAAAAAGAAAATGGAAAATTCCCAACTCATGCAGTTATTTGCATTGTTAAATGATTGTCAATTTGGTTTAGTGTTTGTCCAAATAAGACCCTGCAGCAAATACAAAACTGTAACCACAATGGTAATTAATTCAACAAATATTTGTTGAGTATGTATTATATACCAACAGTGTTGGATGCTTAGAAAACAGGAGTAAATAAAACAAAGACTGCTGCTCCCGTGAAGCCCTCATCTTAGTGGAGGAGACAAATTTAACCAAAACATGATAAATAAGCTATCTAGTGTTAGAAGATGATTTCTGCGAGAATAGAAAATAAAGAACAAGGAACAGAGATTGGGATTCCTAGGATGGGGTTATTTGCATTATTAAGTAAGGAGGCAAAGGCAAGCCTAGGGAAGCAAAATTTGAGGAGATAAGAGCCTTACCTAAGTAGATATCTGGAGAAAGGACATTCCAGGCAAAGAGCAAAGGTCATTGGGCAGGGTGTGTCTGGTATTGTCAAGAAAGAGCTGCGAGGCCAGTGGGGGCAGGCGCAGGGGAAGTTGGATCTTGTAGGACTTGTGGGTAATTTTAAATATTTTGGCATTATTCTGAGTAAAATGGGGAGCTGTTGACCAATTTTGAGCTGAGGAAGGACATAAATGGACAAATTTTAAGAGAATCACTCTGGCTGCTATGTTAAGAAAATACTACCCTAGAGGTAGGAGGTGTAGCTCAGTGGTAAAGCGCTTGCCCAGCAAGTGCAAGGCTCTGGGTTCACTCCCCAGAAAAGAAAAAGAAAAATACTGACAAATTCAAGACTAGAAGCCGAGAGTAAGGAAGTTATTAGAGTCATTCAGATCAGAGATGATCGTGGCTTTGGGCAGAATGGTGGCAGTAGAGGTGAAGAGAGGAGATCAGATTCTAGAAATATTTTGAGAATATGAGAGAATGAGTGGAGCCAAAGATGATTCCAAGTTTGGGGGCTTGCACAACCACAGAGTGAATCTAAGTGCAACATGACTATAAGATCCTTACTTAGCATCTGGATGACCATCTTAAGTGACAGCCATCATTTTAAGACAAATTTCGCTTTCCCACCCAAAGGCGGGAATAGAAAGGCTCACCACTCCCTCATACCAACCCAACCCTTCATCTCCCCCATTAGGAACTGCCTGGCTCTAATCCCTGAGCCTGCACCATAAAAGTCCCAGAACTCAAGCCTGTATTGCCTCTGTTTGTCTATGGAGAGATGTGCCTTAATTTGTCAGCTCTGACAAACAAACTCTTGTGTGTATCTCTACCTGGTCTCTGTCTTTAATTTCTTGATCACCTGTCTCCCAGTTCCTCGCTTTCCTTTCCATGACTGTTCAAGCAAAAAGTTGCCCTTTTTGCACTTCCCTGAACATTTATCTCATTTATCAAAAGCTATTTTCACAACTGCAGTATTTAGTTTCAAATAAACTCTATTTGTTATATAGTGGATTCCTGCAGATATAATTTGTTTCACTCTCTTAGCAATAAGGAAGAAAACAGTCTTCTCTAGCTTCATACATGCAATCCTTTTGGGTGATATTTTTAAAAATTATAATAGGTTTCTAGGTGTGGTTGTGCATGCTTGTAATCCCAGCACTTGGAGGCTGAAGCAAGAGGATGACTTGAACTTGGAGTTCAAAATCAGCAACAAACGTAGCTAGACCTCCATGTCTAACAACAAAAACAACAACAAAGACAACAACAAAGGCAGTAGATTGCATTTCTAGTTGTTGTTTATTTTAAAATAATATTGAAGCCAGGAGAGGCAGCACACACCTGCAATCCCAGTGGTTTAGGAGGCTGAGGCAGGAGAATAACAAATTCGAGTCCAACTTCAGCAACTTAGGCCCTAGGCAACTGAGATCCTGTCTCAAAATAAAAATACAAAAAGGGCTGGGGATGAGTGTTAAAGCACCCCCTGGGTTCAATCCCTAGTACACACACATACTACTACTACTAATAATAATAATAATGGGGGGGCCACTGGGGACTGAAACACAGCAATTAAATTCCATGCATGTAAGGTTATGTCAAAATGAACCCAACTATAATGTACAAATATAATGTACCAATAAAAGCAAAATAAATAAACAAAAATAATATTAACAGCAGCTAACATTTATTGAGCACTTAGTTTCCAGGCCACGTGCTAAATATTCACAATCATTTACCTTATAGCACTGCTCTGAGGCTGGAATTATTATCTCCATTTTAGGCATGAAGAGGGTTAGAAAATATCTAATTTTTTTTTTTCTGGGCTAGTAAGTACCAGAGCTAGGATTCAGACTCATTTGCCTAGGTCGAGGGCTTTTATTTTATTATATTATTTACTTATTTATTTATTTTCTTTTTATGGTGCTGGGATCAAACTCAAGATCTCACACATGCTAAGCCAGGACTCTACCACTGAGCTACACCTCCAGACCTAGGTTGAGGGCTTTAAAGAACTGTGCATTCTGTCCCTCTACTTGACGTCCCTAGGAGACAGTAGGGAAGGAATATAGCTTTTAGTCACCCCTTCCCCTTTTTGTCTCTAAGATTTAATAAAGGATAAGGTTTGTCTCTTTTGTTAGAGATAAGTATGATATATTTATTTATTTTGCCATGCTGGAGTGGGGGGGCGGGTCAAGCCTAGGGCCTCACACCTGCTAGGCAAGTGCCCTGCTACTGAATTACACCCCCAGTTCCAGCATAGTTTTAAATATAGTTGTGGTTTAATGAAGTCTCCCTGGTCATCTTCTAAACCTTAACTTCCCTATTTTTAAGTCAAGAGAAGACATTTAGATAATGAGGTTTTGTTGTTGTTGCTTCTTTGGTACTGGAATTGAACCCAGAGGTGGTCTACTTCTGAGTTGCTACATCTCCAGCCCTTTTTATTTATTTATTTTTTTAATTGAAAGACAGAGTCCTTGTAATGCAAAAGGACAACCACTAAGTTGCCCAGGCTGGCTTCAAACTTGTGATCCTCCTGCCTCAGCCCTCCTCCCCCTCAGTCTCTCTCCTCTCAAGGGGTACTCCACTGCAACCAGCTCTAAATTTTTAAAATTCTAATATCTT
The DNA here is from genome assembly GCF_021218885.2 of Marmota monax. Taxonomy (NCBI): domain Eukaryota; kingdom Metazoa; phylum Chordata; class Mammalia; order Rodentia; family Sciuridae; genus Marmota; species Marmota monax. Next base: position 18,652,410 of record NW_026692194.1, on the reverse strand, counting down.
TGTTACTCACCACAAAACCTTGTTTATGAAATATTTCTTGCCCTCACCCCCCAAAAAGTCTTAAGTTTACCAAAATGGTAAATTCTAGATTTCATTGTATCCTTCCACCTGGAGATTTCAGCCTGTTTTTCCATCTGCCTTACTCTTTTTGTCTGTCTGTTTGTTAAGTAATAAACTTCTGGGTGTTTAAAACTCAATGTATATACACTGAACATTGTGCCTCAGCCATTTCAGCTTAGCAAGAGCTATCTATGGAGGGTCTGGGAAATTTGCCATAAGTGAGTTATTTAAAGGTGGTTAGGGTGACACACTCTTCTAAATTTAGCATCTTAATGAACTTCTCTAGATTAAGGAGTTACTGTCTTGCATTCTTCCACCCTTTGTGCGAAAAATTTGGCACATACTTGAGATTGATTATTTTCTTTCCTGTGTTAGAATTTTCAAACAGTTCCTTTCTCAAAATATGTTGTCAGCTGCCTTTCCCACATTATCCTTTTTCTGCAGAAAGTGGGAGGGGCTATCCACTCTCAGAGCTGAGATTGCAGAGTTGACTTCCCCCTCACATCTCCATACCCAGCTGTCTAATGCAAGATCAGCAATTTTTATTTTTTCTCTAAAGGTCTAGGTAAGTAAACGTTTTCAGTTTTTTAGTCAGTAGGGTCTCTGTTGCAATTACTCAGCTCTGTCCTTTTAATGCAAAAGCAGCCACAGACAACATGTAAATAAATGTGTGCTGTGGTGTTCCATTAAAACTTCATTCATGCCAAGCACGTGGCACGCGCCTGTAACTCTGGAGGCGAAGACAGGAGGATCAAAATTTCAAGGTTACCCTGGGCAACAGAAGAGACCCTGATTCAAACTTTTAAGATTAAAAAAGCTGGGGGGAGTAGCCCAGTGGTAGAACCTAGCATCTGCGAGGCCCTGAGTTCAATCCCCAGTACTGAAAAAAGCAACAACAAAACTTTATTTACAAAGGCAGAAGAAGCCAGATTTGGCCCTCCAGGCCATAGGTTGCTGACTCCTGATCTACAAGCATGTGGGAGCTGTATCAGAGTGACTATAGCTCCTAGGAATTTGGAATTGGGACCTAGAGACTGAGGCAGGTATTAACTGCTGGTTGCTAAGCAGGTGAATGGGGTAGAGTGGGTGGGGGACAGAAACAGAGAGCCAAGACTGCTATTTGAGACAGCTATAGGAGGCCACATGTGAACAAATAAGTGAGCAGAGAAGCCAGTCTGTGGAGAGGGAAACACACACACACACACAGAAAAGCCAAGACTGGAGACCAGATAACGGGAAAGAGGAAGGAGAGAGGAGTTCTTGTCATTTGAACTGTGTTTTCCTCAGTTGGGTCTCACATAATCCCTTGCCTATTTTTATATTCATTTCTCCTTTACTTTAGCCAACTGGCATGAATGTCTGTTTCTTGCCACCAGATAACCCTTAACTTGAGCAGCCTTTTATACTCTGGACTTCCCAAATGACTGGCAGCTTTCCAATTTAAATAGCCATGCATTTTTACCACTAGGCTTTGCTGGGTCTGATTTCACCTGTGACCTACCCTTTTTCAGTTCTACTCCAAGAGTGTTCTCTGTCTCTCTGTCTCTGTCTCTCTCTCTATCTATCTATATATATACATATATACACACACACACACACACACATATATGTATATGTGTGTGTGTGTGTATATATATATATATATATATATATAGAGAGAGAGAGAGAGAGAGAGAGATAGTTGTAATGTACACAATATCTTTGTTTATTTATTTATTTTTATGTGGTGCTGAGGATGGAACCCAGGGCCTCACACCTGCAAGGCAAGCATTCTACCACTGAGTTGCAGCCCTAACCCCCCAAGTTCTGTTTTTTCTTCAGCTTTTGCTCAGCCATTATCTCCTATGCCCGAGTTAGGATTTGGTTTCTGCATTAGTTAACTCTTCATTACTACAACAAATAGCCAAGGCAGTCTTTCTTATTTTTATTAATTTATTTTTGGTACTGGGGATTGAACCCAGAAGCAATTAACCATTGAACCATATCCAATCCCTTTTTATTTTTTATTTTGTGTCTTAGTCAGCTATTTTGCTGCTGTGACTAAAAGACCTGACCAGAACAATTGTAGAGGGAGAAAAGTTTATTTAAGGGCTCTCGGTTTCAGAGGTCCATAGAAGGCCAGTTCCATTCCTTGAAGAGAGAGAGTGTGGTGGAGGGAAGCAGCTCACATCATGATCAGAAGCAGAGAGAGATGTCTCCACTGGCCAGCTACAAATATATAACCCAAAGCCACGCCCCAATTTCCACCTTCTCCAGCCACACCCTACCACTTCAGTTACCACTCAGTTAATCCCTATTAGGGGATTAATTCACTGCTTGAGAAGAATCATTTCTTCTCTGAACCTTCTTGCATTGTCTTGCACGTGAGCTTTTGGGAGACACCACATGTAAACCAGAACATTTTGAGACACAGTCTCACTAAGTTGCTTATGACCTCATTAAATTACTGAGGCTGGCCTTGAACATGAGTTCTCCTGTTTCAGCTTCCTAAACCCCTGGGATTACAGGTATGTGCCACCATGCCTGGCTAGTCTTTTTATTTTATTTGGTACCCGGGGATTGAACTCAGGGGCACTCAACCACATCCCCAGCCCTATTTTGTATTTTATTTAGAGATAGAGTCTCACTGAGTTGCTTATCACCTCACTTTTGCTGAGGCTGGCTTTGAACTCATGATCCTCCTGCCTCAGCCTCCCATCTGCTAGGATTACAGGTGTGAGCCATCGAGTCTGGCTAGTTTTTTAAATTTTATTATGTATTTATGTATTTATTTGTGCTGGGTATTAAATCCAGGACCTGATGCATGTTAAGCAAATGCTATAATAATGAGCTATACCTCCAGCACAGGCTACTTTTTAAAGAAAAGAGGTTTATTTTGGCATGTAGTTCTGGAGATACAAAGTCAAGGGTCTACATTTGATGATTGCCTGTTGGCAAAGTCCCAAAGCTACCCACAGCATCACATGGCACAAGACAGGGAACACATATATGACTATGTGCTGTTTAGTTCCTCCTCCTTCTCCTCTTTTCCCATTTCCCCTCTCCTCCCTTTCCTCTTCCTCCTCTTCCTCTACTTCTTCTTTCAGTATTGCATATTGGACTCAGGGGTGCTTAGCCACTGAGCCACTTCCCTAGTCCTTTTTATTTTTTAAGTTTGAGACAGGGTCTCACTAAGTTGAGGTTGGCCTCAAACTTGCAATCCTTCTACCTCATCTTACTGAGTAGCTAGGATTACCTCTAGTTTTAATTACAGCTTTCACCTCTGAACAGGGCCTGGAACATAGTAAGAACTTAATGTGTTTATTTGTGAATGAGGTAAAGGTACACAATGTTAAATATACCTGCAAAATATATATCCTGGTAATAACTAGAAATAAATTGTAACCAACTAAAAGGCTCAGGATTCTCTGATTTCCCACCCCCCCCCCCCAGTTTTATGAGACAAAACAGAAATAAATGAATTACTGCTGCCAAAAGCTTGGTTCTTGTCCCCAATGCCAATTCAATAATGAGGACACAGTTTTGAGAAAAAGGAAAAAGAAGGTTTACTGCTTTGCTAGCAAAGGAGAAACAGGGACTCCGGTCTCAAAGGCTGTGATTCTGCCCATCAGCAGGTACAGGGGGTTTTTAAAGAGGTGATTCAGAGAAAATGAGATTAGGGAGGAGAGATCAGAAAGGAGAAGTTTAGGGAAAAGAAGATCAGGAAAAGATCAGGGAGGAGAAGGTTAGGTAGAAGGAGGCTGGGAAAAACAAAACAAAACATGTAAGCTTCAAAGCAATAAGGATATAGTCAAAGCATCAAGCAAACCCTTTATACTACTGCATATACTTTATACTACAAAAATTTGTTCATAAGTAAAAGACTATAGAAATGTACTCTTTATGATTTACACTCAAATATGCTAACAGTGTTGTTCAAACCTATATATTCTTACTAAAATTTTTGTCTGCCTATCGGTAACTGAATGTGTTCACTTTCCCTATTGAAATTGTAAATTTTGGCGGGGCTGGGGTTGTGGCTCAGTGGTAGAGCACTTGGCTCACAGGTGTGGGGCCCTGGGCTCAATCCTCAGCACCACATAAAAATAAATAAATAAAATAAAGGTATTGTGTCCAACTACAACTGAAAAAAAATATTTTAAAAAATGTAAATTTTTTATTCCTCCTGTATTTCTACAATGTTCACCTTATTATACTTTGAGGGGGGCATGAAAGCTTACAATTTAAAAAAAGTTGGCAGATTAAATCTTTATCATTATGACAAGTCTCCCTTTATCACTAATGGTACCGTGTAGTCTACTTAATCCGATAATAACAGCTATTTCAGCCTCATGTTTTGGATAGTATTGCATGGGTTAGTTTTTTCATCCTTTTACTTTCAAGATTTCCTCATTTTTATGTTCTAGGTATGTCTTTTGCAAATAGCATATAGTTGGGTTTTGATTTTTTTTGTCCAGTTATAACAATTTGTGGTAGTTGGTTACATTAATTTGTGACCATGGGCTTATCTCACTTCTTAGCATTTATACCCTTATGTATAAGTCCCTCGACTCGACTCAGGGAGGAGACTATAATGTACTTTATCTGAGAGAATTGGCTGAAGTGACATGTGTTACTTCCAAGCCTAATCTTCTTGAGAGCCCTGTGTGTGTGTGTGTGTGTGTGTGTATAAGAGGTTTTCCAATTTGCTTTGAGAGACTGCAATGAAAGGCCATATGGAGAAGAAGTCTTGGAACTACCTGTAGAAAAATTAAAGAAACCAATCAACAGTGAGAAACAAGGCCCTATAAATATAGTCTCAGTCAGACTATTTCAGGGAGCCCTCCACCCAGTCATGGAAGTCATCCTTGCTGAAGGGCCACTGAGTGAGAGAAGATGCCATCTGGAACACACTGACCACAGCAGACATCACCTAGAGGAGAGAGGTGCCATCTCCATTTTGTCCTATCCAATGTCCTGACCCACAGACTCACGAAAAGTAACAAAGTCTAGTTGTTGCTATTTTTTTTTCTCCTAATACTGGGGATTGAATCCAGTAATGATTTACCACTTAGCTATATCCCTACCCCTTTTTATTTCTTACTTTAAAATAGAGTCTCAATAATTGCTGAGGCTGGCCTTGAGTATATTATAGTCTCCTCCCTGAGTCGAGAGGAGGGACTTATACATAAGAGTATAAATGCTAAGAAGTGAGATAAGCCCATGGTCACAAATTAATGTAACCAACTATCACAAATTGTTATGACTGGACAAAGCAGGAGGATCACAAAATCCTGCTTCAGCCACTGGAGTTGCTAGGATTAGAAGTGTGTGCCAGCCACTGTACCGGGCTACAAAATATAGTTTTAAGCTACTAAATTTTTAGGTAGTTTGTTACAAAGCAATAGGTAACCAAAACAATCTATTATTAAACAAGGATCTGTTTTCACTTAGTATAATTAGTGATATATTTGGTTTTAAGTCTGTCATCTGGTTGGGAGTATAGCTCTGGTAAAGTTTTTGTCCAGCATGCAAAAGGCCCTGGGTTACATCCCTAGCACCACTAAATAAATAAATATCATCTTATAAATTATTCTCTCTGTCTCTTTTCATGTCAAGAGTTTGGGGATCAAACTGTGGGCCTTGCACATGCTACCAAGCACTTTACTACTGAACTATAGAACTGTCCCTTCCTCCTACCTCTGTAAGTAGTACTTTTTTTTCAGGGGGGCTCGGGGGGGTTGGGGGGTGGGGTGTGGTACCAGGGATTGAATCCAGGGGCACTTAACTATGGAGTCAAATCCCTAGACCTTTTTTATATTTTATTTTGAGACAGGGTCTTGCTAAATTGCTGAGGCTGGCTTTGAACTTGAGACCCTCCTGGCTCAGCCTCCTAAGCTGCTGGGATTACAGGCATGTGCTACTATGCCCAGCTAGTAGTTTCTATTTGGTTGTCACTTTGTTCTCATTTTTTCCCCCTTATCTTGCATTTAGATTAATTATTTTTTATTTTTTCATTCCCTCTTTTCTCCCTTTTAGATTCAAAATTGTTTAGCATAATGGTTAATTTACAATTTGCATATTTCCTGTTAGAATCACCCCATTTGTCATTGTGGCAATTTTGATATGTATGATGACCAGGTGTTTGGTTAAATGTTAGTTTAGATGTTTATATAAAATCATTTTTTAAAATGAGATTAACATTTAAATCAGTAGACTTTGGTGAAGAGGGGATATAGCTCAGTGGTAGAGCATTTGTCTAGCATGTGCAAGGCCATGGATTCCATCCCTGAAAAAATAAAAAAATTAGTAGACTTTATGTAAAGCGGATTACTCTCCATAAGGTGTGTGGGTCTTATCCAATCAGTTTAGCGTGTTAATAGAACAGCTTGGCCTCCCATGAGTTAAAAGGAGTTCTGCCAGAAATCCACCTTTGAACTTGAACTAACTCTCCTTTGGGTCTCTACCCTGCTGGTTTACCCTATAGGGTTTGGATTTATCAAGCCTTCACTTCTATTTCTCTGAAGAACCTTGACTGACATACATAGTATTTTATAATTCTCTTAGTGATTATTCTATGGATTGCAATGTGTATTCTTGATTTACCAGAGTGATTAATAAGTCAAACTTATTAATTTAAGTTTTTTCATCCTCCTAAAGAATGAGTCCATTTATCTTCTGACATTGTTTGTGTGTGTGTGTGTGTGTGTATTTTTTTTTTTTTTTTTTTGGTATTGGGAATTGAACTCGGGAGCACTCAACCACTGACCCACAGCCCCAGGCCAACTTTGTATTTTTTATTAGGGACAGGGTCTCACTGAGTTGCTTAGCACCTTGCTGTTGCTGAGGCTGGCTTTGAACTCACTCACGATCCTCCTGTCTCAGCCTCCTGAGCTGCTGGGATTACAGGCGTGTGCCATCACGCCTGGCAATTGTTGTATATTTTACCTACAGAAGACATTAATATTACTGTCCTATATAATTGATATTGATATTTGTCTATATTTGCCCACATATTTATTGTTTTTATTGATCTTTATTTCCTTCTGTATTTCAGACCTTATGACGGGAAACATTTTCTTTCTACCTATAGAATGCCACTGTAGGATACTGGGGACAAATTCTTCATTTAGTTTTTTTGAAAACTTCATTTCATCTTCATTCTTTTTTTTTAAACCAGGATTTGTTCAAACCCTGGTGCAAAATATGGCTCAGTGGTTAAGCACCCCAGCCCTACCCTTTTTAATTTTTTAAATTTTGAGACAGGGTCTTACTGAGTTTCTTTAGGGCCTGACTAAATTGCTGAGGCTGGCTTTGAACTTGCCATCCTCCTGTCTCAGCCTCCTGAGCCACTGGGATTACAGGTGTGTGCCACCTTTATTTCATTCATTCTTAAAACGTATTTGCTTTCAGGTCTTTAGTCATCCTATCATTTTTTGACTTCAGTTATTTCTATTAAAAAAATCAGTATTAAGGCTAATGCTTTCTTTAAAAGTCATCTTCTTTGCTTTCTCTGACAATGTTTAAGATTTGTAGCAGGTGTTTTATCATGTGTCTGTGTCAATTGTATGGAATAAAAAAAATTATCCTTCTGGGGATTCACTGGTGCAAATATTCTTCACTTCTGGAACTCTACTTATTTGCACGCACCTTAAATTTTCTCACTATATCTTCTATATATTTTCCCTGTGTTCTGTATTTTCTATCCTTTTCCCTTTTTGTGCTTCATTCTGAATGTTTTCTTTTGACTTATCTTTTAGTTCACTAATTCTGTCTTTATCTGTGCCTAATATGCTGTTATACATATTATTGAGTCCTTATTTTCAGTTAGTGATTTTTTTTTTCAGATTTCTATTTGTTTGACTAAATGTTTAATCTTGTGTTTTACTTATTTGAACATAGTGAGCCTTGTCATTTTAAAATCTGGGCATGAGCAGGGCATGGTAGGGCATGCCTATAATCCCAGCAGCTCAGTAGGCTGATGCAGGAGGATCACAAGTTCAAAACTGGCCTCAGCAATTTAGAGAGGCCCTAAGCAACTTAGCAAGATCCTGTCTCAAAATAAAAAATAAAAGGTGTTGAGGATGTTGCTCAGTGGTTAAATGCCCTGGGCTCAACCCCTGGTACCAAACCGAAACAAAACAAAATCTAGGCATGATAATTTCACTATCTGAATCACTTTTAGTGTCTATTCTTGTTCTCTGCTATTTCTCCTTCCTTTCTCTCTCATTCTTTCTCCTCCCACCCCATGTATTGGGAATTGAACCCAGGGGTGCTTTATCCCTAACCCTTTTTTAATTTTGAAAAGGGTCTCACTAAATTGCCCTAGCTGGCCTCAATCCTCCAGCCTCAGCTTCCAATGTTGCTGAGATTACAGGTGTACACCACCACGCAGGCTCTGTTATTTTTATTTTCTTGCATGACTGATTTTTTAAATTGTGTAATAGACATTGTATTTGCAAAATTGTAGAAATTATTTGAAGTTTACTAGCCAGGCCTGGTGGTATACACCTGTAATCTCAGTGACTTGGGAGGCTTAGACAGGAGGATCACAAGTTCCAGACCAACTTCAGCAATTTAGTGAGAGCTGCTCTCAAAAGAAAAAAAAAATTATTTGAAGTCTAGAATATGCATTTTATTGCACAGAGGAGGAGTTTAGTTTGCTCTGCCAAGTGCTTGGGCATTAGCTCAAAGGAATTACCCTATCTAAATTCAGGGTTGAGAAGATCCAAAACTGAGCTGTAGCCCCTTTACTTTTAGAGTGTAGTTGTTTGGATTCCTAGCCCCAAACAAAGTAGATTCTATAGGGTTCTTCTTCTTTCCCCATAACATGCCCTGAACATTAATCTCTGTTCCTCATTCCTGTTCATTCTCCCATCAACTGTTTGGAATGGACAAGTACATTTCCTTGGATCTCCACCATTCCTCAGGTAATGAATGGCCTCATAATTCCTCATTAAGTTATTAGCTCTCCAATGCCTTTAAACTGACATTTTAAATATTTTTGTTGAGCTTTTCTTTTTCTGTTTCTCAACAGGAGGATTGCTCTAAATTACTGTCAATACCAGGGTTTATAGAAATGTAGATATTATTACATATAAGTGGTTGCTTTTAAGAAGTACATTGAAAAAGATCCCTAAGGGGGAAATTAGACTCTTATTTTTAATTCTAACTTTTTAGCACAAGCGGTAGGCTAATACTTAGGAACATTTTATCCCTGTCCTGGTATTATATAATTTGAGGGAAGTTATTTCTTTTATTGACAAGTATTATTGCATATCACCTCTATATCAAGAAGTTGTCCTATGAAATTAGACTATTCAGATGAAAAATATGTGGTCCTTATCCTTATGGGGCTTAAGTCTAGATTCCTTATTCATAAACTGGTTATTTTTAGAGCTAAAAATTCATGATCACTTTAGTTAAAACAGTCTTTGTTAAATATATGTAGCATTACCAATGATAAATGCACTGAAGACATAAACACATATTTGAGTTCTTACTACTTTTCAGCCTAAATATGAGGGAATTTTAAACAATATATTTTCTAATGTATTTGTCTTTCAGTAATATTTACCATTGAATATATTTCTTTGAAGTCTTTTGGAGAAAGAAGAATAAAGCTTCACAAGAGATCCTGAATGCCAGGATTCTCTTTTTCCTAAAGAGATAAGTTCTGTCTTCCTAGCCTTATTATTTTTATAAACTCCTGGAAAGTTACTTAACTCTGAATCATCATTAATTTTAATAGGCTGTTCTCCTTGACAGATGTTCAAAGTCCTCTAAAATAGCCTCTAGGAATACAAGTATCCCTGGACTTTAAACTAAGAGTGTAACACATTTGTGTAGAGACTTGAGCCTTACCCACAGATAGTATTTAAATGTGTGCAACCAGCCAGGCACAGTGGTGCTGTCTGTAATCCCAGCTATTTAGGAGGGATCAAGGAAGATTGAAAGTTCAAGGTTAGCCTCAGGTACTTAGGGAGAGATTCAGCAATTTAGAGAGAATGAGAATGTAGTTCACTGGTATAAGCACCCCTGTGTTCAATCCCCAGTCAAAATAAAATAAAAGTGCCCAGCATCCCTGGGTTTGATTAGTCAGTGAAGAAGATGAACAGAGAGAATTTAGTAAGGGTACAATAGATTCATCATTTGACCTCTAATGAGTTCTACAAATTCTGGATTTATTTTCTAATCCATAATAGATTGAGATCTTGGATGATGTATTTCAGCTCTGAAATTCTGTGATTCTTTTAGAGTTGAGGAAGAGTACTTAGCCACTTGAGTTCGAGTTGAGGGAAATATATACTAATATATACCTGATATACATTTCATGAAAGGTATATCAGGTATATATTAGTACACATCTGTAAGGAGATGAAGACCTATATTATGTTAGTGGCCCCCATGGCAATGACCAGCAGAGATAAAACAAACCAGGTACGAGGAGCTTGTGGCCTTTTAGAAGCTGGGTTCTCTCAATCTTTCCTTCCTTCTTTCCTCAGTTCCCTCTCTTCTATACTCTTCTTCCAGGAACTGGTATCATTTTGTCCATATGACGGGACAACAGCAATTGCTCTGAAGGGAGAATTGGCAGCAACTCTGGCTCCAATTGAAGTGCACTGTGCCTTGTAGCCTCTCCCTGTGAACACAGCTGTGAAGCTCTCCAGGACAGTGTAAGGGAAAATACACAGAACTAGTAGATGACCTTGGACAAATCATATAAGTGTATTCATCTATGTAATGAAAGGATCAAATACTCCCATTTATTTTTGTATATCCTGATGCCTATAATTCTTCAATATTCATTATCCCTAAGGCTTGACCTGTTTTATTTTCTGCAGGCAGCTTGTTTCATATTCAGCTCACTTGATACTCAAAGCCTGGCTCATAGTGAATATCTAGTTAACATCATTGTTCAGGAAGGAAATGAACTCTATTGAACATCTACTTAGGCGATGTCTGGGTGTCATATCCTTTTCTTTTAATCTACTCAATACCTTTGTGAGAGAGGTTATCACTACTCTAGCGTTTTAAGTTGTAGGTATAGAAATTCAGAGATTTAATTATCAGAATCATAATGATAGCAGTAAATGGAGTTTTAGTTCTGCTGCTGCTTCTTCCTTTTTTTTTTTTTTGGTACTGGAGGGTGAACCCAGGGGTGCTTTATCACTGAGCTACCTCACCAGTCTTTTTTTTTTTTTTTTTAAATTTTGAGACAGGATCTCTCTATATTGCTTAGGGCCTCATTAAATTGCTGAGAGTGGCCTTGAACTTGCCATGCTCCCTCCTGAGCCTCCCCAGTCGTCTCCCCACCCCCATTACAGCTATGCGCAATAACGCCCGGCTTTGGTCTGCTTCTTATTATGTATTTGACGGGCTATTTTTCTAAACTTTAATTCCTTATCTGTAAAGTGAGAATTCATGAGTTAGTACAGGGTTGGTAGATTTAATAAAAACCAAAATCACCAGAAAGTATGTCCCAAATGGAAAGTTCCTATATTAAAATTTTTGCTATATTTATCTGAATTTCAATTTTAACTGCATACTCCTGTTTTATCTGGAAGAATGTTAAGTTTGCGTTAAGGTTATGACAATGCATGTAAAGTTCCTATCGCTGTCTGTAGCACTTAGTGAGCGCTCAGTAAATTCAATTCTTACTAATTTTGGATCTGGTTCCAGAGTCCATTTTTTCCCCCACCACAAGCTCGCGGAGCTTAGTTTCTACAAAATTTCACTCAAGTGAGGGTAACGCTACTTTAAATTTATAGCAATGCTTTATAGTCCCTAAAGCGCTTTTGAGGCTTGGCCAATGGAGGAAAGCTCTTGGGAGAAATGACAGAACCTCGGGCAGTACAGGGCAGTCATCGCAAGCAGAGCACTGGCATCCCGGGTCGACCAGCCCAGGCGGCCACCCTCGCCCCGCCCCGCGCCCGCTCGTCCACTCAGCAACCGCGCCGCGCCTCCGCTGCGCTCCTATAGGTCCTTCCCGGGACAGGCGAGACCTTTCCATTTTCCCGCCTTCCCCAGCCAGGGTTCGGCCCGAATTCCGCACCGGCCCACAGCCTCTCCGCCCTTCCTTGCCTGCGAGCCCCGCCCTTGTGGACGCGGCATTTCATGCCAACACCACCTGCCATTCTGGTCACCCTGCGCTCTGTTCACCCGAGTCGTCCCTTCAGTAGGAGGTGGGAGGGGACGGAGAGGGAAGGGCCGAACCCTCTCAGTGGGGGTCGCGGGAGGCGGGGACGGAAAAGGGGGCGGGGCCAATTGCCTAGGCGCCGCGTTGCCATGGCAGTTGGGCGGGGGGAGGAGGGGGAGGAAGCGAGCCGGAGGGGGATGTGGTGCTGCCGCGGCCGCCACCGCAGCTGCCGCTGCCTGCTTGTTGCCGCGTCTTCCCGGAGGCGGCTGCTGGAAGCCACAGGGAGCAGCTGCGGTGCTCTGCCATATTGTGTCTTTCCCGGCCCATCCCTCGCTTCCCCGCTGCGGCGGCAGAGCTGACGGTGAGTCCCGGGCAGAGCGGCGCGGCTCCCGGGCGCGGAGGCAGCGCGTGCGGCCGGCGCCGGGCGTGGGTTGCGGAGGCTGCTGTCCCGTGACGCGCCCGGACATTTTTGTCCCGTGAAGAATTGGCGCCGGCGCGGGGGTGTCCCCAGCGCGCGGCTCGGGTCGCATGTGGGCTCCCAGGGGTGTCGAACTGAGGGAAGTGTGGCCCCGTGAGGAGTTAGGAGTTTTTCCTGAGAGGTAATGATCTCCGGGAGGGAGTGTCGCGGCGGAAACCGCGGCACGGGTGTCGGCTCCCGGCAGGCTGGGGGATAGCTCCGAGGACGCCGAGGGCTCGTCCGCGGGGCGATCTGCTGTTGGGGAAGTACCGTAAGCCCCTCGGGAGCCTTTGCAACGCTGTTTCCCGGCTCCGAGTGGAACAAGACGTGCGGGGCGTGGAGTCCTCGGCGGCCCAGGCGGGACTGGCTGGGCCACGCCAAGTAGTGCCCCGGGAGGCGGCCGGGCGCGAACTTCGGGCTGCGGTGCGTTGGGTGGACGGGCGTGGGTCCTGGATGTCGGGATGTTGGACCCGGGCACCCTCTTGTTCCTCCTCCAGCGGGAGCCCGGGGCGCCTCCGAGGGTAACTGTTGGCTTGTGGGGAGTTAGTGTTTTAGCGCTGCAATATGGACACTTCCTGTTCACCGCCCCCTTGGGGGCCATGGTTGCCTCTGCCCTTTGGTCCTCTCTTTCCAGGCAGAGTAAGAGATCTGTGGTGGGAGAGGCCCATCAGCCTTAAGAGTTTGCCCCTGTGCAGTAGCAGCCTGCTTGGAACCCAGAAAAGTGGGAGCTGAGGGAAAGCAGTCCAGGTGCGCAGCCCTCGGTGCTCCCCTCTTCTTTAACTCCACCCCCATTTCCCCCCTTGCAAAACGCCTCTGTTCCCTTCGCAGCTCCCGGGAGTTAGGGTAGCCAGTTCCGTGGAAAGCCGCATTCTAGGGATCTTCTTGCACTTGATTTCTGCTTTAAAGTCGCATTAACACAGTCCCAGTACTTCGTTTTCCCTTCACGAGGAAAAAAGTCTTAGCGTGCAAAGAAATAATAGACTTTTTTCCCCTTCTACCTCAACTCCGATGTGCGGGGAGGAGTGAGGTTATTTATTTTCAGGTTAGTTGATGCTGTTTCTTCTCTCTTCCTTCCGATTGTGACAGCCACGTGGCCGGCTGAGTGCTATAGAGTGCCCTAGCGGCGCTAGGGGCTGAGGCTTTTCTGGTAGCCAAGGGGTTTTGAAACTGCTGTAGCTTCACATACAGATTTATCTTGGTGCATTTTGAGATGGGGAAGAGGAAAAAGAGGAATCGTTCAAGTCTGTATAAGTATCATTCGACTCTTAAGACTTAAGTGTTTCTTTTGCAGTCCTGAAAAGGTGTGTGTTGACATTTTTGCCGTCTGACGTCGTTTTGATGATTTATCTTTTAAAATGTTAGCAGTGTTAGGTATCAGAGTAATGGGAAGTAATAGTGCATTATGGAATTCCCGACTCTGAGAAATTTCAAAACCCTTAATGACTGACTTTGTAAAGAAATAATCACATTTGGGTGGTTTTTGTGTGTGTGTGGTTTTAGAAAAATCTCAATTTTTCTCGTTTTACATATAAATTATGACCTGAAATGCATAAAATTACAGCGAAGATACTTTTTTTAGGGATAAAATAGATACTAGTTTGATTTGTGTATATGCAGTTTCTTAAACTTTTGAAAAAAATATTAATATGAACCTTAACATGAACAGATTTTATTTCAAGGAATGAAATTTGATTTTTAGAATATATAAAAGCGAAAGGTCAAAGAGTTGAAGATAGGTGGGCACAGTGGCGCATGCCTGTAATCCCAGTGACCTGGAAAACAGGCAGGTAGATTGCAAGTTCAAAGCTAGCCTCCAGCAATTTAGCAAGGCCCTAAGCAACTTAGTGATACCCTGTCTCAAAATAAAAAAGAAATAAAAGGGACCTGAGGGTGTAGCTCCCAAGGTCCAATTCCCAGTACCTCCCACCCTTCAAAAAAGTCAGAAGTTAACTTTTGGGGATTTGGGGAAATTTTTGAATTAAGTACAGTCCTTAGTACTTACTAATGCATGGGGTTTCATTTTGTGAATGTTTTGATGGATTTGTATTATTTCTGTAACAAGTTTTTATTTGAATCAGTCTTCCTAAAAAAATGCTAATTCACAGGAAATATTTAAATCTGTAAAAGAATTGTGTCAAGAGTCATAGCAACACTATTTATTGGAATTTTAATTGCTGCTTAACAATTGTACTCAGTCATGTTAATAGGGAAAAATATTGAAAAGGTACCATAGGTGTCAGTGCAGAAAAGAAAGTACAATTGAAAAATAAATGTATATACTGACCACTGAGACCAGTGCTTAGTTGAGATAGAAAAGTAAATGAGATGATGAGATCAGTAGGGAGCCCTGAAATCATGCTGTAGGGTAACTAATTTACATCAGTAGTTTATGAGATTTGACTATCAAAATTAAACTTAAAAAAAAAATACCAACCAAAAAGGACTTATTCTTTTGGCACCTTATTGCTTACTACTTGTTCTGTTTTTTAATGTTGTACCCCTCTGCTGGTAGGCTATCCTGGCCCTTGGTTACTGGAGATTGAACCAAGAAGTGCTCTTCCTCTAAGCTACATCCCCAGCCTTTTAAATTTTTATTTTGAGACAGTTTCAGGCTCGGCAATTTGCAGTCCTCTTGTCTCAGCCTTCCAAGTTGCTGGGAATAGGTATTACCAAACCCAACTTAATTTCCTTAGCTTTTTGGTTGTTGTTATGTTAGTGACTGGGTTTTATATAAATGCAAAAATGGTACTCCAAAAATAGTCTTGAGACCCCTATACTTTCTTGATTACTTATGGAAGAAAAAAGAGGTCTAGATTTGATCCTTGTTCTTAGGTTAAAAAACATTAGTACACTTGGAAAAAAAAAGTTTACACTGTGAGAAGATATAGTTAGAAGTAGAACTGTGTGATGCAGTCAGGTGCTGTTATGAGTTAAAAGGAGAGCAAGACCTTAGAAGGTTTGAGTAGATAAGGGAAGGCTTTTTGCTTTCTCAAATAGAACTTTCATGTTACCCCCATTAATCTTGCAGATTGTATCATTCAAACGAACACACCCCTTACATCAAGCATGAATATCAGGCTTCTTCTCAAGACCATTCAAACTTTGTTTCCAGTCTTCTCCCACTAACCTACAGAAACTGTTTATTATTCACTACCTCATTGTGGTATAACAATCTTACTTCTTTATAATTAAACTGATGTAACATTTTTCTGTTGCAAATCCACATGTATATATCCTCTTGACTACTGAAGATCTACTTAATCTTGAGGCCTGGCTGAAATCTTGACTGCCCTCTGAACCTTAGATTCATAGAACTTTTAGACCCATATTCATCTCTCTAACTGAAAATTCTTTCCCTTTTCTGATAGAATGTAATTCTTTTGGGATATAGAATTCTATACTGCTTTGTTTTCATTTAATAAATATTTTTGAGGATTTATCATATGCCAGGCCCTGTTATAAGGAACTGAGAATATAGTATTAACAAAATAAATTCTCATATACCTTGTTATATTTTAAATTTTATCACCCCAGCTGGGTTATAAGGTCTTTGATTACTTAAAGGAGACTTATTTTCTCCATGTTATATGCTTAGTAAGAATGTAATAATTTTCTGTATACAGGAATAATAAAACTTAGGGTGTGAGGACTTAAAAAAAACTGTGTTTACAAGTGAAGGGTAAAAAAGAATAACTATGGATGGTCTTGAAAACGTTGCTTTGGAGTTTAAATATGGTTTGGTACCAAAATAATCATCATCATCATCATCATCATCATCTGGAGAATGACATAAACACCCCACCCCTTTTGTGGTATTGGGATTGAACCTAGTGACATTCTACCACTGAGCTACATCCCAACCATTTTTAAGCTTTATTTTGAGACAAGGCATTGATTAGTTGCCCATCCTGGCCTGGAACTTGGAATCAACCTCATCAGTCCCACAAGTTGTGAGTTGCTGGGATGGCAGGCATGTGCCACCATGCCTAGCATAAAATCCTTATTTGAGGAAGGCTTGTTTGACTGCAGTATATGTAGGACTAACTGGTAATGGAGGGGAATTGGAAAGAGAACTATTGAAGGGAAAATGAATAATTGCAAGGGAGGTTTGGAAGGTGTTCATTATCAAGAAGATGGTGAGTTTAGTTAGTTGAATATAAGATGAGTGGGAGATATTAAGGTAAACATGATCTGTAGTAAAGATGTAGGGAAATGCAGAGGTGACAGAGTTAACTAATTTTTATGAGTCCATAATTGAAGTGTTCAGAAATAAGAATGCTTTGGGAAACTAGAATTTAAGGGGCATTTATTTGTTTTGGTCTATCTAATTTCATAATGCTATAGACTTATGTGATACCTAGGTCTATTGTATTCATAACCGTTATTTCCATCATATGAGAATACTGTCTTGCCACCAAATAAAATAATGTATATCATCATTTATTCTCAAGAGAAATAGTTTTACATTTATGGGAAAATTGCAAGACAGTACACAGAGTATACTTCACCCAGTTTCCCCTATTGTTAACTTCTTACATTACTAGGGTACATTTGTCACAACTAACTTTTTTCATTTTTGATGACTAACAGTATTAAGACTTAGTCAGAAATTTTATAGAATGCCCCTTAACGGAGATTTGTATGATATTTTTCCCATCAGGAAACTGGGGTGGTGGATTTTAGGGAGGGAGACCCAAGAGGTGAAGTATTGATACCTTTAATCACATGATTGTCATCTTTGTCAGGTTTGACCCCACCCTCCCCCTTCTGTACTGTATTCTTTGGAAACAAATCACTAAGCAATTAAAGGCCCTGACCTAGTTTTGTTCGTTTTTTTTTTTTTTTTTTTACTTCCATCAACTTAGTTTTCTTTTCCATAAAAAAATTTAAACTCAGGTATTTTTTGCGTATCTACTGTATTTAGGTGCTAAGAGATGAGTGATAAGTGAGAGACATTATTTCTACTCTCTGTAGTTGGCCACATTCAAACACGAAATAATATTTACCTCCTCACCACAGGTCTTGATTTTATTGACGTTTATTTTATTTTTAAAATGTATTTATTTATTCTTATTAGGTATATATAACAGCAAAATGCATTTTGGTTCATTGTACATAATTGCAGCACAACTCTTCATTTCTCTGGTTGTACACGATGCAGTATTGCACTATATGTGCAGTCACACATGTACCTAGGGTAATGATGTTCATCTCATTCCACCCTCTTTCCTGCCCCCATGTCCCACGTCCCCTCCCCTCCCCTTCGCCCAATCACTGTTCCTCCATTTCCCGCCCCCATTATGGATCAGCATCCACTTATCAGAGAAAACATTTGGCCTTTGGTTTTTTGGGATTGGCTTATTTGGCTTGGCATGATATTCTCCAACTCCATACATTTATCTGCAATTGCCTTTTAATGCTGAGTAATATTCCATTGTGTGTGTGTGTGTGTGTGTGTGTGTGTATATATATATATATATATCACAGTTTCTTTATCCATTCATCTATTAAAGGGCATCTAGGTTGGTTCCACAATCTAACTATTGTGAATTCAGCTGCTGTAAACACTGATGTGACTGCATCATTATAGTATGCTGTTTTTAAGTCCTTTGGGTATAGACTGAGGGAGTGAGTTAGCTGGATCAAATGGTGGTTCCATTCCAAGTTTCTTAAGAAATCTCCATACTGCTTTCCAGATTGGTTGTACCAATTTGCAGTCCTACCAGCAATGTATGAGTGTGCCTTTTCCTCTACATCCTTGACAAACCTTATTGTTGTTTGTATTCTTGATAACTGCCATTCTGACTGGTGTGAGATGAAATCTTAGTTTTTTTTTTGTTTGTTTGTTTTTGGGGGTGCTGGGGATTGAACCCAGGGCCTTGGGCTTGTGAGATAAGCACTCTACCTACTGAGCTATACCCACAGCCCCTGGATTAGTTTTGATATGCATTTCTCTGATTACTAGAGATGTTGGACATTTTTCATATATTTATTGATCGCTTGTGTATCTTCTGAGAAGTGTCTGTTCAGCTTCTTAGCCCATTTTTTGATTGGATTGTTTGTTTGTTTTGGTGGTAAGTTTTTTGAGTTCTTTATATATCCTATCTGATGTGCATGTGGTCATTGACATTTATAAACAGAAAGTTATTGAAGTCCTAAAAGGCTAATTCTCATTACTTAAATAACCATTTAGAAAATGTGCTATTATCATAAAGATTTAATGTATATACCATAAAATAGCCATCTTTTTGCTACCAGCGCAGATAACAGAATATTACTTGATTCTTCCCAAGTAGATATGTTACTGTTGTTGCCAGGATAGTTTAATTATCATTAATTATATTTATATCTTTAAAAAAAGTTTGTGTTATAGGAAAATTCTTTTCTCCTTCATAGTATTTTCATAAGTATTTGGTGCTTTTGCTACTCAGATGCCTTTTTTTTCTGAGAAGTGATTTGAAAAGTATTTTGGGGAAGAGCACATTGGGAAAAGAACACAGACTCTGAGCTCTTTTCTGTATAAATAGACCATGATTATTTGTTTATGGAAAAGAAAATGAGATTGAGAACCAGGTATGGTTCTTACCTTGAACCTTGGGGCGCACCTGCCATCCTACTTACTCAGGAGGGTAATGCAGGAGGATTGCAAGTTGAAGGTCAGCCTGGCCAACTTAGTGAGACCCTGTTTCAAAATAAACAGGGGTAGGGATGTAGTTAAATGGTAGAGTACCCCTGAGTTCAATTCTCAGTATCACAAAAGAAAAAAGAAAAAGAAAAATGAGGTTAATAATTAAAGCAACAATTGATACCTTTTATTGTATAGCATGAATTCATATAGATATGAATCTATAATTTAGTTCCTAGTAACAACACTGAAGAGAGTATTGTGTTCTTGTAAATAAAGGAACATAATGAGAGATTATGTAAATGCAGTGCTGGGTATCTGAACTCCACTTTGTCACATTAAAAATATGCATTTTTTGTAGTACAATCTGAGGTCTTTAAGAAAAGGAATATTTATTTGCCAGAACAAGATCATGATATGCCCCCAGGAAGGAGTAGGAAAGAATGCTAAGGTAGGGAGAGAAACTAATATTAAAGAGTGCCTACTCTGACAGGAATACTTTTACTTTTTGTTGTTGTTGTTGTAGGATATCAAGAAAGTGGAATTAACCTCTGGGATTCAGTGAGATTCTGTCATTTGTCAAAGATTGCATAAGTTGGTAGCTAATGAGTTTGCTTGACTTAAAAGCCTTATTCTTTCATTATTTTTAGTACAGCATGCTGCTATATTTATTCATTCACTTAAACTTTGCTTAGCCAGCCTCAGTGGCACATGCTTGTAATCCCAGCAGCTCTGGAGGCTGAGGCAGGAAGATCCCGAGTTCAAAGCCAGCCTCAGCAAAAGCAAGGTGCTAAGCAACTCAGACCCTATCTCTAAATAAAATACAAAATAGGTCTGGGAACGTGGCTCAGTGGTCGAGTTCCCCTGAGTTCAATCCATGGTACCCAAAAAAGAACATTTGCTTATTAAATTTTATGGTCTGTACTAGAGAATAATAATGAATGTTTTGTATTTTGGGTACAAAGATTTATATTCTAGTATTATAATATTGCTTAAATGGGTACTCAAATCAATATAGTTAATTGTGCGGAATTTATTTCATTTTTTTCCTCTTTATTTTTTTGTACTAGAAAGTGAACCCAGGGGCATTCTACCACTGAGCTACATTTCTAGTTCTTTATTTTTTATTTTGAGACAGGGTCTTGGTAAATTGCTGAGCCTGGCTTGGAACTTGTGATCCTCTTGCCTCAGTCTCTCCTGGGTTTACAGGTGTACACCACTGTGCCAGGCTTTTTTATTTTGAGATAGGGTCTTGCTATGTTGCTCAGGCTTTACTTGAACTTGCAAACCTCCTGCCTCCCCCTCTTGAGTAGCTGGGATTATAGGCATGTGCCATTGTGCCCAGTGTGTCCAGAATTTCCTAAAAATTAGTCTATTGGAAAATTTCAGTGCATTGTATGTAGCAAAAGGTAAAAGTGTTATTTAATGAATTTTTTGTCTTGGTTTATATGTTTCATGGGTTTCTATGAAAAATGTATTTATTATTGTGGAATAGCATCATCAATTTTAGACCTACTTTTAATAGCAAAGACAGGAAGGTAAACAAATAATTATGAATAATCATAATAGTAAGTTCTATATTAAGATTGTATCCAGGATGTTAAGGAAGTTGGTAGAGAAAGCAAATAATTCAAAGAAATCTGGAGAGATGACTTTGAACAGTTTTGAAGCATGGGATAAAGGACCTTAAATCCCTCCAAAAAGCTCAAGGATTGAAAGAGCTTAGAATATTCAAGAAGCTTGGGGTGGTATGAAACAAACTGGATTCTGTATTTCTATGTCTGTATTTTTGGGAATTTATAGGCCAATTTATCAAAGATTTTAGGTTTTATTAGACTGATGATTTTTCTGGAGTCATAGTGGTGTTTCTTTTCTAAAAAGCAGGTAAATATGTATTTGGTTCCATCATACAGTCCAGGGAGAATTTTAGGGATAGAAAACTTGACCATATAACGTATGCATTATAACATGGTAACCATGAGCACAACTGTGCATGAAAACAATTATATCCTAAAACAGATAAGCTGTTTAGAGGTGACTATCAAATGCTCCTTTTCTGTTTTTTCTTATGATTTATCGTATGCTATTATTGCTAGTGGACTAATGGTACTAGATAATAAAGTTTTAATAAAACCTTATAAATAAAAAAGTTGTTTTCCTTTCCTTTGAATTGAGAAGATCACTATTATTCAATTCTGAGAACATCTGTAAGCCAGTTTGCATATTGTACCAACAGCTATATTTTGACTTGTGACATTTCCCCCCTTCCCCATATTTGGCATTTTTTTGTTATCTTTAAAATATTGTTACATTTTATATAATAGAGTTCTTCTATTTCTTGAAAAAGTAGAGTGGCATGGGGAGAGGGGAAGTCAAAGGAGAGGAATGGGGAGTGTAGATAGAATCAAAGCTCAATATATGTCTAAATGGAAGTGCCATAGTGAAACTCGTTAATTTGTATAATTAATATTACTGAATAATTATAATAAAAATAAATAAAGGAACAGGGTGTGGTGACGCAATTCTATAATCCCACTGGCTCAGGAAGCTGAGGCAGAGGATTCTTTGTTCAAAGCAAGCCTCAGCAATTTAGCTAAGCCTTAAGCAACTCAGCAAGACCCTGTCTCTAAATAAAATATGAAAAAGGGTTGGGGATGTGACTCAGTGATTAAGTGTCCCTGGGTTCAATCCCCGGTACAAAAAAAAAGGAAAATTTATTGTGGCAATGTTGATTTCAAGTAATAATTGGCAGAAGCTTCTAAGTAGCTGTTCTAAACCCATAGTATGTCATATAAATGGGTTTACTCTAGATTTCTTTCAGTACTACTTTATCTTTTATTTTTTTGCCTTGAGGTTTGAACCAAGGGGCACTGAACTACATCCCCAAACCTTTTTTTTTTTAATTTTTTTTTAACCTTTTTATTTTAAATTTTGAAACAAGGTTTTACTCAATTGCTGAGGCTGGCTTCTAATTTGCAATCCTTTGGCCTTACTTTACCAAATCTCTGAGATTATTGTCCTGTGCTTCTGTCCCCAAGTCTTCAACACTAATTCAAAATAACTATATTTTCTTAATTAGATATATGTAGAAGTTAGATTAATCCTATTTTAAATCTACTTAATTCTGTGTTAAATTAATCATGCTTTTGTTTCAAAAGTGCATAAAAATCAGTACATAAATTATTCAATATGGAGCCCTTAGTTTTACTCTTGTTTTCAGGGATTATTAGTGAGATTTTATTATCTGCCTTTATTTTTTATTTTTATTTTTTTAGTTTTCGGCAGACACAACATCTTTGTTCCTATGTGGTGCTGAGGATCGAACCCGGGCCGCACGCATGCCAGGCGAGCGCGCTACTGCTTGAGCCACATCCCCAGCCCTATCTGCCTTTATTAAAATTATTATTATTATTTTTTTTTAGAATAATTACTAGAGGGGCTGGAGTTGTAATTCAGTGGTAGAGCACTTGCCTAGCCATATGTGAGGCACTGGGTTTGATTCTCAGCATTGCATATAAATAAAAAAATAAAATAAAGGTCTATCAACAACCAAAAATATATTTTAAAAAATTATTACTGGAGATTGAACCCAGGGATTGTGATTGAGCCAGAAAATGGAGGGGGTTTTTGAGACAAATGTAAATGGACTTGAATGTGGTGTGAGGCGATAAAAGGACTTGAAACATTTCAAACAGTAGGGTCCACCTCAGAAGGGGGTAATGGGAAGGCACTGGCAGACAGAATAGGGGATGGTTCTAAGGTAAGGGTGAGGATCACGGGAGCAGCAGGTGAGTCTGGATGGAAGCATGTATGAGGGGAGAAGGAAAGCGTAGCCCCCCACCTTTTTTTTTTTTTTTTTTTTTTTTTTTAAAGAGAGAGTGAGAGAGATAGAGGTAGAGAGAGAGAGAATTTTTTAATATTTATTTTTTTTTAGTATTTGGCGGACACAACATCTTTGTTTGTATGTGGTGCTGAGGATCGAACCCGGGCCGCACGCATGCCAGGCGAGCGCGCTACCGCTTGAGCCACATCCCAGCCCCAGCCCCCCACCTTTTGAGGATGTCCCTTCCCATAAAGGGAATAGGCCACTGTGGAATGACCAAAAATGAGAAGGTAAAGTGAAATTTTTCTTAAAATGGCGGCTGTCACTTAAGGCTGTCCAGATGCTAAGCAAGGACCTTACATTAAGACAACCTAAAAGGAATTAGAAATTATAAATTCTTTAAATTTGTAACCAAAAAATGCTGTTCATTTGTCAGGTACTGCAGGTTTCAGATGTTTAAGTATTTAATGGAACAGATTTTTAGTAGGATGCTAGTATGGTGAGGTCCAAATGGTGAGAAACAACTGTCTGTAGGTTAAACGCTGTCATAGTTTGAGTTGAATCATCCTTTGCTTTAAGCACAGGACTGACTTTGGTCTTCAGAGCTTCTTGGTACTGTTGCTCAAGTGTTGGTTTCAACTTTTTCACAGTTCTATAGAATGTTAACAGATGGTATGGTTCTTTCACTTCAGTGTAGTAAAAGCCTATTAGATACAGCAAAATTGATTTTACCTAAAGAAGGTAATGAGGAAAGGAGTATTTAATGACTGGCTCCAGAGTACAGGGAGAAAATAAATTTGAGTAAGTTTGCTTTGTAGTGTTTAAGAATTGACTATTGGGGCTGGGGATGGGGCTTAGTGTAGAGTACTTGCCTAGCATGTGTGAATCATGGGTTCCATCCTCAGCACCACATAAGAAGACAAATAAATAAAATAGAGGTATTATGTCCATCTATGACTAAAAATAATAATTTTTTCAGTGCTATATTTTGTTTAATAATAAGAATTCTTAGTATAGTAAAAATAAACTTCAACAATTAAAATTACTGAGAAACAATAATAGAACTCTAAGTAAGAACCGTAATATAGGTAACATAGATGCTTAATTAAAATTGAAAATGTAGCATGAAGAGATTCAGTAATTTTAAAACCATCTTGTAAAAAATTGAACATATTAATGGAACTGAATTAGTTGCAGTTATTCTTTATTTGCTGTGGTTCTTTATAATTTATTAAAGTGTACTCCTTTATGATGAGAATTGCTGATTTGAGGGCCATTAAATAAGCATTATATTAATGAGCACTTATTTATTTATTAATTTTTATTTTAATTTTTTTTATGGTTCTGGGGATTGAACCCATGGCCTTGTACAAACTCTCTACCAACTGAGCTATATCCCCAGCCCCGAACACATATTTTAAAAGTACTATTTTGAGCTGAGGATGTAGCTCAGAGGATAGAGCATGAGCAAGACCCTGGGTTTGAAAATAGTAAGTAATTAAAAGTATTAGAGACACTATGCTGAAATTCATGATCTAAGTAATATCTAGAAAGTAGATAGGAAATTATTATATTTAGTATTTTAACTTCATAAGAATTCTGAAATAGGATAGTAGGTTCTACATAGTTGTATATGAATTAATGTAACTATATGTATGTACTTATATTCCTGTTTATATTATATCATCTTACACTTGTTGCTGTCTTTTTGTTAAAATAAATATTTAAACAAATTTCAGAGGTACTGTATTTATTCTCTTTATTTTTTATAAATTCTTTTGTGTGTGAGAATGTTGGCATCAGGCACAGCTCTTTATAAAGGAATTTATATCTTTCAGGGTCATTAATAATAAAATATTAAAAGTTATCAGTTGTTTTATATTATTTAAACTAAAAAAATATTTGAAGAAGGATTCCAACACATTGTGTGATTAGCAAAATATAGCTAAAGGAAACAAATAGAATAAGGAAGTGAAAGTTGTGTCCTAAAAAAAAAAATATGATGAAATAGCGATTGCAGCACTCTTCTGAGAAGTCCTAATTACGTTTGGCTGCCTTGCCAGTGGATGCTATTGGTCATGAGGGAGACCCATCCTTAATAGAAAATTCTTGTATAATTTCACAACTTCAAAACACCAATGTATTATTACTGATTTTGTACCCTAATTTTTGTATTAAAGAATATAACAGGTATGAATCTACTTTATATGGAGAAAAGTCGTAATTTTAAAGTTGATGACAATGATAACTTGGCATAATTACCATGTCTGCAACTAGTATTCATTGTGTTTACTTTGTATCTCTGTTCTAAGCGCTTTTTTAGGGTTCTCATTTATTTTCTATTAAAATCTTATGAAAGTAGGTATAGTATCATTGTAATTCTAATTTGGTGACTGACAGAACTAGGGTTTGAACACAGGCAGTATCTCTTCACAACTCCTTCTCTTGAACTTCACCATCTCCAGAAGTGATTAACATAAACTCTAGTGATTTAAATTTTACCTTTGTAATATTTTTATTATTGAAATTGTTTATCCTTCTTCATTTTAACTTCAAGTTCACAACTTCCTTAAAGTTCTGTTTCATATATCCTGGTATTATGCATATTAATTCCTTTCTCAAGGAAGAAGCTTTCATTTTATAGGTGTGCATTATTTACTATAGAATCTAACAACTCTCATAATAGAGATGTGAGTGTAGGACAAGCAAAAAGGTTTCTGCTTGAAACTCCTTGGAAAAGAATCAGGACAGAATGTCCTGAAATGCATAATTCTCAGACTTTTCTTTCTTTTTTATCCACATTGATAGATGTAGAGATACTAACTAACATCATAGTCCAATGTAGGTAATACTTCAGCTTTGAAATGTATTTAAAATTCTCTGTGAATTTAGGTACTTATGACATTATAGTTTTTCATGACATAGTTCTTATCAGGCAGTTATTATTTTGTATCCCAAGCTATCAAGCCACAGTACACAAAAAGATACTCAGAAGTAGTTGGAAAAATATCACAAAGTTTGTATATTAAGTTCATAAATCTTAAGATGAGCTCTTCCACCTTTGTAGAACTTAATCTGATCTGCGGTGTTTTATAAAATTCTAATGAAATTTATTTGGATTTCCAGTCTGTAGCAGATAATCTATAAGTTTATATCTATGATTTAGAAATTAAAAATGTGCTAAAAACTGAAAGTTTTCTTAACCTTTTTAATGGTACATCATGAGCTGAGCTAATAAGGCTATTGAGGATCTTTATTTGTACCCACCCGCCTTAGTGTAAGTATACATTTCCCCCCCAAATTAACATTTTTATTATGAAATATTGCTTCAGATCTCACTGGGTTATAACATTTCATAAATATATTGTATTACTTTCTTGAAATCCAAAATATTCTGAATTTTAAAATATATCTGAGCCTGGGGATTTTAGAGAAAGGATTGTAGACCTGTATATTCAGGTACAGTGACCATAGTACAATGAAGACTAAGATTCAGAACTAAGCATTTTAATCCAGTAAAGAACACAGCAGGGGCTGGGGATATGGCTCAAGTAGTAGCACACTCGCCTAGCATGCGTGAGGTACTGGGTTCGATCCTCAGCACCATATAAAAATAAAGATATTGTGTCCACCTAAAGCTAAAAAAATAAATATTTTTTTTAAAAAAGAACCCAGCATTGTGAGACCTTTAAATGTGGATCAGTTTCTCAGTCTTGTATAAGGTATGAATCCCTTAAAAAAAAAAAAAAAAAATCTCATTTTGAATATCATCACCTTTAGTTCTGAAAAGGTTTTCTTTGAAAAGTCACTTATTTTGTTTTTTGTAAATGTTGAAGTACATTTTTCATTTTGTTATTGGAATGAAATCACAAAATGAAAATTTATAACACTTGTAAACCCCCAGAATGTATCCATGGAACAGACTGATTTGAGAAACACTGATACAGTAGCAAATAGTCCCACATAATAGAGGAGTCTCTATAAGCATTATGCTTTAGGCAGACTTTGATTAAAGTCACAAGCTTGAAAAATAATTAACAGGTTAAAATATTCTTATATTCAAATAATATGATTTTAAAAAGAGACAGGAAGAGGTCTGTCTTACTTTTTTAAAAATGTGTATGGTTACCTTGACCTCCACAACTATGGCCTTTACATATTTGTAGTTGGGAAGTACCATCATAACAAGCAACTGTTATTGGTGGATGGGAGTTATGTCAAATTTATCCAAGGTGCTAGGGCAGAAAACCCTTAAAAACTGGTGAGTTTAAAAAAGAGAATAATGTACTCTCCTGACATTGCCATGAGAAACTAACGTAAACATCTGTGTATGTGTGTGTGTGTATGTACGTATATGTTGTTAATAGACCTTTATTTATTTATTTATATGCAGTGCTGAGAATAGAACCCAGTGCCTCACACATGCCAGGCAAGTGTGCTATCACTGAGCCACAGCCACAGCCCTGTAAACATCTGTTTTCAGCAGCATGATTAATAATACCTGGACCAGCTTTCTTCTGAAAACTTCCTAAAATACTGGTTAAATAATTTAGATGCATCAATACTGTAGCAAAAAGTAAAGAATACTTAGGCTGAAACTAAACCCAGTGAAGTAAGCTGAGTTCTAAAACTAGTTTTTGCATTGAGGGTGTTTGTCAAATCAGGTGAGCTTCTATTTTGTTGGCCTTATGGGGCTCAAGGGTTAAGAAGCAAAGCCCAGATTCAGTCAAGGTAGAGCATTTAGCAGGAATAGTTTTCTTCATTAATTTGGAGCCCTATAGGGAAGAGCATTCCAAGTGTTTTGTGCTCTCTACAGATTCTTTTCCTTCATGTCAGTAGAAAATTGAGAATATTGTTGCAAATGGGAAAAATAAAATCTCACTGAAAATTTACTACCACGAATCAGCCCTTAAACTGATTTACAGCATATGTCCACACTAAAATCCCAAGCTAAGAATTTAAAATGAACCTGAGCTGGGCATGATGGTGCATACCTGTAATCCCAGTGACTCAGGAGGCTGAGGCAGGAGATTCCAGGCTAGCTTCAGCAATTTAGTGAGGCCTAAGCAATTTAGCTAGATCCTGTCTCAAACTGAAAAATAAAAAGGGCTGGAGATGTAGCTTAGTTAAGTGCCCCTGGATTCCAGCATACCTAAAATAAAATAATCCTGCTCTATTACTACTCCCATGGGAATAATGAAACTTAGTGTAATCATTATTCTCCAAGAATTCCCATTGTTGAAAGTTATAATGGAAATAAGTAACTTTTAATAAAAATTACCAACCAACCAAAGAAATAGGGCAGTATAAGAGAATAAGTAGTCAGACCTGCAAAGAGTTCATATTTCAAATTATCAGATAGAAATAAGTACACTTTATATGTTCAATAAATGGCTTAAATGAGAAAAGGAACAAACATTTGGAAAAAGAATCAAATTCTAGAAATGAAAATTGTCATTGAAATTAAAATTTAGTGGAGAGGTATAAAACAAATAGGCTCTATTGAAGAAAAATTGGTGTTATGAAAGGCAAATCTGAATAAATCCATAATGCAACATAGACAAGAAAATGGAAAATAAAAGATTAAGATTGGGGAAAAATCTGAGAAAACTGATTACCTTCAAAGGAATATCTAGTTTCAATAACTATAATTGAAGTAGAAGACCATGAAATGACATACTAAGCTAAAATAACAACCTATAATTCTATAGCTAGCAGACATCTCTTTCAAGAACAAGGAGAAAATAAATATATGCTCAGACAAATAAAATCAAAGTAAGTGTGTGTGTGTGTGTGTGTGTGTAAGTGTAGGTGTAGGTGTGTGCTGGTGGGATTTAAACCCAAGGCCTCTCAAATGGATTCTGCTACTGAACTACACTAGTTCCAGGCTAGTTTTTAAGTAGGAGGATAATGATCATAGTTATAAAGTCTGAAATTTTAAGAAGGAATGAAGATCAACGAGAATGGCAAGTATAGGGGTAAATTAATAAAAATTGACTGGAAGAAATAATGATAGTATCCTATGATGAAAACCATTGTAATATCAATTCAGTTAAGTTAGAAATCAGTATCAAAACATTTTAGAAGAAAAATAACATAAATTAAGAAAATATCTTCTAAATAAATTAAGATTGAAAGAAGAAATGTTTGTTTAGGGGTGCTAAGATATTATTATAATTTTCTTTTTAGAAAAAAAAAAGGTAGAATGAAACATCAGTTAATATGATAGAAACCGGGAGGAGCTGCGAATGTTGGTACATGCCTATAATCCCAGAGTCTTGGGAGGCTGAGGCAGGAGGATCACATTCTTGCAGGTTCGAGGCCAGCCTCAGAAAACTAGCAAGACCCTAAGGAACTTAATGAGCTCCTCTCTCAAAGTAAAAAATAAAAATTGCTAGGGATATAACTCAGGGATAAAATGCCTTCCTGGGTTTAATCCCCAGTACCAAAAAAAAAAAAAAAAAAAGGAAAAAAAGAAACCAGGAAGTAATAATTGGAGCTAGTGTTCAGAAAGATCTTTTTATTGTCCTGAAGCAAAATAAACATGATTTAGTGTTTTTTTATAAAAAATTTTAAGGTAACTATTCAACAATAGTAAGTATATAACTTCCATATTAGTAGGCAGTAAAGAATGAAACAAGAAAGAAATCCACCCCCCCGCCCAAAAAAAAGTCAAGAAAAGAAAACAGAAAAATTGATGTGGTAAGAGCATGATCCTAAGTAAGATGGTAGAAGTAAATCCAAATATTTGCATGCCTTATTTTAAAAAATGTTCAGTTATGTATGGACTAAAACAGAGCCTGCAAGGAAACAAGGTAAAAAATTTTGAAAGTAAAATGATGGAAAAAGATGCACCAGGCAAATTTAATAGAAAGAAAGCTAGTCTATCATTTTAAATAGACTTTTAGACAAATAGAATCATTAGATACAAAAAGAATTGATACATAATGGTAAATGACAAAATTACAACTACCTTATATTTGACAAAGGGGCTAAAAGCATGCAATGGAGGAAGTATAGCATCTTCAACAAATGGTGCTGGGAAAACTGGAAATTCATATGCAACAAAATGAAACTAAATCCCTTTCTCTCTCCATGCACAAAAGTTAACTCAAAATGGATCAAGGAGCTTGATATCAAACCAGAAACTCTGTGTCAGATAGAAGAAAAAGTTGGCTCAAATCTACATCTTGTGGGGTCGGGCTCCAAATTCCTTAATAGGACACCCATAGCACAAGAGTTAAAAACAAGAATCAACAAATGCGACATACTTAAACTAAAAAGTTTTTTCCCAGCAAGAGAAACAATAAGAGAGGTAAATAGGGAGCCTACATCCTGGGAACAAATTTTTACTCCTCACACTTCAGATAGAGCCCTAATACCCAGAGTATACAAAGAACTCAGGAAATTAAACAATAAGAAGACAAATAACCCAATCAACAAATGGGCCAAGGACCTGAACAGATACTTCTTAGAGATGGATATACAATTAATCAACAAATACACGAAAAAATGCTCACCATCTCTAGCAGTCAGAGAAATGCAAATCAAAACCACTCTAAGATACCATCTCACTCCAGTAAGAATGGCAGCCGTTATGAAGTCAAACAACAACAAGTGCTGGCGAGGATGTGGGGAAAAAGGGTACACTTGTACATTGCTGGTGGGACTGCAAATTGGTGCAGCCAATCTGGAAAGCAGTATGGAGATTCTTTGGAAAGCTGGGAATGGAACCACCATTCGACCCAGCTATTCCCCTTCTTGGACTATTTTTTTTTTCTTTTTTTTTTTTTTAATTTTTTTTTATTGGTTGTTCAAAACATTATAAAGCTCTTGACATATCATATTTCATACATTAGATTCAAGTTGGTTATGAACTCCCAATTTTACCCCAAATACAGATTGCAGAATCACATCGGTTACACATCCACATTTTTACATAATGCCCTATTAGTAACTGTTGTATTCTGCTACCTTTCCTATCCTCTACCATCCCCCCTCCCTCCCCTCCCATCTTCTCTCTCTACCCCATCCACTGTAATTCATATCTCTCCTTGTTTATTTTCCCATTCCCCTCACAACCTCTTATATGTAATTTTGTATAACAATGAGGGTCTCCCTCCATTACCATGCAATTTCCCTTTTCTCTCCCTTTCCATCCCACCTCATGTATCTGTTTAATGTTAATCTTTTCTTCCTGCTCTTCCTCCCTGCTCTCTTCTTAGTTGCTCTCATTATATCAAAGAAGACATTTGGTATTTGTTTTTTAGGGATTGGCTAGCTTCACTAAGCATAATCTGCTCTAGTGCCATCCATTTCCCTGCAAATTCTATGATTTTGTCATTTTTTAGTGCTGCGTAATACTCCATGGTGTATAAATGCCACATTTTTTTTATCCATTCATCTATTGAAGGGCATCTGGGTTGGTTCCACAGTCTAGCAATTGTGAATTGTGCTGCTATGAACATCGATGTAGCAGTATCCCTGTAGTACGCTCTTTTAAGGTCTTCAGGGAAAAGTCCAAGAAGGGCAATAGCTGGGTCAAATGGTGGTTCCATTCCCAGCTTTCCCAGGAGTCTCCATACTGTTTTCCAGATTGGCCGCACCAGTTTGCAGTCCCACCAGCAATGTACAAGAGTACCCTTTTCCCCACATCCTCGCCAGCACTTGTTGTTGTTTGACTTCATAATGGCTGCCAATCTTACTGGAGTGAGATGGTATCTTAGGGTGGTTTTGATTTGCATTTCTCTGACTGCTAGAGATGGTGAGCATTTTTTCATGTACTTGTTGATTGATTGTATGTCCTCCTCTGAGAAGTGTCTGTTCAGGTCTTTGGCCCATTTGTTGATTGGGTTATTTGTTTTCTTATTGTTTAATTTTTTGAGTTCTTTGTATACTCTGGATATTAGGGCTCTATCTGAAGTGTGAGGAGTAAAAATTTGTTCCCATGATGTAGGCTCCCTATTTACCTCTTTTATTGTTTCTCTTGCTGAGAGAAAACTTTTCAGTTTAAGTAAGTCCCATTTGTTGATTTTTGTTATCAACTTTTGTGCTATGGGTGTCCTATTAAGGAATTTGGAGCCCGACCCTACAATATGTAGATCGGAGCCAACTTTTTCTTCTATCCGACGCAGAGTCTCTGATTTGATATCTAGCTCCTTGATCCACTTTGAGTTAACTTTTGTGCATGGCGAGAGGAGGGGATTCAGTTTCATTTTGTTGCATATGGATTTCCAGTTTTCCCAGCACCATTTGTTGAAGATGCTATCCTCCCTCCATTGCATGCTTTTAGCTCCTTTATCAAATATAAGATAGTTGTAGCTTTGTGGATTAGTCTCTGTGTCCTCTATTCTGTACCATTGGTCCACCCTCCTGTTTTGGTACCAGTACCATGCTGTTTTTGTTACTATTGCTCTGTAATATAGTTTTAAGTCTGGTATCGCTATACCGCCTGATTCGCACTTCCTGCTTAGAATTGCTTTTGCTATTCTGGGTCTTTTATTTTTCCATATGAATTTCATGATTGCTTTATCCATTTCTACAAGAAATGCCGTTGGGATTTTGATTGGCATTGCATTAAACCTATAGAGAACTTTTGGTAATATCGCCATTTTGATGATGTTAGTTCTGCCTATCCATGAACAGGGTATATTTTTCCATCTTCTAAGATCTTCTTCTACTTCTCTTTTTAGGGTTTTGTAGTTTTCATTATATATATCTTTCACCTCTTTTGTTAGGTTGATTCCCAAGTATTTTATTTTTTTTTGAGGATATTGTGAATGGAGTGTTTTTCCTCATTTCCGTTTCAGAAGTTTTGTCGCTGATATACAGAAATGCCTTTGATTTATGCGTGTTGATTTTATATCCTGCCACTTTGCTGGATTCATTTCTTAGTTCTAGTAGTTTTTTTGTAGACCCTTTTGGGTCTTCTAGGTATAGAATCATGTCATCTGCAAATAGTGATAATTTAAGTTCTTCCTTTCCTATTTTTATGCCTTTAATTTCTTTCGTCTGTCTAATTGCTCTGGCCAGTGTTTCGAGAACTATATTGAATAGAAGTGGTGATAGAGGGCATCCCTGTCTTGTTCCAGATTTTAGAGGGAATGCCTTCAATTTTTCTCCATTGAGAATGATGCTAGCCTGAGGCTTAGCATAGATAGCTTTTACAATGTCGAGGTAAGTTCCTGTTATCCCTAGTTTTTCTAATGTTTTGAACATAAAGGGATGCTGTACTTTGTCGAATGCTTTTTCTGCGTCTATTGAGATGATCATATGGTTCTTATCTTTAAGTCTATTGATGTGGTGAATAACATTTATTGATTTCCGTATATTGAACCATCCTTGCATCCCAGGGATGAATCCTACTTGATCATGGTGCACAATTTTTTTGATGTGCCTTTGTATCCAATTCGCCAGAATTTTATTGAGGATTTTTGCATCTATGTTCATCAGAGATATTGGTCTGTAGTTTTCTTTCTTTGAGGTGTCTTTGTCTGGTTTCGGAATCAGGGTGATGTTGGCCTCATAGAATGAATTTGGCAGAGCTCCTTCTTTTTCTATTTCCTGAAATAACTTGAAAAGTATTGGTATTAATTCTTCCTTAAAGGTTTTGTAAAACTCCGCTGTATACCCATCCGGTCCTGGGCTTTTCTTGGTTGGAAGTCTTTTGATTGCTTCTTCTATTTCATCTATTGTTATTGGTCTGTTTAAGTTGTGAGTATCCTCCTGACTCAGTCTGGGCAAATCATATGACTTAAGGAATTTATCAATGTCTTCACTATCTTCTATTTTATTGGAATATAGGTTTTCAAAATAATTTCTAATTGTCTTCTGTATTTCTGTAGTGTCTGTTGTGATATTGCCATTTTCATCCCGTATGTTAGTGATTTGAGTTCTCTCTCTTCTTCTCTTCGTTAGCATGGCTAAGGGTCTGTCGATCTTATTTATTTTTTCAAAGAACCAACTTTTAGTTTTGTTAATTTTTTCAATAGTTTCTTTTGTTTCAATTTCATTGATTTCCGCTCTGATTTTAATTATTTCTTGTCTTCTGCTACATTTGCTGTTGTTTTGCTCTTCCTTTTCTAGGGCTTTGAGATGAAGTGTGAGCTCATTTATTTGTTGGTTTTTCCTTTTTTTGAGGAATGACCTCCAAGCGATGAATTTCCCTCTTAAAACTGCTTTCATTGTGTCCCATAGATTCCGATATGTTGTGTCTGTATTTTCATTTATCTCTAAGAATTTTTTGATTTCTTCCTTTATGTCTTCTGTAACCCATTGATCATTCAGTAACATATTGTTCATTTTCCATGTGATGTAGGATTTTTCCTTCCGTCTTTTATCATTGATTTCCAGTTTCATTCCATTATGATCAGATAAAATGCATGGTATTATCTCCACCCCTGTATATTTACTGAGGGTTGCCCTATGGCATAATATATGGTCTATTTTTGAGGAGGATCCATGTGCTGCTGAGAAAAAAGTATATCCACTTGATGATGGTTGATATATTCTATATATGTCAGTTAAGTCTAGGTTGTTGATTGTGATATTGAGTTCTATAGTTTCTTTATTCAGCTTTTGTTTGGAGGATCTGTCCAATTGTGAGAGAGGTGTGTTGAAGTCACCCATAATTATTGTGTTGTGGTCTATTTGATTCTTGAACTTGAGGAGAATTTGTTTTATGAACGTCGCAGCACCATTATTTGGTGCATAAATATTGATAATTGTTATGTCTTGTTGGTGAATGGTTCCTTTTAACAGTATATAATGTCCTTCCTTATCCCTTTTGATTAATTTAGTCTTGAAGTCAATTTTATTCGATATGAGGATGGCCACCCCTGCTTGCTTACGAGGACCGTGTGCATGGTATATTTTTTCCCAACCTTTCACCTTCAGCCTGTGTATGTCTTTTCCAATCAGATGTGTCTCCTGGAGGCAGCATATTGTTGGATTTGTTTTTTTAATCCATGTTACCAGCCTATGTCGCTTTATTGGAGAGTTTAAGCCATTAATGTTTAGAGTTACTATTGATATATGGTTTGTACTTCCAGCCATGTGTGATTATTTATCTTCTTCTTTTTTTTTTTTTTTAATTTAGTTTGTTTCTCCATGGTTAGCTTTCCCCCCGCCCTCTGTCTTTATAGAGGCACTTCCCACTGATGGTTTTGGTTATTGTTTTTCATTTCTTCCTCGTGTAGTGTTTTGCTCAAGATGCTTTGCAATGCTGGTTTTCTGGCTGCAAATTCTTTTAGCTTTTGTTTATCATGAAAGATTTTTATTTCGTTATCGTACCTGAAGCTTAATTTTGCTTGATACAGAATTCTTGGTTGGCATCCATTGTCTTTCAGTGTTTGAAATACGTTGTTCCAGGATCTTCTCGCTTTCAGTGTCTGTGATGAAAAATCCGTTGTTAACCTTATTGGTTTACCCCTGAATGTAATCTGCCTCCTTTCTCTTGTAGCTTTTAGTATTTTCTCTTTGTTCTGTATATTGGATATCTTCATAACAATGTGTCTTGGCGTTGGTCTACTGTGATTTTGTGTGCTCGGTGTCCTGTATGCATCTACAATTTGTATATCCGTTTCCTTTTTTATTTCTGGAAAGTTTTCTGTAATTATTTCTTTCAGCAGGTTACTCATTCCCTTGGTTTGAATCTCTGTACCTTCTTCTATCCCGATGACTCGTAGGTTTGGTTTCTTTATGTTATCCCATATCTCTTGGATGTTTTTCTCGCTGGTTTTTAACCAGCCTTTCTGAGTTAGCTAGGCTCTTTTCAAGATGATATATTTTGTCTTCATTATCTGATGTTCTGGCTTCTACTTGCTTCACTCTGTTAGTGATACTCTCAATTGAGTTTTTAATTTGGTTTATCGTTTCCTTCATTTCTAGAATTATTGTTTGGTTTTTTTTTATAATCTCAATCTCCTGATAAAGATGCTTAACTTCTTCTTTTATCTGTCTATGTAATTCATTTTCAAAGTGTTCTTTCACTGTTTGGATTTGCTGTCTCGTGTCTTCTTTAAGGTTCCATTCCATCTGTCTAAGGTATTCCTTGAGTTCTTTATATGACCATTTTTCTGCTGACTCTAGGTCCTCCTGAATATTTAGGCTGTCCTTCATTGTTTGTACTCCTTTCTTCCTTGCTTTTTTATGCTGCTCATGTTACTTCTTGTTCTGTTTGACTGCTGAGTTTCTGTTTACTCTTATAGATTTATTTGATGCTTGAGAGGAAAGATATTAGAAGGGAAGGGAAGAAGTCACTAAAGAGAATGAGAGTAGGCAGGTAGAATTCAAGGAAGGGGGAATAAGAAGATTGAAAAGAAATGAAAAGACAAAAGAAACAAGAATAACAAAGATTAGATAATAAAGAAAGAAAGAAAAGACGAAAAAAAAATTTTAACAAAAATAATAGTGATAATAAAAAATGAAAATTAAAATTAAAAAAAAATAATAATAATAAAAAAAAAATTAAAAAAATAGAAACATTGAAAAAAAAATTAAAGAACAACAACAAATAAAAATTGAAAATGAAAGAAAAAGAAGAAAAAAAAAGAAAAAGAAAAGAAAAAAAAATGATAATAATAATAATAATAAATGCAGTCCTAGAGTTCTATTAACTTCTCTTCCAGTAGGTGGAGCTGTGCCCACTGGGCCAAGCTTCTCCTCTCAATAGGTGGGAACCATTCACTGTGCAGCAGCTCTTTCTCCTAGACTGGGCGGGTCTCCAATCCTGAGTGTCTAGGGCCTTGTCTTGTGTTTCCTCAGGCCAGGCCGTGCTCACCTGTGGCGCTCACCACAATACTGGCTACACGCCAGGTCTGCTGCTCCTGGGAGCCCTGTTTTCATGAACACCTGGGCTCACTCTCCCTGTTTGCCTCCCTCAGACCCTAAGTTTGTAGAGCTTGGGGCTGAGATCCCCCAGCGAATTTGCTTGCCCTCCTGTAGCCACGCCCCCGGTAGCTGGTGCAGGAGACCTCAGTTGTCAGCACTGGTGGGAGCGGTAGCCGGGAGTTCCGCGCCGCGAGTCCCGCGCCACTCCTGATTCCCTCGGTCTGGTTATTGCGTTCACAGGAGAGCTGGGAGTGGCCCTTAAGGTTTCCCCGCTGTGTGGAGAGAGATGGCTAGGGGATTACACACCTGTCGCGCTGGTTTCAATGCAGTTATCTCCTCCGCCCGTGACGCCATTTCTCTGTCATGGTGATATCCCATGCAAATGGTGACCGTTTGTTCCCTTTGCCGGGTGACCAATGCAACGGGTGGGTCCTGACTGTTTCTCCCAATCCCCGTTTCAGTCCTGTGGCCACTGCCTATGAAGGCTCGGTTGGCTTTTACCTCTGTAAGTTCCTAAGGGCCGGCCAATTATTTCAGCGGGATCGTTAGTGCTGAGTCACACGAAGCAGGCGAACCGGAGCTTAATTGCCTCCGATTCGGGCTCTGTGTGTGTGTTCTGAGGGGCCCAGCCTGTACACCCCAGATCCACGTCAGCTCAGCATTGCCTAGTGATCCTGAGCAAACAGCATTTAGACAGTTTACGGCTCCCTATGCCCCGCAGTTGAAGATGTCAGAGACTTGATCTCTCTGCGCCTGCCACCATGTTACATCTCCTCAGTGATATTCATGTT
Organism: Marmota monax; assembly: GCF_021218885.2. Lineage (NCBI taxonomy): Eukaryota > Metazoa > Chordata > Mammalia > Rodentia > Sciuridae > Marmota > Marmota monax. Next base: position 18,614,706 of record NW_026692194.1, on the reverse strand, counting down.
GCCCTTACAGCTTCCTGGCATAAGCAAGTTCTTGGGATTATACAAACTGCTGCTTCTGTTTCCAGTCCAGATTTCTAGAAATGAAACTCTGGGCCGCGCTGACGAGCGTCCGCGCTTGTCTGCGACCGTAGCAGAGCCGCCCTGGCCTCCGCAGCTCTTCAGTCCGGTGCCAGGCCCCAGGGGCCCAAGCGGCTGCCGCCGCGGCTCTCCGTCCCCCTCCTCCGGAGCACGGGTCCCCTGGCAGGGGGGTGCAGAACGACCCCAGAGCAGGCTCTGCCCGAAGGTGCAGCGGCGAACAGGCCACAGAGACGCTCGAGGCTGCAGTCCCGCCTTCGGAGGACAGGGCTCGGCACGCAGCCCAGCTCCAACCTCTAGGTGCGGCTGCCGGACAGTGTATACAGAGCCATCAAGACAGCAAGCAGAAAGCAAATGGCGGCTCCCGCGGAGTGGATTTTCGGCACAGAAACCACAGCCCCGCCAGCAATCCCAATCCACAAACTCTCCCTGTATAAAAAATATTCAAAAACAAAAGAAAAAAAAAAAGGCGGGGCGCACTGAGCTTTCTTTGCCTCGGGTACTTACAATCCACTGCTGATTACACATTCAGCTTCTCCGCCCGGAGCGAAGCAAAAGAGGAAGCAGATGGGAGCAAAGCGCCCGCGGCTCTGAGCAGCCAAGCGTCTCTTTTTCGATTTCTTTGTTCTTCCTGCTCCTTGGCAAAGTGGTCCACTACAGATTAACGGTGAAAGGAGCTTTAACAGACTGTGCGAAATCTCTATTAAAGCCGCTGCTTTGAGCACCACGCTCAGCACTTCAGCAACCCCCGTACGCAGCGGCCATCTTAGTGTACAAATTTAGTGTTTTTTTCCCCTTCTTGGACTATTCCCCAAAGAGCTGTACTATAGAGATACAGCTACATCGATGTTCATAGCAGCACAATTCACAATAGCTAGACTGTGGAACCAACCTAGATGCCCTTCAATAGATGAATGGATAAAAAAAATGTGGCATTTATACACAATGGAATATTACTCAGCACTAAAAAATAACAAAATCATGGCATTTGCAGGGAAATGGATGGCATTAGAGCAGATTATGCTAAGTGAAACTAGCCAATCCCTTAAAAACAAATGCCGAATGTCTTCTTTGATATAAGGAGGGCAACATAAAACAGCAGGGAGGAAGAGCATGAGAAGAAGATTACCATTAAACAGGGACGAGAGATGGGAGGGAAAGGGAGAGAGAAGGGGAATTGCATGGAAATGGAAGGAGATCTGCACTGGTATACAAAATTACATATAAGAGGAGGTGAGGGGAAAGGGGGGAAAAAACGAGAGAGAAATGAATTACAGTAGATGGGGTTGAGAGAGATGAAGGGAGGGGAGGGGGGATAGTAGGGGATAGGAAAGGCAGCAAAATACAACAGACACTAATATGGCAGTATGTATAAACGTGGATGTGTAAACAATGTGATTCTGCAATCTGTACACGTGGTAAAAATGGGAGTTCATAGCCCACTTGAATCAAATGGATGAAATATGATATGTCAAGAGCATTGTAATGTTTTGAACAATAATAAAAAAAATGGTAAATGACTCATTTTTCCAGGAAAATATAGATTTGAATTTTTATGCAAATAATGATCATAATCATGAAATTAAAAAAGCAAAAATAAACAGATCTACAAGGGAAAATTGACAAATTTCACCAGTATGGTGAGATTGTAATATATCTTACTCAATATTTGATAAAGAAGGCAGACCCCCCAAAACAAAAACAAAAACAAATCAGTAGGGATGTAGAAAATTTAAACAGTGCTTGATTTAAAAACTGCTTGTTGAAATTTAACAATCTTGATCCAATGAACATATATTTCATCTAGTCACCATAGAAACATCAACTGAATCATGAAGGGCAACCAAGTACTGACTTTAGAGATATATTATCTTGCAAACCATTGTAATACCAATTCAGTTGTTAAGAAATCAGTAACAAAAATCTTTTGAAGAAAAATAACATAAATTAAGACAATATATTCTAAATAAGTTAGGATTGAAAGAAGAAATGTTTGTTTAGGGGAAAACGTCAAAGTCATCCCTCAAGCTCGCTTATGGCCAACAAAACTGAGAAATGGACTAGATAAAGGCTTTGCCTTCTTGACATCCAGCGTGAGCATGTGCATGGATATTGAGGACCAGTGGTAGATTGGTTCTCAACAGGGAGGGTAAGATTTTTAATAACTAGTGTTGGAATAATATATATCCATATATTTTCAAAGAATTGAATAAATGTGCATTTTTGGTGAAACGAAGACTAAAGGTGAAAGGCAAAAATTATGAAACAAACAGTGGACCATAAAGGAAAAGTTACTAAATTCTGCCATATGGAAGTTAAGAAATAGTCAAAAGCTGCATGTGGTGGTGGATGCCTATAATCTAATCAACCTTGGAGGCTGAGGCAGGAGGATACCAAGTTCAAAGCCAGCTTCAGCAACTAAGTAAGGCCCTAAGCAACTTAAACCCTGTTTCAAGATTTTTAAAAGTAATAATAAAAAGGGTTGGGGATGTGGCTCCATGGTAAAGAACCCGTGGGTTCAATCTCCAGTACTAACAAGAAAGATTTTAGTAAAAGGCAATCAGTAAAGACAGGCCATCTACTAAGGAAAGATATTTATATGACATAAAAATTATTATCCAAATATTGCAAGTAATTTTTCAAAAAGACAGTCCTATAGAAAAATGGGAATCAGGTCTGTACTGGTGGCATGTTCCTATATCCTAGTGGCTTGGGAGGCTGAGACAGGAAGATCACAAGTTCAAAGCCAGCCTCATTAATTTAGCGAGACACTAAGCAACACAGGAATTTAAATAAAATTAAAAAAAGGGCTGGGGATGTGGCTGAGTGGTTTAGTGCCCCTAAGTTCAATTCCTGATACCAAAAAAGAAAGAAAGGAAAGAAAATGGGTATCAGTAAATAGTTCTTATAAGAAGTTTGAGGTAAGCCTTAGAACAACTCTATCTCAAAATAAAAAGGACTGGGGATGCAATTCAGTGGTAAAATATTCCTGAGTTCAATCCCCAGTACCCCCCCCCCCCCAAATATTGAAGGGGTTTGGGAATGTAGCATGTGTGAAAAAGAAACTTTTTTTTTTATTTAGTCTTCAATACAATGAGGTAAAGATATGGGAAAATAAGATAGGTTAATAAATGTGTGTGGTTAAATCAAAGATTTATGGTTAGTCGGTTTCTTTGCTCTATTGGGTCAAAAGGCTGTCAATATAATTCACCTTATTCTCTGTATTGCAGCATGAATGTTTTAGATAATAAAATTCTGTGACTTAATTTCCTTTTTCATTTAATCTCTGTAAAGTATTCCTCTTTGATCAGTGTTAATATCAACCAATGAGTGAGTGTACCAGGGTTATTAAATTCTTCACTTCTGAATCTCTTTGTGAGAACAAAGTCTGTTCCTTCCTTAACTGTAGAAGATTGAAGGTCTTGACACAAATTTGCTTTCCTCAGTTATCTAGAACATTCATGTACTTTTTTGGTAGCCATGGCTTGGCTTTAGAAATTGGTTTCTTAGTAGTTGTATTAATTACTTGAATTAAGCTAATTATACTCTAAAAATTTTAGAGTATATTTTTCAAATCCTACATAATATTCTCCATTATATTTTCTTGGCCTTAAATAGTTATTTTGAGTGATGTTTATTATATATATCAATTGTATGTGGTTTGTTGAAGTACTGTTCTTAAACGATTAGAAAAAGGAAGTATTACATCACTAGCTCAGGTTTCCTTTTTGTTCTTTACACATTTTGTTTTATGAAGGAAACTGATCGTGCATATTATTAACACTCTGCTAGTGGAAAATTTCGGTTCATTTTAAGACATGGTTTCACATAAAACTAGAATTTTCCAAATAACTAAAACTAAGTTTTCTTGATTTTTATTGTGAATATACTGTTTTGTAGCAATATTACATATTCTAAAAATACTGAAATTGTGCCTAATTGATGGATCAGCTCACCTAAAACACTGCAACTTTGTAATAGAATGTTAAGGAAAAAATACATTAGTAAGAATACTAAATATTTTAATACTACAGTCATTTTAGGATTAAAAAAAAAAGGTGTGAAAGGATGGTTGAAGCTACAGCATTTAAGAGGCCAGGGTAAAATGCATAAAGATTTGGAGAAAAGCTCACTAAGCATTTCCAAGAAAGACCATGTGGCCAAGCTGTGCCAAGAGGAAGAACATGGCTTGAATGAGAATTGTGTACAGCACTGTATTTTCAGCAGCTTGATGCTTTCCATGGTGTTAACCTATTTGGGGTTCAGCTGTTTTTATTTGGTAGTGCAAACAACAGGCTGAGGAAAAAAAATAATAAACCAATGTTATTTTTGCATTATACTAAAATTATTGCCTTATTCACTGATGAACTAATTCATGTTAGAAAAAGGTTTTCTAATGAATAGATATAAAAACAACAAAGAAAAGAGTTACCCAGTTAGTAACATAAGAAACCATTAGGTTTTTTTTTTTTTTTTTTTGGTACCAGGGATTGAACTCTTAACCGCTAAGCCACATCCCCAGCCCTTTTTTGTATTTTATTTTGAGACAGGGTCTCGCTGAGTTGCTTAGGGCCTGGCTAAATTCCTGAGGCTGGCTTTGAACTCCTGATTCTTTTTTCCTCAGCCTCCGGAGCCACTGGGATTACAGGCGTGTGTCACCACACCCAGCTAGACAGTCATTTTTAATGGCTACTAAATATTAGATTGAATATATGTGTGCTTGCCATTTCTCATTGTAGTTATTAATAGTTTTTCATCATCTTTAAAAATTCTGTGGACAATGAGGTTGGGTAAGGAAGGAAGGACAATGTGTGGGGAGAGGGAAAGGGGAATATTTTTTCCCTATGTGGGATTATATTATCAAAGTGACTGGAAAAGTTACTAGTCAAAGAATGTAAAATTTTTAATGATTCTTAATAATATTGTCAGTTAACTTTTCCAAAATGGTCACAGGTCTGTGCCCCAAATTGTACATTATGTATATTTTTAATTATTTGCAAAAATGAAGTTATTTATATTACTGATATCTGTGCTTAGTACATTCCAGACTGTTTTTAGTTCACTATATATAATATCACATTTCTGTTTTTCATTTTCTTGATCATTAGTGAACTTGAATAATCCTAATGTATTTATTTGATGTTTATATTTACTTAATTTGTAAGAGAAAGCCATTTGTCTATCATTTGTGGACTTGCTGCTCTAAAAGTTAGTGTTCTACAGTGTTCAGAAAAGATAGTTTAGAAATGATTCTTTTTCTTCTTGAAAATAAAATGACAGTTCAGACTTAGTATACTAAGAGAATGTTAGCCTTTCAGTGTTCATACTTGATTTTTAAAATTTGTGTGGATCCACACTTTGTGTGACAATATTTGTTGGCATCATATTGCATTATTAAAGCAATAGAATTTTATTATAAACTTGTAATTTAGAATAATACCATATTTGCCACCATCTAAATTAGTTTCTGATGAGAATGTTGAGCCAATAGTTACTAAGAAGGCTGGGGATGTAGCTCTGTGGTAGAGCACTTGCCTAGCATGCTTGAGTGCTTTGATTCCATATTGCTAAAAACATACTTTCCTTAACCCATTTTGTCCAGTTGTCCTAGGTGTGCAACCACCTTTAAAACTTAAACCGAGGGGCTAGGGATGTGGCTCAAGCGGTAGTGCTCTCTCCTGGCATGCGTGTGGCCCGGTTTCTATCCTCAGCACCACATACAAACAAAGATGTTTGTCCGCCGAAAGCTAAAAAATAAATATTAAAATTCTCTCTCTCTCTCTCTCTCTTTAAAAAAAAACAAACACTTAAACTGAGCCAAAAACAAATAAACCCCCAAACACCTTTATGTTAACTTTGAAATAATATTTGAATATTTATTATATTCTCAGAATTGAAAAATTGAGACTTAATGGGTTAAGAGATTGGGTGCAACTCTAATGGACAAAAACTTGAACTCAGTTGGGTTATAATTTTGGCTTTATTTTTCATTAACTTTTGAACCTTAGGCAACTGGTTTATTTCACTTCCATTTTCTTATTTGTGACAATGAAGTTCTGGTTTTGGATTGTTACCATTTAGAAGGTTTCCTTCCATTTAAGAATTCATTTCTAAAAAAAATACTTTGTTGGGTGTGGTGGTGGGAGTGACCCCAGAGACTGAGGCAGGAAGATTGTTTGAGGCAGCCTCAGCAATTTATTGACAACCTGCCTTAAAATTTTTAAAGGGCTGGAGGACCACTGGGTTCAACCCCCAGTTCTTAGGGCTGGAGTAAATAATTATTTTATTCATTAATTATTTTTAATTGGACTCTGGATGCATTAAAGAGTTTTGTTTTTTTAAAGGGAAGCAAGACTTTGAAATCAATGAATTCTTACCACATTAAGTCTCTGTTGTTATTAGAGACTTTGGTAAAAAGAATAATTCAGTGAGTTACAACGAACATGAGGTCAGTTCTGAAATTTATTGTGAAATACATTTATGTAGATTTTTGTATGTGTATTGATTGAAATAAAAACTTAATTTGTTATAGTTTGATTTTTTTCCTTTTTACAGTGTCTTGATGTTTCAAGTCATAGAGAGATAGAAACTAGATATGAAGAGAATGCTGATAAGATTTTAATCTGCCTGGGTTTAAATTCTGATATTTCCATTTTCTAGCCCCACAACCTTAAACAGTATGTTTAACCTTTCTGAGTCATTTTCTTTGTCTATAAAAGATGATTATTAATAATAGTATCAATTTTTTAGGGTTTAATTAATGATTAATTGATCGATAGTATGTAGAGTGTTTGGCACAATGTGTGGCCTCAACTGATGTGATTCTGCAATCTGTGTATGGGGTGAAGGTGGGAGTTCATAACCCACTTGAATCAAAGTGTGGAATTTGATATGTCAAGAAATTTGTAATGTTTTGAACAACCAACAATAAAAAATTAAAAAAAAAATCTTAGCTGATGGTATTGCTAATTTAGATGTCCATCGGAATTCTGGTAGCTATTAGCGACCAGTTTGAACAGTTTGCATAATTCTTGAAGTAACATGTCAGCTGTATTCCAAGCAAAATAAAACTCTGAAGGTACTTGTCCCTATTTTTTTCACTGCATTCAGAAATAAGGTCTTTTTATGAGGCATGGTGACGTGCCTATAATTCCAGCAGCTCTGGAGGCTGAAGCAGGAGGATTGCAAGTGCAAAGCCAGCATGCGTGTGGCTTATCAAGGCACTAAGCAACTCAGTGAAACCCTGTCTCTAAATAAAATCTAAAAATAAAAATAGGCTGGGGATGTGGCTCGGTAGTTGAATGCTCCTGAGGTCAATCCCAGGTACCAAAAAAGAAAAGAAAATGAAATAGCACATTAGTTCTATCACTTTCCTCTGTTTAGTTATTATCCCATGGTGTTATTTTTAATTTAAATGTGTTTTAAAAGCAAAACAAATCATTTGACAAAACGAATGAAAAAGGATAGTTTAGAAACAGCTTTTCCCCCTCTCTTGGTGGTAATACAGTATATACCACTAGGGGAATGTCAGCACTTGAGATGGCAGAATGCAACATTTATGTATGTATGTATGTACTGGGAATTGAACTGAGGGTATTTTATCACTGAGCTAAATCCCCAGTAATTTTTATTTTTAAAGACAAGGTCTTATTAAGTTGCTGAGATTCTAAGTTTATAAGACTGGCCTTGAACTTTAAATCCTCCTGTCTCAATCTCTCAAGTCACCAGTATTACATTGTACCCAGCAGAATGCAAAATTTAAAATACTAGAGTTTATAAAGGACAATAAATTTATAGTAAATTCAATTTAGGTGATAAGGAATTTGGTGAATAGGAAATGTTGAACTCAGAAAGCAGAATAGTGGTTATGAATTACTATTGGGGGTGTGAGGGAAGGTGGTTATGGAAAGGACAGATATTAGTCAACGGGTACAAAGTTTCAGTTACACAGGAAGAATAAGTTCTAGGCATCTATCACACAGCATGATGACTATGGTTAATAATAATAGCGTACCATATATTTCAGAATTGCCAAAACAGTAGATAAGTGTTTTCACTACAATGAATGTGAGCTGATGGATATGTTGATTAGCTTGATTTAATCCTACCACAGTATATACATGTACCATATCACATTGTACCTTCCAAATATATATATTTATAATTTTTCAATTAAAAAGAAATCATTTTTAGTATGATGCTATAAATATAATTAATGGTTAATCTTCTTATAGTAAATATTTCAGATCTGATGAAAGCATTTATTTGGAACTATCGTTTAAACAGTATTTTAATTTATTTTCATTATTTTATTTATGGTTTTAGGTGTGTGGGGTGGCTTCATGCCTGTAATCCCAAACTACTGAGGCAGAAGGATCATAAGTTCCAGGCCAGTCTTGGCAATTTAGAGATTTCCTGTCTCAAAAATAAAAAAGGGTTGGGGTTGTAGGTCAGTGGTAGAGTGCTCCTGGCTTAAATCCCTAGTACCACAAGAAGAAAAAATTTACTTAACCATTGTTTCAAATAATATAAATCTGTTACTTATATAATAACTCTTTATTATATAAGTATTGTCTTAAATATTAGGAGGGATAATTATAAATATTTTGATTTGTGAACATTTAAATCTGTATTTGCTTTTTCCAAAGTTTAAGAATGTCAGTATTACATTGACTGATCATTTTTTCCTTTGTTTCAGACCTATTAAAGTAAATGGGTCCAGTAATTGGAATGACTCCAGATAAGACAGCTGAAACCCCAGGAGCTGAAAAGGTTGCGGCACTAAGTCAGATTTATAAAATGGGAAGTTTGCCTGAAGCTGTTGATGCTGCCAGGCCAAAGGCCACTCTAGTAGGCAGTGAGTCCGCAGATGATGAGCTCACAAACTTGAACTGGCTTCACGAAAGTACTAATCTTCTAACAAACTTCAGCCTCGGAAGTGAGGGTCCTCCAATGGTTAGTCCATTGTATGACATAGAAGGAGATGATGTACCATCCTTTGGACCATCTTGCTACCAGAGCCCAGAACAAAAATCAACAACTTCAAAGCCCCCATACTCTTTTAGTCTTCTCATTTATATGGCTATTGAACACTCTCCAAATAAATGTTTGCCTGTCAAAGAAATTTATAGCTGGATTCTGGACCATTTTCCATATTTTGCTACTGCACCTACAGGCTGGAAGAATTCTGTTCGACATAATCTGTCCCTAAATAAGTGTTTTCAGAAAGTGGAAAGAAGCCATGGCAAGGTCAGTGTTTATGGAATTTCTTTATTTGGTGGAGGAACTAACATGGAACTCTTAAAATATGGGACAATTAAGGGAGACAATGCCATATTGCTTCATTTTGAGGTTAATTATATCAATTCATCATTTGCTTTCATTTGAGATATTTAGGAGTTTTAAGTATTGATAGAAATATAGCAGAATTATGTTCACTGTTTAGGTACTTGGATTGTTCTCTTAATTCTTAGTTTCTGTAGTGTTTTTATAACTGTATCAGTATATATTGTTATTTATTGAATATGATAATCTGCCTTATAATCAAAGGATAGACCATTTGCATTAATGTAAATGATAGCATTGGGTTGAAATCTTATACCCTGATATTTGTTTTGTGTTTATTTTATGTGTTCTTTTTAAAAGTTTGCTTTTAAAATGTGCTTTTTAAAAAAAGAATAGGTTTTCTGCAGGTAGAGAAGGTACGTAAGGGCGATAGTATATGTTTCTTGCAGCTTGGGGGAGAAGGCATATTCTCTGTGGGTGAGGAATGTAGGAGAGTGGGTGGAAAGATAGAATATGAAAGATGAATGTCACACTAAGTTGTTTGGACTCAGTTTTGAGATCAAGTCCCAGATCATTTTGAAACAAAGGTATGATGAGGTTTTTCTTTATTTTACTTTTGTGAAGGTGTGAATGATAGAGTCAAGTTATCTTACACAACATCTGAATTCCCTACCAGAGGAAAGTTACAATTAGTACCATTCAAACAGGTAGTTTCAGTAAACATGTGGGATTTGATCTGTTGGTAATAATTGCCTAGCTTATATCTAAATCAATTGATTTCTTTTGTCTTTTCCAATATTAAACTGCATTATAGCATAAGATTAGCTTTAGAAATTATTTTTTTCCTTGATTTGTTTATAATTCTACTTTGTTCATGTTTGCCTTGAATCCATCATTTTCTTCTACCATTCACCTTTTAAACTTTAGTGTTCACTCTTTTGTTTTTCCTGTGTTTTTTCAGTAATCTCATCAGTGGTTTCATATTTCACCAGGATTCTAGTGACTCCCAGTTTTCTCTTCTAAAGGCCAGAATTAAATTTGTATCTAATTATTAGATTTAGAGATATCTCTACAGTTTATATAGAACCGAACTTAATTCCTTTCTTCTAAGGCTGGTTTAGGATTCTTTTTATTGATTGATTGATTTTTTAAAAATTTTTTGGTACTAGGGATTGAACCCAGGAGTGCTTAACCACTGAGCCATATCCCCAACCCTTTTTATTTTTATTTTGAGATGGTTTTGCCAAGTTGCTGAGGCAGGCTTTGAACTTTAATCTTCCTGCCTCAGTCTCCCAAATTGCTGGGATTCTAAGCATGTATCACTGCTTATGGCTTTTTTCTTTTCTTTCCTTTTTTTTTTTTTTTCAGTTTAATATTCTAATCTAGAAATCTCAGTCATCTGGTATATCTGCCCTTCACTGTGCCTAGTTATTTGAATGTTAAATTTAGAAGGAATTTAGAAATTATCCTGATAAACATCTTAATTTCATAACCAGGGAAAACGAGATCCAGGTAGGTAAAGTTAATTGACCCTTGTCTGCAAAGCCATGGTTAGAGTCTAGAAAATTCAGTGTTTAGTAGCACTTATAAATACCTAAGAACCTCCTTTTTATTCTGATAATTGTTTATAGTTTCTATAAACTATAACATCAGATCTCCCTCATTTTTCATCAGATTGAACTATTATATAAATATATATAAATTGAGGAGTTTGTATGAAGGAGAAAAATCAGATGTTCCTAGACCCAAGTTTGACTTGACCTCTTAGCCCCTTTTTATTTCAGTTTTAGTGAATAATATATGGCATTAAATATAAGTAAAAAGTCAGACTTTCCTTTTTTTTTTTTTTGGGTACCTGGGATTGAACTCAAGGGCTAATCCTTAGCCCTCTTTTGTATTTTATTTAGAAACAGGGTCTCACTACATTGCTTAGGATCTCATTGGGTTTCTAAGGCTGACCTCAAAGTTGTTATCCTTCTACCTCAGCCTCCCAAGTCACTGGGATTACAAGTGTGTGCCTCTGTGCCTGGCTTTAATGAATAATTTTATTTCATGTTATTTAATGGTGACCTGTGGACAGACATTTGTTTCTTTTCTTTTCTTTCTTTCTTTCTTTTTTTTTTTTTGTAACAGTGCTAACAGTGAAAATCTTGCATATACATTTTTTGCTTGCTTGTCTCATTTCTTCCTAAGGCTAAATTTCTAGTCAAATTATTGCAGTGGTGAATATGCATATTAAAATTTTTGATACATATTATCCATTTGCCTTTCTGTCTTTTTCAGTTGGATGAAAAGTAATACATTTCTATTTTGTTTAGTTTTTGTTTGTTTTAATGTGGTGCTGGGGATTGAACCCAGTGCCTCAGGAGCTAGGAAAGCACTCTACCACTGAGCTACAACCCCAGCTTTGTTTTTCTTTTTTCTTTTTAGTTAGAGATCTTTGTCTATTGGTATCTAATTCTTCCTTTGTCATATAAATTAAAACATTTTTAGCCTATTTGCTGGGTAAGTAAATTTGCTAGTAACAACAGCAGCTACATTATGAAGTATATAACACACCAACAAGATCCATGTACTTAACTGTTTTATTGTGCCATCTTAACTAAATATCTGTCAATGTATTGACTTTTTAGCAATAGAACTATTAGTACTAATAGTAGCAAATATTCATATAATTAACTATGAGTTGTATAGTGTTTTAAATATCTTATATTTATTAACAACTCAACATGCAGAACAACTCTTTGAGGTAAAAAGTGTTGTAATCATTCTTCTAAAAGTGAAGACATTTAAATAGAGAGTGTCATGTACTTTGCCCAGGTTCATATAACTGGTAAGTACAAGAGTTGGAATTTGAACCCAGGTAGTCTGAGATCAGAATCTGTTTTCCAATATTCTTTTTTTTTTTTTCTTTCCTTGTGTTTTTGGGGATATGGCTACATCCCAGCCCTTCTTCTTTTCTTTTTTTTAATTTGAGGGTAGGTATTGAAGATTGAACTCAGGAGCATTCAACCACTGAGCCACATCCCCAGCCTTATTTTGTATTTGTATTTTATTTAGAGACAGGGTCTCACTGAGTTCTTAGCACCTTGCCTTTGCTGAGGTTGGCTTTGAATTTGCAACCCTCCTGCCTCAGCCTCCAAGCTGCTGGGATTATAAGCATGTGCCACTGCACCCAGCCCCAGCTCTTTTTATTTTGAGACAAGGTTTGCTAAGTTGCTGAGGCCAGTCTCAAACTTGTGATCCTCCAGCATCAGTCTCTGGAGCTGCTGGGATTATAGGGATGAGCCACCATGGCCAATTTGGAGTCTTGACCATTATACTATACAAACATAGAGGATCAAAAAAGAAAAAAAGTTGTTCTTTTAAAAGGTCTAACTAAATTGTTAACTTCTGCCAAAACTGAAAAAGAATAAAAGCAAAAGTTAGAGATAAATAATAGTAGGAATGCAAAGAGAATGACAAGTTTAGATACGTAATGAAGTTAATAAAAGCAAGGAAAATACAACTTTTCAAAACTAAAGGAAAAGTAGAAAGTATAAATCATCCTTTAATAAATAAACAATAAACAAAACTCTCCCCTCTTCTTCAAAGAACTCATCAAAACCAGATGTTTTTTATATTGTTACACCCCCCCCTCCCCCGTGGTACTTGGGATTAGGGGCACTCAGTTCCACTGAGTTACACCCCTCACCGTTAAAAAAAATTTTTTTTTTTTTTCCTTTGAGGATCAGATTGAGTCGCCCAGGCTGGCCTCATATTTGCCTTCCTCCTGCCTAGCCTCCCAGGTAGCTGGAATTACAGGTGTGCTCCACTACCCCTGGTACCAAATGGTCTTATAGCTAAGTTTTGTCCCACAATGATAGAACAAAGAGTTCCAGTCTTGACTCTTCAAATGATAATGAACTGAGTTAATTTCGATAACAAAATTCAATACAGACTGTAAAACTGGAAGATCACCAGCTAGTCTTCTTCATGGATATAAATGTAAGAATCCTAAGCAAAATGTTAAGAAACAGAATCTAGCAGTGCATGTACAAGATAATATCATTCCCAGACTGATTTATACCAGGAATGTGAAGTTGGTTTAATAGCAGAAATTCAGATTAAAAGAGAAAAATCATATGGTCATCATTGTGGATGTAAAATTTAACAGGGTTACTCAATACAAAAATCAACATCTAAGAACTCAGTTGTAGAGGCTGGGGAGATAGCCCAGTTGGTAGAGTGCTTGCCTTGCACAAGGCCATGGGTTCAATCCCCAGCACTACAAAAAAATAAAATAATTAAAACTCAGTTGTATTAACAGTAGTCAGAAAATGAAAGAATTTTAAAGATGGTGTTTGTAATAGCACTAAATAAGAATAACTAACAAAAGATGTACAAAACCTTTATAGAGACAGAAAATTAAAGTAAATGAAGAAAGCTGCTATATGAAAAGAAGGCAGTTCTTCCCTAATTGATCTTAGATTCACTGTAGTTCTAATCAATTTCAGGAGGGATTTGGGGGGAGAGAGGTATGGAAGGCTGGAAAACTAGTATAATAACAAGCTGATTCTAAAATTTAGATGGAAGTACAAAGAATTATCAACACACTTGTGAAGATGAACAAGAAATGGAATCCAGCTACCCTTAAATAAATTGCAAGAGTTAATATGAAGTTAGGATATTCAAGACAGGCCAGTGGAGTAGAATAGAGAGCTAGAAATAAATCATTGCATATGTGAATGTTCGTTAAGTATACATCTTGCTTTTCTGTTGTCAAAATTTATAAGGTAGACACAGCTTTTTTCCTAATATAATTATTTAAAGCTCCATATTTTTATAGGTGCAACTGCATACCAACAAGTTGTATTCTGTATTATATTATCATTCATTCTAAATACTTTCTACTTTATATTGCTTTCCTCTTTATCCATAAGTTTTTGTTGTTGTTGTTCTATTTAGATGTACATGACAGTAGAGTGTATTTTGACATATATACATGGAGTATAACTTATTTTAATTAGTATCCCATTCTTGTTGTTGTACATGATATGGAGTTTCACTGGTGGAGTTTTCATATATGAACATAGAAAAGTTATGTCCAATTCATTCCACTGTCTTTCCTATTCCCATCCCTTCTCTCTTCCCTTCATGTCTAATCCACTGAACTTCTATTCTTCCCTCCCTCCACCCTTGTTGTATGTTAGCATCTGCATAGCAGAGAGAATATCCAACCTTTGGTTTTTTGGTGATTGGCTTATTTATTTTAGCATGGTAGTCTCCAAATCCATCCATTTACTGGCCAAAGTCATAAACTCATTCTTTTTTATGGCTGAGTAACAGTCCATTTTGCATATATACCACATTTTCTTTATCCATTCATCTCTTGAAGAACACCTAGGTTGGTTCCATAGCTTAGCTATTATGCTATAAGCATTGGTGTGCATATATACGTTGTTAAGAAATACTTTAAACAGTTTTAAATGAATAGTTTTTTTTGAGGCATTTTTTGCTATTCTTTCTAATAGCTTTGTAATGATATTTATGATATTATCAGTTATCTATTGCTGTGTAACAGATTACCCATAAAATAAGTGACTTAAAACAACAAACATTAATTGTCTAGTTGGCTATGACAGATAGTGATCCTTGGAAATTGATTGAAGTTTCCTTTATGGCCTAGAATATAGTTGGTTTTCATAAATATTCCATGTATAATGGAGAATGTACATTTTTCAAGTTTGATTGTTATGATCTATGATTGTATGTTAATCATATTCAATTAATTTATCTTAATTACCTTCTGACAGACCCTATCTCCAAATATAGTCACATTGGAGGGAGAAAAGCTGACCCAATTTAGTTCATAACATCTGCCTAGCCTTCCTTTTGTCTTCTTTTGAATAGATTCCCTTCACTTCTTAAGTCATTGAATTGTTTTTCATTATGACTTTGGGAATGTTAACACTTGCCTTATTTAACACTACATAATTCACTATCATTTTTATATAGCTGGGTTCAATCTTCAGCATCACATAAAAATAAATAAGTGAAAATAAAGGTATTGTGTCCATCTACAATTAAAATTTTTAAAAAATTACTTTTATTTTGCTCTCAAAGGATAGTTTAATTATGAATATGCATTCATGGTATAATTGCTTTATTCTTAATAGTAACTTGTCTTTTTTCTTTCAATAATGTCTGAAAAATTTCAACCCATTGTTTCTTTGAATACAATGTCTTTATCATTCTATTATCTAGAACCATGTTTAGATTATATTAAACCTTTTCACTGTGTCTTTACTTTTTAAAAAAAATCTTTCTGAGTTTTGTGTTAGTTTTTTGCTCAATCTTGTTCACCTGTTCTTTCCTTAGTTTATGTCTAATATGTTGTTTACCCTACCCATTGAGCTTCTAATTTTAGTTAATTTATCTTTTATTTGTAGTACTTCTCTTTGGTTCTTTTTCAAATCTGATTATTTTTAATAGTGTCTTCTTGATTATATTCAAACTTATCCTTCAATTTTGAAAAATATTTCATATTATTTTATCATCATAATCCTAATGTCTGTACCCATTCAGGTAGGCATCTGTTGTTTCTGTTGTCTCTGCTTGGTCTCATGGTCTTTCTGTCCTATGAGATGTCAACATGGAAGATCACGTTATATTATAACATCATATTATAACAGATACCTCTAGGACAAAGCAAGGTTCAGACACTTAAAATTCCTGATTTCTCTTTATTTTTGTTTTTTTTTTACTCCCTTTCCTGCAAACCTAGTGATATAATTAAAATCTTTTAAAAATTATTTTTCTTGATTTTAGATATTTTGTTAGGGAGTTCATCATATTGTTTACTCTATCATATAAACAGAATCATAGTTTCCAGATCTGTTATCAAAAATTATACAATCTAGGGAAATAAGCCATAGCATTAGATTAAAAAAAAAAGTGAAGAAAAAATATAAAAGAAGAAATCATATTTAAATATATTTTTAAAAACCAGAAGTTCAACAGCAACCAAAGTACTCACTGTCTCTCTCTTGCTAGATTATGAACATTTTCTTTGAGGATAAGATCCATGTTCTCATTTTTATGCCTTTAGCATGTAACGTCAAGCTTAATGCACAGGAGGGCTCAGTTAACGTATATATAATTTAGTAGAATGTATGAGTAAGTGCATTATGTGAGATTCCTAGATGGGGTTAATGGGAGATGTTTGGTATTTCATAATAGACATAGCAGTCTGTCTGCCTTTCACGACTTAAATTTTAAAGACTATTGTAATATTTTCCTTTTCCAAGTTTCTAGCAATATTCTAATTGCAATATGTGGTCTACCTAATTTCTGACTAGATTAAAAATTTTGCTCTTTCTTTTTCCTTTCATAAAATCAATTTTAGAGTATGCTACTGGGTAAAAATGGTTTCTATATATAAAATATTGGAGGAAAATATATATAGTAAAATGTTTTTAAAAACTTGCCGTGGTAATTTTAAAACACTTACCATGGTTAAAAAAAAATCAATTTTCTAAGGGAAAGGATTTTCTTGTAATAGTGGATTGTTGGGGAGGAAGTTAGAGATTAGTGTACATTTTATTTTAGTGTTACAAATTTTGGATATGTACTTTACAAAGTGCACCGTTAAATTTTGTTATTGAATTATATTGCTTAATTCTTTTCTACTTTTGAAACTGTTGTATTTACACTTATAGCAGGTAATTGTTTATGCCAGGCATGGTTAACTCATGCCTGTAATCCCAGCTACTGGGAAGGCTGAGGCAGGAAGATTGAAAGTTCAAGATCAGCTTGGGCAACTTAGACCCTGTTTCAAAAAAGAGCCAGGGAGTATAGCTCCTTTTTAGAGCATTTGATTGGTATGTGCAAGGGCCCTAGGTTTAATCTCTAGTAACTCCCCCACCCCATTAAGTACTGGGTATTTAAAATTGAAAATAAGGGATTGGAATAAAGGTATACAGTGAGATTAAAGAGCTAAATTTGAAGGTCATAAGCATTGAGGAGAATCTAGGAAAGGTGTGGTGTAAAGGAAACCAAGGAAGGTATTTTAAGTGTGAATGACCAACAGTGTTCAGTGTTGCAGAAGCCTTAAATGATTGGCTAAGAAGAGACAAGTTAGCAACCAAAAAATTAGGAATACACACATACACACACACATAATGGTATTTAACAGTTGGCTGGGGGTCAGAGGTTTAGTTTTTCCAGATTTCTGTGGTAAAAATATTTTTATTATGGCTAATTTTAAGCTACCAACATCTTGTCATTAGATCTGGAGTAGAGAAGAGATTTTACAACCAGCAGTGTACCACTACATATAAGAAATTCATGTTATTCAATAAGGAAAAGGAAAACCTAATCTAAATATGGGCAAGAATATGAACAGGCATTTCACAGAGGGGAAATATGAATGGTCAATATATATGCAAAGATGTTCATTTTACTAGTAAGTAGGGACATACAAATAAAAAATATAACACTAACAACAACAAAACCTTTGTTTTTATCCATTAGAATGCAAAAGTGTCTGATAATATCAAATTAGGTGAGGACATGGAGGGAAATAGTGATAGTCTCACATTGACAGGAGTGTAAATTAGTGTAACTGTTCTTGAGGGCATCCTGGCAGTAGTTATTAAAATTGGAAATACGCTTTCCTTCGACCTAGCAAATCAGATTCTAATTTCTCCTTTGGGGTGGTATTCTTACTTGCACACAAGAAGATGAATATATTCATTATGGTATTATTTGTAATAAAATTTACAGAACAATATATCCAGTGGTAATATTGTGGTTGTGCTAAAAAAACAACCTAGTCCTGTGTACATTATTTATATAATCTTAGCATTTTTTTTGAGTGTTTAGAGAAAGAAAGGAATTCAGGAAGTAAGAAGTAGAGAATGGGAAGGGATATATTTGCCCACAGTATGGGTAGTTTGATCAAGAAAAGGAAGAGAAATCTTACAATTAAAAAAAAAAGGATAAATACAGAAATTATAACATTGGAACAAAAATTGGAAAGCTATCACAAGTCAGGGTAGGAGAGAAGGAATTTATAGATGATGGTGTTCCTAAAAATCAATAGATCTCTTTGTTTAAAAAACAGAGAGATACATTCATAGAGAATGGGGAATGCATATGGTTTTTTTAAAAATTTATGAATTCCGTTTGAGTTAGTATCTCAAACTAACAGTTTTTTTTTTTTTTTTTCCTAATCCATGGAAGACAAGTAGGTTATTCTTTCTTCCTTTAAATGTTGAAATTGAATTTGGAAATCTTGACAGCACTTTTCTGATAATTAACTGTTATCTAGAGATAGTAGCCCCTAAAGGAAGGCAAGATGGCAAGGTCTAAACAAACCAAAGTGATCATACTTAACCATCTGATAAAAGTGCTTGATTAGACTTTTTCTCGTATCATCAATGCCATAGTTAGTTTGCCAAAAAACAGATCTAATTAGTTTGTGTTCTGTCTCAGAACTTTAAAATCACAAAAGATAGACATGGTAGTGTTTTGGTTTGGTTTAATTTGGGCTCCATGTTAAACATTCACATTTAAATAATATATTGGTTTTTCTAAAAATTTATAAAGCCCAACTAAAACATTATAACTGAGATTTTAGTTCAGAAATGTGGAATTTAAAGTTTGCCTTGTTTGTCAATCACTTAATTCTTTTTAGTTCATTACTTATAAAAACCACTGAAGAGATAGACAGGTCAGGGAAGAACATAAAAACATTTCAGGAATAGTAAACATTACATGTTCTCTCAATTTATTCTTTAAAATTTCCATTAAGGTAAATTATATTAAGTTCAGCTTTTGATATACTTCTCATTTCTTCAGAAACTTTAGTGGTTTTCTACCAAATAAGTCCAGAAGCCTTAGAGTTCCAGTATGCAAAACAGTAAATGAGAGAATGCATATTTCCTGTTTCCATTGCACAAAAGATTATTTTTTATAGACAAATTTAGTTTAAAAGCAGTACTTAACTTCCATGGCTCTTGTGTTCCATCATCCAAGCACAATAATATAGAATCAAAAATTTTAAGTGAGAGTTAGTTAAAAATTAGTTGCTTTTTGTACAAAGACTCCAAAACATAGATTAGCAAATACATAGTTTTATTTTGTTAGTGATAGTTCATGAACAGAACCAGTGAGAGGAAATGCTGCCATGGTAACATAAGCCAGACTGTTATTTGCAGCAGTACTCAGGATACTTTACTGCCCTGAAACTGCAAGTTTTTAGTACTAGATCTTGCAATTTGCTGTTTCAAGGAAATAGTAATTCTACTGTGATAAAAACAATTTGCAGTACTCTCACAATAGAATTTGAAAAGTAGACTTGAACTAAATTGTTTCTAGGAGTGGAAAACCTAGGTAGAATATGGCTAGAATTATTAAAAGAATTGTTTCATTCAGTGTATGAAAAATAATGCCTGCATATCTTTCTTTTTTTTTCTTTTTTTGAGGCAGTGTCTTCCTATCTTGCCAAGGCTGGTCTCAAACTCCTTGGGTTCAAGTGATCTTCCTACCTATCTCCTAAGTATCTAGAACTATAGGCACCTACCACTGTGCCTGGCTCCTTACATTATTATTATTATTATTATTATTTCTTCTTCTTCTTCTTCTTCTTCTTCTTCTTCTTCTTCTTCTTCTTCTTCTTCTTCTTCTTCCTTCTTCCTTCTTCCTTCTTTCTTCTTTCTTCTTTCTTTTTCAATTGAATTGGCTTTGGGACAAAGAGTATTATAGTTGCTAACATTTCAAAGTTTTATTTCCCTTCCTTAAAGTATATTTATCATTGGGTTCACATGACCAAATATATATCTAAATTTCATCACTTAATCCAAAAAACATTTGTAAAACTTTCTTTAGACCAAAAATCATAATGTTGAATACTTCCTTGGTATAATTTATGTGATATCTTGCTACTAAATACCAGAAAGATTAATCTGATAATCTAATACATTCTTCCTGTATGACAGAGTGATAGGATATCCATAGTTTTTCTTTTCCTTTACATTTAAATTGCTGGGATGTTTAAAAATGCTTTACACTCAATTGTTGTATCTTTTCACAGATAGGAGTTTTTTGTTTTCCTTTCTAAATTTTTTTTATCCCTGTTTATTATCTAACTTGTGTCTCATGGTCAGAATTAATTTATTTTTGTTCTTATTATTAGTTTTGTTAAACTCTTTTATCTCTTAGGAGTAAAGGAATAAGAATATAATGTTATTTACCAATATTCAATAAACCTTTCTATGTGCCAAGTTTGGAATAACCCACTTATTTTGCAGCTGTGTCATCTACATATAAATTACCTTTTTTGAATCTCATCCCACCTTAGTGAAGTGGCCTGGATTGGTGTTTTGTTTGTGGATAAAATGTGATGAGAGGTCTAATTCTCAGAGATTAAAATATTTGTCCAGTGTCACATAGCCAGTTAATAAGCAATGATTGGGATCTCAGTCTTTTGTGTTTTATGTTTGTTTTCTTATTCTGACAATTGGGATAGAACCCAAGGCTGACACAAACAAGCACTCTATCACTGAGCTACACTCCAGCTCTTAGTTTCTCAGTTTTTAAATTTGTGGAACCATGTTTTTTTTAATTATGCCATTATTCTGTAAAAATTATGTCATAAGTACGCCTGTAATCCCAGCAACTCTGGAGGCTGAAGCAGAAAGATCACAAGTTCAAGGCCAGCCTCATCAATTTAGCAAGGCCCTAATGCAACTTAGGGAGACCCTGTCTCAAAATAGAAAATAAAAAGGGATGAGGATGTGGCTCAGTTGTTTGTGCCCCTGGCTTCAACCCACAGTACAAAAACACAACCAAACAGAAAATTAGTTTGAACTTCTCTAGTATTGTGAGGAAATTTTGTACATCACATGGGTACTACAATCATGCATAGCTAATTCACTTCAACTTTTGTATTGTACTCAAAAGATACTGGAGGGTTCCCCTCCACAACATTTATTAAAAACATTCTGACACTGATTGTGTATGTTTAAAAATTCCATGTTACTAATTCATATGCATTTTTTTGTAGGTTAATGGCAAAGGTTCCTTATGGTGTGTTGATCCAGAATATAAACCCAATCTTATGCAGGCACTGAAGAAGCAACCTTTTTCCTCAGAGCCTCGTAACTGTCAGTGGTGAGTTAGATGGTTTTATTGTGTGAGTTGGAGAAACTTAACAAAGTTGTGCGACTTTTTAATTGTATAGAGAGGTATCTGTGTATGACATTAACTAAAGCATTTATGTTTACTTATGGTTGAATTTGTGTCTAGGAAATAAGAAATTGGATAATTGAGAACAAATAAATTATCAGAAATTAAGACTATTAACAGTTTGTCATAACATTTTTATATACATTTTTAGAGTTCCTATTTTATTTTTTTCCTCTTTAATAGCACTTTTAATATTTATAATTTTGTTAGTTCTAAAAGTTTAAACAGCAAGTAGAATACTTTTTTGAAGGCTCCCCCTTCCTCGTAAAAGTAATTATAATGTATTTTCCTATAATTTCCCTTGACTTTTATTTTTAAACCCAGTTATGACAAGTACTGTGACACACATCTATAATCCTAGCTACTCTGGAGAAGAGGCAGGAGGATGGCAAATTTGAGGACAGCCCGGGCAATTTATCAAGACCTTCACAAAATGGAAAAGGGATGAGGATGTAGCTCATTGTAGAGCAGCCCTCTACTTAATGCCCAGTACTGCAAGAAAAACAAATAGTAAGCCCAGCTACTCCTATGGATTTTTTTCTAGCTTTCTCTTTTTAAGTTAGATCTGAAAATAATGTGAACTCCTTAAATACTTTTAGTGGTAGTCTGTGATGCTTAACTTGTATTTTGAAAACTTTAAAAAGGTTTTTAATAGGGGCTGGGGATGTGGCTCAAGCGGTAGCGCGCTCGCCTGGCATGCGTGGGGTGCTGGGTTCGATCCTCAGCACCATATAAAAGTAAAATAAAGATGTTGTGTCCACCGAAAACTAAAAAATAAATATTAAAAAATTCTAAAAAAAAGATTTTTAATAATATAATAAATGAAAAATTTCAAACACATGTAAGGGAGTACATTATAATGAACTCTGAGATGCAACAATTATTAATATTCATATAATGGTTCATTTGAATTCTTAAGGTATTATTAGATATAGAAGAATGGTTACAATTGAATACTGTAAAAAACTAGGAAAACCAAAATTGAAATGCTAATAATATGCACACCAATTGAGATTTTAAGTTTTTACCATATTGGAAGATTAGATGGATCATTTTTTAAAAAAACTATGGAGTGATTTCTCCTTGTGAAGTAAAACCTAGAAAAGAAGTTATCCGTACTTGTATCTTCATCTGGGAGTTATTTTCTTCAGTATTAGTTAATGTTGGTGTTTATGAGGTGTTCTAGTTAAGTTATACATTAGAAACTAGTGAAAAAGTTCTAGTTAATGTTCACTTGTGTGTTTTATTTAACTCTGCTTTTTTTTTTAGAGAGAGAGAGAGAGAATTTTTTTTAATATTTATTTTTTAGTTTTCAGCGGACACAACATCTTTGTTTGTTTGTATATGGTGCTGAGGATCGAACCCGGACCGCACCCATGCCAGGCGAGCGCGCTACCGCTTGAGCCACATCTCCAGCCCTAACTGTGCTTTTTAAAAATAAGAATAAGTGGGAGAATTGGCACTATTTTTTTGTAAACCATCACAAATGCATTTTACTGGGCCTTTGATAAGTTGCATTTTCATGTTTATGTTTTTTAGCGTTATCATAACTGTAGATGTTAAACAAAAGTGGTTTTGTGATTTAAAAATAGATTAACTGACAGCAAAGAGATTACAAATCTTTAACTTTAAAACCTTAATGTAAAATGAAATATTTTCTCCCTTTTTGGTTCATCTGACAGACTTTTTTATAGCCCTCTCATGTTATAATTTACAAATCTGAGAAAGGATGGATAAGATGCAATGTATGTAAAAGCTGATTAGGAAGGAAATAAACTTTTCATTCCATTAATAAAACAGATTATTTTGTACTGGCAAAAAGTCCAAAGAACAGAAGATGTTTTTCCCAAAAAATATTTTAATTTCTGGAATGGGAGGTAGGGGTGGAAACCCACCTATGTATGTCTTTCTCCACAAAGAAAGTTTAATTTGATATTGATGATTCTTAATAAAATCAGGAACTTAACTGGTATCATTAGTCTTCATTAAACACTAGTTTTTTAAATGCTTTGATTTCTGTGGTAATAACTATGTTAATACTATATCAAACATATACATATATGTAAAAAATACATATAATACAAAACCAATAACTATAACTGTTTCAGGCATTTAAGAAATATATTTTTAGTTGTTATTGGACATAATAACCTTACTTATTTGTTTGCTTGTTTGTTTGTTTACCACTGAGCCACAACCCCAGCCCTGTTCCAGGCATTTTAAATGTATTGTTCTTATTTAATTTTCCCAACATTGTGTGTAATTAATTATTTGGTCTAAGAGCACCCAAATAATTGTGATTTAATATTGGTTGAGCGCCAATATTGGTAGTATGTACTTTATGCTCTGGCCAACTCTTCCTAAATTGAGTATTATTAGCAAAATTACAAGGTAAAAACAGTCTGTTTTTTATGGTACAAATCAGTTCTATTTGTGACTAAGTTATGAAAAGCAAAATAAATTGAACATGCTTGTGTCTTTATTTTTCAGTGGTTCTTTATCACCTCACTACCTAAGCTCTGTTTTCAAGCAGAACCAGGTGCGAACCCTCAAAGGTAAGGGTAAAGATCAGTCTTTTAAATTAAAAAAAAAAAAAAAAAAAATTTAAAAAAAGTTAAAATTCAGGATTTTTTTTCTGATTATAAATTATATGTTAATTGTAGAAGTTTCAGTAATTAAAACACATAAAAGAGAAGGTAAATGCCACCCTTTATTCTATTGTTAACATTTTGATATAATTCCTTCGGTCTTTTATATATGTTATGTGTGTGTATACACACATATACACACACATTTTTTTCCTCCTAACAGTGGACTTGATGTGTGTATAGTTTTAAGTCCTTTTTTCATTTACCTTTTTTTTTTAGAATTAGTTGGGCACAATACCTTTATTTTATTTTATTTTATGTAGTGCTGAGGATTGAACACCCAGGGCCTTGCACCTGCTAGACAAGTGTTCTACTGCTGAGCCACAATCCCAGCCCTCATTTATTTTTATATGTATTTTTCTTTGAAAATTGGATTTAGTTTCTAGTAATATCTTCAATAAAGTTATCTTTATCTGTTTTTTGTGCATTTAATTACCTAAGAATGGCTTTATATTTATAAAATGGTTGGGGGAAAAATCAAAATAACAATATTGTTTCAAAGCATGCAAAATTTGCTGTAACAGCAGAGTTAAGTAGTTGCAAAAGAGACCTATTATTTCCTTGGTTTTTCCTCCTTTGTTATGCTTTATGCAAAGCATAAAGTATTTACTTTCTGACTCTTTACTGAAGAAGTTTGCCATTCCCTGGATTAGAATATAGTTCAGAATATTTCTCTAATAGGTTATTTAAATGTGAAGAGTTTTAGTTGAGCAAGCTAAGTTGACTTTTAAAATTTTTTTATTAATTATTAAAAACAAATTAAAAATTTGAATAAGGGATTTGCTTTCCTTCTCATAATTAATGTTATAGATTAGTAGTTTATTAAAATAGGTTTTTCTAACATTGTTGCTTTGATGCCTAGAGACATTTCCATGACCTTTGAAAATAAAATTCTCAGACTAACGCCTTTCTGTGTAACAGACATTTTTGGCTCTTTCAAATGATATACTAAGCTGAACCTCAGTAACGTTGTACTGATGTCTGCAAAAATATGGGAGGGAAAGAGTGAAAAAGCTTTAGAGAACTCTGCAAGAAGTCAAGTGGATAGGGAATTGGTTTTGGATAATGTTCTTTCTTTGCATAAGGCAGGCTTCGGTTTTCTTTTACTTTGTGGGTAAATGTGGTTTCTCTTTACATTTAGATACTGCTGAAACTGCTTTATCTTTTTATTGCCTCAATAAATGCTGACCTTTTGCTCTTAAGCTCAGTTTACAGATACATGTTGAAAACATGTTCTTTAAGGATTCTGTGACTTACTGTTATGCTTTGCATGCATTATCTCATTCATTCCCTGCAACCATCCTTTAAGGTATTCTTACCCCTTATTTACAAATTAGGAAACTAAATTTTGGAGAGGTTGACTAACTTTTTCAAGGTCACACAAACTAGTAAATGACAGAGGGATTCAGGTCCAGGAATTCTCACTTCAAAGCTTGCACCTCATACCAGATATGACCCATTGGAGGAGTTGCTGAAGAGCTTTAAATAATAGAAATGACATTACCCATTTTGTGGTTTTATAAAGATCACTTTAGTATTACTGTTGGCTGCAGTATTACCTTATACATTCATCTCTCACTTCATAGAATCATCTTTTCTGATCATTACATTGTAACTAACATTAAACATTTAAGATTAATGGAGGTTAGGTTTAGGAACTCTAGAACCACTATCAGCCAAAACTGATATAGCACTTTGTTTGAAGTATAGTTGTCTCTTGTTCAACTTGCTAACTTTATGTGCCAATATCTATATTACAGTGTTGTTATAATAGGTAGCAGGAAATACAGGACTTTCATACTGATATAGCAAAACAAAACTTTTTGGTCAAGATTTGGGCTTGGTGTGGGTTTGGGTAAATTCATCTGTTTTAAAACATTACTGAGCTGTGCTATGACACTGTTTTAGGTACAGGGTACCTCAGTAAACAAAACAGATAAAAATGGAACTCATATTCTGGTTAGTAAATTTTAGAAACACCTAGTATACTACAAATAAATATAAAATTGAGGCAGTTGGAAATGATGTTAGGGCTCAGCACAAATTGAAATTCAAATTTAATGTTGAAAATTAGCATAATTTCTGTCTTAACCTGAGTCCAGACTACACCAATGGACCAAACAGCTTAACGCTTTGATAGTTTATTTAAATTGCTGTCTTACTGAAAGAGACAGCCTCTTCATTTGGATGCCTTATAAATGTGCATGTTAATTTGTTTTGGTTTTGGTTTTGGTACTAGGGATTAAACTCAGGGGCACTCAACCTCTGAGCCACATCCCCAGCCTTGTTACTTTGTATTTTACTTAGAGGCAGGGTCTCACTGGGTTACTTAGTGCCTCACTTTTGCTGAGGCTGGCTTTGAACTCTTAAGATCCTCCTGCCTCAGCCTCCCAAGAGGCTGGGATTACAGGCATGCACCACTGCACCCAGCTATATCTTAGTTTTGATAGAAGCAGTTAATACTTTTCATATATATATATATATATATATATATATATATATATATATATATACTTTTTAAAGAGACAGAGAGAGAGAGAGAGAAAGAGAATTTTTTGATATTTATTTATTTTTTAATTTTCTGCAGACACAACATCTTTGTTTGTATGTGGTGCTGAGGATCGAACCTGGGCCACATGCATGCCAGGCGAACGCGCTACTGCTTGAGCCACATCCCCAGCCCCCTTTTCATATTTTTTATTAGTGAACTTATAACCCTTCAAATTCTTTCTACATTTTTTTTTTAACTTTATTTAGATGTGGATACTGACATTTAATTTGAGGTCAATCTACCACTGAGTTATATTCCCAGGCCTTTTTACTTTATTTTGAGACAGGGTCTCATTAAGTTGTTGAGACTGGCCTTGAACTTGTGATTCTCCTGCCTGTGCCTTCTGAGTCACTGGGATTACAGGGATGTGTCTTCAAATTTGACTTCTATTCCTACAGTCTTAATATCATCCTTTAAGCATGAGGACCGAGAATCAGACAATAGAATCATGTTTGTCTTATAACCTTTACTTTCATAGGGCTAAAACTTGTGTCCTAATTTTTTTTCTCAATCATTGTTAATAATTTCTCAGGATTAAAGCTAAGGAAATATAAATCAAGAGGTGGAAATTAACAATTTTGATAGATCTTCATTTGAACAGTTATGAAATTAATAGCATGTTTTGAACTACCAAATTTTGGTTCCTGGTGAACTGGATATGTTAGATAATATAACTAATAGTGTTGTTTGCCTTTTTGGGGGAGTGGGGGGCTGGGAAGACTGGGGATTGAACCTGGGGTGCTTTACCACTGAACAACATCCCCAGCTCTTTTTATTTTGTGACAGGGTCTCACTAAATTGCTTAGGGCTTCACCAAATTGCTGAGGCTAGCCTTGAACTTGCAATCCTCTCTCAGCCTCCCAGTTTGTTGGGCTCACAGGTGTGCATCACTGTACCTGGCAGTGTTGTTGTTTTAAAAAACAGCCTCCTTTAAAATAGTCAAAATGCTTTATCAGTGAAAAGTAACATTATATGAAGTATTTTAAGCTCTGTCAGTACATTGTCTGTACCCTATGAAAAAAATTGCTGTTTACATTTGTTTATCATAAGTAATTATTTGCTCATTTAGATTGACAATCACTTTCTCTGTGCTGAGTAAGCATCCCAACCAGTATCTGGTGTGTAGTAGAAGCTGTTTTTTTAAGTAGGAGAACATACACCAAAATCTTAATCTTTAAGTATGTGCAAATATTTAACAATAGCCTCTCTTTTGAAGAACATTAATGTTACCATTCTTCCCTTTTCAGAATCTGATATTGATGCTGCCGCTGCAATGATGCTTTTAAATACTTCCATAGAGCAGGGGATTTTAGAATGTAAGTCATGATGCTTTTGTTTTTAAGAAACATTTTCAAATTTAATTTAGAAATACACAAATTATTTCTCTTCAGCTAAATTTTCTTTTAATCTGAAAAACTTATTCTGTTTTATTATATTTTCATTAATTTATGAGATTAATTGAAAGATTGAAGTTAATGCTGTGAAAGATTTTTGCATTAAACAAGAAATGGAGAAAAATATTATATTTAGAAAATAAGTTTGATGAGCTAAAAGTAAAAATGAAAGGTGTATGCAATAAAATACAGGAAAGCATATTGAGTTCTGACAGCAAAAGATACCTGTAAGAAAAATAACATGAACGGTTAGGGTTGTAGCTCAGTGGTAGAGTGCTTGCCTAGCATGTGTGAGACCCTGAATTTGATACCCAGCGAGACTGAAAGAAAGAAAACAATAAACAAATAAAAGAATGGGACAATTTTTTCACTATGTGATAGACAAAGGATTAATATCCAGTCTCTATATAAAAGATCCTATAAATAAGAAATAATAAAACAGTTTAACAGAAAAGTCATCAAAATATATGAATAGATAGGTCTCAGATGAGGAAATATAGACAATACCCATGTAAAAAGGATGTATAACTCCTCTAGAAATTAGGAAATGCAAAATAAAATAATATGAAGATTCTATTTTTGTCTAGGAGATTGTAAGAAATTAAAATGATAGGTTTTGTCAAATACTGTTGGATGTTAAATGGTACTACCATTTCAGAAGGCAGTTGAGGAATACCAATTGTAACTTTGTGTTTATATATATCTTTGTTTTTAATTTTATTTTATTATTTTTATGTGGTGTTGAGGATCAAACCCAATGCCTCATGCACGCTAGGCGAGCACTCTACCACTGAGTCATGGCCCCAGCCCCATGTATATATCCTTTTACTTAGCACTTCTATCTCTCGGTCTCAATCCTAGTAAATGATTTGCATATGCATGAGGAAAGCTATTCAGAACTTTCATTGCAGCATTATTTGTACTGTACTGGTGAAAAGCTAGGAACAACTTACATATCGACAAGGAAATGGTTGGCTAAACAGTGGTATATTCATATTGGGGCATTCTGGGCAAGTAGTTAAAAATGATTGTATATTCCATGGAAAGGTGAAGACATACTATTAAATGGTTTTAAAATGTTTCAGATTAATGCTTATAGAATGGTATGATCTGGTTAAAAAAGAAAAAAACTACTAAACATTACTAGTCTAAGGCACTTACTGCTCAGTTTTTAGTGGTGTGTTTTTGCAATCAAATGCTTTTGACCTAGTGATAGAAGTTCTCTTTTCCACAGGTGAAAAGCCTCTTCCTCTTAAAACATCATTGCAGAAAAAGAGGAATTATGGTAATGCATTTAATCATCCCAGTGCTATAAGATTACAAGAGAGTGATTCTTCCACCACCAGCATTGATCCAAAAGAAGATCATAATTACAGTGCAAGTAGCATGGCAGCACAGCGCTGTGCATCCAGATCTAGTGTGTCTTCCTTGTCTTCTGTGGATGAGGTCTATGAATTTATCCCAAAGAGTAGCCATGTGGGAAGTGATGGCAGTGAAGGATTTCACAGTGAAGAAGACACAGATGTTGATTATGAAGATGATCCTCTTGGAGACAGTGGCTACGCATCACAGGCTTGTGCAGATACCGCTCAGAAAGGGCAGCCAGGCAAAAAGATGCGAAAACAGTCATGTCAAGAAATTGATGAGGAGCTCAAAGAGGCAGCTGGATCTCTGCTCCACCTTGCTGGAATTCGTACATGTCTGGGTTCCCTGATAAGTACTGCAAAGACACAAAGTCAAAAGCAACGGAAAAAATAGAAATGCTTTTTGGTGTGAAATTATTTTAAAGTGTGGCAATACTCTTCTACTTAATTCTTTACAAGGGATATCAAAGCCATAATCGACTTTAGTTTTAAGGTGAGGAGGGGTGCCAATTACTTGTTTCTTTCAAAACATTTTTGATTTCTGTTTATTTTTTAAAATTTAACCATTGCTGTAATGATCATGCCCAATCGTAAACATGTGATTAAAAAGCCTGAGAGCATAATTTTTGTGATAAGTGTCTCTTAAGATTTGGAAATTGTTACATATGAAAATCCATAGTTACTGATCCCATTAAAATTTTTGCTGATATCTTTGTCATATACTCCTCCCTGCCACATGACCTAGTAGGGTAAGATTTGAATTATTTTAATTGTGTCTTATTTTTTGTTTTAAATTATTTGTTGAACATGAGCAAAGTCAAATATAAATCAGAAAAGATCCTAGATGTCTAGAAAATTCCTGTCAATAATATAGGTAAAAAATCCAACAGTGTTGTAAGATTTAGAAAAGAAAATTTGGGGATGTGATTTCATCTAAGAAGACTACAGTTCCTATTACAGTAGTATCTGAAGTGTTTTTACATCATGGATGACGCATAGCATTCATTGGGGCCTTTTATTTTTTCCCAAAGTGCTCTGCAACCACTGTTTAAGCCACCAGCTGTCTATGTGAAGTGGAAATTGTCCACTCAGAGGATATAGCCATAGAGTGTTATGGAGTAACGCCAATTTTGACATACTTTTGCAATAAGAATCTTTCATTTGCTTTCCTAAATACACTGCATTCTAAGAGTCTTATAACCAGATGGAGTGGAATACTTATTACTTATGTTATCATAAATGAAAGTAGGTCATTTAGGAAAAAAAAAAGAACAAAACTTTCCAAGCTTTGTATGAATTAAAATTGAATGTATACGAAATAAATTTTAAAAGGCTTAACTGTAGAGCTAAAATACTTTCTCGGATTTCAACACTCATATAAAATTAGATCTTACACAAAACTTTTTGAGGAGGCAGTGTAATACTTATATGTGCCATTAATCCATGCTAAAAGGTTTTTATATTACTATTCCAGCATTGTCTTAAAATGTTTTAAGTATTTAAACAAATCTGCTTATGAGACAGTTTTTTATAATATCATTTATATAGTTTGACTACATTATGGAGAAAGAACAGGGATACTAAAACTATAATTTATTACATTGCTTTTTACAATGGTGGGGACGACTTTGGAAAAGTCATTCTTATGATACATTCTATGTCATAGACAATGACTTAATTTTCATTTTTCCCCATAATTTTTATACGTAGATACACACACACACATGCAGAGTCAAACTCAAGATGTTGATTTCCTGCTCTCAGCTGTGTTTATGACTATAAAACATTTTCTTGGATTTTTTTAAAGACATAAATGTTTTTATTTTAGCTTCTAAATTTTATTTCGACAAAACTGTCAAAAGAAGAATAATAACAAATGTATCTTTCAATTGATAAGACTTTTATACAGGGATAATAGCATTAATGTTTTCTGTCCTGTTTCCCTGTCAGTTGTCATTGATTATAGATAACTACCTTAATACAATTGGTGCTGTTGAAATACAGTAATTTTTTCATTTGTTGATAATGTAGGATGAGTTATTTGGACTTTTTCCTTCATAAATGTCACATCTCCAGCAAATAGCTAAGCCAGGTTAGCCTCTTTTACTATAGACAGTGAATAAAACACCAAAAACAAACAAAAAAACCCTTTTACCACGGTGTAAATAGTAAAGAGATTACAAAAATGGATGTATTCTCAGCTGTAATAGGGATCTTCAAAATGTCT
Source organism: Marmota monax (assembly GCF_021218885.2). Lineage (NCBI taxonomy): Eukaryota > Metazoa > Chordata > Mammalia > Rodentia > Sciuridae > Marmota > Marmota monax. The sequence continues at coordinate 18,582,931 of NW_026692194.1, read as the reverse complement.
TCATATATGTAACTCCTTAATTTCTTTGATTTTTTTTCTCCCTCTGTACTTATCCAACAAATTTAAATGTTTAAGCTACCTTCATCATTAGCAAGGACAATAAACACTGTACTAACATCTACCAGGGAGAAGTTAGACATTTTATTTACACCCAAGTCTTGTATAAGATTCGTGTGTCATATTCCATTTGCTAATACAACACAGCAGTTATTTTCAAGGGGAGCAGCTTTTTAATTATGGTCCCGCTGTTCTCACTCCTGAGGTGTGTGGAGATAGAAACATGTCTCATAGCCATACAATTAAGGAAAGTCATTCCAAGTCCTGTGGACTAGAAATTGTATTCCAAATAATAAATTAATTTTGCTGTAGTAAGAACAATTTGGAAACCCCAGAGAAGTTACATGTTTTTCAATAACTGTGACTTAAATTAACATACAATTTGCCTTACATCAAAAAAATAGAAAGTTGGTTGCAACCTATTCCAGTTTATACTAGATCCCTAGTGAGAGTTTTGTCTCAGCACGATTAATCTTCATCTGTGAAGATGAAGAATCTGTGTTTCCCGAATATGTATTTTTGACATTTGTTTGTGCAATATATTACTAAATTAGTTAATATTTTACTTTACAAATTCAGAAGAAAACAGATTACCTGCATTTGTGGAAAAGCTAACTATTGGTGGATACCTCCCTTTTTCCACCTTTGAGCTTTTCCTGTCCTCATAGTCAGCATGACTTCTCTTAAATTAGATTCCTTTGTATATTGTAAAGTTTAGTATATATATATATATATTTTTTTTTCTTTTGCTACTTTCTGAGGCATTATGTAAAGGGTTCATATTAGATGGTCAGTCAAATATACGTTAGCAAAAAATTCAAAGCTAGAGAAAGTGTTAAGGAGGGAATGTGTGTGTTTTGGTAGGCCAGGAAGCCTTCCCCAGCAATTTAAGCAACAGATGTGAATACTTCACAAAGTGTAAAGACTTTTGTCTTAAATACTACAGTAATTTAACACCCTTTTGTGAAGACTCATTTAAGAGACTTTGAGGCTTTCTGGTTTATATATACTTTATAGTTTTATTAGTTTGAAATGTGTAAGCTTTGATTTAAACAAAGTTTACTTCAGTATGTTATGATATAGTCAAAATATTTATTGAAAGGGAAAATAGAATATTTTAATGTTATACCTGCCATTTTTTCTTAAAGTACATTCTTTGCATCTAACTGCCAGTGCCATTGTCAAAACTTGTTTCTAAAATTGTTGTACATTTTTTTATTAAACTAAGTGCTTGATTTTAAAGTATTATGTTGCCATCAGATAGTATATAAAAATGTATAATTGCCAATTCATTGTAACTACTATTTATTTTTAAATGAAAGTATAAAGATGCTTTCTGTTTCAAGAAATTTGTTATTAAACTGTTTTCTCTTTTTTGATGTAGCATAAAAATTGTCTTCAGTTGGAATTGTAACTGCCAGTAGATGACCAGTCACAAGTGAACCACTTCTTAGTTGCCAGTCTTTGCTCATATTAAAAACAACTTACAAATGTTTAGTTTTTGTATCTAATCTCTGATAATTAAAATGTTTATAAAGTTTATTTTTACCAAAGAGATACAATTCATTATGATAAAGTATTGCAGAGTAAACTTTGTTTTATAACATTTTTTGTGCTTTCTCTGTTCTTTGGGGGATGAGAGGAGGGACAGTGTAGATGTAAGGTGGCACATCCTTCTACACACACACTAAGTGCAGTGGTGTTACTTCAAAAATATCAATAATACCATCTGTTTGAAAATTGGGACATGTATTATAAAATGGATTAATTTACAAGCAACGTTTTGATTTTAAGTTTTCAACCCCCATTAACTTCTGTACTGATAATTTAGTCTTTTACATGGAATTATTTATATGAAATGAGACAACTATATTGATTTTAAACTACTACCACTCTGTGTCCTTTGCCTTTTAAGGCATCCTCTTGAAATAGAAAATGATTAAAATAATAACCATTCGGGGGTCATGATGTATTCTGAAATACTTTTATTCTCATTATTACATTCATTTTCTAGCTCATACTAGTCTTGAAATAGAGAAATATATTTTAGGAAAATAAGTTATTAGAGTGAATTTGAAATACACGAATCTTTTTCTCAAGAATTTCAGGACATACCACTTGATGTGACTTTAAAATATAGAAATAAGACTGTCAAAATGTACAATAACTTAGATTTCAAATCACTGAAAACTCTTCAGGAATAAAAATTAATTTTAATCTCAGAAATAACAGTATTTATCTGGACACTGTGTGTATGCCTTGTAGTCCCAGCTACTTGAGAAACTGAGGCAGGAAGATTGTTTGAGCCTAGGAATTTGAGGTCAGCCTGGGCAAAATGGTGAAAGGCTGTCCAAAAATAAGTATATTACATGAAATTTGAAATAGAGAAAGTTTATACGCTTTCCACTGAAAAACATCTCTGTGTTACACAGAATATTTATGGAAAGTTTGAATTATAAAAGTGTCTTTACAAATCTGTTGAAAAAGTAGCCTTTTCTAGGGAACATCAAGGCAAGCTCAAAGGGCTTATTTCCTAATGTGGAAATAATAATAAATAATAATCCCTTCTTAGTGATTCTCACACAAAATTTTGTGTAAGTGGATTTACTTCCATTGTACATTTTCCTCAACCTTCAGATTTGGACTCCAATAAATATTTACAAGTCAGTCTTGGAAAATAAAAGAGGAAACCAAGAATTGGGTAGAAAAGAGATCATAGGAAGTCGAATTAGAGGAGATTTATGAAGCTGAAGCAAAATTGCTGTCTACTGGTTGAGGATTCTAAAGACACTGCAGTGTAGCTAAATTCATATGATAATTTGTAGAAAGGAGTTGAGAAAAAATTTCACACCTTGAGAGCCTCTTTTCACTTGAGTTTTTGTGTGCCTAATCCCAAGCATTGTGCTTTAAGTCTGTGACATACAATATGTGCTAAGAAACAAAAATAGACAATCTCTGAAACATGTAAATATGTAATTGTGAATTGTGATTGCTACACAAGAATAGGGCCTAGAACATATAATATATAATCTGGGATTTTAGTGGTGGCTTCCCCTAGAATGTGACTTAAACTGGGATCTGAAAGATACATGTTAATCTGGGAATAAAAACATGGTGAATTGTTCTGGGCAAGGGTAGCTTCAGAAAGATCTTTGTGATACCAGAAAACATGAAACTTTCAGTGAATTAAAGGTTAGTGTGAGTACAAAGAGTTCAGACTGGGATCACAGCATCTGGGAAAGACTTTGAAATTGTATGCAATTTAAGAGATCACCTTAAGACTTTCACTTGCAGCCGTAATGGAGTGGCAGGACAAAATTTAAGTGCGTCTTTAGCAACAAAAACGGACAAAATATTTGAAACAATATTTTTTAACAAGATCCATAAGAATGTTTTACCTATAGCCAGACTAATGAATAGAAAAAGGACACAAATGAAACAGTACCTATAGACAGATTATACAGATATTAAAAGGATGTACATGAATAATATGAAGAATTTTATGTGAATAAAGTCGACAACTTAGAGAAAATGAAGTTTCTTAAAAGACATACAAGCAAAATACCAGCAAACAACAAAATGAGCAAAATATCTGAAGAGAAAATTTATCAGAGTAGATAAAGAAATGGCAAATAAGTACATGTAATGATGTTCAACATCATACATTATTAGGAAATTGCAAGTTACAACAACAATAAAGGAGCTAGAGTTGTGGCTCAGTGGCAGAGCATTTGCCTGGCATGTGTGAGATCCTGGGTTCAATCTTCTGCACCGCATATAAATAAATAAAAGATCCATTGACAACTAAAAAAAAAATACTACCACACCCCTATTAGAATGGCTAAAAAAAACTGACAGTTTGGCAGTTTCTTACAAAACAGAACATACTCTCCATACAATCCATCTCCTTAGAATGTATTCAAATGAGTTGAAAGCATTCCATAAAAAGTTGTAGACGAATGTCTTAGCAGCCTCATTCATAATTGACCAAACATGGGAGCCACCAAGACATCCTTCAGTAGATGGACAGATAAACTGGTACATCCAGACAACAGACTATTATTCAGCAATAATAAATAATATCAATTTTTAAAAGGATTGACATTTCTCCAAAGAAGATGTACATGAAAAGATACTTGATGTCACTCGTTATTGGGAAAATGTGAATCAAAACCACATGATATGTATAATTTAAAAAGTTTTAAAAAATAATGAGAAACCACTTCACACCCATGAAGATGGCTCCTATAAAAAAATAAAACAAATGACAGCATCATTTATGGGATGAGAATGTAGGGAAATTGGAACCCTGTACAATTTGAAATGATGCAAGTGCTATGGAAAGCAGTATGGAATTGAAATTAGTGGAAATTAAAAAATGATTGCAGCCACTACAAAGAACAATGAAATTCATCAAAAATTAAAAATAGAGCTAGATGTAGTGGCCCATGTCTGTAATCTCAGTGACTCAGAAGACTGAGGCAGGAGGATCACAGGTTCAAGGCCAGCCTAGATAATTCATCAAGACCCTGTCTCAAAAAATGAAAACGGGCCAGGGATGTAGCTTGGTGGTATAAAGTAAAATTTTAGAAAAGGATTGAAAGGAGGGTCTCAAGGAGATATTTGTATACCCACATTTATAGCAGCATTCTTCACAGTGGCCAAAGGTGGAAGCAGCCCAAATATTCATCAATGGATGCATAAAGAAAATATGGGAGTGGGATGAGTAGGCATGTAGCTCAGTGATAGAGTGCTTTCTAGCATGTGGGAGGCCCCAACTTTCATCCCCAGAACTGAAAAAAAGATACATACATACGATGAAATACTCTGACACATGCTATAACATAGATGACCCTTGAGAACATATACTAAGTGAAATAAGCCAGGCACAAGAGGACAAATACTGTATTATTCTACTTAAATGAGGCACCTTAAGAGTAGTCACATTAATAGAGACAAAAAGTAGAAGGGTGGTTGCCAGGGGCTAGGAGAAGAAAAATGCAGGGAATTGTTTAATATGAATGAAGTTTGAGTCTTGCAAAATGTAAGGATGATTTTTCCACTAAATGGTGCCAAAACAATATACATATTGGAAATAACCCTAAATCCCTGCCTCTCATCATACATAAAAATGTATTTGAAATCAACCATAGGCCTAAATGCAAAAGCTAACAGTATAAGACTTTTAGACAAAAACACAGGAGAAAATCTTTCTGATGTGGGAACAAGCAAAAATTTCTTAGGACACAAAAAGCACAAACCATAAGAGGGGAAAAAAAAAAAATATATATATATATATATATATATATAAAAATGGACTTCATCAAAATTAAAATTTGCTCTCCAAAAACATTCAGAAAGTGAAAAGTTAAATAAAATACTGTACAAAGATATTCACAGTACACAAATCTAACAAAGGATTGTATTCGTAATATATAAAGAATTCCTACAACTCAAATTAAGTAAGGACGGGTAAACTATTTGAACAGCCCATTAACCAAAGAAGATATTTGAATAAACAAAAAGACAAAGGAAAGAGGCTGAAAATCGTAAGTCATCAGGAAAATGTCCATTAAAAACTCAATGAGATACTAATATATACTTAATTATAATGTCAAAAATTAAAAAGATTAACAATACTGGTGTTTGTTTTTAAGAAGGTAGAGCAATTGGAAAGCTCATGTGTTGCTAGTGGAACCAGGTAGCACAACCACTTTGGAAAGCAGTCTGGTGGTTTCTTATAAAATTTAGCATACAATCATTATGACCCAGTAGATTAGTTTTCCAGGGCAGTCAAAACAAAATACTACAGGCTGGGTAACTTAAAACAACAGAGTTTTATTTCTCCCAGTTCTGAAAGCTGAGAAATCCAAAACCAAGTTATCTTCAGGTTTTGGTTTCTTCTGAGATCTCTCTTCTTATCTTGCAGAGGAATACCTGTTGGTATGTTTCCTCACAAGTTCTTTCCTCTGTATGCACATTCTTGGTCTCTTGTGTGTGTTCACATCTCATAAGGACACCAGTTAGACTGCATGAGGACCCACCCTAATAGCCTCATGTTATCCTAATCACCACTGTAAAGGCCCAAACCTTTAAATACAGTCACATTCTGAGCTACTGGGAATTAGGGCTTCAATATATGGATTTAGGCAAACAATTCAATATATAACATCCAGCAATTTCAATATTAAGTATTTATTGAAAAGAAATGAAATCTTGTACTTGAATATTTATAGACGCAAATGTTCATAGTACTCTTATTCATAACAGCACCAAACTGAAAACAGTCTATCCATCAACAAGTGAATAAATCCATTATGGTGAATCCCTCTAATGGGACACTACTCAGAAATGAAAAAAGAAACAAACTCCTGGTCCTTGCAACAATGTATAAGAAACCAATCTCAAAAGAACATACACATGTGGTTACATAAATTTTTCCCCTGGGGTTCTGGGGATTGAACTCAGGGTGCTCTACTAATGAGCTATAACCCCAGCCTTATTTATTTGCTTATTTTTGAGACAAGGTCTGGCTAAGTTACCCAGGCTGGGCTTGATTTTGCAATCATCCTAATCTATCCAGAAACTGCACAAACGCCTTTAAGAACTCAGATGTTTGTATCTTTCTAGTGAATAAAGTAAGAACTATGTCTGCAGAACTTCTCTTCACATCACATTAGGATTTTATCTCAAGCTCCAGGTGTAGCCAGTGGTAAAGCACCTGCTCAGCCTAAGACCCTGGGTTCCATTTAAACGACTTCTCACCCACTTTCTGCCACCTCTTGCACACCTATCTCAATTCTTGTTTTTTTGTTTTTTTCCTTCTTTTTTTTTTTTTTTTTTTGTACCACGGATTGAACCCAGGGTGCTTAGCAACTAAGTCACACCCCAGCCCTTTTTATATTTTATTTTGAGACAGTGTCTCATTAAGTTGCTTAGGGCATCTCTAAGTTGCTGAGGCTGGCTTTGAACTCCTGAGCCTCCTGCCTCCACTTCCCTAGTCACTGGGATTACAGTGTGCCACCTCGCCCCATTTGTCAATCTCAATTCTTAAAGGAAATCACATTAAAAATAGTTTTTTTTTTTTCTGAATGAACACGTTCAATAATTTAGAGTGTGTTCTTATAACTGGATTCTGTATAAATACTCTGTCTCCCTTCTTTCTGATGAATTATGCCCAGGAAAAGTATAGTCTGCTTTAATTCACTTTAAGACAATGCTGGTTGTTCGAATGAGAAAAGATCATGTTCAACTACACTGCAGCCAGCTTTGGGGAGAGGCAGCAGTGTACTCACACGTTCTGGCAGACACAATGCAGGTACCTATCAATGAAGGTAAAAGCAGGGCCATATATAATTTATTAGTTCCCTCACTCTAATGGCTTTCCAGTAGAAGAGCAGAAAGGAATTCACACCCTTCTGTTTCCCATGGGGATTCGCCTTTGTTGCAGCTCAACCCTAAGCTTTACATGCAGTTGCAGCTTTTGAAACAGAGCATTAATTGGAAGCAATTAGCCAATTATACCAGCTGTGACTAGGCTGTATACTGAATATTTACCAAGAAAAGAAAGCATTTAACAGATGATTTAATATAGCAGCCTGGCATAATGAATCTGCAACCGACACTATAATCACATAGCTGATGTCTTCAATGGCTGAAATATTCAAGTACATGGCACAAGTAAAAATATAAAACAAAAAGACTATCAGGCTTAATTTTCAAAGCCATGCAAACACGTGTGATGTCAATTTCAAAAGTAATCAGAGAGCTTATGTTTGTTTATTATCTAAAATGTGTGCGATCTCTCCAACTGCTTGATTTTTAAAAGTAGGTATGTTTTCAACTTTAATTACTTCTCTTTCTCTTTCTTTTTTTTTCTCTTTCTTTTTAACTCTTTTGATGCCTCCTTTATGTACCTTGAGCCCTATTATGAGGCTGTCCTTGAAACCGATGCTTTGGAACCACTTTAGGTACTTCTCAGATAAGCACCAAGAAGAACCTGCCTTGTGAGAAATTCTACTCTGAAACCACTGGTGTGATAATGAGCCACCGGGCAGTCATTTTCTGCCTGTAATCTATTCAGCTTCTCAAGTGCTGACCAAGTGCATGGCAGGGAAAGGCTTTGGCTGGGCTAGCATTGACTCAGTGGATGAGAAGATAATCCATATGCTGTCAAGGAATATTTTTATCACACACACACACAAAAAAAAATCCACTATTAGCACCCACAATATTGAGAAAATGTGCACCAAATTTGTTAGCTCTACATGAAAGAAACAAAGCAAAGGAAACAAGACACGTTGCTAACAACTCTTGAGTCGTCTTGTTGGTGTTATTTTGACAAAGAGATGCTATTTCTTTATGTGCTATGATGTCACCTTTGTCCAATCATAACCTTTCTCATGAGAATGGAGACAAGGTGAGTGACAGCAGCGAGCAAACCAGCAGTCACTAGGCAACAAGATCCAGCCTTCAGTGGAAGAGAATTTGAAAACATTTAACCCTCACGATGTCAGGGCTTCTTGCTGCTGAAATGGACAAAGGTCTAATATGAATAGTGCAGCTTGTTTCTAAAGCTGTGCTTCCCCAGGCACCAGGAGGAAACTTCCTTCTTGGTCTAAGAGTGTTACTCGGTTTGAAAAGATTGGAGAAGTTAGCAATTTTTAAAACCTCTTTTTCACAAGGGTCACTGTTTAAGCCACATGAGTATCTTCTCAGTATGTTTGAAGTCATTATTTAATTGCTCCTCATAAACCAGGCTGCCACAAAAGTGTGGACTCTATACAAGGTCATGCTAAAAAAGGGAGTGGAGCTACAATCAGTCTGTCCTCTCTCACCAAGATACACACTGGGTAGGGCAGAGGGGAGATGGGTGTCTTTATCTCGTGTGTTGCCCTGATGGGGCACCATTCTGTAATTTATCTGCCTAGAGCAGTTGCTTCCTCCTGCCTAGAGCAGTTGCTGCATTGAGCTCATTGACGGGGATCCTGCAAATGCATCTTATTCTTCCAACGAGTCAAAAGTCCTGCAAGATTGTCCCTTCTCTTTCATATGACTCTGCCATAGAATTTAATACAGGACTGGACAGACCCAGATGTGGACTTGTGATATTTTTTCCAAACTGAATTTCCAGGATCACTGCATTCAGATCATTCTGGTTTGTATGGGGGTGTGGGGGGGGGGGGGACTTTTAGACGTTTTCCCATGAAACAAAAGTTTTTGCCAATTTGAGAGATCTAAGTTTAGCATTATGTATGTTTTAACTTTCACTTTAAACAGTACAAAATAAATTAAAGTTAAAATAAAATTTAACCTTATTTTCTGTCCTTAAGCAGTTACATAGTATGATTTCCATAAGAGAAGTCTCCACTGGATTTTATGCAGATCATAAGCCAATTAGCAGGCACTATGAAGTGAACTCCTTGAGGAGAGCAGTTGCCATGTTTTCTCTGACAGTGTCTAGTGGCACAGTAAATGCACAGCTCTCTCTGCATGAATGAATCAATCAATTTGTTAATTAATTAATGGTATTCACATGGAGGAGATCCAGCAGGCACGAGTTATATAATACATTAGAACTGTCAGGATCTGTACAGATTATCTAGTACAACACTCATTTTGCAGCAGAGGAAATGGAAACCCAAATAACTAATTCTTACATGTAGTTAAAAGCATAGCTAGGTTTCTCTATATCCAGGCCAATGTGGAGGCTAATTTAGATTGTAATCATGCAGAGATCAAAGATCATTTCTATTAACCTTGCTATATGCCTTATCTAGTGTCATTAAACCTGTTCTAGAGGTCAAAAAAATAAAATTCAGATCCGGTTCAGAAATAAATAGGCTATACTTGGCTCACAGGGGTCACATTTCTTCTGAAATATAAGAATCTCATGGGGTGAAATAATTAATTTATTATTATTATTATTATTATTATTTTGGTATGGGGAGTGAACCCAGTTACCACTAAGCTATATCTCCAGCTTTTTTTTATTTTTTTATTTTGAGACAGGGCCTCACTCAGTTGCCTAGGCTGGTCTCAAACTTGTGATTCTCCTGCCTCAGCCTCAAGAGTAGCTGGGATTTCAGGTGTGTGCCACTATGTCCAGCTATTAACAGTGATTTTTGCTTTGCAAAGTTTTCTGTTTATTTATTTATTTTTTTTGTCACTTAAAGCTTTTATCAAACCTACTGAAGGAGACAGGACTAACACAAGATAAATTAGAGAAATAACACAGCCAGGTGTTTTTATATACCTTATTTAATCCTTTCAAGGAGCCAATTTAGGATTTAAAACCACCATTATCTTACTCTGAAAGCTTTTCTTATTTTAAAATAGATATTCCCAAGTTTCAGTCATTTACATTTTTATACGGTTACTTATACTATTAAGTCTTTAACATGTTTTTTTTGTTGTTGTTGTTGTTTTTTGTTTTTTTAAAGAGAGAGAGAGAGAATTTTAATATTTATTTTATTTTAGTTTTCGGCGGACACAACATCTTTGTATGTGGTGCTGAGGATCGAACCCGGGCCGCACGCATGCCAGGCGAGCGCTCTACCGCTTGAGTCACATCCCCAGCCCTTTAACATGTTTCCTTAAACTGATTAACTTTTATATATTCTTTTAGTTGTAGGTGGACACAATACTTTTATTTTTTTATGTGTTGCTGAGGATCGAACCAGTGCCTCACGCGTGCCATGGAAGCGATCTACCACTGAGCCATATCCCCAGCCCAAACTGATTAACTTTTTTTCAAAAGTGATACTGGGGATTGATTGAATCCAGAAAGTGTTCTGCCACTGAGTTATGTTCCCCAGCCCTCACCCCTTTTTGTATAAAATTTTTGAGACATGGTCTTGATATTTGCCCAGGCTAGCCCCAAACTTGTGATTTTCCTGCCTCAGCCTTCTGAGTAGCCAGGGTTACAGATGTGTCACTTCACCCAGCCTGATCCACTTTTAATTGTGGTGGTGTCAGTCTAAGTTGTACTACCCTTAATGGGTATACCAAATATACATTTTTCCTAATGTGCATTAAAACAAATATTTACTTACTAACATATGTTTGAAGTGTTTATATATTAAATATCTAAAAAAAAAAAGAAGTATGGCTTTCTGCTTCCTGGTGTCATATCCTGGTGTCATATCTCAGCCATACTCTTCCGCCATAATGTTCTGTGCCACCTGCGGCCAAGAGCAGCAGTGTCGGTCGTCTGTGGATTGAGAACCCTAAAACTGTAGGCCCTAAATTAACCTTTTCTTCTCTTAAAAAAAAGTTCAGAAGTCTTTAGCAGTACATGTCATTACTAAGGAAATGGTCTAATACTGTGATTTTAAATGGCAGTGAAATATAATCAAGTGCCAACCAGCGCTATGGGTAGTCCCACAGGGCTGGGACGAGCTGGTACTGATTCTGGCTGATGTCATTTGATCCTAATGAGACTTTCCTGAAATTGCATTCGAAGTTACAGTCTTGTGTTCAAATTTAACTGCTAGTTCAAGCCTTGCCACTGATCAGTGTGACCTGACACCAGTCTCTTTCCTCATCTGTCAAAGAGCAGATTGGATTAGGAGAACTCTGAAGGTCAACATTTCATGAGCTAAAATAATTTGCATTACTTATTTGTATCCCCAGTGAGCCAGAAGATCCTTGCATGAAGGGAGAGCCCCACACAGGAACTTAGAATGTAAAATCACTATGGTAAGTGTGAATGATTTACATTCCCCATTAAAGATTTTCAAATGACTTATTTAAAAGAGCTTTGTGTGTGTGTGTGTGTGTGTGTAAACCTAGAGGCACTTTATTATTGAGCCACATCCCCAGCCCTTCTAAATTTTTCTTTTGAGAGAGGGTCTCACTAAGTTATCTAAGGCTTCGCTAAATTGCTGATGCTGACTTTGAACTTGCAATCCTGCTGCCTCAGCTTCCAGAGTCACTGAGATTTCAGGTGTGCACCACCGTGCCTGGCTCCAGTGATTTCTTTAAAGAGGAAAATTAGGTATGTTATTAATAAGACACTCTTAAAAAGAAAAACACTGAAAATCAAGGGCTGGGCTAACATATCAAACAAGAAAATAAAGGTGGGTATTGCAATTAAATCAAACAAGCCAGATGTAAGGCAACAAGTTACAACAAGGAGAAAGATTTTGTTTTGACAGAAGTCTAGCCTACCAAGAAGATGTTATGATAGTTGCGAATATTCATGGACAAAATAAGCGAAGCAAAATTTTGATTATATGTAGAGAATTTGACAAAATCAAAATCAGAATAGAAAAAAATTTCCCTCAGAATTTATTAAATACACAGAACAAAATAATTTAGTAAAGAAAATTTAAATTATGATTACTTAGTAAGCTTGGATCAATAGAAATGTGTAAGATTTTGTGTCTTACAAAAATACATATCTTGTTAAATATATATATTTCAAAAGGTAAAAATTACACTGTCACATTCTCTGACCATAGTAAAATAATACAAGAAATTAAGAAGAAAGGCAATGTTCCCTCCCACCAGATTAAATTACTTGGAAATATATATCATATAGATTTGTCAGAGAGAAAATCAAAACTGAAATAGAGATAATTGAAACATTAATAAACAAAAACTCTCAGTGAAGATGTAGTCAAGGAAAAAATAATAAAGCTAAATGCTTTTATTAATAAACATGAAAGGTTAAATAAATGAAAGAAGGTAGAAAGAACAACAAAATAATATAAAGGAGGAAATAAGAATTAATTAAAGGATAAAAGTAGAATCTAGTCAGGCATGGTGGTACACACCTGTAATTCCAGCAATTGGGGAGACTGAAGCAGGAAGGAGGATTGCATGGCTCAGGCCAACCTCAGCAACTGAGGCCCTGTGGCAAAAAAATAAAAATAAAAATAAGTCCTTGGGAAGTGGCTCCATGGTAAATTGCCTCTGTGTAGTCACTAGTACTGAAAAAAAAAAGTGGGTTCACCCACACACATATATACACACCTTTATGTGAATAATATGATTATGCAGATAAAATGAGTAATTTAATTGAAAAATCCAAATAGATCAATTCCAATAGACAAATGGAAAAGTCTGCTCAAAGCCCTGCTTACCTTCATTCTCAACATAACACCAGTCCAATGTTTTAACAGGTGAATGAGACCTGTCTCTGGGAGCAGAGCAGAGAGTTTCTTTTGTGTTTTAATTGTTCTAAAGGATGTGTGGGGAGAAGGGGAGGAGAGTTTATTTTATGAGTTTAGAAACTCCTTAAAAAAAAAAAAAGAAAGAAAAGAAAGAAACTCCTGATGCCAAAACCAACAGAACATCACAAAACAGAAGATTCACAAGGCTGATGTCACTTAATATTGGGTTGGTGATGTAGGTGGGTACGTTGGTACAACTTTCTGGAGGGATGTCTATGATGCAATTTTTGTTTTGTTTGTTGGTGTCATTTTTTCCTTTCTTTTTCTTTTTTCTTTCTTTCTTCCTTTTTTTTTTTTTTCGGTACTGGGATTAGAACCACCAGGGACTCTACCACTGAGCTATATACCTAGCCCTTTTAATTTTTTTATTTCCAGACAGGGTCTCTTCAAATTTCCCAGTTTGACCTAGAATTTGCTATTTTCCTTACCTCAGCCTCCTGAGTAGCTGGGATTTCAAATGTGTGCCATCACACTCAACAATTTTTGGAGTGTTCCTATTTAACCTAAAATTCAATTTTAAGGATTCTGTCCCAAGAAAACAATAGAATATGAGTGCAAAATCATAGAAGAATTTAAAGGTTCACTACGATGTGGTTTGTAATAGAGGAAAAAAATGGAGATAACCCTAGTATCCATCAACTGGGAATGTTAAGATAAATTATGTTACAATTCTTATTACACATATATACCACAATTTTTCATCTCTGTATATAAAGTATGTTGACAACCAATTCGTGTCTTCATACATGTACTTTGGATAATGATGTCTTATCACATTCCACATGCATTCTGCTATCATTTTTTTTTAATCAAAAAAAAAAAAAGAAAGAAAGAAGGGTAAGGGGTGAGGAAGAATAGAAATACATAAGATTAGATAAAGGGGAATAAAGGGAAGGAATGGGGAATTGGAATAGGAAAGAAAGAATGAATCGGACATAGTTTCCTGTGTGTATATATAAATACATGATCAATGTAATCATAAATCCTATACAACCAAAAGAATGGGAAGTTATACTACATGTATGTATAATATGTGAAAATATATTCTATTGTCATATATAACCAATAAGAACAAATAAAAAGTAAAATAAAAAGTTTTTAAAAAGATAAATTATGTTGATTATAATGAAAGATTATGAAAATATCAAGAGGGATATATATTTTTTGAAGTATTAGGATATATAAAATATTGACATTTAAAAGATCTACTATTCATTGTTATATAGGAGATTAGAATAGAATATGCAGCATGTACCTGTTAAGCTTATGTGTGTGTTTATACATTTGAAAGTCAAAACAAATTGATAAGAGACATTATTCCTAAAAATAAATAAATAAATAAATAAATAAATAAATGCAATGAAGAGAGAGGGGGAGATATACACACATGTATATATAAATAGAGAGGGGGGTTATCTTTGGGGTTTGTGAGGTTAGCTGGCAGAAAGCACTTGATATAATTCTGTGTGATTTGAATTTTAACTGAAGAAACAGGAGCATAAAAGGTAAATATCAGATTAGATTATCAGTTTTGCAGACATATGAGTAGGTGGGTGGTGGGTAGATACAAAAATTAATAAATGGTTACCTAGAAGAGTAAATAAATAAAGCTATTAAAGTTTTCCTCTCTTCTGCTCTTACTCATTAAGATCAACAGAATTTTAGATTTTACTCATTTCCATATTACCAATATTGCTGGCTTTCTCTCTTCCTTTCATTAATTCCTCTTCTTAGGGATACAGAAAGGAAGAGGAAGTAGCTCATCTGATGTCTCATTTCTGAGTCATGGTCCTCAAAGTCTTCCTGAATTTTTTTTCCTGTTTCTTCAGTTTTTCCAGTGGTTCTTAAGTTATTAAATACCCCACAATATATTCTTTTTGCTTATGCCAGTTGGAATGGATTCTAATTCTGATGACAAAGCCCTGGATAATTTAAGGAGTTGTTAATAACCACTACAAAAACACTGGTTCACAAAGTTGGCTTCTTTTGCAGTTATTTTTAAGAATTATCTCAGTCAAAGCTAAAAAAAACAAAATTGGCTTATTTTACTTCATTTGAAATTCATTAAAACTGAAAAATAGGGGCTGGGGATGTGGCTCAAGCGGTAGCACGCTCACCTGGCATGTGCAGGGCGCTGGGTTCAATCCTCAACACCACATAAAAAAATAAAAAAATAAAGATATTGTGTCCACCTAAAAAAAAAAAAACTAAAACAAACAAACAAAAAAACCTAAAAATATTGGATGAAAATGGTTGATTATTGAGATTATGAGTAATATAATGTGTAATATAATATAGTGTAATATAATGTGTGTACACAATGAAATTCTGAAAATAATGATTAAAAACAACAATCTTTCCTTGTTGAAGAGTTTTCACTCCATTTTTTTGGTAGAAACAGTAAAAGAGATTGGTGATGCAGAGATTCTTGGAAGTATGTAAAGGAACACAGATATGTGACCTCAAAGATGGCCATGTTCTAATTCCTGGAACCTGCAAATATGTTCCTGTTAATGACAAGGGGGAAATAAAGGTAGTGGATGGAATCATTAGCTCTCAACTAATGGTAATGAGATTTTCCTACATTATCTGGGGGGGGGGGGGCTGAATGTAATCACAGAGTCCTTGTGTGGAAGGGAGAAGCAGGAGGGTGAATGTCAGAGGAGTGTAATATGAAAAAGACTCAACCCATCATTACTGGATTACTAAAGATGGAAGGAACTAGAACCAAGGAATGTGGCACCTATAGAAGCTGAAAAGGAGCAGGAAACTGATTCTCTGTTAAAATTTCTAGAAGGAATAAAACCTTCTGGAGGCCCTGCCAAAACCTTCATACCTAGCCCAGGGAGACCATTTTCAGATTTATTTTTTGTCCCCTATCCTTTGGTGCTGGAGCATTGGACCCAGGGGCTCTCTACCACTGGGTCTCTAATTTGCTGAAGTTGGCCTTGAACTTGGAACCAGCTTCATTTTCAGACAGAGCAGATTGATTATGAAACTGGTCCTGCAGGCACTAAGCAGTCACTCCTCCAGCCTATAAAGAATGAGGGCCTAAGAGTCTGGAGCTCTTGGAAAGCCACAAAAGGGTTAGGGGTGGTCTCACCTCTCTCCCTGGGAAGGAACAGGGAGTGCACGCCCTCATTGCCAGCCAGTGAGAGGGACTTTCAGAGACTTCCTCTGAGCAGCTGGGGTTTGGCAACTAGTGTCTGCTTTTGCCAAAACAAGTCTATAGGTAAGAGATCATGCCTGGAGCAAAGTTGCACAACAGGAAAAAAAAAATGGCAGGCAGTCCAAGCCGTTTGACTTTTCCTTGGGGACAGCAGGACTGAGGAGATAGCAAGCCTGGATCTTTCTCTCTCTCTCTCTCTCTCTCTCTCTCTCTCTCGGTACTGGGGATTAAACTCAGGGGCACTCAACCACTGAGCCATATCCCCAGTCCATTTTTTAAAATTCATTTAAAAATACTGTTTAGTTGTCAATGGGCCTTTATTTATTTATTTGTATGCAGTGCTGATAATCGAACTCAGTGCTTCACACATGCTAGGCAAATGCTCTACCACTGAGCAACAACTCCAGCCCTCCCAGCCCTTTTTTATTTTTGGATTTTATTTAGAGACACAGTCTCACTGAGTTGCTCAGTGCCTGGATTTTGCTGAGGCTGGCTTTGAACTTGATCCTCCTGTTTCAGCCTCCTGAGACAGGCCTGTTGTCAACATGCCTGGCTCCCCTGGGCTCATTTTATAGAATTGCACAAGAGGTCTCTTCAGTGGGAGGGCAAAGGGACCAAAGGAGAGGAACAGAGTAAGGGAGATGGCTACAAACTATCTGAGGGAGACCTGGGAGCCAGAGGAGAGGCAGCATCCTCAACCAAGGATCTCACAAAGAGTACCTTCCAGAGGGAGCCTGTCAGTGCCTGGCAGGGAAGACCACACCCTTCCTCCAGTCCAGATGCTCAGCACCCAACCTAGACGGATCAGAGCCAAGGAAGAGGGGAATTGGCAACCACTGACCCTATGACCCTGCTGCTTCATGCTTGCTGCAGTTTGGCCTGAAGGAGGACAGACCCTTTCAACTGAAGTTAGGACTAGGTTCCATTTATTGAAGTAAGACAGTCCATCTAGCTAAAGGGCCAACCAGCTTTGAGATCTGCCTGAGATTTCATTCAGGGATGGGAAAAGGTGAATCTCCACAGTGGGGTTGAAGTAAATGTGGGAAAAAAGAAAAGAGTTGTTTTATTATTACACTTGGGCCCACCCACTTTGTTCAGTAAAAAAGTAACAAATACAAAAAATATTTTTTAAAAAAGTATTGAACCATACTGGATTCTTACATAAGTGAAATGACTTAGTAGATATAAAGTGTCTTAGCATGATGTTTGGCATATAATAAGTGCTCATAGAAATATTATTAACATCATTTCTACTGTTTCCTAATCTGGCTTTTTTCACTTAACAATGTATCTTATCCCATGCTATGGCACATACCTCCAGTCTCAGCTGAGGATTTTAAGTTGGAGACCATCCTCAACAACTTAGCAAGGCCCTGTCTCAAAAACAAAACAAAACAAAAACAAAAACAAAAAAACAAAACTGGGGATGTAACTCAGTGGTAAAACACCCTGAGTTTAATCCCCAACACCAAAATAAACAAACAAATGAAACCAATGTATCTTAAATACATTTTCATGTCAATAAATAAATACAACTATGGTACATCACTAGACTGCAAGTGCTGCATAATTTTACTTGCTATTATATCATCAGTAAACAGTTGTTTGTAAGGGTAAAAGAAATTGAAGTTAAAGTGTAAAAGTTAAAGGGTAAAAGACCGGGTATTGTAAAGTTTCTAAGCTGCAAGGTCTGAGTTAAAATGTAAAGGATTAGGTATTGTTAGGTTTCTATGCTACCTGCAAAACCTGAAATCCCTGTAGCTGTTAGGACAATACTGGAACTGCCCAGTAAATATTCCCACTGACTCCCTGGTTGTCTAATAACCTGGGACTCTGTGTAACTTGTCACGTAGTCATTTAGGCCCTAAAACCAATCAGTTTGAATGTGTACCCCACTTAGGAGTGACCAATCACCCCCGTCCTACCTGTTCCCGCCAATGAATGAACTAATCATGTTTAGGAGTTGTTGTTCAATTTTCCCGCGCCTCATGATGATTTGTTCTGATGTATACAAAGCCCCCCGCCCTCCCCAAAAAGTGTACTTAAGCACTGCT
This sequence comes from Marmota monax, assembly GCF_021218885.2. Classification (NCBI taxonomy): domain Eukaryota; kingdom Metazoa; phylum Chordata; class Mammalia; order Rodentia; family Sciuridae; genus Marmota; species Marmota monax. Next base: position 18,564,473 of record NW_026692194.1, on the reverse strand, counting down.
TGACCTCTGCTCTGGGCTCTGGGCTGCCCTCCCTTCTTGAGCGAGCCTGCCTGGAGCCTCAGCGCGCTGAATTGGATCCTCAATAAACTCCCTCCTGCTTATTACATGAAGCCAGTCTCTTGTGGTCTCTTCCTCCGACGCTTCGCCGGACCCTTACAGTTAAGTGAATTTAACAGTGGAGGCAATGTGTTATATGGCATGTACCATATTTATTGATTGATCTTCTATTATTGATTAGAAACATTAGAAACAACAACACCTAGGTGCTTTCCAGTCTTTCATGAGTATAAACAAGCCTCTAACAAACATTCTTAGTTTTTCATCTCTGTGTACTGTAGATCCTTAATTATTTTCTTGGTATAAATTCTTAGGACAGAATTGCTAGGTCAAAGGGCATGGTGGTTTTACTGAAACTTTGAAAATTGCTGTCAAGTTGCCCTCTGGAGAGATTTTGAGGCTAAGCAAGAAATAAACATTTCCAAATACAGAGAATATTTTTTATTATCTTTCCCTAATGCTGGATACTTCCCAATTCCAAAAGTTTGGCATGGCTTTATCCCAAGAAGGATTTCTGCAAGGTTGAAAATAAAATGTTTTCTAAGACATAGTTGACTGGATGAAAAGGAAGGGAAAACAGCATTCAGCAATAGAAGCAGCTGTGAGTAACTTCTTAGTTCAAGAAAACTCAACCCAGAAGACAACAGATTCCCCCCTAGGCATCACAGAAAATTGCTAAGCAATATGACCATAGTGAGTATCTCCTAGGTATGGCACTGTGCTGGCTGTCAGAGTGGAATTCCTCCACACTGCACTGACCAGAGTGCAGTGGCCTGTCTCTCCCCCATGCCCAGAAACGGTCAACTCTCCAAGGAAGAAAGCTTCATTTCTCCTTGCATCTTTGGTACACAGCAGGAGAAACATAATAGGTGAAATTCATGTTTGTGGAACTAAACAGAACTCCTCTAAGAGAACTCCAGAAGGTTTGGCATAAATTCTGGAAACACACACTCATATACATTTGAATGACTCATGTCAAAGGTAGGAAGCTGCTGGGTGTGGTGGTGCACGTGCGTAATCTCAGCAGCTCTGGAAACTGATGCGGGAGGATCACAAGTTTAAAAGCCAGCCTCAGCAACTTGGTGAGGCCCTAAGCAAACTTAATGAGATCTGTCTCAAAATGAAAAATTAAAAGGGCTGGGGATGTGGCTCAGTGGTTAAGTATCCCTGGTTCAATCCCTGCTAACACACACACACACACACACACACAAAAGGAACCGATAAAAGTTCAATAAAAGATATGTATATGTATGTATGATATATGTAGATGATAGAGATGTAGAAATGAATATATATTACTGCACTGTCTCATTAGAGTAGCTAATAGCTATATATGGATGTTGAATTATGACTAGTATGAGATGAGACATCCTGTAAAATATGTAAAAATACATCCCTAAGTTCAATCCTGGGCACCAAAGGAGGAGGAGGAGGAGGAGGAGGAGGAGGAGGAGGAGGAAGGAGGAGGGGGAGGAGGAGGAGGGGGAGGAGGAGGAGGGGAAGTAGTTGAAGTTGTTAAATCACTGTCATCTTGATTTCTTCAGCTAGAGAGTCAAGCAGTTTTGGGGTTTGGATTCCCTCAACCTAACATGTATCTGGTGTCCCCAGATTTGTTTGGTACCAGAATCTAGTCACACCAGATCATTGTGATGAGGCTTCCCTCTGCTTGCTTGCTTGCTTTCTTTTTGGTACTGGGGATTTAACCTAGAGGTGCTTTTCCACTGAGCCACATCCCCAGCCCTTTTATTATGTTTTATTTTGAAACAGGCTCTCGCTAAGTTGCTGAGGCTGGCTTTGAACTTGCAATCCTCCTGCCTCAGCTTCTGGAGCTGCTGGAATTACAGGCAAGCGCCACTGCCTGCTTCCCTCTGCTTTCTTGCCTGGAGCAGCAGCCAAAAATGGAACCCTCAAACATTGAGCCAAGGCAGCCAAGGTGCACACAAGGTCCTCTCTTAGGACCTGTGTGTTGAATCTGTATTTTGGGCTGTGACAGGATCCCTGGACATTGCAGTGGGTGGAACAATGTGGTAAAAGTGGCTGATTTCCAATCCCATCACTCCTTCTTCTTCACTGCAGAACTCAATATTATTAGAGACTACAATATATCTAACTAAAAGATACTTTCCAGGTCTACCCTGAGAACAAGGATAGCTAATGAGATATGCAGAGTTGTAAGGCGGGACTTCCATAGGTTCTGTTAAAGGAGGGTTAATCATCTACTCCGTGGCTTTGCTCTTCCTGCTTTCCTTTGTTTTCTTCTTCCTACCTAGATCACAAACACAATGACTGGAGCTTCAGCAATCCTTCTGTGATCACTAACTTGAGGATGGAAATCAATGCTAGGAATGTTGGAAAAGATAAGGTAGAAAACTTGGACAATCCATCCCAAGACCTACTCCCAGATTTATTTAATTTGAGAGAAAAACAAACCCTTATCTTATTTAAGCTATTGTCACTTGGAAACTCTATTTGTAGTGGCCAAAGCTAACAGCTGACCGAATGGCTTTCCATGGGGTAAAAGGCAGAGTACTAAGGACATTTTGACATTTTCTTGGGGGAAAGGTTATAATTTTTTTTTTCTGTAGCTAAATGAATGAGAATACTACCTATATTTAGTAGAAAGAACATAGGACATCCTGTCCCGATGTTCCTATAGATTTAAAACAATGACAGCAAAATATTTATAAATAACTACGCCTTCAACATAATTATATTTATATGTAGCCAACTCTCTGTCTCTCTTTCTTTCTTTTTGCACAACATTATACATACCTAATTTTCCAGGAATTTTTCCACATAAAACAAATTCTGTATTTACTTTTTGGAACTTTATTAGGATTTGTTTACCATTTCTAAAGATGCATCACCCATCAGTAATACCAGTTGCATCCAATATAACACTCTTGTTTAATCTGTGTATAGTCCCATTCATGAGGAATGTATGAATAAGTACAGCATTTGACACCTTCATTGTGTCTTTTAGTGTAATTGGCCCCGGCATTTCCATACTGAAATGCATTTTACTTTATTGTAAGTTACCTTTTCTTTATATCTTTCCAAGCAAGGCATTTTATCGATTCTATTTTGTGTGTGTGTGTGGTGTTAGGGATGAAACCCAGGGACTTGCATGCCAGACAAACGCTCTACCACTGAGCTACATCTTTAGCCTACTGATTTTATTTTTGAGGGGTGTGTGTAGGTTATATTACCTGTAAATTTCATCTCAGGATCATTTCTGCTCTCTAGATTTATGGGATGGGGACATTGGTCTTGATGGGACAGGTGAATACACATTCAGCCCGTGTCCACCTTCTTTTTCTTAGTCTGTGAGGCAGAAAGGATTGAGTGTTTGGGGGTCTGTATTTCAGAGCAAAACAAGCATGATTTTTACATTTGTCTGTGTCAAACCCAGATTTGGACATAGACACAGAAGATGCCTCGAATGTTATTTGAGAGCTAATTCTTTCTGAGAGTTAGTGCTAATCCAGGATCTATCACTAATTCTCCCGCGTGTTTGTTGATCAGGGGACACAGATCAGGACAGAACTCTGTCGACAGAGGGGAAGCAGGGCCAAGACACAGCTCTGGAACTCCAGGGACTCTCAGGGGGAAGGAGGGGGCGAGGGAGAAACTGCACTGGCCATCTGGGGGTAGGGAAGGAGTGCCAAGGGAAACAGCATGCCCGGGGCCACCGGAGGACCTACAGCCACCATTGCCAACCTCACCCTTCGTCTTGGTCAACCCACTGGAGGGACTGAATTAACCACATCTCGCTCTCCTTAATTGGAGCAGATAATTGGTGAGCTGGCTCTGTGCACAGGAAATGTGTTCAGATGGATTTGGCGAAGTGGAACAGGAAGAATGGGGACCACCTGACTTCATTTGGTGCCAAGGAGGGCAACACAAAGCGGCAGTGTCTCCTGTGGAGCCTGGCCTGGGCAGAGCAGGGGCATGAAGAGCTCTGTGCAAGCCCACCGACCAGTACCCCTCAGGAACCTCGGTGTGCAGGATGAGGAAGATGGCTGGAACAGATGATGATAGCCTGGAGCCCTAGGGCTGGGCTCTGTGGTGAAGCTGCTTCCTTATCTGGGGCATGAAATTTAACCTCTCCTTGTCCATGTGTTCATTTGTAAAATGATTTAGGAAAAAGCCCAAAAAACCCCGTTCATTATTATTTATTTATTTTTGCAGGACTGGGGCTTGAGCCCAGGGATGCTGCCACTGAGCTACATTCCAGTCCTTTTGATTTTTTATTTTGAAACACAGCCTCACTGAGTTGCTGAGGCTGGCCTCAAACTGGTTATCCTCATGCTTCAGTCTCTGGAGTAGCTAGGATTACAGGCGTGCGCCACCCCATCCCATGAAGTGTTACAATCTTGTTACTCCATTGCATCCAATCCACAAATGTGTTGCTTGAATGCCTCCTCCGTGGATACAGCCATGCCAGGGTTTATGCCCTGCATGGACTCCTAGAGGAGGAAGGGGGATGAAACAAGCAAATACAAACAATAAACATCCCTGCAGGGCTGCTGACATCTCCACCTTCTCCCCAGATTAAGCTCCAGCACTTTCTCTTCGGGTTGAGAAACATGGTCAAACCTCCCACCCCAGCTCTTTGCCCAACTTTTTTCAGAGGAACCCCGGGGGAGGGACTGTGCAGAGGTGGCCATTGCCAAGACAACAGAAATCAAACACCAGCAGGGCTGTCACAATTTCTGAGGATGTGGTGAGGGAAGTGTTTGCCTGATGACCAACTGCATGATGGTCAGAGGCGCTTTTCCAGCTCTTTTTTGGAAACTTCATACTTGGAAAACCCTTTGTTGTGAACTATGATCAGATCCAGGAAGGAAGCAAGGGTCAGTCAGCAATGCCTCTCCCACAGCAATTCATATGCGCGTGCGTGTGTGCTCACACACCAGCTATGGAAGAGCATCTCCTTTGAAAGCTTCATCCTCCTGATGGTGTTTCCTGGGGATCACCACCTGACCTGCAAGGAGCCCTGGCCCCAGCTCTCATCTCCATGTAGAATGGAGACAGCTGTATGCCTGTGTGACTTTCTCTCTGCAATGAGAGGAAAACAAAAGGAGTCAAACAGTTGAGCTTATGTGACCCTGGGCAAGTCTCTTTACTCCCTGAGCATCGCCATAGCAATACAGGCATTTTGTAAATTGTGCTCTTAAGGGAAAGTTGATGACAAATTACCATAACACATTGAATACATGTTTGTAACTGAAATTATTATTTTTATTATTTTGCTTTTATCTCGAGATTTATTCTTCATGATCCAGCAGTTATTCAAAGGAGCATTTTCCCTTTAGTAAAATCCTTTGGCTTAGAGCTATCCATCTAGTAATATTACCACTCATTACAAATGTTTAAATGCAGAAATGTATTTTTTATTAAGCTTGTTCATCATGAATAGCTTAGTCTAAATTACAGACCCTATAATCTCATAAAAGCTAAGTGGAATAAATTTGTGGAATTTAGTTTGCAAATAAATAAGCTGTAAAAATCATCAAATTTCTCCAAAGATAAAATGAATCAGGGAGCCACATGTCCTTCTCATGACTAGCTTGTAGCTGATTTATTAATCAGCAATTCCCGAATTACATTCCATGCTGTGCTGTCGAGAAACTTCAATAAGAATATCATGTTTTTTGGTGCCCAGTAGGCATCTAATAAGTGACAGTTATTATTAATAAGTTTATGCCCTCAAAACTAGAAACACCTGTAGAGACACACATCTATGCACACGCACACACGCATATGCACACTTCTGGCCATTTTTACAGAAATCCCAACTATGGCAGAGATGGATGGAGACTCGATTTAGAGACTAAACATGAAAGCTGGATGTGAATTTTTTTGTTGTTGGAGTTTGAGTCATTTGAGTACAGTATATGTGAGCCCAGCACTGCTAAGTCAGCCCCTAAACTCACAGTCAGCCTACCTGGGGAAATAAAAACTCAAGTATGAAAAACAACTGCATTTGAGTAAGTAATAACTGTCCACTGTGGTGGTGTAGGAGGGTTTTGGACTTTATGGTGCCTCAAGAAAAGTCCTCCATGGGTCTGTGTGTAGAAAGAGATCATTCATCCTCCCGGCCTCAGAGGATAAGAGAAGGCATTCCTGAGCAGCAAGTGATTTGAAGGACAGAAAAGGTCAATTTCCTGTAGGGAAGGTACAGGGGGTGGGGGGGACAAGGGTTTTATGGTGCCTGTGGTCCTGGTGCTGTTATCTTTGGACGCTGTCATGTTTTTGTCTTCCACCCTGATGGGGCTCTTGCTCTCTCCCCTGGATGACACCACAGCCACCTCACTGGTCTCCCAGCCTCCTGTTTCTCCAGTTATTTTTTAATAGTGTGAATATAATTGCTTACTTCTCAGCTAAAGCTCCATCAGTGGTTCTGCCTGGCCTGCAGCCAAGACCTAGCTCCTCTTCTCCATCCCTGTCTGCTGCTTCTGATTACAGGTTCACCAGCCCCTGGCCCTTGTTTCTTTTCCTCAACTACAGTATGTGCTTTCAAGGGTGGCTTTTCACATGTGGAATGCCTTTCTTCTCATTTTTCCCCAAACTTCCAGTTGATCTTGAAGCCACAGTGAATTGTACTTTCTCTTCAGTCTGCCAAGAAATCCGGGTAGGTTTCTACAGATTTGGGTCGGAACATACCCCCAAATCTGCCTGCAACCCACTGCCTCCACTATTGGTAACCCCTTGGGCTATTGCTAGTCCTCTCGCCCTGGGATTACCGCAAGAGCTTCTTAAATGACCCCTGCTTCTGCCCTTGCTCTCCTGGAGCCCCAGGGGTTACTCTCCACGCAGCAGCCAGAGGGGCCTTAGAGCACAATTCAGATCATGTCAATTCTGCTCAAAACCCTCCAAAGCAGTGGTGAGCTGGAGTGAAGCCAGTCCTGCACTGCACCCCCTTCCCTAATCTGTGTGTGGTGATGTCATACTGATAGTTTGAAATAGGCCAAGGCAGTAAGATTTACACCACAGAGATTGGTAAATGCTATAAACCAGGATCACTCCCCTGCCTCCCCCCTCCAACCCCCCGTATTGCTGGGAATTGAATCTAGGGACACTCTACCATTGAGCTGTATCACCAGCTCTTTTTATTTTTTATTTTGAGACAGGGTTTCACTAAGTTGCCAGGTTGGTCTCAGATCCTCCTGCCTCAGCCTCCTGAGTCGCTGGGATCACAGGAGTACACCATCATGCAAGGTTTGTCACTGAAAGTTTTTACAATCTACTTTTTTTTTGAGACCCAGTTTACCAGCCCCCCTGCTCCAATGGTGGCCCATTTTGCTCACAGTGAATGCCCACATCTTTATGATCTGTCTGCTATACTCCGACCTCATCTCCCCTTTGCTTTCCAGCCTCAATGGCTTCCTCTCTTTTCCCTAAATATGTGGGCACCCTCTGTTTTAGGGATATTTGCCCTGTTGCTCCCTGTGCCTGGAGCATGTCTGCCAGATACTCACATCCCAGGCTCTACCTATTCCTCCTATAAGTCCTCCTTCAAATGTCAATTCTCAATGAGGCTTATATGACGGCCCTTCCATACATTCTACCCCCTCCCAACTCCTAACCACTTGCCCTGTTCGATTTCCCCTGTAGCACTCTAACCTGATGTAGAATATATTTATTGCATTTATTACTAATGCTTTGTGCCCTCACTAGAATACCGTCTTCTTGAAGGTAGGGATTTCTTCATGCCCATGTCTCAGGGTCCAGCCCTGGCACACCCACTGGCTGGCAGAATCTTCCAATGCCCACCTCCTCTGTAAACCTTCCTTAAACTTTGCATCTTCCTCTTCTCCATCCACACTGTGTCCAGAGTCTTGTTCCTCCAAGTTAGCACAGAGTCCTCTCTGTACATGGAGCTGAAGTATCACAATGGTTTGCAACCCCTTCCCCATGGCTGGGTGTGAGTTCTTCAAAGGTATGTCCAACACCCATCCTCTGGACTGGCACACACCCCACCTCCCTGGTGTCTGTCAAATGAACACATGCATGTATAAAGAACAGTAACCAGAATTTAATTCTCAAATTGATTCTTTTTCCCATCTGGAGGCCTCTCTGGTGATGGCTCTGGTAGAAGAACTGAGGCAGGGAGGGATTGAGAGTTTCTTGAAGAGAACAACAGTAAGAGTGTGGAAGCAGCTTTGGAAAAGCTGGTTACTATTTATTTCGGTTACACTCCTCCAACTTTCTCTCCACACCCTCACTGCTGCCTTCCACAAGTCCCCATTTCCCTCCTTCCCAGAGTCAGTTTTACACATGGAGAGAAGACAGTGACCTCTGTCGTGTGATGTGAAGAGCTTCTGGAGGATTCCTTGTTCTCAAATACTCCCTTCACCCTGGGCCATTTTATTACAAAGTGATGGGTGTGTGAAGTGTTTTCAGATTTTCAAAAGGATTTTTTTTTGGGGGGTGGGGCTGGTAACTGGGGATTGAACTCAGGGGCACTCACCCCTGAGCCACATCCCCAGCCCTATTTTGTATTTTATTTAGAGACAGGGTCTCACTGAGCCGCTTAGTGCTCACTTTTGCTGAGGCTGGCTTTGAACTCTCGATCCTCCTTCCTCAGCCTCCTGAGCCACTGAAATTACAGGCGTGCCACTGTGCCTGGCGCCTCAAAAGTTTTTATGGAAATAGTTTCTATGCCACTTAGAGTCTAGCGAGGGAGTCAGAAACAAAGGTAAAAACTTTGGAGAAGTAGCTCAGGGTCCCTGAAGAATACTGATAGGACTTCCTGAGCTGGGAATGAGGAGAGTGTGGGTGTGGAGGGTTTCAGATGGAGCTAACATCTTATTGGTGAGCACAGGGCATCCCAGGACTGGAGACCATGTGACTGGATTGCAAGGAACATGGGGCACAGTGTCAGGAAGGGGCTCATGGCACAGACATTGTAAGCTGTCACAAAATCCCCTCAGAAGGGTTTTCTAGAGCAGGAGTCGCAGGATCAAACTGCAGTTGAGAGAGATCCTTCATTCCTCATCCTCTCGGGTCTTCTAAAGGGTTCACTCATGGAGTGGGAACATGGCATGGAACACAGGGGGCGCTCCGCATGTGGCCAGAAGGAACAGGAGGGCCCAGGAACAGTGCTGGAGAATCAGTTCTGGGGCCTGTGGAGCACGCGGCAGCATTCAGCAGTCCCTTAGGACTTTTAATATCTGTCCCACCCCCGTCCTCTGTCCCTAATGGCCAACTGCACTCCTGCCCGCCCAGTGCACCCAGGACAAAGAAGGAACTGCGCCCTGCAGAGAAGTGACTTGCCGCCTTTCCCAGCCATCAAGAGAGGAAGAAAGAGGCCACACCCTTACTGAGCCTCAAGGGAGTACAGGATGTCCCAACACGTCCTGTAGAACGACTTAGTAATTTTCCAGTTACTAATTTGCCTTACCTGTTCTGTTCAAACAGGCTAATTGTTTCTTTAAAAAAGACTCAGGTGTAGTGGGATGAGGTCATCAGAGACGTGCCTAAACAATTACAGCCCCTGGTCGCGGGCATGCCAAAAAGATTGGTAACCAGTTACTCCTCCGGTTGTAGTGCTGGTTCTCTCGCTCCTCAGTCCTCCGCGGAGCAAGTTCAGGGAGGGCGCGCCCCCTGGTGGCAGCGAGAGATTAAAGCAGGCAGAAAGAACCGTTCTGGGGAGCGCCAGAATGGAGAGTATAAAGAACTCTCTCAGAGGTTATTTCTCAACTATTTTGTTGACTGAAATATGAAATAAAATTGATTAGTATAAGACACCCTTAATTTTGGTCTTGGTATGTGTCAATTTTAGTAAAAAGAAACAATCAGGGCTGGAGTTGTGGCTCAGTGGTACAGCGCTTGCCTGGCATGTGTGAAGCTCTGGGTTCAATCCTCAGCACCACATATAAATAAATAAAATAAAAGATCCATTGACAAACATATATATATATATATATATATATATATATATATATATATATCCATTGACAAACATATATATATATATATATATATAAAGATCCATTGACAAACATATATATATATATCAAACAGCCAAAGACTTAGAAAAACCAACAAGGCAAGTGGGGTCTCTGGTATCTTAAGAGAATGTTAACTTTGACATTGTGAGTATTATATTCTCTCTTTATCTACCTAAACCAGTTAATTTTTTATTATGAACATTTTCATAAAACAGAACCAAAAGGACTATTACCCACTCTCCCCACCCCCCATAGCACCACCACTCAGGTTCTGGAGTATCAAGATTTTCTCACTTGCTGTCTTTGTTTCCCCCTGTTAAGTATTGTCATCTGAGCATCATGTCCCTTTACCCTAAATGCTGCAGTATGCATTTGTTAAAACTGTGGATTTTCTTATAGAGTCACATGGCATTATCATATTAAAAGACACATAATTACTTGGCGCCATCTGAATGCCTATACAGTCTGCATTTAGGTTTTCTTGAAAACTTTTTTGCAGTTGTTTGTGGATCCTAGAAGTCCACACATTGTGTTTTGTTATGTCTCTTAAGTGTGTCTCTCTTTTCCCTCCCTCCTTCTCAATTGAGATATCCTTACATACAGTGAATTAAGCATGCAGTGGGATGGATTTTGATAACACACCCTTACAAAGATAGAGAACATGTATTTCTACCACCTCAGAAAGTCCACCTGCACTTTTGAGTCAATACTGTTCTGTTGTTTCTCACCATGGGTGAGTTTTGCCCAACCAGAATGTCATATAAAATGGAAACTTACAGTGTGCACTTTTTTTGTATGTATGGCTTCCTACGCTTACCATAATGTTCATGAGTTCACCTGTTCTCTTTTATTGCTGAGTTGTATTCCAGTTTGCTTGTGCATACTTTTGTTGCTGACTGGATTGCTTCCAATTGGGACCATTATGAATAAAGCTGCTGTGAAAATTTTTGTGTGGATATATTTTTATTTCACTAGGTTAAAATCCCTCCCCACACCCAGTACAACAAACCGGTCATAGTGTGTGTGTATTTTAATATTGTAAGAAAATCTTAAGTCTCTTCTCATCTAATGCACTCCTTACTCTTCTACTTTTTCAGCTGTCCAATAGCCTGACATTCTGCAAATATCTGTCAGCTTTCTTGTGATGTCATTCAACTTGTTCCTCTAGTCTGTTTTTTATTTTTTAATTTTTTTTTAATAAACTGCAAGGTGGGTATAAACGCTGAATGAGACCCAAGTGAAGCACTTTGGCAAGTATGATTCAAAAATAGTGCTATGTAGTGTTTCTTGCATCTTATCAGAAAGCACGTTGGTGACATGATCTCCCTGCTCTTCCCCAGTTAAGACAGTGCAGTGACATGGGCTTATAATCACAATCAGCGAATGGGTAGGCTGAGGCAGGAAGAGGTCAGCCTGTTTCAAAATAAATAAATAAATAAACAAACAAATAAATAATAAAATGATTAAAAAGGACTGGGGATGTAGCTCAGCAGTAAAATGCCCCTGGGATCAATTCCGAGTACCCAAACAAACAATCCCCCCACCAAAGAAAACAAAGACTTTAAGACTTACCAAAAGGTACATGGAGTAGCACCTAATTCTCCCTTCATTCATCTAACAGTTTCATATGACCCTTGCCTTGGATCTATTGTACTGCTAGAAATTACAAAAAGGTGGTTTTAAAAAATCCTATCATCCCCTCTGTTTCTATAAAAACGTCTCCTTTATCAATTAATTCTCATTGTCATATAGAAAAGGCAGAAAAATACCTGTCTTTGATTGCTAATGAAAATTTTAAGTTGTTTTGGTGATTGCTGGAAATTTTATAAAAAGCTAAGACAAGAAAACCTCTCACAATATTGTATTATTCGAAATGTGAATAACTCCCACACCTTGCTCTACGAAAAAGACACCTAATAAAGAACAGCTACTGATACATCAGTGGACTTGGATTGAGTGAGGGCTATAGCAATAATTACAACTATAGTAAGTGATAATATTTGAGAAATATTTTCTATTGATTGAAATTAAGAATTAAATTGAAGTAATTTTCATTATAACAGTTATATAGAAAATAGAAGTGCTAGACATTGTACGATCCAAAAGGCCTTCCATCTGGTTAGGTCTAACTTTTCCTCTTGAGAAAACCCTGGATTCATTTCTTCAGTTGACAGTCATTGAACACTCAATGTTTTGGGAGAAAAAAAGATGAATTAGACCCAGACTCGGCAAGGCCCCCAGGGCTGAGTGGATGAATTTCATCTCAGTGGTTCCTGAGAATTGCTTTGCACAGATGTTTATGGTTTTCATTGTGGGATATACAAAGAACATTCTGAAGTTATTAGCAACACCCCAAGGTTGTATATCACCTGTCCTATACACATGTGACAAATGTATAACCAGTTCTGTGATGGGGGTATAGACCAGGGCCTAATTTGCAGCATTTTCCTATTTCCATGGTGCAAATACTCCCATCATAGCCCATTTCAAGTTACTGACATGATTTCATGAATGTAGAGCTACAAAAACATGAACAGCACGCCATTATACAGTATCTCCACCATAGGGTACAGTAAACGTAAGAGTATTGATTATGGTTACATATACCTTAGCAGTTCCACTGCTGGGTATATCTCCAAAAGAATTAAAAGCAGGGGCTTGAACAGACATTTATATACCCATATCTGTAGCAGCATTATTCACAACATCCAAAACAATGAAATAACCTGGATATCATCTAGGGATGAGTAGATTAACAACATGTGGTATATACATACAATGGAATGTTATTTAGTCTTTTTATTTTAATAGTGCTGGGGATTGAACTGTGGGTTGCATACATGCTAGGCAAGCACTCTACCACTGAGCTACATCCTCTGCCCCTATTTAGTCTTTTAAGAAGGCGTGATATTCTGACATATGCTACAATATGATTGAAAAGTAAAGACATTATTCTACGTGAAATAGCCAGAAGCAAAAGGATAAGCATTATATAATTGCATTTATAAGAGGTCCTAGAGGGGTCAAATTCATAGAGACAGAGAGTAGAAGAGTGGTTGGGGGTTAGGGGAGGGAAATAAGGAATTAGCATTTAAAGATCTGGAGTTTCAGTTGAGGAAGATAAAGACATCCTGGATGGATGGGGATGATTGTGCAACAATGTGAATACACTTAATGCTATTGAACTGAACACTCAAAATGGTTACAATGGCCTCCTGCGTTGGCACAGGCCTGTAATCCCGGCCTTGATCACAAATTTGAGGCCAGCTTCAGCAATTTAGTGAGGTCCTAAGCAACTTAGCAAGATCCTATCTCAAAATTAAAAAAAAAAGATGGGCTGGGGATGTGGCTCGGTGGCTCAGTGCCACAGGTTTCAATCCCTAGTACCCCCCCCAAAAAAGTTAAAAATGTAAATTTTATATATGTATATTTTAATACAACACACACACACACACACACACACACACACACACACGACACCCATACTGTAGAATACAGGAATGGACTTCCAGAAGTGTAGAGGTTAAATCTTCAATCTACCTCCTCTGGTCCCCACCTCCACTCTACCCCAAAGGCCATATTTAGAATTCCAATACAATGTCCACCCAGATCTGGTCTTATTATCTATTGCTCTTTAACACACATCCTTTGTTTTATGCCAATAAATAGCATAATATCAGAAATTTAAGGGCAAAAGAATGAAGAAAGGGAAAGTTCCATACTTCAAAGAGGCAACTCTTTGCTTTTGTATTTTTATTTATTTATTTATTTATTTATTAATTTTTGTGGTACTGGGGTTTGAATTCAGTGGCACTTTCCCATTGGGCCACATCTCCAGCTCTTTTAATTTTTATTTTGAAACAGGATCTTGCTACGTTGCTGAGGCAGGTTTTAACCTTGCAATTCTCCTGCCTCAACCTCCCCAGTCACTGGGATGACAGTCACCTGGCAGAAGATGCAACTCTTTAACATCAAACTTTAAAAGGTTATCAAGATTGTCGAGATTGGCATGTTGCTACTATGTACATTTGGTTCAACATATTGAGAATGGCTCTTTAACTCTGTAATCTCCTCCCCAAACCCTTAAGCCCAGTCAAATCAGAGGAAACATTAGATAAATCCCAACTGAAGCATGCGTACAAAATACCTAAATAGGACTCTGCAGAACTGGCCAGGTGGTCAAAAGTGAAGAATATCCGAGAAACTGGACAAGAGCAGAAAATGGACTAGATAAAAACTATGAATAAAGCACATACATTAGTCATTATTAGCACATATAATAATAATGTATAAAAAAGAGTCATTTATTTTAGAAATATGTGCTGAAAAGTTTAAGCATTAAATACTCTGATGTTTGGGATTTATTTTAAATTAATCAAGCAGATGGGAGAACAGGTATGGGTTATAGATCTGGAGGTCAGAATTTTTGCAAAAGGGTCATGGATGCATTAGGTTTCATTATATTATAAGAAGTATAATGAATGGTTTGGCACCCTCACCTCTAATCCAGGACTAATTTACTTCTGACCTTTTGAGCTAAATAGTAAAGCAGAGGACCCGCTTCTGGTTTTGATTCTGCCAGTGTCTGCCATGTGACTTTGGATATGACATGCCTGGCTCTGTGCTCGGCCCATCCATCTTCTGTCCTGTAACTGAGACAGGAAAAGTACTGGGGCACAGCCAAAGGAAGAAGTTGCAAAACTTCCAAGCACAGAATCCCTATTTTTAGTAAGACTCCTCAAAGTTGCAAATCATCAGATTTTGTTCAGACTTTTGCTTCACTGAGCCCTCATTACTAAACCTGAACTTTGGAGCTAAAAAAATCATGGGGAGTAAAGTTCTTTTCTTCCCTGCCATTCCCCACTCCTCATGGTAGAGTTGGTGTGCATTTCTCACTGAATGAAAAATAAAAATAACACACTGTCCTTGTGCCTATTTTTATTTTTCATCATAACGTTATTATTAAATGACTTCCTTAATCCTTCCCTGCTATGGTCTGAATTGTGCTCCTCAAAGGTTCATGTATGGTAAACGTAATCTCTAAATTCACATGTTAATGGTATTTGAAGGTGAGGCCTTTGGGAAGCAACTGGATTAGATGAGGTTATGAGGATGGGACCCCCATGATGGCATTAGTGACTTTATAAGATGAGGAAAAGAGACTTGAGCTAGCATGTTTGCACTTGCTTTGTCTTGCTATGTGACACCCTCTGCCATGTTCTGATGTAGCAAGAAGGCCCTCACCAAATGTGGAGCAGATGCTGGTGCCATGCTCTTGAACTTCACGCAGCATCCAGAACTGTGAGTTCAATAAACTTCTTTTCTTTATAAAAGTCTGTGGTAACCTGTTATAGCAACAGAAAACAGACTAAGACCTTCCCCTCTATCCACTCATATATAAACATTCTTTGTTCTCTATTATCCCTAATCAAGTATGGAGAATGGTCATAGAGATTATGAAACCAGGTCAGAGAAAATCTTTGCTTACTTCTCTTTGTGACTATATAGGGGGTGATGCTGGTGGGGCAAATTGGTCTAATGTCACTATAGTGGGTGCTGTATACATCAAGGTACTCTGAAGTAGAATGTATGACTTAAAGGGCATGGAGAGAGCCCTGAAATTTGAAAGAAGTCCTTGACTTCAGCAAGCATGTGATTCTACTGTACCATGAAATAATGTTTACTCAGAGATTGTATAATACCTCTGATATTACCAAGACACTGATGGCATAAGTGGTCATTGTCCATATGGCTGAGGGAAGATCCACTTGTTCTACATATAGTTGATTCTCATCACCTAATGTAGTTTTGTTCTATAAATTGCTGTAAACATTGAATTTGCGAATAACATACTCTAGGGAAAATATAAAGTTAGGTCCCTATGAGCCTCTGGCCACAATATTTTCACCAAGTGAAGATGTTTTATGTGTGTTCCCATTTAAAGGCTCCTTATATTTAACATGTATTCTTGATTCATTGATGTGGAACCAGTGGTGAACAGCTCTATAAACTTAGCCTGAACAAAGCTTAGGGTACACCTGTATTTTCTGAGTAAGGCATATCACAGCCTTCCTGCTCTTAGGAACCCTGTCTAGTGCTTTAGCACTATGTTTGGGAGCCATTTTAAAAAGCAAAAATCTTCAAAAATCCAAAAAATGAGACACTAAACAGCATCCACTACAGTGTAGAGAGCTGAAACAAGGCGAGCATCTCCCTGTTTGATCTCAGCTGGAAATGTGGGTTTTGGGTGACGCAAATCTTTGTTGCTCTGGGCAAATTTGTAAATGACCTCGAAAGTGTTGTGATTATTGATTTTGAGGTTACAAATAAGTTTGATGCAAATTTGCAGATACAAAGTGCATGAAAACTGAATTCTGACTGTAAACACTGCATGCCAGAGCCTGCCGTAAGTCAGTAAAATCCAGCTTTCACTATCACTTTGTGACTTTGTTGTTTAGAAGAGTGAGGGGTTAAATGTGCTGTGTTTTCTAATATGAGTTTTAGGTTTGATAAGCTGTTACGAGAACAGCATTGCATGTCAAATAGCTCTCAAGTTAGGAGCTATTCCTAATAAAGATCTGAGCCCTGCCTCCCCATCATGGGTTCCCCCAAGGTCCACTCAGTAACACGTTTTTTTATCTTTGCTTCAGCCATTTTCTGAAATAATGAAATAGGTAGGTCCCCACTTCCTCTGCAGTGTTGCACCACCCATCATCTACTCCCTGGCTCAAAAAGATGCAGTGTTTGTGTTGTGGAATGCACTCCACATAAAAGTGAGGCAGCCTTTCAGACAGGACCTGAATAGTCCCCCTTTCTGTTCCATGGTCCAACTTCATCTTGCACCATCTCTGGTATGGGATCTGGCAAACTCTGTTCACAATTATCATTCCATGATGGCTAAGAAAGCCACCAAGTCCTGCTGTACACCAGATCCATTGTTCAGCATGGAGTATGAACTACACAAACAAAACTTTTTCTTGCTCATTCTGTGAGACCACAATTGATTCATCCTATGCGTAGGTGTGGAGAGAAAAGTCTTTCCTTTCTATATGACAGATCTACTCTTCCTCAAATGTCTCTGCTCTATTGGAAGGGGAAAATCAAACTCATCGGTTAATGATTTCCCAGTCCAGCAGAGGCAGAGATGGAGCCTGAGAATTGCAGAAACATCCAGATTCCCGACTTATGTTGTTCCAATGTCCTGTGGCTCATTTCTTCCTATTGTTCTGTGAGATATCCTTACACTTTTCAGGAAATGCTCATTTGTTTCAAGTTTTGACCCTTTCAGAGATGACTTCTATCTGTTTGAGAAAAACTATGTCCTCCAGGGCAGGGCAGAGCAGGGGACCTGGATTTGTCATCAAGAAGATCCTGATGCTGCTTTCTGGCCCTCACTGGCCTCTGCTTTGGTGTGTCCTTGCTTAACCTAGTGTCTTACACCACAGAAGTCTTCGTTTGAGGAAAGAGTAATCTAATCTCTTTTGGCACGGTCATGGCTTGCTGGTTCTCCCAGCTGCCCTGCCTGTGCTGTGTAACTAAGACCTCATGCCAAAGCTTCTCCCAGGAATGGGCATCTAGCCCAACTGGGGCCAATCAAAGATTTTCCTTGGGATTTTTCAAACTGGAACTAAGAAACCTAGTTTTTTTTTTTTTTCCTGGAGGCAACAGAGGCAAAACTGTGACACGGGAGGCTTAGGATCTGTGGGCTTCTATGTTGTTACCTCATAAAAGTGCATCAGCAGGAAGAGGCAGAGATGGAGTGTGAAAACTGCAGAAACATTAGATCCCCGGCCTAAAACCTGAGGTCTTGTAGCTCTTTTCTTCCTATTGTCCTGTGAGATAGCCTCACTTCTTTCAATGAGTTCCCCATTTGGTTCCAAGCTACTTTGAGTTTGGTTTCTGACATTTGTGATCAAACAAACAAACAAACAAAACTCCCAGACAATAATGATCAGCATAGCACTTGCATGTGTACAGTAATTCCAAGAGTCCTTTATTCATACCATTCCCCACAAGCAGCCTGTTTATAGTTGAGAACTGTTGCTGGCAAACACGAGATAATTGAGACTTCAAACATTTTGTTATCATGTTTGTAATACCCATACAATAAAGCACATGAAACAGAAATACACTTCATAAGGGATTAGCTGAAGCCAACAACCATGTAGTGTTACGCTCGAATTTGGGACCCCCCAAAAGACCACCAGAGACCAAGATCCATGTAAACAGCAAAGAGGTGTTTATTGAGAGTTAGCTCGGTCCTCCGCGCGCACACACAGCAACTGGTGACGCTGAGAGGCCCTGAGCCCAGGGTTTGCAGCAGTTTTATACATTCTTTGGAGAAGGCAGGGACCCCCACATATATCATAGCATCTCTTAGCAAATCATCACACACAGCGGGAAAATCAAATAACAACTCTAAAACATGATTAGCACATTCACTGGCGGGAACAAGTTGGGTAGGGGTGATTGGTTACTACAAGAGGGGGATTCATTTGAACAGATTGGTTTAAGCCAAAAGGGGTGTACATGCTGAACTACATGGTTTCCCAACACCGTAAACTACTGGGAGGGTCATCTGGCATCCCAGGTATTTCCCTGTCTCATGCTGATTGGTGGCTGCTAGCGGGTTGCTATGGATCCCCACCTAGCCTGACTGAGTCAGGGACACCTGGTGCAGCAGATCTCTCCTGTTATTTGTAGATAAACCACTTAGCAGGGTGGGAATGTGCCTTGGAGTGTTCTGTGGGTCTTTTCAAGGACAAAGGTCATGTCCCTTCCTTGGACAGGCTTTGCTCTGAGGTAGAGGCTGGTTTTTCAGTAGCACCACAGAAGCAAGGGATAGGGCATTGCTAATGCCCATCTTACACCCGCCTCCTTAGAGTTTCCATTCTCTCCCCCATGAAAGTAATCACATTCCTTTTTTGGTTATCACTTCCTTACTGTTTTAGTTTTACCACCAACCATGCATCCCTGGACCTTTGATTAAATTCTATCAATTTCTGAACATTATAAAAATCAAATCAGACAGTATAATTGTTTTCTCAGATCTGGCTTCTTTTACCCTTGGATTTTTTTTTTTTTTGAGATTTATGAAAAATCTACTATAAGTAACTCTTTTTTCAGTGCTTTCAACATTCCATAATATGAATGTACAATCATTTACCTATCCATTCTGTTGATAAGACATTTGGAGAGTCTGTTTGGATGGTTTTGGTTATTTATGGGTAATACTGTTATGAATATTATTATTATTATTATTATTATTATTATTATTATTATATTTATTTTATACTGGGGATTGAACCCATGGGAACTCAATCCCTGAGCCATATCCCCAGCCCTTTTTATATTTCATTTAGAGACAGGATCTCGCTAAGTTGCTTAGGCTGGCTTTGAACTCGTGATCCTCCTGCCTCAGCCTCCTGAACCACTGGGATTATAAGCATGCTCCACCGCGCCTGGCTGTTACAAGTATTCTTGATGAATAATACATACACACATTTTTTTTTCTGGTTGGAACTGCTAGGTAATATGAACTATATGTATCTTTTCAAATGAGATAATGCCAAATTTTTTCCCTAAACTACTGTTCCAATTTACATTTTTACCAGCATTTTATGCAAGTTTCTTTCTTGTATTCTTACTCTTTTCAGTCTTTTTCATTTTAGCCGTTTGTATGTGTATGCAGTGGTATCTCACTGTGGTTTTAACTTCACTTCCTCCTGATTACTAACAGAAAGAACATACTTTTGCATGTATATTGGTCATTTGTATATCTTCCTTTGTGAAAATCCTGTTGAAGTCTCTTAGCTATTTTCCTCTTTTGTTGCTTGTCTTTTCCTTTATTGATTTGTAAGCACTCTTTATATATTTGGATAAAGAGACCTCTGTTGGATATGTATATTGCAAATATCTGTTTTCATTCTTTGGTTTTATATTTTTTTCACTTAGTGAGGTCTTTTGAGAAAGAGATTCTTAATTTTAATGTATTTGGACTTATCATTTGGGATTTTACAATAATACATCTGACAGGACAACTAGATTAGTCAGTGGAAAAGAAATTTCTAAATTTAGCAAGATTACACAGGCTCTCTGGCTAAACTTGCACATTCTTTCTTTGGAACGTTATTTAAAATTTTTTTTTTCATTCTTTTATAACCAATGGAAATTCACAATATTTAATTCTGCCACTTGGTGGTGCCACAGAAAACTAACAATTTTAAAAACTACTGTTCTGAAAGTTTGGATAGTAGGACTTGATTATTAGCAAATTGAAAATTATTAACGTTTTGAAAAAGACTTATAAACATTTCAAAGTCTATAATCCTCTTACACATTACAACGGATATAGCCTTAATCCTTCACTATAAAATTCCTGGCTTACAGCCAAAGTACACCAAGATAACATAGGTTTTTTTTTTTTCTTTCTCTTCCATATTTTAAAAAAGTTATTTATTTTAATTAGGTATATAAGACAGCAGAATGCATTTTGATTCATTGTACACAATCACAGCACAACTTTTCATTTCACTGGTTGTACACAATGTAGCATCGCACCATATGTGCAGTCATACATGTTACCTAGGGTAATGATGTCCACCTCATTCCACCATCTTTCCTGCCCCCATACCCCCTCCCCTCCCCTCCCCTCCGTCTTGTATATTTTTTATTGGTGCAGTATAGTTATACATAATGGTAGGATTCACTGTTACATATTCATACATGCATACAATATAACAATACAATTTGGCCAATATCATCCCTCTATATTTTCCCTTTTCCTCCTATCCTCCCTTTCCCTGGTCCCTTTCTTATACTCTACTGATCTCCCTTTGATTTTCATGACATTCTCCCTAGCCTCACACCTTTCTTTTCCTTTTTCCTCTCTAGCTTCCCATATGAGAGAAAACATACAACCTTTCACTCTCTGAGTTTGACTTATTTCACTTAATGTTCTCAAGTTCCAACCATTTTCCTGCAAATGACATAATTTCATTCTTACCATGACTGGATTAAATTTCATTGTATATATCACATTTTCTTTATCCATTCACTTATTGACAAGACACCTAGGCTGGTTCGATAGTTTGGCTATTGTGAACTGTGTTGCTATAAACATAGGTATGCATGTATCACTACAGTATGATGACTTTTCTAATTCCTTAGGATAAATACCAAGGAGAGGTATAGCTGGGTCATATGGTGGTTCCATTCCTAGTCTTTTGAGAAACCTTCATACTAATTTACATACTGGTTGTATTAATTTAAAATCTCACCCACAATGTAAAAGTGTTCTTTTTTCCCCCACATCCTTGCTAGCATTTATTGTTGTTTGTATTCTTGATGGCTGCCACTCTAACTGGAGTGAGATGAAATCTCAATGTGTTCTTGATTTGTATTTCCCTAATTGCTAATGTCTAACATTTTTTCATATAACAGTTTTTTAATCATGAAAAATTTCAAGCATTCTAAAGTGCTAATATAACATCTCTATACTATTATTTAGATAATAAATGTCAACCCTATCATATTTACTTTAAAAATTATGGAAATAAAAATGAAGTTTAGGCTGGATGTGGTGGCACAATCCAAGCAACTCAGGATACTAAGCAGGAGGATCACAAGTCTGGGGCCAGGTTTGGCAATTTGGCAAAACCTTGTGTAAAACAAACAACAAACAACAACAATAAAAACTGGGGATGTAGTGCAATGGTAAAGCACCCCTGGGTTCAATGCCCAGTAACCAATACACACACAAAATACACACACCCCGTAGTAAAGTTTACATTCCTTTCTTCCCAGTTTCCTCACCCTGTTTCTCATTAGAGGCAACCAGTATCCAGAATTTGATGTATCCCTTTCAGTTCTTGTTTCTGTATTTTTAGTACATGTTTGTGTGTCCACAAACAATACAAATGTTACTTATTTAAAAAGTGTACCTATACTATAGTATGATGCAATTTCTTTTTATATTTAACATGCCCTTTTGCCTTGTTGATACAAACAAATGCAGACACACACAAATCTAGTCATTAGTTTTAATATCCATATTGTAATTCATGGCAAATATGTAGCCTATATCTATTTATCCATTTCTCTATTGATGAAAATTTCAATGTTGCAATGAAATGCAATGCCTACTAAAATTCTAAAAAACATTAAAAGGAATGAGTGGATGCAGTTTGTAATTCAAGCAAAAGTGTCATAAAATATCCCAGGCAGACTAGTTTTTGTTTCCTTTTTTTTTTTTTTTTACTGTTAACTCCACTCTATCTGCATGCTTGGCAGAAAACATCTGCAATTTCCTAACGGCCTTTTACTCAATTCACTGAAAAAGACTAACGTGTGCTTCCGGGGACAGGGGTGGGCGGGCGGTGGGGCTTGGGTAGAGAACATACACAAAGAAATTTCAGTATCAAAATACAAAAAAGACAGTAAGGGTTTGTCTGGTCTGAAGCAAGAGAAAGTGGCAGCAGCAAGCGTTATACGTTTGGGGTAGGTCTGAGAGGTCACAGTGCAGGGCATGTCCCGTGCTGCCATCTCCGGATAACCAGATAGCAGAATACAGAGGTCTTTTTCTCCACGCTCCTTGCGAACAAGGTAACCATCAAATGCCAGTCGGTTGCCATAGGAACTGGGAGGCACGGAGTAGGTTAGAATTCTTGATGTTCTTAGAATGTTTCTTCTTCCGGTCCTCTGCTCTTCGCAACCACGGTCTCACTTCTCCGTCCCCCGCCCACTCTGTACACTCATCAGTCGCTTCCCTTCTCGATACGCCCCGTCTCCGTTCCGGGTCGCCATCTTGTCGCGTGGTCCAAGATGGCGCCCTCTGCTCTCAGAGGCAGAATCCCAGCGCGCCAGCGAGGCGGCGCGCGCACGTGCTCGGGGGCGTAAGGGTGGGGTGGTGACGTCGAGACGTCGACACGCCCCCGGTGGTCGCTCCGCCCCCGGTCCCACTCCGCCTTCCTCCCTCCCCGAGAACCCGGAAGCGGAGGAGGAGGCGCGGCGGCAGTGGCCGAGCAGCAGACGCTGGCTGAGCCGTGCCCTGGAGCGGGTCTGGGGTTGGGGGCGGGGGGCGGGACTGAGCGGCCTGGACAGCCTGGCCTGGACGGGGCGGGGGAGGCCATGGCCTCGGCAGAGTTGCAGGGGAAGTACCAGAAGCTGGCTCAGGAGTACTCGAAGGTACCCATCGTGGGCGGGGAGTAAGGGGTCCCTGGCCCTGCGGCTTTGGGTTGCCTTGGCAGCGACTTGTCGGGACGGAGGGGGACCGCTGAGGGGGACGCGAGCGCGCCCCTCCCCGCCCCTCCCCGCCCCTCCCCTCCACCTTCTCTGTCCACCATTACCTTGCCTCTACCTGCAGCTCCCACGAGATGGGGCCGGGCGGTGGCTGGGTCTGTGTGCGTCTCTGCAGAAATGAGCTGGAGTTTGATTGTTCCTTCTTACTGAACTAGAGGGCTTGGCACTGGGATGTCAGAAATCCAGGCTTCTGCCTCTGGTGCTGGCCCTGAGGGGAAGAGAAAGGTTTGGACCACCCCTTCCCTAGCTGCTTCCTCACTTTTTCCATACCAAGTGATGGGGAAGATCTACCGTTGTTCTTCCCTTCCTTTAGGGATGATTAAGAGCCATTTCTGCCCCTAAATCGATTTGGGAGGGTAAATAGTGTCATTCGTGTAAACTGCCTCACTAGAGATGGATGGCTATGAATGTATTCAGTGCTCTCGCAAGATGTTGTCTGGAATGATTTTGACAGCTTGCAGCTTGAGTACTAGGGCTGTGCCCTCTCCCCCTCTCTCCCTCTCTGCTCACTTTCCCTCTCCTTCCCTCCCTCCCTCTCTCCTCTCCTCTCATTCACCAGGAATAGGACAGAACAACCAGCAGTTGCTCCATACATGTTGAATTAAGCAAAATAGGGACCTGCTCCTTTGTCGTGTTTACAGCATCAGTCTTAAATGGTGGAACTCCTTCCTTGGACAAGGGTGGTGCAGTTTCTGGGTAGGGTGTTTCTGCCTTAATATTTTAATGAAGTTATTAAAGTGCTTTGATCTTTGGAAATTGATTCAGCAGTCATTAAGCTGAATTTTCAGTGATCTTGGCATTCATGGAGTCAATGGGAAGACTTAGCCTCCTTTTTACAGTTTGGAGAAATTGAGATGCACCATTCCCCTCACCCCCTCCCCCCTTAGGATTTCATTCAACAGATATTCAGCAAGGTGAAAGGAAATATTTTTGAAAAATAAAACCCGTATCTAAACATAAACACTTAAGTCTTCACCATCAAATAGGAGCCCTTTGAGGCACTACACATATTCCAACTGCAAAACTTTCTTGCATTACCATTTGAAATCATCTTAAGATCCTGTGACACAGTGTCAGTGAAGGCAAGTTTTCATCCTTTGAAGGAGAATTTCCTTGTTTGAAAGGACCAAAAGTTTGGAGCCAATCCATACAATGAAGGGGGGGTAGGGTGGAGGATGGCAGTGCTCAAAGTTGCCTCTACTATATTTGGTTGAAAATGTTTTGTGGGTATAAAGGGACTGATTTTCTTTTTTGGAGAGTAAACAAGCTCAGAAAGCAATTCCAAATGGCAAAAGAGGAGTTGCCAAAATGTTTTGAGCAGTTACTACATTGATCAAATAATTTTATAGCCTCCTAAAGTAATTAAAAAACTTTGAAAGATTTTATTCTTTTAGTAATACAAATGTGTTTAACAGATACTTAATGGACTACCTGTGAGCATTATGCCAGGGTCCATTGAGTGAGGCAGGGTTCTAGCTATAGGGGTCACCTTTAAGAGAAAGTTCAAACATAGTACATAATTATGATACAGTATAACAAGTGCTAGTTCAAAGGGAGCACCAAGGCAGTCCTCCTGGAGTAAGGCTAAAAGTTATTTAGATTAGGGAGTAGGGAAGGTGGAAGGAGGTAGTAGCTTTCCAGACTCTATAAGATAAATGGCAGAGTGGTGAAATGAGGTTGGAGAGGTAAGCAATTTGGACTGGATCATGAGTTGTGGATATCAAATAATAAGTGTGAACATTATCTTTTTTTTTTTTTTAATCTCCAGGATTGAATTCAGGGTGCCCTACAACTGAGCTGTATCTCTGGGCCATTTTATTTTATTTTGAGACAGAGTCTAAATTGCCCAGGCTGGCCTCCATATTCCACCCCTCCTGCCTCAGCCTCCCAAATAGCTGGGATTACAGGCATGTTGTACCGCACCCACTGTAGTCTTTATCTTTTGAGTTATGTTTTTTTTTTTTTTTTTTTAAGTTGAGGAGTGACATTACTTTTAGGAAAGAAACTGCTGACTGTATGGAGTATGGGTTGAAATGGGGCAAGATTGGTGAAAAGGTAACTAAATAGTAGGCTGTTGGAATAGTTTTGGGGAGAATAATGTAGGGTTAAATAAAGTTAGTGATTTTGGGGATGGAGAGGGGAGGCTGGAATCAGGAACCATAATTAGAAAAATACTTCTTAGATTACTTCCTTTTTGAGTGAATGCTTTGTTCATAGCACTAAACTGATGAAAGATATAAAGAGTGCATTAAGGTGCTCATCTTTGGGTCTCATCCATTCTTTGGGACTTGGTGAGTGAGGGAGGACTCAGCAGTGACCCTGAAGTTCTGAGGTAAAGAGTTATAACTGCCAGTGACAGATGAAGATTGACAGGACAGAGAGCCCTTTGGAACAAAGGGGGTGTTAAAGGCTAGATGCAATCATAAAATGTAGTGATGGAGGGCACATTAAAGTTAGGCGATTCACACATTAGCTTGAGGTGATTTGAGGTGTAATTGCTGAAAATTTCTAATGGAGATGACCTGGCTAAAAGTGAGGACAAAGTCTAATATTTTAAAGTAATTCCCATAAAGATGAACTTTGAGAGTTAATCTGGGTAGAAATGTGGGGAACACTCATGGGAAGGCTGTGCCAGGAGGAGGGATGCTAAGGGGAATATAGGAAGTTTGTCAAACTTGGGACCATCTCCTTTATCGGGCCTGACCATTTCTTTACCACTGAACTATATTCCTAGCCCCCCACCCCATTAAAAAAAATTTTTTTTTTTGAAACAGGTCTCGCTAAGTTGCTGAGTCTGGCCTTAAACTTGTGATTCTCCTTTCTTAGCTTCTGAGTTGCTAGGATTACAGGTGTGAGCCATTGTGCCCAGCTCCTTTTCTCACTCTTTTACATTGCATTGCTATAGAAATTTTACAGCACAAGATACAGAGACTGGTCAAAAAATTTCATGTGCTTTTCCCTGTCAATTCCGGTGTGATACATTTTCTAGATGAGTTCTGTGACCTCTTCATTCCTGTGCCTATGCAAGGGGTAGTCAATCATTTTATTACCTTCCCTGGTACAGAAATTGTGGGCTGATACTGAAATCTATTTATACTGTACTTTTGTTTTATTTAGGATACTAAGGAAAAAGATTTTCTGTTACTCTAGAAGGAAGCCTACATATCAGAAGAGCAGTAAGCACGATCCCTAATCCAAAGACTTTGAAAAATGTTCTCATTCTTTGGTGTACATCTCAGCTTGTAATTCAGGAAAGGGTCTTTCCTTGCTTAAGAACTATGGTAATAATTTTTCATCCTCAGAAGTTTTAAAAACAACAATAACGACAACACACACACACACACACAAACCCAAAAAACAAAAACAAACAAAAAAAATCCCACCAAGTTTTGAGAAGCTCCCATAAAAGACACTGAGAATATGATTAGATAAAAGATGAACCATGGAGGCCAATACAGGACAGAATTAGGAACCAAACAGGTTGCTAAAACAAAGTGTTATAGAAAGGTTGATAAAAATGGAGATGAAGACTCCAGTGGTTTGGGCAACTAGGAAGTCATTAGAGGCTTTTAAAATGTCAGAGTCAGTAGTTTGAGGGAGGGAGAAGGTATGTAGGGACAGGTTTTCAAAGTTATTAGGTAAAGATGCAAGGGAAAGCTAATCAAGGCAGTATTGCCTGTACCATGTGTGAGCAAGTCTCAAGATCTTGCTAATATTTGTGTTGTGCTAGGTCAGTGATTCTCAAAGTGTGTGTTCTGGACCCGTATTATCTGAGAATGGATTAGAAATGCAGATTCCTGAGTCTGCCCTGGACTTACTGAATCTGAAACTAGTGGTAGAACCCAGCAAGTCTATGGTGTAACAAACTACTGTGATTTTGTTGCACATTATATTAGTAAGTAAGTGTTACTGCCACATAGTCCCTGAGGCAGCTAACTTATAACAAATGTTTATTTAGTTCACAGTTTTGAAAGTTCCAAGCCCAAACAGTGAAAGGCTTAGTAAAGGCTCACCCTTGATACTTATGGCACATGGTGAATGACAATGGCAGGAGTACTTGGGAGCAAGCACTTAATTACCTTTTGAACCATCATGCAGAGACAGACAGACCCCAGGGTCCACAGAGCCTCCCAGTGTGGCCACCCTATAGACCAAACCTTTAGATATGAACTTTTGGGGGACCCTGAACATTCTAACCGTAGCACATGCTAAACTTTAAAGATCAAAATTCAAGAAATGGTATCAGAAATGGAGAGGGGGAGCAGAGAAGTGGTATTAGCAAAGTATTAGCAAAATAATTTTGCTAAAAATTAAATTTGTCATTTTTCCCCAGCCCTTTAAATTTTTTTTGTTAATTTTTTTTAGTTGTAGTTGGACACAATAACTTTATTTTATTTATTTGTTCTTATGTGGTGCTGAGGATCCAATTCCGTGCCTCACACGTGCTAAGTGAGTACTCTACTGCTGAGGCACCTCAGCCCCTTTTTTGTTAAATTTTGAGACAGGTTCTTGATATGTTGCTCAGACTGGCCTTGAATTTATGCTCCTCCTGCCTCAGATTCCCAAGTTGCTGGAATTACAGGCATGTGCCATCATGCTTTCTCTATTATTGAAACTAGTTTTTTTTTTTTCTTTTTTCTTTTTTGGTACTAGGGACTTAACTTAGGGGTGCTTAACCACTGAGCCACATTCCCAGCACTTTTTGTATTTTCTTTCTTCCTTCCTTTCTATTATTTGATTTCTTCTTAGATATACATGACAGTAGAATGTATTTTGGCCTATCATACATACATGGAGTATAACTTCCCATTCTTGTAGTTGTACATAATATGGCATTACACTGGTTGTGTATCCATATATGTACATAAGAAAGTTATGTCAGATTCATTCCATTGTCTTTCCTTTTCCCATCCCTTCTCCCTTCCCTTCATGCCCCTTTTTCTAATCCAAAGTACTTCTGTTCTTCTCTCCACCTCTCTTATTGTGTGTTAGCAGCTGCATACCAGAGAGAACATTTGGCCTTTGGTTTTTTGGGATTGGTTTATTTCACTTAACATGATAGTCTCCAGTTCCATCCATTTACCAGCTAATGCCATAATTTCATTCTTCTTTATGGCAGAGTAATATTCCATTCCACATTTTCTTTATCCATTCAGTTGTTGAAGGGCACCTAAGTTGGTTTCAGTTTTGTGAATTGAGCTGCTATAAATATTGTTGTAGCTGTGTCACTGTAGCATGCTGATTTTAAGTCCTTTGGGTGTACATCAAGGAGTGGGATAACTAGGTGAAATGGTGGTTCCATTCCAAGTTTTCTGAGAAATCCTGATACTGCTTTCCATAGTGGTTGCATCAATTTGCAGCCCTACCAGCAATGTATGAGAGTACCTTTTCCCCACATCCTCCCCAACATTTATTATTTATATTCTTGATAATTGCCATTCTGGCTAGAGTGAGATGAAATTTCAGTGTAGTTTTAATTTGCATTTCCCTAATTGCTAGAGTTGTTGAACATTTTTTTTCATATATTTGTTGACCAATTGTATGTTTTCTGTGAAGTGGCATTGGCACCACTGATTAGGTTATTTATTTATTTGGTGTTAAGTTTTTTTTGAGTTCTTA
This sequence comes from Marmota monax, assembly GCF_021218885.2. Classification (NCBI taxonomy): domain Eukaryota; kingdom Metazoa; phylum Chordata; class Mammalia; order Rodentia; family Sciuridae; genus Marmota; species Marmota monax. Next base: position 18,535,539 of record NW_026692194.1, on the reverse strand, counting down.
TATAGGAGATTAGTGCTCTATCTGAGGTGTAGATGGCAAAGATTTTCTCCCATTCTGTAGGCTCTCTCTTCACGTTCTTGATTTGTTTCCTTTTCTGTGAAGAGATTTTTTAGTTCGAAACCACACCATTTTTGATTCTTGATTTTACTTCTTGTGCTTTAGGAGTCTTGTTGGAGAATTCAGTTCCTAAGCCGACATGATGGAGAGTTGGGCCTACTTTTTCTTCTAGGAGGTACAAGGGTCTCTGGTCTAATGCCTAGGTCCTTGATCCACTTTGAGTTCAGTTTTGTGCAGAGTGAGAGATAGGGGCTTGATTTCATTTTGCTACATATGGATTTCCAATTTTCCCAGAACCATTTGTTGAAGAGATTATCTTTTCTCCAACGTATGTTTATGGAGCCTTTGTCTAGTATGAGATAATGGTATTTATGTGGGTTTGTCTCTGTGTCTTCTATTCTCTTCCATTGGTCTTCATGTCTGTTTTGGTGCCAATATCATGCTGTTTTTGTTACTGTAGCTCTGTAGTGAAATTTAAGGTCTTGGTATTGTGATGCCTTCTGCTTTACTTTTCTTACTAAGGATTGCTTTGGCTATTTTTCCAAATGAATTTCATGATTGCTTTTTCTATTTCTATGAAGAATAACATTGGAATTTTAATAGGAATTGCATTAAATCTATATAGTGCTTTTGGTAATATGGCTGTTTTGATGATATTAATTCTGCCTATGCATGGGAGATCTTTCCATCTTCTAAGGTCTTCTTCAATTTCTTTCTTTTGTGTTCTGTAGTTTTCATTGTAGAGGTGTATCACGTATTTTGATAAGTTGATTCCCAAATGTTTTATTTTTCTTGAGGCTACTGTGAATGGGAAAAGTTCCTTAATTTCTCTTTGAGTTGACTCATCACTGATGTACAGGATATTTTATTTAGAGACAGAGTCTTGCTAAGTTGCTTAGGGCCTCACTAAGTTGCTGAGGCTGGCTTTGAACTTGCGATTCTCCTGCCTCAGCCTTCCAAGCTGTTGGTATTAGAGGCATGTGCAGCTGCACACAGCCCTCTGGTACTTTATGAATCTTTATTTGAAGCAGTTGAAACCGATAGGAGAGCCAAACATTCATTAATTCTCTAACAGTTTACTTTGCAATTAATGCTTCTTTTAGTTGTGAAGGAGATCCCCATTGGGAACTTTTTAGACTTATCCTCTGAGTACAGAGCTACTTATATTGGGAAAGAGTCAGTTTGGTTCAGTGTGTTTTCTGTTCAGATAATGAGGCTTGGTGGAATCTGATTATCACTCCTTGCTGTGAGAGAAGTAGCCTCAGGAGCTGGGTTGATACTGAAGCTGGTTTGAAGAACAACTTTGTGTTCAGTGCTATCCAATGGAACTGTCCATGAGAATGAAAATGTTCTTTGTGCTGTCTAGCAGATTAACCACTTGCCATGTTTGGTAATTGGCATTCAAAATGAAGTTAGTGTGGATAAGGAACTAAATTTTAGATTTAATTTATTTTAAATAAATGTAAATTGCTACCCTGTTGAACGGGGCTTGTTTAGATCTTAGATCAGTGCATCCCAAATGTAGATATCTGTGTGATTTGCCTGAAGACCTGGCTAAACTGCAGATCCTGTTTTAGTGGTTCTGGGGTTGGGTGTGAGATTCTGTTCCCAAGCAGTGCTGCTGCAGCTATCCAGGGACTACACTTTGAATAGTGAATAGCCAGGTCCTAGAAAGACAAGGGTTGGCCCACTCTTCCTCTTTAGTTCAGTGTCTTACCCATCCAGTCACTGATGGCGGGTAGCTTGACTGCAAGGGTTGAGGGTAGTTGTCCTCATGAGTTTCCCTGCATGAGAGCAGGAGCAGGAGAAAAGGTTCCATTTTGGGCTGGGTTGAAGAGGAGTTTTTTTCCTGCATCAGTGACAAAATAAACCCAGACAGTAGTGTATAGTAAGTAGCCTGCACATGCTTTATCCCTTCCTGGCATGGGAACAAGCAAATAGCCCGAGAGAAAGACCAGTTGGTATTTCCAATACTTCAGTATACTTAAATGCTATACTTGGAAGGAGTTTTAGGGATCATCAAAGCCAGGTAAGGCAATTCATACCTGCAGATAACTTCAATGTTCTGAAGCTTTTTTTTTTTTTTTTGGTATGTGTGTGTGTGTGTGTGTGTGTGTGTGTGAGAGAGAGAGAGAGAGAGAGAGAGAGAGAGAGAGAGAGAGAGAGAGAGAGAGATACTGGGAATTGATTCCAGGGCCTCGCATATGCTAGGCAATCACTCTGTCACTGAGCTGCATCCCCAGCCCTTTTCATTTATATTTTGAGATAAGGTCTTTCTAAGTTGCCCTTGTTGGCCTTGAACTTGTGCTTCTCCTGTCTCAGCCTCCAGAGTAGATGGGATTATAGGCATGTACCACTGTACCTAGCACATTCTGAAGCTTTGAATCAGAGTTTAGGTGAGGCTTAGTGTTACTTGTTGCCCACATAACTTTTTAATGAAGAAAAGCTGTATGTTTAAAGGCTCATTTTATAGGGTTATAAAACATGTTTAAATGTCAAACTGTCCATTGCATGAAAACAGCCATGTAAAAAATGATTTAAACCCAGATGATTAAGGTTTAGATGAACAATGCATGTGGGTGACTCATTGAACTCTCTCCACAAAGCCCTCCAACAGTTTGTGTTTGAAAACTATAAATCCCTCATCTCTGGCCAATTGTCCTATGAGAAATTGTCAGGGTGGTGTGAGAGAGTTCATAGTTGGCTCACCACTACTCTGTGTCCCTAGAGAAATAGCTTTGTGATAGGCCTGGATGATGCTGGACTACTCCAGAACCAAAGTTAAACAGAACAGGTCTGGGCACTAGTTATTAGAGAAGCATTCTCAGGACTTGTGAGGATTCTTGGTGTCCAATAGGACCACGAGGTTCCAATCGTTTGGAGAAGGGTCTTAGGAAATGTTAAAGTGACGATGGTCTCTTATAGTTGTATGATGCGTTACATTTAAATACCTTTATATTCAGTAATTTGATTAATTGACTAAAACTTTGAGTGCTTTCTCTATCCACAGCATTGATCTTTCATTGTAAGCAGGAAATACAAGGAAGTACATTGGAGTCTTTACCACGAAGAACAGTTTATATTAACAGATGGGAGAGGAGTACAGAAATCATACATAAATAACTTTAAGAAATTAAAATTGAACAGTTTAGTGAGAGATGTCTTATTACTAATAAATGCCAAAGAAACTGAGAAGCAAGCTCACTATGTGCTGCAAGGAGCAATTAGGAAAAAAATATGGAGGAAGTAGGATCAGAGGTAAGAAGTGGGCTTCTAGAAGGACAGATGGGATCTGGTTGGCCAAAGTAAAGAAAGGCTGGACTTTCAAAATAAAGATAAAGTTAATCAGATTTTTCAGGACAACAAAATGAGATTTAGAAGGATTAAGAGGGCTACATAGTTGGGATTTGGAGGTACTGTCCTCCACTGAAAGGAACAGAAGAGCTTGATGTGCAACGTCTGGAAATAGCCTGCATTGTCTCTTGGAGTTTTTGTGTCTAATGGAGACTAGAGGGCAGTTGTTTCTCCGTTATAACAACATGTATTGAATTCTCCACACTCATCTCCTACCAGCATTAGAGCTCATCTGGTGATCTTGGAACTGTATCTAAAACAGAAACACTGTGTTTGCCTCCCCTCTGTGGTGAATGCTGGAGAGGAGGAAGATGAAATCTTAAAAAGACCAGACTGATCACAGCACTATCAGCATTTGACATATTGCTCATTCTGTTGTGCAGTCATGTGGTGGCAATGATGCTGAAGTGCAGGGAGCATCAAATGCTACATAGTATAGTTGGAATGGCAGTAGATTCTGCCAAGCAAATCATTGTTATCCTTTCCTACTTACTAAATAATACACAGATATTTTAGATAAACATTTTTTTAAAAAGCAGTATTTTCTGTTGAGCAGTTTCTTTGAAACCATGTTGAGTTTTCAGTTTAGCAACAACATTTCCAAAGGGAAATCCAAATCATGTTTTATTATAATCAGATTAAATATTAAATAATTATTTGAATGTTCGTTTTTACTTTCTAACGAAGTGGTCTGTTCAGTTTGCTTTCATTGTGCATTACCAATGAAAGGCGTGGTTAATTTATGTTTGAAATTGCTGTGATTCTAGTCAGTGTGGTGGTATATTCCTGTAATCTCAGCTATTTGGGAAGCTGAAGCAGGAGGATTGCAAGTTGGAGGCCACCCTTGGCAACTTAGTTATACCTTGTCTAAAAATAAGAAACTGAGGATGTAGCTTAGTAGCAAAGTATCCCTAGGTTCAATCCCCAGCACATGCATGCACACACAAAAGAAAACTCCCCCCCAAAACAAAACAGAAAAACAGACTAAGTAACACATTATTCACAAGTATGTTAATATTACTTAAAAAGTAGAATGTTGCATGATGTAAGTTGGTATTAAACTGGTATTTCTCCCTTTTGAACTTATAGATCAGAGGTTACCAAACTTTTTCAGTAAAGAGCCAAATAATACACTAGTACACCTTTTAGGCTTGGGGCTATACAGTATCTATTATGACTATTAATATCTTTCTGTTGTATACAATACAGAAACTGATGAGTATGGTTATGATCCAGTAAAACTTTAAAGTAGGTAGAAAGCCAGTTTGGCCTGCATACCTTAGTTCACCAACTCCTTTTCTAGAGAACCCATTTTGTCCCATAGTTTCAGATGTAATATTTGCCAAACGTTCTACTTATAGGATGACTTATATACTTTAAAGATCCCATATTGTCCCTATGTCCTATTTAAAAGACACTCTGTTTTATTCTTCATGATAACAAAGGATATATAAGTTCTAGATTATGATTTTCAGTCTATTTTAATGGACCTATGTCAATTTCATTGAAATATTAGCAGAATTAAAAACTTGGGATTTAATAATGGGTTGTAATGTTCATACTCTTTTTTTAAAGAGCAGGAAGTACTAGTATTGCTAATTATTATTATTATTAGGTACTGGGGATTGAATCCAGGGGCACACAAGCAACTGAGCCACATCCCCAGCCCTGTTTTTTATTTTATTAGAGATAGGGTGTTACTGAGGCTGGCTTTGAACTTGCACTTCTCCTGTCTCAGCCTCCCGAGCCACTGGGATTATAGGCGTGCGCCACTGAGCCCGGACCTAATTATCTTTTCATATTTGATTTTCCCTTTTAAATTACAAATTTTTCAAAAACGGGGACCATATCTTTTATTTCTTTCTATCTCTCATATCATTTAGTACAATGCCTTCCTTGGGCAAAGTATAAAAAATGCACCTGTTGTCCCTTTGGGTCCATTCTAATTATGAGACTTCAGTTTCCATTTGTGGAATACTTTATCGTTTCAAAATTGCTTTGTATAGGTCCCTTATCTGGTTCTCACAACAGCCTCAGAAAAAGGAAGATAGGGTATATATATTCATCCCTTTTGTAGACCATGTGGCTGATGTTCCAAAGGTGAAGTGAGTTTCTCAAGTTTATGTTGTCTAATAAATGGCACATGGCTTTCTGTTGTAGCAATTTAGTGTGATGTTTAACTTTCTAAAAGTAAGTTCATCTTTTTATTCTTTTAGTCATAGAATTGTACATTTTCTATAGAGTTTAAATATTTAGTTTATGGTTTAGCAGTCAAATATTTCTTTTTTTTTGACACAGAAGAATCATTTTTCCATAGTTTAAAGGAAACAGATCTGAGTTATGCACAATTAGAAATAGTTTTTTTTTCCCTAAATCTCATAAATAAAATTGTCCTATTACTTCATTTTCAGAGAATAGACTGGCCATTCATGTTTTCTGCACTGGGCCCTTGGAATATGAGTCTGTATTTATTCTTATACATGCTGTGTTCTCTTTGCTGTGAATATATTACTCTTACTAGAAAAGGGGATTTTACCTTCTAGAACTCTGCCAGTGATGGTTATACAGATGAATACATAAGTCAAAAATCAAACACCATATTTTTTTTATTCACATACTTTATTTTATTTTATATTTAGAGTCAGGGTCTTGCTAAGTTGTTTAGGGCATCACTGAGTTACTGAGACTTGCTTTGAACTTGCACCTCCTGCCTCAGCCTCCCAAGCTGCTGGGATTACAGGCATGTACCACTGCGCCTTGCTTGTGTGCTTTATTTTAAATAAAGTTATGCCTGAATTTTTAGTAGTTAGCAATGGAGAAAAAAAAAAGCTCAAGTTCTCCCTCCTCTTCTCAAGCTTCCCCTTCACCAGCCTGCTGCTTTTTTTTTTTCCTTCAATATAACTTTGTAAAATAGCAGTCACCGTTGTCTAGTTGGCATTGCAACAGTGGAGTCAAACTGCTAGGGTCTGAATCTCAGCATTGCTACCACTTCTTCGTGCCTCGTCTTCCTCATTTCTAAACTGGAGGTAATTAGAATACTTACTTCCTAGGATTGTGAGGATTAGGATTAGATGAGGTAATGTGTAGAAAGCACTTCGGATGGTGCCTGGTCTGTAACGAGTGTTAAAATGCAAGGGGATATTATTATTTTAAAAACTGAACCTGTTCTTAGTTTCTGTGCACTGCCTTGACTGATGCCCGGTAACAGGTCTACCATTCTAAGGCCATTGTCTGTGATGACATTTGCAAGTCTAATATGAGGTGGTGTCCTGCTGGGTATGTTAGTGTCCCACAATTTGATTTTTTAAAAATATTTTTTATTTTTTAGTTTTTTAGATGGACACAATATCTTTATTTTATTTTTACGTGGTGCTGAGAATCGAACCCAGTGCCTCACGCATGCTAGGCAAGCACGCTACCACTTGAGCCACTTTCTTAGTCCATAATATGTCCAACTATATGTATTTTACTAATTATGTGCCAGAATTTCAAGGAAAATGGCATATTTAGTACCCTATTATTTATTATATTTTTTCTTTGTTTTCATTCTTCTTTTTATTTTTTGTATTTTTAATTTAAGGACCTGACTTAGTTTTACATAAGGAATGTTGGGCTAAAAATGGGAGACATGGATTTTAGTCACAGTTTTGTCATCAATTAGTTTTATGTCTTTGTGGAACTCAGCTTGTGTGTCCTTATTTATAAAATGGCAAATTATGATACCTGCTACGTTCTTTGGGGGCACATGCGTGCACAATTTGTGTGTGTGTGTGTATGTATGTATGTATACACAAGAAGATACTTATTCAGTGTAATGATTCCTATAAAGTAATTACAAGTGATCTCTAATTGCTTTATTAAAAATAATTATTGCTTTCTCTATTTTTAGCTTCGGGCTCAGAATCAGGTCCTAAAAAAAGGTGTTGTGGATGAACAAGCAAATTCTGCTGCTTTAAAGGTATCTAACAGGTCATTTATGTTGTGAATGTTAAGCGTTTGGTGATACTCAAAGCAGGGGATTCAGCTGGTTTTCAGGGTTAAAGTCCCAACTCTGACACTGATTCACTAAGGATAGGGGATAATAATATTCTTTTTTGTGTTTAACACTCCTACTTGCTTAGGAATTACTATTATATGAATATTATATTTTGATTTTCTTAGCTAAAAATTACTTTAAAAGTGTTATTTGACTTTAATACATTTCTTCTGTACCTTGCCTTTATTTAGCTAAAATCCATCTGGATTAATGGGGCTTCTCATCTGTGGTCATCTCCAGACAGCACTTGGAGGGGGCTATGTTGTATTCATATTTGTATCCTTGGCACTCAGCAGATGGTAGGGCCCTAATAAATGGATTTGAATGTATAAATCATTTAGTCTATTAATCTTGCCTTTAGTTGAGCTAGTTGATATTAATTACCTTTGTTAATCTGAACACTGAGTGATAAATTTTATCATCAGCACCTTTGTTGACCTTAGTGGAGAAATATGATAGGAAATGAAGGAATTTGTTTCTACCTCATTTTGGTAGGCATGTAATAAATAATGCTTAGTGATATTTTTAAGTGATGGATAATTTAATACTAGGATGTAGATTCCTTCTTGGACAACCTAACAGTCTAATCTAGCAGACTAGCAAATTATCAACTATGTTGTAATTACAATGACCATTGTAATGAATAATAAAACAAAAAGTAATTTCTTTACATTATTATAATAAGTTACCACCAGTTGACTAATGTTCCAGCTCTACTAACCAGTCATTAATTTTGGAAGACCCTAACCCAACCTCTCTCTAAACTTCAGTTTCTGCAAGGGGGATGATAATGTTATCAGCCTCTACAGAGTTGTAAACCGTGAATAAAATAATAAATATACTTAGCACTGATATGTGAATGCTCCATAGGTGGAAACAGTGGTCACCATCGCCACTGCCACCACTGTTGACACTATCGCTACAATCATAGTTAATCAAACAACCAGCAATAGGAGGCTGTCAAACATGAAAGCAGACTACAACAAATAGGAAATACTTTCCCCAGTAATAGGCTTTAAATGAATTGCTGGGTATGGTAAATATTCATGGACTTGACTTTGTGTGTGTGTGAGATATACTGTCAGATTGGGGCACTCTACCTGAGCCACATCCCCAACCCTTTCTTATTTTTTATTTTGAGATTGGGTCTCACTAAGTTGGTGAAATTGGCCTTGAATTTGGAATCCTCCTGCCTCAGCTTCCCAAGTAGCTGAGATTACAGACCTGCCCCACTACACCTGACTATTCTGTTTTTTCAAAATAGAGCCAAACTAAATATTTCTCTCTAGCTTTCCATAGTTCCATATTTTGACTGATTTAAATTCAAGCAGAGAGGATTTATAGAAAAAAAGAAATACAAATACATTTTTTCCCATCCTTGTTCACTGAAGGTATCAATAGTGAGTTTGAGTTCTCTTAAAACAAATTCAGGTTTATAAATTTGTGTCCTCAGGCTTTGTGTTTGTTCACTGTCATAGATTTAATAAAATATAGTTGTAGGTATTTTACTTTTAAGTTTTCAATACTGTTATTTCAGTATACTTGCTTTTTTAATTTTATTTTTTAATTTACTTGGTTTGGCCAAAAGATGATTTTTTCCTAAAACACAGCTAAAAACATAAGAACTGAAATGACAAACATGCAACTCGAATTTTCTAAAGCAAGAGATTTTGATTATATTTTCCTAGAACAAAGATTTTTTTCCCCCTATTATCTTTAAACCTCAAGGCTAAAGGGTGAGGTACATTTTGTTTTCACTTTGATATAGGAACAACTGAAAATGAAGGATCAGTCATTGAGGAAACTACAACAGGAAATGGATAGTTTGACATTTCGAAATCTGCAGCTTGCCAAGAGGGTAGAACTACTTCAAGATGAACTATCCCTAAGTGAGCCTCGAGGCAAGAAGAACAAGGTAGGTTCTTTAAAGGCAAGTTAGTGTGGCTCATCATGAGGCGCAGACACTGGTTTCAGCAGAAAACCCCATCTCCAAGTTCTCTAACATTTTATTATTATATGTTGATATTGGGTCAAGAAAGCAGACGTTTGCTATTAATATCTACTAAATATGCAAAAGTCAGTTTTAAGAGATGTATTAGCACCAAACTTGTATATAGTTGAGTTAGTGGCTGAGAAAAGTCAGTGGAATATTTCACATTGGTCACAATTGTTGATCTCTTTTAGTTACATGAAGTTGCCATTAACCCAAAGTAGGGCAGACAAAATGAGAACTATTGATAAACTTTAACTATTCATATGAAAGTGACAATTGAAACACAGGTTTCAACTTAGGTCTGTAAGTTTAAAATAGATGTATTTTCATAGTGTTTATTCTTATGAGGCCAATTTAGTATTCTTGTCTTGAGATTTAAAAATAAATGTTTTCCCTTAGGTTTTTTTTTTTTTGGTCAGTTAAAATTGCTACTGCACTAGGATAGATGTTTGGTATTTTTGAACCTCCTATGATTAAGAAGTTGCTTTTGAGGGGGGTAGTAGGGGCTAGTGATAGAGTCTTGTAAGGTAGAGAGCCATACTCCAGAATGTATAGGTAGAAGCGGTTATAATAGAGTGGGTAAAAGTGTACAGTGACTCCGAAGAAGCAGTGTGTGTCTCATTGTGAGTGTTAAATGGGATCATGTGAAAGTGCCTAGGACTCTATTTGCCACATAATATGTGAATACCTTTTTCATATGTATTTCCCTACATGGGAGGATTCTCTGGAGTGCTAGTGTTCAAGTTAAGGGGGAAACAGGGGATAATAGACATGTATTAGAGTCACTTGGGAAGTTGTCAAAATACACATGCCCTGGAAATTTTGAAAGACCCCTGGGAAGGAAATAGCCATCTAGACTTCAAACAGGTGCACCAGGTTATTAATATCCCCTCCCCTGCTAGACTACAACTGTTTAGCAGAGGTGTGGGTATAACACTTGTGAATTATTTTTAATTAAAGCTATCCAAATTTGGAAGTACTTGAGGCCCGCAAACATGTCAGTCAGCACTGTTCTTTTTGCATCTCTTGTGTTCAGACGTGATTAATATTTCATGTTACTATTGTTGTTTATACATAGCTGCTCTGTTTTCAGAGGGCTTTTAAAACTAATTTATGGGGCTGAGGTTGTGGCTGAGTGGTAGAGCTCTTGCCTAGCATGAGCCAGACACTGGGTTTGATCCTCAGCCACATAAAAATAAATAAATAAAATAAAGGTATAAAAAATAAAATAAAACTAATTTATATTGAATCAGTAGGTAACTTTATTTTAAGTGAAGAACGAGGATACAGAAAAGGGAGAAAAGGGTGGTGTCTGATGTTTGAACACAATTGCATTGTTAGATTGTTCCTTGAATAGTCTGAGTTCTGTGAATCATCTGAAAACAAATGTTCATTATTAGATCTTTTAAATAGTACTATTATTCTCAGTAGAAAAAGTGAATATTAGTTAAAAAGCAAAGTGAAGGGATTTTTAAATAATCTTTGAGCTTTTTTCTTATGTTTATTTATAATAGCTTTATTTTACATGACTTTTTTTAAATTTAGAAATTTATGTAATTTCTTATATAGCTTATCTTTGTGAAATACTGCTACATTATTTATTACAATTTCTTAAGGGAGTTTAATAACTCAGACTCGTAGAATTGCTAAAATTCTCGTTTCTGAAACTGAAAGATTAAATTGAAATGGTTTTTATTAGCATACTTATTATTACTAGCTTTCTGGGTCTGCTCGTCTTCCAACAGAGTTACCCCTGAATTTATCTGCAAAGAATAGTGAACCTTACTTGCTATTTTCTGTCATTCTGTCTTTCAAGTTTTCCTGCTTTTTGGAGTGTTTACACTTCCAGTTTGTATCACGTAGGAAAAGTTAAATGATGGACTGTATACCTTTTGCAGGGTTGTTTGAGAATGGTGAACACATAGAAGAGACAAGCTACTAAGGTGATAGAGAATCTGTGTACCTTAGGATGTTTCTCTAAAGGATGAAAGTTATGTGGACATAACTTATTCTTTCCATCAGAAAAGTGGAGAGTCTTCTTCTCAGTTGAGCCAAGAGCAGAAGAGTGTCTTTGATGAAGATCTGCAAAAGAAGATAGAAGAAAATGAACGGTTGCATATACAAGTGAGAAAGATCTTTCTCTTTTTCTCTATCAATTAAAAAATGGGTTACACAATCTGGAAGGTGGAAAAACCAAAGCAAATACACTGCTTTGTGTCCAGATGGATTTTTAATGTCTCTTGAGGTCTTTAAATTTATTTTCATTTCTCAAATCTTACATATGTCTTGATTTGGATATCTGCTTTGAAGTATATGCTTTTATTCAAAGTACAGCAGAATAGCTTTATAATTTAACAATACAGAACTATACTGGGCACTATTCATTTTGCACAGGAAAATGATTGGATGGGTCATTTAATGAGGTTATCAGGAAGTAGGGTTTGCTTTCTAATTTATTAATGCTTAGTTGGTTTTTATCAGTACCTCTGTTAGACTATAATGCCTTTGAGGGTGTAGACTAGGTATGCTTTGTATGCCCAGCTCCAAGGTAGAACCTTACTCATGGCAGGTACTTGCGTATTTATATGGTGTTGAAAAGACACTGTCAGGCATTGTGTATTACTCCCTGGCTATTGGCATGCCTCAAACCATTGAACATATTGTAAGAATCGTAATGCAGTATATCCAACTGCATTAATATTTCATGTTACTATTGTTGTTTATACATAGCTGCTCTGTTTTCAGAGGGCTTTTAAAACTAATTTGTGGGGCTGAGGTTGTGGCTGAGTGGTAGAGCTAATTTTTTTTCTTTTTTGGTCAAATGATGGAAAATAAATATGCACAAATTCTTATCTTTGAAAATCTTAAAAAAATGCGCTTTTGACTTCAGTATATTTTGTGTTTTACGTATTCGTAATTCTTAATCAGTATTAAATTCTTATTAAGGGAAAGAGCTCTGCCTTTTTTTAGGAATAGCACTTAAATTTTTGATTATTTCAGTGTGGAAGTAAGTAGAGTTGAAGTTACACTCTAATCAGTTGAATTCTCTGTGTGCCAAAAATTGTTTCAATAGAAATTCATGAGACCGAGAGGAAAGAAGTTTGGGCTTTGGGTAGGTTCCTTGTATTTAAATCTCATTTCTACTATATTTTGAACTGTGAGACATTAGACAAGTTATATAACCCTTTCAAATTTCAATTTCCATATTTGTACAGGAGGGATAACAAAAAATACTACTTCTGATTCTCTCTTGGATTAAATGAGATAATGCCTATTTGATCTAGCACAGTGAGCATATGGGGCCATATGGAAGTTGCTCAGTGAATAGTCACTGCTGTTGTTTTTTTTTCTCATTTATGCATATTAGACTGTGAAAAGTCAAAAAACGTTTTTTTCTTTTTCAGTTTTTCGAAGCTGATGAACAGCACAAGCATGTGGAAGCAGAGCTGCGGAGTCGGCTGTCTGCTTTGGAGACAGAAGCTGCCCAGCACCAAGCTGTGGTAGATGGCCTGACACGCAAGTACATGGAAACCATCGAGAAACTGCAGAATGACAAAGCTAAACTAGAAGTAAGGTTCATTATTCTTAGAATGTTTTAAAAGTGGGTTAAGGCTTTTATAAATTGTTGGTGTGCTTTATAGAGAATAGAATTAGTCATTCCAGGCGACCCTGTAGCCTGAGTGGCCCCCATGTGTGCTCCCATCTGTAACCTAATATGTCAACTTTTCTTTTTCTTCTAAAATTCAGGTAAAATCTCAGACTCTAGAAAAAGAGGCCAAGGAATGTCGACTTCGAACAGAAGAATGGTATGTGGAAACATGAATTCCAAGCAACTCGTCTGTCTTATCTGTCTCACATTTGAGATGAGGAGATGGGAGCAGGATCCTTTATCATTCTCTGGGGACTTAGCATTCTTGAGAGAGGGGCTTGTGCCTTAGTCCTCAGCCTACAGATATGTTGGGCCATGGCAGGTACCCTTTTGGGGCTCCCATATTGAGGACTGGATACTTTCTATTTCAGCCTGCCCTAAAGAGAGGATTCATGCAGGAATGCTGACTGATAAACACTTTGCCAACCATTTTATGCTACATTTTGAATAAAGTAAAGGTCTATTCCCTAAAGATCTAAAAAGAGCATACTACAGGGATACTGCTACATCGATGTTCATAGCAGCACAATTCACAATAGCTAGACTGTGAAACCAACCTAGATGCCCTTCAATAGATGAATGGATAAAAAAAATGTGGCATTTATACACAATGGAGTATTACTCTGCATTAAAAAATGACAAAATCATGGAATTTGCAGGGAAATGGATGGCATTAGAGCAGATTATGCTAAGTGAAGCTAGCCAATCCCTAAAAAACATATGCCAAATGTCTTCTTTGATATAAGGAGAGTAACTAAGAACAGAGTAGGGAGGAAGAGCATGAGAAGAAGATTAACATTAAACAGGGACGAGAGGTGGGAGGGAAAAGGAGAGAGAAGGGTAACTGTATGGAAATGGAAGGAGACCCTCATTGTTATACAAAATTACATACAAGAGGAAGTGAGGGGAAAGGGGAAAAAAAAAAACAAGGGGGAGAAATGAATTACAGTAGATGGGGTAGAGAGAGAAGATGGGAGGGGAGGGGAGGGGAGGGGGGATAGTAGAGGATAGGAAAGGCAGCAGAATACAACATACACTAGTATGGCAATATGTAAAACAGTGGATGTGTAACCGATGTGATTCTGCAATCTGTATACGGGGTAAAAATGGGAGTTCATAACCCACTTGAATCAAATGTGTGAAGTATGATATATCAAGAACTGTGTAATGTTTTGAACAACCAATAATAAAAAAAAGTAAAGATTATATGATATAATTTAGGGATATCTACATCAAAATTATTACTTAGCAGTGCATGCTGAAGTCATACTCCAGCATTTATTTGGTATGTAACATAATATCTTAAGTTTTAATAGGACCCCTCAAATGAATTTCTTGCTTCTTTTCAGTTGCTTTGGTAGAATTACATGAATTGGTAGAATTACATGAATGGTTTAGATGTGTACCTCTGCTCATGATTGAATCAAAACAAATCATCAGATTTTACGCTCAAGAGAAGAAATCTGATATAATACTTTTAATAAAAACTTTGGAGTAATACTGAACAAACATTTATGTGGTATGAAGAGAAAACTTATGCTTTCGAAGTGGCTCTAAGATTACTCTGAGCTGGGAAGAATTAAGTTTTGTAAGATACTGGGACTATGATGAATTCTTCCAGACTCTCACACCATTCTGCAGAAGTCTCAGGGGATTTGGAATTCAGGCATAGTGTTTCTCTTATCTTTATCTTTTAACAACTCTCTGCTCAGAGTGTCCCAGATGTCAGGCACAGTTCTCTGAGAGCATGAAACCAGCTGTTGAGGTAATAAGCAAATGATGTTTCACTGTCTGACAGGAGATAATGTGGTTTTATGTTTTTTCTTTCAGTCAGTTACAGTTAAAGAGTCTTCATGAAGATTTGTCAGGTAGATTGGAGGAATCCTTATCAATCATCAATGAAAAAGTACCTTTTAATGATACAAGTAGGTATTGTGAACAGTTTTCTGTTATTTGCAACTTTGAACCTCTTTGTGGTAGCCAACTAATTAAAACAATTCTAATAACTTTGGCAACAAATTTAATTGGCTGAACAAAGGGTTGCTTTCTTTTTGTTCTTTTCCTTAGCTTAGGCTCTCATATTATATAGGGGGATTTTAAATGACATACAATCACTCCAGAGTCAGTCTTCTTGGAAAAAACCCAAATCTACATCTTTGTATTGTACATATTTATCATATCTCATGGTAAAAATGAACCTGCACATAAAGTAGTCAAATATTTGTGTGAGCAAAGTTGTTGTTTATGGTGGGGAGATACTGGTAGTGGGAGGTAGATCTTTTCAGCCTGGTATTGGCCTTCAGTCTGTCCCCAGTGACAGTCAGGAAGCTGCCTTGGTTAAGCCCGGCTTTCTCTTTATTCTGGGCATGGTCTGGTAACTTACACATCCAAGAGCAACAAAAAAGAACTTAAAAAAAAATACAAAAATGGTACAACAAGTGGGTGTGGTGGGTCATACCTGTACTCCCAGCACCTTGGGAGGCTGAGGTGGAAAGATCAAAAGTTTGAGTCATGCTTGGGCAATTTAGTGAGACCATGTTATATAACCCTTTCAAATTTCAATTTCCATATTTGTACAGGAGGGATAACAAAAAATACTACTCAAAAATAAAAAGGGCTGGGCTTACTTCATGCCTGTAATCTCAGCAACTTGGGAGGTTGAGGCAGGAGGATTACAAGTGTGAGGCCAGCATCAGTAATTTAATGAGGCCATAAGTAAATTAGTGAGACCTTATCTCAAATTTAAAAAATAAAAAGGGCTGGGGATGTAACTGTGTAGTAAAGTGCTCCTGGTTCAGTCTCCAACACTAAAACAAAACAAAAATAAAAGTAAAAATGGCTTGGGATATAGCTCAGTGGTGTATCACTTGATTACTTGCCTTGCATGTGTAAGGCCCTGGGTTCAATTGCCATTACTGCAAAAAACAGATGAAAAACTAGATAATACCTTACATTTGTAATAGGTGCCAAGTTAGTAACTTTTGTGTAAGAATTAAGTCAAGATCTTGAAAGTGAAGAAAATATTTGTTTGGATTTTGAAACTTATATTTAAATTAATGCACATTTTCTTTTTCTGTGATCACATGATTGAAATTAATTTTTTTTACTTCTCCTAAATTTTTCTTAGGGAAGACCAGAGTGAGTGAGTGAGAGACAGAGAGAGAGAGAGAGAGAGAGAGAGAATGTGTGTGGGAGGGTGGGGGAGAGAAAAGAGAAGAAATCACAGGAAAATAGTAGTAGTAGTTTGGTCCAACACTAATATAAGCATTTGTCATTATTGTATCAAAAACCTAAATTCCCCCTTTGAAAACAACATCTGTTTCTGGCTTCTGTATTAATGTAAATAACGTTAGCATACTGCTGGGTGAGGTGGCGCATGCCTGTAATCCCAGCAACTCAGGAGGCTGAGACAGGAGGATCTCAAGTTCAAAGTTAGCCTCAGCAAAAGGTGAGACACTAAGTAACTCAGTGAGTCCCTGTCTCTAATAAAATATAAAAATAGGGCTGGGGATGTGGCTCAGTGGTTGAGTGTCCCTGAGTTTAATCCCTGGTACCCCGCCCCTCCAAAAAAAGAAAAATAAAAAAAATTAGCATACTTTGCTTCCTTGAATTTGAAATCTTTGTATTAAATTTTTCATTTGAAGCCTTGTGTTGGTTAGTCATCAGGTGCTAATAACTTCTTCCTGAATCTCTTCATCCTTTCTTTTCCAATACTAGTTGTCACTTGGTTTTAGGTCCTTATGTCACATATGGATTAGCTACTTTTAGTTCCCAAAATATTTAGAGATCATTTGCTGAGTGCCTAGATGGGTAGGTAGCATAGGAGATGCAAACATTTGTAAGACAGAAATCTGTACCCTCAAGGAATTTATGGTCTATAGGGCAAAGATAGATATAGAAGTGTCTGTATAGAAAATACAAGCTAGACTGTGCCATAAAGAACCACTTGGAGTTTTAGAGGAAAGTGACATTATTCTGTGGGTGTTTGAGAAAGCCTTCCCAGAGTAAGTATGCTTGAGTCAGGCTTGTGTGTGTGTAAGCAGATTATTGGACAGAGAAGAGGGAGAACAAGCAAGAGAATTTGTGCAGAGTATGATATGTGGGCCTAGAGTTCCAACATGACCCCAGGAACAGTAATTAAGTGTAATGGGGGTTAGGAGTGGGATGCAGAGGGCAGTTACAGTTAGTTCTGAAAGGGAGAGTGGGAGTGGACCCTAGAATTTTGGGCTATGGACTTAGGATTTTGTTTATAAGGCCGTTGTTTGTTGGAGAGATTTTTGAGCCAGGCACTGTCCTGATGAGATTCGTGTACTCCACAAGGCTAATCCAGTGATAGAGTGTAGATTGCCTTGGAGTGGGAAAAAGGGAGGTTGAGGCTTTTGTGATGATAGTTCTGGTGTGCCATCATGGAGGCTTGGTCCTAGGCTGTCAGGCTCAACAAAAGTTTGTGTGAATGGGGGACAGGGTGAGGGCAGAGGCTAAGTATGGTACAGGTGCAAGAGAAGTCACTGTGGAGGAATTTTGTGGAAGGAATTAGAATAGCTTGGTTCTTTCAGGGAGGTTAGGAAGAAAGAGGCGGTGAAGGGGAAAGATTGTGGTTCATTTGACAGAAATAAAAGGTAAATATGAGCTGGGTGTGGTGGCACACACCTGTAATCCCAGCAATTTGGGAACTGAGAAAGGAGGATTACAAGTTCAAAGCCAGCTTCAGCAAATTAGTGAGGCACTAAGCAACTTAGTGAGACCCTGTCTCAAAATAAAAATGAAAAGGGCTGAGAATGTAGCTTGGTGGTAAAGTACCCCTGGGTTAAATCTCCAGTACCAATAAATAAGTAAATAAATAAATAAAATTTAAAAATTTAATGAAGGTAGATGTGTTAGCTTTCTATTTATCTGACAAAATGCCTGAGAAACTTAAATGTAGGAAAGGTTTATTTTGGCTCTAGTTTCAGACCATGGTCAGTTACCTGTGTTGATTTCTCCAGCTCAGTGATGGGGGTGGAAGTGTTGGGGTGGGGAGGGGAGAGACTGTGGTGGAGAGAAGCTAGAGAAATGGAATGAAATAGAATCTGGAGAAGAAAGTGTTTCATCCAGTGGTGTTGGTCAATTCTGCATATTAATGTGGAAAGGTCATAAGAGTAATGGTGGTGGAGGCAGCTGGTTTTAGTGATTTGATTTTGTGACTTTGAGAGGACTAGAAATCTTTGAGGTAGTGCTTCCATGTAGGTGAATGGGTGATGAGGAAATAGGCAATTCTGTTTTTTGAGCCATGGGAATGAAGAAAATGGAAATGGAAATAGATGAGAGCCTAACAGACTAGCAAAGTAAAAGAAAAGTTTGTGTGCATGGAGGTCGGGTGAAGGGCAGTATGTTAAGTATGGTATAGGTGAAAGAGAAATCACTGTGGAGGTAAGTGAGCTGCAACAATTTTTTTTTTTTTTTTTTTTTTTTTGTAATGAGGTGACACTAAGGAGGGAGGGACGGACTGATGTATCTTGTCCCTGAGCAGGTCAGGAGCAGCTGTTGCTAAGGGCCCAAGAGGAGGATTAGCTGAGGAAAGGATATGTGAGCCACAGACTCTGAGATGGAAGCTGGGCAGGGTAAGATCCCTTTCATTTTGGCTCTGGTGCTCTTAGCATGGCAAGGGGGAGGCCATCCCATCCATGAAGCAGGAGTGGAGGTGAGGAATGGTATCCAGGGCTTAAACTGGAAAAGGTTGGAGTGGCTATCATGGGAAGTATCATAGGAACACAGCAAAGAAATCCTGGATCACAGAGTGGAGTTGATGTTCCCCTGCAGTTAGGCAAAATATATTATAGCAGACCCAGCTCTGGTTTTGTGTTAGCAAAAGCATTTTGTGTTAGCGAAAGACAAGGCCTGGGGTCAGGGGAGCAGCAGGACTCCATCAGAGTTGATAGGAGAAGTATTGATGGACAAAGAGGAAGCTGGGAATGCATAGCAGTGGGGGCATTAGAGAGCGTTGGGTGAGAAAGGTGCAGGAACTTTCAGAATCCGACTTTGGCCTGGGGCATTCTGACTGAGGACATGGCAGAGGATAGCAGTATGATTGGATGAAGTGGTGAGTAGAGATGACATCATTAAAATGAGGAGCGTAGGAAGTGTGAGGCCAGGTGTTAGGAAGCCATCACGGGTTGATGACAGATTGGAGCATGGAGAGCGGGACCATGAGGAAGACAGTGAAACCATCCCAAGAAAGTGAGGATTGCCTCCTTGGAATCAGGAGTAGCAGATGGTGACAGATTTCTGAACACTGTAGTGTTTAAAAATTGGTATTTTTTGGAGGATTAATGTGGCTGCTGTGTGCAGGGTTATCATAGAAGTCAGAGTGATGATAGCAAGAACATCATGAGCCTTTCTAAATAATCTTGATAGGCCCCAAAAAAGTATTTAAAATTATTTCTTAGAAGTGGAGACACAGAAATTGTTCTCCTATCCTGAAGTTTAAAAAAAAAGGTATAAGTATCATTTTATCTGAGAAATTACTGACTCCATATAAATTTTGTTATTCCCATACTGTGATTATGTTGCTGATCATTTTAAATTCTCATGTGTTAGGCTGGGGATGTGGCTCAAGTGGTAGTGTGCTTGACTAGCGTGTGTGAGGCACTGGGTTCAATTCTCAGCACCGCATAAAAATAAAATAAAGATATTGTCTCCACCTAAAACTAAAAAATAAATATTTAAAAAAAAATTCTCATGTGAAGCTGATTTTGCTGCAGAGCATTTGTTAGTTTGTAGTTAAGCTGTTTTTCTGTAAATTTAAAACGAGAGACCTAATGCGCTTCATTTTTGTTTTGTAGAGTATAGTCAGTATAACGCGCTCAATGTTCCACTCCACAATAGGAGGCATCAGGTAAAAGACAAAGTTCTGTTTTTATTTCAGTCATATGTATGTTAAACTTTCCAGAAACAAGAATCAGTTCTTTGGCTTCTATTTAGTGTGCTAAACCATTGCTTTACTTTCTCATAGATTGCTTTAAATTGTGTAATTTGCTTTTTATTGAATTAATGAGTAATACAAATTTTTGATGTCTCTCTTATCTGGTAACATTAGAACTGAATAATGGGATACCTTAATTTTTGAACCATGCTTTTCTTAATGTTGTTGGACCTTGCACTTAAATAGCCAAGGTTAAATGGTCAGGGGTGTGTTTGCCAAAGACTGGTATCTTTCTAATTTACTTAGATAGGAATATTAAAATTCAAATAGGATCAAATTAATAAGGAACCATCACAGTAGAATTCAAGGGTTTTCTCCAGAATAGGCTTAATAAAGTTGTTTTAGAATAATAATTGTTAGGTGACCTCAACTGAGTGCACTTTTCATTTTAAAGCTGAAGATGCGAGATATTGCTGGGCAGGCCCTGGCTTTTGTTCAAGATCTTGTGACAGCTCTTCTGAACTTTCACACCTATACAGAACAGAGGATTCAGATTTTTCCTGTTGATTCTGCCATAGACACTATATCACCATTGAATCAAAAGGTAAATTTAATTTAGAATGCTTTTTGTTGCCCTGAACATATTGAGAGAACAAATAGGGAGCTGTGTATTTTCAGACCACTTTCTGTGCATGAGCCAAGTACTGAGGAGGATGTGGAAAAAACCACAAGTCATTGTCTTTACTCTCAAGGCAATATATGGCAGAAATGGAGATTCTTAAGAATTGAAATACTAGGGGAGTTTTTGAAAGACCTCAGTGTGCGTGAATGAGGGATGTGGCCAATAAGGCATCTGATATCCTTAGCAAGGGAGATTGCCATGGGTAGTATCCTCTGGGAAAGATTCTTTAGGAATTTGAATGGACCTTAGAGAATGAACTGGATTCAAATAGGATAGAGAAGAGGGATGGATTTTTTTTTTCCCCCAGAAAGGGGAACTGCAGGAGCAAAATCAGGAAATAGGAAGGAGGAAGCGGAAATGAGGAGAAATGAACAAGTAGTCTTGGCCAGTGTTCATAGAGGGGAGGAACAGGAGGTAAGATCGAAAAGAGAAAAAGTAGAGAGGGCCTGGGGGGTCCCTGAGGGTAGACTAAGGCATAGACCTTCACTTTATTTATAGAATTGAAGCCTTGGCAACTTTTTGACTAGGGGTGACATATGAGAAATCCCATTCTATTTTTGGAAAGATTAATTTGCTTGCATTTTTCTCTCTTCCTATTTGTGGTCCCTGTGTAACCTTCATCTTTGGTCATGTTTAAACACAAAAAACAAAAACAAAAAATCAAACTTGTGTGGTACATAGGTTTTTTTTCTTCCTCTTGGGATGAGGAACGGGAGTGAAACTGCTTATCCAGTTCAAACTGGAAGGCATTTTCAGGGTTTGTGAGGGTTTTTTTTTTGTTTGTTTTTTTTTAATATTTTTTAATTGTTGACAGAACTTTATTTTATTCATTTATTTGTATGTGATGCTGAGAATCAAACCCAGTGCTTCACACATGTGAGGCAACTGCTCTACTACTGAACCACAACCCTAGTCCAGGGTTTGTGAGTTTTTAACATGGAATAGGAAGAGGTTTGAATGTTGCTTCAGTCCATATATGCTTTTTTTTTTTCTTGCTTGATTTTGCTCCTTTCTTTCCTTTTTTCTCCCTAGCTAATTCCAAAATAGAATTTAGGCTTGCAAAATTTCATTTAACTGAAAAGGTAAAATAAATGTGAATGAGTGTATTTCTTATGTATTACTCTATAACAAATTGCCCCCAAATTTAGTAGTTTCAAACAACAAATACTTATTGTCTCACACTGTTGCTGTGGGTCAGAAATTTGGGAGCTAATTAGTTGGAAGGTCTCTGGCTTAAGATTTCTGATAAGGTTTCACTGGGGTTGCATTCATCGAAAGATCTGACTGGATTTGGAGGATTTATTTCTAAGGCGGTTCCCTCCCTCAGTGGTGTTGAATGTTGGCTGGAAGCCTGGTTCTCAGTAAATGCTCCTTTCCACAGGACTATTTGAGTGCCCTCATGAAACGGCAGCTAACTTACCCCAGAGAGAATGATCCAAGAGAGAGTGAAGTGGAGGCTACACTGCCTGTTATGACAGTGCCTTGGTAGCCACATACCATCACTTCTGCCACATTGTATTGGTCACACAAACTAACCCCCAAACAATGTGAGAAGGGTGGTATACAAGAATACATGGGGATCATTGGGGCCATATTTAAGGCCAGCTCTCACACAGGAAGGAAGTCGAGGGATCTTGATACTTTGAGGGCTCGATAATGTGGTGATCTGAAATGAATGCCACTCTTCCTACTGTATGTGATTCTTCTTTCCAATTCTCTTGCCCCGCCATGTATTATGTGGTATTTCCAGCAGTTGAGCAGTATTTGTATCTGTGAATACCCAAAGTGCCAATTAGTGTAGCAAAGACTTGGATACTCGAGTTAGACTTCTTGGGGTCCCAGTCCATTCTGCCACTGTCCAGCTATGTCCCCTTGGGAGACTTATTTTCCCTCTCTGTGCTTCAGTTTCCTCATCTTTAAAGTGAAGGGATAGAGTACTTACCTCACAGTTGTGTGTGTCTGAAAAATTACATGAGATAATATGTGTTAAGTGCTAGGAAGAAAGTCTGGCATATAATGAGAACTCTGTGAAAGTTAGCTCTTATCAGCATCATTATGCCTTATACATATGAGCCTTCAGAAGGTGGTTTTCATCAATTTTGGTCTGACTCCATGAATCTACTGAAATTCATAAAATTAAATTTGGGTCTTTGAAATGATCTTTAAATATCACTATGGGAAACAACTTTTAAAAGACCTGCATAGGAAAAACAGTACTCTGTATTTTCATATAGAAAGTTATACTTTCTATAATACCAAAAAAAATTTCTACTTTATATTGGTTCTTTGCCTACTATTTTAGTGTGTTGCCATATTATATGCAGGGTGAGAATCAAATGTGTTGACCTTAGTTTCTCTGGGACACTTCATTATTTTGAAGAACTCATGTATTTCCTCAATATTCTCAAAGGTAAAATGTTGGTGTTTTAGCCTATGAAAGGCCCTTTATGATTTTTCTAATAAGTTTATAAAATTGAAGGAGATTCAGAAACCATTTGTTAAAAGATGACCAAAATATTTCAACTTGTTCGTAGAATCATAAAGTAGTCCTTGAGACCTGTAAGCTTAGAGTTCATCTTTTTTTTACAGCTATAAAGATTGAAGCCCAGAGAGATTGAGTGAGTTGCCCAGGACAAATACATCTGTATACTTTGCAGTGGGGTCAGTTGAATCATGTTTGTGCAGAATGAGACCTTACATTTTTATACTGAGAAATTGAAATTGGAGCCATTATAGAATACTTATCTGAAATATTTTATAGCTAAAAGTTACCCTTTTGCTTCTAAATTAAAATAACTCTGGGAGTTTTCTTCTGATTTTTTTTTTTTGTGCCAGGGATTGAACCCAGGGTTGTGCATGCTGAACATATGCTCCATTCTGAGCTACAACCATAGCTCTTGAAATCTATTCTTCATAATGAATCAGTCCTTTTAAGCCATAATAAGATATCAGTGATCATTATAAAAATTTTTATGTCCTCTTTTTAATAATTACATTCCTGTTATTTGTTAACCCTGAATATCATATACAATAAAAATAATAAACTATTTTTAAAAAGCTTTATTTTTAAAAAATGAGACACATAGCACAAAATCTATGTCATATAGTATTGGTTTTCAGATCTTACTATTTTTTTTTTTTTTTTTTTCCCTTTTCAAACTGGCAGCCCTGGGAGAGGAAAGTGTTTGAGGAATGCCACCTGTTGGTGTTGGGTTGTATTGCCCTATCTTCTCTCCATTTCCTCCCATGCCTGGTTGTTTATTGTGTCACCCCTTTCTGTTTTCTCATTTTGGAATGGGATGAGGTTTGGGGGTAGTAGAGGTATTACCATCTGGGTAAAAGCCAAATTTCCCAGAAAACTTGAAAAAAGCATTTAGGTTTACAATTCAGTGGGCTCATTTACAAATGTGCTGATGTTTGTTATTTTCCAGTAAATTAATTTACAGTTTCTTCCCTCCTTTTTTAGTTCTCACAATACCTGCATGAAAATGCGTCTTATGTCCGCCCCCTTGAGGAAGGAATGCTTCATTTATTTGAAAGTATTACTGAGGATACTGTGACTGTCCTGGTAATTTTCTTGCTTGTTTTACTTCTGGAAATGGGAACTCCATTTTATCCATTTGCACTTTTAACTTTGAGATTATTTTTTCTTTTCCAGGAGACAACTGTGAAATTGAAAACATTTTCAGAGCACCTAACGTCCTATATATGTTTCCTTAGGAAGATTCTTCCTTACCAATTAAAAAGGTACTTCTCCTGGAGGCCAGGGAACTGTGGGTGGAACCTTACTTGTGCTGAAATTAATGCAATAGTAACATGTGCCTCTTGTGATCTGCTGGACTTTTTTGCACTGCAGCTGATTTGGACTTTTGTTAAGAAGGAAAACCATGCTTGAGTAGCGTAAAATTGTATTTAAGAAAACTGAATTGTAGTTATCAGCTACATTTTTATTTTCATTAGTTTTGTACTGTGATTGCTCTTATAACCACATGATGTTATGAGAAATATTTTCAGTCATTGTGAATGGCACATTTATTGAAAGAAATATTTCATGTTGGGGGTTTGATTATCCCTTTGCTGTAAACATCAAGAAGGGAGTTATAATAGTTAACTTCTACATTTGGATCTATTATCTTTTGGTATTTTTGAGATGGTATTCTCTTGTTTTTATTATTGATGATTATTTAAGTTCTAAATGAAAAACTTCACTCAAGCCCTCATAGGATGTGTCATTTAGGAACCTTTAATGGTCTACCTTAAATATTTCCGGGAAGGAAGAAAAAAATAATATATATAAGTGTGAATTTGATAATGCTGCTTGGAAATTTTTATCTTTTATGTAAAACTAATCTAAATTTTTGTCTAAAACCACCAAGATTTCTATTTCATCCTAAGGTTTAACTTTCTTTAAACAAATGTTTTTAAAAAAAGAAAGAAAAATAGTACTTGAACATAAAAGAGATAAGAATATACTTTTTCTTTTTTTTTGGTACTGGGGATTGAACTCAGGGACACTCAACCACTTAGCCACATCCCCATCCTTATTTTGTATTTTATTTAGAGACAGGTCTCACTGAGTTGCTAAGCGCCTCACTCTTGCTGAGGCTAGCTTTGAACTGGCAATCTTCCTTATTTAGCCTCCCAAGCTGCTGTGATTACAGGCGTGTGCCTGGCTAGAATATACTTATTCTTAGCAAAATAAGGTTTAGAAAGTGTCGATTAATTACTTATAGATAATGAAAATATAACATTTTACTATTTAAAAAAAATTAACATATGTTAAGACATTTTATTTCTTAATTATAACCCAACAAAGTATTTCAGTAATTAAATTCTATGATGTGTTTGAGGGAATTTTAGGAATTAGGGGATTATAACTTAGATGAATAATTATGAATTATAATTTAATTCAGATCCTTACATGTTATATAGTTCATTACAGTTAAAATAGTTTTTGGAAATTAACTCTGGAAGTTTAACAATTAAAATCGAATATACCTTATTGATTTGGCTTGTGTTTAATAAGATTCTGTCTAAGAATCATTGCAAAAAAAAGAATCATTGCAAAATTATTATGTGAAGTAAACATTTTAATTTTATCTTACTATATTTTTTCATGATCACTTTTTTTTGGGGGGGTACAGGGGTATTGAATGGGGTGGTGGTGATGGTTAACCACTGATCCACTCCCCAGCCCTTTTTATTTTTTATTTTGAGACAGGGTCTCGCTAAGTTGCTTAGGTCCTTACTAACTTGCTGAGGCTGGCTTTGAACAATTTTGATCTTCCTGCCTCAGCCTCCTGAGCTGCTGGGATTACAGGTGTGCACCACCTTGTTGATGGCAAAGTGTATTTTTATGCATGCTAAGTAAATTTGATTTTGAAACTACTACATATATTAAAAAAGGTTTCTTGGTGAGACTCTCAGCTAGTGGCAGTGACAGTAGTAATAGTTCTTGTTTAATTCTCTTTAGGAATTCAATATATGCAATGTTTTTTTTTTTTTCCTCCCTGTAAATAAAGGATTTAAAATATTTAACATTTAAAAAATTCTAAGGCTTTTATACTGCTTTCAGGTTGGAAAGATGATAGGCATATGCCTTGATATTTTCTTTAAAAAATTTTTTTTGATACTGGGAATTGAACCCAGGGGCTCTTAAGCACTAAACTACATCCTAATCCCTTTTTATTGGAGGCTGGCCTCAAACTTGTAGTCCTCCTGCCTTAGCCTCTTGAGTTGTTGGGATTTTTACAAGCATGTGCCACCATGCCCAGCTAGGTTTTCTTCTCTTTAGTCCTCTGTTACTCCATTGGCATTTGCACCAAGCAATTTTGTGTATCATGGTGCATGAAAAGGAGCCATGTAAACATAAGGTCAAATTTCTCTTTCTACCAAAATCTTTATTTGGATATGATCATTAAGAGAACTTAGATGATTTCTAATAGCTAATTGAAAGTTGTTCAGGATGCTCATTTTCAAAAAATCTGCCCGTTCCTAGTTTAGAAGAAGAATGTGAATCTTCTCTTTGCACATCTGCATTAAAAGCCAGAAATCTAGAGCTGTCTCAGGACATGAAAAAGATGACAGCTGTGTTTGAGAAGTTGCAGACTTATGTCACTCTTCTCGCCTTGCCAAGTAAGTGTGTTTATTACTTATGGTTCAAACTGAAGGACTTAAAAGCACAATAACCTGGAAAGGGGAGATGATTTAGCTTGATAGAATAAGAGGAGACTAGGATCTAGAGTTAGAAAAACTGGAATTCAAATCCTCTGGCCTCCTGGACAAAACATTTTACCTCTGTGTGCCTCTGTGTTCCCATTTGTAAAATGGAGGTAATGTTTTGATTATTAAGAATGTAAAATATTAGGCATTAAAGCATACATTAAATATCATCCCCTTTTTGCTCTTCCTCTTTTTAATGGAGAAGAGCAAGTCATAAGAATTTGTAGCAGCTTTCCAACAAGTAGCACAGGGAAGTTTTAGTAGTAAAGATACCATTTGTTTCTCTTGGCCCTAATTTGAAAAAAGCATTTTTAGGTAATTTTAGTGAACTTTATTTTCAGTGATGTATTTCAGAATGCTATAATTTTCCTGGTAATCTGATTTTTTGTTTGTTTTTAAACAGCTTTCTTTCTGATATGTTATACATTTTACCCACTTAAAGTGTATAATTCAATAGTTTTTAGTATATTCACAGACGTATGCACCATGAGTAGGAATTTTTTTGATACTTTTCATTACCTCTTTAGCTTTCACCCTTATATTTTCCAATTCCTCATTTCCCTAGCTCTAAGCAATTACTGATCTGCTTTCTGTCCATAGATTTGCCTAATCTAGATACTTCATACTAATGCAATCATAGTATGTGGTCTTCAATGGAATTATATAATATGTGGTCTTTTGTGATTGTTTTCTTTCACTTAGCGTAGTGTTTACAAGATTCATTCAAATTATAGCAGGCATTGGAACTTTATTCCTTTTTATTGCAGAATAACATTCCCTTGTATGATGTACATATTTTATTTACCCATTCATTAGGTAATGGACATTTGAGTTGCTTTGGCTATTATGAATAATGATGCAATAGACATTCATGTGTGAGTTTTATGTGGTCATATCTTTTCATTTTGTTTGGGTGTATGCTGATAGGATGGAATTGTATCATATGATAACTATGTTTAACTATTTAAGGAATTGCTAGACTGTTTTCCAAAGTGCTCTACCAACAATTTTTGCATTCCTACCAACAATGTTTGAGAGTTCTGTTCTCCACATTCTCCCTAACACTTATTATTATCTTTTTGAGTTTAGCCATCCTAGTGGGTGTGAAGCAATAAGTCATCGTGGTTTTACTTTGTATTTCTGTGCTAATGATGTCAAGTATCTTTTCATGTGTTTATTGGTCATTTGTATGTTTTCTTTGGTGAAAGATCTATTTGGACCCTTTCCCTTTTGTAATTGGGTTGTCTTTTTACTATTGATTATAAGAGTTTTTAAAATATATATTCTAGATACAAGTTCTTTATTAAATGTATGATTTGCTACATTTGTCTTTTATTTTGTGAATTGTCTTTTCACTTTCCTGATAGTATCCTTTGAAGAGCAAAATTTTTTAATCTTGATGAAATCATTATCTGATTTTTCTTTTGTTGCTCCTGGTTTTGATGTCATATATAAAAATTGATTGTCAAATCTGAGGTTATAAAGACTTATATTCTAAGAGTTTTATGGTTTTAGCTCTTGCATTTAGGTATCTGATCTATTTTGAGTTAATTTTTATATGTAATGCAAAGTAAAGATCCAGTTTCGTCTTTTGCATGTTGTGTCCAGTTGTCCCTCCTTCACTTGTTGAAAAGATAATCCTTTCCCTGTTAAATGGTCTTGGTATCTTTATTGAGAATCAGTTGACCATAGATGTATGGGTTTATTTCTGGATTCTTGATTCTATTTCATTGTTCCTTATATGTCTCCTATGCCAGTACCACACTGTCTTGATGGTTGTTACTTTGTAGTAGGTTTTTGAGATCAGGAAGTGTGAGTCCTCCTGTTTTGTTTTTCTTTTTCAAAATTGTTTTGTTTTGCAGGATCCCTGATAATTCCATGTGAATTTTAGTATTGGCTTGACAGTTTCTACAATAAAGTCAGCTAGGATTCCGATGGGAATTGCATTAAATTTATGGATCAATTTGGGGAGTGGGTTGACTTGTATCCTCAAAAAAGATATGTGACATTCTAACCCCAAGTATGTATGTGTATGACTTTATTTGGAAATAGGGTTTATAGGTGTAATCAAATAAGGTAAGGTAATACTGGAAGAGCCCAAATACAACGACTGGCATCCTTATAAGGGAAAGGAGATTTGGAGACAGAGACCTAAGGGAGAATGATGCATAAAGACAGAGGAGGGATCGTGGTTGCCCTACTACCAGCTAAAGAACACCTGGGGTCTGTGGAACCTGGAAGAGGCAAGAAAGCATTCTCCT
The DNA here is from genome assembly GCF_021218885.2 of Marmota monax. Taxonomy (NCBI): domain Eukaryota; kingdom Metazoa; phylum Chordata; class Mammalia; order Rodentia; family Sciuridae; genus Marmota; species Marmota monax. Next base: position 18,506,384 of record NW_026692194.1, on the reverse strand, counting down.
AGAAGTTGTTGGTAATAGCATGGCCCTGCCAGCATTTTAAGTTTGGACTTCTGGCCTCCAGAACTTTGAGAAAATAGATGTCTCTTGTTTTAAGTCACCCATTTGTGGTATTTTGTAACAGTAGTCCTAGAAAACTTACAGGGAATATTGCCATCTTAACAGCATTAAGTCTTGTGATCCATGGACATGGCATGTTTTTCCATTTATATATATCTTCTTTAATTTCTTTAAACACCACTTTCTTGTTTTTAGAGCATAAGTTTTATACCTGGATGCTGCTTCTCAGAGGGTTCAGCCTTGCACATGCACACTGTCATCTGGGATGACAGTGGTTTTGGCAGGGCTCTCCTTTGCTGTCTCCTTCCTAATTATACCCTGGCTGATTACTCTTGTGTTTCCAGAATGCCTTGGGGCACAAATTGATAACAGGATGATCCAATTAAATTTGGTCTTAAAGTTATGTGTGTAGTTATAGACCTAGCATATAACTAGCAGGTAGAGGTTTTGAGGTCAATGTTTGAAATTTGTTCTGATCCCAGGAGGGCTTTTCTTGATACTTCTTTTCTAGTTTTCTCTGGTAAGCCAGCCTACAGTTTAGCTTCAATTTCTAGTGAACCTACAAGTTGCCCCTGTGCTTTTACCACAGGCTCCAGTTTTTGAGAGCCTTAGGCTTGAACTTCTCCACATACTGTCAGCTCCTTTGAAAAGAGGTTCAGAGCTCTTATTTTCAGGACTGCTTCTCCCCAAGGCAAAAGTCTCTGAGCCATGGTTCTGGGGCTGGGGACAGTGGGGACAGCACTTCTCTCTGAGAGCTTGGTGGAAGTGGTAGAGCAGCAAACCAGGACTCCTTGGCCTACCATTAAGTCTTCATGGATCAGAAGACTTAATATTATTAAGATGGAACTTTGAAAATCCTGTTGCTCAGCAGGGGCAAGGGTGATGAGAGACCCAATTCTCAGTGCCGTGTTCAGCTGGAATCTTCATCTCTGGAGCAGGGGCTGGGCAGAAAGGGAACACTTCTCACCTCTTGGCTGCATTTGTCCAGAATTTAGCCTTAGCAACAGGTAGCTGGGGACACGATGAGCTCTCCGGCCCCTGAGCCAGGAGTTAGAAGAATTGGAGTGCTGTGTGCTTGGCTGAACTTGAGGTTGAGATGGTGTTTCTTAACTTCCAGGAGCTGGTAAGGGAAGGGAAGCAATATGTCTTGTTTTAAATACACAGACTCTTGCTGTTCTTGCTGAGTTGTTACAAATTTTCATGAGTAAGTGTTTCTTCATTTGTTATGTGTCCTTAGAACCATTTCCTGAAACTTTGAATGATTGCTTTTTTGTAGTCATCACCAGTTTTGTGGGGAGCAGATCCAGAGAGCCCCTCATGCTGTTATGCCAGAAGTAGAACTCCATGATGTTTGAATAATAATGTTTTAGTGATATTCAGCAAAAAATAATGTGTGGGGAATGAAAAAAAGCAAGAAACTTGTTATGTAGTAACAAGACGAAAATTCACAGACTATTAAGACATATTCCTGCTTAGCAGATTTAATTTTTGGTTCTTAACTAGTAAAAATGTTTGTGGACATGAGAAATCCAAACCAGTTAAAATGTTCCTGTGTTTATTTATCACCATTATGTATGAACATGTCTGTTAAGGTTTTTAAGGACCATTGTTTCCAACACATTACAGGCAATCTTTACTCTGTATCTTCTTCCAAATAGAGGGAGATGGTGGACAGGAAAATGCTTAAGTTTGTGATTTTGGTTTTCTAGGTACAGAACCAGATGGACTCCTTCGGACAAACTATAGTTCTGTCTTAACAAATGTTGGTGTTGCTCTGCATGGATTTCATGGTGTCATGAAAGGTAAGCCTTGAAAAAGAACTTAAATAAGCTTAAAACCTTCATCCCACTTCTCAGATCTGTCTGAATGAGATTTAAACAAATACTGCCAAGGGTTAGAGATCCTAGATAAAAGGCTTAGCAGCATTTGGCTTACATAAAAGTGCACAGCTATTCTGCCTTCTGCTTTTCCCATCTGCTTGGTTTCTGAAGGTAAACAAAGTGCTGAATAGAAAACCCTGTGCACTGTACATTAGCCAGAAAGACATTACCCCTACTAAATGCAGGTAGATGGATTTTACCAAACAAGACATGCTATTTCAGAGGCATTTAACAAAGTATTTTACACTTGTTAGAGCCCAAGCATGAAAGAATTGAAAAAACTAAGGTTAAAGTTCAAAAAAGAATACATCTGTGCATTTTGATGTTTAAAATGCCTAATTCCTGTCTCATTCAGCATAGCTTTAAGAAATGAAGATGTTTTTAAACCTTGGTCAATTTATTTCTTTTGTGCTTTTAAGAATATACTATGTTGGTAGGCAGAGTGTAACTTTTTAAAGTATTTCATATGATTCTTTGTATGTGATTCTGAGCCTTGACCAATCAGTAGTTCTGTGTTGCTTCTAGATTTCTCTACTCCTTTCTTTTCCTTTTAGAAACTTGGGGTCGGGGAAGGAGAACAGGCAGGAGGGATTATTAAGTACTATTAGAAGTAACCAGGTGCCCAAATGATTTATTGTGATGTTTAGTTAACAATTAGTAACTCCTTTCACAAACAGTAATTTTAAAAACTTAAAGCTATTGTATATAACATGTGTAAGAGGGGTATGCTTGGTACCCTCTTACAGATTGTTAAACATCTATGGCACTGAGATTCATTCTTCATCCCAGCAGCATTACCAAGCAGCATTTTGCCATCGTCTGGAGAATGGGACTTCCTTGGGAACTTTAAAAGTCAGTGTATCTCTAGAGGTATCCCTGGTTTCAGGAATCATTGCTTGATTGATCATTGGTAGTTTCAGTGGCACTTCACAGTAGTCAATCCCAAACCTGCAGAACTTAATCTGATCTGTAGAAAACATAATAAACAGGTACTGTTTTTTTCCTATGCAACTTGTGGTTTGAGGAGCTGGGACTTAGCTTTAGTAGGTCATTCCAGAACTTTTTTTTTTTTTTTTTTGGTACCCTGGTTTGAACCCAGGATTGAATAACCAATGAGTGCCACATCCCCAGCCTGTTTTTTTTTTTTTTTTTTTTTAATGTTTTATTTTGAGACAGGTTATCACTAAGTCTTTAGGGCCTCATTAAGTTGCTGAAGCTGGCTTTGAATTCATGATCCCCCTGCTTCAGCCTCCTGAGTTAGTGGGATTACAGGCGTGCACCATTGTGCCTGGCTCCAGAACTTTTCTTTAAACAGAGTTCTAGGCCTTTGAAACCACAAGTACCTCTATGACTCCAGGTTTCTTGGTTTTTAAATTTCCAAAGGAATATTATTATTTGTTCCTGCTAGCAGTTTCTTCAGAATTTCTAAATAGGAGATACTAGAGCAGTGGATGATAGCTACCTAATTGAAAGGGATCTTAACATTTCATTTACATAAAAAAATCTTGATTTTTCTTATATTGCTATTTTAATTTATCAACCAACAAAGTTCTCTAATACTTTTGTTCATACCTTATATAAGATAGAGAAGATGCCAAGTATCAAAGTGTGCTACTATTATTGTTTGGTGTGAGCTGATGGAAAATATGGGATGGTCAGAAACCTCCTTATTCCTTTATGTCACCATGTGTTTCTTTCCTTGAAGATGAATAAATATAAAGAAAGAATGTTGGAAAACTTTAAGAATGTTGACAAGTAGGTTTAGAGCCATGTTGCTAGATTTACAGTTCAAATCTGTTTTCATATCTAGCTTGGAAGACTGTTGCATATCTTTCATCAAATCTGAGAGCATTAACAGAAGAATCTTTGTTTTTAAGAGAACTCTTATTTCAAACTTCTGCCCTTCCTGCTTTCCCCCAAATTATTGCTTAATCAAATTTGGAAGTAAGAGGGGAAGATGAGGAGGTAGGTTAGTAGATTGTTCTCAGTGTAAAAACAAAGATAGGGAGGGAGTTATAAAAGTGTTTATCTTATATAGAATTAAAATGGGAATAAACTAATTTTTTTTTCATAAAATAAGCAATTTACTCATAAATGATTCATTTATTCATAAAATAAATCAATTTTCACAATTTTTATTACCAATCAAAAATGTTTTCACCACAAAGAATTATAGGAACTAATTTTTAACAAGTGGCATTCTATATGAGAATGATTTGATTTTTGGTCTCAGAGACATCCAAAGCAAGTAGATTCATAGAAAACATAAGAGGAAAAAATAAATACATGGTCTTGGTCATGTGATTCCTTTGTACTTTTTGGAGCTAAAATGGCTAAAATATTTGGATCAAACAATGAGTAAACAATTGGGTTGGGAGAATTATAGTCAAACTCCAATAGCACTGTTTAGTATTGTACCTCTTTCATAAGTATCTCAAATTATCTATAACTATAAAGGTCTAATAAAAAAATAGTACCTCAATTACCTATTAACAAACCAAGATTGCCTGCTAACCAACTTGTATTATAACATTGTATACTTCCAGAAAAATATTGAATAAAACTGTGTGTAGCAAGAAAATGTCTGTTTAGGTGTTAGCATATTCAGTATACAAATAAATTTCACTATTTTAACTGAATTTTTGTACTTGGAAACCTTATAAAATATATAGAGATTATCATTTATTTAAAAAAATATGGACTGGGGTTGTAGCTCAGTGGTAGAGCGCTTGCCTAGCATGTTGAGGCTCTGGGTTTGATTCTCAGCACCATGTATAAATAAATAAAGGTCCATTGACAACTAAAAAAGTATTTAAAAAATATATTTATTGAACATAATAGTAATGTACCTATTGGTTAGTTCCCTTACTGTAACAACTTTCATGTAGTAAGTAAGATGTTAATAAGAAGGAAAACTGACTGAAATGTATACAGAGACTATTAAGAAATTTTCTCAAAACTGAGACTATACTAAATTAAAGATGTATACAGGTATGTAGACTGTATAAATAATATGTATTTATTAACTAAACAGTTCCTTAGTTTTAAAATTTTAGTGAAAATAATCTTTCATAGAATATAGTAATTTGGTATGAAAATATGAAAGTATTAGGTTAAATCTTTTATACTATTTCTTTCCAAATAGTCTTATTTCTTCTTTTAATTATGCATAATGTAAAATCAACTAAATTTCTTGATTTTGAATAAATGAAATTCTTTGCGTATATAATTTCTATAACAGTAAATTTTCATGTTTCATGGTTTATTTTTATCTTTGAGGTAATGATAGTTAGTGTTCTTTGAAGTAGTCTAAGAAATTCAGTGAAAACTGTATTGTAAATATTTATTACTTAAAAGTGTAATCACCCTTCACTATAAATCAATGTTGTCATAATAATCCTCCCATTTTCCCTTATTTCCAGGGCAAAATCATTATATATTTCAGAGACCCAGAAAAACTCCAAAACTTAGCTCTTTGACTAGTCTCACTGCAATTTCTCTTAGCCCTTTTCTGTGCTTTTTAGCCACAGACCTTTGTTGTAATATTATTGGACTGGAAGTAATAGCACATGAAGCAGACATTGAAGTATCCAATCCTTATTTGGCTGTGCAGACATTTCTTATTGCTAGTGTGTGTATCAGCAAATTACCTAAGGTCCAGTATGGATTGTGGGACATCATGCCTATGTTGGCTGTTCTAGCCTCAGGGTTGCTTAGATAATTATAAGATAATTTCTTGTTAGTGCCTGTTAGACTGTCAAAACAGTGGTTTCTAAGTGGTAAATCCTGGTCAGGATCATTTGCCTAATGCTAGAATAAGGGCTAGTCCTCACATGATTAACAATCAGACTGATCGGCTGGTGGCTATAGTCAAGACAGCCAAGGTAGTGTTAAGAAATACTTATTTCTCCCTTCTTTCTCTGGAATTTGTGGCCTACTTGATAATATTCAGCACAATCGTGATACTTGGGACCATTCTTTGTCAAATTTACTTTATAAATTTGTAAGAGTAGTGAGTGGGCTGATTATCTATATGTGAACTTGTGTATAGATAGTAATGAGTTTTCATTTGATTGCTTTTATAGATATTTCTAAACATTATAGTCAAAAAGCTACAATAGAGCATGAACTTCCAACAGCAACACAGAAGCTGATAACAACGAATGATTGTATCCTGTCATCCGTAGTGGCATTAACAAATGGAGCAGGAAAGGTAATTATTTTCTGGCTTATGTTGACAATTCTAAATTTTTTTTTTTTTTTTTTTTGGTAAAATATAGTTGTTCCTTTTTCCTCCTTCCTCCCCCATATTTATTTATTTTTATTTAAAAACATTTTCAGCTTTCTTCAGGTTGAATTATCTACTCAATGTTTAAAACAATATGGCAGTGATTGTTTGGTATTTGTGGTGAGTAGATCACTCACTGGTCATGTCAATGCAAGGTTGAATGATTTGAAGATTCTGTATAGTCTCAATATCTCAATATAGATTCTTCAGGAGTCTGTTACATAAAGCAATGGAAACATTCAGAGAAAGCAAAAAAATCACCCAATACAACCTTTGTTAATATTTTGGCTTTTTTTTTTTTTTCCCCTCATACTATACCCACCCCTTGGTACTAGGTATTTAACCAAGAGTGCTTTACCACTGAGCCCCAGCTCAAGCCCATTTTATTTTTTATTTTGAGACAGGGTCTTGCTAAGTTGATTAGAGCCTCGCTTCTCTCATAGTATTTTGGTAACAGTTGTGACAGTGGTGCTTTTGTATCTTAACAATTCCTTTGAAGCAGCTTCAATATGTATCTTTCATTGAACCCTTAATATTAGGTTATGATTGTTTGTGTCATTAAGTACTTAATTATTACTATAAATTGCAGTTTCTTTAAAAATCTTATGATTGTGGATATTGTAATTTCATCAGAATTCATATTTTCAGAGTCATGCTGTCATTGATATCTTTGATAAGATGTCTTGGAGTAAGGCACCTGACCAGCACGGGCAGCTGAACTAAGGTCGCTTGTGTGAATTTGTGGTGGAGCAAATTAAAACATAGACACAATTTACCTTTACATAAGCTTCAGGACGGCTTCCCCAGGCTCTCGGCCTTAGGCTCCCCAAAAGGGAGAGCAAGAGAAAGTCATGAGAGGCTGATGAGAGACAGAGAGAGAGCACATTTGGAACTCAGCTTTTATTGTGGGGGGAACTGTTCTTAGAAAGTTTTATCCATAAAAGGGCAGAAGGGGTAGGATTACAAGGGAGCAGGTGAATGTAACAACCTCAGGGGTACGCCTACACCTGATGACCTGCCTTGCTATCCGAGCTGGTTCAATGCCCAAGTCACCATGAATATAGAGATTGGTCAGAGCCTCCTGCTTCAGGACTTGAAGTTGTAGTCATTCAGAGTGGCTCCCCACATTGGAGACCTTACCATGTATATAAAACCAAAAGACTATTCAGAACTAACTTAGCCCATTTATTTCAGCAGCTCAACATAATTTCTAAAGGAAGTTCTCATCTCTATATCTATATTTATACATCATTGTTTTTTCTGATGGGTTGATCCTAATAATAAGAGATTTTTCTTGAAGTGGTTTAAATCAATCCGAAATGATTGTAGGTCATGTTAGATATTCAGTGTCACTTTTCCTGAATTTTGACTGATCTTTGTGACCATTTGTTGTAGCTTAGGGCCATAATTAAGAAGTGTTATCTTTAGGTTCAGTCAATTCACATATTTGTGCCTACCGGATTCCTGAGCCATAGAACCATCCCCACTGCTTTCTTTTATCTCCTTCATTTACAGCATGCCAGAAGCTTACTGAGGACAACTTTGATTGAATTAAAAATTCTGGAAAAAGTTGATATTTTATAGGCATCTCTGCATTTGTTGTCTTTTATAAAAACACTGAAATATTAAATACCTGCATATTTCACAGTTTATTTTAGCTTTGCTCTTCCTGAAACCTTAAAATGTTATTTCAGGCAAAGGTATGTATCTGATCTTTGCTCTGGAGTTTTTATAAATGTTTTTTAACCATTACTATTTGAACTGGTGTTTGTTGGTGAAATCCTAATAATAAGCAAATATGATTTGATTAAACTAAATTTTATAGTTTGTAATAATAAACACAACAGGAAGGGATAGCATATATATATTAAAGGAAGTTTGAAAAATGGAAAAATATTAGAAGAAAGAAAATTTACCTCACAGTATACTAACATGACTTAAAATTAGGTGTTGGGTGTGTCCCTGCATTCATAGGGAATATAGCTCAAGATTTTTGGAGGCTGGGGGTGTAGCTCAGTGGTAGAGCACTTGCCTGGTGTATGTGAGGCAGTGGGTTTGATCCTCAGGATCACATAAAAATGAATAAGATGAAGGTATTATGCCCATCTACAACTAAAAATATTCTTGAAATACCCATTTATTTGACATAATAAAATATTATTATATATACCCTCAGACAATAGTGATTAATTGCTTAATTTTAGAGTAGGTTTTTTGGTAGGGAGGTGGTTATTGGAGATTGAACTCAGGGGCATTCAACCTTGAGCCACATCCCCAGCCCTATTTGTATTTTTTTAGAGACAGGATCTCACTGAGTTGCTAAGTGCCTCACGGATGGTGAGACTGGCTTTGAACTCATGATATTCCTGCCTTACCCTCCTGTACCCCTGGAATTCCAAGTGTGAGTCACCATGCCTCGCTTAGAGTAGTTTTTAACCAAGGTAATGTACTCTACTCACAAGCCATTTTTTTCAGATTTATCAAGATAGGGTATTCTTTAATGTCTTCAAGACTGATTTTTCTGGCTAGGACAGTTAGCCAGATGTTTTTATTTGTAATACATTTCATACAGCACTGTAAATTCAAATCATGGCTCAGCAAAATTAAAGTTATGGCTCTTTGTGGCTGTTTGTATAGATTTAACAATTTGTTGAATCTGTAAATGACAAGAATCTATTGGATTTTTACTCTTTCTTCTTTTATAATTTACAAATTGAGATTTACAAACTAAATTTAGGTAGAGATTACATATTCAAGGTACTGTCTTCTGTAAGAATGTGAAATATTTAGTTAAAATGCAAATGAAATGAATAAACCCAAATGTGGATATTTTGAAATCAGTGTAGAAATTACTAAAATAAACAGCTCATAAAAGTCACCTACAGAATACATCAGAATGAGTCTTGGTTTTCAATAAGAATAGAAATTGTCTAGAATAGGACATGTCAGAAGTCAGTTCTGAGTATTTGTAGCTATATTCTCTTTATTATCTATCATTGTCCAGGAATTGTTCTCACATAAATAAATATGGGCTGCCGGGCAGGTTTTGGAATTTCATTTCCATTCTCAGCATCTTTAAACTGCTCTGAAAGCTATTAGTTATAAATTCTAGATTATTGTTGGAAAACAAAATTTATCTTCTTGTCACACTTTGTTTAGATTGCATCTTTCTTCAGCAACAATGTGGACTACTTCATTGCTTCACTGAGCTACGGGCCTAAGGCGTCAAGTGGATTCATTAGTCCTCTTTCAGCAGAATGTATGCTACAGTACAAGAAAAAAGCTGCTGCCTATATGAAGGCTTTAAGAAAGGTTTGTGAGCTGCTTTTAACATTTAAATGAAGGAAAATATTAGGAATCATTCCAGAGAATGGTAGTAGATTTTTTCCACAGTCCATATTATTTAGATTTTTTTTTTTTTTGTACTGGAAATTTAACCAGGGGTGCCTGATGCTGGCCTCCTGCCACAGCCTCCCGAGTTGCTGAAATTATAGGCATGCACCACTACACCTGTCTATATTATTTAGATTTTACAAAATTTTGGGGTATAGGTGGTTGGTGGTGTTAGAATGGATCTTTGGGGAAGAGAAGGTGGCAGAGACCCAAACCATACTTGGTAAGCACAGGTCATGTTGGACTTGTGTCCCTAGTGCCAGGTAGAATGCCTGGGGTGAGGTAACCTGGCAAGCAATAAATACCAGATGTCAAAAGTCTATCTTAAACTTGTAGAATCAGAAAAAAAATTAAATGTTCATAATTTTTTCTAAGTAGTGATGATACATTGTCATTTCCAAAAAAAAAAAAAAAAAAAAAAATTGGAAGATATAGTATTATGTTAAGAAGAAAATTATGATCTCCCCAAATCCACCACACAAATGTAGCTACTCTTCACTTTGTTAGAATATACCTCTGTGTAAAAAAAAATTAACATGGATGCACACATGGATGTATGTACCCACATGTGCTATAAACAGCAAAATGTATCTAGCTGCATCTGCTATTTTAGAATTTTTTTCTGTTACTGTATTGTGAATATGTTCATATGTACATCAAAAATAGATATCTATAATGTAAATTACTATCATCATTTTAACACCTGTGTAATATTTCAGTCATAAATGTAATAATTTGACCATTCTATTGCATATGAATATGTAGGTCATAGCCTATTTTTCACTGTTATATGCAGTGCTGCAATGGGTTCTTGTATATGCAACTTTGCATTTATTTTTTTCTGTGATTCTTTAAAATTTTTATTTTCCTTTTGTTTTAAAAAAATTTTTAATACAGTGCTGGGGGTTGAACCCAGTTTCTTGCCATGGTAGGCAAGTGCTGGACCACTGAACTGTCTTTAATATTTAATTACAAAATAGACAAATACATTCTTATTTTAAATTAGAACATTACAGGTAATATCCCTAATTCCAGTTTCTATCCAGAGGCACCTATATATATATCAGTTTGGTGTGTAACAATATATAGAATTCTTTCTTTTTATTAGTTCCTTCTTTTTTAAACATAATGCAAGATTTGTTGTGCATTTAAAATATATTTTAGCCATTTATGACATTATATGTGATGCCTGCTACATTCCTTTTGAATACAGTATAGAATTTTATAAGATGAATATTCCATGGTTCATTAAGTTTCCCTTAATTGGCAGGCATTAAGGTTGATTCTAATTATTTTTATTGTCTCAGTAATACTGCATTACTGAGCCAGCCTTGTAAGTATCTACTTGGACACATGTGTGGAATACTGAGAAGTAGAATGTTTTGAGCCTTGTGGTTTGCACATTTTAAGTTTTAATGGTTACTGCTAAATTTCCCTTCAGTGTCAATACTCTGTATAATGTATAACTCAACCTATCTCCCCATATTTATCTAATTGTTTTAGTTATATCTTTATGATTGATTCTCCAAAATGGAATTGCTGATTGAAAGTTTGTTAATGTTTCAAATTTTGGCACCTTTCTTAGACTATACTTCAGGAAAGTTATTTATTTACAGCTTATAGTCATGTGAATTTAACCCATAAAATTAATATTTGTCAATCTCAGAGGAAGGGTTTCTTACTGTTATTTTGATTTGTGTATCTTTGGTTATTTATGAAGTTGAATGTCCTCTCATAATTGTCATTTGTATTTATTCTGTAAATTCTCTGTCCAAGCTTTTTACACATTTAAAAAAATATATTTCTAACTAAGGTTGAAAGAACTTCTTATATGTTAAGAATTTGGGTTGAGAAGTCTGTAGCCCAGTAGAAGAACACATGCTTTACATGCTAGTGCAAGGCCCTGGTTTCAACTCCCAGTACCACCCTCCACCAAAATAAATAAATAAAATAAATAAAGTTAATATCAGATCTTTTTGGTGGTCTTTCTCAGCTAGGGTACTTTGCAAAAGTTATGGAATTATTCTCCCAATTTTTTTGTCATCTAAATTTTTAGATCTTTCATCTAGAATTTATTCTGGTACAAGATGTGACAAAGATCTTGGTTCTTTTTCTAGATAATTACATGGTGTCCTTGCACCATTTATGTAGTTCTTTATCCATTGAACTAAAAATGTAGTGTTTGTCACATAGTAGATTTTTATGTATGCTTTTGTCTGTCTCTGGATTTTCTGTTCTGTTGTTGATCTGTATTTTGGTGCAAGTCCATATAGTGTAAGTTAGTGTATCTTATAGTTGGTATAATAAGTTCTCTTTCATTATTGTCTTTTTAAAATACAAATATATTCTTTCACATGCATTGAAGGAAATAATCTATGTTGTTGTACATCTGAACTTATTATCATACCCTATTATCCAGCATTCTTATTTGTGCATGTAGGATCCAGGGGGAAGATGATGCAATATTTTTCTTTGAATTCTTATTTATTTATTAATTCTATGGTGCTTTTCACATAGCCCCTCTTGGAGTCTGTGCCTTATGAGGAAGCACTGGCAAACCGCCGGGTCCTTCTCAGCTCTACTGAAAGTCGAGAAGGCCTTGCACAACAGGTATGGCACCCGGAAAATGATGGAGAGCAGAAATGCTAGATCCTCTGGAGAAGGGTTTTTAAGGCATATAGGGTGCTGACTGATTCAAAAAAACTACATTAGTAAACATATAATCTATAAAGTTTTCTATACATGCTAAAAAGGGCCATAGGTATAATTTGTTGAATAATCTGTTGATATTCTAAAAAAGTCTTCTTAGTTCAGTTGGTGTTTCATTTGGCACTAGAATGATATTAACATACTTTGGCCATGATGATTAATTCTTAAGGTGCTAGATTTAAATGTCTGAAATACTAAGGTATCAATGGGGTGGGGGGGCCTGGAGACTCAGTAGATTATTTTCATTTCTTCACTGAACAAGAATGGGAAATTTCTAGTATATAGTTGGTCAGTTGAATTTGGGGGCAAGTGAGAATGGGAGGTACTATCTCTTTCAGAAACTGGTACAAACTGAAATCAGTATAGCTATTTTCAAAGATTTATTCACTTCAGCGGCTGGCTTTTAGTTCTGGAAAAACTTGGTTTTAAAGAGAGTACAAATAAATTTACCAAGACAACATTTTGTGAGTCCTGACCTTACTTTAATAAGAAACACATATCCACTTATCGTTTCAACATTAATGTGTTAAGGTATTAGGACTAAAAATTTCATCCACAAAGTGATTTTTAATAAACAAAGTTTCCGTGGCTGTAAAACCAATGTGATACTGCAGTCTGTACACGTGGGAAAAAAAAGAATTCATACCCCACTTGAGTCAAATGTATGATATGTCAAGATCATTGTAATGTTTTGAGCAGCTAATTAAAAAAAATAAATAATAATAATAATAAAAAACAAAGTTCCTCAGACACTGTAAAATGTAGAATACCTTAAAAATTAATTTTGGGTTTTTTCCTTTTTTTAATGTAAGGAAAGTAAGGCTCAAAAGAAATTAAGTAAATATTAACCAGAATAGCTATATGAAAGTGGCAGAACTGCCTCACCTCAGAGCTCATGTTTTTCCCACTGTACCTTCGACCAGCTATGGGCTGGTCTGACAAGCACTCTAGTCTTCCCTTCTTGCCTCTCTAAAGTGAGAACACGTGCCTTTTAGGGTCTTGTAAGCATGCTTTGATCCAGTGGGAGGCAGTGTGATATAGGAAAAAGAAGTCAACTTCTCAAATAGGCATACGGGGCCCCAAATTCTGGCTCTTCCTTTTCTAGCCTAGCAGATGGTCTAACTGCTGGGAGCGTTAGTTCTCCTCTTTGATAAATCAGAATTGTTGGGCTGTTGAAGGCTTCAGTGGGACAAGAGGAAGAAAGTACCACAAATGGTGCTTGGTACATGGAAATTGCTCAATTGTGATAGTTGGTAAAGCATGTGTATTCTCTATAAGATCACTATTTTTTTAGATAATTCTCAAGTTTTTATTTGCCCTAACAGGTATGTCTTAGCTTCTTATTATAATATAACATACTTAGAGAAAAATATACAAATTGCTAGTGCACATCCCAGTGAATTTTTATAAGTTAAATACACTGCACCTAGATTTAAAAGTGGTGTGTGTGTGTGTGTGAGAGAGAGAGATTTCTCTGTGTAAGGTATGCCTTGGAAAAAATAATCAGAATTCCTGAAGCCTTACTCATGCCCTTTTCTAGTTACTACTCTCCTCTCCCCCAAAGAAAATAATCATCCTGCATTCTAATACCATAGATTGGTTTTATTGCATGATATGGAACTGTTTATTAAATGATTTTATACTGTATGTACTCTTTCAGTCCTGACTTTTTTCATTTAGCATTATATGAATGAAAGTTCAAATTGTTCTACAAATACTTTTGTATTTTCTGTCTTTTGCATTGTAGTCAAATAGATGGTTTAAATTGCTTTTTCTTGATAATTAGTGATATTGAGCACCTTCTTCTATGTTTATAGTCTTGATCCAGTGCCTGTCCAAGTCTTTTGTTGTTGGTGGTATTATTTTTGCCTTTTTCACTATTAGTTATCTATCTTTTTCTTATTGATTAGTAAGAATTCTTCATATGTTCTAGGTATTATATAAAATATATCTGTTGGATAAAGAATTTTTTATATGTTCTGGGATAAACGTTTACACATTCTTCTATTCTTTGGCTTTCCTTTCACTCTCTAGATGAAGTCTTTTGATGAATAGAGATCTTTTTTTATTGTGTGTCAGTTCTGTTTCTCATTTTATGGTTGTGCTTTTTGTATCCTATTTAATAAATCTCTCCCCATTCCAGTGTCAGATTTTATTTTTTTTAACCTCTGTGAGGGAGTTTTGCTTTATATTGCGTATTTTATTTATTTATTTTTGCCACTAAGTTTTGTCTGCATTATTCTCTAAGATGCAAAACTCTGTGTGACTTTTCAAGGTTCAACAGAGTTTGGAAAAGATTTCTAAACTGGAACAGGAAAAAGAACATTGGATGTTGGAAGCACAGTTAGCCAAAATCAAGCTAGAGAAAGAAAACCAACGGATCGCAGATAAGCTGAAGAGTACAGGTAGCGGCCAGTTTGTTGGGCTGGCCCAAGAAAATGCTGCCATGTTGAGTGCTACTGGCCAAGGTGAAGCTGTAGCCAAGGCTGTGTTGGAGCCTGTTCAGAGCACCAGTCTGGTAAGTGTCTTTGTGGTTGCGTGCTTAAATGCTAGTTGGTATCGGTTTATCCTTGGGTTTAAAACCATTGTCTTGGTTCACTCCAGTTGCTACAACAAAATAACATAAGCAGGGTGCTATAAACAATAGTTTATTTCTCACAGTCCTTGAGGCTGGGAATTCCCAAGATCAAGGCACCCACAGATTTGATATCTGGTGGGTGTGTTCCCTAGTTCATATATGATCATCTGTTACTGTGTTCTCACATGGTGGAGGGCAAACAGGTTGTCTGAGTCTCTTTTGCAAGGGTACTAATTCCATCAGGTCACCTCCCAAGGTTTGTATCTGTTAATATCATCACCTCAGGGCTTAGGATTTCAACATAAGAATTTTGGGGAGACACAAACATTCAGACTATCACAACTATCTAAATTACATGTCATTCTATAACAGGAATGATACATATGCTATAGGAAAAAAATGCAGGTTAATAAGCAGGATGCCTCCTTGATAAGGCAACTCCACTAAATTCCTTGTGATTTTACATGAGCCCTTATGATGAGAACTGTGTTCCTGAAAGAGATAAAGGAAGTCAAATTTAAGATGATTTTGTTTTTCCATAAAAACACTTGAAATATGTGATTATGTTTCTAAGGACCAAATGCCTAACTATTTTAATAGAAATGACCACTAATACAATTTTTAACCAATTACATGGTACACCTAAGAGTATAAAGCTCTGTAACATACATATAACATAGAAACCCATCAGGCTAATTCTTTTAAGGCAGTACGTTGGCAAACTATCTTACAACTTTATATTTCTGGCCTTTTTTATTTTTTAATTTGTTTTAATTAATTACACATGACAGTATAATGATCTTGACATATCATACATATGAATCAGATGGAGTATGATTTCTCATTTTTCTGAGTGTACAGGTTGCAGAATCACATTGGTCATGCATATATACATACAGCAATAATAATGTCTATTTTATTCTGATGTCCTTCCTTTCCCCCTTTCCCCTCCCATCCCATCACTTCTCTCTACCCAATCTAATGTGACATCCTTCTTCTTTTTTTTCTTTTTCCTCACTTCGTCATACATGTATTCTGTATAATGATGAGGATCTCCTTCCATCTTCTGTGTAATTCCCCTTCTCCCTCCCTTTCCCTCCCACCTCTCTTCCCTATCTAGAGGTAATCTTCTCATGCTCTTCCTCCCTACCCCATTTTGAGTCACTCCCCTTATATCAGAGAAGACATTCGGCATTTGTTTTTTAGGGATTGGCTAACTTCACTGAGCATAATGTGCTCTAATGCCATCCATTTCCCTGCAAATGCCACGATCTTGTTATTTTTTAGTGCTGAATAATATTCCATTGTGTATATATGCCACATTTTTTTTTTATCTATTCATCCATTGAAGGGCACTTAGATTGGTTCCACAGTCTATCTATTGTGAATTGTGCTGCTATAAACATTGATGTGGCTGTGTCCCTGTAGTATGCTGTTTTTAGGTCTTTTGGGTATAGACCGAAAAGAGGAATAGTTTGGGTCAAATGGTGGTTCCATTCCCAGCTTTCCAAGGAATCTCCATACTGCTTTCCAAATTGGCTGCACCAATTTGCAGTCCCACCAGCAATGTATGAGTGTACCCCCCCACCCCACCCCCCACCCCCGCATTCTCGCCATTATTTGTTGTTGTTTGACTTTATAATGGCTGCCATTCTTACTGGAGTGAGATGGTATCTTAGAGTAATTTTAATTTGCATTTCTCTGATTGCTAGAGATGGTGAGCATTTTTTCGTGTATTTGTTCATTGATTGTATATCCTTTTCTGAGAAGTGTCTGTTCAGGTCCTTGGCCCATTTGTTGATTGGGTTATTTGGTTTTTTTTGTTATTTAATTTTTTGAGTTTTTTGTATACCCTAGAGATTAGAGCTCTATCTGATGTGTGAGGGGTAAAAATTTGTTCCCAGGATGTAGGCTCCCTATTCACCTCACATATTATTTCTCTTGCTGAGAAAAAACTTTTAGTTTGAATTCATCCCATTTGTTGATTCTTGGTTTTAACTCTTGTGCTATATGTGTCTTATTAAGGAATTTGGGGCCTGACCCCACGTGATGGAGATTAGGGCCAACTTTTTCTATTATTAGACACAGTCTCTGGTTTGATTCCTAGATCCTTGATCCATTTTGAGTTAACTTTTGTGCATGGTGAGAGAAAGGGATTCAATTTAATTTTGTTGCATATGGATTTCCAGTTTTCCCAGCACCATTTGTTGAAGATGCTATCCTTTCTCCATTGTATGCTTTTAGCACTTTTGTCTAATATAAGGTAGTTGTAATTTTGTGGGTTGGTCTCTGTGTCCTCTATTCTGTACCATTGGTCTACCAGCCTGTTTTGGTGCCAGTACCATGCTGTTTTTGTTACTATTGCTCAGTAGTATAGTTTAAGATCTGGTATAGTGATACCACCTGTTTCACTCTTCCTGCTTAGAATTGCTTTAGCTATTTTGGGTCTCTTATTTTTCCAGATGAATTCATAATTGTTTTTTCTACTTCTGCGAGGAATGCCATTGGGATTTTGATTGGAATCGCATTGAATCTGTAAAGTGCTTTTGGTAATATGGCCATTTTAGTAATATTAATTCTGTCTGGCCTTATTTTTAACTACAGTGATTTAGAAGGTGAAGAAATATCTCTATCAACTTTACAGAATTGAAAATTTCTTTTTACAAAGTTTTCTAATATCCTGCCTACTGTAAAAAAAAAAAAAAATAGGAAAATCTAGAAAAGGAGAAATCAGAAAGGAAAAAAAAAAATGCCCATATAATCAAATAGTCCCTTCAGGTATGTTTTCCCCAGCCTTTCTTGAGGAGCTTAGGAGAGTCCCTCTGCTTTTGAAAGACCCTGCCCTCCGGCTGTGCTTTTCTACTGTTCTACCCCTATGGCTCTTGATGCTACTGAAAAGCAAGATGGTCCTCAGATTCACCTGCACCTGGTTCACCCAGTGGACCTGATGGTGAAATGTAGAAGGCAGATTTTATTTCCAAGATGTATACAGACCTTATCTCATCTTCACCATGCCAGAACCTTAGATATTATTAGTTTTCCTAGGTGTGGTTATGGTAATATGGTAATATGGAGATATTAGGAACATATCTTCATTATTTGGAGATAAATGTCAGAGTAGTTGGGGCAAGGTGTTATAATGTCTGTAACTTACTTTCAAATTGTTCAGAAAAAAAAATATCCTTACAGAGCTATTGAATTTAGATGGTAGATCTTTTGTTTTTTTCCTCCCAACTTTTCTGTAAAATTTTTAAAATTTTTCATACCAAAATATAGAAGAGGAAGAAAGAATTACATTTTTAGAAAAGCAAAATAATAATAATAATAATAATAATAGTGAAATGTCCTGGAATTTTGCCCTGAATGGTCTCCAGGGCCACAGGTCCTGTGGTGTCCTGCTGATTGTCACAGTCATAAGTCCTACATGCTTCCCTGATAGGGGAAGGCAACTAAGTTCACCCCCACATCAGTGGTTTAACATTTAACTGTAGGGTATAAATGAAGTTTCCAGAGGGACGTTCAACAAACAGAATTTCAAATCTGTCCAAGTAGCATTTGGGGGCAGTGTGACATGATGCTCCTACCTTCTCCTTTGAACTTTGCTTTTGTGTTGGAATTTTTTCTTGCCCTGTCCTGTCTTCCTGATTGTCTGCATGTGTTCCTTCCTCATCTTTCACTTGTGCTGGCAGTGGAGTAGTTGTTGGCCTGGGAGTAACTGTGGGAACAGACTAGCCCAGGGGAGACATAGCTGACAGTGAAAGTGATTGCAGCTATTGAATTCTGGGTTGGGGTTTAAGGACTTTTGCGGTATGTTAGCTGAGTCAGTCCTCATCCAAGATCATAGGGACTGTGAGATTGTAAGGACTGTCACATGCCCATTTTATCAGTGAGGAAACTGAGGAACAAGGAGAAAGAACTGGACAACCTGACTTCTTAACTAATGGAGTCTTGTGCTCTGATCAGTGTCAGTTATGTCAGCCTAGCCAACATAAACCCATTTGTTCACTGTTTGCTTTTCTGAGGTGCCAGAAGTTGGTAACACTTGTGCATTTGAGTGAGTATTGTCAATTGCTGAAAGTTGAGGACTAATTTTTACTTTGAACATTTTCAGTGGCAAGCACTGTTCATCCATATGTGTTAACAGTTTCTAAGAACGTGAAAAAACTTTAGTACTGAACGCTATTGGGCCATGAGTAATAAGAACTTTATTTGGATTTGGTGCATTTCAAGGTTGCTGTGGCTTTAAGTAGGCTGTCCAGTTTGCATGTGTATATGTAGCCTTATTTTCTTCTAGTCTGTTACTGTCTGCATCTCTGAGGGTCTCTTTCCTCCTACACCACCCTTACACAGTGCAGTCAGTATACTTTTCCTAGAGTCTCCTAGTGATTGGCACTTTCTTGCTTCTAGAGATTTAGTGGTTTCCTGTTATCTATAGAATATAATCCTATTTCCTGTTATCTATAGAATAGAATCCTATTTCCTGTTATCTATAGAATATAATCCATTCATTCATTTAGCATTGAAGATTCTTGAAAGATAGTTCAAAACTGTCTTTCTGACTGTAGCTTCTTCATTTCCTTGTACTAATTGAAACTGAACTCTCTTCTCTGATAGTGTCCTTTGCATTTTTGCCTCTCCATCTCTGTTCTGCTGGATAACTCTTTATTCATAACTCTTATCCTCATCTGTTTATTCAAAAACCCTCTCCCTCATTTACTTTCACTGACAATTCTTTCCTTCTCCTTGACTTTGTTGAATTCAAACCATACCCATCATTTAAGGTACAGTTGAGATGCCACTTTTTTCATGAACCACTGTTTCTGGCATTGTCTTTAATCATTAGGATTAGAGAACCAAGACATGGGTGTCTCCTTTTATTTTCCGTATTGTGGTCTATATAATGAAATATACTGCCTTCTCTTAGGTTCTTTTAATGTTGCTTGGCTAGCCATAGAGTGGTATGAGATCATGGAGAAGTTCCCTGGTGAGGTTGAGGATTTCACAGAAGAGGTGACATGAATGGGTTTTAAAAGTGAGCAGGAGTTCAAGGCAGGAATTGTATTTCAGGCTAAGAAAAGTCTTACCATGCAATTCTTTCTGCATATGGGAGATTCCTGCCAAAAACGATCTGGTACTTGCCTCACACATAGTAGACAATAGAGATTAAAAAAAAAGATGGAGTTTTTTGCTTTCTTTGATGTTTCTACTTTCCAGTCTTTCTTTATCCTCCCTGTCTCCCCTTAAGTGCACATAAGTGAACTAAGCATGTAGCTCTATGTGTATGTGTTCATGTGCATGTTCTGTCTCTCTCTCCTGGGTATTGGAAACAAGTGTGCCCATTTTAAAGCTAACTGATTAACAAAGGAAACTGATTTTACAAACTACCAGATTACTTTGGTGCAAGCACTTTGAGGCTGAAAAAATAACATAATTTTTAACCCTATAGTATTTCAAAAGTTAAATTTTATTTTTCATTAAAATACCTAGTATTGTAATTTGAATATCCAGCAACTGATTATTTTTTTAAGAATTTTTTAATATTTATTTTTTAATTCTCGGCGGACACATCTCAATTTGTATGTGGTGCTGAGGATCGAACCCAGCGCCGTGTGCATGCCAGGTGAGCGAGCTACCGCTTGAGCCACATCCCCAGCCCAACTCATTATTTTTTATATAAAAAAGAGAACATTGTAATCTCAAAAAAAAAAAAAACAAAAAAACAAAAAAACAAAACCACAGAACAATGAAAATATTCATATTTTTCTGGAATTAAAAAGTATTACTTTAATTAGTAGAATTTAAAAATATATCTTTTAAGTGTAAAAAAATACATGTATATTGTAACTAAAAAATACAGATGAGTTATGGAAAAAAAGATATCCTGAATAATCAAGTTATCATTGTGACTATTTACATTTTTTTCTATAAAATTTCCTATTATATTTGTGATTGTACTATATAAAATTTTAAGTCTATAAGCATACTATTAATACACAAACATTCTGTTATGAGAAACTCTATAATCTATTACTGATTATAATTAACATCTATTATTCTATTATTAATTTCATAATATTCCATATCTAATATGCCTTAGATTATTTATGATTGGATGTTGGTTATAATTTTTTTAATATTCAATCTCTTTAATATATTTCCAATTTTACACCATAATAATAAAACAATGCCAAAATCAATTTGTGATATTAGATAAAAAGCAGAATAGTTAAAAGTAATTGAAATATATAAATAAGAGAGACCAGTAGAGTAGAGGAAGGGGGTTGGGGGGAGGGAAGGAGAGGAAGAGGAATGAAATTGACTGAACTACCCTTTGTTTATATATATGGATATACCACAGCAAATTTCACCTTTATATATATCTATAAAGCACTAATTTTAAGAATGTAAATAAATAGAAAGAAGACCAATGAGTAAAGAAAAGGGAATACAGGTTGGAATGGGAGAATGGGGGGAAAGGGGAAGTACTAGAGACTGAATTGGAACAAGTTATTTTACATGCTTGTATAATTAGGTCAAAATGAGCTTCACTATTATGTATAACTATAATGCACTAATACAAAAATTATCACACATAAAATCTCAGAATCAAAATGAATATACATATTTCAGAAAGGGTTTAGTTAAACCCAAAGAATACTTTATGCACAATACTCTGCTGGTTTTAATTTTTATTGTCTTAAATAACATCTTTTTTTAATGCTTGAGAGTGTGTATTGGATGATTTTTGGGGGGATATATTTTTAAGGTTAGAATCACTGGGTTATAAAGCCTAAATGTTTTAATTCATTGATCTTTGTTGCCAAGCTATATTCTAAAAGAGCTGTATCAGTTTAGCTCTTGTTTGTAGCATTTGAGAAATGTTGAAAATATATTTTAAAACTTTCCTTCTATTTATGTAATATCATTCCTTTGAAGAACTTTGTGCTATATGGTATTTTCAAACCATAACTTGGGAGTAAAGTGTGAGGGTGGGGAAGTGGAATAGATACACTTTTGAAGTTTATTTCATCAAATGTAGTCATATTTGAATATATAAAATTAAATGATTAGCATGTAATTATAAGAAGTTTTAACTAAAAGACAGAGTAATTGCTACTCCTGCTTCATTGAGTACAAAATTATGACTCTTATATAAAAAAGTCTTATAAAAGATTCTTTTATAGCTAGGTGGGCATAACATTCATTAGTACACACAGCTCTCTCTTCAAAATAGTATTCTTTTTAAAAAAAAATGTTCTAATTAGTTATACATGACAGCAGAATGGATTTCATTTCATTGTACACAAGTGGAGCACAACTTTTATTTTCTCCTGTTGTACACTATGTAGAATTGCACCATTTGTGCAGTCATACACGTACGTAGGGTAATTATGTCCTTCTCATTCCACCATCTTTCCTACCCTCATGCCTGCTTCCCACCCCACCCTCACCTTTGCCCAATCCAAAGTTCCTCCATTCTTCCCATGTCCCCTCCCCTCCTACTGGTATTATTTAGAATATGTGAAAACTGTCTACTTGGTATCATTGTTGATTAGCAGAATCCATTGAAACTGAGTTTCTAGTAGTTTTCTTAAGTCATTGTGCCCAAGCATAGGCCCTTCCACCTTGAACAATAGCCTGAATTCAGTAAACATGACTGTTTTTGAAATCTTAATCCATAAAAGCAAACTTTTAAAAATCTAGCTGTACTCTAATGTGTTTTATTTTTTTTTTATTTTTTTTTTTTTAGAGAGAGAGAGAGAGAGAAAGAGAGAGCGAGAGATTTATTTAGATAATATTTATTTTTCAGTTCTCGGCAGACACAACATCTTTGTTTGTATGTGGTGCTGAGGATCGAACCCGGGCCGCACGCATGCTAGGCGAGCGCGCTACCGCTTGAGCCACATCCCCAGCCCTCTAATGTGTTTTAAATTACATATTTTTCATTAATTTAAATCTCAAAGTTTATTAATTAATGTCTTAATACTAAACCAAAAATACTTATTTTTCCTTTTTTTAAATTATTATTATTGTTATTATTTGGTACCATGAATTAAACCCAGGGGTGCTTAAAAACTGAGCCATGTCCCTAGTGCTTTTTATTTTTTATTTTGAGACAGGATCTTGCTAAGTCTTTAGGGCCTCACAAATTGCTGAGATTGGTCTTACGCTTGTGATCCTCTTGCCTCAGCTGCCCAAGTGGCTGGGATTATAGGAGTGTGCCACTGTGCCCGGCTCTTCTTTCTGCTTTGGAGCTTTCAGCCAGAATATCTATTATTTGTGTTTTCTGTTCAGAATGTTTAATTATGGTCACCAAAAAACTGTCTTTACCCTGCCTTGGCTACTGCTTTGGAAATAGGCATGGAAATGATGAGATGGGGTCCAAAGCTGATCTTCCTCTTGTACTTCCTAGATAGTTTGTTGGGTTTTAGTGAAAATGGCTATTCAGCATTTTGAGGGATGATTTAATAATGGTCATTATTGGTTTCTGCCTCATGGCAGAAATAGTGAATGCAGCGACAACATCATATAGTAAAAGATAATCCAAGGATGATCTTCCAGAACTGTATTCCCAATGCTCTGTAAACCAGTGTGGACTGAGAAAAGATTATATATGTTAAACATTTTGTGGTTGAAATATAAACATTCTATGCTAAAGATTTTTTTCCCCTTATGTTCTAGATTGGGACTTTAACCAGGACATCTGACAGCGAGGTAATGTGCACTTGGCATTGTGTTGTCTGTTTGTAAATATCTGACACCATGTTTGTGACAAAATCCTACAGAAGCTTTCTTGGTCCAGTTGTGGTTCTTTCCTAGCAATTCCAGCAAATGTAGGGCCAGTACTTCCCCCTCCATCAATGGATCCATGTTGCTTTTCTCTCTGGTTCTGTTTTGACTGTCACCAACAAATTATAGTCTGCTTTTGTAATTGTTTTGTTGAGTGACTTGTCTTGGCAGTTTGACAAGGTGTGGTCCTGCTTGGCCATCTATTCACTGGTATACTGCATGAAGCCGGGAGCCATATTGTTCCTTGCAGTGGGCAGCCAGGAAAGCAGTACTGTTTAGGGCCTTGATAAACAGTTTGTTTGAAGTAAGTGAACGCAGTTCAGATTTGGCTTGCCGGATAGGTTTGTACATTTCAATGTTGAAATAGTTTTACATACAAATTTGTAAATAACCATTAAGTGAACCCTGAAATCATTCATCTTAACACTTAGTATGGCAAACCAATAAATATAATTCAAGTAGGTTGGTAAATTCTTTGGCTTCCTTATTTATCTTATAATATAGATAATCTTGAGCTTCTGCTTGTATTTTTAAACTCAATCGTGTGTCATTGTTAGAGTAACTAGGAGAAATATCAATTTGGAACAAAGGTCAAAAGCTGTTCAGTATAGAAATAGTTTAATTTTTTAGTTTGTCTAAGAGCATTAGAATTGTCTTAAGATAATTTAGGAGAAAAGAGAATGTTCAGAATGTAAGAGTTCCGGTAAATCCCTCCTTTTCCCCTGCCCTCTTCCAATTAGAGCACATAGGAGTCTCACAGAAGGAAATTTTGAAAGTCCAATTTGAGGTTAATAAAAACCAAGTGGAAGGATATGGCCCCAGTGAGCTTCCCAGTACTTTACCTCAGCCTTGTTTTCTTCTGAACACAGCTTCTTTCTGAGATAGGCAGAATGCTGAATAAAAGAAACTTGCGTCCATTTACCTGCTATGCCTGATGTTCCTTTGAGGGGTAGGCAAACTGTAATTCCCCATCAGATTTCAAGTGAAAATGTGTAAAATGTTGTCTCCCCCCCCCCCCCCCCAGAATTGCTTCATCTTACTGGTATGTGTTTATTTATGTGTGCTTTATTTAGGTTCCAGATGTGGAATCTCGAGAAGACTTGATTAAAAATCACTACATGGCAAGGATAGTGGAGCTTACGTCCCAGCTGCAGCTGGCTGACAGTAAGTCAGTGCATTTTTATGCTGAGGTGAGTCGGGGAGAGTTAATTGGGCTGGTGGTTTTCCTCACCCCTCAGGAATCAGGCCACCTATTCTGCCATTTGCTAGAAGAGAGAAGTCAATATGCATTTTCTGTGTACCTGTGTTCGTGCTTTTGGTTGCAGTTCATATTGATTAGTCTATTAACCACCCCCCAAATCTTAATTTCAATAAGACTGATTTGTCATTTCCAAGCTACTGAAAGATAGCCGGGGGACTTAGAAGTAGCCTTTCCTATAGTCATATAATATACATTTTGGAGCATTATTATTAGAGATTTCAAATGTTTTACAGTTAAGGACAGGTAGATGATCACAGATGAAGGAATTCTCATGTAGGCAAGGTAAAAAACAAATACACCGTTTTTAAAAAAAACACATTCCAATTTCTAAATAACAAGTTAAATGAATTACTATAAATGAAAAAAAAGTAACCTTAAAGTTGTTAAAGATATTGAAAAACACAACACCCTTTATTGAGACCTGACTTTATCTGTGATTTTCTCTTATACTGTAGAGATGGAGAGGTTGATAGGAGGCCAGTTGCTAGAAGTGGAGAGGAGCTTTGCGTATTTTTTCTGCTAAAATAAATGATGTGTGCCTAGCTCAGTGTAGTGTGCAAGCAGCTATTGCATACATGTTTGATAAGTTGATCAGTAGCGATCATTTGTTGGAATGCAAACAGCAGGGAGGACAGCAAATGAGAAAACTTGCAGAGGAATTGCTGTAATACCTAAGCCATGCGGTACAGCAGTGTATCCTCATTATTTGGTTCTCTAACTGCTGAGTTAATGTCTCAGATTTGACTGTCACCTTCATGAGCACCTGTGCCTTACACGTCTCTCCATTTTGTGTCACATCTAGTGCTGAGCAGGGTTGATGTTTGATTAATAAGATGTAGTTTATTTGGTTGGCTGAAATGTCCTGAAATTTTCTTGAGAAATAAAAAGAGTAAATGGGAAATTTTTTTTAGGCTATCTTATTTTCAAGAGATTTGCCTGCTTTCATAAATGTCTTCAGCATAATTGTGATACAAAAATTTGTAGATTGTCCCAGTTCTTCCTCATCAGTAAACAGGAAGTGGTGACCTCCTGAATGACCTTACTGGAATGGTTAGTCCAAGCGCCTGATGTGGACACAGCATTCAAATGTGTCTCATCAGCTTCTCTTTGTCATTCTCAATGGTCTTATCCGAAAGTCTAGCGATCCTTTTAATTACTCACTTTCTTTGAACAATAGTGCAAAATAGAATTTTTCCTTTTTCATCTGCTCTGTATCTGGATGATCTAGGTTTGGTAGAACTCCCAGAGAAAACAGCTGTGATCATAACAATCCTGTGCTCATTTTTTCCCCATACAGATAAAGAATAACTTATCAGGTGTGACTGTGAAGCTTTTATTGCGCTTGTAATGCGCTCTCTATTGAAGGACTTAAAAGTATCTTAGAATCCATGGCCAGAATGCATTGATCACTTTTGAAATAATCACTTCCCTTTTCATCTATCATATGGGTAAATGTAGAAAGTTCTTACTTTTTTTTTTTTTTTTTTTGGACCAGTGGTCATTAGATCAGAGCTAGGGAAAAAAACACCAATGGGCTTGGGTTATTAGACAAAATTTTTATTCCCTTACTAAAATGATGCAAGTGGGGCCTCATCTGTTGTACTCAGGTGTGGTACAGTGCCTGTAGGTGTTCAGCAGGTGCTGTGAAATGAATGAAAAATGAATGGCTTTTGCCTTTGGGGATTATTTTCTAATAACCTTCTCTGAAGTAAATTTGTTTTTGGAAAACACTGTTTCTAGAAATGGAATGTTTTCTGATTTTACAGTGCCGAGCACTCACTAAAAGACTAGCCTTGGCTGAGAAGTCTAAGGAGGCATTGACAGAGGAGATGAAACTTGCCAGTCAGAACATCAGCAGACTTCAGGTGAGTTTGTAAGTGTTATCTAAGCAGGCTTAATGTTTTTTCACTGAAAGCCCTTGGGCAGACAAGTCAGCCTTTCCTTTCAGAAGTTGTGGCATTTGACCTCTGCATATGCTTTTTCTAACCACTTTGTTCCTAGCTTATTTTAAACAAACATCTTATGTCAGACAAAAAGTGCTTGACTTGTTTATTTCTCTGACTTGACCTTTATTTTAAATTCTTCTACAGTCAGCATGTGCTTGAATTATATTTACTGATAATCCTCCCACCCCCTTCCTTGTAAATACTCCTCATAGTAGACTGGAGGCTTGTTCTACACACATTATTCTGTTCTTTGTCTTTTCTTTTTCATAAAACTGACCTACATTGAAAGGTGGGGCTGCAAAACATTCTTCCTTCTTCACCACCTTGTTTTGTAACATGGTACCCTTGTTACGTAAACATGGTACCAGACCAAGGAGAATACATCATCACAGTGCCCAGCTCCTCTTTGTTGATCAGCTTCTCAGATTAGTTAGGAGCCCGTGTAGGATCAGATCTGAGGGGCCTGAAGAGAGCATGAGAAGCGGGAGGAGAAAGGAAGGGCACTTCGTCCCTTGAGGGCTGTGGGCCACTGAGGAGTGGGATGGTGTGAAAGTGTCTGCGGCCCTGTGTGAGGCTTGAGAAAACCTGAGGGGATCTGGAAAGATCATTTAGTCCTCTGGCCTTTCTGATGATTTTACACCTGGTACAGAAGGAAACCCTTAAACATTTTTGCAAAGAAATTAAGGACATATTTTGAAGGCTGAGAGAAACTTCTCCATTTCTTTTTAAGTTTTTTTTTTTTTTTTTAATTAGACCTGTGCCTTCACCTTTGTGTTAATTGATCAGCTGGGCCATCTTCATAGGTTGCTTTTCCAAATTTTAAAAACTAATTTTAAAAGCTTCAGACTAGAGTGACTAGTGAGGCTTTAAATTTCCTTTTTTCTCTCTTTTCCTTTGCTCTTCAGGATGAGCTGACAACCACCAAAAGGAGTTATGAGGATCAGTTAAGCATGATGAGTGACCATCTGTGCAGCATGAATGAGACATTGTCTAAACAGAGAGAAGAGATTGACACCCTGAAGATGTCCAGTAAGGTATGTGGGGTGAGGTGAAGAGGTAGTCCCTCTGCAATGTATTTAATATAGGTAATAGAAGGTATTTCACTGTTATGCATTTCAGGAGTGAAAGATTATGAGATTTATAATGCTTATAGATTATTTTCCTTAATCTCATTTGTCCTATCAAAAAGTAAAATTGAGTTTCCTTGACTGAGTTATAAACTTAGAATTTCTGACTTTTGAGGCATTAATATTGTGTCTGCTTCTTTGGGGGCACTTTTGGCATTTCTGCTATTCTTGTGGAAGAGTGGCGGTGGCACAGAGGTTTTTAGGAAGGGGATTGTGCTTTGTTTACAAAAGTATCTAAATGGTACTGTTGAGTAACCTTTAACAAAATTTATTCTCATAGGTATCCATATAACTAAGGAATGTCTGACTCTTTTTAACTCTGGAGATTACCTTTTTCATAAAGCCTCTGTTGTCTAAGCCAGGGTCAATAGATAACCGGTAATCTATTTAGGCTGGAATGTATATATCCACCTGCCATATCTTTATTTTTGTGTCATAACGTATGTATTTTTTTGCTGAGATGGTAAGCTTTAAGGGACCAGGTGCTCAGTTCTATGTGTCATCTCAGATGCTTAGCACATTTCAGTAACTACAAGAGGCTATTTTACCACCATCAGCTGGAATTCGCTGTCTATAGCTTGTACTCTTTGAGATCTGCTGCTGCTACTTAGTAATTCAGCAGGCATTTATTGAATCCTGCTCTGTGCACTGGAGAAGAAGTAGAGATGAATAAACCACAGCTTTATTTTAGTTTCTGCTTGTGGTGGTGTAGGGCAACATTGAGGTCAGTTGGGGTCTTCTTGGAAAATACATCATGTTAATGCATTTGTGTTTGCATTACATAATTTTTATTTTTCAGTGTAGTGTCATGGTATTTGTTGACCTCTCCCTACTTTAGAGGGTGTCTCTGATGCTTCTCTGGGCCTCACTGTGATGATTTTAACCAGCCAATATGGTTCTGATTATGGTTCTTCAGTTACTCGTGCTTCAGGAAACTTGAGCTTGGAGGCAGAGGGTGGGGGTTGGGCTTCTTAAATAATGCCTCTTTTTACCTTTTTGGCCTCTTGATATTCCAGCAGGGAAATGTCTAACTTGAGGTTATATTCCTAGTCATGGAGGAAAGCACACACATTGAAGAGATTACGTTTTGTCTTTTCTCATTTTAGTATAGAATGAGAAAGCCAGTTTTAGCATCTATCATTTGAAAAGAAGTAAAGTGAGTCTAGGGAAAGCCTTGAATCTGCAAAGCATTTGGTTCTGAATTGAAGAGGGTAAATGTTGAGTGCAGCAAAGCTCATTATCCCAGAGGTAATTAGATTATAGCTACTTCAGAAGGTAGGGAATTTTCAAGTTTTCTCAGAGCTTTTTAATCTGTTCCTCAAAATACATGTCATTAAGAAATCTCTAAGAGACTTGTCTTCAATTAGGAGTTTATATTGTTAGCCTTTCTTTGATCATGCTGTAATCCCTGTATTTTGCTTCCCCTCAAGTTTATTAATAATTTATAGTGCTATAGCATCATCTTATGGCTGAGTTGACATTGTCTCCATTGGATACCAAGTAAATATCCTCAACCATTTGTTTGCTATTATCTTTTTCTTAGTATTTGTGTTCTGCAGGCATTCCCCACTTACAAGAAAAAAAAAATGTATCTATACCTCATAGTTTAGCAATTTAATTAAAATGTATTCCTAAGAAATGAATTGCTCCAAAAAAGAAAACATTATACAAAACCAGAAAGTCCAAGTTTCCTTATTTGATGGAATTGGAAATAAGTGAAGATATTTTCCCTCTAACTTATTATCAGCTTACTTTTGACAGATAATCAGTATCATTTGGCATTCAGTTGGCACATATTCAAAATTATTAGCTATTAAGGCCTTTATACAGGGTTTGTTTAAACAATCCAAAAGCATGTTTAGGCTAAAATTTTTTATTCAGTTTCATGAAATCTTATTCTCTGTTGACTTTAGAACAAAATGAATGTTTTGAGGTTTTGGTAAATCCCAGATAGTAGCCTGCTTTTCTTCCTTTATTGCCTACCCCAGCCCCCACGGGGATAAGGCCCACTGAAGTAGAAAGCAGGGAGAGTTAAAATTAAACTGTTGTGCGATTATTGAATAAAAGTTACAATGAGAGGTTATCGGCTATTCTCCCTCCAGGAAGCAAAAATGTTCCAAAGTGAAATATGGCCTTCTGACAACTTGGTTTATAAACTATGTGAACTATTTTTTTTGGAAATTTGTGTTCTTATTGTTTATATTTTTCTTTGCCTAGGGAAATTCAAAAAAGAACAAGAGTCGATAGCTCATAAATAGCTGGTTGGCGACTGTTCTTTCCAGAGCTGCTGCTACTGCTGCTGCACAGAGCTGCAGGCCGAGACTCCTCGTCCAGTGCTGGCGGTTTCGGGAAGCTGAAGTGTTGTTGGACCTAGTAAACTAGTCAGTGTTGTAAATGGCCTTGAAACATTTAAAATATATTTGTAACCAGTAAGGCAAACACAGAATTTGATGTTGACAGTAAAATGGAAAACAGTACACATACCATGGATATTATAGGTTTCCTTATGCTGTTTTTACTGTGCACTTTTTAAAATTAGGTTTTAATTTCAGTATGTGAGAACAACAAATATTTTGTATATTTTCAAACTCAATTATATGGTAATCGATTTGGTATCTATGGAATAGATATATGTTTCTGGATAAAATGCTTAAATTGTCAAACTGTCATTACTTCCTACTATAATTGAAAGCAGTCTCCAGATTCTTTTTTAAAGATTTATTCATATTCTCTATCTCTCCCTCCCTCTCAGAGGGAATGAGTCTTGCAAACTTCAGATCCTGTGGGTTTATTATCATTGTCTTCAGCTCTTCAGTACCCTCTCTGTGTTAGGATAATAGCTCAAGAAAATTCATGTCAATAAATTCATACTTATGTCAAACTTTCAGTCTCTATGAAAATTTGGTAAAAAAAACCAAAACCTGTTAAAGTCGACTTTACAAAACTTATAAAAACTCAGTTGACTTAGATGTAATCTTTCTAGTTCCCCAAATTGGAATAATTGTAGTTAATCCTTTATAATGCTTTTGAGTTTTGCCTTGAGAGCTGCTTGTACACTCAAGGGTCAAACAAGAACCCTAAGACCTTTAGGCTCCCGTGGTTTATCCCATAAATATTTTTTGTGTCATTTTAGTGTAAACTTCAGGAGTGTCTCTCCATGCACCCCCACTCCCACAGCCCAAAATACATTGTTCCTTTTTCATTTGCTTGCACAGGCCTATTTAATTCCCCAGATTAGCTGAGGGGTTCCTGAAATTCCTTCCTTCCTAACTCCCTCCCTGTGGCTGCATCTTCCTTGAGGCTCTTCCTAGGCAGTTGCTGGTCACCCTCCCACCTGCTTTATTCTGGTTAAGCTGAGAGCCCATCATTGGCTTCCCTCTGTGCTCAGTGTCAAGGCTGCTTCTGAGTCCTCAGCTGCCTGCCATGAAGAGAGACTCTGGTTATGCTCAGTCCTCATGGCAGTGAAAGTGTTTGGATCCTGGGTTGGGGGACCTTGGGGTTAGTTCAGTCCCTTGCCCCCTCACCTTATCTCTTGTGTGCCCTGTCCATTTCCAATTCTCTATCAATTAAACCAGCACCCACACCCAGGTCCCCAAACACTGAGGGAAACATCAAAGAACCATGCTGACTAGCTCATCCCATTATGAGCTTGGGAACTTCACCTTCCAAGCTTACATTGTTCCATGATAGTCCTTTGGCATTTCTATTCCAAGTTTCAGTAATGACTATACCACTTCTCAAGCCTTGTCCCCTCATAATCAGACTGTATACCATCAAACTCACAGCCCCTCAGCAGGAGTGCCTCTTCACTGCCACACTTGTTTATATATAAACCCATCCTGTGAGGCAATGGGGGCTCCTGCTCCCCATAAAGCTAACATGTTTTCAATGCTTTGGTGCCACTCCCTTTCCAGGACTTTGCCTTTCACATTTACATCTTCAATTTCTCATTCTGCTTGACTCCTCTCCCCCAACTTCCAAACAAATTGAATTTACCCCATCCTTTAAAAAGTTGAGTTTATTAGAAACCAAATTTCCTGGGTTCAAATCCTTTTACTTACAGATTAGTTACTTAGCATTTCTGTGTCTCAGTTTTTTTTTTTTAATCTATTAATAGGAGATAAAATAATACCTACCTCCTAGGATTTTTATGAAGATTAAATGAATTAATATTGTAAATTGCCTCCAGTACCTGGTATAAAGATTATTTATTAGTAATAAATGTTACTGGTAATATTATTGTCATTGCTACTTAAGTTATTTATTTTTCTCCTCCCTTTGTCCATATTCTTTCCCATTTTTCTTCCAGATTTTATGGAAATGGTTATTGTTGGTTGTCTTCCCATTTTTCCCAAGACCCATTTGCTCCTTTAATTTGAGGTAGTCAGGTTTCATTGCCCACATTATAATGAAGCCACTATAATGAGCCTTGCCAGTGTCCACCTGATTGCCAAGTCCAGTGGCTTCTCTTCATCTCTGCTCTTGCCTGAGTTTTCTATAATGTGAAAGATTATAACCCAGTTTGTCTTTGAAGATCTTTCTTCTTCTGGATTTTCCAGTGCTTCTTTCTCTTACATTCTTGTTCTCTTTTCCTATGCAAATTCCTTCTCAGTTTCTTCTGTGGTTCTCCTTTAAGTGTTCTTCAAGGTCCTGTTTCAGCTTCTCAGTCATTGAGTCCACTGAGAGATGTCAGACCTCATCTTTCCAGCTTTGACCTTTTCTGAGCTATTCCCCAAGTTCACGCTGTCATATGAATTTTCTCTACCAGGTATCCCATGGGAAACTCATAATTCCAGGGCTCAGTCAGTGGTAAATTCACTCACCCAATTCCCCTCCCATTTTTTTCTAGTTTTCTTGCATCTCACCAGATGTGTTTCTTACCTAATACTCATTTAGTCAACAGACATTTATTGAGTGCCTTTTATACACTAAAAACTATCCCAAGTGCTGGAACTCAAATAATAGACAAAAATACCTTTCATCATTGAGCTTAGTTTGGGGGAGAAAACAAAAGTAAATAAAATATACAGTGTGTTAAAAGCTTCTAAGTACTGAAGAGGAAAACATAAAGCCAGGGAAGGGGATAAGGACTTGATGGGATATTGGCTTTTAAGATAGAGAGACCAAGAAAGGTGTGACAAATGAGTAAAGATCTGAAGAAAATGAATCATGAGTCATGTAGACCTCGGGGAAAGAGTGTATCACACAGGAAGACTAGCACGTGCTAAGGTCCTGTGTGGAGAAAATCCGGAATCCAAGAAAGCAAGGGGCCCACTGCAGCTGGAGCAGAGGGAGCAAGGATGAGAATACTAGAAGATGAGACAGCAGACAAGGTAACTGACCTGTGGGTTGTAGATGTTGGTCTTAAAAATTTGTAAGTACTAATAGGAAGCCCTTGGAAAGTTAGGGACAAAGCAAAGACATTACTTGAATTTAAGTTTTAATAGGATTCTAGTAACAATTCTTTGTTGCTCAGTTGAGAATAGATTAGGGGGGAACAGGGTGGAAACACAGACCTGTTAGATGGCTACTGCAGTAACAGGAGGCCATCTAGAGATGATGGTGGCTTGGACCATGGTGCTGATGGGGGAAGTCATGTGAAATCTGTGTTTGGATTTATTGTGAAGATAGAATTGATAGGATTTACCTAACAAATTTATCCAGAATTGCAACTCCTTATACTTTTATTACTTGTCTCTGCTTTGTTTTCCTTAATACTTATCACAATCTGGCATATGATCTATTTGCTTTGTGTGTTGCCTGTTTCTGCCTCTAGAAGACACAGCTCTGTGAAGGCAGGTGTTTTTGTTTGGTTTGTTCATTGCTGTACTCTGTTCTTAGAACACTACCTGGCAATTAGTGAATGTTTATTGAATGAATTTTGATTGGTTGGAGGGTGGGGTGTGCGAGAAAGAGAGGAGTCAAAGATGAATCCAAGAGTTTGGGCCTAAACAAGTGTCACTGAGGAGGACTGAGGGAGAAGCAGCTAGCTTCTCCAAGTTGAAATTTAATCTGGAGACCTGGGAATCACCCTTGATTCCTCCTCATCTTGCACATCTCATTGGTTATCTTGTTTTACTGAATACTTCTGTCTTTGCAGTGTTTCTGACTTCTAACCTCTCTTTACTCAATACCTGAATACCAGACAGGTAGCCCTGGCTACCTGTCTGGACTGCTCATCTTCCTGTATTCCAGTCCTGCCACCTCTTCTACCATATAATTTTTCTAAAACATGTCTCTGCAGAGCCCACTTTCCTGACAGACAGCCTTCAGAATGGCTCCTTATTGTCTCTGGGAAGTCTGTTAGCAGTGTATATATTGCCATTCTTAGCTCACTTTCTCTTCTCTTTCATGCATGAAGCACACTCTCCTCTTTGTGAAAACTCTCGGGCCTCTGAGTCAGGAGGAATTTTGGAACAATAGGCCTGCTTTTTTCTTAGAGATAATGTAAATCTTGGGATTATTTCCCTTGTTGCTTTGGAGTTGGATCTATGGCAAAATGGTGCCTTTTTTTTTTTTTTTTAATCTTTAATTTGTTTGTTTTTATGTGGTGCTGAGGATTGAACCCAGTGCCTCACACGTGGGAGGTAAGTACTCTGCCACTAAGCCACAACCCTGGCCTCCAAAATGGTGCCTTTTTGACTTATCTGCTAAGATCTTTGGTTTTTTGACAAAGTCGGTTCCCAAAGCATGGTGTAATTCTTGTGTACTAACTCTTATCCTAAGTCAGGCATAGGTAGGCCTTGACACTGTGGTTCCCTTTAAACTGCCCAACAACCATTATCTCATGCATATTCTCATTATTCCCATTTTATAGATAGAAGACTAAGGTTTAGAGGACCAACTTGTCTACAGTCACACAACTAGTACATATTGGAGCCAGGGTTCAACTCCAGCTTAGTTGGCTTCCTAAGCCTGGATTATTCACTACTGTAGTATGAACCTTTTAAATTGGGACTTTCAAGTTCTTCAGATACTACATATTTGGAGAATAAAATATCAAATTTCTCAGTAACTCATGTACTTCATTCAACTTTACCTTTCCACAGCTTTACTAAACAGCCCTTATACCTTTATCCAATTTGTTTTTAGTTAGCTTCTTAGGCAAATTTAAAGGTGTTGGTACAATGTTTGTGTTTGATATGATTTTTCTTTCCTGACACTGCATTTTTATTTACACAAAACCCTGCCAACCATTTATTCCTGTACCAAATTTGTTGTCACAATTTTATTATAGGAATTTTCTAACATACAAATTTGGAGACACTAATACAAGCCTTATGTCCCTATTACTCATTATGAACACTGTCAATCTTGTTTTACTTTTTTTTTTTTTTTTTTGATGCTTTTTTCCCCTATGGAGTATTTTAAAGCAAACTCCAAACATTGGGTCATTTGATCTGTAAATGCTTTTGTTCTGCATGCCTTTGAAAGAGTGATAGGCACTGATTTCTAAACCTTACACAGGTAATTAGTTCATTCAACAAGTGTGTGTAGAGTGCCTGCAGCCTGCTCAGTGCTGAGCAGACTGTGAGGAACAAAACAGACATGACGGCTGCCTTTGAGAACTGACAGCCCAGTAGTGAGGCCAAGAAGTGATCACATAAGTACACAATGACAAATGTCATCAGTTGTCCATCCTGTGCTGGGATTGTCTCAGGTCAGTCAGCAAGAGATAATACATAGAGGCTTTTCCCCTCCAAATGTCTGTACTATTTGAGTCAGACTGTTATAAAATATTTATTATTAAGAAACAAGGCAAAACAGAATGACAACAACAACAAAAAAGTCCCTTTTTTATCTTCCCCCCATTTTATGCATTCCAGATATGCACTCAGCTTTTCATGACTCTGACAAAATACCTGAGAAAAACAAAGGAGGAAAGACTTTTCAAAGCTCATGGTTTCAGAAATTTCAGTTCATGGTCAACTAGCTCCATTTCTTTTAGGCATGTGGTAGGGCAGATGAATCATGGCAGAAGGGCATGGGGGAGAAAAGCTCCTTAGAGAACAAGGAAAGTGCTGGGGACAACATATATCCTTCCAAGCCATGCCCCCAGTTACCTGCTTCTTCCAGCTAGGCCCCACCTTCTAAAAGTTTCCACCACCTCCCCTAATGCCATCAAATTATGAATCTTTTATTGGATCCATCCACCGATGAGGTTGGAGTCCTCAAGATCCAATCACTTTCCAAAAGCCCCACTTGTGAACTTTGCTGTTCCCAGGACCAAACCATCAATGCAGAGCCTTTGGGGGACATTCCACATCCAAACCATAACATCTGAGAAAACCACTGCCGCTCACTGTCTTGGTATCTCTATTTCCAAAAAGCATGTTACTTTTGCTTTCCTCTTAGGCATCATTAATTGCCTCTGCAGGTGGAAGATGAAGGAAGATTTGTCTGCTTTATCCACTTTCCTGTCCCCAGCCTTCACATTCAAATAAATACTTTCTCTCTAAATTAGTATATCAACATTTGTCTAGGTTGATATTCAGTATATGCTTCATTGTGACTACTCAAATGCTAGTGGTAGCTGAGTAATATAACATCCTATGATACTTTTCCTTTCCTGTACAACTCTATTTTCTGTGGAGTTAATCATTGTATATTTTTTAAAATTATTAACTATGTTTTCTATGATCCTCATCACTAATTTATTCCTAAGTTTTCTCCCAGTTATAACTGCTCTCAGTGTGTTCAAATCAATTGAGTGTTCAGCCAACTTCATCTTCAAGAACTGTCAAGCCTGTTGCCATGGTGTGTGCCTGTAGTCTAGCTACTCAGGAGGTGGAGGCAGGAGATTAGTTTAAAATGAGCCCAGGAGTTCAACACCAGCCTGGGTAACATAGTGACACCCCAACTCAAAAAAATAAAAACTCTCTCCCAGCACCCGCAACCTGCTCCAGGCTGTATTAGTTGATCTCTGGTAGCAGCACTGCTGTTGTCCCAGGACCTCCCTTCTTCAACATCCTGGGTATCAAGTGTCTTTTTCACCTTTAAAACAACCCTCACTCAGCTCCAGGAGCCCTTCTAGTGACTGCCCTCCCCCCTACTTACCTTTGCAGCCCACCTATCAAACTTACCTTTGCAGCTTACCTGTCCTGTCCAGGCCTTATGTGGCATGGAAGGTGAAAAAATGAGAGGAAATTCTCAGTCTAGGCACAGAGTAGGGACTTGAAGTCCATGAAAGCCAAGACCAAAAAAAGGACTAATTAATCATGCCTTGCTTACTGGAGAAGATGGGATTTTTAGAACGTATTAAAATGACATTTCCTACTTTTTCTTGATTATATATTACCTACTTATTGTTGGAAATTTGGAAAATGAGAAGTATCAAGCACACAACTCTCATTTTTTATTCCTGTTAGTTCATGGCTGTATAAAATATGTATTTAGTCAAATTAGGATTATGTGAGAAGAAATACCAAATGAGAAGGGGGAAAAGTATTTTACCTGTCTGCACAACTCCAGGGGGCATTGGTCCACATGGTGATCTACACTGTTCCTGAAAGCATGGAAAAGAGCCTTCAAGCACAGCTTTAAGAAACCAATAAATAGCACTGTATGGTATTTTTCAAACTCCCTCTCCATTAACTTGTTACATGCAGTACTACTCAGTTTTCAAAGTTGATAAAATTGGATTCTTCATTGCTTTTGGTAAGAAACTATCAGTTAAGCTAACAGATACTTTTTAACAACATGACCACTTTCAAGTTCATTATCCATTAAACAAACAAACCCCAAACTCAGCCATTTGGTAAGAAACTATCAGTTAAGCTAACAGATACTTTTTAACAACATGACCACTTTCAAGTTCATTATCCATTAAACAAACAAACCCCAAACTCAGCCATTCCGCTTGCAAACAAAAGTGTGGGAAAAAAAGCAAAAACTTAAAATGATGAACCAATTAGCTAAGTCACCAAATGAGTTGGAACAAAATGAATGAATTAAAGCCTTCTTCATAGTAAAAATCCTCAGACAGAAAATATGTGCAATTTATAGTTTTGTTTTATGCAGCATTAACCCTGGAAATTACTCCCATGTCTTAAGACTTCAAACTGCTTAACTTTAACATGTGAAGATAGCAACATAGTTGGTTGATGATGGCTAAGAAAACATCTGTGGGAGCCACACTGACAAGGAATAGTTTGTTCTATGTTTGAAGAGGAAGTTTCTGTTCTCGGCCTAGAGCCATGTCCTCAGATACCATGGTGATAAATGGAAAGCTTGTCAGTAAGTGGTTGCCTCTTTGCCTTAAATTTTTAAGCAGTTTAGTAATTAGATCTAAATTAGGAAATTAACTGGCAATCAAAGTATTCAAGCAGGAAAACCCATTATAGCTCTTCCAAGTCTTTGAAAGAAAGGGTTAGAGAGAGTTAGAATAACTTTTCCTAAGGAGAGGATTAGAAAAATTCAGTCATAGAAACATGCTGGGGACTTTTGTTTGCAGGAATAGAGGCCTCAAAAAAGTACCTCTCCTGTTAAAACCTTGAGTCCCTCCCCCCTGGGGGGGGCTTTAATATCCCTGAACTCAACCCCACTGTTCTCTTAAACACAAAGGAGGAGTGGAATAGCCCCATGGTAACATCTTCTGGGCCCAAAAATAGAAACAGTAAAGTTCAGTTAACAAAGAACAAAATGTCATTCAATTACATCCTGCACAGATACTGAAGGATATTCTCTCAGCTTTCCTGTGTTTCTTTAGGATACTCCTCAGTTGTGTTAAACTGTCAACCAGTCTCATATAGTTACTTTATGTATGTCATCTCTCTAAAGATACCTGCTGTGAGGCAGGTATCTTTTACTTACTTCCCTTGGTGCCTAGCAGAATGTTATGTTTATAGGAAGTGTTCAGTAAATGCTAATTGGATACATTGTAAGGATTGGATCAACAACTGTAGCCAGGGTCAGTGTAGCTGAAGCCATACCTAAGGGTGTCCCATCTGCAGAATAAAGGACAGGCAATCTCAAGAAGTTCAGAGTGGTGACTACTGGCCTAAACAGCATTGATTTCAATCGACACTCTCATTGAAGACATGGGCATTTATCTCTGGAAATTTCCTCATAGAATTTCCTCATAGAAAAAGTCATTTAGCAGTAGCTAGTTCTTCAAACATCAGGTCTGAATGCATCATGCGTCTAAAATGGCAGGGTGTTTTGTTTTGTTTTGTTTTGTTTTCCTCCTGTTTCATTTGAACTGTTATTGAAGCTATCCACTAACAACTTTTTGAATGTGGTTTTCCAAAAACCCCTTACTTTATCTTGAATGAGTGTTATCATTTAAATAGAGGCTTACTGTTGAAAAGGTTTTATAGAGGAATGTTCTCATCAATCATTTGGGATTAAGCCAGTTTTTCCTCCTGAAGTTATATTAATTGATCCTGACAGCTCTGGCTGACTTGAGTTTTGAGGAATTCCAAGTTAATCTACTAGGCCCTATCTATAGACACATTAGAGACCTGTTGTTAAACTGTAGAAATCCTAAATGTTTCTATAAAAAGACTGTGGGGTAAGAGAAACCTGTTAGCAAAAAGGAAAATGACACAGTCTGAGAGTCTACTTATTATAAAGCAAGGAAAGAACTGGAGTAAAATGAGGTCACAGCTGGGGATGAATGACTGTGATGGCTTAGCTATTGAGGCCAGACTAAGCTGTTTACCACCAGATTTTGATTCAAAAGGACATTGCCAGAAAGAATCCTCTGGAAATATGTGTTGGAGTACAAGAAATAAATCTGCATTCATGAAAGTGGCAATCTTTGGGGGCAACGCTGAATCACAAAGAAGGGGAAGGCCTATCCTTTGCAAAAGATAAAATGGTTTTCAACCAACTGTACTTATGCTGTAGAAAACTATGGGCCTGTTTGCTTTGCAAAGGTGTCAGTGTTTCCAGAAGAGATTTCTTTCCCCAGGTGGGCTACGTACTAATCAAGACCATCCTGCTTATTTCAAAGATGACAATTCAAAAGGTGTGTTCAGAACTCTATTGAAGTACAGTGATAATTATATTTTTCCAGTGAGTTGTTTTCTGTATGAATCCTCTTTCCAGTTAGCTGCAGCATTTTCTGAGATGGGCTGGCCTCCCAGGGAGGTCCTAGGGTAAAGGGTGGGCTAGACACAGGATAATAAGAGGTCCAATTTTGGGGGGAGGTCAAGGCACACAAACAACAAAAAGTTGCCACCTCTCTTTTTCTTCTCTTCCTCCAACTCCCATGTCCCCAGCTCTTCTATCTCTCTCCGCTTCTCTCAGCTCCTTCCCAGGCATCTGACTGGGACTAGTGCTGTCTGGTTTCAGTGAAGATCTCTGAAAAGATCCCAGTCAGTTGACTTCCTATTCTACAGGCTCTCACTTGCCCTTCCTCAACTCTTGAGCATCACTGGGAAGGTAGCTGGAGGAAATGGGGAGGTGAGGAGGACATGAGGCCTTTTCCCTGTTTGCTTGAGTGTCTTAAGTATAAATAATTAGAAATCTTATCTGAGAATAAAGGTATCCTAAATAGGTCCCAGCAGTGTGACTTCAGGCTTCCTTGGCCTCTCTGAATGTCAGTTTCCTCCCTCATAGCCCTGAACAGGGGTTCTCAACACTGGTTGGTTTTTGAACAGGGTACTTAAATCTTTTCCATTTCATGGACATTCGAAGGTAAAAAAAAAAAAAAAAACAAGCCTAGACCTGCAAGATGAAGAATCACACTGCTATAGAAAGGCAGGGAAGTGTTCTGTGAGAATCTGCCAGAATCCCCCCACTTTCTTTCCACCATCCAAATAGCACTTGATTTGAGCTGTTCATCAGCTCCTCCTGACTCCTCTCCTGAGGTGCAATTCCCCTCTTCCCAGGCAGTTCATCTTGCAGACTGTTAAATTATTTCTCAATTGCCATTTTGAATCTATGAAGATTTTACTGGGTGCCTACTATATGCCAGGTTCTGGGAAATCAAAAGTGAATGGGATACTATATGGATCAAAATACTGCTTTGCTTAAACATTTTCATGGAGTTCCTGTTTTCTGCTTCAATGCCCAGCTCCACTTTCCCATCCGAACATTCCCCTCTTAAACCTTCCAGTCTTGCCAGCCCTCAAAGGACCAAGCCCTAGGCTCTGGAATTCCGTTTTCTGGCCCCTCGGAGCCTGTTTAACGCAGCTCAAGTCTCCCTTCCAGGAAAAGGGGCCGGGGGTGTTTGGAAGAGGGGCTCTTCCTTTCATTCTGACTCTCTTCCAGTGAGGCAGCCCACTTGAGGCTGAGACTAGTTCTGAGTCACCTGTAGGCGGGCAACGGAGCAAGGTCTAGAATCCACTTTAAAACCTCTCTTGGGAGGACGACTTCCTTTTCTCCTGGCTTCTGCACTCCAAAGGCGGCACACCAGGTATATGTAGTAGATACTTATCTCCGTCTGCAGCCACACAGCTTGGCCTGTCACTCGGCTGTCTCCGGCTATCCTGCCAAGGGTTGACAGCTCCAGGAAGGCGGGGTTCTAGCTTTACCTTTCATCTCACTCTGCTAACACGGTGGGTTCCACCTGAAGGGAAAAGAGGCCCTCAGCAGAGACTTTCAAAGTAATCCTTTACCCCTCTCCACCACCACCCCACTTTTTCAGGAGTGAGCGCTCTCTCCTCCTTTTGGGGGTCTAGAGATTCAGAGATTGAAGATACACGCAGGAAGGCAAATTGGGGAATCGGACACTAGAAAAACTTCAGGGGATCCAAGGCGGGAAAGAAGAGAAGAGAAAGGGGATCGAGCCGGGGCTGGAGGAGAGGGGCGGGGACGGGAGCCCCTCCCCTCCCCGCCACTCCGCGGGCTCCGGACCCGCCCCTCCCTTCCCCCACCCCTCCCAGTGTGGATGGCGGCGGCTAGAGTCGGAGCCCCAGCTACGCTGCGCGTGAGTGACCAGCCCCGGGGAACAGACAGGGAAGTTTTGGGAGCCCCCTCTCCAGGGTGGGGCCACTCTTAGTTCTCTAGGAAAGTTTGTGGGCGGGATCCCGGGACTCGGGCAACTCCTGGGCTCGCTCGGCGCCCCGACGTGCTGCGTCCCCGTCTTCCTTCAACCTGCACTCGCTGCCCCGTAGGCGCCCCGGGCGGGCAAGGGGGTGGGCCGCGACGGGGCTTCCCCTCCTCACCTCTGCTCTGGGTCCGACTCTAAAGAAAGCAAACTCCAACAGCACCCAAAAGCATCTAGATTCATTTCCCCGAGCGGGGCCGGGGGCTCTACACCCGTGCGCGCGTGGATCCCGGGTCTCCCAGACAGGGGACAGTGGCCCTGTCCTTCAGTCCTCCTTGGGGGCTGTGGATCTCGTCCATCCAGGACCCTTCACTTTCTTTCTGGCCCCTATTCTTTGCACTACTCTCCTACCCTTTTCCTGGGAGGCCCG
Organism: Marmota monax; assembly: GCF_021218885.2. Classification (NCBI taxonomy): domain Eukaryota; kingdom Metazoa; phylum Chordata; class Mammalia; order Rodentia; family Sciuridae; genus Marmota; species Marmota monax. The sequence continues at coordinate 18,463,989 of NW_026692194.1, read as the reverse complement.
TGGCACCCAGACTTAGACCCCTACTGAAATCTTCAGCCTATCCTGTCCCCCCAAAGCGAGGAGCCAGGCCAAGGGGACACAGCCGCAAGCACCGCCACACTTGTCCAAATATTTCCTGCAGGAATAACATTCTCTGAAATTTGGGATTTCAACTTTTGAGGGGTAAGGGTAGTTGAAATCTATTCCTTCTTAGGATTTTACTATTTCTGTTGGTTTGGCATCTTCTTTTTTAACCTCTCCACTGACTCTGCTTTCTTCCAATGATAATAACAAACACCTCATATAATTCGTCTTTCTAAGCCTGAAAGAAAAGAAACAGGAAGAATGATAAAAAGAAGAGAAGAAGAGATAGCCTGCTAAAAATATGGTGCAGAACCTTGTCTCTTGAAAGCAGACTTTGGTCCACTGTTTTGGTAGGAGAAAGAAGCAAGTGTAGCTTGTTTTTAGACTACTCCAAACAAGCTATTAAAGCTGCCTCTAGGCTACAAGTTTTAATTTGCTTGATGGGCAGGGCAGGGCAGGGCTGGGCTGAGCAGAGCAGCGTTTGTTAGCATTCCAGCTTGGCCTTGCCCATCTGCAGGTCTCTGCATTGCTAGCCAGCATCTTTCCACTCCCTTCTCTCTCTAAATAGAAGTTGTGCAAACAAGGCTATGGAAGAGGCTAAAATGAGCAGGACCACAAAGAAAAAAAAAAAAAACTCATTTATTAAATCCCCAGGCTGTGGCTTCAACTACAGTCCGATTGGCTGGAAGACATGTTTAGTTCATTGTGGTTTTTATGCTGGTTCTTATTATGGTTGAATCAGTGTTTCCATGACAAGCTAGGTTCTCTGGGTGCTTAGAGGAAGCTTGCTAATTCTCGAATGGGTCTGGGAAAATGGAGTCTAGAATCTGGGATATTCTTTTTAGGGATTGATTTGGATTATATTGCAAACCTCTGCTCACTCACCAGAATCAGAGCAGGGGAAGCAGCCAGAGCCTGGTTTACTTCCACATGACCTGGAAGAAAAAGCTTTGCTCACTGTGTGAACAGGAATGCAGGGAGTGATGTTGAAATTTTATTGTATGTAAGGAGAACACACTTGTCAAGAACTTTAGCCATTCCCCTTTCTGTACAAACAATCAATGTGATTGTAACAAATGTAGTAGATCATATTGTGAACAACCCATTAAAACAGGTCAAGGCATTGAACCATTTGGAAATAAAAATTAAAAAAAAAATTCATTCAAAGTAAAATAACATTTAAAACAGAATATAATTTACTTATCTCCACTGATCAATTTGACAGTTCTCCATTCTGTGAAACTGTAAGGTTTTACTGTGGTTTCTAAGCTTTATTGATAAGGAAGCATTGTGACTCCATTCAAAAAAATGCCCTTCAGGTTTAAACTTGTTTGGCCCTGTTGCTTAGAAAAACAATGTACTCAGATAAGAATCTTCAGTCTCTTCCTCTTCCTGACATTTTTTTTTAAATTTCCCTCTGAGAATTTCTAATCGTGTATTTAATACCTGATACTATATGGAGAAAAATGTCTTTCTGCCTTGTTCAGCTTTTGCTCCTCTCGTGGAATCTTGTTAAACTGGGTGGTTTGGCATTACAGGGGTGGCTTAGCAACCTCACGATAGACTGCTGTGGATGCTGGGATGTCATGAAGGCTACAAAGGGTCCCTGACCTAAGGAGTAAGTGGTTTGAATGGTTAGCTAATAGAAGGCAAGCAGCTCCTATCTGGCCGGGTCAGATGAGTTGCACATACATCAAGTATGGTACCTGCAGAGAGGAAGGAGGGTAGGGATCCTTAAGAAATAAAACAACCCTAAGGAATACCATATGACCTTTAAACACCATGTTGTACAAAAATACTGAACTGTATAAGACATTCTTAGAGTATGGGAGTGAATTTATAGAGCTAGCTATAGATTAGGAAGCACTATTATTTCTCTTTTTGAAAATATAAAAAAATTGGAATTATATGCATTACTATGGATGGTGGAATTACAGGTGCTTTTGATTTTGTGTGTGTGTGTGTGCTTGGCTATGTTTCTCAATTTTTTTTTTTTACAACAATACTAGTTAATATTTATTGAGCATTAAGCACTGACACCATAGTATGCCATTTTAAAACTCTTTAGGGTAAGTACTGCTATTATGTTTGTTATAGAGATTCAGAAACTAGGATCAGAGGGGTAAATTGCCCAAAGCTGCATAGCTACTAATGCTGGAATTGAATCTTGAATTCAGGTCAGTGGTAAAAGTCTGGGTATCTCAATTTCTACTGTCTACTTTCTCCCTGAACATGTGATATAATAATAATAATAATAATTATTATTATTATTATTATTATTTTAACTATAAGGAAAAAGTAGATAGAAAAGGGAAGGAAAAATATTTCATGCTTTAATAAGAACTGATATTTTGATTATTTGCAAAATGTCCCTGCTTTCCACCTCTCTCACCTCCCACTGTTATTTTTCTTTCCTTTGAAAATTGCTCCAGACTTAGTCAGAGGCAGCTCACCTTTCCTTGGGAACCAGTTCTGCATGTGAGAAGTATTCAGAATTCTATGGAGACTTTCCAGCTAGACAGGAGTTCTAGGCACCCTATGGGATTCTGGAATAGTTCCAGTACAAGGCAAGATTTAAAGTAGATTAGGCAAATTCTACCTTCAGAGCTCTGCCAATATGGGCCTTTGTTGTTCTTTGAGGTGTTGGCTAGTGTGAGGGGGAGAAAGACCTGTTTCTGCCATGTTTGTGTTTCTTTATGGCACTTGTGAGGCTGCTACTTCTGAAACCCTACTCCTTTCTTCTGGGTTCATTTTTCTTCATGCCAATGTAAATTTAGAAGCTTTTTTTTTTTTTAAATAAAGGATATTTGGCATGTTGTAAAATATTCATATTCCTGAACATGTTTTTGTTTTGCTCTTATTATAAATGAGAGTTTGTCTCTGTGTAGTGTTCTAGACAAAATTATTTTTCCCGAGTCCTTGGAAGATATTTCACCATCATCTTCCTGAATGTATTGCTACTAGTCTGATCACAGATTATTGTCATTTCATTGTAATGTAACCTGTCTTCTCCCTAGATTTTAGGATTTTCTCAAAAATGTTCTATATGTATGTAGGTGTGGATTTATGAAAATGTAATCCTACCCCAAGCTCCGTGAGCATTTGTGATTTTCTAGCTGACTAACCTTGAGCAAATTACTTAACTTTTCTAAGTCTTCCCAGCTATAAAATACAAATAATAATGGTAAACACTTCAAGAGTAATTGAGGAGATAATGCATGAAAAATGTTAGAATAGTCCCTGCCATGTAAGGAAGCGTGAAATAATTGCTTGTGATTACGTTCATATTTTTAAACATTTCTTGGCCTTTTTGAGTTTTATGAGTTTATATAAATGTTAGTCTGTCTACTTGCACACACATTCATAATCCTGTTGAGATTTTTATTGAAATCGCACTCAATTTATAACGACATCTTTATAATACTGGATCTTGTCATCTTTTTTCATTCAGGATTACTGGTGATTACTCCTATAAATCTCTAATACAACTTTTGCTATAATTATTTCTATAGATTTTTTCAATATTTTAAATGATATTCTTTTTCTTATTTTATTTTCTAATTTGTTATTTGCTGGTCCATAGAAATATTCCTGATATTTAAATTTTATTCTTTTATCTAGTATCACCCTGACTTCTCCTATTAGTTTTAAAAGTCTGCATGTAAATATTCTTGATTTTTTAATTTAGATAATCATAAAACAGCAGTAATTTGTCTTTTCTATCCAATTACTTATGACTTCTGTATCTTTCTTATAGCCTTGGGTAGAACCTCCAGTACAATGTTCAGTAGTGACGGTGTTGGAGGATACCTTTAAATTTTGTCTTTAATGTGTACTCTTAAAAGTTCCTCCTTAAGTATGAACTTTTGCTTAAGGTTTTAGTAGATATTTATTAAGAACTTTCCGTCTATTCTTAACATTTCTTAAGTTAAAAATTATACTATGACTGATTTTATATAATGTTTTAATGCCTTTCATGTAAGTTATATAAGATTATCGTATGTTTTTCATTCTTAATATTACAATGTGATTAATGAGTATAATTAAAAATAAAAATTAAGATATAGTTAAAAACATGCATATGCATAGATATATATACATGTACAGATGTACAATCTTTTATTTTATAGGGTATAATATGCTAGCATTTTATTTAGAATTTTTGTGGAAGTTCACAAGTTAAATAATTATTCTATAATTATTCTATAATTATTATATATAATTATTATATATTTTTTCTCTTGTTCTCATCTTGTTTTTTTAAGTTTATATTAATCCTATTAAGTAAGTGGATAGCTTTTCCTCTTTCATTTATATATTTATATATTTTAAACTCTTTATAAGAGATAAAGACTATCTGTTCTTTAGAAATTTGTTGAGCTACATGTGGTTGCCCATACCTGTAATCCCAGCTGCTTCTGAACCTGAGGCTGGAAGATAGCAAGTTTGAGAGCAGCCTTGGCAACTAGGTGAGACCATCTGAAAAGAAAATATAAAAAGGTCTGGGGATGTGGTTCAGTGGTAAAGTGTTCCTGAGTTCAGTTCCTAGTACCAAAAATAAATAAATGAATAAACAAAAGTTTGTTAAGGGGCCAGTCATGGTGGCTCACGCCTGTAATCCCAGTGGTTCGGGAGGCTGAAGCAGGAATGTCATGATTTCAAAGCCAGCCTTAGCAATTTAGCAAGGTCCTGAACAACTCTGCAAGAACCTGTCTCAAAATAAAATATAAAAAGGTCTGAGGATGTGGCTCAGTGGTTAAGCACCCCTGGATTCAATCCCTGGTAACAAAAAACATTGAAACGAATTGTGAAATCATCTGAACCACTTATACAGGGTATTTGTATCAAGTTTCATAAATTATTATTGATTATTAATGAATTTAATTTTTCTATTTTTGATTCAGTTTTGATTGTTTAGTTAAGATGATCCACTTATGTGTTCTTGAATTTATAAACATAAAGTTGTTCATAATTTTCTTTTACGGTTTTATAAGTATTGGTTGTGTCTTACGTTCTTTTCATCATAATATGTTGTGTCAGGGGGCTGGGGATGTGGCTCAAGCGGTAGCGCGCTCGCCTGGCATGCGTGCGGCCCTGGTTCGATCCTCAGCACCACATACAAACAAAGATGTTGTGTCCGCCGAAAACTAAAAAAAAAATAAATAAATATTAAAAAATTCTCTCTCTCTCTTAAAAAAAATAATATGTTGTGTCAGCTCTTTTTTCTTAATTAACATATAGGTCTATTTAATTAGTTTTTTCAAATAAACAGTTTCTTATACATATTTTTTGTTTGTCATTTGTATTTTTCTGTATTATTTCTGTTTCTAGCTATTTGAGTGGATGCCTAGCTTATTTATTTTTTGTTTTTCAATAAATTAATTAAAAGCTATAAATTTACCAAAGTATTGCTTTAGCCACATTATACATTTAGATATGTGATGCTTTCATTATCACTTAGCTCTAAATATTTCTTTTTACTTCTGATACTTCTTTTTAAGCTATAGATTTATTTAATTTTCCATTTTTCAACTTAAATTTTATTTTTACTTTGTTTAAATTATTAGTGATTTTTAATTTAGTTACATTATGAAAAAACAGCATGGTCTGTATAATAGCATATATATATATATACACACACATATTCATAATATATATACAGCATATATATGTATACAATAGCATATATATATACACACATGTATATGTGTATGTGTGTATATATATGTGTGTGTGTGTGTGTGTATATATATATATATATATATATTTTTTTTTTTTTTTGGTTAGGACTTCCTTTATGTCCAATTACATGAGTTTACCAAACATTCTGCATGTGCATTAAAAGAAAAATATATTACCTACTTAGATGGTGCAAAATTCTGTATCACTCTGATAGGTCAAATTTTTCCTGTCTTTCCTGCTTTAATGCCTGTTTTCTGAGTTCCCCTAGGTTTCTGGAAAATATTAAAACCCCCCACTCTCATTGTAGATTTGTTAATTTCTTCTTGTGATTCCATCAGTGCTTATGCAAATCCATGATTATTCTTGGTGAATTGCTTCTTTTTCTTCTCCTCCATTAACTTTACTGGGGATTTAACTCAGGGACACTCTACCACCATGCTAAATCCCCAGCTCTTTTTTTTTTTTTTTAATTTGGAGACCAGGTCTTATTAAAGTGCTGAGGCTGGCCTTAAATTTGTGATCCTCCTGCCTCAGCCTCCTGAGTCCCTGGGATTATAGGTGTGTACAGTCTTTGAATTTCTTTTTCATTTTGCTATGTAATGTCCTCTTTGATTTCTATTAATGGCTTTGGTTTGATTTCTATTTTGCTTGGTGTTAATATTGCTATACTTGCTTACTCTTGGTTAGTGTTTTCTTTTTTTAAAATTTTTTTAGTTGTAGATGAACACAATACCTTAATTTATTTATTTTATGTGGAGCTGATGATCGAACCTAGTGCCTCCCATGTGTGAGGCAAGCGCTCTACCATAGAGCTACAACCCCAGCCTCAGTATGTTTTTTTTAATATTAACTTTTCTTTAAGAGTTTACTTTAAATATGTATATTAGAAAAAATCATTTATATGTTGCTTGATTTTTAAAATTTCATCCTGAAAATAATATATTTAAGATTTTTACATTCTCGGTAAAATATATATATTTATAATATGCACATATGATATGCATATGTATAATATATGTAGGTATATATTCTATTTCTGCCGTGTTTCTTTCTTCTTCCTTCCTTTTTTTTTGTGGGGCTGGGGACCAAACCAAGGGTGCTTAGTCACTAAGTCACATCCCGAGACCTTTTTATTTAAAAAAAAAATTTTTTTGGCAGTGCTGGGGATTGAACCCAGAGCCTTGTGCATGTGAGGCAAGCACTCTACCAACTGAGCCATATCCTCAGCCCTTATTTTTTATTTTGAGGCAAAGTCTTGCTAAATTGCTGAGACTGGCTTTGAACCTGCAATCCTTCTGTTTTAGCCTCCTGAGTTGTTGGGATTATAGGCAAGTTCCATTGAGCCTGGCTTATTTTTTTGTTTTACCACTTTTGTTCATTCTTTTTTTCTTCTTTTCCTTTTGTTTTTGAATTGATCAAGTTTTGCATATTTCTGTTTTTCTGTCAACTGTTTTGAAAGATGTATATTTGTATTTTTTAATAGTATCCTCCAATTTCTAGCATGTGTATTTAACAAAGTGTAGTCAATTTCTTTATTTTCTTCTAAATGATGCAGTGATTTTAGATGACTTTAAATTTGATCTGCCCCTCTTCCACATTGTCTAAACTCTTCCAATTTCTCCCTACTCACTGTCACAAAGGTTGGTCATTATTTCCTTCCTTCCTATAACCAACATTTGTTTAACTTTACTGATTTCTTTCTCTGGATTGCTTCTTGCATACCATTGCTTACCTCTTCTTTACTGCTAATTTTTTCAGTAAAGGTCTGGTGTTCTAATACTCAGTCTTGTAATAGTCAGTCTTTTATTTTGAGAATGTCTGTGTTGCAGGTCAGTCTTGAGAGGTGATTTGGCAAGGTGTGGAATTCTAAGTAGCTTTCCCTCGACTTCCTGAAGCTCTCATTCCACTACCTTCTAGTTTCAGTCATTCCTAATGAAATATCTCTTTTTAGCATGTCGCCCTTTCTTAGGGAATCTGTTTTCTCTCTTGGAGACTTTGCAGATTTGCTTTGCCTTTCACATTCTGCCTTTCTCTCTGATATCCAAGTTGGTCTGTTTTTGTATATCCTCCTTGGAACTCAGTGTGTGCCTTTGTGATGAAGGCTTCTGTCTATTCTCTAGAGGTTTCTCAGTTGTTTTCGCTACAAATTTATTTTAAAATAATTATAATTAAAATAATTGTTGGGCAGTCACTGTAAGTCAGTAATGCTTCTAGGTGTAGAGGAGTAGGACTGAATGTCAGAAGCTAAAAGCCTTTGATCCCATATCCATTACGTTCTCTCATCTCTCCATTTGCAATCCATTAGGCAAACCTTGAACCTTCCCATCTTATCTAGGGCCTGAAGAAAATTCTCTTTTGTATTGTGTATCTTTTTATCTCTCAGTATACTCTGAGTGTTTTTTTTTTTTTTTAGTTTTATTTCCAATTTATTAATATTTCCTCATCTCCACTTAGTTTATTATTCAACTCATCTATTGTTTTAAAGAAATCAGTATCTTTTTTTTAATTTCTAGGATTTCTCTTTGGTACTTCATATCTGCCTTTTTCTAATATGATCTTTTTTTGTCTTATCATTTCTAAACATTTGAATTTTTTTCAATACTTTATTTTATACTTTAGATATTTATCTCCTTTTTTGACTTTTTAAATGGTGGTTTATTTCCTCCTATGTTTTACATACTCCTCAGGAGTTGTTTTCCAAAGAAATCCTCTGCACTCAGAGGGTTAGCATATCCTTATGAAGTAATTTTACATTTACTTCAGCTGGTGCTCTGTGTGTTTTACTCCAGAATAGCCTTTTTGTGAATTTCTTGGCATAGAGCCCCTGTGTGATCTGGAAGTATGCATTTAAACCTTGTTCTTGCATGCAGTTCAAGCCTGGATTTCATATTTTATAGGTCTCTCATTTTCCACTCTTTGCCCAAGCAAATGACAGGTTTTCTTGCTGCTTCCTCTCATTGGTGAATGATGTTCTTCTAGATCTGTTTCACTTATGAAGTAGCCTTTGTGGCCCTCAGCATTGTGCAGGTACTCCCCCGAGGGCTCCTGCTCTGAGGTGGCCATCACCTGCACTCCCCCATTGCACGCATTGTCATCAAAATCCCAGTGCTCGATATTCAGGCCTCTGACGTCTCTGGATTTTTCCATGAGTTCTGTGGCTTCAGCTCCCATTCATTGATTGAACTTTGACTTCCCTCTTCGTTGCTGGTACCTAATTATATATAGGTTTTAGAACATTTTTATTATTATATTTTTTTGTTCTGTGTTCTGAAGTGTTTGGATTAATCAGGAAGGGTAATTCTTCTGTCAATCCATCATTGTGAATAAAGTTTTTAACTCCTAATTTTAAAGTTTATTGTGTTATATGTAAAGTAGAATCCAAGTAGGTAAATACATATACCCATTAGGATGTGAATATGTGAATAGGCTGCTCCTGATACTGGTGCTGACATCATCACAGGCACCCTTGCTGTGGTGTCTTGCTGTCTGTCTGGCCACATATTTTCTGTCTAGATGAGATCTGAATTTCCCAAACATGATGCTTTCCAAATGTTGGCCTTTAGAGTCTCCATAGTAGATTAAGACCTTCAAGAGAAGTTTGCAAAAGGCAGTCTCACTTCAGCACACCATCTGAGTATGATGTGAGCATCCCAACACCTACACTGAAGGGAAATACTGCATGTGAAAGGCCAGTTTTCCCTGTGCTGTGTGAAGCTGCTTTTCTCTCTCTGCTAGGCTGCATGATTATCGTGCCTCTCATGGTAAGAGAGGCATACACTAAGCAATTGATTCTTTACTTGCAGCCAACACCATCTCTGAGGACATTGATTGATATCAATGGAGCCTGTTTGTCACGTTTAAAGTAATCTATACAAAGACATCTTCCACCAACCCTTCCAGCAAACCCTGTTCTTTACTTTAAGGAAACCAAACCAGGGTTAGTCCTTGATCTTCTCTGATCCTCACATAAGCTTTAAGTCATAATGGAAAAGAAATGGATTTTGGAGTCAAGCAGGCCTGGATTATTTAATATATCTAAGGCTGTTTTCTTCTCTTATGTAAGACAGTAATGACAAAATCTACCTCAACAGGTTGATCTGAAATTCAGTGAGATGACAGGAAATACATGGGTCAAGTGCTTGGTATATATTAATGTTCACAAATGTTAGTCCCCTCCCATTTTGTACCTTCTCTTGCTGGTTCCTTCAAAACTAGGATTGTGCTTTAGAAGGTCTAATAGGGAAGACTTCTGGAGAGAGCCCTTGGTCACACCCCCTATTATCTTCTGTTTTCTTGGTAATCAATTTACTTTTCTTTTGTGTAAGATTTCTTAATGCATTTGTATGCCACTTGGTAGCCCATACAGCCTACTCCTGAACCTTTCTATAGAATACCTATGTGGTTACCTAAGAACGAGGACCCTCTTAACCAGAAATATCTCTTCACTTTATTTGTTGGTGCTCTTCTCCTTTAAGGAAATAAAACTTTTATTACAAAGACCCCAGAGGGAGCCTGTTAAGTGTCAATATTAGAGAGACACTTTTGGGACTAGATTTTCCCAGGAGGGGCTTGAAGACCCTCCTGAGTCATTCAAGAGTAGGTGATGGAGAGCTGACAGAGAGAAGGTAGCCATAGGAAGAAATACTGAAGGTGTTACTTGAGAATTTCACAAAACCTAAAATGTGCTTATTTTACAACAATCATTATTTGGGTCCTGTGGCATCTGTGTATGACTCAGAGCATGTCAATTTTTGCAAGGGACTTTTTAGAAATAGTAATGACAGTGATAGCTTTGACTGTTCTTAAGCAGAGGGAAAGAGCATTATGAAAACAAAATGATTAAAATTATGGATATGCCTTCATATCTGTGGTCCAGAGCACAAAAATAGCTTTTCCACTGCAGAGCTAAGCCAACAGTTTCATGGAAACAGCATTGAGAATCTAATTTAAAACAGCCATGACCCAGAAATTCAGAGACGGGACTGACATCTTGGCCCCTGTTCATCCCTTTGAATATTTTTTTCCTAGCTCACGGTAATACATATTCGGGGCCAATTTAGAAGGCCTGGAAGATAGTAATTGATGTTACAAACCTTGTTTTTGTTGGCCTCTGTTTAGCATTAATACAAACAGAGAAATATTTTAATCTCAAATCTTTACACCTGAGAAGCTTGCTTAGCGCAGCTCTGGGCCTGTTGCTCCTGTGTGGCTTGAAGCAAAACCTCATGAATTTTGTGAAAGTCTCACTGCTCTGTCATGGCTTCAGTGGAAAGTGTTCAGTTGGGGTCATTCTAAGTAGCACACCAATGGTCAAGTGCTCCTGATTTTTGGAAAAATGATCTTATGAAAAAAAAATGGTCAGACTTTCCTGGGAATTCGATGATAATGTCAGGATCCTCCAGTTCCAAGAAAGCTCAGACTTGCCTAGATCAGCATTTTCCTCCAGCAAGAAAATACATTATTTTGGGCTTAACATTATCCTCTTTATTAATCATTTTTTGTCATCTGCAAGAGAGAATGGCACATGTGATGGGGCTTAGCCAGCTTTAAACAGCCCCCTGCCTGTTGGCATCTGCCTCTTTCTCACCCGCACAGTCCTCTTTGCTGCCAGATGTTCCTACTTAACTGCTCACACATGCACACCCCCTGTGCCAACTCTGCTGCAGACTCTTACCTCTTGTTGCCTGTCTGACCAGAAGGGCTCCTTTCCCAGATTCTCTTGAGGGTGCTTTATGGGCTGTGTGCAGTGCACTCTGCAAAGGGAGATATGCAGAATCTCCCCACCAGAGACAGCAGGCGCTGGCTGCTTTATTGGTTTCCTATGCTCCCTGTGCTCTTCACTCTATGCCTTTCATCCTGAAACTTTTCTGTTTGTCTTGGTTCAGATGTTGCCTTGCTTAAACTTGATTTCTCTGTGCTTCCTGAACCCTGACTTTATTTGGTTAGGACTTCTCCACCTCCACCGCTCATGCAGTCAGCCACCACTTACTGAGCAGTGACATCACTCTCTGGGGCCACCAGAATCACCAAGGAGAATAATGAGGTGATACTATAGTTCTGTAGAGCTTTGTGGAAATTACCTGTGCCCAGAGAGACATACGTGAAAAATAATTTCTTCTCCCCTGATATATTTCAAACTTGAAGCGTGTAGGGGCCGGAGCCATCAGGTTCAATGTCGGTTTCTCACCTGAATTCTGCCTAGCCTCCTGCCAGGTTTTCCTGCCTTTGGCCTTGCCACCCTCTAATCTGTCCTGTTTTCTGCCAGAGCTTGCTTTCCCAAATTCAAATCTGATCCTGTTTATTCTCTCTTTAAATTTTGCCTCTGAATCCCTATTGTATTTAGAGCAAACACACACTCTTAGCATAATAAAGAATGGCTTCTGTGACCCCACCTGTCTGCCTCCCCAGCTGTGCCTGTCTTCCTTGGCAGGATCAGGCCCTCTGCCTCCCTGCCTTTGTACTCTCACTCTGTTCTCCCTGATCAGTTCATATCAACTGTCAAGATTCAGCTCAGAGGTCCACTCTTCTTAGAGGCTTTTTCAATTCCCTAGGGCCAGCAGCTTCAGTCCCCCACCACCATTATGGGTAGTTACCGCCACCACTCCTGCCAGTCTTGATTAGGCATCTGGGTTTGAGTCCCACAGACGCCTGGGATGGGCTTTATCACATTAACAGCATTTGAGAATGGCCTCTACTAGAAGGAGAATGCCCTGCGGTAGTGGAATGTGACTGTTTGACTTGCAGTGGTGTGTAGTTTCAAAAGTGTTTGGTTATTGTTGAGTGGATGTATGCATGCATGAGTTTTTTTCTTTTTTCTTTTTTTTTTTAGGCCAGAAATTTCTTCTCGTTTTTAGACCGAAAGTCCCTGGCTTTTATTTATTTATTTTTCCTTTTCTTTCTTTCTTTTTTTTTTAGTTGTTGATGACCTTTATTTATTTTTATGAGGTGCTGAGGATCAAATCCAGTGCCTCACGTGCCAGGCAAGTGCTCTACTATTGAGCCACAACTTCAGCCTCATGCATGAGTTTTAATTCACACACACTTGTGCACACAGTGTGATCACACACACTAATATATAGATCCCTGTGGGAACCTTATTTCAGGTCTTACTGAGAGTGTTTACAAAGTGCATAAAAGGTGCTTAGTGAATTTCTGTTGAGTCAAAGAAAGAATGAATGCGGGACTGGGGATGTGGCTCAAGCGGTAGCGCGCTCGCCTGGCATGCGCGTGTCACTGGGTTCAATCCTCAGCACTACATACAAATAAAGATGTTGTGTCCACCGAAAACTAAAAAAAGAAATATTAAAAAAAAAAAAAGAATGAATGTAACTACACACAAACTATGGAAAATTTATCCCAAAATATATTCAGAAGAGAGGCATAATGTAGCCTTGCTTCTGCTTAACTGAAATAGGAAGAATATGGGGCTGGAAAATAAGATTAGTTTATCTTCTCAGCTCTATTACCATGAGCAAATAATTCTGTCTTTCTAAACTTCTGTTTCCTCATCTGTCAAATGAAATGCCAGAAAAGATAATACTTAATGTCTGCTGAACAGTTTCTAAAGTCAGTCATTACTAGGCCTAAAGATAGATGACCGGCTGCTTTCCATTAAGGGAAATGAATTTGGAGCTGTTATTTTTTTAATCTCATCACGTGGCATGTCCGAATGGAGTCCTAAGATGGACCGGCATTTGCCTAAATTGGGGCAGGAAGCCAAGTCATTGTAAATCAAACACAAAGCCAGAGGCAGGACCAAGATGCAATGCCCTGAGTAGAGTGGGGACAGCAGTCAGTGTCCCACCGCAGTCTGAGGTCAAAGCTGGCCTGAGGTCACCATCAGGAAAGAAGTGTGGAAGGGGGCTGGGTGGTTTGCTTTTAGGATACACTGAAAATTTGTCCTGCTCTCAGGAAAGTCTCTGGGAAACCCCTACCAGCTGCCTCAAGTTCTCTGGAGGCTGGTAAAGGAAAAAATATTTAGACTTAGGCCTCCAGAGCATCTGGGGAGACCTGGAGGAGGTTAATTTGGGGTTAATAGGAAGGAGAAGAGTTTAATCTTGTCCAAATGAGAATGAAATGAACTAACTTAAACACAATGAGGTCTCTATCGCTTGAAGAGTGTAGTGTATGCAGCCGCTGAATAAATCCTCAGCCAGGGATATTGCATTAAAAATTTCTGAATTATGAAGGTTGAAACTAAATGATGTTAAAAGTTATTTTTCTCATTCCAAGAGAACCTTTGCTTCTCATGTTTTCAGTGAATCTCATCTAAGTAAACACTCAGGTTTATTTTATTTTTGGGGGGTAATGTGGATTGAACCCAGGGGTGCTTAACCATTGAGCCACACGCTCATCCCTTTTTATTTTTTTATTTTGAGACAGGGGCTTGCTAAGTTGCTTAGGACCTTGCTAAATTGCTGAGGTATCTTCAAACCTGTGATCCTTCTGCCTCAGCCTCTTCAATTCCTGGGATTACAGGAGCACACCACTGTGCCCCGCGTACTTTCAGGTCTCGGTGTTTGAATGTTTCTTGAATTGGACCTTGTGTGCCAGGATGTGGCCTGACCAGGACCCCTCGAGTCCTTTACACAGTTTGTACAGGTGGTGGGCCTGTTACTTCCTCATTTGCCTCTTGCTCTGAACTGAGCTGTATAAGCAAAGAGCAACGAGTGTAGCTGTTTCTGGTATCTCAGGTGCTGGAAGACTTTGGTTTCTTTCATTCAGCTTTGTCTTCTGGACCCTCTGGGGTAAATTAACCTAGATATTGACTCTCAGGCTTGGGAGACCCTTTCTATACAGGGAACTTCACTAGCATGTCAGCTGGGCTTTTTTTTTTTTTTTTCTTCTCCCTGGTACTGAGATTGAACCAGGGATGCTTTACCAGCTTTACAACTGAACTACATCCCAACTTTTAAAAAAATTTTAAAAATAATTTTATTTTTATTTTGAGACAGGGTCTCACTATGTTGCTTAGGGCCTTGCTAAGTTGCTGAGGCTTCCCTTGAACTTGCAGTCCTCCTGCCTGAGCCTCCCAAGTTGCTAGAATTACAGGCATGGTCAATATGCCCGGCTTCAGCCTGGCATTCTCAAGAACCTCATACTTTACCCCAAATGCCTGCTTTCCCTCTTTTCTTTCTTTTTCCTTTTCATTTTTCTTTGTCATCTCCTCTTTCTAACTCTCCATGCCCACTAAAATACTGTGCAGTGTTTTTCTATTCAAATTCTTTGCTCTCCTGGTATCCTGGTGAATAGGAATGTGGGTGGCTTGTAAGCTCTATTATGCACATAAAGCAAAATGCCCTGGGTGGTTAAGCGATGCGGTTAATTCATTGGCAGATCAAGGAGGTCAGGACCCAGGTTTCCTGACTTCTCTCCCAGCCTCTGTCCTGTGGATCACACTGCATTTGCTAACAGCACTGGAGTCACAAAGAGCATCAATTTTATTCTCTGTGTGTGGTCATTGTACCAAAAGAATTTGCCCGGGAAGCAATCCCAGGCCTCCAGAGACTCAGAGTCTGAGACCACACTAAAGACCGTGAACAAGAGTAGCAAGAGCAATAGAA
The DNA here is from genome assembly GCF_021218885.2 of Marmota monax. Classification (NCBI taxonomy): domain Eukaryota; kingdom Metazoa; phylum Chordata; class Mammalia; order Rodentia; family Sciuridae; genus Marmota; species Marmota monax. The sequence continues at coordinate 18,448,681 of NW_026692194.1, read as the reverse complement.
ACTTACCTAGTGCTTCATAGGTTTCAAAGAAACTGTCACGTCCATCCCCGTGTATGGTGCTCCCCATAGTCCTTTGATGTGGAAGAGCACATTGGAGCTTCATTTTGCAGGCGAAGTGTGGAGTGCGGGCCTCTGGTGGGTGAAGGATGTCCTGAACAGAGATGCTAGCTTCTCATCCTGAAACCTGCCCTGTGCCCAAGTTCAGAAAAACCAGGAAAAGGGAATGAATTGTTTCTATCTAGTGTCAAAGACAATGGGGACCCTGGAAGGCAGACCTTGGGGTCTGAGTTTGGCAGTTGGCAGCTGAGTGCAGTGTTTGGAAATAGGATATAGGTCAGGGATGAGGAAGGGTGGTGAGGCAGGTTCTAGTCCTTGAGATCAGGCCAGCTCCAGATGGATGGGTTGGAACAATATTAGTATGGATGGGAGACAAGAGTGAAGGCTTTGGAGGTAGGGTCCCTGGCTAGTGAGGTGGCCCTGGGTCTAGTAGAGATTAGCTGGGGATTCTGAAGTGAGAGGAAAGACCTGCTCTCATCAGATGGGAGTCTTGCTATAATCTTAGTTTATTTGGGCATTTATTTAACTAAACCACAGGAATACATACTAATATCCTCCATTTTGTGGATCAGGAAACTGAGGCTAAAAAGGATAATTGGTTTGCCCTAAGTCCCATAGTTAGAAGCTAAGCCAAGTACAGAATCCATGCTTTCTGAGTCCTTTCACTGGTGCTTTTAGCCGCTGTCCACGTGGTAAGCAGCTGCGAATTTTCCCCATGTATGCCTAGAGGAGAAGTAGATAAAACTCCTTCTTAAGTATGGCTCAAGGTTTCACTTTATCTTTAAAGGCTAAAAAACCCAAATGCAGAGTTGAACAACTTCTTGAGTCCTTCTTGTTGAACTTCCAAGTGGTTGGCTTCCTCTAAGTCAATCAGGAGGAAGTTGTTGTCTCAGACTTGGAATTAACATCCACACTCTGGTGTGGCCCGATCCTTGCTGGGCACCCTAGATATGTGGCCCAGTGAACAGCACAGTGGAGAGAATAAGTTGAGCTCTACACTGGGGTTTCCTGGGGGAAGTGGTTATGGGTAGGAGGTCTGAGGACGTAGTATAACCAAGCTGGGGGCCCTCCTGTAAAGGAAGGCTGCTGTCCTAAAGCCCCCAGGGTGTAGCTATGTAATTCAACTCAGTCCACTTTTCCTCCCTCCAAGGCCTGAACCATGGCCAAGGGCCAGGTCCATCTAAGCCTTGCCCCTCCCCCTATGTTAAGTGAGTGAGGCTCTACTGCCCCTGAGCCCTGGTAATTGGGCCCAACAAACTGAGCAAGGATGCTCAATGAGGAACCTCATCATGTCAGCTCAGCCTGTTGCCCTGCTTGTCTTCCTAACTAGGCACCTTCCCCTACAGGTGGTGGAGCCTCTGCTTCCTGATGGCTGCCTGCCTGGTTGTGCTTTGGTGGAGATCCTGAACTGCATGGTGGTGAATCTTTCCCTGTCAGATGTACATTTTTACACACACACACACACACACACACACACACAGAGTCCTACAACCTCAATGGGAGGGTCTTGCTTTGAATTTCTCATGCTGTTGCAGTTAGATGGTGACAGGGATCAGAATCACTGAAGGCTCAACTGGCTGGATGTCCACAATGCTGCCCTATGTGGCTGTTCCATGTGGCTTCTCTGCCTGGCAGAATAGCCTGGCCTTCTTCAGGGATTCTCAGGGCTCCAATAAGCAGGCAAGGGAGGTCTCTGGGTTAGTTGATGCTTTTGCCCCTAATTGGAATTGTTGCTTCTGCCACATTGTGTTGGTCAGAGTGTTGACAAAATCTACCTAGATTCAAGGAGAGGAGAAACAGGATCCCTTCTTGATGGGATGGGGGCAAGGTGATATTGTGACCTGGCATCTTTGGAAAGCCTCTGGCCTGCAGTGTGGTTGCAGGAGTCTTGAGGAGTTTAGGCAGGAAGCAGACTTCTGGGAGGTATACGCTTCTCTGCAGACCCCATCTTGGGAGAATGAATCGTCATGGTTGTGGGATTTTGAAGGGACCTTGGAAACCACTTGTTAGCAGTGACTTGTTTGAACTTCCAGAGCCAGGGAGAAGCAGAGCTGGAACAAAGCTTCCACATGCTGGGCTACGACTCCAGCTCCAAGACCTGACATACATCTGTGTGCTTATCACAGTGGAGAGGGGAATATGGGAAGAGGGCCTCTGTGTGGGGGGTGGGGAGTGAAGGTGTGTAGCATAGAGTGGTCAGCACCTCAGACAGGGCAAGCTGCTTGCTCTGATAGATCTATTGGAGCTGTGGGCCATGCTGGGCAGGGCTGTGTCCAGGGTGGAACCAGGGTGACTTTAGAACAGACTTCCTAAGCAGGTTGGGAGTTTTCTAGAGCCCAGAGGAAGGGGTCGTCAGTCTGCCACATGTTCAAGCATCTGTGACTGAGAATACAAGCAAGAGCTGTGTGTTTAAATATAAGCTAACCCTGAGGGTGCTAGGTGGCAAATCCAACCATTGGTGCCCACTTACATGTTTCCAATCAGACTTTGCTTTATGTGCAAAATTCTTTTGAAGCCTTTGGTGGCCCCTGAGATGCAATAAAATTCACAAGTATTTTGCGAGCACTCCCTGAGGACTTAGAGATATGAATATTATTTTTTGTGTGCTCATGTCTGCATTTGAGACCAAGACATTAAGTAAATGCTGATCTTTCATAACCTTAATCAGTGATTTTAAAAAATCTCTCCTAATTTTGGGATCGCTCAAGTTGTTAAGTATTTATACACATTCATGAAAGTCCATGGGGCTGGAGAGGACAGAAGCAAACCTGCTCCTGTCTCTGCAATTCAGTAGCTTCAGCCTGTGTAGCTATAGTGATGTAGGCATTTCCCAGTGACCTTTGTGGTTAGTAGCATCCAGGACTGGCCATGGATATACCAAAGTACATTTGATGTGGGGGCATGTGTGCAGCCCTGATCACCTCCCGGGTTGTCTCTGTTGGCTTGTGGCCCAGTTCAGACAGCCAGAGAGGAGACCTGCCCTAGTGATGACAAATGTGTGCATGAGTGGATATTTTGTGTCTGCTCACTGGGGTGAATAAAGCCAGGTGGGAGAACTTCTTTTACACCAGCGTTAAGTGGCACATGACCCAAATCAATAGAAACACGAGCAGTGTTTCAATCCTGAATGCCTGATTTGCTGCCCATGTCTCTCTACTGGAGCAGATGTTCATTTCCTCCCTCTGAAGCTGTCCCTGCCCTTGAGCCATGTTGCCTGGGTTGCTGGCCACTCCCGGTCTCCCAGTGCATTTAGCAAGGTACGTTTTATCTCTCATTTGTTGTTTTCTTTAGTCTTTCTGACCAGGTTATACACACTGTAGAAGCAGGAACCTATAGTAATAAGTCTGTTTATGATCACTCCCTCGCACTGCCATTTCACAGATGTTGCTTTATTTAGTATGTGCAAGAACCCATTAAGGTAAACTATCAGTCTGTGTGGATTAGTGTAACTAAATACCTTAGACTGGCCAGCTCAGGAACAACAGACATTTATTGCTCATAGTTGCGGAGGTTGGGAATTTCAAGGTCAAAGTGACTGTAGACTTGGTGTCTGGTGAGGGCCTGCTCTGCTTAATAAATGATACCTTCTTAACGGTGTCCTCCCCCAATAGGAATGAACAAGCTCTGTAGGGCCTCTTATAAGGGTACAATCCCAATCAGGTCAGAAGGGCTGTTCCTACTGACCACAGCTTGTCTGGTGTATGGGAAGGAATTGTAGTTTAGAGCATTAAATATTTCTTTTGGGCTATTGAGCAACTTGCCTTCCTTCAAACACTAAAGGTTATTACATGATAATTAAGATAAATTATTTGACCAATTTTCATAGCAAAATGTTTGATTTGAGTGATTCCCCCCCCATCCCCCGCCTCCCACTAAATATTTAAGTCTAGAGAGAGAGATCCTCTTTAAAGTTTTTAAAACTTCCAAGACTTTCTACTTATCTTCAGGAGGAGCAGTTGGGCCTCCTGGGAGAAGGAAGGAGATTCACATGTTTAAGTTGTGTGATCTGAGCCAGGCTACCATCAGCTAACTTTATCTCACATCATTTTGATGGTTTCCTTGGAGAATTCAGAATAAAAGTCCTGGAACCACCTCTAGTAACCACAGCCCAGCTCTCCAGGACCGTTGTGGGGATAATGCCCTCTCTCATTTCTCTCTCTGAGTGCCTTGCTCTTTCCACTGAGGAACCCACGGAACACAAATGCCAGAAGCAGCTCTGAAAGCAGACCTTGTTTGCAGGCCCTCGCTGGAACGAAGGCTTGCTTGTCTGCCTCCTTCCAGCCAGGAGTGGGCTGAATTTTCTGGAGAGTGGGAAGCCCTGGGGTCCTTTCTGTGCTGCCTCTGAAACCAGAAAGTAGGTAGGGTATGAAGGGCTGCCAGAGACCAGTCCACCCAGGAAACAACACAGTATCACACTGCAAAAACCTAGGGTCTGGGTGGTGACGTGGGTGGGCAGCAGCTTGGCCTCCATGTAGGGCGAGTGGGCAACATGTTCCCTTTCTTCCAGATTGGCAGCCTGGCTCAGCTGCTGAAATTGGCCCCGACCCTTGTCTTTACCGACCAAATCCCCAAACTCCAAAGTCTTCCTGTCTGTATTGTTCCTGTCCTCTGCACTCCTTCAGCACCCCAGGAAGAAGCTCTTTCCAGCTTTGGGGTCTCTGTCTCCTGGGTTTACTTTGGGCTTCCTGGGTGTGTCACTCCTTTTCATTGCCTCCTTCTATAAATTGGCTCAGCCCTCAGCTCTGAAGCCCTGTGGCTTTTCTCTTTCTCTCTTGCATTCAGCTCTCACTTAGCCCAGAAAGACCCCTGACTCTCTCTGCTAGCCCCCGGTTCCTCTTAAACGTTCCTGTGTCTTGTATCTGTTCTAGGGCTCTGCTGTTCTGAGTGCCAGATTCCACCTGCCCCCTTTCCTTTAAATCCTTTGAGTCCTCTTTTAAAATATCCCTTTATCCTCTTGTCCTATGCTGATTTCTGCCCTGGTTGTTAGTGTGGTGTTGTGGGAAGATCATGAGATTTGGGATCTGAGTCAGGGACCAATTCTGACAGAACCATTTTCTGGTTGTGTGATCCGAGGCACATTGCCAAACCGAGGTTTCCAAAGCATTGTCTGCAAAGTAGACCAGTGCGGAAGGCTGCACCCCAGTCCTGCCACATTCCCAGCTCCCTGACCCTAGAGCAGGTTTCTCAACTTAAGCACTACTGATGTTTCCAGAGGAATAATTCTTTGCCCTGTGTGTCCAATGCACTCACTATAGGGTGTTAGCAGCATCTCTGGCCTCTGTCTACAAGATGCCAGTAGCATCCCACACCCATGGCTATGACAACCCAAAGTGTCTCTAGGCACTTCCATATGTCCCCTGGAAAGCAAATCGCTGGTAGAGAGTGATGTTAAGTCTTGGTTTGTGGGTGACAAGCATGGACCCAGGTTTTCAGGTTATAACCTTAAAGTAAGTCATCAGCTGCATGTATGAAGGGCCATGTCACTTTTAATCTTTCTTTCCTGATTATTTTTGATGTCTCCAGCTGCTGTGCTGACTTGCTTATTAACTTGTGCTTTTCATATCACAACCCAGGTCAGCACATGCCAGGATTGCACTTTGATTTTCTCTTGCTGGAAAATGAGAGACCTTTCAGGGTCAAACACAAGCCCTGGGACTCTCGCTGGCGACCTCTCAAGCTTGGTATTGCCTGCTGCTCAGGCCCTGGCCTTGGAGCTATGATGATGCAGATTTGGAAACCTCATGCTTGTAAGCATTATGTTGCCATTTTTTGGGGAACCTACTATGTGGCAAGTTACTTATTTGGCCCTTATGAATTAGACTCTTTATTTTCACATTATAGATTGAGGAAATGAAGGCCAAAAGACACTTAGCAACATGTCCCAGAGGTAGTGATTCCAGAAACCAGGATGAGAAGCCAGGTGACTTTGACATGACAGCCTGTAGCACTTGACCTCCATGCTCTTCTGCCTTTGTGGGTTGAGCCATTGCTATAACTAGAGGTCAGAATCCCACAGAGCAGGGCTCTTCTTACTTGGGATTCAAAATGCCTGTCTTGCCACCCACAAGTCCTAGGGTATGGTGTTGTGAATGAAGAGCAGAGCTGCAGGCCAGGCAGAGGCTGGTCGAGCCTTGGGTCCCAGCACTGGGTCCAGCTTAGGAAAGGCCCCCAGTTAATCTGACTCCCTCCTTCATAACCTGGATAAAACTTGGTCATGCAGCCTGCCTGACAGACAGCCAAGAGGTCTGTGCCACTCACTTAAATGCGGATGAGAGGCTGACCCTAGCCTGGCCCTCTTTGCTCCCCTGCCTGGGCCTCCCCCATGAGGACTGCTGGTATACCAGGGAAACAGCCTGTGGCTGCTGCTAGTCCAGGGAGCTATGCTGAGAACCTGCCAACTCAACGAAGCCACTAGGGGCCCCAGAGCTGATCCTCCAGGTCATGGAAGAGAAGCCGGCAACAGAATGAAAAGGCCGAGGTATCTGGATTTAAGGGTGTATTGTGTGTTCTCTAGTTCTGTGTTCCACACCTGCCATGTATGTTATGAGGAAAGCTCCCTCCTCCTCCTCAAGGCTCTCAAGCACATTAGTATCCTATAGGCTGTGCAGAGGGTAGCCATGAAGAGACCTGTCAATCTTTTAAACCAGGAATTCTCAATTGCATGTGACACTGGGTCTTTTTTCCCTACCCTATTAACTTCTCTCCATTTTGGAAGATGCTGTCTTCAAGGACTGGGTGACTTATAAACAAGAGATTCATTTCTCATAGTTCTGGAGCTGGGTGTCTGAGATCAGGGTGCCAAAATGGTCGAGTTTGGCCAAGGTTGCAGATGGCCAACTTCTCATCTTTGGCTTGGTATCTGTTCATACTGTTGTCAGAGATAAACAGCGGGACCTTAAAATGCTGAGGATAGATTTTCATTGGTGATAACTATTGCATTAGGGGAAAGAGTCCAGCATGAACTGAACTTAATTTGTATAGAAATGACTGAGACTTCTGAAGGGAGATTGAGCCCTGTAGAGTCAGGAAGTGAAAAAATTACACAACATGGGAAGGGCATTGGTCCAAGTGAAACCCATTTAAGTTTGCAAACTGGTGTTTATCAAAGTTGGCTTCTACCCTCCCATCAAGCCTGGAAAACGGGAACCCTACCTTCAGGTGTGGGCTGAAACAAACAGTAAACTCTTCAGGCAGCCTTGAGTTTTGTCAAGCAGGCACTTTAAGGGAGGCCAGTATCATTGGAGGGATGCAGCCTTGAACCATAAGAAGCCATGTTTGTTCTTGTTCAAGGCTTTATAGGTCAGAGTCGACAGGCCTGTTTAAGAAGGAGGCTCTGATCCTGCCTAGAGTCTGGTCAAAGAGAGAACCTCTGTCATTCCTCCCAAAATGTAGGAAATTAACAGATTATAAAATAAGCTTAAAGAAATAACCAGGACCCAAATTCAATGCCAGAAAAATGAAGGTTAACTGCCACAGGGGAGAGGCAGGGTGGGCAGCTGAGCTGGAATCAGAGCCGATAGTATTACAAGGCATGGGGAGATTATGCTGTGGCTTAATATTTTACAAATGGTATTTCCTGTTGCATAGCTTACCTAAATACCACAGGTTTGGATGGAACATTATGGACTGTACAACATAAGTGTTAATAGTATAGCTCATGTGGACTGGTTACTTCTCCATGACCTAAAATGAAGTGAGGCTTTTCATTTTCCTTGACGTCTTGTTTCCTTTCTGTTTCAAACATTTACTTTTCCTTTTAAAGGGAAAACTTCTGTAGGAATGATATTTGAAACATTGTCATAGCATAGTAAACCTTTAAGAGAATTCTCCACAATGAGTTTTTACACACTGGTCTGCCTGACTTTGTTTCCACCGTATGCATCCTGGGGGAGCAGTTCGGGTAACTGGATTGCACTCCTCCAACCACACAAAACAAGACTAGGGTTTTTCAAGTGTAGCTCCAGTCTAGTTGTATCGCTCTGGAGGAATCTGGCACTGTGGGGAATCTGAGAATTCCTTATTTGGGAAACAGCCAATGAAACCACACAGATACCGACATTAAGACATTCTTTCTCTGGATTATGCAGTATTGTTACAGAGCAAAAAGTCAGAGGCATAAAAGACTAAATTCGGTCTTATGCAAAGGCTAGGGTGTTCTTGGGAATCCAGATGTGTTCCTGAGGCATGAGGAAAATTGAGCCCAACAGTGACAGTTGGGCTCGGGGCTGATACCAGGAGGAAACAGATAGGCATTGGTGATGACCTCCTGAGCTCCAACAAATACTTCCTCAGCCTCAGTCCTCCCTCAGCATCTGGCGGTTACAAGAAGCCAGATGCTAGGGACACACTGGAGGGTGTTCTCCACAGACATATTGAAAGGGACCGTCATCAGCTGCAAATGGCCTGGAATGCTGCTTTGCCAACCCAACGCATCTGATCTGATTTCTTCAATCTGCAGGAGAAGGTAGATCGTCCTATGTACCTTTTTGGATGATTTCTTTCTTTCTTTCTTTCTTTCTTTCTTTCTTTCTGGATGATTTCTGAAGAAAAGCAAAGGAAACTTCAAAGAACATCAAAATAGAGGGTGTTGGGGTGAAATGGGAAGAAGGACTTTTCAAGGAGTTAGACGGAGTTTGGAGAATTAGTATGCCAAGACACCTTCTAGAGGAGAGGGGGCACCTACAGGTATTTGTTAGACAAGAGTTCTGAGAAATTGCTCATTATGAAAGATAGGATGGCAATTGACGCAGTCAAGAAGGGACAGGAAGTAGGTCAGGCTGAGTTGTGAAAGTCATTCTCAGAAATGATCCAAATCCATGCTGGGCTATTGTTGTTCTTGAGCAGCTTTGTTCCAGAGTCTGCCTTTCCCACAGCCTGATGCAGATGCATGTGGTGGACTTGGTGGAGAATCAGGCTCTTCCCAGGAGAGAATAATGTCCCTCCAGTTTAGAGAGCTCCTGGCTACCGGAAGTGATGGCTCTCCCTGGTGCTAGCTCTTTAGTTAGGGTGGGGGAAAGTATTCAGAAATGGCAGGACAATAAATGCCAGCAAATCACCTAGGCCTCAGGAAGTATTTGACTTTAGGATCAGACAGAACTGGTCACAGCTCAGGTCCTGTCTCTTACTGGCTGGGTGACTTTAGGTAAGTAGCTTAACCTCTCTGAACCTTATTTTTCTCTTCAACAAATGATGATAATGTTATTAGCCCATGAGGTTGTATTGAATGAGAGCATCCATACACAGCCTTTAGCAGACCAGGTGCACATACTATTTGATAAAATGTTTGTTAGTTTGGTTCATTGAACAGAATGCCTCCAATTTCTTCCTGACTCTAAAATTCAGTGATTCTTTGAACTGAGGAGGGCAAATATAGAGATTTACTTTGCTGAAAGTAAAAAAGATCGTTTTAAATTATTTACTAAAAATATATTGAATTTAAATTCGTGTCAGGCATTCGCAGATGGAGTGGAAAATGCTCTAACAAATGAAACTTGAGCCCTCCTTAAAAAACTTCACTCTTGACTCAAATAATATGAGATATTTTCCTGGGATCACTTGAAACAGTTTATTCCCAAATTCTTTTTGTTGAGGCTGCTTTTCTCCCCCCCCCCCCATATCGGTGCCTCTTATTTACAAAACCTGTTGCAATATTATTGATATTAAAGGGACTGCTATTTGTGATTTCCTTTCAGAAATAATTTAGAGTCAATTTGTGATAATCTCTATAATATTCCCACAGGATTTCTTAAGTGGAAGAAAGTGTAGGAACTTATGCAGGTGCAGGCTTTTTGCACATTTTTCAGGTTTAGTTCCCTCCTGTTGCTGATCTACCATGTAGGATGGTGAGAATAATTGATTTTTCTAGGACTTCCCTAAAACAGGGATTGTTAAAGTCTTGCACATTCAAGGGAATGTGCTAGACTTCTGAATGCCCCCTGTCATATGTATTCATGTGTAAGGCTGAAACTACATCCTCATTATTCCCAGTATGGATAGGCTGTTGCATCTAATTTGTTCTTGGGTCAAACTTATGCTGCTTTGAAAACAGGTGGCTATAAATAATGTCTAATAGTCTTAAAGAAAAGCAAGTACACCACTTATAAATTTTTAAACCTTGGACATAGATTTCTAGAACTTTCTACCATGATACATTTCCCTTCTCTTTGTGTGCCTCACTCCTCAGGGTCTTGGTGACTTTCCCTGTCTCTGAACTTTGTCTGGAATTGTCTTCTAGGAGTTTGTAGCATGATCCAGATTGACTGAAATTAGGCCCTCTGGAGGGTTTGGGGTGTTCAGGGAGGGATGGAGTTCACAGTTGAGGAAGAATGAGAGTCAGACTGGAGGGTCTTTGCCTCTGAGGAAGGTGGCTGGGGGACTGGCAGCCCGGAGCTCTGAGTTCCCAGCTCTGCGCTCACTGGATTCTAGACTTTGGGGAAGATGCCTAAATGTTGTAGTCCAGTTTGGATTGTTATAAAGTTTAAATGAGATATTGCCCATGTCAGGGCTCTGTCAGTGCTCTGGGGAGCACGGTGTATATTAGATCATATGCCACTTACAAATGTAGGAAACACAATGAAACAAAGTAAGGTTAAACAGATGCTGCTGCTTGAAGACTTCTGCCTTCAGTGTCTCCGTGCAGCTGGGGTACAGTAGTAGAAGATGCATCTCAACTGCCCTGGGCTTTCCCATCCCTTCCCAAGACCTAGCAGGCTTCTTATAGTCTGGGGCTTTGAGCAAGGTGTGGCCTCCTTTCCCTGTGAAGTTCAGGAGGGAAGGAAAGCACTGGATGGAAATGGTCCTAGTTGTTGACTTTGGGCCAATTGACTGGTGGGGGCTCTGGGGCCAGAATAGAAAGATGAGGTCATTTATAGGGAGGGGGGTAACAGAGGTATGACAGAAAAAGAAATATGTGCAGAAGGTCTGATAAAGAAAGGCAGCAAGAGGGACAGAAAAGGGGAGAAAGAGGAGTATGGAGGAAACAAACCTGCTTGTTCAGAGCAGCATTATACGCCTCCTGCCTGCAGGGATAAAAGTTTTGGTTCCTGTTGGTCAGGATGCAGGATTCTGTTGGGATGAGTGAAACTCATGGCACATTTGCTGAGGGTCTCTTCCAGAAGAATCCTGCACCAGGAGGGGGCTAGGGGTTGGGTGGGAGTGCACCTTACATGGATTTTTGGGTTCAAGGTAGAAGAATTTTTGGTCTGCTTACAGAGAAATGGGATTGATTTCTTTTCCTGGCTTATGGAAATCACTGTATTTGTCTCATAACAAACAAACACGAAAGAAACGAACACCACCCTTCCAAACTTTGACGTTACCAGGGGAAAACTGAAGAGGCAAAATGTTTGGCACAGGATCTCAGTTTGAAGCTGAGTTATTTCTTCTCTTGGGCTTCTCTTTCTTTTTAATAAACTCAACTAAAGTAAATATTTTCACAGTCTCTCATCCTATGTAGGGAGTTGTTTTGGCTGGAGTCCTCGTGAGGAGGGTGGGAAGAGGACAGGTCAAGAAACCCTGCTGCTGATTTCCTGCCCGGAGCCCCCTGGCGGTATCCCGTGCAGACACGGCTCTTTCTGCTCCCAGGGCAAGTGCTTTTTGGCAGCTTCAGCCTAAAGGGGACAGTGAAGTGCCCTCCGGAGAGCTAGCAGCCGGCTGCTGCGCCACTGTGTGTTTTTGTGCCCTCCCTCAGGAATGTGTGGAGGCAGCAGATGACAACACTGAGGGCTCTGTCCCCAGAGGAGCCCCAGGCCCCCTCTCTCTGCTCCGGCTTTTTTCCAAGCTGGGATGATTGCATTGGTTAGACCCTCATTACCCACAAGGAGAGAGAGGGCTGGAGGGAGTGTGGCCTTTCCTGTGGGCACTGTCACAGCGGGTTGTCAGTTTCACATCAGTAGTTTTATTCTGTTGCTTTTGGGTGTCTGGTTAAAAACCTTAGCACTGAGGCCCATGAACTCGGTGGTAACTGTTTCTGCTTTTCTAAAAATTTTCAACTGAATGTCCACCACCATAGAATTGTTTTAGAGTTGGAAAGGACTCCAGAGATCACTCTGGGGCAATCACTGAATGTTCTGAGAGGCTGTGCACACAGCTCGTGAGTGACCGTGGCGCCCAATATTCGGGTGACCCTATCTCTAGGTCAGTGCAGTGGTCTTTTCAGCTCCTTGACTCTGGTGCCATTTGGAATAATTTCATATCAGATTGGACTGAAGTGACCTGTGTTCACATCTGGTTCTTTCCATACCTGAATATATACTCCAGAGAAATGATCACACAAAATTTACACACAGGCGAGGTGGGGTGGTGGTACGTGCCTGTAATCCCAGTGACTCAGGAGGCTGAGGCAGGAGGGTTGCAAGTTTGAGTCCAGCCTGGGCAACTTAGTGAGATCCTGTCTCAAAGTAAAAAAATAAGAAGGGCTAGGGATGGTAGTTCATTGGTAGAGGGCCTTTGGGTTCAATTCCTATTACCTGAAAAACAAAAACTCACAAATATGTACAGCAGCATTATTCATATCAGCTAAAGAAACTGAACAAACCACATGTCTACCAACTGACGAACGGAGTAAACAAAATGGGTACAGCCATACAATGGAATATTATCCAGCCATAAAAAGGAATGAAGTACTGATAGGTGCTATACCATGGTGAACCTTGAAAACATGCCAGGTGGTGGAATCCGGACATAGAAGGTCATACATTGTATGTTTCTACATACCTAAAATGTCCAGAAAAGGCAAGTTTATAGAGACAGAAGATAGATGGGTGGTTGCCAGAGCCTGGGAAAAGGGGAAAATGGGGAGTGACTGCTAAATAGGTCTTTGGGGGAAAATAAAAATGTTCTAGAATCAGTGCTGATGGTTGCACAACTCAATCAACTAAATCCACTGAATTGTATACTTTGTTGAAAAGGGTAGAGTTTATGGTATGTGAATTATATCTCAATAAAGCTGTTATTTTAAAAAATCCTGATTCTGTCTTCTATTTGCCGAGTGACTTTAGACAATGGAACAAAACTACCTATGAAACAGAAATAACAATGTACATTTCACAGGGTCATTTTGATGAACAAGATCATGAATTAACAAATGTTTCTAAACTATAAACCTCACTGATGAGCTGTCAATGCATTATTAGTTTATTTTGAAAAAAGTTTATTATAAATTAGATTTTTAGATTTTCCTCCTATATTTTCCACAGGATAACAAGGTCTGGCTACATAGTAAACTTAGTGATTTAATTAGAAAATAGGACAGTTTTTTTTTTCAATCGTGAAAACCACAATGAGGTAGACCTTTTTAACAAAATTTTAAGTGTACAACATAGTATTGTTAATTATATTCACATTGTTGTGCAGAAGATTTCTAGAACTTTTTGATCTTGAGTGACTGAAACTATACCTATTGAACAGTTACTCCCTCCCTGCTGCCTCTGGCAACCACCATTTACTTTCTACCTATGAATCTGACAACTTTTGATACTTTGCATATGTGAGATCTTGCAGTACTTGCCTCCTGTGACTGGCTTATTTCACTTAGCCTGAGTTGCTCAAGCTCTCTCTGTGTTGTAGCTTGTGTTAGAATTCTCTTAATTTGGGGCTGGGATGTGGCTCAAGCGGTAGCGCGCTCGCCTGGCATGCGTGCGGCCCGGGTTCGATCCTCAGCACCACATACAAACAAAGATGTTGTGTCCGCCAAATACTAAAAAATAAATATTAAAAAATTCTCTCTCTCTACCTCTATCTCTCTCACTCTCTCTTTAAAAAAAAAAAAAAAAAAAAAAAAAAAAAAAAAAAAAAAAAAAGAATTCTCTTAATTTAAGACTGAAAAGTATCTTATTGTATGCATATACTGCTTTTTCTTTATTCTTTCACCCATCAGTCAGCATTTAGGTTGTTTCCACCTGCTGGTTATTGTGAAAATTGGGTGCAAGGAACATGGGAGTGAAAATCTCTTTTTAAGATCCTGTTTTCAATTCTGTTGGATAAATACCAAGATGTGGATTGTTTGGAAATATGGTAGCCATATTTTTAATTTTTGTGAGGAACTTTTATACTGTTTTCTATAGTGGCTGTACCATTTTAACATTCCCACCAAAAATGTACAGAAGTTCCATTATTTGTACTATCTTGCCAACTTTTGATTTATTTATTCATTCAACTAGTGCTGGCGATGGAACCCAGGGCCTTGTGCATGCAAGGCAGGTGCTCTACCGCTGAGCTACATCCCCAGCCCTATTTGTTTATTTTTTATACTGATCCTTCTAGCAGGTACAACATGATTCCTCGGGTTTTGATTTGTCTTTCTCTGATGATTGGTGATGCTGAGCATCTTTTCATGTATGTGTTGGCTCTCTGTCTTTTGAGGAGAAATATCTAAGTCCTTTTGTCCATTTTCTAATCAAATTATTTGTTTTTTTGCTATTGAATTATTTGAGTTCCTTATGTATTTTTTAAAAATATTAACCCCTTATCATATATATGGTTTGCATGACTGTTTCTTTGCTATGCAGAAGCTTTTTGGTTTGATAAAGTCCGATTTGTCTATTTTTGCTTTAGTTGCCTGTACTTTGGTGTCATATTCAATAATCATTACCAAGATCAAAATTATGAAAATTTCCCCCATATTTTATTCTAGGAGTTTGACATTTTTAGGTCTTACCTTAGGTCTTTTATCCATCCTGTGTTGATTTTTGTGTCTGGTGTAAGATGAAGTAGCAATTTCATTGTTTTGTGTGGGGATATGCAGTTTTCTGAATACCTTTTGTTGAAGAAAGTATCCCTTCCCCGTTGTGTATTCTTGGCACCCTTATCAGGTATCATTGACCATGGATTTATTTCAAGACTGTACCATCTGTCCAATTAGTCTGCAGATGTGCCTTTAGACCAGTACCGAACCGTATTGCTTATCTTAGCTTTGGTATATGTTTGAAGTCAATTGGTGTGAGGCCTTCAGATTTGTTCTTTTTATCTAGATTGTTTTGACTATTTAGGATCCTTTGTGGTTCCATATGAATTTTATAATTTTTTCTATTTTTGATAAAAAATGCCATTGAGATTTTGATAAGAACTATATTGAATCTATAATTGCTTTAGGTGGTATGGCCATTTTAACAATTTTAAATCTTCCAATCCATGAGTAACGGACATCTTTTTACATATTTGTGTCTTAATTTTTTTCAGTGACATTAGATAGTTTCGATGTTTTATATTCTTTTGTTTCCTTAGTTATGTTTATTACTAAGTATTTTCTTCCTCTTGATATAATTGCACATAAGATTGTTTTCTTAATTTCCCTTTTGGATAATTTGTTGTTAGTTGGTGAAAATCATTGGGATTTATGGTGTTATCTTTGGGATTTTTATACATGGAAATTATATTGAGGGAATTTTCTTTTATTACTAATCTGAATATTTTTTTCTTGAAAGTATTTGTTAAATTTTATGAAATGCTTTTTCTTTATCTGTTGAGAAGATTGTGTCGATTTTATCCTTCATTCTGTTAACGTGGTGGATCATGTTGATTGATTATTGCACATTGAACCATCCTTGCATCTCAGGGATGAATCCCACATGGCTATGGTGTAGGATCATTTTGATGTGCAGTTGAATTTGGTTTCCAGAGATTTTAATGAGGATTTTTGCATTTATATTTGCTTGGGAATATTTGGCCTTTGCTTTCTTTTCTTGTAGTGTCTCGTTGGCTTTGGTGTCAGGGTTACACTGGCATTATGAGTTTGGAAGTGTTCCCTCCTCTTCAGTTCTTTGGAAGAGTTTGAAAGAGTTTGGCATCAATTCTTTGAGTGTTTTGTAGAAAGCAGCCGGGAAACCATCTGGTCCTGAATTTTTTTTTTTTTTTTTTTGGTTGGGAGATTTTTCATCACTAATTGAATTATCTTACTAGTTATAGGTCTGTTCAGATATTCTGTTTTCTTATGATTCAGTATTGGTAGGTTGTATGTTTCTAGAAATTTATCCATTTCTCTTGTAATCTGATTTGTTAGTATATGATTGTTCATAGTAGTCACTTAGAATACCTTTTATTTATGGGGTATTCGTTGTAATGTCATCTTTTTTATTTCTAATTTTAAGGTTTGTATCCTTTATGAGTTTAGCTAAAGATTTGTCATTTTTGTTGATCTTTTCAAAAAAGCAATTCACAGTTTCATTGCTTTTTGTTCCTATTTTCAATTTTCTTCTTCTTCTTATTTATTTATTTATTTATTTATTTTTGAAAACATTTTATTGCTTTGCTAGCAAAGGAGAAACACAGGGGACTCCTGTCTCAAGAATTATAGGCATGTGCCTCCTTACCCAGCCAGCTCTGTTTTCTATTTCATCAATTTTTGCTGTATTCTATTATTTTTCTCTTTTGTTAATTTTAGACCTAGTTTATTTTTTTCTAGCTTCTTGAGGCATAAAGTGATGTTACTTCTTTTGACATTTTTCTTATTTTTTAATGTAGACATTATGGCCATTAATTTCCCTTTTGTACTGCTCTTGCCTTAAATTTGTTATGCTCATTTTTATTTGTCTTGGGATATTTTCTAATTCTGTCTCTTGCTACCCCCTTTTTTTGTTTGCAATGTGTGGACTATACAGTTTATCTGTTGAGGGACACAGACAAGTCAAGATGGCACCTGGCACTTTGCCAGGAGGAGTGGTTTGAGCAGTAACGCCATTGAGCCATTAAGATGATGGAGATTCCTTAATGACTGACTGCTGTGTCTAGATTATGTCAATTAAGTTAAGCTGTGTATAATTATTAAGATGATGAGGATTCCTTAATGACTGATTGCTGTAACTGGATGAGGCTAAATTGAGTCAAGCTGTGTATTCAGTTATGTATATATACCTCTGCTGTCCTACAATAAAGGGGCTCCCACTGTATCAATCTTCACAAGTTGCTTGTCCCCCCCGCCACCTCCGGTTATTTTGCCCAGCCAGACTGCGGCATTTATCCATTATTTGAGTTGTGTTTTGTTTAATTTCCACATATTTGTGTCTTTCCAGATATTATTTGATTCCTCCTACTGTATCTGATTTCCAGTTTTATTCTATTGTGGTTGGCAAAGATACTTGTGTGGTTTTGGTCTTCCTAAATTATGACTTGTTTTGTGACCTAACGTGATCTGGTGAATGTTCTGTGTGCTTGAGAAGAATGTGTAATCATTCTGCCACTGTTGGGAATGTTCTGCATATTGTCTGGTAGGTCCATTTAATCTATAGTGTTGTTCAAGTCCTCGGTCTTTTCTTGGTTAATTGATCTTCTGTCCGGATGATGTAATTATTATTTAAAGTGGGATATGGAATCTGGGAACAGTAGTGCACACCCATAAACCCAGCTACTCAGGAGGCTAAAGCAGGAGGATCACAAATTCAAGGCCAGTTTGGACATCTTAGCAGGATTCTGCCTGAAAAGAAAAATAAAAGGACTGGGGTGTAGCTTAGTGGTAGAATGCCCTTGAGTTCAATCTCCAGTATTAAAAAAAGAAGTAGTATATTGAAATCTCCTAATATTGTTTGGCTCTTGGTTTAGTCCACTTTTTCACCACTGTGACCAAAAAGACCTGACAAGAACAATTAGAGCAGGAAAAGTTTATTTTGGGGCTTATGGTTTCGGAGGTCTCAGTCCATAGACAATTAGCTCCATTCCTTAAGGTGAAGCAGAATATCATGGTAGGCACAGCCCAGGGAACCCCCTCCTCCAGCCACAGCTACAGCCACGCCCTACCTGCTTATAGTTACCACTCAGTTAATCCCTATCAGAGATTTAATGCACTGATTAGATTAAGACTTTCATAACACAATCATTTCATCTCTAAAGTTTCTTTAGCATTGTCTCACACAGAAGCTTTTGGGGGACACCTAATATTGAAACCGTAATAGCTGTCTGTTTCTTTCTTCTGTCAATGTTTGTTTCATATATTTTGTTGCTCTGATGTTGGGTTCATATATAATTGTTATTGCCTCCTTATGAATTGGCCTTTTTACCATTATAAGTTCTTTTGGTCTTATCTAACAGTTTTTGACTTATAGTTTGTTTTATCTAATATAAATATGGCCCCCTGTGTTAGCTTTCTGTTACTGTTATACAATACTGGAGATAATAAACTTAAAAATCTGAAAGGTTTATTTTGGCTTACAATTTTGGAGGTTTGAGTCCATGCTTGGCCCCTGCTTTTGGGCTTGTGACAAGGCAGCATCTCATGGCAGAAGCACATGGAAGAGGAAGCCCAGTCATCTCAGCTGGGTGCAAAAAGAGAGAGGAAAAAATGGGGTTCCACAATTTCCTTCAAGAGCACACCCCCAGTGATCTTAGTTCATCCCACTAGGCCCTAAAGGCTATATCACCTCTCATTTGTACAGGGAGCTGAGAACCAAGCCTCCTAACACATTGGCCTTTAGGGGGACATTCTAGATTTAAGCTACTACCTTCCCTGTTCTACTTTGATCTCCAGGTGCATGGAGTATCCTTCTTCATCTGTTCACTTTTAGCCTATATGTATTCTTAAACCAAAGTGAGTCTCCTGTAGACAGCCTACAGTTGGATCATTTTTAAAAATATAATATCCATTCAGCTATTAAAAGAATTCATCTCTAAACACTTGTTTGTACTCAGTAATTATGTGTACTTGTATATCCAAGTGTTTTTCATAACTAAAGACCTCTAGTAACTTGTTTTTTTCCTCTTTATTTTCTATGCCTATTTTCTCTTTCTCCTTGAACAGAGACAACATATCTGGTTCCTTGACAAGGCCACAGCCTCCTCCTGAAGATGTGCTCCACAAACCCAGGCAATTGGGTCACCTTTGATGACGACCCTGCTTTTCAGTCTTCTCCAAAGTCCAAGAATTTCCCTCTGGAGAATCAAAGTGTCTGTAGACCAAATGGACTTAAACTGAACCTGCCTGGTCTCAGAGAATTTCCCAGTGGGCCTTCCTCCACCAGCAGTACCCCGCTGTCTTCTCCCATTGTTGATTTTTACTTTAGTCCGGGACCTCCAAGTAATTCTCCCCTTTCTACACCAACCAAAGACTTCCCAGGTTTTCCCAGCATCCCTAAATCAGGGGTTCATGTCCTTTATCCCATTCCAGAATCTTCTCCAAACTGTCCACTTGTGCCAGCAGGAACAGGTTCCTCCTTATTGTCTACTAAGTCCACCTGTGTCTCCCAGGCTTTCGTACCTAAGGACCCCTCATGTACACCTCCAGCTCCCAGAGTGGGTCTCTCAGATGAAACGAGTCCTCAGCAGGCTGAAGGTGGAGGTCTGCAAAGTGATGCTCCCCAGTTTCAGTATTTTCAGGAGGACTGCGCTTTTTCAAGTCCATTTTGGAAAGATGAAGGCAGCACTTCTCAGTTCACCTTTGACCCCTTGGGAAGCAGAAAGACTTTCTCATCAAGAGACAGGGAGATGCCTATGGATCAAAAAAGCCTAAATAAATGTTCCCTTGACTACATCTGTGAGAAGCTTGAACACTTCCAGTCAGCCGAGCACCAAGACCCTCTTGGAAATTTGTCTGCGCAGTGTCCCTATGCCGAAGACTCTATCTCTTCCTTTGTCCCCCATACGCTTTTCAGGAGTCAGCCCAAAGCCGGATGGTCCTTCATGCTGAGAATCCCTGAAAAGAAGAACATGATGTCTTCCCGGCAATGGGGCCCAATTTTTCTGAAAGTCTTACCCGGAGGAATTTTGCAAATGTATTATGAGAAGGGCTTGGAGAAGCCATTCAAAGAGTTCCAGCTTGACCCACATTGCAGACTTTCTGAACCCAAAGTTGAGAACTTTAGTGTGGCGGGGAAAATCCATACTGTGAAGATTGAACATGTGTCTTACACAGAAAAAAGGAAATACCATTCTAAGACAGAAGTCGTTCATGAACCAGACGTAGAGCAGATGTTGAAGTTGGGGTCCACAGAGTACCGGGACTTCCTGGACTTTCTGACTACTGTGGAGGAGGAGCTGCTGAAGCTGCCAGTCGTTCCCAAACCAAAGAAGAACTATGAGGAGCAAGAAATTTCCCTGGAAATTGTGGACAACTTTTGGGGTAAAGTCACAAAAGAGGATGGGAAATTGGTTGAAAGTGCTGTCATAACTCAAATCCATTGCCTCTGCTTTGTGAATGGGAATGTGGAGTGCTTTTTAACCTTGAATGACCTTGGACTGCAAAAGCAAGATGAATGCTGTTTTGAAAAAGATCCAGAAAAGAAGTGGATCGAGATTCTTGACTACCATTTTCATAAGTGTGTGAAAGGACAAGAATATCAGCAGTCAAGAATCGTTAAGTTTGTCCCTCTTGATGCCTGCCGGTTTGAGCTGATGCGTTTTAAGACTTTGTATGATGGGGACGAGCTTCCCTTTTCTGTGAAGTCCATCGTGGTTGTCCAAGGCGCCTACGTGGAACTTCAGGCCTTTGTCAACATGGCCCCGTTGGCTCAGAGGCCATCCCACTCTACTTCCTTGAGGTGCTGTGACAATATAATGATACACTTTCCTGTCCCGTCTCAGTGGATCAAGGCTCTCTGGACCATGAACCTCCAGAGGCAGAAGTCCCTGAAAGCCAAAATGAACCGCAGGGCCTGTCTGGGGAGTTTACATGAACCTGAATCTGAACCTGTCATTCAGGTCACTGTGGGGTCAGCCAAATATGAGAGTGCCTACCGGGCTGTGGTGTGGAAGATAGATCGGCTTCCTGATAAAAATTCAAGTAAATATTCAACACCTAAGTTGATTTTCTTAGGAAATAACATAAATGTTTTTTCCCTTCTCCTTGGGTTGCAACCAGGCAGAGACAGATGGTAACTTGTCAGCTGAGGCCAGTTCACCTAGACCTGTGGGAAAGGGAACAGTTAGCCCAACAGCTGGTTTATTTGTTTCCTTTTGGGCCTATTTCTACCACAGAAGTTTAACTTTTTACATCTTTCTTAATATCTGAAGAGAGAGGATCCTGGGCTAGGAGTTTGTTGTGGATGGTGCATGAGGGAAAATATGCAGACATACCCTTGGGCTTTTTGACATCAACCTGTCAACATCAAATATTAAAAATGTTTCTAACATAGCTTAGATTCCCTAATTAATCTTTAAAGACCTGCCATTCATGAGTACACTTGAACTTTTTTGAATTCTTAGCCAGTATGCTTCCTCCTTAGGTTTTGCTCCCTCCCTGCTCTTGGAAATAAGACTGGCTTACTTTTTTTTTTTTTAACCAAATTGATTTTTGGGGGGCTGAATTTACCTATTTAACTATCTCAAATGGTTGTTTTAGAATTAGACACAATCCAAGTATTAAAAATTCAGTTTATTTTTAAAAATCTGCAGAGCAAGCAATCTAGAAGGTCAGAATTTTGAAAAGCCAGTTCTAGCCCCACATTCATTTTAGAATAGTAAGTTAGTAGTGGGCTTGATATCATGAAACAACAAGGGAAATTTGGAAATTAGGGCTATTCCTTTCTTAAAAGTTATTTTTCTAGTTATGGAGGTGAATTTGGGCAGGTTTGGGAGATCTGAGTTGATGCACTCATTCATTCATTCATTCACTCATTCATTCACTCATGTATTCCGTCAAACTGAGCACTTACTGTATACCAAGTGCAGTAGCAAGTGTGAGGGTAAAGCTGGGTAAGATCTGGTCCCTGTTTCCAAATAGCTCATGGCTGCTCTAGTCCTTTAGGGAAATTTAAGCTCATCTGAGAACTCTCCAGCCTGTGGATTTGAGAAGAAGAACTTTTACTTGGGATGGCCCTGTGATAGTGTTTCTCACACCTGACCATAAGTTGGAATGTCCCAAGAGCTTGTAAATAATCTGGATGTTCAGGCCCTGCTCTGTGCCAATTTAGTCAGAACCCCTAGGGCAAGGGCCTAGGTACCATCATGTTTAGAGAGCTCCCAAGTGAATCTCATTGCAGGGCAGTGTATACTTCCCTACAGACTTTGTAATGATCTAAAGCAGGAAGAGCAAGCCCCAGCTACCGTGGATAGAGGGGCAGCATGGAGTGCTCCCCGGGTGGCTGTGGACCACCTTCTCCATGACTTGTAATTCTCTGGTGACATCTGTCAACTGACTAGAGCTTGAGCTACAGACAAAGATCAGCAAGTGAGAGACATAGACTTGGAGGACTGAGGAACCTAGGTCCCTGTCCAGAAGAGAAGTCCCCACACTGTAGTCTTCTCCTTCATTAAAGCTGTGTTCCACCCCTCAGTGTTCTTGTGACTCCCACATTAGCTGGGAGTCTGTTCCCCAGCAAGGTTAGCTGGGGCCCAGGCAGGGTGGGGAGTGCTGGGTTAGCATGGTCCCAATGGATAGCCTCTGACTGCACCTTCTGGCCAACTCCAGTGTGATGAGAAGGTCAGAATCTTCCATGATGTATTCCACAGAGATCTTCTCCTGCCTTCTTTTATAACTAGTCTGTTGAGGCAAGTTGAATGGTTCTCACATTGTCTGCATGCCAGGGAAACAAGTAGAAGATCTTGGGAACCAGGTTTTCAGTGATCTTTTGTGAAAGCTACTTGTGCTACTTTGAGGTTGTGAGGGTTAAACAAAATCAGGATATATTGGCTTTTATCTTATTAAAGGAAATAAAAAAAAAGAAAGAAAGCTGGGAAGGCAGGCAGGCTGGAATGCCTACTGGAACCTCCTAGAACCAGAGGCCTCCCCTGAGGGCTGATAACTCAACTCCCGGAGTTTTCTGTTGGTCCTAGAGATGGTTGTTGGAGCAAAAGATCAAACATGTTTTTTTCATAGATTTGTGGTAGTGATTATGCATCTGAGAGAGGAGTGCAGAGCTCAGCCTGCTGGTTTCACCAGCTGGGAGCAGAGAGACAGGGAGACCATCCTGCTGCTTCTCTGCACTGTCCTTCTCACTCAATAACCTGCTTGGAGCAGGTAGTCCTGGAGGAACTGAAAGGACTAAGCACTCAGTTTAACCTGGCCAGGGCCGCCACTTATTTTGCAAACTGAACTCATACTTTTTTTTTTTTTTTTTTTTTTTAATTTTGGAAGTGGAACCAGCATATAAAGTTTCTTGTGAAAATAATCCTGTTATAACACTGGATTTTCCTAGCATGAATGGTATAGATAATGGATGGAATCAACAAGAATTTCTTGAGAGGAGGACTCATTCCTTCATTGCAGACCCACTAAATTTCCTCCAGCTACAGACTCTGTGCTGGATGCTGGGGAGATACACAAACATGATCCCTGTTCTCCAGAGATGTGTAAGTGTAGCAGGTGAGACAGACCCAGGAGCAACCCCCCAGGTGCACTGGGGAGAAGTATGCTATTCCAGCACGCACACACATGCACAGTGGAGATCCCAGAAATAAGAGAGATAAGCCTGGGTATGAGGGAAGGCTTTACTCAAGAGCTGGTGGTTAAGCTTGGCACAGAACTATCAGCAGATTCCACTCAGAATATAAACAGCAGAACCACAGGCCTGTAGGTGGGTAATTACTAAAAATTGGGGAGTGGTAGGAGAAGAAAGAAGCACATGAAGATCTTGTGAGCCATGTTATGGGGTGTGGAGTTTGTCACCAAGTCCTCAGAGGTGTCCTCAGGTATGACTGTGACAGTATCATACCCCATTTTGGAAAGGCAGGTGTGTAGTGCAGGGGAGGTATGCAGGAGTAGGTTATAGATACAGGGAGGCTGACAAGGAAGGATAAGGAAATTCAGAGGAGGTTCCTCCAAGATGATGACAGATTGGGCATGGGGGCAAGGCAGGAGGGACAAAGTCAGGGTGTCTGGTGTGGGGAATGGTGTTGCCATTAGCTGAGATAGCCTAGGATCTGTCAATCATTCACCTTTTTAAAATTAAGTCTGTGTTGGGCATGGTGGTGCATGCCTATAATTCCAGCTACTTGGAGGCAGAGGCAGGAGGATTGCAAGTTTGAGGTCAGCCTGGACAACTTACTGCAACCTTGTCTTAAAAAATAAAAAGGGCTTGAATATAGCTCAGTGGTATATGTCCCAGGTTCAATTCCCAGTACTCCCAGTAACCACACTTTGGTGTGTTATCCTTGTATTATTCGTTTCGTTGGACCTTCAACAATTCAGTTTCAGATGTTAAATATTTTGGTTCAGGGGGGACTGGATATCAATATACTTATTTACCACATAAGTAAATAAGTGAATAGTCTGTTTCCCCATTTTGGAGTGAATAGTCTGCTTCCCCATTCTGGCTGCATGTTAGACACATTAGAGCTTTAAAAACATACAGGTTGAACTTTTCTAATCCACAAATTCAAAATGCTCCCAAATTTGAAAGTTTCTGAGCATTTAAGTGGAAAATTCCATTCCATGAAACTCAGTTTTATGCAGAAAATTATTTAAAATAGTGTATAAAATTAGCTTCAGGCTATATGTATAAGGTATATATGAGACATAAATGAAGTTTGTTTAGACTTTTGTCCCATTCCAATGATATTATGTCTATGTAAATATTATGAAATTAAAAAAAACCAAAAAACATCATCATCAACAAAAACAAAACAACTTGCAATCTGGAGTTCTTCTGGTCCCCAGCATCTCAAATAAGGGATGTTCAACCTGTACCCATCTACACACCTAAGCCCCTAACACATCTCTGGGGCTGAGGACCAGTTTTTAATGTTTGTGAAAAGCTTTTCTACTGCAGCCAGGGCTCAGGAGAACTACTGACCTGGTCACTGTCCTGTGAAACCCTATCTAGTCTCTTAGGCAGAGATCATTCCTCCTGCTCCCTGTGTTCCTGTCTTCTAGAGGCCTGTTAGTCACTTCCTACTGGTATTTACCAGCAGTTGGGCTCAATGAGAACAATTACAAGAATGGACTTTGGTTGGACTTGATCTTGGCCCTCAGGGATTCTTTCTGGAGATTGTCAGAGCGCCAAGCCCATACAGAATAGCATTTTACAAGCATTTCAGTCAATTGTACAGTGATAGTGGTCTGAGCAAATCCTTAGGGATCAAAGCTTTGGTGAAGATTAGATCTGGGTGCCAAGATTAGATCAAGGTCCAGACAAGGAGAAGAGGGCTGTGTCAGAGTGGGGAGAGGACAGTGCAGGTCCAAGGGGGCTGGTTATGTGAGGGAGAAGGACAATGCAGAGAACAGGAAAGTGCCTGGTAGGCTGCAGTCTGATTTGCCTCTTGAGAAGAGGTGGAGGCAGAGGAAGATTGGGACTGAGGGGAAGCCTTTGTCTCAGGATAGTGTTTCTTAATAAGCTTCCACATGAACCACCGTGTTAAAATGGAGGCCAACTCTGGGGCTGGGGCTGACACTCCTGTATCTCTAACAAGTGCTGGTGTGGCCCTGTGGACCACACACACAGTAGCTGGGTCCTAGAAGTCATCTCTAGTTTTCGGTGTGCTTTTTTATATGATTTGTGTGTTTAGAGGACAAGACTTTAAAAAAATTTTTTTAAATATCATGCTTTCCAAACCAGTTTCTGAAAAACCTTTACTATTAGATATTTTGTAGAAACTGGTGGAGAACATATGAACTAGTCTACTATGCACTAATTAAAAATATTTTTGCTTTTGCTTTTCTTCCTGGGAAATTGTGAGCCTGGCTTAACCTTTCCTATTGGTGAAATCCCCTGCGATTTCAGGAGAGGTGGGATGAGCTGCAGGTCTCTGAAATGTCTCTCTACCAGCTCTTCCATTCTCACTGTTCCTTTACAGCAAAGGTTGGCCTGGGCGGGGAGCTCATAGATTTCATCACACTGAGGTGGGAAGGAGAACTAGGAGCTTAGGCCTTGTTGGGGGAGAGAGAGGAAGGAGCAGGGAAAGAGAGAGAGAGTCCCAGAAAGAGAATGAGAACCCTGATTAGCCACAGGCGGTGTAAACAGTGGCATAGAATTGGAAAGGGTAATAATGGCAGTGCTGGAGTGTCTATTAGCAAACATGTCTCTCTCTCTTACCAATAGTTCTCTTTTTCTTCTTTTTGATACTAGGGATTGAATTTAGGGTTACTCAACCACTGAGCCTCATCCCCAGTCCTATTTTCTATTTTCTTTAGAGACAGGGTCTCACTGAGTTGCTTAGCGCCTCACCTTTGCTGAGACTGGCTTTGAACTCGTTCGTGATCCTCCTGTCTCAGCCTCCCAAGCTGCTGGGATTATAAGGAGTGCACCACTGTGCCTCTCTGCCATAGGAACTTTGGTGTGTCATCCTTGTATTATTCGTTTCTTTGGACCCTCAACAATTCAGTTTCAGATATTAAATATTTTCGTTTAGGGGGAACTGGATATCAAAACAGACCTAAGAAGATTTTGTGATGTGCATTTCCTGACCTAAGATTTGGGCTGTGACAGTAACAAGTACCAAAGCCCCGGAGTGCCCCCTAGTGGTCGGAACTGAGATGACGGGATTTCCCTTTATCTTTCATTCATTTATCTGTGAACTTGACAAATAATCAGCTAAGCTCCACGTGCCAGGATAGCCATTATCGTGGAGCTCAAAGTCTAAGGAGTGTATTAGTAAACATTATGGGGTATTTAGAGTACTCCAAAAGCCAGGAAAAATATCCCAGAAAACTTGAAGAGAAAAAGTGGTTTTATTTTTCACGATTTGTTTCCCCTAGAAAAGTAGGTAGGTTTTATTTCTAACATTGTACAAATATGAGATCTTCATCTTGGGTTTAATTTTTTTTCTTAAATTTTTATTAAAAACTTCCCCTATTTTTTTCCTTATAAAATATGAATCTCAAATTAGATTGTCTCTATGGCTGGGGTTGTAGCTCAGTGGAAGAGTGCTTGCCTAGCATATGTGAGGCACTGGGTTCAAGCCTCAGCACCACATAAATAAAAATAAAGATATTGTGTTCATCTACAAGTCAAAATTTTTTTTAAAAAAATTAGATCATCTCCGGTATAATTTTCAACTCTATGTAGAATTCACAGTTTCTTTATTAGCACAGTCATAATAATTAGATAATAATATTGGATATAAAAATCAAGTAGTACTTGTCAAATTAATAATACATGTGCAGCACATCTGTACCACTGGAGTACACTACTTTCCCTGTTCTGTGTGTATATAACTGGTTGATTCTGACAACAAAACCATCTAAAGCTCATGTTATCATTACCCTCATTCAAATGGAGAAACCAAGGTTCAAAGAAGTAAGTAACTTTCCTGGGATCACACAGCTCTTAGATAGCAGAGCTGGATCAGCCTCTGGGTAGTCTGGGTGCAGAGGTTGGATTCTTAATCACTCTGCCATCATAGGACTGAATTAAGTGTGAATGAACTTTGTGCATCCTGGCTGTGGCCAGAGTCTAGAAAGGATAATGGATTGTAGCTCTCCTGGGGGGTGGGGTGTGAATGAAGTCATCACTTTGCCTGTAGTGATGTGGGTAGAAGTGCTCAGAGGCCACTGTTTTCCTATGGATGTGGCTAATGAACATCTGTTGGTTAATTGATTGATAACTTCTCAAGGCTTTTTACAGCCTTGGAATTCTATTAGTTTCTCTACAAGAAACAGGTTGTAGGGAATGAAAGGCAATTTATCTTTTCAGAATTAAGTGAAATTCTTTAAACTCTTGTTTTTGTGCCTAAAGCTATACTCTGATGAAAATGTTCTTGATTTATGTCAGTGGTACAGCAATTTCATCTGGCTTTTGAAATTACTGTCATCACGGACATTTATTTAAGACAGCCACATTGGATATGTAGATGCTATGAACAATGGCAACAAGATCATGAATCATTTATAAAGTTACTGCAGTGAAAATATTTTATACTCCATTATAATACATGTACACACATATGTGAACCCACCTAATATCTTTGAGTATATCCAGTATCTCTCTGGGTCTGGCATAGATCCCTGGTGTAGTGTAGATGCTCAATAAATGACAAATTGGATAGAGTGAAAACAAATATTAGATTGAAATTTTGGATGCCAATATGCCCATCTCTGCACTCTATATCTGTTCCAGTCAAAGCTTTTTAGAAGGATGAATGAGAATTACAGTAGTGAAAAATAATCTGTCCCACTGAAAAAATAATTCTTAGTTTGGAATATTTTTTGAAATGTAATAAAACTTCAAATTTAACAAAATCATACTTTTTCATATAACCTAATTTGGGCTGAAATTTACCTTTGCATTATCTATAAATGGAGTGGTAAGAAAATGAATGAATTAAGAGTTACTTGTAAGAGCTTAAGAGGTTTCCACAGGGCTAAAGCACATTGTGGCCAAATAATTACGTTATAAACATTACTCTTACCTTTTAAGTAGAGAAAAAACTTTGTAATACTTGTAATTGGGAACATTTTGATAAATTAATCTCTGTAGGGATATAGTAACAGTAACAAAATTGTAATTTTTTTTTTTTGTACCAGGAATTGAACCCAGGGGTACTTAACCATTAAGCCACATCCCTAGTGTGCTCATGTGTGCGCGTGCGCATGCGCACACACTCACACACATATATGACTTTTTTTTTTTTTTAATTTTAGAGACAGGGTCTCTCTAAGTGGCTGAATCTGGCTTTGAACTCATGATCCTCCTGTCTCAGCCTCCCAAGATGCTGGGAGACTTGAATCATCATGCCCGGCTAAAATTATACTTTTTCTTAGAGCTAGTACTTAAAAATGCAGGTGGAATTTCCACTACTTGGTACACAATTGTAGATTTGATAGCATTTTGTTTAAATAGAATTTGTACTGCTATAATGCCAATGGAATTGCTTATTAAAGTAAAAAATAAATGCCTTTTATGTTCAGGAGAAATGTTCAATGGGCATTAAAACACTTTGACCATTCAATTTTGTTTCTTCAAGGTCCTGATCATCCCCACTGTCTGTCATACAAACTAGAACTTGGATCAGACCAAGAAATCCCCTCTGACTGGTATCCATTTGCTACTGTTCAGTTTTCTATGCCTGAGTCCTGTGCCTCAAGGACAGAGGTCAGGTCTCTGGGGATGGAGAGCGATGTCCAGCCACAGAAACATGTTCAACAGCGAGCTTGCTACAACATCCAGGTACATCCTAGAGCCCCTTGGTTCATGTTGGGCCATCTAGAACTGGGGCCTGATTTGGCTTAAATATTTGCTTTACCCTCTGAAGTGACTGTGTGTGTGTGTGTGTGTGTGTAATAATATTTGCTCTAGAAAATAAGTTTGGCCATGGAAACTTTGTAGTACCACTGAGCTTAGTTCTTCCCTTCCATACTGGAGAACACAAATTAACAGTTTGTAACTTTCAATGAAAAACAGGACATTTAAAATGAACTCATATCTTAGAAGTACATTTGTAACAAAAATTATGATGTGAGATTTCCCAAGATGTTCTGAGGAACATGTGTTAGAATAGCATTTCTCATGTGCTGTGGAACATGTGTCTCTCATAGTGATTCAATGAAAAAAAAAAAAGGTTGGGATAGTAAATTAACTAAATGAAGGTTCTGAAAAGTCCTACGAAAAGAAAATTGCTAAGCTTGCTTGTCTAATTTTTCCCAACTCATTGACTGTGGACTATTGTCTGGTGGTTATGTGTGTATAAAACACACATCAATATCTTATGGAGGGCTGGGGCTGTGGCTCAGTGGTAGTACATTTGCCTGGCATGTGTGAGGCACTGGGTTCGATTCTCAACATATCACATATAAATAAATAAAATAAAGGTCCATCTAACTAAAAAAATATTTTAAAAATATCTTATGGACTAGTATTCTGTGGAGCATCCTTTGAGAAATGCTGAGTTACTCTGTTACAAGAGTTTTAAGTGTTCACCATTAGTTCTGCACTCTTGAGCCAGGTGAATTACACTTACATCTGTTTATAAACTTATTTTTCCTTCATATATATTATTATTTTTCCTTTTTATCTTCAAAGTTTGGTATGTATATACACACATACATATATCTTTTTAGAAACATATTAGACATATTAATATACATATATATTAAACATATATTAGAAACACACACAGAGCATATCTCCCACATATTTCCTATAGTATCTTAAAATGGTGACATATGTTGCTGGTTTTGTTTACAAATATTTTTAAAATTGGAAAATATTTTGCAAATCACAGAAATTGAATAGTGCTTAACAAACAGGTGGTTCTGTTTAGAATTTGTTTTCTTTTTGTCTTGCACATGGACAATATTTATACTAATAGCATTTTAAATATATGTGTTGGTTGAATCTCAGCTATGATTAATGCCATCCTGATTTTCTACTCATTTATTCCTATTAAAATCACGTGATTTTATATAAGGCATCATTAACACCAACTAGTGATCCTATAACATTGTAATATACCAGGATTTTTCTTTATTTTGGACCATCTGTTTAGAAGTCTATATGTTTGAGCCTGGTGATTTTTTCCTATTGATAGAATTAATGATGGGTAGATGCTGTCCTGGGTACTTCTTTTGTCACTGAAGAACTTACTTTTCCAACATGGCTAAAGAGAGCTGCTTTGCCCAAGGTCATGTCCTCTCCTGGGTCACCTGTGTCCAGAGATGGGTAGATACAGTGTATAAAGACCCCATTTGATCAGCTAGGCTAAGTCTACAGGACCACTGTAGGGTCAGCCTCCCAGATATTGGCTGCTCTGCCCACCTGTCTCCCCGCTGCTGTCAGTGATCAGTAGGACGCCCCAGTGAACTTTCTCACTTGAATCTTATCTCAGAATCTGCTTCTTGGGAACCTGACCTATAACACTAGTTGTGTAAGTGTTATGTATGACTGAAATGTGAGTCAAGTACACACAGAGACTTTACTTATACCGGCCTCCCTATTTATAGAATATGTCAATTTCACATAGTTTTAGTAGACAGCTTAAAATTATACAACAAAGTATCTCAGGTTTACCATGGATCTGTGCCTTTATTTCTTCAAAGTCCTGATCATCCCCACTGTCTGTTAGTTTCATAATGCTACCTAGTGTCTGATGAACTGTGTCCCAGTTCCAGCTATTGCTATAGATGGGAGACACAGTGGTGAGACAAGGTCCCTGTCCTGATGGAGCTTCTAGTGTGTGTGGGGGGGCAAACAAAAAATTAGTAAACAAGCAAATAATATTATTTCAACAACTGATGAATTCTAAAAAGGGAATATGATAGGGCAACAGGATTGAGAATGAGGTGAGGGGAGACTCCTTTATCCAGGGTGGTCCAGGAGGGTCTCCATGAGGAGGGGACATTTGAAATGAGATTAGAAAAAGAAGCAGCACAGACAGATGGTTTGGCTCAACTGGGTTACTAGTTTGTAAACTAGTTTGTTTTAGGAAGATAATTTGGAGTGTGTTTTAAATTTTGGGTGGGCCAATGACTGTATAATATGATCCTTTAGGAGATAACTGATCACATCTAGCCAGACTTGTCAATATCTTATCAATATATACATGTATTCTCAATATGGAATTAAAAATGAGTTAATATTTTAGATGCATATTTACAGTATGTTTGACTTAAAGAACTTCAGATTTGGAGGGAAGGATTTGAGGGGTTCTTTAGTCCCCAAAGAGAGCACTCTTCTAAGCTAGAGCGGGAGGCTGGAGGGCTGTGTTTGAAGTCACAGTGTGAGCTGGCCCATCCTTGCCTCATGTATAAATTGGACTGCTAATGCTGCCCATGTTTTGCTTTTATATAACAGGTTGAAATAGAAAAGAAATGGATTAAAATCGATGGAGAAGACCCAGATAAAGCTGGTGGCTGCATAACTCAGTAGAAGTACCAAGAGTGATGATGATCCACACGTCAGATATGTAACTCAGAGAAACCACATGAAGTTCTGCTATTGGCTTCTGAGTGGTGGGCTTAGGACAGGCCCAGTGGCTGTGTGTACTGAAGCTTAGACCTAAAACCAAACCTTCTGTGTTTTATGCTTTTGATATGTTTTGCCATAGGGGTTTCATCTAAATGTGTCTATAATTTGTGTGATATTTTGCTTCTTATTGAAACTCAAAGGCACCGTTATCTGAAATACGTCCTGGCAGCCAGTTTGGCTGAAAGGTTTTTGATTTTTGATTACTGAGTGGCTGATTGTTTTGTACTCTGGATTACCTGAGTGCCATGTTTATTATCCCTCAGTCCCCAATCTCTTCTTGCTGTGTTAGCATCTGTACCAGAGGGAAAGGCAATCAAAGAAGATGTAAACCAAAATACTTAACTTCCCCTTTTGCTCGTCTCTGAAACGTGCTTTAGTAGAGAATGAGGTTGAAACCACAGCTAAAATGGAGATTTGGAAGTATCAGTGGTTTTGAATTATTTATATTCCCATCTTCTGACCACATTGGTAAGTAATCATTGGCTGTATCTGGTAGCTGTCTTTCCCTGACTCTGTTATCATTTGCAAAGTGTCTTTGTATTCTGGTATGTGCTGCAAAGAAGCTATTCCTGTTGATATACATATTTTAGTACAAGTCACTAAGACATATTGCCTTTTGGTTGGTGGGATTCCTTTCAAAATAGAATCAGAGTATTGGACACTAGTTAAAAATATTTATGTACATTAAAGATGAATTTTAAAAGTTCATGAATATTGTTTTCTAAAAGTATAGACTCTAAGAATGTATTTTGATAAAGTATTATTTGTAATTAACAGAAGCCTCTCTCGAGTAGATTCTAAATCATGATTATTTTATGTAGTGCTGCTATCATGCTATTTTATGTTAATTATATGCTTAATTTAGAGTATTATTCTTTAAAAGATGAGTAAAGTGAAAGACATTAGATTATTTTACTAATATTTCTGAGAGAAGACATTTCTACTCTTCAAAGTCAGGGAAATGACTACAATAGTTTAGTTTTTAGTGAAAAGCCAGCATCATTAGCACCTATAATACTAGTTGTAATTTCCTTTTAGTATTTACAGCAACAAATCAGAATTATGTTTTTTAGTCTGAAAAACAAACTTCTCTGTGGTTTTAATACACCTCCAATATATGTTGAATCTTAAATATGATCAGGAGGCATTTTTCTCTATTTACTGGATTGTTTTGAGTCAAAACTGATATAATGTTCTTCCCAACAACATTTTTTGTTGGCCTACAGAGTTTATTTCCTATGTTTTATTTAATATTGTATTACATTCATTTTAATCTGTTCAAATAACAGATTAAAACAAACATTTATGATGGTCTGTATCAATTAGCAGATTTTATTGCTTTTCATTTTTTACTGTGAAGGCACAGAATGCAAAAGTCAATGGGAGAAAGGAATTGATGTTGTTCTTTTTAACTTCACTTGACATATTGCTCATAATATCATATGTTTGAGACTCACTGTTTATGTGTCTAGGAGGGCAAATCTATGTGTGTGTGTGTGGTTGTTTTTAAAATTCCACCATCTTTTCTTTTCATCTGGCATGGGCACACTCTGGAGGGACTTCAGTCTGCTCAGAACAAATATGGCAGTGGGCCAGATCTGATGCTATACCACAATCCCAGGGAAGTTAGCTGGGTTAATTACTGCCATTCCCTTCCAAGTATGTTTTATGGCATCTGGCCTACAAAGAACTCACAATCTGATTTAGACGAACTTAATGAATATTTATACCTCAAAATAAATTCAACAAAGGGTTCAACTAATTGTCTCTCATGCTTCACAGGTTGACTAGTGTCTGTGGGTACGTCACTGCTAGGGTCGTTTACTCACAAGCCACCCAGACTTCCGGGAGCATCTCAAGACTCATTGTTGAAAATATAGTAACAAAAGACTAAAGCCCAAATTGAGTTTCTGCAGCAATGCAAAGGTTGATAGCATTAACAGCAGGGTGCTCCCACATAATTGTTAATTTGCACATTTATTAGAACCTTAAATATTCATTACTTAGTGTTAAATTAACATTCTGTGTAGGAATGAGAGCCTTCTTAATATGATTCTTCTGACCTTAGAAATGGCAGGAGGTCAAATGTGACTATGGAGCTCTAAGTGAAAAAAATCAGGTAGGGTCTATTTAGATTTAAAAATTAGGAAGTAGAATTTCTTTTGTCAGAAAGTAAATAGTGATTTTCAAGGCCTCCCCCCCCCCTCACTTTTAAAGGAAGACCGAGGGAATAAAGGAAGAAATACTTATAGCATTTTAGGTTAGTTTACTTGTTTATTACGAGTTTGACCATTTTGAAGTCAGTTGTTTGACACTATGGCACATTTCCAAAGAGAGGAGCAGTTGTGACTAGTCCCATTCTGTTCCAATTGTTCTAGTCTGGTCACTTTACAAATCACAGAGTCATAGTAACAATATAAATGAGTTCACGGATTGATCATCACATGATCAATTATGAAGATCTGAATTAAAGAATATTTCCTTTTTCAATGGAATCACAACAGTTTATTAAAAAAGGGATGGAAAAAGGATATTTTTCAGAACATAAAGGCTAAAATTTTTGACCTGATGTATATTTTAGACAGTTCTAGGAGTTTAGTTCCCTTAATTCTGGAGCTGTGCTTATAATACAGCCCTTTTCTTATAAATTCAGTTAGAAGGTCTTCCTTAACAATGACTGTTATAATGTTTTACTCAAAATATGATTTTGTGTCCTATCAATACAAATATAAAACAGTTTGAGCCCTAATAATCATGTAACAAAGTATTTTGTAGATTGCATATTGATTTTTCTAAAATTAAAGATGTATTTCAAATAATTCTTGCTGTGCTATGGACTTATATCTTTTGCAAGGCCTGGGGATATTTTTTTAAGGTGTGAAATCAATTTCAATAACCTTCAAAAATTGACTCTCTGTCAGGCATATGTATAAGACTTCACTATTAAGGAGTCATTGAACATGGCATCTTGGCATATCCTGGAAAAATAATATCATCAAACTGTAATTGATGATATGATAAAGGATGATTTTTAAAAGAGCAAATAATCATGACTCATAAAGATATGAAGTGAATATGTGCATAAGATTTTATTTAACTCACTAACTAATGAGGGAATCCATAAGCTGTTATAATTGGTTCAATGCTGGGTGTGGTGTTACACACCTGTAATCCTAGCAATTTGGGAGGCTGAGAAAGGAGGATCCTAAGTTCAAAGCCAGCCTCAGCAATTTAGCAAGACCTTAAGCAACTTGAGACCCTATAAAATAAAAAAGTCATAAGGAGTTCCAAAGAGAATTCAAAAAAAGACATATATAGGAAGTAAGGAATTCTCAAATGAATTTGCCAATAGATACAAGATGGGTCTAGTCATTCTTAGGGCAACAATAAAAATATAGTATCCTCCTGTCCTAACAATTAATTTACATTTCTGTGGACAAGAGTCATGTGCATTAATATCAGACTTCTATCATTTACAGACTCATAAAATAATTCAAAGACAAAGTAAAGGTATTGATAACCTGCATGAAAATGAGATAGGACTTCCATTTCAAAGTCATATACCATTTTTTTTGACAATAGGCTGAACTTTGTCCACAGGAGAACAGAATTGTACAACTTGGGCAACTTGTTTAGTAGTACTAAAGAAATAATGTGTATTTAAAAGCAAAGTTTTTGAAGTTTTGAAAACTATTTTTACCCAATAGTGCAGAATATATTTTTACCCAATAGTGCAGAATATATTTCAGAGAGCTGAGGTGGGTGCAGTGGGTAGGCCATAATAGATACAAAAGTAAATCAATGCTGATTAAAAAACCCTAATGAAACCAACCTCTCTTTCCATCATAAGAAAACTGACATTTGTTGAAATTAAACTTTTATCTATTAAAGTTAATATTTCAAAACTGTACCAGGCAGATCACCAAGCACTATTCTAGCCATTGCTGGTAGTGACAAGGCTTGGCTGTTGTTCTTCAGGAGCAAGGGAAAGGATTAAGTGTCTTCGAGTGACCATGTTTGTAACAATGTCCCTCAAATCCCCATCATTTAATTCTTTCTTGTTCAGATCTACCTAGGCTGCCCTGCCCGCTTCCAAGTATCTATGTTATCTATCCTAGACCCTCTAATTCCCTGCACAATTCTGTCCCTAGGACCTTTTGCTCCTAAAGTATAGAACTGTGTGTATTTGGTGAGATATTGATTTTGGTATTGACAATTTGATATTTTCATTGACAATTGCCAGTGTTTGTCATTCTTGCTAGCAATTTCATGGGGCTCAACCTAATTACCTGTATATTTTCCTGGGTTATATGAAACAAGGATTTTTTTCTTGTTGTAAGTATATTAATAAGTTCTTGCTTAGAGCTGGCATTGAGATATGAATTTGACTGTCTTTAATTTTTTTTTTTGGTACCGGAGATTGAACTCAGCAGCACTTAACCACTCTGCCACATCTCTGGCCCTTTTTTATATTTATTTAGAGATAGGGTCTCAGCTGAGTTGCTAGAGCCTTGCTGAGTTGCTGAGGCTGGCTTTGAATTCGTGATCCTCATGCTTCAGCCTCCTGAGCCATTGAGATTACAGTCATGTGCCACTGTACCTGCCTTGTAATTAATTCTTAAAGCAAGATAGTTGCTGGTTATCAAGCAAATAGTTGATTTACTAAAAATGCCATAGATAAAAGTTTCAGGTAATATTGTGCTTTTAAGATTATGTTCCTTCCACCTGTATGAGAGAAGAAAATGGATTAGTGTGATTGCCCCATGTTTTGAAAGATTGAAATTCATTTCCATGAGAATTCTAGGAAGAAACACAAATCGCCATTCCACCTTGAGATTTGCTTCTTCCCCTCATGCCTCTGCACACCAGCACAGCCTTCCAAACCTCAGAAGGAAGGATAGTTTATGTAAATAAAAGGATTGTATCTTGACATTTTTCTGAGAAGCCCCCTTTGTCCTACCCAGAATTGCTGTAAAATCCATGAAATGTAACTTGCAGTACACTTTTAAAACAGAAGAGGGAACTCTCAGGCAAGCTGCTGTTACCCAGAGTCAGAAACACCAGCGTTTGAATTTGGTGAAGCTTGTATTTTGATTAATAAAAGATCTTGAGGGCATTTTACAAATCATTTCAAAGCATCATGAGTCCGGTGAAGTATAATTAAAATTAATGCAGTAGACAAACACTTTAAAGTATTCTTAATGCTTTGTCTAAAAATGCTATTGAATACAATTTTACACATCCCAAGGATTTAAATACTATGCTTATCTCTAAACATTTCTATTAAGGAGACAGAAAAATAGCATGTTCCTTCTCCACTGATTTAAAACTCTAATGAGAGTTAATAAACTCTAAATCTTACTTATGAAGATTTAGAAAATATTGTAATTAATCCATCTTGTGTGGGCATGTAGCAAAGTCAGTGTGGTCTCTAAAATCTAGCTCCAGCCCAGGATTGTACTTTCAGTCTATGGGTAAGACCAAGCAAATATTTGCTTGCAGAATATTCCATGTTACCTTGACCCAGGGACAAGGCTTTGTTCTTTCAGTCCTCAGAAAACAGTAATGAGCTCTTTCTCTCAGAAATCTTTCTGGGTGGATGTTGCCATTCTTTTATGAAGTCCATTAGAACATTCTTCTTCTAAAAATCTTATGTCATGAGCAAGTCTATGAGTGTAGCATGAGACATTCCCAAAGGTGTCTGCCACAATCTGAAATATAGAAGTGTTGCTTAAGGCATTGGTAGCCACAGTTTGTCACTTCTAATAACCTCAAAATGCTATGTCATTACAATCAATCATCTTGCTGATTATTCTAATGTTTATTGAGTGCTTTCTATGTGTCTACATTTTTTCTAGACACTGGGGATAAACAATCACAAAACAGTTAATTGCTGTTATCCTAGAGGGTATATAATAATGGAGGAAGTCAGACAATAAACAGATAGTAATTTGTTATGCAGGAAAATAAAGAAGGGTAGGGTGGCAAAGAGTGGCAGAAGAATGTTGAAATGGAGTTCCAGAAGAAACCTGGAAAAAATGAAGGAGAGAGTCACCTGGATCCTTCAGGGAAGAGTGAGTCCAGCCACTGCTAATGCACAGGTGCTAGAATCAGGGCTCTTGGCCTGTCTCAGGAATATCAAGGCTAGCAGCAAATAGCTACTCAGTGGCAGAGGACCAGGGAGAAGGAAATCAGAGAGGTTGCTAGCAGGTCAGGGAGGAGATCAGGTAGGGCTTTGTAGGCCATGGTAAGGACTTCAGGTTTCATCCCAAATGAGATGGAAACCCCTAGAGAGTTTCTGGTGAACAAGTTACATGAACTTTGTTACATGTTAAGGTGAGTCTATGAATGAGTTGGGGGCAATGACAGAAGCAGAGAGACCAGTTAGGAGCCTATTGCAATAACCCAGGCTTCTTAGTTTGTTCCTGCTGATATAATAAAATACCATAGGCTGGGTAATTTATAAAGATCAGAAATTTATTTCTTACAGTTATGAAAGGTTGGAGAGTTCAAGAGCAAGGTGCTGGAACATTCACAGTCTGATAAGGGTCAGTTCTTCATAGAGGGCACCATCTATGTGTCTTTGCATGGAGGAAGGAGCAAAAAGGCTCCCTCAAACCTTTTAAAAAATCTATTTATTATAGTGTGGGAGACTGAACCCAGGGTCTCATGCATGTAAGGCAAGCACTCTACCAACTGAGCTATATCTCCAGTCCCCCTTGAGCCTTTTTTTAAAGTACCACTGATCCTGTTTGTAAGGGTGGAGCCTCACATCCTAATTACTTTCCAAAGGCTCCATCTTTTACTACCATCCATTGAGGGTTAGATTTCAACATGTGAATTTTGGGAAGACACAAACCTTCAGACAGTAGCACCAGGTGTGACCAATCATAATGATTAGGAGTGGTGAAAGAAGATGCAAAATTGTTGGACTCGGAATATATTTGAAATACAAGAAAGAACAGTGCATGCTGAGGGATTGGATGTGGATTGTGAGGGGGAGAGGGAATGGAAGATGGATGATTCTAAGATTTTTCATCTGAGCAGCTACAGAATGGGAGTGAAAGATCAGGAGTTTATGCATGAATCGGATGTGTTAACCTTGAGACATTTATTAGGTATACAAGTGGAGACAGTGAGTACTACTTGGGTGCATAAGGTGGGAGAGAGTACTGGGCTAGAGATGCCACTTTGGGAACAGCAGAATTTAGAGCGGTGGGACTGGCTGGGATCACCTGGGAGTGAATAGAAATACTAGAAGTGGTCTGAGAGCTGAACCCTTGGGCTTTTTGAAGTTTAGAGGTCAAAAAACAAGGACAGTAAAGGAGACCGAGGAAGAGTAGCTGGAGGAGAAGACATCAGAGAATGGTATCTCGGTGAGAAAGGAAGTAGTGTCTGCCTCAAATGCTGTTATAGGGTAAGATGAGGACTAAGAATTGACCACTGGATTGACCACAAGCAGCAGTGTCATTGGAGTAAAGGCCAGGAAAGCCAATTAAGCACATATAGAGCCAGACAATAGATACTCTGTTGGGGAGGCAAAACTTCTTTTTACTTTCCTAGGTCCTGTGGTTGGCCTAAGAATCAAAATGACTTGAAAGAGATTAATAGAAGGAAAGCATACAAATTTTATTTAATGTTTTTACTTGTATGTGGGATTCCTCAAAAGGAAAATTTAAAAAAGCCTTCAGGCTCTAGGCACAGTAGTATACACCTGCAATCTCAAGAACTCTGGAGGCTGAGACAGAAGTTGGAGGACATCTTTAGCAATTTAGTGAAGTCCTAAGCAACTTAGTGAGACCCTGTCTCAAAATAAAAAGGGCTGGGATGTGGCTCAGTAGTAAAGCACGCTGGGTTCACATCCCCAGTACCAAAAAAAAAAAAAAAAGCCTTTAGACCATAATGCTTATATTAAATTTTATATGAAAAATAAAAAAAAAATTGTGCTAACATGAGAAGAGAAAGGGGCTTGGAACAGTGACCAGGAAATAATATGGAACATAATGGGAGGCTTTGTGTGTACAGATCCATTTTGGCATTGACTCCCAGTCTCTGAAGATAAGAATGTTTTCTTCCTAGCATAGGAGGCTACCTTTCTTGTGGGAAATTTTATGACCTGCTTTTAGGTAGAAAGGAGGAGGTCAGAGACCCTTCCTGCAACTGCTATTTCTCAAGTTTCATCAACTTAAAATAATCAATATGCCAAAGCAGCATATTTTCGGTGGCATGATCTGAACTTCTCAAAGTCTTTTGAGGAGTTGTACTGTAAACATCAGGATAGTAGCTGGTGAGAGTGAGATCCCCCTGCCCTCCTTGAGACCCAAGTATTGGCCTTTGTTTCTACTAGTGTCTCTTTTTTCTTTAATTATTATTACTATCTTACCTTATTGATATTAATTATTGCTAAAATGTTCTCTTAATGTCAATATTTATAGAAAATGATTCCTTGTCATCTTTCAATCCATGTCAACTGAATCATGTACTGTGTCTTGCATAGGTGTTAGATGTACCAGCTTGTATTTCTTCAGAATTTTCACTAACATATTTGTGATGTTTTGGGTGTTACATATTTTAAAATAAATTTAGCCATTACTTTAATCACTTTCCATTTTGTTTTTTATTTTTTTTCTTCAATGAGCTCTGCTGGGTTGATGTCATGTCATGTTGGTATGGTAATCCTACTTCAAATTTTGTTATTGAATTCAAAGTAATTATGAAGCAATTGCTGGTTTCACAATCTTGAGAATGACTACAAGTTACTACAGGATAAAAAAAGTACAACTATTAATTCATAGTTTTTATATCTACCTGTTTAAGCATTGGTTCTTTTTATGCTTTGATATAATAACATTCTATGTAAATGATTGTCCAGTACTACTAAGTGAATTTGAATATAATTAAAGTACCTGCAAAAGGCAGAAATTAAGCAACTACTAATGTAATATTCTATTTTCTTGATTTATTGTTTAGTTATAAGACTGCTTTTATGATTAAAATAAGGAGCTGGTCAAAGTAGGATTTATGAATCATATGATTTATTGACACACAAAGATGATTTCTCCTTAGGATTACAATGCTTAAAGAGGGGCTGAATAGTGAGACTAAATCCCATCGGGGACACATTGAGAGGTGAGGCACATTAATCACATAGTGAGTTCCAAAATTATTAGAGTCTAGTTGCTCAGTTAGGTTGGAAGCAGGCCTCTGTGGAAAGTAAAACCTAAGTGCAGTGTGAGGTGTCCCTTTATAGAAGAGAGGCTTTCTAGAGAGATGGCGTCTGACATGGAGAACTGTGAAGATCTGTGAAGATATCTAGGGGCCCACCATATACAAGTGCTGGTGAAGCTTCTGAGATTAACCCAAAGGCTAACTGGGTATGTCCCTGCCTTAATTTCAGCTCTCTGTCTCTTGGGATCTAACCCAGGGTTCACACTTAACTTTAGCTCTTTATCATCCATCTTCAGAGAAGTGACTGAAGGAAGGTAACTTGGCCACAGACTAAACTCTCAAAGCAACTGTCAGATTCTTAGGTGTATGTGTATTGTGTAGGCCAGTATTTCACATATGGGGTTTGATAAGGTGTGACATAATATCTATAAAGGGAGGGGATGTACACCCCAAATTCTTATCAAAGCAAAATGTATTTCACTCACATAACAAACTATATAAGTATTTGGAATCATTAAAAGATACATAATAATGATTATTACAATTAAAGTAGAAGAATAAATTTCAAATTTAAAATATTATTTCTCTGCACACTAAGTACTTAATGTATAAAGTGACCGAAAAAAACTTTCCAAACAAAAATACAATATCTTGTAGTTCTTTTTATTTTTTATTTTATTCTTCTAAATTTAAAAGCACAAATAAAAACTTGACATGTCCACATAGAATGACAGAATTGAAATGAACTCAGTTCTATTTCTTTAACTTTACAACAACTGCTTATTATGAATCCATGGCTTAAATCCAAGAATATGTATTACCAAGAAGGATGGAGACACAAACTGCATGTGAAACAAGTTTGAAAAATTCTGGCCCATTATGATTTCCCAAAGTGAATACATATATTTGAGTCTGTGTATATCAGGGAGCAAACTGGATAATTTGGAGTTCTCCAAATTAACTTCCATGTAAGTATAATGTTTATTCAATGTTAAGAAATTAAAATATACTTATATTCATCTTTGATATGCATTATTAAAACCCAACAGTAATTGTGCCAATTATTTAGAATGTAAGGTAATAAAGAAATGAAATGGGGGG
Organism: Marmota monax; assembly: GCF_021218885.2. Lineage (NCBI taxonomy): Eukaryota > Metazoa > Chordata > Mammalia > Rodentia > Sciuridae > Marmota > Marmota monax. The sequence continues at coordinate 18,406,598 of NW_026692194.1, read as the reverse complement.
TGGTGAGTGTTTTATTGTGGACACTTCTTAGGATTGTCTGCGTGTGCTGATAATCAAATGCAGACTGACTTTGTTGTTTCATTATTGTGTTTAAATTCTCAACAACACACCTGGTATTGCCTGTACCTGGAGCTAAGAGCCCACATTCCCATCTTGGTACACCACTGGATTGTAGATATTTATGCCTATTAGCAGTGTTCTAGTAGTAAAAGGAAAACTAATCACACAAAGGAGAGAGTGAGACAATTTCTAGGACTATCTCTGTAAGTAGACAAGAGGAGGTGGGACCCAAGACCGCTAATGGAGGGGCTGCCTTAGTAAAAAAACAAAAAAACAAAACCCCCAAACTAACAGTTCACCACTGCAGTAGGTGAAAGACAGGTAATATGGGTACAGGTGTAGGGTGCAGGCCTAAATATTCAAATTATTATTCCTTCACTTATTTTTCTAGAATTAGAACTGGATTCAGAGACTTTCTACATGTCCCATTGACAATAAGAATCCTATTTCTTTAAGAATCCTTTATGATCAACAGATTTTAGTTTTATTTTCTTGAAATTTTTGATCATATCTTCTAGTACATGCTCTTTACTGGTATTAGTGTTCAAATATCAACTGTACTGACCCAAACAAGGACGTTCTTGGGACTTTGCAACTGAGAGTATCAATCCCTTCTAATGGAATACATGATAAAGTAGCTCTGATTTGGGAAACCCACTTGTGAATACTCTAGAATTCAGTCTCCTTTTCTGCTTTTCATCTCGAGATGCTGCAGATCTTGAGTGGCTGCGTGGGGGTCGGAGATGACACCTAGTTGCTATGCTTGTCCTTTTCCTGTGGAGTTTTATTTTGATATTTTCACACTGTTCAGAGAGAATTCCACCCAAAGGTCCTCAAGTGCCATGAAAAGGACAAGGAAAGAGCATCTCTGAACAGTGGCATTGTTAAATGCCAAGAGCCTGTCTCTCCAGTGGATAATTTTGAGATATTCTGAAACACTTTTTAAAGGCCTTGCTAAGAATTCATTGTGGAAAAGGACAAATTCTATATAAAACTTGCTCTGGGATCAGAGATGGCCTTGGGTAGGATTGTGAACTAGATGGTGCTCATAGTCCTCTTTTTATTGCCTTTTCCTCTATCGGGGGATGCCCCAGCCCCTTCTCCCTGTATCTCCACAAAGATCTTGGAGGCTTCCCCCTCTTTCCCTTCTTGCTTCATATAATCGATTGCCAGTCATTTAGACCTTGCTGTCTTTCCCCTCTGACGTTGCTTCTGCTGCAGGTTTTTCTAACAGTGTTGCTTACTGTTCCACACCTCCAGACCTTTAAGCATGTCTCTGTCTCCACTGTGGCCATCCTCCGACCTAGCCTTCATGCTGCTGTCTGTGACGAGGAGCACATTATCTGGCACTGGCTTACCAGACAGCCTCCGCTTTCACTCCAGCTTGCCTTGTTCTCTGTCCTCTGGCCAAGCTGAACTGCTCTCATTCCTCAGACCCATCCTGTCATCAGGCCTCAGGCTTTAATACAATGTCCTTTCCTGGAACAATCTTTCTTGTCTCCTTCCTTTGGCCCTTATGTCCTATAGATCTCAGTTGAGAGATCCTAGGAAGCCTTGCCTGGGCCTCCCATTCAGGTTAGGGACTCCTCATATGTCATTTTTACTACTAATCCCATTATAATTACTTACATTTTTTTTTCCACCTCACCCTGTCTGGGACATTGATTAGGGTGGCTCTGCCCATTGTGATTTCCCATTTTCTGGGAAGAAGTGCATATACAAGGGTAATAATAGGTGGTGGTAGAAGCAAAGCTGGTAGTGTGGGGCTGCTCCCTTGGCTGGAGTTTAGGCAGCTATGTCTTGAATTAAAAATATCACATGAATGAATGGTAGGGTGGATTTAGATCAATGAACTACTTCCCCCAAGAATGGTTGCATGGTAGTCTCTAATCATTCCCCATGCATAGGCCAGAAACTCCATTTTGTAACTGCTTAACAATAAATTCAAATCATAATATTTAATGAATGCTTTACAGATTGGAGGTACTATGCTAGGTACTTAGGGAGCATATAAAGAATTTCATCAGTCCTCAAGGAATTTAAAACCTATCACACTTATGGTTACAAATGTATTTTTTTTTATATATATATATATATATATATATATATATATATATATATATATATATATATAACATATATATATATATATCTCCTCAAGGGATTGAAAAGATTAAAATGTTTGTTTCAAAATTTGATTTAGTCTTGTTTTTGAATGCTTCTGAATGTGGAGAAGCCATACACTTAGCTTTTAAGCACATACTATATGCCAGGGACCATGTTTTCTCATTTAATTCCCAACATCTGATAAAGTGTTATTTCTCAACTGTCTCTATTAGAGATATCTTGGAACCATTATGTAGCCGCAGGGTTTTTCTTCCTTGTGCTTGAAACAACACTAGGTACTTGATTTCCTTCACTTGTCTACATAAGGATAAAATGTAACCTTGAATGGAAAACATTCGGATAAGGAATGACTAGTTCACCCCCATAAATGTGCGTGCATACACACACACACAAACAGGGGTTTGTTAGGAACTTCTTATGTGGCCAGGATGATGCTAGGTACTACAACACAGGAAACAAATGAAACTGTACAAATCATGCTGTACTGTAACTCATGGAAACACAACATTGCCCACTTCTAAGCCAAAAGAAAACACAATTACAAGCAGGAGTGACAAGGGTAGTAGTGGGTTGTGGAGTCGAGTAGTTACTATATTAGTTTTCTGTCTTAGTGCTTCTCTCTCGTTCCTTTGATTTGAGACATCAGGCTTTTGTTGAGGCTTTTCTTGTCTGAGATCACTGGTGGTTCCCAGGTTGCCAGCTTCTTCAACTCCATCAGGGATTTATGAAGCAAAAAGAAAACCAGGGAATCACTGCTGTGTCAGTCTGGTGTTGCAGGGTCCCTGCCTGGTCTGTATACTTCTTTCCACCTTTAAGAGTCTTCTTATATTTGTTTTATATGGAATATCCAGAATTTTTATATATTCTTAGCTGAAGGATCAACAGTGATCTCAGACAAGGATTAGGAAGAAGTACATCTATTCTGTATTGTCTCTGCCTGTCCCGATACTGAAGCACCTAAGGCAACAATGCAGAATATTTAAGATATTGCTATTTACCTCTTACAAAATGAGACAAATTAGGAAAACAGAAAAGTACAGTTATTGTGAGAACAAAGCTGGTTGGTTCTCTCCAGATCAGAGGCTTCAGCTGAAATTGTTGGTCATTATTTTCATCTTCTCTAAGTGGAAATTTAGGCTGAAGAATTAATTGGAGACAATGAACATTATTCTTTCTAATACATCATGTTCATGTATAATTATACACATTATGATTAAGAAATGAAAATGGAATCATTTCTTATCTAGAAAGTTATTGAAACCTTAATAAGACACTGATGAGAATGTAAAAAAATAGGGACAGGAAAACTGTTTAAAATAATTTTGCATATGTTCTATGAGTTAATTATTATCAGCAACTTACATATATACACAATGTATACATCTTCTGAATATTAAAGCATTTTGAAATTAAGTGATGTACTCACCAACAGTGGTCCATTGTGTGATAAGGTCACCAGTTGGCCATAGCATTGTGTCATATGGTTGTTTCAACTGAAATCCTGTTGGGGTGCAGGGAGGGATTCATCATGGTGGAAAAGTGTCTGATGTTCAAATTGTGCCAGTTGATTCTGGAGTTGTATTAGAAAATGGAAAATGTTATAAAAGTGCAGAATATAAATAAGCCAGAACTGCCAACATGCAACCACTTCAAAGTTACAAGGGGAGGCAAAGATTATCTGGATTTTCATTTCCTGGAAAATGTGAGGGATGAAGCAGAGGCAGAGAAACACAATACTGCTGGGCTTAATGCATCGGTTGCAAAATGTTAAAAAACTAATTATGAATATTTCCTGCCTTAAGCCATATGCCCAAAGACTAACTCATATTTTTCATTATAGATAAATTTATTATTTAGAATCTATACTGAAACACCCTGTGCTTGATTATTAAGTTTAATATGGAAAAGATAATGGGCTGTCTCTAAAATATCTATTTTTTACATTGTTATCCAAGAAAAGGACTTCATAGATATGGACTTTTCACACATTAAAGCATCATGAAATGGTTTCTTTACTTTTTGGAACAGTATTGCTGAAACCACAAGGCAAAAATAATGGGAATATACAAAATGCAAAGAAATTAATGTGATTATTAAGATTTTCAAAATCTGGTGTTAATACAATGATGTAGTAAGTATATATTGTGGTCTCTAATCAAAGCATACAAAATGAAAATCTGATGCTCTAATCTGTGACAGGTGACTGGAGGAGAGCTTCGTGCCTTTGTGCAGGTGTAATTTCCAAGAACTAAGTACTCAAAGAAGGAACAAACCCTAGCATTCCCTTTTTATACTCTATTTACTAACATAAAAAGTAGTCACTGTAAAATTGCCTCACTGAGGCTCTGGGATTTTGAAATTTCAATTTTAGCATCAAAAATGCTTTGTGCATGCAACACACTCCCCACCTGACTTTGAAAAATTGACAAAAGAAATGTGATTATTATATAACTATAAAAATCTGCTTGTTTCACGATAATCTTGGGTCAAAGCTGTCAAATATCAGTCTATAAAGATTTCTTTCCATTTTTTTAAAAAACATTTACTTCTTTTAGTTATTGGCGGACACAACATCTTTGTTTGTATGTGGTGCTGAGGATCGAACCCGGGCCGCACGCACGCCAGGTGAGCGCGCTACCGCTTGAGCCACATCCCCAGCCCCTCTTTCCATTTTTTAAAATGCTCTTGTGACCGAAGAGGGTACTCATGAAACTTCAAATGCTGAGATTAAAATAGGGAAAACCAAACCTTCTCTAGTCACAGTTCAACCAGATAATGGGTCCTGTATGAGTTGTCTCATACTGTATAACAAATTACCCCAAACACTTAACTGCTTAAGGTGACAAATATCATTTCCAATGACTTCTAGGTATCAGAAATCCACTAGATGTTTAGAGGGTGGTTCCGGTTCAAGATCTCTCATAAGGATGCAGTACAGCTGCCATTCTGTGTTGTAATCATGTGGTAGCTCAACTGGGCAAGGATTCATACCCAAAGTTATGCAAGTGATTGTTTGCAGGTTTCCAATATGTGTGGTTATGGGCTGGAGTCTCAGTTCCATAGGCTACCTGAGTGTTAGTGTGGCAAGATAGTTGATGTAGGGATCCAGCTTCACCTGATTATAGCCATCATCATTTGTAATTGTCATTTTGCCCATCATGTGACCCTAGTATGTATTCCAAATTTAATGAGATAAATGAAATAATTAGGAGAGCCGAGTGTCATGTTCCTCATGACTAAAACACTCAGGGTCACTCCAGGTGAACTGGGCTGTGCGAAATAACCACACAAGATACAGAGATAATCTTTTTCTTTGGAGGTCCTGTGACAGCTCCTCTGACCTTAAGGGTCTGCAGAAAGAGAGCCAGCACGTGCTGACCCTTTTATTGAGGAGAAGCCATTCAAATTAGGCAAGGGGTCGGGTTTCAGGGGGTTGAGTCTAGCTTCATGATGTCTGTTGTCAGCAGGTTGACTGACATCTAGGAAGGCCATACCTAAAGGCAGAGCAAGAGAAAGGGATACACAAAGGGTGTTTCCATGGAACATTCTATCCCAAACAGGGCAAAAGGGTAGTATTACAAAGGAACAAGTGAGCATAGCTCAACCCATGGGACTGCAGGAAGGCACGCCGATGTCTGAAGACACATTCTGCTACTTCGAGGATTGGGGCAATCAATATCCAGGTCACTATGAAAGTGACCAACAGAGCCTTTTCAGATCACAGGAAGGAGAATGCCAGTTATTCAGTGAGACCGCCTCCCAAAGCTGAGCATTTTGTGTCATGCTTGTGCTGTTAATAATTTTTGAGAAAGCCTAGGTACATTCTAGCTGGCCATGGCCCCCCTTTGTCTAGCTTAGTATGTAAACCCTTTCCTGCCTTGGAGTGTGGAGATACTAATGTCTTGCTGTTGCCTAAGATTTGCATCTGTCTATAAATCCCATCCTAAATTGCAAAGACTGGATTTGTCTCTTTCCTCAGCTTCTTGATACCTCTGTCTTTGGTGACTGGTTCTGAAATACCAAATTTTTCCAAAATAGCTGGGTTCTCCAGAGTTGAGTGATGTGGGTGGGAGTGGGGGATCCTACAGCCATTTATAACAAATTTGGGAGTGATGTATCATTACTTCTGCTTTATTCCCTTGGTGGGAGGGGAAGATACTAGGTGGTGAATACCAGAAGGCAAAGATCAACTGGAAGCTATGTTGGAAGCTGGCTACCAAAGGTTCAGAGCAGATTTGCAACTTGGATCACCGTGAACTTGGATTAAAGCATGCCTCTTCTAATGGTCATTATTTATTGTTGAGAAGAAAAACCACTGAACCTACCAGTGACCATTCAGTTAGACCACCAGAGGCAAACAGAAAGTTGTTGACATTTCTTGCTAACATTGCATAAGTTTCCTATAATCTGAGTGTACTAAGCAATAGCAATTCAACTGCTAGTCAACTTTTAATGAGCACCAACGTCCAAATTTGATTTAAAAAATATGCATGATCCACAGTGTACCCCTGAGAAAGGGATAATATATAATAAAGTACAACAAAATGGTATGCAGTCACAAAAAGTTAGCTGATTACCAATCCTATGCATTTAGGAATAAAATTTTAAAATCTTGCTATGAAGAAGATGGAAAACAGGAGACCTTTCAGCTTTCTTATTTCCCAGCTTGAATAATTTAATTGCATTTTATAATAGAAGGAATCAATGTCTGCTTTTAGCTTTTCTATTCTGGGTTAAAGATAAGTCACTTTGAATAGTCCTGGTTGCAAATTGCCAGGTAGAGATATAACCATCAAAAATTACCATGTAAGCTTCTTGGCTTTTTGTAAAAGAAATTTCCAACAGTTTTCAATTTAGGAAAGTCTTCTAAGGGGGTCATATGAACCAGCTGCTTGAAACACACAACCTTAAGGTACCTGACTGCAGGCAAATACAGAGTGGTAGAGGATACTCTACTGTACTTATATTTACAGATAAATAAATAAACAGCCAATTTTTAAACCTAATAGGATTTTTAATCATCAAATAACCATCTGGTTAAGTCAAGGCTTATCTTCAGGCTAGAAAGACTGTTTAAAAGGTAGAGTAGTGGCAATCTATGGCTTCTTCCTTTTTCTAGCCCTCCAGGTTGTCTGTGCTTACATTTACATTTAACTAGGTAAGCTAAGCACCTTATGATATGCTCAATTTTTCGGAAGATGCAGAAAATGATTGCAGGTCAAAAGATGGTGACCTCTGCTTGAGGAAAAGGAGACTGGATGCCACTGGGGACCTGACTTCAAACAGTGGTTCTCCACGTTGGTTGCATTTTAGAATCAGATACTCTGGGGTGAGGTGTAGGCACCAGACTTTTTTTTTTTTTAAAGCTCCTCACATGATTTTAATGTATACCAAAGTTGAGACTCTGAAGACAGTGGGTCTCATTTGAATGTCCATTAAAACCACCCAGAAAGCACGTTAAAATTACAGAATGCTGGGCCCCTCCCTCCAGTTTCTGATTGAGTGGGTGTGGATGGACTTCGATCATTTGCATTTTAAATAGGTTCCCAGGTGATGTTGCTGCTGCCCATTCTCTGGATGGCTCTCGCTATATTTTAAAATAACAATATGGAGTTCAGCTGGGTTTAGGGGTAGGAATGAAAATTGGTAAAAGCAGATATCACTAAACTCCCTTCTTATCTCTTGCCGCACCCTTCCTTCAAAGCTCAACTGGAACTGGGATCTACCACTGCATTGTCCCTATTTTCTTGGTCTTTATTTCACAGACAGAGGAAATAAAGGCCCTTTGGAGTCATGGGAACAGCCGAAAGATGGTAAGGCCCGACCTAACCATTCATTCATTTTAGCTGTCCTTCCTCAGGCAAGCCAACCTCCCCTCTGAAGAGACACAGCGCTTGCAATCAACCCTGCTCCACTCACGGAGCTTAGCTTCTTCCTTGCCCCGCCCTCTGCGTTTTCCGAGGTTGCGTGGCAACGTTCTCCCCTCGCCGTTCAAAACCAGCCCGCGCGCCCCTGGGCGGTACATCCCGTGCTGCGCAGGCGTGAAGGGCCCGCTGGAGCCGCTGTCATGGCCTGCATCAACCCAGTGGTAAGGAGGGCCGCAGGCTCCGCGCATGGGAGCGGCCTAGGACACTGGGTTCACAGCAGTTGAACCCTGCTCACCCTTTAGTCATCAGTGATAAGCCATACACTTTCATAAACCCTGTTCCTTACTTCTGTGTTGAGGAAGCTGACGAGGGCCAGTGGTTTGGCCGGAAGTCGGGCCTGGCCCAACCGGAAGAAGTGATGTCCTCCTGCTCCAAGTTGAGGTTGTCTAGGTTAGGGTTGGAACGTGTTTAGAGGTGGAACTCACCCTCTGCCTTGCGGATTTTCTATATGTTTAGAAATTCCTAAGCTCACTTGTAGTCTAATTTTTAATTTTGCTACAGACATTGTCCATTGAAGCTGTTATTTACTAACATGAAATAACAGGTAATGCGATATGGCTTGTTACCCGTCGTCTTCCTTTTCCCATTCTCTAGCCCCTTTAGCGCTGAAGTGTTCAACCCTCAGACATTGACTTTGTGTCCTCCAAGAGTACCTGAACCTCACAAAATTCACAGGCTGACTGGCACTTGTGAGACTCTCCATCCATCTTAAAAACCTAAATTAAAGAAAAAAAAAAGAAAAAGGATTCATCTTTATTATCAATAGACTTCACATTTCCTGAAAGACAATGTGTTCATCCAGATGGGTTTTTTTTTTTTTTTGGAGGGGACAAATATGATTCCAAGTATACATAAGTAGAATTAAATGTTCCATTTTTAGAGGCATGCTATTTTAGTGTATATCCATTTTGTGATACTGTTTTAAGAATTGTAGAACACTTATACTTGAAAATAAGTTTACAGGGTGAAATGATTTCCCTGAGTGTGAACTCCAAGGAGAGGGTGGTGTGCATGTTTTCCTTCAGAGGTGTTAAGATGGACTTCTGGATTATATATAGTTTTAATAAAGACAGTAGATAGGGAAAGCAGTATGAAGTCTAAATGTAGTCTTAGAAGAGAAACTACGTTCAATACCTATTTTGCTTTTGAAAAATTGTGTCTAATGGCTTCTTTTTGACTGCTGCTGTTATACTCTGAGGGCAGATCTTAAAGATGTTTTTAGCCCTAGGAATTTTTTCCTCTAGCTCTAAGTGTGATCACACTAGCTGGGATTAACACTGAAGCACCCATTTAGAATGCCTTTATCTGGGTAAACTGTTTTAGAAGAAGCAACCAATCTAAGGGCACTTAGCCTTAATGGATATGCTTGTGAATAACATATTATTTAAATGTTACTGATTGGCCTATTCATAGGCTTACCCTGGATCTTTAGAAGGATTATTTTAGAATTTAGCTTCTCTTGGAGTTTACAGGAGTATTTAGAGTATTTTATGGGATGTATGAAAAAGTAATCCTAGAATGCCACAGTATTCATTTTGGCCTGATTAAGCAATTTGAGACAAGAGCAACTCAATTAAATTCCTGTTTTGCTTTTCTTGTCAGTGGAACTTCCACTGGATCAGTATTGTCAGCACTTAGAATTGCCATTTTGGATTGGAGACCTCGGTGGAACACACTTTACATAGCTTTGAAGGACTAAGTTTATTGCACATGTTCATTGTTGTGTTGATGTAAATGATGTTTAATCTGGGTATGAATCTGCTTAATTTCATTTCATGGCATGTTTTTATTAGGAAACACTTTAGGATGTTATTTTGTCTCTACAATATGCACATTGTAGAAGGGTGAGGTTGTTAGTGCCGCTTTGTAGTTTTTGTTTAGGAAATTCATTTTGGTGCAGTTGTTAACTTGATAAGGGTTCAGAATATGTGTGTGTGTGCACACACATGTGCGCATACACACTTTTTTTTGGTTTGTGGGATTTGAAAGTAGGACAGGCTTTGATTTCCCCAGTGTTAAGACATGAAGTTTATTTACATTTATGGAAATAATATAGTGAACTCTAATAGTTCACTAATAGTGGCTACTTTGAGAAAAAGTTAAATTGAAAACAGTTTAATTTCCAGCTGCCTTAAATTAATTTCCATTTTATAAGGAATGGGGAGGTTAAATACTACCACAGAAGTCAAGTAACATAACCATAATCATCTATCTTTATAAGATTATCTCAATTGTATTCTTGTAGTTCAGCCTTGTAGATGGGGGTGGGATACAAGGGAGCTACAGCTAGAACTAAAGCTTTGAAGCTAGCACAATTTATAAAAAGCTAAGTATATACTGGGAATGGCATGTACTTAGTAAAAATCTTTCCAGTGCTTATTTTTTTTTAAACTATAAGATTAGAAAGTATATACTACATGTTTTTAAAGGCAAGTAATTCAAACTTGAGAATTTAAAACTTTAATAATTGCTTTTATGTAGCCTAAACTCTACAGATCTGTAATTGAAGATGTAATTGAAGGAGTGCGGGATCTATTTGTTGAAGAAGGTATAGAGGAACAAGTTTTAAAGGACTTGAAACAGGTTTGTGGACAATACAAGTTTCTGTTCTTGTAGTTTTCAACTTAATAAAACTGATAATTATAGTTATAACCCAACCAATATAGTTTAGTACTTAACCATTGTACCATCAGCAGAAAATTCCATTTTAAAACTTTAAAAATGGAAGTAAATATCCGATTTTTTAAAAGTATGTATATGTATGTGTGTATATATATATGTATATATATATTTTTTTCCAGCTCTGGGAAACCAAAGTTTTGCAGTCTAAAGCAACAGAAGACTTCTTCAGAAATAGTGTCCATTCACCTTTGTTCACCCTTCAGTTGCCACACAGCTTGCATCAAACATTGCAATCATCAACAGGTTGGATAAAGTTTGTAAATTAGTATTATCTACATCTTTAGAATGATTTCTCTTTTGATAATGTTTTTTAATTAGGATAATGTTCTTAAAGTATAGATGACTTAAACCTCAACATCATTTCCATTAAGTGAACATGGTGTAAATCATCACTTCATGTTATTATTGAAAGAAAACTCTGGATATTCAAACTAGTTTTTTAAAAGAATATTTACTTTTTTAGTTGTAGGTGGACACACAATATCTTTATTTCATTTTTTTTTTAATGTGGTGGTGAGGATCAAACCCAGTGCCTCAAGTGTGCTAGGCGAGCACCCTACCATTGAGCCACAACTCCAGCCCTCAAACTAGTTTTTTAAAAAATAATAAATTTCATAAAGGTGACAAAACCTTGCTTTAGAGAAGCAAGTTATATATAGTTCTTGAGCTTGGAGCATACGCGGGTTGTTTCAGAGAATTTGATTGGGTCCAGTAGAAGTAATCTAGCCATTATTGCTGAAGTAGCAGAGGGAAAGTGGGAAAGGTGTTTGCATGCTTTACATTCTCTTTGTTCCTTTTACTTTCTGTGTCTGTTGTTAGTAATCAATTATTGTATTGGAAGCAAAATGGAGAGTGAAAAAAATATGGAGATTGTTCAGGCTACTTCACTATTTCGATTATGTAAAATAATGGCAAGAAATTGATCATGTGCATTTTATGTTTATTCTCGAATTTATTGAATCTAGACCTTTGCTTTTAAGGGAAATATTTGTTTATACTATATATGCCAATTGGAGTTGGGAAAGACTAAATGGTAAAACTGATATTATCCTATCTGTCTTTTCAGTTCTGATTCTTATAATCTTTATCTTACTCATGGGATATATATACACATGTAAATAGATTTTATTTGGTTTAGCTGAAATTCAATAGAGTAGTATCTGCAAGAAGTGAGAGTAGAATTCAGATTAGATTGTCAATAATAAGTAGATTGTTCTTACATGCTTTTGAAAATTCACATGAAAATTACATAGGCCAAGGTGAAGAGAAAATAGGATGCTAGAACCCCTTATAAAATGGGAGACTTTGAGTGTGGCAGCAATTATAACCTATAAAAATGAAAAAGTAATAATCGAGTTACCAAACACAAGTTTTATCTAATACTGTGCTTACAAAAATATAATTTTCTTCTTTAAATATTAGTCATAATAGATTTTTTCTCTTCTTTTTTATTGTACATAATGGTGGGATTACATGTACACAATATAACAATATAATTTGGCCAGTATCCCTCCCCAGGACTTCCCCCAGTCATGACAGTTGTAATTGTTGAACCACTGAAATGTTTTCATCAATCATTGGGTTTTTGACTATGGTTTCATTTTTACCTTTATGGTGTCAGAATATTTCCTTTAGCTGTTTAACATTCTTTTTTTTTTTTACTCTCTATTTTTTTAAATTAAAGAACTCTGGAGGTTCTTTTTGCTTGGAGTTGATGTGAGGGTGTGGTAGATAGGCAGGCTGAAAATACTTCAGTCTTTTATCAAAAGCATAGTGAACCCCTTAGGGGGTCTTTGTCATTCAAAATTGCAATACTTCATTTTACCGCAAGATGGTAATATTACCAGTGATTTAAATCACAAAATAGTCTGGCAGCTAATATATCTAGCTAGTTTTCACTCTGAACCTATTCTTATTCTGTGTCTTAGGAGTTAGAATAATAGAAATAATTACATTTAAAATAAGACAGTTTTCCTCCTTATTCTCCTCTACATGATTTATAATGAAGAGGTTTAAGAGGAATTACTGTATCCTTTAAAAGTGCATTATAGACCTTGTTCCTATCTGTCTTCATTTCTTGGTACCCTACAATAAGATTCTTGAAATAAATAGCCTCATAAAATTTAAGTACTTCTTAATTGTATCTTCTCATGGTATGCTTTTAAAAGCCTGATTAAAATAACTTAAACTTCTACAATCTTTTCATTTCTTTTGATAGTAGGTTCAAATTAAATCTACAATTGAATAAGTCATCTGCTTTTTTTTCTGTTCCACTTTAAAACTTGTTTGCTATACCATATTTTTGACTGCATTATTTATTTGTTTAGAATTTCCTGTATCTTTAGTTCTCAACATTTTTTATAAAGGACTCCTTTATATTCTTAAAAATTGAGGACCCTAAGGAACATTTTAAAATGTGGATTGTAAATATGTATTAAAAGATTGGAATTAAAACTAAGAAATAAAAAATGGTTTATTTATTTAAAAATTCAATTATTTGTTTATATATATGAAAAATAACTTTACAATAAAAATTTTTAGTAAGGTGGCATTGTTTTACTTTTCTGCAAATTTTGTTAATGTCTGCTTTAATATAAGACAACTGGGTTCTCATGTCTTTTTAAATTTAAATATGTGTATATTTAAGGTGAACACCATGTTTTGAGATATGTGTGAATATATATAGTGAAAAGGTTATATAATTCTGTAAATTAATATATCTATCATCTTAGTAGTTTTCCATTTCTAAAAATTGTGGCAAGTGTACCTAAAGTCTACTCTTTTCATAGCAAAAATCCTGAGCGTGGTACAATATTAAGTACCCTCATAATGTTGTACATCTGATCTTTAGACTTATTGATTTTGTGTTTCTGTTGCTTTGTGTTCTTGGACCTACATTTTTCCATTCCATGCTCCCCTGCCCTTGATAACCACTGTTTTATTCTCTACCTCTGTGTATTTGACTTTTGACTTTTTTTTTTTTAAGATTCTGCATATGAGTGAGATCATATAGTACCTTTTTCTTTGTGTCTGCCTTATTCCACACAGCATAAAGTCTTCCATTTTCATCCATATTGTGTGACAGAGGGCAGAATCTCCTTTTTGAAAGCTGAACAATAATCCATTGTGTATATAAATTACATTTTCTTGATCCATTTGTCCATCATTGGACATGTTGGTTATTACTTCATCTTGGCTGTTATGAATAATGCTGCAATGAACTTGGAAGTACAGATACTTATGAGGTAGTGATTTAATATCTTTTGGGTATATATTCATAAGAAGGGTTGCTGGGTTATATGGTGGTTCTATTATTAATTTCTTTAGGAACCTCTGTACTGCTTTCTGCAGTGGCTGTACCATTCTGTATTGTCATCAACAATCACAAAGATTCCCTTTTTTCTGAATTTTCACCAATACTTGTAATCTCTCATCTTTTTGATAATAGCCATCCTTACAGGTGTAGGTAATGTCTCATAGTTTTGATGGGCATTTCTATGATGTTTAGTGATGCTGAGCACCTTTTCATATACTTATTGATCATTTTTATTTTCTCTTTAGAAAAATATCTATCTAGGTTCTTTTGCTCATTTTTTAGTTGGGTTATTTTCTGCTGACTCTTTAATTGCCTAAACTCTTTAATATATTTTGGATATTAGCACTTTATCAGATGTATGGTTTGTGTGTATATTCTCCCGATCTGCCTTTATATTTTGTTGATTCTTTCTTGTTGTGCAGAAGTTTGATGTAGTTCCATTTATTTTTGTTTTGTAGCCTTAACTTTTGTTGTGGTATTAAAAAAAATCATTGCCAAGTCTAGTGTCAGGGAGGTTTTTTTTTTTTTTAATGTTCTTTTCTGGAAGTTTTATGGTTCAGGTGTAATTTTATGTCATTTATTAATTTTGAGTTGATTTTTATATATGGTATAAGCTGTCCAATTTTATTATACTGCATGTGAGAATCCAGTTTTCCCAGTACCATTTATTAAAGAGACTGTTTTTTCCCTATTGTGTCATCTTATTGCCCTTGTTAAAAATTAGTTAACCATATATATTTGGATTGATTTCTAGTTTCTAAGTATTTTTGTATTAGTATTTTACTGTTTTGATTACTAATAGCTTTGTAATGTTATTTTGTTTGTTTGTTTTTGAGATAGGGATCTCACTGTGTTGTCCAGGCTGGCTGTGAACTCCTGAACTCAAGTAATCCTTCTCCCTCAGCCTCCTGAGTAACTGGGACTATAGGCATATGTGACTGTGCCTGGCTTTATACTTTTAAATCAGGCAGTATGATGTCTCCAACTTTTTCTATATATGAATTGCTTTGGTTATTTGAGTTTTTTTTTTTTTTTGTAATTCCTTATGAATTTTAGCATTTTTCTATTTCTGTGAATAATGCCATGGAAATTTTGATAATGATTGAAACTGAATCTGTAATTGCTTTGGGAAGCATTATACATTCTAACAATATTTTAACAATATTAATTCCTTCAGTCCATGAATAGGGAGTATCTTTTCATTTGTTTCTTCTTCATTTTTTTTCATCATTGTCTTTTAGTTTTCAGAATAGAGGTACAGATCTTTTATCTTCTTGATTAAATTTCTTCCTGTTTTAATTTTATATGCTATCATAAATGGGATAATTTTCTTGATTTCTTTATTAGATTGATTGTTATTTTATATAGATATGTAACTGATTTTTCTATGTTACTTTTATATCCTGCAAATTTATTGAACGTATTAGTTCTAACTCTGTGTGTGTGTGTGTGTGTGTGTGTGTGTGTTTGGGTTCTTTCTATACAGGACCATGCCCTTTGCAAATAAAGATAACTTTACTTCTTTGTTTCTGATTTGTATGCCTTGTATTTATTTTTCTTGTCTGATTGCTCTGGGTAGAACTTCTGTGTTGAAGAGAGGTGGTGAGAGTAGGTACTCTTTCTTTATGCTCGATCTTGAAGGGAAAGCTTTCAGTTTTTCCCTGTTGATTTTTTAAAAATATGTTTTTAGTTGTAGGTGGACATAATACTTTTATTTTATTTATTTATATGTGGTGCTGAGGTTCAAACTCAGTGCCTCACATGTGCTCGGCGAGCTCTTTATACTGAGCCACAACCCCAGCCCCTCCCCATTGATTTTTTTTTTTTTGCTGTTTTCATTGCCTATTTAATATAGACTTTGTTTTTTTTTTTTTTTTCCTTTTCCCCATTGATTTTTTTTTTTTTTTATTTTTTTTTTAAATTTTTTATTGTGGGTTGTTCAAAACATTACAGATTTCTTGACATATCATATTCCACACTTTGATTCAAGTGGGTTATGAACTCCCACCTTCACCCCATACACAGATTGCAGATTCACATCAGTTACACATCCATTGATTTACAAATTGCCATACTAGTGTCTGTTGTGCTCCCCATTGATTTTTGATGTTAGCTGTGGGGTTCTCTCTTCTTTCTTTTCCTGGGGATCAAACCCAGGGCCTCACATATGCTAGGCAAGTACTCAACCACTGAACTATATCCTCAGCCCTGGTTTTCTATTTAGAATGTCTTTTTCTGCTTCTGGTGTCAAGCTAATGTTGGCTTAGTAATTGTGTTTGCCTTTAGTTCTATTTTTTGAAAGAGTTTAAGGATTGGTATTAATTTTTTTTTTTTTGAATGTTTGGTAGAATTCAATCCCAGAATCCATCTAGTCCTGGGCTTTGTTTTGTTGGGACGTTTTTAACTTAAGTTAAAAAAAAAAGACTTTTAACTGACATGTAATAATTGTATATATTTATGGAGTATAGTGTGATATTTAGCACATGTATACATGGTACATACTAATCAAATTAGGGCAATAGCATTGAATTTCTTTGTCTCTTTATGTTTGGAGCTTTTGAGCTTCTTCTAGATTTTCATAAAATATATAATAGATTATTGTGAATTATAGTCATCTCACTATAGTGGAACACTAGAATTGTTCTATCTAATTGTGTTTTGGTATCCGTTATCTCATACCCTCTCTTTTTCTACCTGCTGTGTCAGCCTAAAGATATCAGTATTCTACGTTCAGATCAACTTTTTTTTTTTTCCCCTCCCAACGCTGGAGATTGAACCCAGGCCTGTTTTACCATTGAGTTTCACCCCCCTCCCCCCTTCTTTTTTTTTTAACTATTTATTTTTGAGATGAGTTCTTGCTAAGTTGCCCAGGCTGGCCTAAAACTTACATCCTCCTGCCTTGGCTGGGATTACAAGCTTGCACCACCATGCCTGGCTCAAACTAGTGTTTTTAGCTTCCACATATGAGAAAGAACATGTAGTATTTGTTCTTCTATGTTTGGATTATTTCCCTTAACATCATGTCCTGTTGGAGGTTTTAGATTATTACTTCTATCTTTTCAATATCTATTTCTACAATCAAACTGTTATATTATGTTGTGATTGTTAAAACACATGAAGAAAATTTAGCTTTTCACAGATACGTAATTGGAAAAGGGCTTTTTTTTTTTTTTGGTAGCATTTTCAGATAATTTGATACTACAGTAAAGTTTAGGTGGAATCTGAACCTAAATCAAGGAATTTTTTAGAATGTTACATTAGAGTTTATGTTGGTGTACATATCTTGCACTTTAAATGCCTCTTCACTCCTGTAATTTTGTGATGTATGTTGATTATTTAGAAAATATTGTTTCACTGCATTATACAGTTGAAACATTGTTCATTATATAAGGTTAAAAAATGGCTGGGCACAGTGGTGCACACCTGTAATCCCAGCAGCTCTGGAGTTTGAGGCAAGAGGATCACGAGTTCAAAGCCAGCCTCAGTAACAGCAAGGTGCTAAGCAACTCAGTGAGACCCTGTCTCTGAATAAAATACAAAATAAGGCCTGGGATGTGGCTCTCGGTGGTTGAGTGCTCCTCAGTTCAATCCCTGGTATAAAAAAAAATTATATTCATTATTATCACTCCACATCTCATCTACTGTGATAGATATAATATAATAGGTGATACATTCTAAGTTTTGCTCGAAAGCTTGAATTTTATCATTGGAAAATACCATTAGTTTGTTTTTTAATAATTTTTAAATTTATTCTAATTTGTTATAATATGACAGCAGAATGCACTACAATTCATATTACCCATCTAGAGCACAATTTTTCATATCTCTGGCCATACACAAAGTAGAGTTACACCATTTATGTCTTCACAGCCACATCAATGTTTATAGCAGCACAGTTCACAATAACTAAACTGTGGAAGCAACCTAGATGCCCTTTAGTAGATGAATGGATACAGAAAATGTGGTATATATACACAATGGAATATTATTCAGCATTAAAAGATAATAAAATCATGGCATTTGCAGGTAAATGGATGGAGTTGGAGAATATAATGCTAAATGAAGTTAGTCAATCTCAAAAAACCAAATGCCAAATGTTTTCTCTGATACAAGGATATTGAGCATTGGAGGAATAGATGAACACTAGATAGGACAAAGGGGTGGGAGGGAAAAGGAGGGGGAATGGGGTAGGAAAGACAGTGGATTGGGGTGGATATCATTACCCTAAGTACATGTATAAAGACATTAGTTTGTTTTTTTGAAGCAAATGCTTAGTTCATTTTTGAGAGTTTGCCAAATACCCAGATGCAATAAAACATAGTTTCTGTCATTCTTTCCATTTAAAATGATGTTCCTTGAAAAAAGAGGCTAGGTCAACTCTCCACTTAAATAAGAGCATAAATGCTTTTGCTTGTACATCTTTACACTTCCATATGCTGCTGAAATCTTTGTTTTCTTTTCATCTTACCATAGAATATTAAAAGGAAGCATACTTGCTGGGTAAAATTCACTATAATTAATAATCCTTAGGTCATCATAGGACTTTCTTAAGTGGAACAGTTTTGGTATTGGTGCTGCTGATTTTTGTCTGATCTTTCTTCTCCTTCCTTTTACTCTTTCCCTCTGCCCTCCCTTCTGAGTGACACTGGAGAGTGCAATGACTTTATAAGGCATGGTGCTGCTGCCTTACTTCATGCTGAGGTCCCTGCAGTTTTACCCATCACTGCTTTTGTGTCTTTAATACAAATGTCAACAAAACAGAACAGACTGTAGTTAATGAAAAATGAAAAGGGCATATGTTGTCTTATTATAAACAGTTTTGAACACCCTGAAAGGGAACTTGGGACCCCCAGGGATTTGCACATTATACTCTGAGATCTGCAGCTCTGTACTTACAGAGTGTGTGTGTTTGTATATACACATATATAATTTATAATCCATTTTTGAGAGAGAAATGGGAATCTACTAATAATTATCTCAGAATAACAGGTGTAAACTGGGACTATCCTGGGCAAACTGGAATGTGCAGTCATCCTATCCATTTTTTTAGGGGACTTTAAATTGGCTTCTGCTGTTTGGTTTTCATATCACAGTGTTGTTTTTTTTTTTTTTAATGAAAACATCAGTCTTTGTGGGAGTAAGAGAAGGGAAGAACAGGAACACAAGTTTCTGGGGGATTTGAGCACTAAAACACTTAAACAATAGGTATAAGTAGTATTTCAGATTGTTCTTAAACTTAGGTCTGGTGGAAATTTCAGCAATGTGATTGATTGGCTCTTTAGGTGATATGAGGGGTGGAATGTTCAGTTTAGTCATCAGAATTCCATGTGCTTATGATTAGTCTCAAGAACTGATCAGTCTGCAGTTTTTGAATAATGTGACTTGCATATTAAGATTTGAAATGATTCAAAACAGAAGTAAGGCCAGGTGTGGTGATGCATGTCTGTAATCCCAGTGGCTCAGGAGGCTGAAGCAGGAGGATTGCAAGTTCAAAGCAAGCCTCAGCAGCTTAGTGGGGTTTAAGGATTTAGTGAGAACCTGTCTTAAAATAAAACAAAATAAAAGGGGAGAGGGATGTGGCTCAGTGGTGAAGTACCCCTGGGTTCAATCCCTGGTACCAAAACAAACAAACAAACAAACAAACCAAATTAAAAAATTCACCGAAAAAAAACCCCAAAACAATAGAAGTAAGAATTGTGAAACTACTAGAATTTTTGATGGTGGGGAAAAAGTACACTTATAGATGTGAATGTCACTCATGTCTGGGAAATTTGTTCTATGCCAAATTATCACATTTCAGAATTTTAAAATAATGTTTATGGAATTGAATTATTGCTATATTTTAAAATTTATTCATTTTGAAATTAATATTTCTAAGCTGGGTGAGTTGGCACATGCCTATAATCTCAGCAACTTGGAAGGCTGAGGTAAGAGGATCATAAGTTTGAGTCCAGCATAGGGAATTTAACAAGACTGTCTCAAAATCAAATATAAAAAAGGACTGAGAATGTGGCTCAGTAGTAAAACACCCTTGGGTTCAATCCCCAGTAATAATAATAATAAAAATGATAATAATAATTTCTAGAACAT
This sequence comes from Marmota monax, assembly GCF_021218885.2. Taxonomy (NCBI): domain Eukaryota; kingdom Metazoa; phylum Chordata; class Mammalia; order Rodentia; family Sciuridae; genus Marmota; species Marmota monax. Next base: position 18,386,396 of record NW_026692194.1, on the reverse strand, counting down.
ATATATGAAAAATCTGAAATTATGACATAGTTTGAGTGAAAACATTTAGTTAAAATTTACTTAGTTATTAAAATCATTCTGAATGTTAAAAATATGTTTCAGGTATGTTTAATGGTGTGTACAACTTGTAAATGTATATAAATGGTACATATAACTTGTGAATTTAGTATTAAAATTAGTTAGGTAGGAACTGCATGAAACTTCACTATACAATTTAGTTCAGTGCTTTTATTCTGATGTCACAAAGAAACTTTGAAAGAGCTCTTATAACCCTGCTTGATTTCCTTAAAGATAGAGAATTATCTTGTAGGATTTATTACAAGGTATTTAAAAGAGGAGGATTGTTGCTATTTTTCCTCAAGAAACTCATTTAATTGCTTCAGACAGTGCGTTAACAGATTTTTGTTTCCTCTCAGGCTATGACTTAAGCTGTAGCTGCGTAAGCTTTGCTCACTTCAGCTAATTAAGACTAATGCCATTGTGTTCCTGCCAGTCCGATTCTTTCTAATTTAGCTTTTCTGAAAGAATGCCTGTTAATAAGCAAAGCCATAGATGAACAGAGGATAAAAATAATTCTGTAGCTCATTAACCATCAATCTGCAACCTCAATTCTGTTGTCTGAACAGAATTGGGAAGAATGGTTAGTTTGCTCTTCTGAGCTTTTTGTTGTATGTGAAGAAGCCTTTCTATCATCAGAATGGGGGAGTTTTCCTTATTGCAGTATGTGAAAAACAGGCAGACCATAATCAGCATTACATTGATACATATGTAACTTTATAAACATGCTAAGAAGTACTTTTTATTAAAGAAAAGGCAAAATGTTATTCTAATAATTACATTCAGCTAGGTGAACCTTGAGCATTTAAGGTTTATGGTTACATTGATCAATTGAGATACTTCTATTGTGGTTATTATTTGGTCTTTATACATATACATATACATATATGGTAATGGAGATTGAACTCAGGGGCACTTTACCATTGAACCATATCCTCAGCCCTTTTTTTTTTTTTTTTTTTTAAATTTTTATTTATTTTTATTGTTTAATTTTCGGCAGACACAACATCTTTGTGTGTATGTGGTGCTGAGGATCGAACCTGGGCCGCACGCATACCAGGCGAGCGCGCTACCGCTTGAGCCACATCCCCAGCCCATCCTCAGCCCTTTTTAAAAAAATATTTTATTTAGAGACAGGGTCTCACTGAGTTGCTTAGGGCCTTGCTAAGTTACTGAGGCTAGCTTTGAACTAATGATCCTCCTGCCTCAGCCTCCTGAGCTGCTGGGATTATAGGTGTGAGCAACTGTGCTGGGCTTTATACATAATTTTTATTTATTTATTTATTTATTTTTCTTTCTTTTTTCTTTTTCTTTTATTGGTTGTTCAAAACATTACAAAGCTCTTGACATATCATATTTCATACATTTGATTCAAGTGGGTTTTGAATTCCCAATTTTACCCCAAATACAGATTGCAGAATCACGTTGGTTACACATCCACATTTTTACATGATGCCCTATTAGTAACTGTTGTATTCTGCTACCTTTCCTATCCTCTACTATCTCCCCTCCCCTCCCCTCCCATCTTCTCTCTCTACCCCATCTACTGTAATTCATTTCTCTCCATGTTTATTTTCCCATTCCCCTCACAACCTCTTATATGTAATTTTGTATAACAATGAGGATCTCCCTCCATTACCATGCAATTTCCCTTTTCTCTCCCTTTCCCTCCCACCTCATGGATCTGTTTAATGTTAATCTTTTCTTCCTGCTCTTCCTCCCTGCTCTGTTCTTAGTTGCTCTCATTATATCAAAGAAGACATTTGGTATTTGTTTTTTAGGGATTGGCTAGCTTCACTAAGCATAATCTGCTCTAGTGCCATCCATTTCCCTGCAAATTCCATGATTTTGTCATTTTTTATTGCTGTATAATACTCCATTGTGTATAAATGCCACATTTTTTTTATCCATTCATCTATTGAAGGGCATCTGGGTTGGTTGCACAGTCTAGCGATTGTGAATTGTGCTGCTATAAACATCGTTGTAGCAGTATCCCTGTAGTACACTCTTTTAAGGTCTTCAGGGAATAGTCCGAGAAGGGCAATAGCTGGGTCAAATGGTGGTTCCATTCCCAGCTTTCCCAGGAATCTCCATACTGCTTTCCAAATTGGCCGCACCAGTTTGCAGTCCCACCAGCAATGTACAAGAGTACCCTTTTCCCCACATCCTCTCCAGCACTTGTTGTTGTTTGACTTCATAATGGCTGCCAATCTTACTGGAGTGAGATGGTATCTTAGGGTGGTTTTGATTTGCATTTCTCTGACTGCTAGTGATGGTGAGCATTTTTTCATGTACTTGTTGATTGATTGTATGTCCTCCTCTGAGAAGTGTCTGTTCAGGTCTTTGGCCCATTTGTTGATTGGGTTATTTGTTTTCTTATTGTTTAATTTTTTGAGTTCTTTGTATACTCTGGATATTAGGGCTCTATCTGAAGTGTGAGGAGTAAAAATTTGTTCCCATGATGTAGGCTCCCTATTTACCTCTCTTATTGTTTCTCTTGCTGAGAAAAAACTTTTCAGTTTAAGTAAGTCCCATTTGTTGATTCTTGTTATTAACTTTTGTGCTATGGGTGTCCTATTAAGGAATTTGGAGCCCGACCCCACAATATGTAGATCGGAGCCAACTTTTTCTTCTATCAGACGTAGAGTCTCTGATTTGATATCTAGCTCCTTGATCCACTTTGAGTTAACTTTTGTGCATGGCGAGAGGAGGGGATTCAGTTTCATTTTGTTGCATATGGATTTCCAGTTTTCCCAACACCATTTGTTGAAGATGCTATCCTTCCTCCATTGCATGCTTTTAGCCCCTTTATCAAATATAAGATAGTTGTAGCTTTGTGGATTAGTCTCTGTGTCCTCTATTCTGTACCATTGGTCCACCCGCCTGTTTTGGTACCAGTACCATGCTGTTTTTGTTACTATTGCTCTGTAATATAGTTTTAAATCCGGTATCGCTATACCACCTGATTCACACTTCCTGCTTAGAATTGTTTTTGCTATTCTGGGTCTTTTATTTTTCCATATGAATTTCATGATTGCTTTATCTATTTCTACAAGAAATGCCATTGGGATTTTGATTTGCATTGCATTAAACCTATAGAGAACTTTTGGTAATATCGCCATTTTGATGATGTTAGTTCTGCCTATCCATGAACAGGGTATATTTTTCCATCTTCTAAGATCTTCTTCTACTTCTCTTTTTAGGGTTTTGTAGTTTTCATTGTATAAATCCTTCACCTCTTTTGTTAGGTTGATTCCCAAGTATTTTATTTTTTTTGAGGATATTGTGAATGGAGTGTTTTTCCTCATTTCCGTTTCAGAAGTTTTGTCGCTGATATACAGAAATGCCTTTGATTTATGCGTGTTGATTTTATATCCTGCCACTTTGCTGAATTCATTTATTAGTTCTAGTAGTTTTTTTGTAGACCCTTTTGGGTCTGCTAGGTATAGAATCATGTCACCTGCAAATAGTGATAATTTAAGTTCTTCCTTTCCTATTTTTATGCCTTTAATTTCTTTCATCTGTCTAATTGCTCTGGCCAGTGTTTCGAGAACTATATTGAATAGAAGTGGTGATAGAGGGCATCCCTGTCTTGTTCCAGATTTTAGGGGAATGCCTTCAATTTTTCTCCATTGAGAATGATGCTAGCCTGAGGCTTAGCATAGATAGCTTTTACTATGTCGAGGTAAGTTCCTGTTATTCCTAGTTTTTCTAATGTTTTGAACATAAAGGGATGCTGTACTTTGTCGAATGCTTTTTCTGCGTCTATTGAGATGATCATATGGTTCTTATCTTTAAGTCTATTGATGTGGTGAATAACATTTATTGATTTCCGTATATTGAACCATCCTTGCATCTCAGGGATGAATCCTACTTGATCATGGTGCACAATTTTTTTGATGTGCCTTTGTATCGGATTCGCCAGAATTTTATTGAGGATTTTTGCATCTAGGTTCATCAGAGATATTGGTCTGTAGTTTTCTTTCTTTGAGGTGTCTTTGTCTGGTTTCAGAATCAGGGTGATGTTGGCCTCATAGAATGAATTTGGCAGAGCTCCCTCTTTTTCTATTTCCTGAAATAGCTTGAAAAGTATTGGTATTAATTCTTCCTTAAAGGTTTTGTAAAACTCCGCTGTATACCCATCCGGTCCTGGGCTTTTCTTGGTTGGAAGTCTTTTGATTGCTTCTTCTATTTCATCTATTGATATTGGTCTGTTTAAGTTGTGAGTATCCTCCTCACTCAGTCTGGGCAAATCATATGACTTAAGGAATTTATCGATGTCTTCACTATCTTCTATTTTATTGGAATATAGGTTTTCAAAATAATTTCTAATTGTCTTCTGTATTTCTGTAGCGTCTGTTGTGATATTGCCTTTTTCATCCCGTATGTTAGTAATTTGAGTTCTCTCTCTTCTTCTCTTCGTTAGCATGGCTAAGGGTCTGTCGATCTTATTTATTTTTTCAAAGAACCAACTTTTAGTTTTGTTAATTTTTTCAATAGTTTCTTTTGTTTCAATTTCGTTGATTTCCGCTCTGATTTTAATTATTTCTTGCCTTCTGCTACATTTGCTGTTGTTTTGCTCTTCCTTTTCTAGGGCTTTGAGATGAAGTGTGAGCTCATTTATTTGTTGGTTTTTCCTTTTTTTGAGGAATGACCTCCAGGCGATGAATTTCCCTCTTAAAACTGCTTTCATTGTGTCCCATAGATTCCGATATGTTGTGTCTGTATTTTCATTTATCTCTAAGAATTTTTTGATTTCCTCCTTTATGTCTTCTGTAACCCATTGATCATTCAGTAACATATTGTTCATTTTCCATGTGATGTAGGATTTTTCCTTCCTTCTTTTATCATTGATTTCCAGTTTCATTCCATTATGATCAGATAAAATGCATGGGATTATCTCCACCCCTGTATATTTACTGAGGGTTGCCCTATGGCATAATATATGGTCTATTTTTGAGAAGGATCCATGTGCTGCTGAGAAAAAAGTATATCCACTTGATGATGGTTGATATATTCTATATATGTCAGTTAAGTCTAGGTTGTTGATTGTGATATTGAGTTCTATAGTTTCTTTATTCAACTTTTGTTTGGAGGATCTGTCAAATGGTGAGAGAGGTGTGTTGAAGTCACCCATAATTATTGTGTTGTGGTCTATTTGATTCTTGAACTTGAGGAGAATTTGTTTTATGAACGTCTCAGCACCATTATTTGGTGCATAAATATTGATAATTGTTATGTCTTGTTGGTGAATGGTTCCTTTTAACAGTATATAATGTCCTCCTTTATCCCTTTTGATTAACTTAGTCTTGAAGTCGATTTTATTCAATATGAGGATGGCCACCCCTGCTTGCTTCTGAGGGCCATGTGTGTGGTATGATTTTTCCCAACCTTTCACCTTCAGCCTGTGTATGTCTTTTGCAATCAGATGTGTCTCCTGGAGGCAGCATATTGTTGGATTTGTTTTTTTAATCCATGTTACCAGCCTATGTCGCTTTATTGGAGAGTTTAAGCCATTAACGTTTAGAGTTACTATTGATATATGGTTTGTACTTCCAGCCATGTTTGATTGTTTATCTTCTTTTTTTTTTTAATTTAATTTAGTTTGTTTCTCCATGGTTAGCTTTCCCCCGCCCTCTGTTTTTATAGAGGCACTTCCCACTGACGGTTTTGGTTATTGTTTTTCATTTCTTCCTCGTGTAGTGTTTTGCTCAAGATGCTTTGCAATGCTGGTTTTCTGGCTGCAAATTCTTTTAGCTTTTGTTTATCATGAAAGATTTTTATTTCGTTGTCGTACCTGAAGCTTAATTTTGCTGGATACAGAATTCTTGGTTGGCATCCATTGTCTTTCAGTGTTTGAAATACGTTGTTCCAGGATCTTCTCGCTTTCAGCGTCTGTGATGAAAAATCCGTTGTTAACCTTATTGGTTTACCCCTGAATGTAATCTGCCTCCTTTCTCTTGTAGCTTTTAATATTTTCTCTTTGTTCTGTATATTGGATATCTTCATAACAATGTGTCTTGGCGTTGGTCTACTGTGATTTTGTGTGCTTGGTGTCCTGTATGCATCTAAAATTTGTATATCCATTTCCTTTTTTATTTCTGGAAAGTTTTCTGTAATTATTTCATTCAGCAGGCTACTCATTCCCTTGGTTTGAATCTCTGTACCTTCTTCTATCCCGATGACTCGTAAGTTTGGTTTTTTTATGTTATCCCATAACTCTTGGATGTTTCCTCTCGTGATTTTTAACCAGCCTTTCTGAGTTGGCTAGGCTCTTTTCAAGATGATATATTTTGTCTTCATTATCTGACATTCTGGCTTCTACTTGCTCCACTCTGTTAGTGATACTCTCAGTTGAGTTTTTAATTTGGTTTATTGTTTCCTTCATTTCTAGAATTATTGTTTGATTTTTTTTAATAATCTCTATCTCCTGATAAAGTTGCTTAACTTCTTCTTTTATCTGTTTATGTAATTCATTTTCAAAGTGTTCTTTCACTGTTTGGATTTGCTGTCTCGTATCCTCTTTAAGGTTCCATTCCATCTGTCTAAGGTATTCCTTGAGTTCTTTATATGACCATTTTTCTGCTGACTCTAGGTCCTCCTGAATATTTAGGCTGTCCTTCATTGTTTGTACCCCTTTTCTTCCTTGCTTTTTTATGCTGCTCATGTTACTTCTTGTTCTGTTTGCTGAGTTACTGTTTACTCTTATAAATTTATTTGATGCTTGGGAGGAAAGATATTAGAAGGGAAGGGAAGAAGTCACTAATGAGAATGAGAGTAGGCAGGTAGAATTCAAGGAAGGGGGAATAAGAAAATTGAAAAGAAATGAAAAGACAAAAGAAACAAAAAGAAAACACACACAATAAAGTTAGAAAATAAAGAAAGAAAGAAAAGAAAAAAAAATTTTTTTACAAAAATAATAATGATAATAAAAATAATGAAAATTAAAATTAAAAAAATTATAATAATAATAAAAAAATTAAAAAAAATTAGAAACATTAAAAAAAGTTAAAGAACAACAACAAAAAAAATTGAAAATGAAAGAAAAAAAAAGAAAAAGAAAAAAAATGATGATAATAATAATAATAAATGCAGTCATAGAGTTCGATTAATTTCTCTTCCAGTAGGTGGAGCTGTGCCCACTGGGTCAAGCTTCTCCTCTCACTAGGTGGGAACCAATCACTGTGTAGCAGCTCTTCCTCACAGACTGGGCTGGTCTCCAATCCTGAGTGCCTAGGGCCTTCTCTTGTGTTTCCTCAAGCCAGGCCGCGCTTACCTGTGACGCTCACCACAATACTGGCTACACGCCATGTTTGCTGCTCCTGGGAGCCCTGTTGCGCTGGTTTCAATGCAGTTATCTGCTTCGCCCGTGATGTCAGTTCTCTGCCACGGTGGTATCACATGCAAATGGTGACCGTTCGCTCCCTTTGCCGGGTGACCAATTCAACGGGTGGGTCCTGACTGTCTCTCCCAATCCCCGTTTCAATCCTGTGGCCACTGCCTATGAAGGCTTGGTTGGTTTTTACCTCTGAAAGTTCCTAAGGGCCAACCAGTTATTTCAGCGGGATTGTTAGTGCTGAGTCACGAGAAGCAGGCGAACCAGAGCTTGAATGCAGCCGATCCGGGCTCGGTGTGTGTGTTCTGAGGGGCCCAGACTGTACACCCCAGGTCCACGTCAGCTCAGCATTGCCTAGTGATCCTGAGCAAACAGCATTTATACAATTTACAGCTCCCTATGCCCGCTCAGTTGAAGAGGTCAGAGACTTGATCTCTCCCCGCCCGCTGCCATGTTAGATCTCCTCAATGATATTCATGTTGCCCTTACAGCTTCCTGACATAAGCAAGTTCTTGGGATTATACAAACTGCTGCTTCTGTTTCCAGTCCAGATTTCTAGAAATTAAACCCTGCCGCCGTCGCCTCTTCCCCGGGGCCACGCTCAGGGGCGCCGCGCTCGTCCGTGACCGTAGCTGCGCCGCCGACCGGTGCCCAGCCCCTGGGGCCCAAGCGGCTGCCGCCGCGGCTTTCTGGCTCCCTCCTCTGAAGCACGGGTCCCCTCGCAGGGGGATGTGGAACTACCCCAGAGCAGGCTCTGCCCGAGGGTGCAGCGGCGAACAGGCGACCCAGGCGCTCAAGGCTGCGGTCCAGCCTTTGGAGGACAGGGCTCGGCACGCAGCCCAGTTCCAACCTCTAGGTGCGGCTGCCGGACAATGTAGACATAGCCATCAAGACAGCTAGCAGAGAGCAAATGGCGGCTCCCGCGGAGTGGATTTTCAGCACAGAAACCGCAGCCCAGCCAACAATCCCAATCCACAAACTCTCCCTGTATAAAAAATATTCAAAAAAAAAAAAAAAAAAGAAAAAAGGCAGGGCGCACTGAGCTTTCTTTGCCTAGGGTACTTACAATCCACTGCTGATTACACATTCACCTTCTCTGCCCGGAGCGAAGCGAAAGAGGAAGCAGATGGGAGCAAAGCGCCCGCGGCTCTTGGCGGCAAAGCGTCCGGGTGCCAAGCGTCTCTTTTTCGATCTCTTTGTTCTTCCTGCTGCTTGGCAAAGTGGTCCGCTACAGATTAACGGTGAAAGGAGCTCTTACATGCTGTGCGAAATCTCGATTAAAGCCGCTGCTCTGAGCACCACGCTCAGCACTTCAGCAACCCCCGTGCGCAGCGGCCATCTTCTCCTATACATAATTTTTTAATGATAGATTACATTTACAACCAGTTGGTCCACCTTTTGGATGCATTAGAAACAAAGCAATAGTCAGCATAGAAAATTGGCAGATAATAAAGGAAAGATGTATGGGATTGTGGCTTTAATGTAGGTTGCGTTGCAATTCTCCTAAGAATTTGTTCTTTTCCTTTTATAAATAGAATCTTAAAATTATTGAGCCATATTAATTGTACAAATTAAGGGTTTCACTTTAGATAATTTATTCTATTTTTCTTATCAGTCATAGTGGTTTCATTACAAAGTATTTTCATTCGTTTGTTCCTAAAGTGGTGTAGCTGTGCTTGCTAACATGGCTAAAGTACCATAAATAACTTTTAATGAAATGAATTGAAACTTATTTGAATCTATAAAATTCAGAATGGATTTATGTCAAGTTACATATTTTTGATCAATAGTATAGTTTCATAGAAATATGCCACTTAACAAATATTACTTTTTCTTCCCAATGGATAGTTGTATTTATATAGATATGACTCTGTGTCTTCTAATCTGTTCCACTGGTCTTCATTTATGGTTTTTGTGCCAATACTGTGCTGTTTTTGTTTCTATAGCTCTGTAGTATAATTTAAAGTCTGGTATTGTGATGCCTTCTGCATCACTTTTCTAAGGATTGCTTTGACTATTCTGGGCCTCTTATTTTTCCAAATGTATGCTTTCCTTTTTCTATTTCACAACTTATTTTTCTATTTCTATGAAGAATGTCATTGGAATTTTTACAGTAATTACATTAAGTTTGTAGAGCACTTTTAGTAGTATGGCCATTTTGACAATATTAATTCTGCCTATCCAAGAACGTGGGATATCTTTCCATCTTCTGAGGTCTTCTTCACTTTCTTTCTTTAGTGTTCTGTAGTTTTCGTTGTAGAGGTATTTCACCTTACTTGTTAGATTCATTCCCAAATATTTTATTTTATTGAGGCTATTGTTAAAGGGATAGCATCCCTGATTTGTCTTTGAGCTGATTTGTCGTTGGTGTATAGGAATGCAACTGATTTATGGGTGTTAATTTTATAACCTGCTACTTTGCTGAATTTATTTATGAGTTCTAGAAACTTTCTGGTGGAGTTTTTTGGGTCTTCTAAATATAGAGTCATGTCATTGGCAAATAGGAATAGTTTGAGTTCTTTTCCTATTCATATCCCTTTAATTTCTTTCCTTTGTCTAATTGTTCTGGCTAGGGATTCCAGGACTATGTTCAATTAGGAGTGGTGAAAGAGGGCATCACTGTCTTGTTCCAGGTTTTAGAAGGAATGCTTCAATTTTTCTCATTTAGAATGATATTGGCCTTGGGTTTAGCATTTGTAGCTTTTAAAATGTTGAGTTATGTTCCTATTATCCCTAGTGTTTCTAGTGTTTTGAGCATGAATGTGTGCTGAATTTTGTCAAATGTTTTTTCTGCATTTATTGAGATAATCATATGATTCTTAAGTCTGTTGATGTGATGAATTATATATATTGATTTCCATATATTGAACCAGCCTTGCATCCCTGGAATGAACCCACTTGATTTTGGTGCCCTATCTTTTTAATATGTTTTTCTATGCAATTTGCCAGCATTTTATTAAGAATTTTTGCATCTATGTTCATCAGAGATATTGGTCTGAAGTTTCTTTCCTTATTGTATAAGTTGTAATGGAGACTTAGTGCTACAGTTACTTACTAAAGACAATCTGCAGATGTTGTTATGGATTCCTAAAGTACAGTATGCCTGATTATACAGAAATATTTACCTTTGATACTTAAAGTAGTTTAGTTGTAAAGTCTATCTAAAGTTGCGGAAAACTATAATTAAATACTTCTGTTCTCATTTGGACTGGAAGTTTAGAATTCACTATGGTCTAACATTATAGAATATGTTTTTTTTTAATCTATTTAGCAATTAAATTAATAAATTCTAATGAATGTGTAATATTTATTTTATTTTCTATGCAGCATCGTTAGTTATTCCTACTGGTAGAACTCTTCCAAGTTTTGCCACAGCAGAACTGGTATGTAGCTTATTTAAAATACTTTTTTTTTGGTACTGGGAGTTAAAACCAGGGGTGCTTTGCCACCAAGTTACCTTCCCAGCCCTTTTTATTTTTTATTTTGAGACAGGGTCTCGCTAAGATGCTGAAGCTGACTTTGAAGTGTGATCCTCCTGCCTCAGCCTTCCAAGTAGCCAGGATTACAGACCTATGCCACAGCACCTGGCTAAAATTGAAAAGATATGCACTATTTTTAGTGAATGGTGGGATAATGTTGGGCATAGATGTAATTCATGATCCTTTAGAGAAAAGATGTGGTAAGAAGTGGGACACATATCATAGAATAGCTTCCATATCATAGAAAAGCTCAGGAGATTCAGAATCAACATTTTCTTACTAGTTTTTCCTGTCTTCCAGTGCAGTTGTTAGCATCTGCCCAAACTGTACTTACAAGGTTAGGAAATTTCTACAGTTACATTGAATGGGGTTTTAATATACCATATAGTGTTATATGCTTGGTGGGCCTTAATGCAGATAATTTCGATGTGTTATTTTTTTCTGATTTTTTTCCCTCCAGAGTTGAGTGACTTTATAGTTCTTCCTTTTATTTAAGTGAAATATTTTGGTCATTTCATACTTTTATGAAATAGTTTCCTACCTCCCTAGGACTTGGAGATAGGAGATAAACATTATTACTTATTCATAGAAAATTGAGTAGTTTTTTAGGTGGAAAGAATGACACATTTTCACTTTTACTTTTCTTCCATGGTACTGATGGCATATAATCCATTAACTATTTTTCATTTTCTTCTAGTCCATGAGCTACCTTTTAAGGTACAAGATTAAATGTGCCACTTATTTCCATTTCTTCATTAAGAACAAACAAAGACTATTCCTTAACTAGATTTTTGGAAAGAATGGCTCTGCTTTTGATAGGAAACCTTTGAAATATCTCGGCTTTTGAGATTAGTGGAAATATCTTTTTTTTCCTTATTAAAGGAATAATATGCTTATATGAAGTAAAACCAAACAAATTTATAAAGTAAAATGTGAAAGAGCCCTGTAGTCTTATACCCCAAAGATAATGGTTTTAATTGTTTGATAAATATTCACTAGACTTATTTAATGAGCTGTACATTACTTTTCAGGGCAAAAAGTAGGATTACATTTGTTACTGTTTTTGTAATTTCCTTCCTTCCATATGCACTTGTATTTCCTCTCTTTCCCTCCCTTCACCCCCTACCCCTGATCTCCCTCCCTCCCTCTTCTTTTAGTAATATAGATGGACTCCTTTTAATGCCAGTAAACATAGATTGGATGTAGTAGATATACCATGGTTCAACTAACCAGCTTTTTGCAGATGGACCTTTAAATTCTTTTCATTTTTAAAAAAATGTATAGCATCCCATTGGTTATAGTTGTATTTATCTGTTGTTTAAGTGACAACTTGGTAGATTCCTAAAAGTAGGATTTCTGGGTCAAAGGTCATATTTTCAATTTTAGAATACATTGCTAAATTGTCTAAAGGGTTGTTCTAGTTTATACTCATATAAACAGTAGCCTAAGGCAACTAGTTTTTCCTCACATCCTCACCAACATAGGGTGCTACTTATCAATCTTTTCTGTGGTGTGTGTGTGTGTGATATTAGGGATAGAATCCAGGGTCTTGCACATGCTAGGCAAGCACTCTACTAGCTGAGCCACATCCCTAGCCTATTTTATCAATTTTTTAAAAATTTCAGATCGGATAGATAAAATATTTCTTTGTCTTGATTTTATTTTTAATTTTAAAACTCTAGGGTTTAATTATTCCAAAAATAAAATTATATACTATTATGAATTATGCATTATCATATCTATTTCAAAATACCATTCATGATCAACTTAGAGACTAAAGCACCCTTATGAATAGCTGTGGTTCTTATATTTGACACCTTAGGAGTCAATGGCCCAGTCAAAGCTAGGCATTGGGTAAGTTTTATGAATTGATGTTCATTCTATTCATTAAGACTTACTGACTTCATAAAGGAAGCTACTGAGGAGAGCTATAGAAAGGGGGAAAAACGTTACTGGCTTCATTGTTAATGACTACATATTCAAAAGCCATTTTATTCAAAGAACTCAGACCTAGTATTAAATGTCGAGTATTGTCAAATTATTATTCTATTGTCTGGAATCAGATTTTTTTCACTCCTTGTGATACCATGGGGAAAGGATATAAATAAAATATATAACTTTCTAATATAAATTTAACTAATATAAATATAAAATATAAATCTAACTTTCTAATATAAATTTCTTCTATCTAGGGCACTTCAAACTCCAGTGCAAACTTTACTTTTCCTGGTTATCCTATTCATGTACCAGCAGGTGTGACACTACAGACTGCATCTGGTGAGATGAATTTCTAAGAATATTTTATTTTTAGTTAGCATTGGTGCTAACTCTGGATATTAAATCTCATATTGTTTAATGAACTATACCAGAAGTTAAAGGAACCTTCAATAAAACCTATTTTAAAAATGGTATTAAGTTGGGCTGGGGTTGTGGCTCAGCGGTAGAGTGCTTGCTTAGCATGTGCGAGGCCCTGGGTTCGATCCTCAGCACCACATAAAAATAAATAAAATAAAGGTATTGTGTTGGCTACAACTAAAAAATAAATATTTAAAAAATGGTATTAAGTTGCAGTTATTGTTGTTATAGACACCATCTACCACAAAGAACACTGTATGATACCTGTCCTATATCTAATTCATTCTGAATTCTCTTTTCCAACCTTGTGTAAGATGCTTTGTATCTATTTTCTCTAATTCAAGTCAATTATCTAAATTTTAGCAAATACAAGCAAAAGGATTTATCTGTGTTCTTGGTAGCTCTAATCAAGGAAAACCAAAGATTAGGTTGATCAACCTTTGCCTCCTTTTGAATTGGAGATTGCATCCCCTGATAGAAAAAACAGCCATAAGTTTGGAGGTTAACCAACCTTTGCATTTCAGTACTATCTTTTGATTTAAAAGAGTATCAGACTTATTCTTTGGGTGTTGTAAAATTTAAGTACAGTGCCTAACTCAATGCTTAAAAACTATTCAGTTCCTCTCCTGTTTAGTTGTAGTTTAAAGGAAAGAAGAAGAAATTTGATAACTATTGAAATTATCAAACTCTTTTTTTTTGGATAATCTTTTCTTGTAATGGTATCTTAAGTGTATGAAATACATTGTACATGATTCTTTGTTAAAATTCCATTAGGCTGATAAGATTAGTTTATCAAGCAATAGGAGAGGGTCTTGGATAAAATATTGGTGGCCTATGTGTGTCTCAGAGTGTGTCATATAAATTATAGTGGGAAAAAACAGTTGAAGCAAAAGAAAATTTAAAAACTACAGTAATACATATTTCTTTTAGAAAATACAAAAAAGTCTAAAGAATAAGAGAAATTTCTAGAGATAACCACTATTACCTTATTGATAGATTTCCTCCCAGCCTGTTAGGGGTGAGTTTTTTTTTTTACAGGAAATTAGAATTTTAATTCTATTGCTAGAATTCTAATAATACTTAAAGTTTTGTTTTCTCCTTTTTAAGGTCACCTTTATAAAGTTAATGTACCAATTATGGTTACACAGACTTCTGGAAGAGCAAGTATTCTCCAGCATCCAGTTCAACAAGTTTTTCAACAGTTTGGGCATCCTTCAATGATACAGACCAGTGTTTCACAACTGAACCCTTGTTCCCTTCAAGCTACTAATAAATCACAAAGAATGGAAACTGTGCTACAGCAACCCACAATCCTACATTCTGGGCCAGTGGATAGGAAGCTCTTAAAAAATGCCACTAGTGATATACTTGTACCTCCTGGAAATGAGCATAAAATCATGCCTGAAGCTTTGTTGAGGCAGCAGGAAAACTCTCAGTACATCAGTCTTCCAGGTGTTGTATTTCCTCCACAGGTTTTGCAGACAGATTCTAATGTGGAGCCAGTGCTCAGTGTTTCAGCTAGCATGACTCAGAATCTTCATAGTGGGCCTCTCTCATTGGGCCCTCAGGTGTCTTTCCACCACATGACTGATGCACAGCTTCACATTCTTAAAAAAAGAATGTATGGATGTGATTCTGTAAAACAACCTAGAAAAATAGAGGAACCCAGCAGCCTACCTGTTTCTGAGAAGGTATAGTTCTTTGTTCACCTTCTTGATATTAGGGAACTGATTGTGGCCAGTGATTAGAATTCCTGAAATTTTTTTAAAGGTATAATACTAACCAGAATTATATATGTTTTGGTTTTTCCTTAGAAAATTATTTCTTCTATTTTTTTATTGGTACTTTATAGTTGTACATAATGGTGGGATTCATTGTTACATATTTGTACATGTACCTAATATAACCATATTATTTGGCCAGAATCATTCCCCAGTGTTTCTCCTTTCATAAAATTATTTCTTTATAGTTTTAAGTATAACTATCAGTTCTTAAAGTATTCATACTCAGCATTTCTTAACTTTTTGTTTCCATTGATGAATCAGAATACTTCTTTAAAGAGAATGCATTTATTTTGAGGTAACCCATTTTACCTCTCCCTTAGATTGTGAGAAATGTTTTGTTTTTTTTTTTTGGTTTAGAGATAAAATTTAAAAGACCCAGAAATCTATCCCAGTATTTAATGAATATTTTGAGATTAATTCATTGTCAATGTACAAAAGTTGTCTGATGTATTTCCTATTTTACCTAATTTTCTTGAACTTGCATATGAAAGACTTCCCTACACAAGGAATTATCTTGCTAGTAATTTTGTTTCCCTTTGTCTGTTGAAATACTAGTTTTATTGAATTTCTTTTGGAATTCAGATCATTAAAAAGAAAGTTTCTAATTAATTTTACATATTAAAATTGATCTGAGGTATTTATTTCCAAGAAATTCATAGTGGTAAAAGAAAGATTCATGGAAAAATTTGGGTTGTAAAATTAGAAACAACATTGCATTTCTAAAAATAAATGTGAGCTCCCCAAGGGAATTTTTGCTAATTCCATTTATTATTTTGGTATCATGTGACTAAGTTATGCTCTAAGTTATGCTCTAGCTAACTTAGTCATCCTCTAGAACCACTGTATAAAGCTGTAGTAATGTACAGTTAAGTGCCATCTGAACATTTTATTTTTAGAATATTTCATATTTCTTAGGGGAAAGATAGGGACTATGAAGAGAGTGTGTCAAACTATTTTGGGAGTTTCAATTGACTGATAACTTTCAGAAAATATTTGACCCATTGTAGAATATTTCTGATGTTTGATGAAACCTGTACAGAATCTTTTAGCAGATTTTTAGTTTTCTTATAAAGTATTGAAATAAATGTATTTTAGTATTTTTTCATGACATTTTTAACATAAAATATGAAATTTGGAGATAAATTTTAGCTAAACTAATAATTATAAAACATTTGATTTTGAGGTAAAAATGACTGTAAATTTAAAATATATATGTTTTCATCATAGTACTTTTGGAGGCTTTTTTTTTCTGGTATTCTGTGAGAATTTTGCAGATTTTTGGTGTGATGAGTCAAGGACATATTCTACTTTTAGGCATTAGATATCATCATGTACTTTTTTGATAGAGGAAAATAGATTAGTTACTGTGTATTAATCAAGAATTATTTAGGGAATACTGGTGCATTGAAGGCACAAAAAATTCAAATTCCAGATTCACTTTTATAAGCACTATGTAAAGTTAATCTCTGAAATTCAGTCACAGTCTGTAAACTAGGCATAATACCAACCTCATAAGTTTTAGAATTTTCAAAACTGTTGTATATAGAAGACGTAAAGCTTCTGATATAGAAAGCTTCAGATAAGTGTTAGTATGCTTTATGGTTACATATTGGATAATTTTTCATATCACTTGTCTATTAGTTTTAAAGTAGGTCTGTATGTAAAACACAAAATCCAAGTATACAAGAGTATGTACCTTATAAAATGCTTCCTTATTTATTTATTGTAGAATACCTTTAAATATTTAGCAATATGGGAAATTTATGCTGATCTAATTTTGAAAAAATTTATAAGTAGTTTTATTTTTTTCTAAGCAGCTTAGAGTAAGTTGTAATTAGCAGTACTTGTTTACTTGTCCTGTGTTGTAGACTCCCAGCTATCTTAAGAAACTATGCAATCTTTTTTTTTTTTTTTTTTAAGATAGAGTGAGAGAGGGAGGGAGAGAGAAAGAGAGAGAGAGAATTTTTAATATTTATTTTCAGTTTTTGGCAGACACAACATCTTTGTTTGTATGTGGTGCTGAGGCTCGAACCCGGGCCGCACGCATGCCAGGCGAGTGCGCTACCGCTTGAGCCACATCCCCAGCCCGAAACTATGCAATCTTAATATTTCTTACTGTTTCATAAAATATATTCCTGACAAATTTTGATTCAGCTTCCTATAAGTTCTGTTCTGTTTTTCATCTGTATGAATTTGACCATTCTAGGTACCTTATAAATGGAATCATATAATGTTCTTTTGTTACTGGCTTTCTCAGTATAATGTTTTCATGGTTCATCATGTTGAAAGTACCAGGGTTTCACTCCTTTTTAAGACTGAATCGTGATTTTGATAATTTTTTAAAATTAATTAATTTAAATTAATTATATATGACAGCAGAATGCATTTTGATTCATTGTACACAATTGCAGCACAACTTTTCATTTCTCTGGTTGTACACAGTGTAGTGTCACACCATATGTACAGTCATATATGTACCTAGGGTAGTGATGTCCATCTCATTCCACCACCTTTCCTGCCCCCATGCCTCCTCTCTGCCCCTCCCTCCCCTTTGCCCCATCAAAGCTCCTCCATTTTTCCCATGTCCCCTCCACTAGGGATCAGCATCCATTTATAAGAGAGAACATTTGGCCTTTGGTTTTGGGGGATTGGCTTACTTTGCTTAGCATGATAAAACTTGTAGTGTTGGGTAGATGATAAATAAAAAAGGTTCTGAAGAAAAAAAACTTGTAAATATTTCTGGAGTCTGTTCCCTCTTCTGCATCCCAGCTGACATTGCCCTAAATGTCTCTTATGTGGAATAAGTTTCCTAATGAATTTATCAGCCTTTTAGCCTCTGCTGTTTCTCATTCCATTCCGGGAGGATAAAGGCCTAAGTTTCAGGGATCAGAATTGTTTTGAATACCTTCTCTTGTGATGTGGGCAAGTACTAAAAAAGTGACTCAAAAAGTATATTTTATGTAAAATAATGTTTCTCCTTTAAAATAGTGGTGATGGGAGGATGTGTTAGGATAGCATGAAGTGCTCAACAGCACACTGCTGCTGCATGGTGAGTGCTCAGTCCCTGTTAGCTATTATTGGTCTTCCTTATGTCTTTCAAAGCCATGAGAGATCTGTCCAGAGTGCAGCCTGACTATGTCCTTTGCTTGCTTAACACAAAAAGCCCATCATGTATAGGATACAGTTCAGGCTCCTTAATATGGCATTTAAGGACCACCTCCATGTTCTCTCTCTGCCAATTTCTTATTTACTTTTCCTTTCATGCCTAGTACTTTATTAGAAACACCAAATGGAAGTGATTCTGTTTCCTAGCTCTTTTCTTTTTTTTTGTGTGTATAATACTGGGGATTAAAAAATTTTTTGTATTTGTCAAAATATGTTAAGGTATATTTCCTGCCAAATGAGAGTGGAATGGTGTGGGATGCTGTTGTACATGGTCAGATAATATATAATCATCATTGTCACTATATTATGATAGATAGCTGAATTAAATCACCTGTCATGATTACAGAACACTGAATTCAACATAATTTAGGTTAAAAATGGGTAAAAAAATTGTTATACCTTGTTTCTCTTGTTTTGTATTTATTCCCACCTTATGTGTATGAAGTTTTGTCAGTCCTTACTAGCCACTGGAAAAATATGGCTTTTTAATTAGAAGAAAGCATAAATGGAAAAGGTTGGAAGCTGGATTAGGTAGATGAAGCTTTATTTTAAGGAATCCTATTTATTTGATTATTGTAATACCCAGACACAGAAGCAACAAATAATTAAAGATACTTTGGTGAAACTGAGAATCTTGAACATTACTGAGCTGGTTTGTTTTAGAGCAGAGAAAGAGAATTGAAGCAGTCAGATTACATTATTTGCATTAGAACTGTAGACATTTTTTTTAAATTTTACATTTGGCTAGAATTCATAGAAGAATCAGCAGTAACTTTCCTTTAACATTCAACAGGATAAAAATACCAGTGCTGCTTAGGGCAGCTAGCATCTGATTTTCATTATATTTGCATGTTGACATCATTAAAGAATTCCTTTGCTGAGAACCCCTTTTTTTGGGGGGAAGTTGGAACCTGACATCATTGCAATAATAAAAAGGGATTTTGCTTTGCAAAATTTGATACTCTGTACACTAATGGAGCACCTGAGATGCTTGGCAAGACATAGTTTTATAGCTTTAGTAAAGCAAGCATTGTTGTCTATTTTGGCACATGGCATTCATTAGTGCTAAGATATAGCCAGTAATTCTAAAAAAAAAAATCTGTCTGCTGACATCAAACTCCAGAACTTTAGAAACAAGGTTTTGAATTATTGTCTTTTCCAATACGTTTATAAAAAATATGTGCAAAATGTTAAATTTTTCTTCATGAATATTTTTTTCCTGATATTTCAAAGGACAATGCTTAAAGCCCTGACTTAATCCTTGGGGAGATGTTTACTATTTTTGAGAGGGAACGAAAGCCTCCTTATATAGTTTTACCTGGAGGAGTTTGTTGATGATCAGTATGGGGGATGTTTGGCTATATGAAAGATGTAAATCTTCCTATTCATGGTCCTGCAGCATCCATTATTGATGATGTTATAAAACTATTCACTATTTGGGTCAAATTACAACCTCAAAGGACACTGGATTCATATAATCATATGTGTAGTCTGAACTTTGCAGTGCATGTTGGAAGTGCTTCTGAAGAAAGAAATTGAGAATGACAAAATTCTTTTTCAGTTACTGAAATTAAATTCATATTTGTACTCTTACTTTCCCAGGGTAAAGAGAACCTCATTAATTTGAGAAAAATAAGATGATGTTATGTGAATTCAATTGAAAGAGTTCTGGAATCTTTAATATTCCTCAATAAGCTTATACTCATCTGGCACAGTACCAAGGGAGCTCTGAGTCATTTTGCAACAAAAGATTTCATGATTTAAAGTTTTCAGTACTTGATGCTATTAAAATGAAAAGCCAATTTCAACATGTGGTTTAGGCTTAGGACTAACCTTATAATAATTTTCTCCTAAAAAGCAGATTTTTGAAGTATTGGCAAAAAGTCAGATTTTTTGATGTATACTATATGATAAAATTTGCATTTTTGAGTTTTGTCAGTTTTAGGTGTATAGTATGAATTTTGACAAATATATGCAGTTATATAAAACTACCTCAGCTGAGATAAGAAAACATTTCCATCACCTCAAAGAGTTCCCTCATGTTCCTTTATAGTCAATACCCTCTTACCTACTCCTAGTCCCTGGTAGTCACTCATTGATCTGTTTTCTTTTGGTAGAGCTTTACCTTTTCCAGAATGTCAAACAGTTGAAGGTATGTAATATGTAGTTTTAGTATAATGCACTTGAGATTCATATATGTTGTTGAATATATCAGTATAGTCCATTATATGAATGTACCATAGTTTATTTACCAGTTGCATATTTGGGTTGTTTCCAGTTTTTGGCATCTGTGAATGAAGTTCCTGAAAAAAAAAAAAAATATATATATATATATATATATATATATATTGTGTGTGTGTGTGTGTGTGTGTGTATGTATGTATACATTCCTTTTGAGTTAATACTGAGGAGTGGGACTGCCAAGTCATATAATAATTTGTAACAAACTGTCAAACTCATTTCCTAAGTGGCTATATATCCAACACCAGTGTATGGGTGGAATTTTGCATTTCTGCCAGCAATGTAGGAGGGTTATAATTGCTTTAGGTTCTTGCCATTGAACACAGTCTTTTGGAGAGAAGTTTGGGATTTTGATCAAGTTGATTAAGCTTTTCTTTTGAATTCTGCTTCATGTTTATGTAACTGAAAGTTGCAAAGGTTTCAAGATTTTTGTCTTTCCCACCTTTTTTTTTTTTTAACAGTGCTGGGGGATCTATCCCAGGGCTTCGCACATACTAGGCAAGCGGGCACTCTACCACTGACTATGCTACACCCCCAGCCCTTTTGTCATGTTTTCTTCTCAAATTTTGTAGTTACATGACACATGCCTATAATGTCAGTGGCTCAGAAGGCAGAGGCAGGAGGATCATCAGTTCAAAGTCAGCCTCAGCAACTAGGCAAGGCCCTAGGTAACTCAGTGAGACCCTGTCTCTAAATTAAAAAAAAAAAAATAATACACACACACACACACACACACACATTTTTTTTTTTGGAGAAGATAATGCTAAGTGAAGTTAGGCAATCCCCCCAAAACAAATGCCGAGTGTTTTCTCTGATATAAGGAGGCTGATTCATAGTGGGGTAGGGAGGGGGAGCGTGGAGGAATAGACAAACTCTAGATAGGACAGAGGGGTGGGAGGGGAAGGGAGGGGGCAGGGGGTTAACAAGGATGGTGGAATGTGATGGACATCATTATCCAAAGTACATGTATGAAGACACGAATTGGTGTCAACATACTTATATACAACCAGAGATATGAAAAATTGTGTGTATATGTGCAATAAGAATTGTAATCCATTCCGCTGTCATTTATTTTAAAAAATCAATTAAAAAAATAAAAAAATTCTTTATCAAAAAAGGGTTTATTCTTTTTGATGCTAGTATAAATAGAATTGTTTTTTAAATTTCCTTTTTAGGTTTTCAGAGTACATAGATAAGCAACTGATTTTTGTGTATTGGTTTTTATAACCTAATTCATTTATTCTGTTTCTTCTTCTTTTGTGAAATCTTTAGGGTTTTCTACATATAAAAGTATTTCTTTTATTTGTTTTTCTTATCAAATTGTCCTAGATAGTATTTCTGATACTATGCTAAGTAGAAGTGGTGAAAGCAGGCATTTTTGCTTTTTTCCTCATCTTTCAAGCTTTTTTTTTTTTTTTTTTAAAGTCAATTATTACCTGTAGTTTTCTTGTAATGTTTTTGTCAGGTTTTGATATCCACATGATGCTGGCCTTATAAAATTAGTTTGGAGATATTCCTTCCTTTTCAATTTTTGATAGAGTTTGGGGAGTATTGGTTTTAATTCTTGAAATATTTGGTACAGTCCTTTAGTGAAGCCCTCTTGTTTTGGAGATTTTTTTAAATTACTAATTGAATATCTTTAATAGTTAATGGGCCTCTTCAACCTTGGTAGGTTGTGTGTTTCTAGAAATTTGTCCATTTCATCTAAGTTTTCACATTTTGGGGAATACAAGTGCTCATAGTAGTCTCTCAAAGTGTTCTTTCTCTCTCTCTCTCTCTGTTTCTTTTATCTCTGTAAGATTGGTAGTGGTGTTCCCTGTTTTATAATGATTTTAAGTGTTTGAGTTGTCTTCAGTCTAGCTGTAAAGATTTGTCTATGTCTTGATCTTTTTGAAGAACTAACTCATAGTTTTTGTTGATTTTATATTTTGTTTATCTCTAATAATTATTCCTTTCTTCTTCTGGTTTTGAGTTTGATTTATTCTTTTTATCCCTAGTTTCTTAAAGTGTAAAGTTGGTTGCTAATTTGAGATTCATTTTTTTATATTTTCAAAAATTTTATTGGTGTATTATAATAGTGGGATTGATTGTGACATGCATTAAACATAATTTGATCAATTTAGTTCCCTACTACCTCCCTTTCCCCTTTGCTACTCCTTCTCCTGGGTCCTTTACTTGACAGTTTTGAGATTGGTCTTTTGAAATGTAAGCATTTTTAGTAAATTTCCCTCTTAGCACTGCTTACATCCCATAAATTTTGGTATATGTGTTTTCATTTTTATTTGCCTCAAACTATTTTATAATTTCCCTTGTGATTTCTTCTTTGACCTATTGTTTAATATATATATTTTTCATAATTTGTGGATTTTCCATTTTTATTACATCATTTTCTAGTTATTAATTTTACTATTATTTATTAAAAATCTATTTGTATAATTTTTATTACTATATTAAATATAATTCTAATATTTCCATTTTAGTTTTATCCCATTTGATGAGAAAAGATGCTTAGCATAAGTTTAACTTAAAACATTTTTTAAAGACTTGTTTAATATCCTAGCATATTTAATCTTGGAGGATATTATTTATATACTTCAGAAAAATTTGTATTCTGCTATATGTGGTGGTATATGCCTGTATTCCCAGTGACTTGGGAGATGGAGGTAGGAGGATTGCAAGTTTGAGGCCGGCCTCAGCAATTTAGCAAGGCAATTTAGTGAGACTCTGTCTCAAAATAAAAAATAACAAAAAGTACTGGAGATGTGGCTCAATGGCTAAGCACCCCCAGGTTCAATCCCCATTATTTAAAAAAAAGAAAGAAAGAAAAAATTTGTATTATGCCTTTGTTGCATGAAAAGTTATTTATATGTCCATTAAGTCCTATTGATTGATGTTGTTAAATTCTTTATTTTCCTATTGATCTTTTTTCTGATTCATCTGTTCATCATTTTAAATAGGGTATTGAAATCTCCTACTACTATAGAACTATTTCTGCTTTTAATTCTTTGAATGTTGGATATATTTATCTGCTCTGATGTTTGGTGAACTTGTGTTTATTAATTGTTACATCTTGCTGGTAAACTGATTCTTTTATCACTGTGTAATTTTTTTTTTTTTGTAATAGTTTTTGACTTAAAGTCTGTTTTGTCTGATAGTAACATAGCCCCACAACTCTCTTTGGGTTACTGTTTGCATGGACTTCATTTTTACATCCTTTCACTTTCAATATATGCATGTCCTTAGATCTAAAGTGAGTTCTTGTAGACAGAATATAATTGGATCCTGCTTTTTGTCCATTCTTCCAGCCCATGTCTTTTGATTGTGGAATGCTGTAATTTAGATATGGGTTGACCCCTAGAGGTTCATGTCCTAGGGCTTGGTCTCCAATGTGGAGGTGCTGAAATAGTATAACCTTTAAGGGATTGGGCCATCTGCTTTGAGCTCCTTACCAGAGTTGAGTAGATGCTGACTGCAAGTTCTTGAACCTCAAGAACTGTGAACAAATAAACCTCTTTCTTTAAAAAGTACTAAGCCCTAGGTATTAGAGTAACACAAAATAGACTAATACGGGGAGTTTACTCATTTTACATTTTAAATAATTGGAAAATTGCCATTTTGTTATTTGTTTTCTTCATGTCTGAACTTTTTTGTCCCTCATTTTCTTTTATATTGTTTTCTTCTGTGTTTAATTGATAATTTTATAATGATATATTTTGATTTCTTTCTCATTTCCTTTGTGAACATTCTATAGTTATTTTCTTTGATTACTAGGGATATCACATATAATATATTAACATTATAATTATTTTTATCTTATATCAATTTAAGATTAATCACACACAAGGGATTGGGTTTGTAGCTCAGTGGTAGAGCGCTTGCCTAGCACGTGCGAGACACTGAGTTTGATCCTTAGCACCACATAAAAATAAATAAAGGTATTGTGTCCAACTACAACTAAAAAAAAATTAAAAAAGAACACACACACAAAAGTTTATTCCTTTACTGTTCTACTGTCTCCTACTGTTTTCACAGATTGTATATTTATGTTATATACCCCTAATAACAGACATAATTTTATGCTTTTGTTTTTTAATTCCTAGAGAAGAATAAAATAATAACCAACTAAATTGTGATAATACTAGTTTATGTATTTTTCCATGTAATTTTCCTTTTCTGAAGAATTCTTTATTTTGTGTCACCAGAGTTATTACCTAGCATGCTTTAAATTTAAAGGACTCCTTTTAATGTGTCTTACAGGGAAGGTCTCATTGTAATTAATTCCTTCAGCTTTTATCTGGGAATGTTGTAATTTCTCCCTCATTTAAGATGGCAAGGCAGATTTTATTAAAGGTGGGTCATGGCAATAGGTATATGGACCATTGTAATAGGGTTTTATAGTAAGGGAGAGAGATTCAACTCAACTCCTTTTCTCATTTTAAGCCCTTTAATTATATCATCCTACTGCCTTCTGATCTTCATTGTTATGCTGAAAAATGTGCTAAAACTCTTTTTAAGGGTCCTTAGTATGTGGAAAAATTGATTTCTCTTGCTGCTTGAAATGAAAGTGTTTTTTAAATTTCAATTTCTAATTGTTGCTATTATATAGATGTATAGTTTTTGTCATCTTGATAGGTTTTAGTTGCTATTTTGTACATACATTGGAATTATTTTATATAGACAATTGTTTTTTTCTTGTTAATAGGAATAGTTTTTATTCCTTCCCAGTCAGTAATTCCCCCATTGACTTATTGCATCAAGATATCCAGTGCAAAATTAAATAAGAATGGTGAGAGCAGATATCTTATTTCTTAAAGGGAGAACATTCAGTCTTTCATTATCAAGTATTGTGTTGGCTGTAAAATTTTTTTTGTAGATGACTTTAACCTAAGTTTGCTGAGAGTTTTTATCATGAATTTTTAAAATGTTTTTGCCACATCCATTGAAACCAAATGTTTCCCTTCATTCATCATTTGATATGGTAAAGCACATTGATTGATTATCAGATGTTCAACTTTGAAATGCACTCCCCAAATTATTTCCTTTAGTCAGGTTGTGTTATCCTTTTAATATATTGCTAAATTCAATTTGCTAAAATTTTATTGAGGATTTTTGCCTCTCTGTTCATAAAGAATATTGGTCTTTATTTTTTTTCTTTGTACTACTACATCAGGTTAATAGTACTAGTTTCATAAAATAAGTTGAAAAATATCTGTACCTCTTCTGTTTTCTGCAAGAGTTGATAGTCATCTGGATCCAGACTTTTTATTTGTGGGAAAGAATTTTAACTCTGAATTAAATTTTTGAAATGTCTATTTAGGTCATCTGCTTTTTTTTTTTCCTCTTTTAACTTAGTTCCTTAAACTTTGGTAGTTTTTAAGGAATTTATTCACTTCATTCATAAAATTTATTATAAGTAAGTTCATAATATTTCCTTATCATTTTAATATTTTAGGACCTATGGTAACATCTTTTCTGTAATTTCTAATTTTGAATTCTCTCTCATGCTGACTCACTTGTTTGCACAAGATTTTTCAATTTCTTTTTCTTTTTCTTTTTTTAAATTTTTTATTGTGGGTTGTTCAAAACATTACAAATTTCTTGACATATCATATTCCACACTTTGATTCAAGTGGGTTATGAACTCCCACCTTCACCCCATACACAGATTGCAGAATCACATCAGTTACACATCCATTGATTTACAAATTGCCATACTAGTGTCTGTTGTGCTCCGCTGCCTTTCCCATCCTCCACCCTCCCCCCTCCCCACCTCTCCCCTCCCCTCCCCTCCTCTCTCTCTACCTCCTCCACTGTATAACCCTGAGGGTCTCCTTCCATTACCATGCAATTTCCCTTCTCTCTCCCTTTCCCTCCCACCTCTCATCCCTGTTAAATGTTAATCTTCTTCTCCTGCTCTTCGTCCCTACTCTGTTCTTAGTTACTCTCCTTATATCAAAGAAGACATTTGGCATTTGTTTTTTAGGGATTGGCTGGCTTCACTTAGCATAATCTGCTCTAATGCCATCCATTTCCCTGCAAATTCTATGATTTTGTCATTTTTTAATGCAGAGTAATACTCCATTGTGTATAAATGCCACATTTTTTTATCCATTCGTCTATTGAAGGGCATCTAGGTTGGTTCCACAGTCTTGCTATTGTGAACTGTGCTGCTATGAACATCGATGTAGCAGTGTCCCTGTAGCATGCTCTTTTTAGGTCTTTAGGGAATAGACCAAGAAGGGGAATAGCTGGGTCAAATGGTGGCTCCATTCCCAGCTTTCCAAGAAATCTCCATACTGCTTTCCAAATTGGCTGCACCAATCTGCAGTCCCACCAGCAATGTACAAGTGTACCCTTTTCCCCACATCCTCGCCAGCACTTGTTGTTTGACTTCATAATGGCTGCCAATCTTACTGGAGTGAGATGGTATCTTAGGGTGGTTTTGATTTGCATTTCTCTGACAGCTAGAGATGTTGAGCATTTTTTCATGTACTTGTTGATTGACTGTATGTCCTCCTCTGAGAAGTGTCTGTTCAGGTCCTTGGCCCATTTGTTGATTGGGTTGTTTGTTCTCTTATTGTCTAATTTTTTGAGTTCTTTGTATACTCTGGATATTAGGGCTCTATCTGAAGTGTGAGGAGTAAAGATTTGTTCCCAGGGTGTAGGCTCCCTATTTACCTCTCTTATTGTTTCTTTTGCTGAGAAAAAAACTTTTTAGTTTGAGTAAGTCCCATTTGTTGATTCTAGTTATTAACTTTTGTGCTATGGGTGTCCTATTGAGGAATTTGGAGCCCGACCCCACAATATGTAGATCGTAGCCAACTTTTTCTTCTATCAGATGGCGCGTCTCTGATTTGATATCAAGCTCCTTGATCCATTTTGAATTCACTTTTGTGCATGGCGAGAGAAAGGGATTCAGTTTCATTTTGTTGCATATGGATTTCCAGTTTTCCCAGCACCATTTGTTGAAGATGCTATCCTTCCTCCATTGCATGCTTTTAGCCCCTTTATCAAATATAAGATAGTTGTAGTTTTGTGGATTGGTTTCTGTGTCCTCTATTCTGTACCATTGGTCCACCCGCCTGTTTTGGTACCAGTACCATGCTGTTTTTGTTACTATTGCTCTGTAGTATAGTTTGAAGTCTGGTATCGCTATACCGCCTGATTCACACTTCTTGCTTAGCATTGTTTTTGCTATTCTGGGTCTTTTATTTTTCCATATGAATTTCATGATTGCTTTCTCTATTTCTACAAGAAATGCCATTG
The DNA here is from genome assembly GCF_021218885.2 of Marmota monax. NCBI lineage: Eukaryota > Metazoa > Chordata > Mammalia > Rodentia > Sciuridae > Marmota > Marmota monax. The sequence goes on along the minus strand of NW_026692194.1, from coordinate 18,358,713 downwards.
GGATTTTGATTGGCATTGCATTCAACCTATAGAGAACTTTTGGTAATATCGCCATTTTGATGATGTTAGTTCTGCCTAATGAAAGATCACTTCGGCAACGAATTACGCAAACAAATCCAGGAAGCAAAGGATCAACTATACAGGGAGATAGAGGTTATAAAAAACAAGCAATCAGAAGTCGTAGAAATGCAGGAAGCAATAAACCAACTTAAAAACTCAATGGAGAATACTACCAGCAGAGTAGAACACTTAGAAGATAGAACATCAGACAATGAAGACAAAGTATTTCAACTGGAAAAGAACATAGACAGCTCAGCAAGACTGTTAAGAAACCATGAGCAGAACATCCAAGAAATATGGGATAACATTAAGAGACCAAACTTAAGAGTCATTGGGATACAGGAAGGTACAGAGCTCCAAACCAAAGGAATGAGCAGTCTATTCAATGAAATAATACAAGAAAACTTCCCAGACTTGAAGAATGAGACAGAATCCCAAACCCTAGAAGCCTACAGGACGCCGAATGTGCAAAATCATAAGAGATCCACACCTAGACACATTATAATGAAGATGCCCAACATACAGAATAAGGAGAGAATTTTAAAAGCTACAAGAGAAAGGAAGCAGATTACATTTAGGGGCAAGCCAATCAGGATAACAGCTGATCTTTCAACACAGACTCTGAAAGCTAGAAGATCCTGGAATAACATATTTCAAACACTGAAAGAAAATGGGTTCCAACCAAGAATTGTGTATCCAGCGAAATTAAGCTTCAGGATGGAGGATGAAATTAAAACCTTCCACGATAAACAAAAGTTTAAAGAATTCGCAGCTAGAAAACCATCTCTTCAAAATATCCTCGCCAAAGCATTACAGGAAGAGGAAATGGAAAATAACAATGAAAACCAACAGTGGGAGGTAGGACAGTAAAGAGCGGGGGGGAAATAATCAAAGAGGAAAACAAACCATGTTTAGTAACAGAAATAAACAAATATGGCTGGAAGAACAACCCATATCTCAATAATAACCCTAAATGTTAATGGCTTAAACTCACCAATTAAGAGACACAGGCTAGTAGAATGGATCACAAAACAAGACCCAACAATATGCTGCCTACAGGAGACGCATTTGATAGGAAAAGACATACATAGGCTGAAGGTGAAAGGTTGGGAAAAATCATATCACTCATATGGACTTCGGAAACAAGCAGGCGTGTCCATACTCATATCAAATAAAATAGATTTCAAGCCAAAGTTAATCAAAAGAGATAAAGAGGGACACTACATACTGCTTAAGGGAACCATACACCAACAAGACATAACAATCATAAATATTTATGCCCCAAACAATGGTGCAGCTATGTTCGTCAAACAAACTCTTCTCAAGTTCAAGAGTCTAATAGACCACCACACCATAATCATGGGAGACTTCAACACACCTCTCTCGCCACTGGGCAGATCTTCCAAACAAAAGTTGAATAAGGAAACTATAGAACTCAATAACACTATTAATAACCTAGACCTAATTGACATATATAGAGTATACCACCCAACATCAAGCAGTTACACTTTTTTCTCAGCAGCACATGGATCCTTCTCAAAAATAGATCATATATTATGTCACATATCAACTCTTAGACAATATAAAGGAGTAGAGATAATACCATGCATCTTATCTGATCATAATGGAATGAAACTGAAAATCAACGATAAAAGAAGGAAGGAAAAAGCATACATCACTTGGAGAATGAACAAGAGGTTACTGAATGATCAATGGGTTATAGAAGACATCAAGAAGGAAATTAAAAAATTCTTAGAGATAAATGAAAACACAGACAGAACATATCGGAATCTATGGGACACATTGAAAGCAGTTCTAAGAGGAAAATTCATTGCTTGGAGTTCATTCCTTAAAAAAAGAAAAAAATCAATTTCTTTTTCAAAGAATGAATATTTGGTATTGTTGATTTTTCTCTATTTTTTTATGTTCTTTGTTTCTCTATTTTTATTTCCTTTGGTTTGCATTGAATTTAACTTGGTCTTATTTTTGTAGTTTCTTACATGGAATATTAAAACATTGTTTTAAAACCACCTTCTCTTTTCCTTCCTCCCCTTCTTCTTCCTTCCCCTCCTCTTTCTCCTTCTTTGTCTTATCATTCTTTGTTACTTCTCCTTCCTTCTTTTCCACTCAGGGTCCCTTTATCATTGAGCTACATCCCTACCCACAACCTGTTTTTTGCTGAGGCTGGCCTTGAACTTTTGATACTCTTGTCTCAGCTTTCCAAATTGCCAGTATTATACGCAAGTACCACCACATTGGATCGGGACTTTCTTCTTTCATAATCATTTAATACTATGCTTTTACCTGTGGACATAGTTTATATCTCACAAGTTTTTGTTTTATTTTAATTTAAATTCAAATAAATTAAGTTCTAATTCCCCTTGTGATTTACTCTTTGACCCATACATGTCTGGGATTATTATTTTTAAATTTTTTAATATTTGTTTTTTTCTAGGTATCTTTCTGTTATTTATTTCTAGATTAATTTTTTTTGTCAGGACATACATTGTATGTTTTAAATTTGTCAAGGTTTGTTATATGGCTCAGAATGTGGTCTGTCTTTGAAAACATTCTGTGTGCTCTTGAAAAGAAGCAATTTTGCTATTTTTGGATGGAATAGTCTATACATGTCAATTGGGTCACGTGTATTGATTCCATTGTCTTCTATGTCTTTACTGAATTTCTGTTTACTTTTAATTTCTGAGATAGGAATTTTGATTTCTCTAAAGATAATGTGGATTTATCTATATTTTTCAACTTCTAATAATGGTTGTGTGTGTTTGTGTGCATGCACACGTACACTCTGGGGATTGAACTTTTAGGGCCTTAGTTCATGCTAAGTGCATGTGCTGTACCACTGAGCTACATCCCCAGCCCAAGCAATTTTAGATTCATGGAGTTTTGAGGTTATATATATTGACAGGTATGTAAATATTTAAGATTAATGTTTTCTTCTTGAATTGAATCCTTTTTCATTATATAATCGTTCTTATTTATCTCTGATAATAATCCTTGTTCTGAAGTTCACTTTTTTTTGATATTAATGTTAGGATTTTAGTTTTATTTTAATTAGTGTTTACATCATACATATTTTTTCTATTCATAGCCACTCCTCCCAGTTTCAAATTTAAAATGATTCAAATGGTTGGATCTTGCTAACTTAATGCAGTATGATAATTTTTGTTTTCTAATTGGTATGTTTTAACCATTTCTATTTAATATAGCTATTAAGCTACTTTGCAGTTGTTTTCTGTGTGTTCTTTCACTTTCTTTTTTCTTGTGTGTTTTGATTATTTCCTTGGCTATGTCACATCTGATGATTCCTTCAGATGAAATTTTTGCTCTATTATTGTTTTTATTTTTAGAATTTTTATTTGACTCTTGTAGATACTCTTTGCTGAAATTCTCCAGATTTGTTCAGATATGTGACTCATTTTTTCATGATAGTCTGATGATTCTTACATCTCTGGGTCTGATTCTCTTGATTGCTTTTCTGTTTGATGGTTGGTTTCCATTGCTTTTTTGTTTCTTATTTTTTATTAAATGTCAGACATCTTGTTTAGAAAATGAGAGGCTACTTAAAAAAAGTTAAATAATATTTATACTCAGAAGTGGGTATTACTGTTCTCACAGAGAGATATATCTGTATGTTCCGTTTTCCAAGGGCTGGTTATCCTTGAAAATCGGATTTCTTGAATGCCCTGTGACCTCAGGATGGATTCTTTGATGGATTAAAGGAAAAATGTGATATTATAGTTTATGTAGCTTTTTCTTTTTTCTTTTTTTTAATGTTATCAATCTCTTTATTTTCATGATGCTTTAGGAGTGCCCAGGTTTAAATTCATTATTTCAGTACGATATACTACTTACAAAGACTTTCCTAAATTCTTTTTTTTTTTTTTGACAATGCCCCATTTATTGTTTTTTTTATTAGTTACTCAAAACATTACAATGATCTTGACATATCATACATTTGATTCAAATGGGGTACATAATCATAGTTTTCCACATGTACAGATTGCAGGATCATATTGGTTATACAGCCATGTTTATACATAGGGCCATACTAGTGTCTATTGTATTGTGCTGCCCTTCTTATCCCCCCTCTTCTCCCCTCCCCTCCCCTCTTATCACCTCTTTCTACCCAATCTACTGTGACACGTTTCTCTAGCTTTTTCTTATTGTTAGTGTGTTGGTGGCAATTTTTTTTAGCTTTTACATCATAGGCAGCAGTGGAATCCCCAAGAATTTTCTAAATTATTTTTGTATACAATAAAAATTATTTCTATAATTTGGATTTATTTTCATTTTGGAGCACATAAGTCATTCACTTTTGCATAAGTATGATATCCTTATTCCATCTGTGAAGATCTTTTTTTCAGTGCAAACTAGTTAATTACGTGTTTTATTTTTGGACCTTTATTTATTTATTTATTTATATGCAGTACTGATATTCGAACCCAGTACTTCACACATGGTAGGCAAGCACTCTACCACTGAGCCACAACTCCGGTTTTTTAATCTTATTTTTTCTATGTGAGATTATTTGTTGGGGGTTCTTTGAGAGATTCATTGTAGGGAATATTCTTATGGGTATGAGTCCCAGAAGGACATTCATCCACTCAAGATAATAAAGATATATCTTAAGAAGGTGCATTGAGATATTGCCCATAGTATCACCTGTACCTCACAAATGTAGGGGTAGAAAGAAAACCAATTTATTCGAAATTTAGTAAAGCTTCTTGAGCTCTGTTGGGAGCCTTCTTTAGCTTCAGTGACCTTATAGATTTCCAAGACTTCTGAGGCTGATATGATGAAGCCCATTTGGGTGCTGAGAGCCAAGCTTTACATGTCCTTGAATTCCACTTCTGTACCCCATCCTTGAAGTTAAAGTAACCTATTATATTTGTAATATGTGCATCTACTTGTGTTTGTTTCCAAAACAACCAGCGGTGCTCTATACTCCATGGTAGCACCTGGAACTTTTACCAAGTTTTCATGAGATCTCTGAAGTCATCAAAAAGGTTAAGTTCTGTGGTGCTTATAATCATATGAAATAGCCCCTGTCCTTAGCTTGAAATTTGGTTGGTCTCTATTCTGTCTATGACAAACCAACAGGAGAGCAGCATGTAGGGCAGTTCTCTACAATCAACTTTGGGATTTAACTCCATTGCACACCTTTCTAGCTTTTTGATCTTGGCAATTAGGTTAAGTGAGAAAATGCCTATAAAATATTTTACAAATGCTTATTTTTTAGCTCTGATTGGTGAAGTAGTGATAAAAAGAGTAGCTATGTGAGCATAGGTGATTACTAAATTTCCTTTACATTTTTTCTAATTTAAAATCTTTGTAGTTGTAGTAAAAATATATAAAACATAAACTTTGCCATATTTAAGTGTATAATTCAGTGGTATTAAGTACATTCACAACATTGTACAACCATCGTTACTATCCATTTCTAGAACACTTTCATCATCTCAAACAAACTCTTTTTGTTAAATTATAATTTACTTCCTCCTAGGCCTAGTAACCTTTCTATCTTTTTGAATTTGCTGGCTTTAGCCTATTCTAGGTATCTCATATTAAATGGAATAATGTGCTATTTGTTCTTCTGTGTTCAACTTACTTCATTGGTATAATTCTTTGTATTTTTAGTTATGTATTAAACATGCTGTCATTTGTTTTCTACTTCAGTAATTGTTTAGAATCAAGTATAATAATTAAAAGCCAATAGGTACTATGTTAATTTAAGGTAATATGTTAATAAAAACTGGTAAATATTATATGAAAGTAGTGAATTCATTTGTTGCTTATGTATGATTATAAATAGGTTTACTTAATTTATTATTAAAAAAACTATTCTTATGTTACATGTACATATATGTTATATAGAAATGCTAGAGGTATTCTGGAATTCAAATCTGGAGGGAGAGTCATTTTATAAGGCAGAAATATGATTGAACCCAGAGATATTTTTACCACTGAGCTACATCCCCAGCCCTTTTAAGTTTTTAAATTTGAGTCAGGGTCTCGCTAAATTGATTAGGGCCTCACTGAGTTGCTGAGGCTGGTCTTGTGCACCACTATGACCAGGCAGAAATATATTTTAAGTGACCACTTGTAGAATACTTGCCAAAGTAAGTTAAAATTCTGATGCATTGTTTTGTACATCATATTTGACTTGAAGAACTTTATTTCTTTCTCTTTTTAGAATTCTAATTCTCAGATGGATTTAAGCACTCAGGTATCTGATGATGATATTAATGAAATAATTCAAATAGATGGGACTGGTGATACATCTTCCAATGAAGAAATAGAAAGTATAAGGGATGTAAATGAGAATGAATTTATAGGGATTATTGATGCAGGAGATCTAAAGGTGCTTGAAGAAGCTGGCAGTATATCAAATGAAGATTCACCTGTAAACAGTAGTGATGATGAAGATGCTCAAATAGATGTTGTGGAAGAGGTGAGGATCACTTTTGAGCTCAGACTTTCTTTATTAACTTACAACATTTGTGCTTCAGTATACTTGGGAACCAAGATCAATTACAATATTTCTGTGTTTTTGCGCTTTAAAATGAGACTTATTTGTATGTTGGGACTTAAACTTTTAACCTTAAACTGTAATTTAAATTAGTAATGTGTTTAGGAATTGTCTTATGTATTTGTTGTTCTTGATTAGAGGTAGTGGAAGGTTTAGGGGATGGAAGTGGAGGTTAAGAAGGTAGCCTGTGTAGAAGTATATAGTATCTGTTCTAGTTCTAATAAGTACACATCTGGGTGGAATATGGTAATTAAGGAGTACATATGAGTATTAGCTATCAGTTGTGGTGGATTTACATTACATATATATCATATAACACTAAATCTTTTCTGCCTTATTTAATAGTCCCAGTCCTGTGCATCTTATTACTATCCTTATTGTATTAATGAGAAAATTGAGATATGAGGAGTTTTAGTAACTTGCATAAGATCAGTCATATGATTATTAAGTAGCCAAGCTAGGATTAAAACTCAGCTGTTTGACTTTAAAGTATAATATAATTCTGCCTCTCTAAGCTCTTCATTTCTATATGTTTCTCTATCTTTAAAAAATTTGAAGCATCATGAAATTTCTTAATGTGATCATCTTTCATCTTTAGGATCCTTTAAATTCTGGAGATGATGTTAGTGAGCAGGATGTGCCAGACCTGTTTGACACAGATAATGTAATTGTCTGTCAGTATGATAAGGTACTGTATTCACCTTTTGGACTTTGAGTTTATTAATTGCATTTGGAATAGGAAGATTTTTTAAATGATGGAAAACATTATGGTGAGTTATAGTTAACTGTTTAATGAATTGCAAAATAGCTATTTAATTCTGTCAAGTTTTGATGGTGCATTTTGGGTCTAGTACTGTGCTGTATGGATGCTGTAGTACTAAAAAAAAAGCAATAGTCCTTGTCTTAAGGAGGTGACAGTCTTATTGAAACAAGGTATATCTTAGGGAATAATAGAATAACACACAATAAGATGGCAGGCAAACCAAAAGCTAAAATATGTGACAGGTAAACCAAATGCTAAGATGAGTGTTACATAAATCAAATGAGATATGTGGCAGACTGTGAGTCCTAAAAGTGGCTAGGAAATACAAGAAATCATTTGCAGTTTGAGTTCTCCACAAATCCTTCATGGATGACATGGAGCTTTGAAATGGGGTTTGAATGATTTATAGGATGTAGGTTAATATACAGTGTAGGCATTCAAAGTAGAATATCCTGAGAAAGGCCAAGAAATGAATAGTTGTAGTATGTACAAGGGACAGTGAAGAGACAGCTTTGGCTCTAGTAAGTATTCTTTTATTGGATGTACACTGAATGAAGCTGGGCTGGAAGACAGAGTAGGGAGCATGTTGAAATATCCTGAATGCTAGGTGGAGAAGTCTAAACTTGGTCTGAAGAACATTAGCCTTTTGAAAAGGCTATTGAAAAAATTGTAATTGAATTTAGAAACTGGCTATGTTTAATGATTTGGAAAAGGCTAATAGGAAGAAAAACAGGGATAGTATAGATATGAAGTAATTGAAGTTCAGATTAAGTAAAAAGTAAGATTAAGTAAAAAGACAGAAAAGCTAGAGGTTATGATAGAATCAGTGGGACTTTGTGTTAGATGAAGGTGCCTTTCAGGTTTTAAGCTGAGGAAATAAGTTAGTAACAGTTTTTCTTAAAAAAAAAGTTGTGATTATTATGTAACAGAATGGTAAGTTTTTGTCCTTAATTCATGAATATTTCTGTTTTTTAAAACTTGAGATATCATTAGTATACTGTAAATTTTACCTGTTTAGTATATGGTTCAGTGTTTTTAAAATATGTTCATGGATATGTACAACCATTAGCTTAGTCAATTTGAAAACTTTTCTGTATCTTCAGAAAACTTCTTAAAACTTTACGTCTTACTCTAATATCTACCTGTTGCCCCCACCTTGCCCCTTAGGCTGGGGGAACCACTGATCTACTTTGTTTCTATGAATTTTCCTGTTCTGGCATTTCATATGAAAGAATCATGTAACATGCAGTATTTTTTGACAGATTTCTTTTGCTTACTATGATGTTTTCAAGATTCATTCATATTGTAACATGTATCAAGACTCTTCATTTTTATTACTGATCAATAGTCTATTGAATGTATATACCACATTTTGTTTTTTAATCTGACAGTGGACCTTGGGTTTTTTGTTATTCAGCTTTTTGTCATTGTGATTAAAATACCTGACAAGAACAACTTAGAAGAGTAAAGATTCATTTTGGCTCACAGTTTTAGAGGTTTAGTCCACGGTTGGCTGTCTCCAAGACTGGAATATAATGGCAGAAGGTCATGGTGGAGGAAAGCTTCCCAGCTTATGGTGGCTGGGAAGGAGGGGGGTGGTGGTGGAGAGAGATAAAGGGGTAGGGGAGAAAAAGAGAGAGAAAGAAAGAGGAGAGAAGCTGGTCAGAGACAGATATATTCCCCAAGGTTGCATTTTTGTAGACATCACAGATCTAAACCATAATATCCTTCCCCTGGCCCCCAAAAGCTTGTGCCCATCTCACAAGGCAAAATACATTCATTTTATCTACAAGAGTCCCTATGGTCTTAATAGTTCCAGCATTGCTTAGAAGTCCAAGTCCAAAGTCTCCTTTGAGACTCAAGGCAGATCCTGTGAATCCCTATAAAAATAAAGAAAGAAAATTAAGTTACATGCTTCCAATATATAATGGCACAAAATAAACATCTCCACTCCAAAAGGGAGGAAAAGGAACATAGAAAGAAGGGACAAATAGTACCAAAGCAAGACTGGAACCCAACTAGGCACATATGAAGTCCTGCAGCTCCATGTCCAGCATCCAGGGCACATGGTGGTGAGACATGGGAAGCCCTACCTCCATGACCTCGATGGTTGCACCCATATGGCCTCTCTCTTGGGCTGGCTGTGCTTCTTGCCTGCAGCTTTCCCTCTGCCAGCAGTCCCCATTTCTGGTATCTCTTGATTCCTGGGGTCTCCACAGAAGCTTCAGCTTTACCCTAGTTGTCATGAGCTGAGCAGCTTTTCTTAGCCATGATTTTTCTGCCTTGAAGCCAGCCAACTATGGACTGAGAACATTGAAATCATGAGCTAAAAAAACTTTTCCTCTTCCAAATTGTTCTTGTCAGGTGTTTGGATAACAGTGATAAAAAGCTAACATAGTTGTTTTCCACTGTATAGGGAAAAAAGTAATCTCTTTCCTCATCCACCACTAGGATCATAGCTAAGACCCTATAATAAAAGAGAAAAGTGTACACATTTATTTTAGATAAGTTTTACATGGCACAGGAACCTTTAGAAACAAAGACACAAAGATAAAGGGAAAAGTATTTTTCTGGAGAATTGTGCAGAAGTGTGATTGGAGGAAATAGGGGTATGATATTGTAATTAATGGAGGGGAATTTTGTAAGGCCTGTTTGTTCAGATTCTTCTCTGTGTCCCTGTGTCTTCAGAGATGAATTAGTTTCTCCTGGGTGTAGGGAGGGCAACTCTGGCTTAAGTGTTTTGTAAAATATTCAGAAGAAGGTTTGAGAATTCTTTTATGGCCTGCTTAAGGGAAGAAGGGCAAGAGAAATGTCAGAGAGACTTTCTTGTTTTGACTGTTTTCTCAGATGCCAAGGTGCCATATTTTGGGTTAGGATGTCTTGAACCCCATCACCACCTTTTGGATATTATGAGTAATGCTGCTATAAACATTAATGCACAAGTTTTTGTGTAGGTATATATTTTTATCTGTCTTGACACCTAGGAGTTGATTTTCTGGATCACATGGTAATGGTTTATGGAACTACCAGGCTGTTTTCTAAAACAGCTATACTATTTTACATTCTTATCAGCAACATTTGAGGGTTTCAATATCTCTACATCCTTGCTAACACTTGTTATCTGACTTCAAGAACCTAGTCATCCAAGTGAGTATGAGATGGTATATCATTGCAGTTGTGATTTTCATTGCCTTGATATCTAATAGATATTTTACTCTTTTTTTTTTCTTTTTGGTACTAGGGATTGAACCCAGAGGTGCTTTATCACTGAGCCATACCCTCAACTCTATTTATTTTTCATTTTGAGGCAGGATCTTATTAAGTTGCTTAGCGCCTTGCTGCATTGTTGAGGCTACCCTCAAACTTGCCATCCTCCTGGCCCAGCCTCCTGTGTTGCTGGGATTACTATACCTGACCTATTTTTTAAAAAAAATCACAATTAGAATATACTTAAAGGAAACAAAGGATACCCTTTGTTGTGAATTTATTTTTAAAAATCATTTTCTATAAAAATGATAACCACTTTCTTATCTATAACATTTTATATAGATAGAAAATTTAGAATTTAGGCTGGGCACAGTGGCACATACCTGTAATCCCAGCGGCTTGGGAGGCTGAGGCAGGAGGATTGCAAGTTCAAAGTCAGCTTCAGCAACAGTGAGGCACTAAGCAACTCAGTGAGACCTTATTTCTAAATAAAATACAAAATAGGGCTGGGGATGTGGCTCAGTGGTTGAGTGCCCCTGAATTGAATCCCCAGTACCAGCCCCCCTCACCTGAAAAAGGCAATTTAAATGCTTGTAAATATAATTTAAGAGGGAGTAGGAGTAGAAAAGGGACAGTTCTTAGTTTGAAACTTCTTTTAGTTTCTTATAAATATTGTATTGACTTCTACAAAGAAAAGATTTTAAGGTATCTAATTATATATGCATTTTTAACGTCTCAAAATATTTCTAGAACATTATGAATATAGTGTTCTTTGCTACATTGTTGAAGAGAGTTTATAATTAATTACATAGTGCATTGTATTTTTCAAAGCGTTTACTCATACTTTGTGTTTTGCTTCTACTCCTTGTGGAGTAGATTGAGGTGATATTAGTTGTATTAACAAATCTAGTTGTCTGAGAGTACTCTCTAATTAGTGAATATTTTAAGAACGTTAATAGAAATCAGGGTATTGGGGAGCCATTGAAATATTTTTTAAAGGGAGTGATGAAGTCAGAAAATAGTAGCAAAAAGAATGTATCTATAAAGTCAAAATAGGGTGGAAAATATTGTTATAGTGAATTTTTATGAGGGAAAACTTGCCAGTTCTTGTCATGGGTTGATTTGCTTAGAATAGTATTGAATGGAATGAAACTCAAGTAAATTAAAAGAATCCTCAGTAGTCTTTTTTTTTTAAATATTGATTTTATTTTTTTAAATACACAGCAATGGAATACATTACAATTCTTATTACACATATAGAGCACAATCTTTCATATCTTTGTATATAAAGTATGTTCACACCAATTCATTTTTTATGCATGTACTTTGTTTTTTTTGCATTACAATTCTTATTACACTTATATACCACAATTTTTCATATTTCTGTTTGTATATAAAATAGGTTGACACCCAATTCATGTCTTCATACATGTACTTTGGATAATGATGTCCATCACATTCCACCATCCTTGCTAATTCCCTGCCTCCTCCCTTGCCCTCCTTCTCCTCTTCCCTATCTAGAATTCATCTATTCCTCCCATGTTCCCCCTCCCTACCCCACTGTGAATCAACCTCCTTATATCAGAGAAAACATTCGGCATTTGTTTTTTGGGGATTGGCTAAATTCACTTAGCATTATCTTCTCCAACGCCATCCACTTACCTGCAAATGCCACGATTTTATTCTCTTTTATTGCTGAGTAAAATTCCATTGTGTATATATAGTCTTTAAAGCTTTACTGGTTCAGAGTGTTTTAAAGGCCAATAGCATCTGTTACCCTGGGAGAGTATTACAAATACAGAACTCTGTGGACCACTCCAGAGTCCTGGATCAGAATGTGCATTTTTTAAAAAAACCATTTAAAAATATTTTTTAGTTATAGATGGACACAATATCTTTATTTATTTTTATGTGGTGCTGAGGATCGAACCCAGTGCTTCACATGTGCGAGGCAGGCACTCTCTACCACTGAGCTATAGCCCTAGCCCCAGAATGTGCCTTTTTAACAAGACTTTCAGGTGATTTGCAACCCCTTAAACTTGGAGAAGCACTGTTTTTTTTTTTAAGTGGTTTATTTTGCTTTGATTAACAGATGAAATTTACCTTTTAAACTGTATAGCTTAACTCTTGGAAGAAAGTTTGAAAATTTTAACATGCACAATGAAAAGGGGCTAAATAAAGGCATTGGTCTATATACTGGGTGAGAATTAGTGATTCCAGAGACCTAGAAAATGTCTAAGATTAATATAAAAACAGACATTACTATTGCTGCATATATATACGTGACTGTATGACCAATATGATTCTGCAACCTGTACACTCAGAAAAATGAGAAATTATACCCCATCTGATTCAAATGTATGATATGTCAAGATCATTGAACTGTCATGTGTAACTAATAAAAACAAATAAAAAAATAAATAAAGGTTAAAGTAATAAGGATAATACAGGAAACATTAATGGTGAAATGAAACATTTTAATAGGAATGAGAGTATTCTGTGCTATAAATAGGACACTTTATAAAGGAATGTGAAATCATTTGAATAGCCTATATCTTCACCTAACAGGTTAGTAAACTTTTTTATAGTGGCTTTGTCCTTTAGATGTTAGCACAGTGATTAATTGTAATGTATATAGTACAGTCTCTCAAATGTATATTTGTTTTGGTGTTTAAATAGTGCATACACTTGGTTAAAAATCAAAACACAATAAAAAGTTATACAATAAGGTCTGATTCTCACTTCTTCACTATTTATGTTTCCTTCTAGTAGCTCTTCTGATTCTGACTTGACTGCAGATAAGTAACTAGTTATATTAGTTTTTAAATATATTTATAGAGCTTATTTAGTGTAAGTACAAAAAGTAGCATAGACAATACTGCATTCTGCACCTTTGCTTTCTACTGTTGACAGTGTCTCAGTCTTTTTTACATAAGAAGGTTTTCTTCATGCTAATATTTTAATAGTCGTATAATATTCCATTTTAGGGTTATTAAAATTTATTTAATTAATTCCTTACTGATGGATATTTATGTTTTAGTCTTTTGCTTGGAATTACTCTATAGATAAGACATTTCACATGTATATAAACATACCTATTACATAAATGTACAGAAATAGGATAACTAGGTCAAAGACAAATGTATTTGGTTAGCTATTGCCACAGTGCTCTCCAAGGGGATGTTCCAGTTTATATTTCCAAAATAGTGTTTGAGAGTGATGTTTTTCCTGCACATTGCCTATAGAATGTGATAAAGAAATTTGGATCTTTATTGCTATGGAAAGTGAAAATGGTATGTTGGAGGAATTTTTAACTTTCTATGTGTTTAAGGGCCATTTATATTTAGTTTTTGTGACCTTGTTCTTAACTTTTGTCTTTTTAATATATGTGCTGCTGAAATGAGTACACTTCTGTCTTTTTCATTTCTTTTTTTTTTCCCTGGTACTGGGGATTGAACCCAGGGACATTTAACTATTGAGCTACATCCCTGGACTTTTTAATTTTTTTAAATTTTATTTTGAGAACAGGACCTCTTTAAGTTGCTTAGGGTCTCACTAAGTTTCTGAGGCTGGCTTCAAACTTGGAATCCTGCCTCAACCTCTTAGTCACTGGGATTATAAGCATGTGGCACCATACCCAGCAACTTTTAAACCATTAAAATATTGGTTTTCTACTCAGTGATTTCTAAGAGTTCTAATTCATGTTGAGAGATATTATTAGCTTTTTGTTATACATGGAAGTAATTTTTCCTTAATCATTTGCTCTCATTGCTTTTCTTATGTGCAGATATTAAATTTGTCAGTCTTTAATTTTATGACTTCTAAATTTTGAGTCATGAGAGCTTCTTTCTTACCTCAGTATTTTAAAGGATTCACTCATGTTTTCTTCTAGTATTTATTTGATTTCTTTTTTAATATTCAAGTCTTGATCCATTTAGTATTTGTGTTGATGTATAAAGTAACATGGTTTCAACTTTTTTTAACACTTGATTTTCCTAACATTTATTGAAAAGACTGTTTTGTCCATACTGATAAGATTCCTTTATTACCTAATAAATTTTGATATGTATTTGGATTTAGTTAATTTTCTATTTTGTTCTATTGGTTTATCTATCCTTAGTCTTGTATTACATTGAGATTTTTAAATATTCGGTAGGTTAGTAATTGTTTATTGATATGTTTTTTCCTGGGTATAATTGTCTATTTTTCAGCATTAACTCAGAATCAACTTGACCAGTTCAAAATAAAACCTAATCATTACTTTCAATGAGATAACATTAAATCACAAAATCTGATATTTTAATGATGTTGGGGAGAAATGGGTTGCAATTTTAGATAGAGTTTCTAGGGACAGCCTTACTGAAAATATAATAGGCTAGGGATCAGAAAGAGGTAAGGGAGTGAATTGTTAAAGTATTTGGGTAAAAACATTTCCAACAGAGGGAACAAATGTAAAAGTCCTGAGGTAGGAATACCTTTGTGTTCTGGGAACAGAAAGGAGTCCAGAATGGTAAGGGAGGGGAAGTGAGAGATTTTGCATCCATTGTAAAAACTTTAATTTTTGGATGAGAAGCATTGGAGAGTTTTGAGCTGAGAAATGATATTAAATTACATTTTTAGGAGAACCCCTCAGGCTACCACATTCATATTAGACTAAAAAGTGGGGATGCAAGTGTAAAAATGGGGAAACTAGTTACAAGTTTATGTATTGTCTAGGCAAAAGAAAATAGAGGCTTAAACAAGAGTGATACTATTGGAGGTGGTAGAAGTAGCTGAAATATGAATATCCTTTGTAGGTAGAACTAACATGCACTGGTAGATCTAGGAATGGGGTATGACTAGGAGGCATAAAGAATATTGAAGAATTTTTTTTTACCTGGCCATTTCCCATTGAGATGGGGGAAGACTTGGGGAGAAAAAGTTATTCTAGTTTTAAATTTGCTTCAGGTGTCCACTTGACATTTAGGAGATGTGGAATTAATTGATTGAGAATCAGGACTTAAGGGAATAAGTATGAGCTAGAGATATAAATTTTGTCATCAACATATAGATGGTGTTTAAAGTCATGAGATTAGTATTACCAAGAATAAATATAAGCAGAAATAAGGGTTCTGGTATACTCTAAAATTGAGAAGTAAGAGAGAGATTGGAGGGATCAGTAAAGGAAACTAAGGAGTGGTCAGAGTTATGATGTTGGGGAGTTGGATGAAAAACCAGAATGTTTTAGAAACCAAGTGAGAACAATTCAAAGAAGAGAGTATTGAATGCTGCCAACAAATCAAATATTTCTTCTTTATTCCTAATTATTTTATTTCTTTGATTTATGTGGTTATTAGGCTCTTCCTCTGTGTCTTCTTTTGTTTATATGCATGAAGGCTATAGATTTCGGTGTGCTAATTTTGTATCCAACCTGAGTTCCTATTTAGTATTTTTTCATTGATTATCTTGGAGTTTTGACATACATCTGCAAATTTATTAAATTTTTCCAGTTTTTATATCTCTATTTTATCTTATTGCATTGGTTAATATCAATTGTAGTTTACACTTGTCTGTATTAGCTAGTACCTTTAAAGTGTTTAAAAGTTGAATAGTGGTAGATAATCTTGTGTATGTCCTGACTTTCATGGAAATACTTTTAAGGTTTTCCCAGCTGTATGTGTATAGGACAAAAAACAAATGATTCATTTTTTTGGGGATTAAAAATACCCTAAATACATGAGTATTCTCAAATGCATTTTCAATATCACTGGAAATGATAATGATTTGTCACCCTAGGTCAAGTAATTTTTTTTAGATTAATAAATACCTAATTTAAACTATATTGAAATTGTAGGACAAATTGCTGCAATTGTTCTTCTAATTCTGGTCATATTTTCTCACCTGTGCTGAATTCAGGATTCTGTTGTCCCTGTTGTATTTCAAAGGGATTTTAAAGATGTGCAAGAGAAAATTTGGGAATCAAACTCAGAAAAAAAGTTTACATTATTAGGGCATTTTAAACACATAAACAGGGATTTATCCTTTGCATTTTCTTATACTTCACAAAATGCACAAGAATACCAGTCACAATATCTGTCTATTCCCAGACTTGATTATTTATAGTCAGACAACGAGGTTTAAATATTACCTTTGATCTCAAATCATATATTTTCTGAATAGTTACTTGTAGTTTATGAAGAGGTAGCAATTATTTTATGGTTTCTTACCTCTCAAAGTAGTATTATTTCTTATCATTTTATTTTACCTGTATCTAGGCTAATTTATTAAATCTGAAGAACAGCGGACAGAACCAAACAGATTTTAGGATGTATCTTCTGTCTGTGGTTGGTGCTTTATTGTGACTTTCTTTTTCACACTGAAACACAACTTTTTCATTTTTGATAATATTAGCTACCTCCTCCCTGTTTATACCTTTGCAGACATGTTGGACTCTTTGGTGTTCTTGAACAGTTCAGGCATGCCCCTTGTCAGCAACTTTCTCTCCTATGCCTTTTGCCTGGAGTGACCTTGAGTCAATACCTGCCTGGCCTTATCCCTTGCCTTCCTCAAGTTGTTGCTTAAGTATCACTTTAATGTGAAGCCTATTCTGACTAGCCTTTTTAAGATTGTGCTTTGGTTCCTACTTTATTTTTTGTAGTGCACATCACCTTTTAATATTCTATATAATTTACTTACAGATTACATTTCTGTCTCCTTTCTATTAAAATGTAAACTCTTCAAAGGCAGGATTTTTTCCCCCCTGTATTTTCCATATATATTATGTATATGTATGTTTTTACAGATATAGTATATGAAATCATGTATAGTAGGCCTTCTATATCTGCAGTTTCATCCTCTGTTTAATCAACTGTGAATTGAAAATATTTTAAAAATTGCATCTTTACCAAACATTTGCAGACCTTTCCCCCATCTCTAATCCCTAAACAATACAGTATAATTACTACTTAAGAATATTTACATTGTATTAAGTATGCAAATAATCTGGAGATCTACTCCTGAAGATGAGGACAGAACTCCTTGGAAATTGGTACTAGAAGCTTTTAATTCTCGGATACAAAGGAGTCTTGTATGCGTGGACTCCCTTCCACTTTAACATGGAGGTGCTTTCTGTACCTTTTAAAAAGAATTTGGGAGCTAAGTACTCTGCATCTTCAGAACTGTTTCTTTTCCTCTTCCCTGTTTTGCCTTCTGGGTTTGGACCTACTTTAATAGCTTTTGCTGCTTGCTCTTTTGTTTCAAATTCCACAAAGGCAAATCCCTTTGGATCTCCAGTAGATTTATAATGTGGTATACTTATATAAACCACATTGCCATATTTCCCAAATACTCTTTCAATACAGCTGTGATTAACATTTTGGGGAAGTAACTCCTGTGATAATAAAAGTAATGCAAAGCCTAAGGTTTTCAAATTCTATACCTTATTCATGCTAATAAGTTTGTAACCTTAACATAAAAAAAGTCTAGAGATGATTTAAAACATATAGAAGGATATGCATAGGTTATGTGTGTGTGCTATATGTAAATATATGTAAACATGTCAGTATATGTAAATACACATACATGCATGCACACACATACACACACACATACACCATTTTACATAAGGGATTCAAGCATCCACAGGTTTTCATATCTGTGGGGGCTATGGAACCAATACCTCAGGATACAATGATATTGAGGGATGACTGTAATATGATATAGATATAGTATCTCTAGTGCCTAAAATAATATTTTATATGTAAGAACTGGTTGTATTTTCAGTACCTCAAATAGTATTTGACATATAGAAATTCAAATATCTGTTGAATTAGTGAATAAACTATCTTGAGGTCTTACTTTTAAAAAATTCTTATTTAGTGTTAGAATAAATCTGTTTACTATTTCAAAGAAATGTAAATGATTTTTTCACTTATAAAATTAATTTAGATTATTTTTCTCCCTCCAGATTCATCGAAGCAAGAACAAATGGAAATTCTTTTTGAAAGATGGTGTTATGTGTTTTGGAGGGAGAGACTATGTATTTGCAAAAGCCATTGGTGATGCAGAGTGGTAAACTTTCTGAGCTCAGTTCATCAGTTTTGTAAACATCACAATATTACATATTGTGAAACTTCCTTTTATTTTAAATATAGTCCATCAAGAGCTGATCAAATTTTAATTCACTATATGGAATTTAATAAACTTCTAATTCAGATGCAGATGCAAATATGCAATTTTATATTTATTTTGTTTTGTTTTAAAATGCCCCCCCTATTATCTATACTGTTATGTCTTATTTCTTTTTTTTTAATACCTTTATTTTATTTAGTGCTTTTTTTTTTAGTGCCGTGGATGGAACTCAGTGCCTCACACGTACTAGGCAAGCACTCTACCACTGAGCTATAACCCACAGCTCTGTCATGTTTCTCTTTTTTCTTTTTTTGTAGTTGTAGATGGACAGATTATTTATTTTTATGTGGTACTGAGGATCAAACTCAGTGTCTCACACTTGCTAGGCAAGCGCTCTGCCACTGAGCTACAGCCCCAGCCCCCTTGTCATATTTCTTTTTTGAAGTAAAATTTAAATCATATTCCAGTGCCCCTTCATATAAAGTCAATATCAATTGTTAGATTGGAGTAGTTTACTTTCTACTCTTTTTGTTTTCTTCTTCCTAGGCCCACCTGGTCACTCTGTATTTTCTCTAGGCAAACCTTATTGTAAATTAAGCCCTAGGTTAATTGACAAGATATCCTACCCAGGAACTAGGATTTAAAATTTCACTTTGCTTCAGTTATTTTTTAAAATAGTACATTGTAAGTACTATTGTATCAGTCTTCTTTATGTAGCACATTGTATTATTAGGAAAAAAAAAAGTCATAGTAGTCCCATTTGTGTCTCTGCATGTCTTCATGCCCCTCATCTTTTAAAAATGAAAAAAAAAAATCAATTTAAAAGTAGGCTTACCACAAAACAAAGTCCAATAATAAATATCCTTGCATGATAATATAACTGGTGATAATTTTGGTAGTGACTAGAAAAAATTAGGATTTCACCAAATTGTTTTTGATCTCATACCCATTTATTAGCTCAGATAATGTTAAAAAGACTTCTAATTCTTGAGAAGTTATCTAAACCAGTGATTTGCAATTTTTTTTTTGGCCAGGATCCACACTAAGAAATGCACTTTGACAACACAATATATATTTGAATGCATATTGACACTCATGACACAAATGAAACAAGTTTCAGAAAATCATGATTGCCTTTAGCATGATGGCCTTCTACATTAGCTGATTCCATTCTGCCTTTTTTTTAAACCTGATGATCTCAACCAAGTTTGCCGCAGTCTGGCTGGGCACAAATGCCGCAGTCTGGCTGGGCACACAATCACGAGCCACCACACAGCTTGTAGATTCAAACAGCAACTCTTTATTCCCGAACTCACACCAGCCGTCTCTGCCCCAAATCCACGTTCTCTGCCCAAATCCACCTTCTCTGCCCAAATTCACGTTCTCTTCCCAAATCCACTCCCACTGGGCTTCTATCTCCAAAATATACTGTCTGAATCCCGTGAGAACTCAAGGGGAACTTGGGCAGCAGGATACGCCCTATTCCCAGCAGGAATAATCTTAAACCTTAAACCTGGAACCTAAACTGGGAACGCCCTAAACACGATTATCTTAAAACCGGGAACACCCTAATCTGCCTTGGTCCTTGAGCAAGGTCACCTACATTCAATGTCACTGCAACATGTCAGCAACATGGGGTACGCTGGCAAGGAAATTGTCATACCTACTTGGCTAATGGCTCCCAGCAAAGTTGGTCTCATTACTTGCAGTTAAAAACCTTTTTTTTGGCACGCTGACAATCATATCTTTATTATTCAGTATGAATATGATAATATAGAGGATTCAGTTCTTAACAAATTCATCTAGTATTTTATTGCATTTTTGATTAAGATGTATTAATTATGCCTATTAATAGGGTTTAGTGTGCTATTTCAGTATATGCATACAGTGTGAAGTGATCAAATTCACCCTCCCTGTATCCCCCTCCCCTGCCCTGCTTGCTTATCAACCTCTAATAATCACTACTCCACATTCAGGTTGGCCTTTTTTTTTTTTTTTTTTTTTTTAAACTTACACATATGAGAAAGATTTTTAACCTTTGTGGTAAAGATAATGTGAGATAAATCTCCAGATTTTATCTGAGACTTCACTTTGCTATTATATGAATTTTAGGAACCTCTGCATCATGTCCAAGGTAAACATTTCTTATTGTATTTTATAACCAAATACTATAAAGTTAGTTTCTAAGTTCTTATAAAGACAGTGCCTTGGTAAATGTTGTCTTTTACTTTTTATAAGTAAAGTGTCTTTTGTAGAGGTTACAGTTTGCTATGTTAAAGGAGGTTTGTGAAAGTATCATGTATCTAATTCCTGTGCCAGTACACTTTGAGAATTTCTCAAATATTTTTCTCATACTCAGCATCCTATGGTGATTTCTTAACATACTTTCTATCTCCCTGTAGACCAAGAAGATCTTGTTGATTTTGCATAGAATTAGTCTCTTGGACTGACTAACTGACCTTGCTTCCTTTATCTATTTTATTCAATGTGCAGAATACCCCAGTCAGTGCTATAATATGTATAAATAATCATCTACAGCTCAGACTTCATACAGCATTAGGATTCTAATTCTAACTGCTGTACTCAGTTTAAATCATTTATATTGTGTTGGAAAATAATAACTATAGAATGAATAGTGTTTTAGTCAGCTTTTTCATTGTCATGACTAAAGGACCTGACCAGCACAATTAGAGGAGGAAGAGTTTATTTGAGGGCTCACGGTTTCAGAGGTTTTAGTCCATAGAGGGCTGGCTCTATTTCTTGGGGCTCGAGATGAGGCTGAACATCATGGCAGAGTGTGTGGCAGAGGGATTCAGCTCATATTATGGTGATCAAGAAGCAGAGAGAGAGACTCCACTCTCGAGATACAGAATATATATCCCATAGCCACATCCTAATTCCCACCTTCTCCAGCCACATTTTACCACTCCAGTTACCACTCAGTTAATCCCTACAGGGGATTAATTCACTGATTGGGTTAAGACTTTCACAACCCAATCATTTTTTCCTCTGAAGTATCTTTCATTGTCTAACACATGAGCTTTTGAGGGACACCTTACATGCAAATCATAACAAACAGCAACAGTTAATTGGGACAGTAGGCAGGGGATTTAATAGAGGATTTTATTTGATTTATGCTAGTGGGTTAATATTATGCTGTTTTCCATGTAAATATACTCTAGGCAAGGTGGGAACTTTGTGTTTTATAACTAGAAAGTTAAATGGTAAGTTGGAAGCCTATGGCAATAACTCTTAGGGAAAAATACGTTAATTAAAATTAGAGTACTTCTATCTTATGCATAGGGAATATGTTTCAAGACCCCCAGTGGATGCTTAAAACTGCAGATAGTACAAAACCCTGTATAAACTGTTTTTATCCCTATGTGTTGTTCATTGTTGCCGTGTAACATCTAAGTTAATCTTTCCTTTTATATTTTATATTCTGGTGTCTCCTTCGTATCACAATTTTTGCATTTTGGGGTCATCATTAAATAAAAAAAGGTTTACTTGAACATAGGACTTGTGATGTCATGCCACTCAAACTGATAATCCAGACTGCTACTAAATAACAATGGTATGTGGGGTGTTCAGTGTGGATATTCTGGATAAAAGAATGATTCAAATGGGTGGGATTGAGTATGATATGAGATTTCACCACAGCACACAATTTAAAACATGTGAAATTTTCATTTCTGGAATTTTTCACTTTATATTTTTTGCCTGTGGTTGATTATGGATAGCTGAAACTATGGAAAGTGAAAACAGTGGGGATACTTTGAAGAAAAGATTATTTCTAATTACGAACACATTTATTGAAATCATTATGAGATTCTTAATTTACATTTTTTAATATTTATTTTTTTAGTTGTAGTTGGACACAATACCTTTATTTTATTTATTTATCTTTAAGTGGTGCTGAGGATCAAACCCAGAGCCTTGCACGTGCTCTACCACTGAGCCACAACACCAGCCCTTAATTTACATTCTTGAAGAAGCTAAAAACAGACCCTTTACAACAAATGTAATAAATGGAATACAAAACACCAATACATTTTAAAGCTATTTATAACTTTACATGATTTATTCAAAATTGATTAACCCTTTTTAGCCATTTTACAACCTAACAATAATAATATTCAACATCATAAAAAATTCAAGGCAGAAATATAAATCCATTAAGCATCTGATTTTTTCTATGATTTAGGTTTGAGAGATTATACAGCATAAGAATACACACACTGTCTATGGGACTATCACATACAAGAAATGCTTCTTGACAAGGACAGTTTTATATTCAGTTACAAAAGTGAATCATCTTAAAAAATTATTAATCTGGGTGAGTAGCTCATTGGTAAAGCATCTGCTTAACATGAGCACAACCTTGGATCCAATCCCTAACACCACAAAGAAGAAAAAATTCAATCAACTACTCTGTGTAAGGCTTCGCAGAGTAGTTGAAGGATAAATATAGTGGGAGAAACAAAGTTGTAAAAGAGTGTATCACTAATGAAATTTGTAACAGTTGAAATAAGGATGGGCTTGTAAACATAATTAGTAATACACAGTATAGGATAGAAGCAAATGAGTGATATGGATGGCAAGTGCCATGGAGTCCAAAGAGAGAGACTGTTGTAGTTTATATATATATATATATTATTTGTACTCTATTTTATTGCACATAAGAGGTTCTTGACTATAGTGGATTAGCAAGGGAGTAGATTAAGGAGAGTTTGATAAAGAAGATAAACCCATAGTTGGTACTTTAAAGGAAGCAGGATAGAGGAACAGATAAGGAATAAATTATTCATGTGATAAGTATAGGGGATAAATACATATATGGCATGACTAAGGAAAAGTAACTGGAACAATTTGCTACAGTGGAAAAAAACAGGAGAAAAAGTAAGCAGATCTGAGGATGGATTCTGGAGCTCTCTGAATATTAGTCTAGTAGCTGAAACTTAAATTTACAGGTATTTTCAGAGTATATGTATGATGACTTTTTGGGCTCAAACTATTTAACAATGGGGAAGTTAGTTATATTAAGATTCTCCACCAGAATAGATTTAATTTTTCATTATTTTGCTTTCTGCTTTTAAAAATTTTCACTCAGTTGTTTTGATTCTGGGATTTATTGTGAATAAAATGTATATATGTAGTTAAATAGCAACATGATGAATTGGTATTCTGCCATATTGCTGAGACAAATTCTAAAACAGTAGCTTACAAGAGAGAGGACTACATCTGAATAAAGTAACTGTTATGCAGTTGAAAAGTCAGAAATGTGAAAAACCCATTATAGAGAAGAGATTTTATAAAGTTTATAGTCTTTTAAAATTTTCATTTGAATCACATTATACAGTAGTAGCACAAGGATTGAAAGAAAACTAGATGTGTTGAGTCTAGTTATGTTTAGATATGTATTTAATGAAATTTGAAGAGCTGAAATCTGGAAATAGCCCAGATATCCATTGACATAGCCACTAGAATACTAATAAGTATTGAAAAGCAATGAACTGATTCATCAGTAACAGGAATGAATAGCAAAAAAAATTATGTTGGGTTAAAGAAGAAATGTACAAGAACGTAAACTGTATGATTCCATTATATGAAGTTCTAGAATAGGCAAAACTAATCTATAGGAATAAAAATCAGATTCATCAGTACCTTTAAGAGAGGGGATGAGGAACTGACTGGGAAGGGAGGTGGGGGAACTTTCTGATGGTGATACTGTTCTGTGTCTTCATAGAATTGTATGCATTTCCCAAAACTTTTTAAATGGTATATTTAAGATTTGTCCATGTCACCTAAAAAATTCATATGTGAATTTTACCTAAAAAAAAAAAAACAAAACAAAAAATACTGAACTTTTGTGAATATGAGTGCAGAAATTTTAGGACTGACAAGTACTGAAGTCTTCTGTAAATTACTTTGAAATCCATAAAAAATAAACTCTTCTGGGAAGATGAAAATGTTTTGTATCTGTGCTGCCCAGTATAGAAATTACTAGTCAGATGTGCTCATAAAGCACTTAAAATGTGGTTAGTGCAACTGAGAAACTACAATTTTCATGTAACCTTAATTTAGCCACACATGGCTAGTGGCTAGCAGATTGCATAGTGCAGTCTCTTGAGTGTGGCTTTCTAACTATTTGGGGGGAAAAAGACCAATTACTTTAAATTTCCAAACTGTTATGCACTATTGTTTTTATAGAGTGAAATAAAAATTAAAAGACTAAAATGAAAAAAATCAAAGACATGTAAAATACCATCTTGATTTTTCTTAATATTAGGTTTAACAATTTAATCACTCTGTCAAAATTGTTACAAAATTTCTGAGCTGCCTCTGAATTTTATATCATCACATATCAATGACAAATATTTCCCAGATTGGCAATGGTCATGGATCACAATTTGAACTAGGCAAAAGTCTTTTGATCAACATATCTAAGAATAAATAATTTTCTAAAACCAACTCTTTATATTAAAATTACTGGTTCAGGTAATTTTTTTTCAGACTTAAGTATAGTTCAGTAATGCAATTACTGATGTAATAGTTAACACTCTTTGTAGCAAGTCTTGTCTAGGACAGCTGAGTATTGACAGTGGAATGTGGACAACTTCAAGGTCGACTGAGAAGGCTTATTTGATCCAGGGAAGCCATTTTTGCAGTTGGAGGTATAAGCAGAAAATTCCTTCCTTCTATAAAGTTCAGCCCGATGTTTACAGCAGCCAAATTTGCTCAGCAACAGAAAGAAATCCCTTCGGAATGCCTTTGTGAAAATTGCGTATAGAAATGGGTTGGCACAAGAATTGACAGGATAAAAGAGAACCAGTAAAACTTTAGAGTTGGTGACTGTGATAAGAGGAACTTTGAAGGCAGCTGAGATGGCAAAAAAAGAGATAGGTGCCATGCAGGTAAAGTCAGTGAAGATGAGGATTGCCATTTTCTTAGCAATCTTTGTATCTTTGTTGGTAGCCATCAGCTCTGGATTTTGAACTGCAAAATAAATTTTAATGTAACAAGCACAAATGATGATGAAGGCTACCACGTTGAGTATCAGGATAGTTAATATGTAGACTTGCGAGAGAGTGGTTTCCACATCCATGGGGAGGCAGATGCTGACCTTCATGTAATTGCTGACACCCACGAGGGGCAACATAGCAATCAGAGTAGAAAAGAGCCATCCTCCAAGCATAATTGGAATGGCATGTCTCAATCGAAGCTTTTGGTCCAGCTGAACAGCATAGGTGATGGTGTGCCATCTTTCTATAGTGATGACTGTAAGGGTGTAGACTGAAAGTTCGCTTGCAAATACTGTGAAAAAGCCAGCAGCACTACATCCACTCCCTGTCTGCCAATCTATGGCATGATTATAGTACTGGCCTTTTGTCTGGGAATCAACTGAGGCAATGAGGAGCAGATAGAGCCCCATGCAAAAGTCTGCAAAGGAGAGATTGCACATAAGAAAACGGGGCACTGTCAGTTTGTAACGACTGGTCAGGAGAACAAAAAGGACAGTCAAGTTTCCCATGATGGCCAGAATATTAATCAGCCAAATCAGAACTCTAAGGAAGTCGTAGCCCATAATATCTTCACAGGGGTTAAAAGCATCTGGTTCAGGAGCACATCGGAGAGTCTTTGGCAAGCAGAAACCATAATCATAGTCCCAGCCACTCAGTTCACTCTCAGCAAAGATGGCAGAATAACTGTAAGAACAATATTGGCTTGATGTAAACTTAAGAGATGTTTTTATGATTCTGAGTATTGAAAAAAGTTCAAGATTCATCCTTATTGTGTTTTTAAAGCCTAAGAAACAAGAGAAAAAGACACAGCAGCCTCAGCCTTACATTTATTTGTTAGATTATCTGATTTGATAGAGTTCTTTAAGAAGGGAATGAAAAACCAATTAGACTATATTTTTTATGTGTGTGTGTGTGACATTGATGCAAAGACTTAATGAAACTATTTACAGAGGATGATTTTCTTTGGAAAACAAATTTAGAGGCATAATATACACTTTGCTAAATCTAAAATAATCCTTTCTTGGCATTTTCTTAGCTATTTATCTCATTTAGTTGCCAACCAAACTGCTACCAAGCTGTTTGTTTGTAGTAGCCCACAAATGGGATAGGAAGGCTTGCAGTTTTAAAATCATCAGCTACCAGTGGACTTGTTTGACCTTAAGTCCCTGGCTAATAAAAATGAGGAATAGAAAAAACCTAAGAGAAGAGGATGAATAGTCATGGACAAAAGGAAAAAGTAATGAAAATAGACATTTCTTAGGAATATGAGGCAAAGACTCTTCCTAGTGGAGGAACAGTTTTACTTCTGCCACTCCATTCCAACCCCATTGCGACTCCTCTCATGTTTTCATCCTCTCTCTTGGGGCAGTTACATTGCTTTTCTTCTTGACATCCTTTCTCCAATTTTAGCTCTCCCCATTCAAGCCTGTATATTCCTCTTGGAATGACCTTTTCTAAGTTATCTTAAAGGTTTGGGTCTAAATTACTTCCTTGGTTGGGTCCTGCCTACTTCTTCAGTCTCATTTCTGAGAAGCAGAAGTGCTGTACAATACAGAGCATGGTCTCTGAAGGGAGACTGCCAGGGTTCAGGCCTGGCATAGCAGCCTCCAGGCTGCAGACAACCTAGAAAGTTAATTAATATCTCTGTGCCCCAAGTTCTTCAATTGCCAAATAGAGATAATAATCATACCTTCTTTGTTAGGGATATGCTAAGAATTAAGTGCTTTAAGATATGTATAATGTTTAGAAAAATTATTGACATAATACCAGGAATTCCAGTAGTTATCACTTGCAAATCTCCCATGCACTTTTGGTCACATGAGACTACTTGTAAGTCTCTGAACGAAGCAGTTCTATTGTTCATTCCTTTGTCTTCATATGTGTTGTTTCTTCTGCCTGGAATTTTTTTTCCTCTCTGGTGATTTCCTCCTCATTCTTAAAGCCAAGTTCCTCTATAATGGCTTTCTTGATTCTCCTCCCCAAGGAGTTTATTATCTTTCCTCTCTGCTAGGTTGCACTTAGTACTATTGGAGTTATCAAAACATTGCAACGAAGTGATGATACATGTTTGTCTTTAATAGTCTCTTAGTTTCTAGAAGACAGGGGACTCAGGTCTTATTTATTTCTGAAATAACAGTGTTTAGCACAGTTTTGGCTCAGAGTGTCCTTTCAATAAATGTAGAGTGAATAAATCTAAAGCACAACAATCCTGGCTCTGAAAGGAATTGATAGGGTACAGGGACAATGAGCATATCCTGCATGATGCATGTGGGCTCAAATCTTTTCTTTGATCACACTCTGCTAATATAATCTTGAGAACTGGAAAAGCAGGTGTAATTTTTCTGTGAAGACCATTACAAATATGTATTTCACCTTGGGGTCTCTCAAATTAGTAGTATTTTTCTCTTTGAACTTCTTATGTTCTGTATTAGGAGTATGTGTCTAATTTAGTGAGTGGTTGAAATAATATATTTGAGGAATATAATACTGAAGGAGGAAAAAAAAATAAAAAATGTTCTCTGAAAATTTGTGAAAATATCATGGAGACCAGTTTGGAACTACAGAAGGGCTGCTTTATACAGAAGGCTGCACAGAAACCTTATCTGGTTTATTATTAAATAACTTTAAGAACAACACATTTATTTTTCTTCATATTACAGGCATAAACATAATTATTTTTAATCTCTAAAGAGAAAAGATTGTTATAAAGAACTATTAAAATTAGTGTTAGGTCCTTACACACCATCTCATTGAGTCTTCATTTTATTAGTGAGTGAGTGAGTTACCCGAGGTCCCTCTGGAGGACCGTGGCAGCATGGGGTTTCCATATCCACTGTCCAGAGGCCCTTGCTCTATACCTCACTATCTGTTAGTGTTTTTCAAAGTGTGGTCCTCACCACCTGCATCAGACTCACTAGGACGTTTGTTAAACTGCAGATTCCTAGCTTCACTCCAAGCAAGCCCCGATTCAAAATTTCTAGAGACGGAGCCCAGAAATCTGCAATTTAAGCAGGTTCTTTGGATAATTCATATAAAATACAGGCCAAAAATCAGGTAAAAATGTTTCAACTCTTGCTGTCTTGATTGCCTTTACTCCTTTCCCCTAATCAAAACTACTTCAGCTGCTAGAAGAAATAATTTAAAATTTCTAAAAATTCTGGCATGATTTCTGAATAAATTAAAATCAATAAAAGGTTCAACATGTTCCCTTCCCCCTTCCTCCTTGGTCCTTTGTCCTTTCTTCTTTTGCCCTACCTGTCATATGTCTAGTAGTTTTTCTCCTTAGCGATTTGTCTTCAAACCAAATACCCACCTGCTGCTACTAACAAGTATGTCCAGGGATGGCTCCTGAGGGAAGCCTGTTGCCTATTGAAAAGCCCAGCAGGGAACTGTCCTTAGTACTGGAGGCTATGACAGGGAATGTTAGTGGCTCACAAGGACCCAGTTAGAGGAGGCAGAAACAGTAGCACCACTGTTCCAGTTACAATTAAGAAAGAAAGGGAAAAGGTGGGAATTTTAGGACAGTGGGGTCAGCCACAGCAGTGAGAGTACCAATCTTATCTTGGAAGAACTGATAAGGCTTAGTGGCTGGCTTTAGACCCCAGAGACTAGCTCTCTGGTGGGAAATGGGAGGTAGGGGATTTATCATTAAAAATGTTTTCACAGGGAGCCATTTAACTTAGATTATGTATGAACTTTGTGTAATTTTGGGGATGTTAGAGATTAGGGGATTTGTCTTAAAGCAGCATTAGCATAGTAAATTTGAGGTTGCATGCTTATTTGGGAAACCTTGGGGGTGGGGGATGATGAAGATTATTGAGTGTGGGTTAGAGTTTCTCTTCCCCCTACAAAATATCCCTTTGTGCCACCATTGACTGAACCCAGAAATGGTTTCCCATTGATGAGTATAAAGCCATGTGTTTGCCAGAGAGTCATGTGGAAGGTGAGTGGTATTGAGAAGAGAGGGACCAGTGGAGGAAAGGAACATGGGAGGACAGAGTGTCAGACCCAAATGAAAGGAAACGAAGGAGGCGAATAATAAGAATAATACCTATGCTGATGCTATCACATTCTTTTACAACTCTTATCACTCTTATGGTTCTAAAAGCCAAATGATATTTATGCTGCTTCTTATAGATGAGGGCAAAAGTCTCAAAAAGAAATTTATTGTTCAGTAGTCCCCCCGCATTGCAGGAACATTACTGTCAAACTCTGAGGAATCCTGAAGCTCAGGCCTTCCCCACACAGCCCTGCTGCCTCTGTGTAACTCAGAGATTAATGAGGGTGGAGGAGAGAAGAGAAAAATAATAGAAATTGGCAAGGTCTCTTAGAGTGGCACCTGGTTTTGTCTAAGGACACATGGGAGGATTAATAATATTTCTAAATCTCACTAAATGTGGCATAGGGACACTGGGATTATCTTTTGAAGTGTGTTCTTTTACAGTTGAAGAAAAGTGAAATGCCAAGGCAGCCAGTATTTAAGCAGGAAAAACATTAAAAATTAGTAGAATGGAAATGTAGCTCCTGTCCAGTGTATGATGGTGATGGCATTATGATTAATTTAATGCTTAGGGGTATAGTGGTCAAGGTAGCCTAAGTCCCTTTGAAAGGAATTGGTTACTTTCAAAAGCTATGTCTGCAATCAGTTTACCTTTGTGGAATGCTGACCATGTGACTATTGAAAATTCCTACAAATGAAACTTATTATTTAGATCAGCCTTTAGTGATATCCAAACACCTGAAAATAAAACTAATTTTTAAAAATTTTAATTTAAATGTAGAATGAACATTCAGGTACATTTTAAAAATAGGCTTCTTAAAAACCATTTGAGATACCTGTACAACTAGATGCTACTTGCAAAAAGAATTTTCCATTTTAAACTATTAAAAAATATCTTGCAAACATATCTTAACCAATACTTTTATCAAAAGAAAGTCGTTGGTACTGATAATAATAAGGTGCACACAGAGTAAGACATGGCTTCCTGAGTTTCTTTGCATGCAAATACTTACAGTGTTTCATTATTTGGTTTTCTTACTGTGCTTTCACATTGTTTGGAAAAGTTTTCAAAAATGGAAAATGAAAAATTCTGTCTGAAAGAGAAGAAGTAAAAAAAAAAAAAGCAATTGAGCTTTTGGTTTTTAAACTAAACCTAATCATGTCTATTTATGCTTTGTTCATCCAAGTTCTTTACCTAATATACCAGGTGACATTTTCTGCACCATTGTCCTAACTGAAATGCTTCCTGAGGAGAGAGTAAAGCCTTCTGAGTTGTCATTAGCGCTCCTCCAGTTTAGATAGAATGCTTCTGAATGCTAAATGTTTTGTGTGGGCTCTAGAGATGAAAACTCTTAAAATTGTCATAGTGAATCAAGTTTTCTTTTTTTACTGCTTATTAAAAGCTACCTTGATGGTCTATTAAAGTTTGCTACTTACCAACTCTCCTGTCCATATTGGCCTTGATTAATAATCATTCAGAGTTTATGACTTTGAATTATAACAGAGACTCTTCTTGTAAGGATTTGAAGATGTTTGACGTGACAGTACAATGTGAATTTTAGTTTTTTTTTTTTGCTTATGGGTAGAAACCTATGTGGATGCTGCCTGTGCTTCCATATTCACCTCTAAGAAGTTTAGCTTATGGAAAGGGGATAAATGCCAAGAAAACCAAAGAAAGTGTGTAAACTTGCCTAAGGGAGTATTTACCTAGGGATGAAACCTACGGCAGGATGAAAATGAAGAGTTGGGAGAAAGGAGAGCAGGCTCCAAGAGCCTCAGCTTTCACTGAGGAAGAAGGAGAAAGGCTATCCAATTACAAGGCTGTCCTTGTAATTCTAATCAAGAAAGGCTGGACATTTCTCATGAGTTGTTCTTCTGCAATATCAATGAGACAGTTCCTTGTAGAAATAACTTTGTACAAAAGCAGAAAGGTGGGGAGTATGTCAGAATTATTTGATGTACCAGACTTTCAAAAATTAATCAACTTGTTATTTTGGGTTATGATTGTAAATTCTTAAAATGTATCAAATATGTGTGTGTGGGGGATGGTGGATGTATTCACATGTTGGCTTTGAGTATCTGACACTGAGAGCTCTCTTGTGGAAACAAATCCACAGTTAACAAGATATGTGCTTGTTCTTGGTCTTTAAATGATAATACTAGGTACTGTCCACTCCATCTTCTTTAAAGTTTTAATTATAGATACCAAAGAAGTCTTGGGAGCCATCTGCCCAGGCAGCTGTGTGAGTTATCCAGGCAGAGGGATGACTCAAAGTTTGCACCAACATCTCATAGGCCCTACTTGAGGCTCTCCATCCTCACTGGTATCTAAGGCTTTAAGCTTTATGGTCACAGAAGGAGTTAGTTAAAGCTTGTAATTCTAATCAAGACAATCTCTGTGTAACTACGTTCCCATCTTACCTTGATGCTGGTCCATAATTGTGCAATCCTCCCCCCACCAGAAATAGTGTCTTTCATCTACTGTAATAGAAGTTTTAAAGTTTACTAATTTCAGAAGGGATGTGGACTCTACACCACGTAGTGTAGGTATCCAGAATCAGCTTTACCATACCTCAGCATCTCTATTTTCTCTAAACTGGTCACTCACCAGCTTTGGTCACCTTCAGCCCATCCTTCACCCTTGCCAGGGTGATATTTTGTGAAAGCAAATTTGAGTAATCTTGCTTTAAATTCTTTATGCCCTTCTATCCTCTAGACAACTTTGGCTGGCACTCAGAACCCATCATGGCCCAATTCTCAATGGCTTCTCTCCTGACACATTTTCCTCCACACACCCATAAGTCTTCTTGTTATGCTTTTTCTGAATGACATTCATCTAGTGTCTCATGTGTTTGTACTTTTATATGACAAATTCCATCTTCTTGGCATGCTTTCCCCCACATCTGCTCTCCACAGCTCAGCACAAATCACCTCCCTTAGGAAGCCTTCCTTAAACCCTGCTACCATTTAGAAATTGTTCTTCTGTGCTACCAGAGCATTCTGCTTTGTTCTCAACTATGTTATAACATCTGCTATATTCTGTGTAGATATTTGGTTATTTGTGTGTTGCCCTATACTCTGAAAGTTGGACTGAACTCTTGCTCATCTTTTCATCTTCAGACCTGGCCCAGTGTTTAGAACACAGTAAGTGCTCAATTAATGTTCGTTGAAGCTCAGTTAGTGGTGCATAACTTTGAACACAGCAAGTGTTTTGTCTTCTCAGCTCAGTTTACCTATGCAAAGCACACATAATACATGCTGGTTATAAATAAGTTATAAAGAAGTTGAATCCAAACAAAACCAGCAGCAGCCTGGTGTCACTGTCTCAGTGCCTTATTAATTGATTGAGAATATTTTCATAGGCTGCAGTAATAATCCTTCAGGTGAGTGGTCCCCCCTCCAACACTCGCGAGTTGTGTCCCATTAGTGGATCTTGAAAACAATAGAATGCATCATGACTGGTAGTAAAAACAAACATGAAATAGAATGGAGTAAGTTGGAAAGTATCAGAATATGTCACATATTTAAAAGTTACATATTGCTTTGCTTTGTTTTATTTCAGTTACATATGTGATAAGTGTATTGGCTTCAATGTAAAAAAGGTATTTTTTTTACTGAGTCTCAGTCAAAAAAAAAAATCTGGAAAACAACCCTCTAAAGGAGAGAATGAAATCTTACCATCCTGTCCCCAATTCTGGAGTGAACCAAATCAGTAAGATGCAGTTTACTGGACATAAACTAGCCAGGAGCGCATGCCCTGTCTGTTTGCATGCTACGTTAATCCTTAGAGAATTTGGCTTTCTTTTTGAAATGAATGATGCTCTTCAGTGAGAAATAACTTTTAAAAACCCCTTCTATAGTTTTTTTTGGGTCCATATTTACTAAAGAATAAGATATTAGCTAATTTTTACTCCTCTTAGCCTACTTCCCCCACTTCTTTAAAGATGATGCTCTCTGATGAGGATTGGAACTAATTGATCTTTGAGTGCTGGTTTTATACTTCATTTTGTAATTGCTAAAGTAGGCTATCATTCAAATAGCCCAGAATTGACCACTGAGGTTTTGTGGTTACAGGGTCAGTACGTGATTTGGAAGAAATATCCCTGAACAATAAAGAAGGAAAACGTTTTTATTTATTTTTTATTTATTTATTTATTTTTTCTTTTTCGGTACCAGGGATTGAACCCAGGGATGTTTAACCACTGAGCTACATTCCCAGTCCATTCCCAGTCCTTTTTATTTTTTATTTTGAGACAGGGTATTGCTAAGTTGCTGAGGCTGGCTTTGAACTTGTGATCCTGCTGCTTCAGCCTACCAAGATGCTGTCTGGTGTGTGCCACCATGCGTGGTTGGCAGCATTTTTTGTGAGAAAACAGGGAAGCTCATTTTCTTCTGTATCTGAGAGTGACCCCGTGATTATGGAATTGGCCTGGAAGGCAGGGAGTAAAAGTAGAGAGAGATCCCCATTAGTTGACTATCTTGAGAGCTGAGTCTCTGCCACATGGGTTGGCTTTACATTTTGTTTTTTACTTTTAAATTTTTTTTTAAAATTTTAGTTGTAGATGGACACAATACGTTTATTTTAGTTATTTATTTTTATGTTGGTACTAAGGATCGAACATAGTGCCTCATGTGTACTAGGCAAGTGTTCCACCTCTGAGTTGCAACCCCAGCCCTACTTACTCTTTGGTTGGCAAGTTCCTAAAAGCACAGCAGTGGCTGGGGTAAGTCAGTGTGGCATCCAGGAGATTGGTGAATTTTTCTCTCGATGGCAATTTTTTTAGATAATAGGATGATGTGGCAATTAGCGTCTGAATGGACTCCAGGCCATAGCTTGGCAGGGCCTGTAATTTGGTGGAAGAAATATCCCTGAACAATAAAGAAGGAAAACGTTTTTATTTATTTATTTTATACATTTTATTCAGAGAACAAAACCTCTCCTCAATTCTCTGTCATTCTAAGTTGTTAGAACTCTTTTCTCCATTTTTGTTTTTCCTTTACTTCTCTTAGTTACCCTCATTAAGATCTGAATTCAAAAAAGTCATTCCCTGGGGTTTTTTTCCCTCCATGTGCACCCCATTATTCTTTTCAAGATTGAGTGTAACTCCTTGTACCTGCCTTGAATCTTCCCTCTCTAGATTCCCTTCTCCCATTCTCTTTCTCCCTTCTTCCACTTAGTAGAAGTGAAATAACTACTTACATTCTGAGAGAGTGGGCACATGCAGTGACATCAGCTTTTGTGCTCATTCCTGGGGTAAATATTCAGGACTTTGATGCCTTTGATTGATCAAGCCCTGCAGGAGAGGTTTTCATGAAACCTAGGCTGGCTACCTCATTAACAGCCGCCTTGTGGCATTTACCATCATCTGCCTGGGAAACTGAATATTTTCTAATGGCAGGCTGGATGCATCTATCCAAAGTAAGCAAACACTTCTGCCACGTAAGCAGAGCTGTGTGGAAGGAAGTCTGGGGCTCTGCAAATAACCTGAACTCTTCAGTTTTACTAGATTTGAGGACATGTCCAAGAAAATAGCAAACATGTAAAAAATCAGGAAGAAGAGGAGTCAGTGGGGATTCAAAAATTTTGCTTATCTTCTAAATACTTGCTACTGGTGCCCCTTGAGACTTCCAGCAGCACAGCACCCCTCAGCAGTCTGTTCTGAGGTGTACTTGGTGCCCAGTGTGTGGGAGGGGATCAATAGGTGATGGATGGAACATGAACTTGACAACATGGAATGTGACTGGCATAGACAGCAGAATTTACCTCAGGAGCTTCAGACTTCCTACTGCTTCTATATCCTGGTTGATTTAAGTAAACCAGTGTTCTCATTCTGCTTTACAGAGTTAACATTTCAGCTGTGTTAGGGATTGAGCACAGAACTCTTTGCAGACTTGCTGTTTTTTTTTTTTTTTCCTTGAGTGTATATGTTTAAAATTAGGATCTTAGAAATGGCAAGACCTTATTACAAAGGAGGAACTCTGAGAGTGGATTTTCAATCTCAGTGACAGATTGGGGTAGGGGGAATATAATATTGAGGGGCAGAAAGGATGCTTCTAGACACCATCCCAATCTTGGAGGTGCAATGAGAACTCTATCTTGGGAATGAAGAGACCTAGGTCTAGCCCCACTGTTCCAAAAATGACAGCATAGGTACCTGCAGTACCCACAGTCATTCCTAAGCAGCCCACCAAGCAGCTCTTCAGGACTGTCACTCAGGGCTCTTCCATCCACCCTAACAGTCATGTTCTGTACTGATCCAGAAGCAGCACTCTGTCCAGTGGCCAGTGGGGGGTGGGTAAGATGGAGAGTATTCAGCCAGCCTGCAAGACTGGTGTCTTTCTAATATGAGGACATGTAGAAAAGATCTCTTAGGGCCTAGTGGCCAGAAGCTGGGAGACAACAGAGAAAGCAATAGGCAGGAGGCACCAGCTAGAGGGAGCCCTGAGGTTGAATAGTTAGGATTGATCGTGGCAAAAGTCAGGGAACAGAAAGAATCCCAAATTTTAGTGGTGGGTGTTAGGAAGAGCCAGAGGTTGATGGGGGGAGAAATTAGATTCAGAATGAATAGCCACTGGAGCTAGGAGTGGATGACACCAGGAATTGGTAGTTGTGGGAGCTAGACAGTGGCTGGATAGAAAGTAGAGCAGGTATGGGTAGGTGTTTAGACTTGACAGCAGAAAGAAGTAGGAAGTGGAAAAGAGTTTGGGGTTTATAGAGAGAGTCCTGGGCTGATCCTGGCAGGATCTGGCCTATAAAGAATAACTGGGACAGTTCATGTCCTTCTTCTGATCAAAATTATGAAGCCTCCCCATCTCACTAAGAGCAAGGTTAAGCCTTTTAGTGGCTACAAGATCCTGTGACCCTGCTTTTTGTCACCTCTCTTGATTTATGTTCCCTTACTCACTCCTTTGCCATGCCTCCTTGTTATTCTTCAAACACACGAGACAAGATTCTGCCTCAGGGCCTTTGCTCTTGCTGTTTTGTCTCCTGAAATGTTTTTCTTCCAGATACTCACACAATTTGCTTCCTCACTCCTTTCATACATGTTTGTTCAACTGACACTTTTTCAGGTACTCTTCCTTGGCCATCCTCTTTAAAATGGTAACTCTGCCTCTCAAGAACTTCTTTCCTGCCCTCTAGCTGAATTT
This sequence comes from Marmota monax, assembly GCF_021218885.2. Classification (NCBI taxonomy): domain Eukaryota; kingdom Metazoa; phylum Chordata; class Mammalia; order Rodentia; family Sciuridae; genus Marmota; species Marmota monax. The sequence continues at coordinate 18,321,856 of NW_026692194.1, read as the reverse complement.
TTCACCTCTGTAACTGACACCATGTGGCTTCCTACATGTCTGCTTTTCCCTATTCTATGAAGGAGAAGATGTTTGTCTTCTCTCATTCTGTGCTATTTCCCTGTTGTGTAATCCAATGCCTGGCACATGATTTGAGCTCATAAAGGAGTTGTTGAACAAATGAATGAATGGATCAACAAATAAACTAAGTTATCCTGCTTTTTAGCACATTTTTTTCTTTTTACATTTTAAAATGACATGCCTATTTATTGCTTTGCCTCTTTATTGTCGCTTCCTGTGTGACTGTAATCTCTTTAAGGACAGGGACTAGAGCTGTTTTGCTCAACACTGTCTCTTCATCCTGGTGCTTGGTGAGCAGGAGGGGTTTGTTGAATGAATAGCAGCTCACTAGAATGGGAAGTAATGGACTGCACCTTTGTGGAGAGGGTGAAGTGATCTCCCGTGTTAGAACTGGAGAGCATCTGGAACCCTGTCTCTCTGAACCCTGCCTGCAGCTGCAATTCTCCTCTGTAGGATGTTTCAGGTTTTTCAAGGCTTCACCAGACTACTGATTCGATTTCCTCTTCCTCCTAATTTTCCCAAATGTCCTTACCCTAAACTCCTATAAACTGAGAAGCATGGCTCAGTCATTGTATCATCTGAGAGTGTGATACACCAAGTGCCAAGGACAAGTCAGAATTCTGGCCTTGGATTCCATGAGTGGATCCCAGGCAGGTAGCCATCCCGTCTGCTAACACACGAGACTACCCTCCATATTTGGTAGTACTGATTGAATTATAGTTCCTTCAAATTCATATGTTGAGGTCTTAACCCTGGTCCCTCCAAATATGACCTTGTTTGGAGATAAGCTCTTTATAGAGCTAACCAAAGTAAAATGAGGTCATTAGGCCGAGTCCCAATGCAGTATGCCTGTTTTTTTACAAAAAGGGGAAATTGGAAGTCACACTCACACATGCACACAGAATGCCATGGGAGAGTGGAGTTATGCTGCCACAACCAGAAAGAACTACCAGAAGCAAAGAGAGAGGCCTGGGGCAGATTCTTCCCTCACTGCCCTGAGAAGGAACCAAACCTGCTGATACCTTGTCTTTTGACTTCTAGACTCCACAGCTGAGACAATATGTGGTGCTTTATTATTGGTATCCCAAATACATTGGGACTTTTCAGCTGCAGAGGCTGAGCATGACGTGGCTGAGCACACTGACTAGGCCAGTCGGGGTACATTGGGTGGGAAAGGGAGGCAACACCACCGTACTCACAAGATGCTGGGCCCTGTGGCCCCCCTGAAGGCTCCATTATGCATCTTCTCCAGGTGTATGTTTTCTTTTAGTTCCCTGTGGGAAAGAACAGTTTCCTTAGTGGAGTTTGCACCTTATGTGTATACACACTTTTGGACAGTGTGCAAGGTTAGGAAAGGGAAAGAGGAACTCTAGGAAAAGTGGAAAAAAGACATGCTGGCCCTTGCTGAAATTGTGTGATTTCTGGTGTATGTGTTTGACTTCACCTTTTCTCTGCAATGTCTCCCTCACTTGGTGTAGCCCTTTGTCCTACAATGTACAACTCACCCCTCCTGTCCTGGAGTTGTGAGAGTTTGCTACCAGACAGCTGGGTGAGGATGAAAGGCTGCTCCAAAGGCCAATGGGCAGCCTGCTCTGTGTCAGACCAACAGCAGCAGTGACCTTGAAGGGCTCTCAGTTTGTCAATAGTAATATATTGAAGTTTGCAAATACTTAACAAAAAAAGTAGGGCTTATTCAAAGTCAACCTTGTCATAAGTTGCATTCTTTTTCTTTCAGATTTGCATTTCTCAGGGGGTGAGCATGGGGTGAGATCACAGCCTGAGGAGACAATTGCCTCATACCCTGTGTGTGGGTCTGTACCACATAGACAACTGTGTGTGTGTGTGTGTGTGTGTATTATGCAAACAACAGTGCTAAGGGCCACTATTCTGAAAAGTGCATGAATCCCAAAACTGCTGAGGCAGTAACTACACGAGGGCTCTGTGCCCCATAGCTCAAAGCAGCTCAAGCTAAATTACTGAGGAGCAGCACAGGTTGGCCCTGCCAAGAGACCTCTTGTCCAGTCTCTGACACAGAGGGTCTCCTGAGCACCAGGCTCTTTTCTGGTTGGACAAGAGACCTAGAAAAGGAGTCCCTGGGCTCAGGCCTGCCAGCCTTCTTTTGAGTATTTTTTTTTTTCCAATAAGAGTTGTGTCTAAAAGAACATTTTGGAAACCCTGGATAGTAGGCACAGTGTTTAAGCATCCATTATTATTAGTGTGATGACTTGCACCATGGGAATGAGTCTTCTGCATTATCATTATAGTGTGACACAGCAAAACAAAGACAGAACAGCCACTCCCTCCCCTGCAGAAAGACTGGGAATCACTAGTGCTCATCTCATAACTTTACATCTCCTTCACCAGCTTTCTGCACGTTTGCATATCATGTCTGCCAGTTAGAAACTGCAAGAGCCCTTGCATCTCATTCTCTGGGTGGTGGTTTTCCACACGCTTCTACTCAGCCTTTTCCTCGGAAGCCCTCAGCCTTTCATCAGAATGCACCTGTCAGTCTCGAAGCCTCCCATCCCCTGAGTGCACTTTCACTTTCAAAGAGATGAGGTTGTCAGAGTCAATTGCTGTTTAAAATCTAAATCAAAAGAAAATTTCCCTCCTAAACCTCCACAGTTCTTCTTCCTGATTCAGTTTGTTTTTATTATGTTCAGTTATAGTTATAAATTGTTGAAATGGAGCCCAGTGAGCAGATAATCCTCATGTCAGCCAGGTCAAATTAATTGTTTGAATTTCATGACAGAGCATTTCACATGTTTTATTAAAACTTGGATCTTTCTGTGTACTGGTAACTCTGCCTTGTGTTACTTTGTCAAAAAATAAATCCATTTAGCACATTTTCCTGGGGGTCATTTTTTGAGGATTCTCCCAAGTGACATGACTAACCAGGTGTGAGAACCAGAGACAGGCAACCATTTTGAGGCACAGTGTGAGAACCCACAAGCTCCACCAAAGCCTCCTAACTGGTGTGCTCTGAGAATGGGAGGGACTGACTGCCAGCCTCCTGCAGGTGTCTGAAGTGGGCTTCTGGTTTTGCTCCTCTCTGTCCTGGCCACCCATAGTGAGTAGGTGTCTGAGCATGTTGCAGACTTCCCCTTCATTGCTCTAAACAACTCTGGACATGAGTGAGGTGTCAGAGACTGGGCTGGCTATATAGTTTTTTTTTTTTAAATTTATTCCACTATGTTATATATGATATATGACAGCAGTATGACTGTATGGTTTAAGAATTTTGTTTGCACAGTTTGGAAAACTGCTCCCTCAGTCCTGTTTAAACTCTTCAGTGTGTATCTTTGCTCTTGGAAGAGATTCACACTCCTTCCGCTGGCCTGTCAGTCCTGCAGGACTTGCTTCTGCAATGTCTCCAGTTTATCTCATTCCAATCTTCCTCTTGCTGAAGACCCTCCAGCCACAGGGGCTTCTTCTCAGTTCTTGGTACTTGCCAGCTTCTTTTCTTTCCCAACTCAGGTCCTTTGCATACACTGCTTCTGCTTTCAGTAATATGTTTCCTCACTATTGCCATGGTGACTCCTTGTCAATCTCTGAGCTCAACCTAATTATCATGTTTTTGATGAGGCCTTCCCCAACTACCTTGTCCAAGTCACTCACCTTCTGTACTCTCTCAGATCTTCTAATGGGTTATTTCCTTCATAGCACATATGACAACTTTTAATAACTTTATCTATTTACTTGCCTTTTTGTCTGACTCGTTTGCTAGAAAAGAAATTTCATGAAGGCAGGGACTGTGTCCACTCTAATTGTAGACTCAGCACCTAACACAGTGTCTAAGATATTGGTGGTGCTTAATAAACATCTGTGGAATGAATACATGAATAAAATTAATTTGTGTTCTTGGCAATCTGATCTGGATTTTTTTGTTTCTTCTTTCTTGCTATATGAGGTACAGGAGGATACAAACTTTTAGTTAATTGGACAGTTCCCATTTTGGCACCTCTGTGACAGCTGAGACACTGTGGAGTACCTGAATACTTCCTCCTGCTGTTTTTCCTGAACACCCAGAGCAGTGCTCTGCTGGATTCCCTCCCACCTCTCTTTGCTCTTGCTCTGGCTTCTCTTCCTCATCTCTTGTTTCTCCTAATTGCATATTCAGTCCTCTTATTTTCTCCCTCATCTAGGTGACATCAGTCACGAAGGACTTCAGTTACTCTTTGTTCAGAAAATCCCAACATTAGTGTCTATAGACCTGCCCTGTCTCTTCCAGCCTCTGTCCTTCCTCTTAATACATGAACTTTCTTTATGCCCACTTCTCATAGTTTCCATCCAAGAACTTTCAATGGCTTCTCATTTCTACAGAGTCCAAATTCTTTACTCTGGCATCGAGGCTCTTCCCTCTTTGACCCTAACTCACGTCCACCACTTTGTACACAGTACTATTTGTGGTTTATGAACACATCGCCTGCTTCCTTCTTTTCTCTGGGCTATTCTTTCTGCCTTCTGCCTGGAATGCATTTGCTTACCCTCATTGCCTGCCCCAATTAGGCCTAGCTTAAAGCCCACCTCTGACCAGGCTTGCTTTAACTTCCTTTCCCCTGTCTTTGAAATCCCAGGGGACTCTCCTCTCCCAGTGCAGGTGCCACACTGTTGCCTTCTGTTCTAGCTACAACTTAGTGTACAGATAATGTACCATTTGGAAATGCCTCTTCATTGGCTGTAAATGCCATTGGGGTAGACCCTAGTGATTATTTATCTTCATTTCTTCTCAAAATATAGCATGTTCCTCCAAACACAGCTGATGCCTGCTAGACCCTTGTTGAGTGAATGACAGAATGAGGCATCTGAGAATACTGGACCAGGAGAGGCTATACATGCCTCTGATCTGAGTTTAGTAGAAACAGATTCAATTGGCCAGGGTAAACCCTTCATCAACTCCAGGGTCTTGTTAATCAACCCTTCATTAAATTAAGCCAAGAGGAGAAAATGAGGGCAGATTCAGTCCATGATTGAAAGGACAACTTTTAAAAAGCTACCATTTCTCTAGTACTTAGTATGTACCAGATCCTATATGACCTCATAAAAATATAATCTTATTTAATTATTTATTCATCATTGATTATAAAATATAATAAAAATTAAATAAAGGACACACTATGTGCCAGGCACCATTTTAAGTACTGAGGATACAAAGCAAACCTTCCATTTTGTTGGGGGTATCCTTAAGTCTCTTAGCAGCTCAACTTTACTAATGAGTACACTGTAGCTTAGAGGGGCTGTGGAACTTGCTCAGCTTCATAAAGCTGATAAATAGTGGGGTTGGAGTTTGACCCTTAGGCCTGTTTTCTTAACCACCAAACTGTATAGTATCAATATAATAGGGCCTTTGGTTTAATATCTATAGATAAAATAATTAGTATTTCATATAGAGTTGTGCTACTTAACTTCAAACTGCCAGTGCCGGGATCTCCTGGGAGCTAGTTAAAACTGCAAATTCCCAGACCTTACCTAGATCCACTGAATCAGTGCCTCTGGGGGTAAGGCCCAGAGAATCTCTGTTTTTTAACAATCTGCTGGTTATTCTCATGTGTGTTCAAGTTTGAGAAGTATCTATGTATACACCATATATGACCTATATGGTATAGATCATGGTTTATAGGAATCACTTCTTTAAAAAGCATTTTTGTTGGTTTTTCTAAAATTTTGGTTTTAGTTGAACTTTTTGTGTGCTCTTAGGTTTTACTATGCACAACTGTATGGTTTTTGGCACCTCATCCTGTACTTGTGATGGGTCACATGTCCCCATGGGATTGGGAATGTGCCACTCTTCTAGAAGAGGAACCACAGGGGGAAAATAAAAGAGAGAGGTTGAGAAGAAGGGGACAATGAGTAGGGTCACTCTCCCTGGGTTAGAGGCTATTAGGCTAGGGATTAGGGTGGGGTGAGCTCCCTCACCTGGGAACAGGGGCTTTCTCCCTCCGAGTAGGAGGGAGATAGCCTTTCTGGGTGGGGCTTTTGAGGCTAATTAGGCTGGTAAATGATGTCACCCGATTTCTCTGCAGTGAGGCCTGGGGAAGAATTTCTTTCTGAAATCATGCAGCCTCTAACACACCATCAACCTGAGTGAGGGGGATAGAGGGGGAAGCTGTGCGATGGAGGAGGCATCAAGTAAGGTGTTGAATATTTCAGCAAACTGTCAACTTCAATGTATTGAGGCTGCATCTGTCTTTGAAATCAGGGTGCTCTGGGGTTTCCAGCCAGCCGGTTGCCTAGTAACATGCGTAAAACACTGAGGACTAGCCACTTGAAAGTTTATTTTTGCCCTGAGTTAGTTGCTGAAGATTGAATATGATCTGGTAGCCAGAGTGATATTTCATTTTTATTCATGAGTTAGGGAAATAAGCACATACTTACAGTGAAATTAGCGTCGTTCCATTGAATGCATGACTTTGTACTTCTTCAAATCCATTTCCATATAGTTTGCTGAAGGAGGGAGGAGAGAGGATTTAGAAATGGGAAGGAACTGATAGAAACCCAGTTTGGAAGCACACATTCTTCCTCCTGTGACATTTATTACTGAGATAATCACTGGCATTCACAATATCTAGCTCGATTCCTCCAACATTTTAGATTCTAAGGGCCTGCAGGGAAGAAGCTGTTCTTTTTGCTCTGGTTTCTCTCTACCTCCTCCGTCCCCGCCATCACTAATTTATTAAGTGTTTATTAAGTGCCAGATACTTGACCAGCCATTGTATGCCTATTTTATGATTTAATTCTCATCATCATTTCCTTTATCCTGAAAAAAGAGCCAAGCATCAGTGTTGCGGTGCAGCTTGCTTATTGTGAAAGGGAAGCGGTGGTGGAGCTGTGATCTGAGGCCAGAGACTCAGCCTTTGGTTTTGTGGCTGTGGGATCTCTGGGCTGCTGAAAGCCAAAGGCAGAGCAAAGCTCCAGCACTGAGCCAACTGTTCTTTTTCTTGGGTGAGTAGGTGGTTTTGTGATGCCAGAGTTGATTCCAAAGCCAAGAAGATGTAAACATCTGTAAAGAGTTCTGTAAGAACCATTAGTGGACAGTGAAATCAATTTAGTTGAGTGCTATCAGCATTTTAAAAAGTGAAATAGAATAGAACAAAATGGAAAATATTATTGTGTATTACGAATAGTTAGACTAGGAATGTTTATGAAATGTTGTTTCAGAATTTTTATGGCATACACATATAAACACACTTAACACATATGCATACATATATGCACACACATCTACCCAGACTAAGACATAAGAGAATCCTTAGAACACAGACATTAACAAATGTTAGAACCAGAAAGGAGCCTGGAGGGGCTCAAGGAGCAGGGACACTCTCTCATTTTATAAAGAAGGAAATAGGCTCAGAGAGGGAAAATGACTTCCACCATCGGCAGGAATGGGACCAGAATACACTTTGTCTGGGACCAATTCCAACATATCAGTTTTGCATTAGACATCATTGTTTTTTCCTCCCACCCCTAAATACCGAAGGTTCACTTGCTGTCTTCCTGCAAGGCTGAGTTCAATGTCATGTTCTCAATGTGGCCTTCTTTGGCTGCTCTATTTAAAATGCCTATCTCCCATCCCCAGAATTCTTTATCTCCCTTCCCCAATTTATTTTTCTTCCATCTCTTTTCATGATCTGACCCATGATGCTATTTTACTTATTCTTCCCCACCAGACCATAAATTTCATGAAAAAAAGGATTTTAAATTGCTTTTCACCTAGCATACCTTCCACATTCATAACAGATGCTTGGCATCTGTAGTATTACAGTAAGTATATGTTAAATGAATTGGATGAACAAATGGGCTTATGTAAGAAGAATCTCTTACTATTGATCAAACCAAACAAATTGTAAAGCCACTATCTTACATGCAATATTTGTATGGGTTCTTTGTGAATGATGATGCAAGACCTAGGTGAGAAACGACTGGAATGTAATACATGTTTGAGCATCCCATATCTAGCGAGGTCTAGCCTCTTCTCCAGGGTTGTTGGCAGCTGGATGACCATTTTAGGGACAGACTTGGGGAGTGACTTGAGAAATGGCTCAGACGCATGCTCTGCTCTACCTGCTCCTACTCTAGGTGGCTTTTGTCCATGGGGTTTCTCTAGTCTTTATTAAACAAAATGAACAGAGATTTTAACCTTGAGCTGTATATGAATGTGTATTATGTATATGTATGTCATATGTATGTATATGTAGTGTATGTATATGTAGTGTATGTATATGTTTGATTTCTTCCCATCATATCACATCTGAGACAAATCAGCAAATAAATAGAGGTGGTACTCATATTGAGGTATGATATTCAAATGAAAAAATTCAGAAAACATAGATATTACAAAATAATTCTTAAAACCTCCTCATTAAATTGAGTTCAAAGAGAGCGAGGAAGCTTATTTATTTCTTAAAATCCCATTATATATTTAATGAAGAGGCTGAAAAAAGGGAGCTTGAAGCCTCCAAACATAAAGAAATTATAAAGAGATGGAAATGTTGATTATCCTGGTTTGATCACATACATTATATACCAATCACATATTGAAATATCACACTGTACCCCATAAATATGTACAATTAATACATGTTAATTAAAAACAAATACCCACAAACCTGAGGCCTCACATGCTTCCTAGTACCTGGAAGGAGCTGTCCATGGTCTGGCTGAAGCGATAGCTATGCCCTTCCATGGCAGAGAGAGCCCCCTCCCCTGCCCCGCCCTGGTTTCCCCTGCTCTCACCTGCTCTCTTCTAGGATTCTCTGATTTTACAGCTTCACACACTATTTTCTTAACTATGATCTGCACTGGATTATGAGATGAAATTTTCTGATAATTTTTCCTTACTTTTTATATTATAGAATTTGAGAGAATAGGTACTAGATATATACCTGTTGCTTTGGGAAATTGTACACAACCTTCTTGTCTTCTTAGTAGCTAGATCCTATGGAAGCTTAAAAAAAGTTATACTTAGAATATTATTCTTTGTCAAACACCTGTCATTTGGGGTGGCTGAATTCCTTTATAGCAATCCCTCTTACTTATTCATTTATTTGGTACTGGGGATTAATCCCATGGGTGCTCTACCACTGAGCTACAGCCCCAGCCTATTTTAATTTTTAGTTTGAGACAAGGTCTTGTTAAATTGCCAAGGATTGCCTTGAACTTGGCAACCCTCCTGCCTCAGCCTCTCAAGTTGCTGGAATTACATATGTACACCATTGTGTGCAGCAGCAATCTTTTTTAGATGAGAGATTCATAGCTGTCTTTTCAATGAACTTCTTTGAAAAAATTGATTTTTTAGAATCTAGGCCAGTATTTATCAAAGCATTCTCCTCCATCCACAGAATCAGAGTCACTTGGACTTATTTGTCAAAGATGCAGACTCAGGCCTATTGACCAGGGCTACTACAGACCTACTGAGTCAGGGTCTAGTAGTGGTATTCAGGAATATGCACTTTTGTAACAAATGCTCCCACTGAGTGGCAGCCATACCAGTTTGGGAACCCTCACCATAGAATACACCATGGTAAGATGAGGTTCTCAATATTTCCAGGGTGCAAATCAGAATGTCTTTTGCCCCATATCAAGTCTAGAGTCATTGCTTTCTCTACTTTTAAGTGATGGAGATACATTTCTAGCGGATCAGGAAAAAGTAGTCCTTCCTTTGTTTTGGGGAAAGCAAAGCTTCTTGCAATTGTCTCAGTGGCATTGCCCTTCACTGTTGCATGCTGCCCTGATCCTAGTTTTGGTACATAAGCTTATCTTTTTTTGTGGATTCATAATGCCATTGCTTTAAGTGAGGCCTCATGGTTAAGTTTGCAAGCATTGAGCTCAACTGCCTGGGCTTCAGTCCCAGTTCTGTTACTTACAAACTGAGCTAACTTTTGGCAATTTACTTACCTTTCTGTGTCACAGTTTCTTAATCTGAAAGTAGGAATGATAATAATAGTATCAACTCCATAAAGCTGTTTTGAAGATTACAGGGATAAACATATGTTGAACACTTAGAAATAGGTTCTGGGACACAGTAAATGCTTAATGTGCTGATCTTATTATGACTGTATTTTGCAGTAGTCTCCAGCCCTCTACCAGAACATAGGGAAAGGGTCTACCTTTCCATACTCTGGGCAGGATTTGCATGAACTTCAAGCTACCTGTTTAATTGAATGGTTCTTTTCTTCCTTTGGGGTATGTGCCCTTCTGTTCTTGGGCAGAGCAGTCTAGGTCAGTGGCTTGAGCTGCCTAAATGTCTTCCTTCTTTGAGGGCCCTCAAGATACTTTGGTCTGAGCCAGTATCTTGGATGTTTTTGCATTTAGATAATTTTCATGTCTTTTTCTTTCTTTCTTTTTTTATAGCCCAGGTCTTGCTTGTTCCAATTTTCCAAAGACTATGGCTCACTGCTTTCTTTTCAGCTGCTCCTCATCTCTGTTCTTCCCAGTGGCACACAATGGCATGTGCTGCCTTGTTTTGATGAGCAGAGTGGCTTCCCCTCTCTGGATGAATTACATATGTGAATGGGAACCCTTGCACTATCGCGCCAGCACAATGCCTCCAGTGCTCTTTCAAAACATCTAGAGATCACTTCAGATAATTTTTTCCCAAGACCTCATGGTGTCTGAATGAAATGAGAAGGGCTCCCTTTGCCTGGAGAATTCTGTCAGGGGCATAGAAATGGAGGTATCCCCCTTGCTCCTCTATCACAATCGCAGCCCCTTGCTTGTGAGCATTGTCTAGGTTCTCTCTTCAAATATCAGTAATTGTGAATCAAGCAGAGAGAATGGCATCTTTTTTATTCAAAATAAGATTTGGGCTTTAGAAATTAATCACAGATGATATTCTGCCGCTGAATGCTGTCTTATTACAAACATTATTCCTGGGGTTCTAGAAGCACTTCTGGGAGTAGCACTTCTACATGCTGCTGTATTTCTTTTGGATCTTGTAGTTACCTAGTTTGGGGATGATTTCAAAGAAGGATTAATTTATATTTGCAGGTGTTTGAGGTCTCAAAAAGTGTCCCTGCTGTAGAAGGGCCTTCTGTTTGGATATCTGTAAGCCAATTTTAATCAAATAACTGTATGTAGCTCCTCATGTGGCATGTTACTGAAGTCCTTCTATATCTGAAGCATTCCCCAGGTATGAAGACAGTTCTCTAGTAGATATATTGGCAGTGATTGTGTGGCTAACAGTTACCCCATCACTGCTATGTGCTGCCATGACACTAGCTTTATGCCTCCTTTTCTGTGGGTGTCATTGTCTCTGTAGCAAGGGATCCCTTTCCCTGATATGGAACAACTGCCTGTATTTCAGCAGCACTGAGTTTTCATGTTTCCCTTCACCTCAGCCAAGTTCATGCCAACTTATATGACTTTACCATATATAGTAATAAAGAAGGTGACAGGCATCAAAAAGAATGATGACAGTAATAAATTCTGATATATTGAATACATTATCTGAGAAATCCACATTCCACAGTGATATTTAGAAAGAGCAAGGGAGAGACAGGAACAGAAACAACAACAAAGGAAGTCACTTTTTTGTAGACATACTGGCTAATAAATATAGAGGAATACTAGAATGTAAAAATTTCCATTTTGTAACTCCCTTTGAAATAACTTGAGTAATCAACTGTGCTGAAAGATAGTTACCCAACTGAACATCCCACCAACTCAGGGTATCACATCATGATTTACTTATTAAATGACAAAGAGAAAAACATGTCATTACAATAGAGGTCTGGCTGTCAACATCTTAAGCAAGTAGCCAAGTAATGGAACAGTGTGACTTCCTGGTTTGATGCAGTGAGAGACATACCATTCCCTTTGCGGTGCTCTGATAGAAATATCTAGCCTAAATCTAGTCATGGCAATTCAGCCAAATGAATCGAGGCAGCCTGAGCTTCTCAACAGGTTCAGTGTCATATAGAACAGAGGAAGGCAAAGGGACAGTTCTAGGTGTGGAAGAGGTATGGGAGATGAGATTGAGAGGACTGAGTCCACTCAAAAATGCAATGCATAAACTTTGGATGCTAAATTTGAAAAACCCATACAAGACATTTTCACTTAAATATGGGCTGGATGATGTCATTCAATTCCCAGTGATTTTCTTAAGGATAAAGGTACTATGTGGAGGGGGGAGATATATGCTGAAGTACTTAGGAATGAAATGTCATTATCTTTATAATTTTCTCCTGGATGATTTGGCAAAAGGGAAATGTATATACTCCCATCTATAGATGGAGTGGCTGTGGCAAGCTGGTAATAGTTGATGAATCTAGGTAAGGTGTATAGGCATGTTAATCACATCATTCTTTCTATTTCTTGGTGGAAAGACAAATGGAAAGTCATTTGCCTTGTAAGTCATATAATAGTTGATGACTCTAGGTAAGGTATATGTTAGTCATATTGTTCTATTTGTTAGTGGAAAGACAAATGGAAAGTCATGTGTCAGTTAAAAAAATTTTTTTTTAGAGAGAGAGAGAGAGAAAGAGATAATTTTTTTAATATTTATTTTTTAGTTTTCGGTGGACACAACATCTTTATTTTATTTTTATGTGGTGCTGAGGATCGAACCCAGTGCCCCGCGCATGCCAGGCAAGCGCATTACTGCTTGAGCCACCTCCCCAGCCCAAGTTAAAAAATTTTTACATAAAAAATATTCAAAAGGAGATGATGAGATACAGTGTTTTCAGTATGATCTAAAATAACTAACCTGCTGTGGGTTACTGCATATTAGCCTTTAACTAGTTAATTATAATAATTGGATCTGCATAAGGATGCATTCACAATATCATTGAATAGACAGAGAGGGAGGCATGTAGAGGTGGCCTGACTTGGCTAAGCATGCTTGATGGTAAGGCACAAAGCTGGGACTAAAATGTAGCCTTTTATTTCAACACCCAGCAGCCTCTCTGCTAAGGCTTCATCATGGGTGCAGCCAGGAATCTTGCTATGCTTTACCAGATACTCCTTCTCCAAAGGATCTTAGAAAAAAAATCGCCATGACCTTCCCTTGTCTTATTAGATTTCAGATGTGAATAAAGGTTGCCTCTTTTTTGAGACTGGTATCACCAATCATCCAGAATATTTTAAAGGTGGTGCAGCTAAGTGCTGCTCATTTGCAGTGGGGTGGGGGTGGGGGTCGATTTCAAGGTGGCCTCTTGAGGAGATTTAATGAAAAGCCAAAGTGGCTATAAAGGGACATAAGAGTATAATGCATAGTTTTAGCATTAGCCCCACTGAGCTTCTCCTGCATCAAGTAAAGTGTTTTGTTTTCATTAAATGAGCTCACAGTTGGTAAAGATTTAGGTGGGGTGAGGGCAGGACAGGTTCCACTAAAAGCAAAATTTCAAATACTACTAATAATGAAAAGAGAAGGCTTGCTTTCATTATTTTCTAATTAAGGAGTTGAACTTTATAGCTGGGAAAATAAAGCTTTCCTCTTTAAGTGTAATACCCTTTATCCAGCAGGGTGCTCCACATGATCCTTCACTCACAGAAGGGCCCATTCAGCTGAGAATAAGTGCCAAGCAAATGACTAATCACTCCCCTTCCAGATGAAGTGCCAAGACTGAGGAGGGGGTTGGAAGCACAGTTCCTCACAGGCCCTCTGGGAGAGATGAATTTGAAGTCCTCATTAACTTCAGAGGTGGGGCAATTACACCCGACTGGCAGGTACTATTCCTCTTAAACTCATAACCAACACAAGTTAATGTCCCTGTAAAAAGAATACCATGCAGCTCGTATGCATACATACTAGAATGTGGTGTCTGAAAGGAAGCTTTGGTTTCTCTTCAGTTTGGTGGGGTGGCCCTATCTTGGAGCTCATAGTTCCCTGTGGATTATACCAGTGTGCCCCTCATGCCTCTGCCCTTTCATTCCACTCCACTCCCATTCCTGCACATTTACCTATTGGTTCTTGATTATTAAGGATAAAATTGATGAAAGTCTTGAATATTTTGATCTTTGCATAAAAGCTACTCTAGTACATGGTTTCTTCTTAGTTTTTTTCAGAGTTTCTTCCAAGCCTTGTCCCCTTTATCTTTGCATTCAAAACCCCTGCAATCCAGTGTCCCCTCCACCCTAGCCATTTATCTGGAAACATCTTTCATTTCTTAGACAGGATGTTCACTCCGAGGTGTGAGCCTCATCCTGGCCATGCTCTTGCTCTTGCTGTTTCCTCACTACCCCATCTCTATTTTGATACCAAATAATGGTTAAGAACATGCCCTCTGGAGCCAGATTGCCTGGGTCCAAATCTTGGCCTTGGATAAATAATTAAGCCCTTCATGCCTTGGTTTCCTTGTCTAAAAGTGGAGCTGAACCTTACCATATAAGGTTGCTGTGGAACTTAAATGAGTTTTAAAAGGTACTTAAAACAGTCCAGGCATTTAATAATGCTGTCTAAATATTAGCTGCTCTTAATACATTTACCCATACAAATACTACTGAATCTGTGAGGTACAATTCAAGTCTCAGCTTCACCATGTAGCCTCCTTGGAGTTCTCCAACCCAAGAGGAATTCTCTGAGACCTTATTTCTGCATACCACACACTTGGAGGGGAATATCTACTGGCTTGTATTATTCCTTTGTTATTTCATGTCTCCTACCCTCATTGAGTTTATAAGCTTCTTAACATGAATATTGTCGTATCTTTTGTGTTCTCACTAAAGGCATTGTGAGACTCAAAAGTCGTAAGCTATGTGGTGTCTCCTCACTCAGAGTTCATGCTGTGAATACCCTGTGGAAACAGGGGATGTGGGGACATGATATATAGTTACAAATCTGTTATGCAATGGTGGGTTGGAAACAATTTATACACAGCTGCCAGAGCCATAGTGTGTGAGGGAAGTGGCAGGAACTGAAAGATTATAGAAAAGTATTTCTGGGATCTACAGAGTCTCCTTCCCAGTGTTCAAGAGTTGCTAGTAAAGAATTTGAGTTATTTTAAAATTAGTTTGGTTGTTGCTCTGTATCCTTTTGATTGCAGTCTGAGCTGGGGCTATGTTAGTCACAGTTTTGTAACATGGCAATTATATGTGTAAAATTATATCCACATAAAGTAAAAGTATTATACAAATGCAGTGTGCCATTGATACCAATTTTTAGGATCCATTGCTATAAAAGGGAGTTAAGATGATCTTTCCTCTTGCTTTCGTCTTTCTCTTTACTCCAGGGTCATTCCAATCCATATTTTCTACCCTCCACCCTGAGCTTATTTATTGCCTCATCACAATCCCACCATGGGCTGTAACTAAGGTGGAAAGAGTGAGAGGGATGTGCATGTGGGGAGCAGAAATGAATATGTGTCACTGGACTTTGGATAAATGAGACATGGTGCTTAGGACGCTGCTTCTGAGTGGTGGGTAAGGGAGAGTATCCATGTGAAGAGGGATGGCAGTGTTCTAGAGTGAAGGAAGTCACTCTGGTGCATTGTAAAGGGTATGGGCACTGAGTACAGTGCCCTTCAAATTATGATTACATGTAAATTTCTTGGGATCCTGTGAAAATGCAAATTTTAAATCAGTGGGTCTGCACGGATCTTAGAGTCTGAATTTCTAACCAGCTCTCAGATGATGCTGAAGATGCCAGTTCATGGATGATTCTTTAAATGGCAGGTCCTTAGGAAACATAATGAAAAGGACAGGGCTTGTGAGCTTAGTAACCTAAGAGTGACTGTCAAATGAAATGTCATAATTTTTAAGTATCATGGAATGGAGGAAATGGGCATTGATGGTGTTACTTCAAACATAAAGTGAGAGAGATCCAAGGGGTAAGTGAAAAATCAGAGGGAGAGAACAAAGTCCATTGATGAACTACTCTACCTACTTGGAGAGTGTCCTTCCAAACTTTGCTCAGTTGAAACCTTGAAATTCCTGTGTTTCTTTAACCATGTGTTTTCTTTAGCCATAACCCTCTAGGCTGTGTTCTCCAAGCCTCAAAGCATTCCACTGATTCACTGAACAATTTTATCACCTGGAAATTTAGTACTGAAAATCTTTCGGGCCTATTTGATTGATTTTAAACTGAATTGAGTGATTAGTTGTCCTGTGAATATATAACCCAACAGTGATCCCATATCACTCCCCCAACCCTTGGCATTTTAGGTTGAGAAGGATGTCAACAGTTGGTGAAGAAGGTGTTAAAACATGAGAAAGAGCTCACCTCAAGCCAGAAGTAAGAATAGCAGGAGGCTGTGTGGCAGAATGAGTTTCTGGGAGTTTACTCACAGTGTTATGGATTCGTTATTCATCCCTTGAAAAGCATTTCCTGGTATGGTGGTTATGTACAAGTTATCACAAATTTCCCTTGAGGAAATAAATGAGAAATATTTACTTTCCAAATTTTAGCTGCAAATAGGAAACTGTTATGCATAGCAATCAGCCGGGTACTTACAGAATGAAATTAAATTCGGAGGAGAAGATCTTCGTAACATCTGGAAGCATTCGAATGCCTGTGTTACAGATGCTCCTATGATTCAGGGCAGGATGGTGATGTGGGCAGAGAGTGGGTAAAAGTGATTGTCATTAAGGCATAAAGACAAAAAGGTGTAGAAAGGCACTTTGCAAATGCTATTTTCACTTTAAATAAAAACATTGAATTTGGCTTTATCAGTATCATGATGAAGACCGTAAAAATTCAAAGGCCCCTACTGCTCTGGAGAAGTTGTTCTAATCACTCCTATTTAGAGATCTAGGAGTTGGAACTAAGCTTTCAGGTCTTTTCCATTTGTATTTTCAACCTGTCTTTTCACATTAGATCAATTGTATTTTCCTATTGTATTACATTCTGTTTCCTTCTGGTAATTAGCTTATTCTGTGCTCTTGATAGTTATAGAAAGCATCCCTCTCTTTTGGAGCAGGTTTTAACTCAAACACTTCAGGAAGATTCATCTCATGTGAGAAATTCATCTTCCTCATTATTAAAAACCTTCCTTTATTTATCTACCTTTCTTGTACCTCATTGAAACCATTGTACATTCTTGTGGTGTCTGGAGCTACTCAAGGATCCTCTTCTTTTCCTCCAGTCTTTTATTTAACCTCCAAAGAAGAGAGAGGCTTAAGTGACAGGTAAAATTGAACTTTTTATTATAAGAATGGACTCCTTCAGAGGCATCCAGACAGTTGGATTTCCCCCAACTAAGTTTTAAATTCACCAGACCTGGACAACTGATAGGAACTTTCTGGTACCCTGGTGACAATGGAACAAAGCCAGGTTTCCCTTCTGGCTGTGGGTCTCCTCTTTACTCATAACTCTCTTGAATGGATGAATGAGAATCCATGCCCTGTCTGTGGCTGGAGACAGCAGCTTGGGCTTAGTTTGGGCAAGAGGGTTTGGGTTGGGGGAACATCATATTTTTGGGTGAAAATACTATTTAATAGATAATGACTCTTGGATAATAAGGGGCAGTAGTGGTCAAATTTGGTTCTTTGTTATTCTTATGTTTTTTCAAAGTGATTGATACTGCAGGATGCTCACATGCCTCTAGGTCTCCTGAAGATTGGGAAAAGCAGAACACCAGGGTTTGGAATTGTCCAATGTTAGAGTTGCCGAAGAGCTGTGCCAGTTCTATCAGCACCTCCTGCAGGAGGCCTGGGAGCAAGATGATGATGTGGATCACCAGAGTGATGTTCCTTCCCTGCCCCTTTGTTTTTCTTTTTTAAGGTAGTGATGGGAAGTGGATTGGGGTGTTTATGAAATTTAATTTTTTAAAAAAGAAGAGAGAATTATCTAAACTAGGAGGACTTAAATTTTTCTGCGTGAGTAGGGAGGACTTGATAGGTGAGAAGCTCTGCTATTGATCAATTTATAGATTGTATCAATTTTCAGGAATTTTGGCAAGGACAATTGCTGTTGGGCTACAGTTGTACTCAATTTGTCATGCTAACCAGTAGTGTTGGTATGATTTAATGGGAAAAAAAAAGATTATTTAGTTTATTTCTCTCAGTACATGAAGGCAGTACTTAAGAAGTTTTCACTTGACAAATGAATGAACAAATGAGATAAAGGAGATACACAATTCTCAACCAGCAACTATGGCCAAATCAGAATTGCCTCTCCCACTTTCATCTACTATCTGCTCACCTTAGAGATTCTGATGTACCCTTTTTGGAATATTGTGACCCCCGCTCCCTTCCCAGGGTCAGCTCTGAAAGTCACAGCAAAGAGTGATGTTCTTCTCAGGTGTTTGGGACACAAAAAATGCTGGGAACCACTTCCATGTATGCAGAAGAACCCAGCATGGCAGCCAATAAGAAATGTCGATTAAGTTTAAATCAGAGAGCTAAAGAGGAGGAACATGCAAACAATGCCAAGTAGATGGTTTTAAAAAATATTTCTCAGCCTTTTAATTATTTTGGTTTTCATCAGATGCCGATCTTCCCCTTCCCAAATGGTTAAAAAGGAAAATTTCTCACAGGTATTTTAACCGGGGAAGATTTGTAAATGCACCAGGCTCAATGTGTACCAGGTTTTTGGTGTTCTGGATCAATCTGTAAAGAGAGGGGGAAATAGGAAGCAGTTTAATTGATGGGTATTGTTTGGAATGCATGAGGCTGTGGTCACCAGAGGTTGCTGCCTGAAAATGGAATCAACAAAATCAAGCAAATTCATGTGCTTGAGAGGAGCTCCCGAGACTTTGGAGATGGAAATGGTTTGCTGAGGACCTATTGGTTATTTTGAGGGAGCTTGGCTCAAACCTTTTGAAGAGGCAGGTGTAGGTATCATAGCTGTACATCTCTACCCGCCCTTCTTGCTCCCCATCAAATAGCTCTGACATCCAGAGCTCCTGGCCAAGGAGATCCTGTCCCATTGTGGAGCTGGTTGGTGAGAGATTCTGCACTCAGGAGAGAACAAATTAGTTACTCTCCTCTGCAGGCAAATTAGTCCTCTTCATATTGAACTGGCAACCACACTGAGCAATTATCCAGATGGGCACCCAGTCTATGCAACAGCACAGAGTAGAGGCTAGGGGTTTGGATTTTTGGAAACTTAGGCATAGTGTATAGATAATTTGCTGTGTGATGATGCCCATCTTAACTTCCCTTAGCTAGTGTTTGCTTCTGCAAAATTGGAATAATAATATTATGTCTTCTTCCCGTCTCATAGGTTGGTGGGTTTTGAGTAATAGAATAGGTTGAGATAATTTGAGACAGATAATTTGAGCTATGATACTACAATGGTGTTATTGCCTCCCCCCCCCCATTCCATCAATTACTGTGACCCTGTAAGAAGTAGCCACAATTGTTGAGTACTGCCTACTTTGGATTCAATAAAAAGCCTGTAAATATGTGCTGCTTTCTTGTCCCAGGTAATAACAACCTAAGGACATGGTAATCACCTTTGTTATACAGAGAAATATAGTATATAGTTTAGGAATATGCACTGTGAGATCAGTTGGTTTTATTTGCGGGGGGATGGAGGGTACTGGGGATTGAACTCGGGGGCACTTGACCACTGAGTCACATCCCTAGCCATTTTTTTAAAAAACTTATTTAGAGACAGGGTCTCACTGAATTGCTTAATACCTTGCTTTTGCTGAGGCTGGCTTTTAACTTGCAATCCTCCTGCCTCAGCCTCTGGAGCTGCTGGGATTATAGGTGTGCTCCACCGCACCCGGCTACCAGTTGGTTTTTTTTTAATCCTGATTTTACAAATCATATGAACTTGGATGTTTTCTCATAGGATAGTTTTTGAGGAAGACTAAATGTGGGTGTCTAGTTCACAGCAAGGCCTTATCAGGTGTTAATAATGATTGTTAGAATTGAAATTAGGAAGTTGAATGATTTCTTTCCAGTCACACAGCTGAAAAGTAGCAGAACTTGAGTGTGACCCCATTTTTATGACTCCAAGTCTAGTGCTATGGTTTCCTATAACTGGTATATATTTGCAAATAAAAGATGGAAATAGGCATCTGATTCTTCAGTGTGAGTGATATTTTGTGGTAATTATTTTTTCAACAACCAACTCAAGTAATCATGGGCCACAGGGCATTATATGGGTGAGATGGAAGAGGCTTTTTACCTCTTAAAGATCTCTGGGGGTCTTACCTTAGACCATTTGTTCATATATTAATTCACTCAATGTACATTTACTGAATGACTACATGTTCCAAGAACTGTCCTAGATACTGGGGATACAATTGTGAAAATGCAAAAAGAGTCTTCATTGAGCTGGCATTCTAGTGTCAGGGACTTCATTGGGAATCGATAAATATTCCCTTTAGTGTTCTTTATTTTTCTTTGTGTTGATAAATGTTGCTTTACATCACTGGAGGCTTCATTATCATTAGCTTCCCTGGTAGTTCTCAATATAGTATGTGCTTCAGCATTACCTGGGAAGTTTGTTAAAACTGCAGATCTCTAGGTCTGGGAGAGCACAACTATAATGGGCTCTATGCACAATTCGGCTTCAAAGCCAAGTCTAGACATTTTTGTTTGCACTAAAATACTCATTATTTTGGATTTTTCTGTAATAATTTGGTGAGTTAGTCTCACCACTCTGGCTACTCTATCATCTCCTAGTGGATATTTGTATTTTATCTCCTTTGCATTCCAGTGGTGCTTGGCTCAGAACTGGACACATGGTGGGTACTCATATACTTATTGGTTAATTATTCTTTTTAGATAGTTATTCACTGGAGCATTTACAGTGGAGACCTTTCCACTATACCTAGTGGAAAATACATGAGCTTTGAAAAAGATAGGCTCAGAATTGAATCCCAGTCCTGCCATTGTCTAAAGTTTCACACTGGTCAAGTTGTGGCACTTTTCCCAGCTTCCATTCCTTTCTTTGGGCAAAAGGGATAATTATCCCACTCTGCAAGGTGGCTGTGAGGATTAGTGACACAACCTAGAGGAAATGCCAAACAGTAGAGTTCAAAAAATATCCCATGCTGCCACACTTCCCTTTCTTGTACTTTTGATACTCCTAAGCAGGGGAGACTGAGGGATCTTTGCTTGGGTCGGAACCACATATGGCAGTGGTAAGAGGTCTGGTTTCAAAGTCATCTGACCTGGTTTCTAGTCCACCTCTGGTACAACTTGCTGTGTGACATCAGGTGAGTTAGTTGACCTCTTTGGGTCACAGATGCATCATGTGAAAACTCAATTGAGTTGGACTTTTCCCATCCTCTTTTTGGAATTAAGAGAAAATGATGAATTGGAAGGGGTTACTTTAAAAAGTGAATTCCAAAACACCAACAAAATACAGCATGTCCAACACACAGGGGCTCAATATGGGGCTTTTCATGGTAGGTATTCAAGAAGCATTTTACTGACACAAAGAATATGCCAGAACAGCCCCCAATGAACCACTTCATGATCTCTAAGCTCCTTTCCAAAATTTTCAACTACCCCAAGTACTCCATACCCTCCCTTCCCTAAGGCAAGAGCTACTTGGCAGAACTTCACAATGTCAATTTTAATTTCTAACAGTGTGTTGTGATGTTTCAGGGTTTATATAGCTCCTAGGGAGAAGCAGTTGTCACTATGGCAACCTTCAGGCCACTGCAGTGAGAGAAATTAGTGCCTGCCCAGACCTAGTAATTGCTGAGTCTTTTCCTCTTGGATTCCTAGCAGTAGATGCTTGAATACAAATACCAAGTGGGCTCCAGCCAGCAAGGGTAATAGTGTACAGCAATAAACTATCTGTTAGCTGATGCTTACATTTCAGACAAATTGAGGAGGTTGTCAAAGGCATTAGCTTCTATCCTTTCCAGGGAATCACTCTGAGAGATTTCTCTAGGGGAGAAAAAATAAAATAAAAAAAGAAGCGTGAAAGAAATGACTATGTCTACATAATAAAGAGGGGTGTGTGTGTGACCCAACAACTAGGTGCTGCATTGTGTCCCTCTGGAAAACAACAGAATGTGTGAGTTCTGCTTACATCACGAAATACTAACATCTCCCTTTAGGAGCACCCATGGGTGTCTACAACCCAGGTGCAGTTGAAATGTAAGTTTCAGTAACTCCCATTTATATGACAGGCTTTTCTCTTGTTTATCTGTGACTTGGAATCACAGATTTGTTAGAAGTAGATAAGTCCTTTGAGAAAGATGCACAGTTCTTGAGAAAATCTAACCAGACTCTCTTGTTTTGGAAATTGAGTCCCTGAGAGGAGAGGCAAATCATATTTTTGTGAAGTCTCAAGATTAAGATTAGGAACACTTGGGTCCCGATTCCATCACTGTATTGAAGCTTTAATTTGGTCTAAATTAGTTGCTTCCTAACTTTTTTTTGGTTCTGGGGATTGAACCCAGGAGTGCTTAACCACTAAGCCATATCCCCAGCCCTTTTTTATATTTTATTTAGAGACAGGGTCTCACTGAGTTGCTTGGGGCCTCACAAAGTTTCTGAGGCTGGTATTAAACTCATAATCCTCCTGCCTCAGCCTCCTGGGCAACTGGGATGACAGGCATGCATCACCACAACCTGCTGTTTAATAACTCTTAACCCTTGATTTCCCAAAACACTCTCCTGAGGCTATTGTAATGGTTAACCTCTGCACGTGGCATCCATCATAGATTGTAATTATCCTTTTCCTTGACTGTTTTTCTTATTCTTGAGCCAATCAAGAACATAAAAATTTTTATTTCCTTCTGAATCCCTGGTGGCTTTATATTGCCTGGTGCATAGTTAGAGAATGAATGAATAAATGAATGGACTAGTGAATAAACTGACTTTTTAAAAACACACAAACATAAAGCAACCATCTTTGCTATCCCTAAGTATGTCAGTAATGTCAGTGTTATCCAAAATCCCAACATGAGCCACTATTTGCTGCCAGCTGAGATAAAAGTCTCAAATTCACAAATTGTACATTTGTGTATTTCTAAGGTTAATGCTTACCGAACGCTTCAGACTTGATGAGAGCTTTAACTCATAGAAAGGCAGAGCCTAAGGCTGTTAATGTCTTTTCTGAACAACACAGTAATGGATTGCCTGGGCTGATTCATCTTATTCCTACCTAATGTTTGCTTACTTAACTGTGTGGCTGCTTTTCTTAGTAGGAGGTCTTAATGCATTGAAAGTTATCAAAACTCAACATTTAAACTTGAGAGCAGTCAGAAGAACATGGGTTAGGCTCTAGTCAACTGACATGTCTGTAACCAGCAGCAAATACACTATAAGATGCACAATTCTTGAGCATATTTTAATATTCTTAGTTTAATAGTCTTATTGCTTCTTTTCAGTATAGAATTTTAATAACTTAATAATGATAATATTAAACACCCTAAAGAGCAGCAGAGTTTCTCCAAGGAGCTAGGCTTAACAGTATAGTGTCTTCTTTCGAGATGTAAATCTGCCTGAAAGTCCAGTGGATTGTTAATGTTAGAGATGCCCTATAAGAAAAAAATAACCATCCTTTGATTCAGGTTAGCATTAAGGAGGATGCTGGAAAGTTCTTTCTCCTGAGAAAATGTTCTCTTTATGTATGGAGTCTTTGACTCTGGAAGCTGAAAAAACCCAGGGACAAATGATTGAACTTACATCTGACAGACATGAGATCATACTGCATTATCAGGCTGCTTTACACTTCTGATAAATGCCTTTCATCAATAAATCTATAAATACTGTGTTTTTGTCATACACTTATTATATTTTAGATACAAAGATTATCTTCTGATGCACAATAAACTTCCAACACATTTTCTTCTGTGTGGGAGTTATCTAAAAATGTGACACAAGGGAATAGCTGTTCTAGTAGAAGAATTTTTATGATTGAAATATATCTTGTTTTTTACTTAAAAAGTGTATCATCACTTATCAAAATGCATTCAATTCTTTGAACCAAGGTTAATTATCTGGATTTTAATGACTCTTGAAAATCATACCTTTTCTTCAAAGGCCCCTAGATATTATTTGTATTCTGAAGATAAAAATACTTGGGTGTCCTAAACACTGTTTCTCTCCTAGAAAAATTATTCTTTTTCAGTTGTGTTTTTTAGAAGAAAATTCATTACTTTGATTATGAATGTCTTTTAATATGCAATATCTTACTTACATTTTTACGACCTCATTAAGTCCTCTGAAAGCTTGAGATGGGATGACTTTGACAGGGAGATAAGTGAGTGATCTAGAAAAGGAAAACGAAAAGCCAAGAGTTTAAGTTTTCGAGACTGGGTTCCTTTTAAGTTTATAAATAAAGTGTGTGTGTGTGTGTGTGTGTGTGTGTGAGAGAGAGAGAGAGAGAGAGAGAGAGAGAGAGAGACTACAGAGGTAACAACAACTGGATGCAGGTTGAGTATTCTAACATATCAATAAGGAGATATACCATGACTTATTTTTTTTTCATCTTTAATGCATGACTTATTCTTGGTCTTTATCAAAACATATGTAATTGGGTGGTTACGGTCATGAACATTGGGATTAGATGCATCTGGGATCAAATCTCCATTGTCTCACCTCCTGATTATGTGACCCTGAGCATGTTCTTTAAGCCCTCTGTTTCTTTTGTCATCAACAAAATTGGAATAGTAATTCCTATCACACAGGATTGTTGTAGTAATTAATCAAGATTACCTCTGTAAAGTCAAGGCTCGCACCAAGTAAATAGTTAATAAATGGCTTTAGAGTGGTCCTGTAGGCCTGATTGGGAGGATGAAATAAGAAGCTTTTTTTTTTTTTTTTGGATACAGTGGAGAAATGAATGATGAAAATACAATTGGGAACCATGCAAGTAGGAGAAGGGAAAATTCCCTAAGTAATGGCCTCTTTCCACCTATCCTATCTTCCTCAGGCAGCCATTTCAATATAGTCCCAACCAGACCACTCTGCTCCTATGGTTTTATTCACATGGGCATTTCACATCATTTGGGAGAATGTCTATGAGAGTATTTCCTTCAGGCACTAACATCTACAGGAACAACTTGAGTATTCATAAAATTGAGGTGAAAGCTGTACAAGATATAGGAGTTGAGAAAAGAGCTACAGTTGGCAACAGGAAAACCAGTTCAGGATGATATGGAAAGGTTAAAGGATCTTGAGGTTAAGATGGTGTATAAGAAAGCTTCCGCAAGTTAGAGATGAACATTCAACCATTTATTGAGCATCTCCAGTGGTTCAAGATTTTAGCCTCAGGAATGGCAAAGAGGAAGGGAATGGATCAGGTCATTTCAAATGGAAATCAAGTGACTAATAGGTATATGAGAACAGAGTGGGGAGATGCTGCCTCATTTTTTCTAGATGTCTACACAGCAGGGACTGTCTTAGCTTTCAAGAAGAAACAAGTCCTCTATGATGAGCAAATATCAATCAGTGAGGCATTAGAAGGAACTTGCTACATTGTAATTCTGTTACACACACCCACTTATAACTTTATTTTATTCATGCAACAATGGTGTGAAGGGGTATTTCCATTTTGATAGCAGAAGAAATTGGGTCAGAAAGAAATTAGGAACTGTGGACAAGGTAACAACCAAGCAGACTGACTCTGAATGCCTTTTCCAATGTGCAGTACTGGGATAAATGAAGCAAGTGATTCCTAACCCATTGTCTCTTGGTGAGTAAGGTGGAAGGACAAGCACTCCATCCTTGCTTCTCTTGAAAGGAAGCATGTCACACTCTGTTTCTCTCTCAAAGCAGCTTACCAGCAGTTCCTCTCTTGGAGCTAATACAGAGGAGTTTTACAGATTTCAGAAGAGTGCTTTCATTCAACAGTTTCTTAGAGATGATACAGCCTAGAGGAATCCAAACTGGTCCTCTGATTCTGTTCCTGATGACTGTCCCACCAAGCACATTATTTAAACCCCCAAATTATTTAACAGGGGATCTGAGAAGAACAGGGATAGTGGAGGGAGAAATCTTCTTGCCATGGCATGTTTGCTTCCTATATTTCTTCTGGAATCATGTCTGCTTGGCTTACTGATTAAAAACACAGTTTTATTGCTTTCTGCACTGCCAAGCCAATAAATTTCCAGAAGAGAAAGTTGTATTCTACTGTACCCCATGCAACATCAATAAAACTGACAGCCAAATTCTGATTCCAGAATCTTTATTGCTGGGGATAATGCAGTGCAGAACATATTTTGGAGAGTGTTTACATAAAAGCTTCAACCAAACCCTTCAGAGGTGTTTATTCATGTAAATGGAGCCCAGAAGCCTGCACCTCTCAACAGGCGGCCTGTTTCCCTAAATGGGAGCTTGCTGCTCCCAGAAGAACAGTTTGGTTTAGATTCGCCAGGGGGTTGCCTGAGCTCTTGATTGATGTATGGATGAAGGAAGAGGAGCAAAGGTCGGACAGAAGTGAGAGAAGCTATAGATCATGCACTGGCTGTCCCCAGTGACTATTGAACAGCCCTGGTGCAAGATGAAATTTTGTAGAGTTGATGTCCACGCTGCAGAGTGGGAAAGGCAGCTCCCCACCTAAAAAGGGACACTGATAAAACAACAGACATCTCTGAGGATGTGGCTGGGTGCAGAAAGAGGCCTGGGGCCAGAGAGTGGGGAGAGAAGCGGGGTGAGGCAGGTACATGTGCTTTTCACAGCAGATGTGTTCCTAGGAGGCACCATGGAGAATATGATTCTGTGAATTCAAAACATTTTTCCCATTGCTTAATACTTTTATTTCAAGAAGTCTTGTTTCCATTTTTGATTTGTCTTCAGTTGGAGCAATACCTCAGCATTAAGTATTGTTTCCTATATTTAAATTTGTTCATGGTGTAACCTGAATTGCCTTGTGTTTTTAAAAATGTATTTTATTTTAAATTAACATGTAGCAATTTCAATATTTATGGAGTAGAGGGTGACATTTCAACACACCTGTACAATGTGTAATGACCAGATCAGAGTAATTGGCATATCTATCACCTCAGACAGGTATGTTTGAAATCCTCTCTATTAACTGTTTTGAAATATTAAATGAATTATTGTCAACCATAGTTAACCCACTGTGCTATTGAACATGAAAAGTGATTCCTCTAGTCCAGATGTGATTTGTTAAGGGCCATTGCAATTTACACCCTGTGTAGGTGCTTCCTTCTCTGATGGATGCCTCTATTATTCTTCCTAAGATGCCAGAAACTTTTAGCAATGTGAACAATTATCTAAATAACCCCACAATTCCATTCCTGTTTACATCCCAGAGAAATTTTTAAACTGATACCTAAGGAGACCTATACAAGAATTTTCTTGACCACATTGTGGCATTGGGAGTTAGGTGTCCATTCCTGGGTAAGGATGCAGGTACAATGTACACAGTACATACCTAACCAAGTAGATGAACACTCGGAAGCTGAAGGCACACAGAACAGCTTGGGTGAATCTTAGAATCATGGGAGTGAGAGAAACAACTAATTTGATATACATAACACTATTTGCAGAATTAAACTACCTACACACAAGACCTTAGAAATTTTAAAATAAAACACATGAACATATGTTAGGATTGGTTGTCTATGGTGAGTTGAGGAACAGAAGTGGGAGAAGGGGATAAAATAAATAATTAAAACAGAGGAAGACTATTATAATTTGGATCTGGAATGACCCTCCCCACCACCAAAAAAAAAAAAAAAAAGCTCACGTTTTGAAGGCTTGATCCCCAATTACAGCAGTGTTCAAAGGTGGATGTTGATTGGTCATGAGGGTTCTAACCTCACTAGTGGATTATGTTAGTAATAATCAACACTATTTAGAGTTACTGTGAGCCAGGCATGGTGGTGCACACCTGTAATCCCAGTGGCTCTAGGGCCTGAGACAGAAGGATCATGAGTTCAAAGCCAGCCTTAGCAATAGTGAGGTGCTAAGCAACTCAGTGAGACCCTGTCTCTAAATAAAACATAAAATAGGGCTGGGGATGTGGCTCAGTGGTCGAGTGCCCCCTAAATTTACTCTCTGGTACCAATCCCCCAAAACAAAAAAACAAATACTTAGATGGGATGATTAAGGCTGCCTTAGTGTCATAACCTCTGAAATATCCAGCTACTCATTAATCCCATCTGCAGGTCCTCAACCCTTCCATTTGTGGATTAAAGTAGAAGCAGTCTCTACTCCTTAGGATTGAAATGAAGTCACCTCACCCTCTCATCTGGGGAGTCTTGTATTTGATTATGACTCTGACGAAGCCCTGGGCATGGCCCATGCCATGTTGGTGCTTGCATTTGCCTTGACTCCTTATCCTGAAGACTGCTTGCTATCCCTCAAGTCCATCTAGGAGTGGGGCTCCAACTAGTTCCTGCCTTCCCTTCTTCCCAATCACCAGATTCCCAATCCCTGCATCTCTGTTCTTAAAGGAACACTGCTCCAGACCAGTTCGTAATTGCTATCTTGTTAGAATCAACCTAGTATCTCTCACTGATGGATTCAGACTTTCAGACTGGGCCCCCTGGCACAGCTAGGGACTCTGTGATGGGGCTACCTAGTATAGTTGAGTTAGCTCCTCTAGTGGATGCTCTGGTGGGCTTGTCAGAATCATCCTTTAGGACAGAGGCTCATTCTCCCAGCTGCTCAGAGAGTGGGTGGCAGAAACCCTCAACTAAATTGCTCTCCTGAAATTATACTTTCATTCTAAGATTGCTATCTCACCAAGGATTATATCTTCTCTCCTGAGCAGCCCTCATCTAATGAGTGATCGGTGTGCAGAATAAAGGTGTGGCCCTCTTATCTCAAGGTGGGCTTACTCAGGAAAGTTCTATCTTTGAGCTCTTTCTAATAACTCTTTCACTTGGGCAACTGACGTCATCTCCATCCTAGCCAACCCAAAATTGCCAAGCTCCTACCTGTGCCAGAGTCCAGCAATGGCGAAATTTACAGTATTCAGATAAGTCTAATTATCTTGAAAATAATGTCAGTTTATATCCTCCTTTGTCATTTCTAATGTCTCTTAGGTCCTCAGAGATGGGGCTTAGATCCTTCTTCTTTTTGTTTTTTGGATTTAATGGCATAGTAGACCTTGGAAGGAGTCAATTTGTCCAGTTCACTAAGTTGTTAACTAACCCTCAAAGCTGGAGAGCTTCATTACTCTTCAGGAGGGCTCTTGTGTCTCCTCTTCAAGGAATCTGTGGTTTGGAAATCTTTGCTTATAAAAACCTATCAAGTTCTGTGAGAAGATGGCGGCGAGGGGAGTGCATTGCCCCCGTGTGCTGCTTCACTGTGTGGGAGTATGACAAGTCAGGACGGCTAAAGGCTATCTTGTTAGGAATTTCCAGGAATAGTGGGGTGCTCCGGAACCTGGAGGAAGGATTTCCATCGCATGAGGATCGGCTACGGGGACTCAAACGCGAGAGGTTTGTCGCACTGAGGGTAACACTGCTTATTCAGCAAATCGCCCCGCGGCTAGAGTCTGCAGCGCGCGCTGGGAAACGAGGAGATAGCGACGCAGGGATACAGCGCTGCAGTTTCTGCCAGCCGTGCAAGCACCGTACTCAGGGCTGAATTCTGGGTTCGAGACGGGGGAAGGAAGCGGTCCATCTCGGTTCTCCACACCGGTAGACCACAGAGGAGGCCAGCGGCCACCATGTTGAAAAGCTGACGTCACCATCCCTGTTTTCGACTGACCGCAGCTCATTCAGCCATAGAACAGGTAATTTCAGGCTGCCAGTCGCCTGTGGCTTGCAGACAGATTGCTCGGGCTCAGTGCCTGGGTGCTTCTTAGTGCCTGCTCTTATCAGAGCGAGCACCGAGCGCGGGGCGGCAAGTTCCAGCTCCCGGAACCGCCCTGGCCCAGGGGAGGCTGCTTCTTGGAGTCTGCTCTTATCAGAGCATACACCGAGCATGGAGCGGCCGAGTTCCGGCTCCTGGAACTGCCCTGGCCCAGGGCTAGGAGCCCGCGGAAACTGCTTCTCAGTCCGGGTGCTGCTGAGGGCCGGTCAGGACTCACCCGTTGCTTTGGTTGCCCGGCAAGGGGAACGAAATGCTGCCATTCACATAGGATACCAACATGGCAGAGATCTGATGTCATCAGAAAGCGGCGGAGGAGAGAACTTCATCAATACCAGCGGCGACAGAAACAGTTGGTCTCCTGGTAGGGGGGGTGAGGCACAGACACCCGAGTCTCTCTCGATTTGTCCTCGAGCCAGAGGGGAGGAGCTGGGCTGCTGCCAGCACCCTGAGCAGGCCCAGCGGCTCGCCGGCGTGGTGACCGCGTGACCCCAATTGGAGAGGGGGCGGAGCGGAGCCGCCACCCGCACCCGCAAGGTGGGCAGACCCGCGACCCAGGGGTACACGGGCGTGGTAGGAAGGGCAGGGCAGAGCCGCTGCCCGCACTTGCAAGGTAAGCAGACCTGTGACAGACTGGCGGGTCAGGCCCAGCGGCCTGCCAGCGTGGTACACACGTCACCCCAACTGGAGTAGGGGCAGAGCAGATCCTTCGCCCACGCCCGGATCAGGCCCTGCCGGTGTGGTGGTCACGTGACCCCAATTGGAGTGGGGGCGGAGCGAAACTGCCACCCGTGCCCGCAGGGTGAGCAGACCTGTGACCAACCTGCAGATCAGGCACAGCGGTCCGCAGGCGTGGTAGGAGGGGCAGGGCAGAGCCGCCGCCCGCGCCTGCAAGGTAGGCAGACCTGCGACAGACCGGCGGATCAGGCCCAGGAGCCTGCCGGCGTGGTACACATACCACCCTAATTGGAGTAGGGGCAGAGCAGAGTCGCTGCCCGTGCCAGGAACAGGCCCAGCGAACTGCAGGCTGGGTAGTCACGACACCACAATTGGAGTAGGGGCAGAGCAGAGCCACCACCCGTGCCTGAAAGGTGGGCAGATCTGTGACCGACCAGCGGGACAGGCCCAGTGGCCTGCCGGTACGACAGACACGTCACCCCATTTGGAGTAGGGGCAGAGTAGAGCCGCCGCCCGCGCCTGCAGGGTAGGCAAACCTGCAACCGACCGGCAGATCAGGCCCGGTGGCCTGCCGGCGTGGTACACTTGTCACCCCAATTGGAGTAGGGGCAGAACAGAGCTGCTGCCAGCGCCCAGAACAGGCCCAGTGACCTGCCGGCGTGGTAGCCACGACACCCCAATTGGAATAAGGAGAGAGCAGAGCCGCCACCCGCGCCTGCAGGAAAGAAACGCAAGCAGTATGAAAAGACAAGGAAAGAAAGGACCACAAGCAATGCAGGTCAATGCAACTTTAGAAGAGGTAACAGCTGCAGCAGATGGAATGCCAGATAAAGAATTCAGGATATACATGCTTCAGATGATCTGGAGTATCAAGGAAGACAGCAAAATCAGACAATGAAAGATCACTTCGACAATGAATTACGCAAACAAATCCAGGAAGCAAAGGATCAACTTTACAGGGAGATAGAGGTTATAAAAAACAAACAAACAGAAATCCTAGAAATGCAGGAAGCAATAAACCAACTTAAAAACTCAATGGAGAATACTACCAGCAGAGTAGAACACTTAGAAGATAGAACATCAGACAATGAAGACAAAGTATTTCAACTGGAAAAGAACATAGACAGCTCAGCAAGACTGTTAAGAAACCATGAGCAGAACATCCAAGAAATATGGGATAACATTAAGAGACCAAACTTAAGAGTCATTGGGATACAGGAAGGTACAGAGCTCCAAACCAAAGGAATGAGCAGTCTATTCAATGAAATAATACGAGAAAACTTCCCAGACTTGAAGAATGAGACAGAATCCCAAACCCTAGAAGCCTACAGGACGCTGAATGTGCAAAATCATAAGAGGTCCACACCTAGACACATTATAATGAAGATGCCCAACATACAGAATAAGGAGAGAATTTTAAAAGCTACAAGAGAAAGGAAGCAGATTACATTTAGGGGCAAGCCAATCAGGATAACAGCTGATCTTTCAACACAGACTCTGAAAGCTAGAAGATCCTGGAATAACATATTTCAAACACTGAAAGAAAATGGGTTCCAACCAAGAATTGTGTATCCAGCGAAATTAAGCTTCAGGATGGAAGATGAAATTAAAACCTTCCACGATAAACAAAAGTTTAAAGAATTCGCAGCTAGAAAACCATCTCTTCAAAACATCCTCGCCAAAACATTACAGGAAGAGGAAATGGAAAATAACAATGAAAACCAACAGTGGGAGGTAGGACAGTAAAGGGGGGGGGAAATAATCAAAGAGGAAAACAAACCATGTTTAGTAACAGAAATAAACAAATATGGCTGGAAGAACAACCCATATCTCAATAATAACCCTAAATGTTAATGGCTTAAACTCACCAATTAAGAGACACAGGCTAGTAGAATGGATCACAAAACAAGACCCAACAATATGCTGCCTACAGGAGATGCATTTGATAGGAAAAGACATACATAGGCTGAAGGTGAAAGGTTGGGAAAAATCATATCACTCATATGGACTTCGGAAACAAGCAGGAGTGTCCATACTCATATCAAATAAAATAGATTTCAAGCCAAAGTTAATCAAAAGGGATAAAGAGGGACACTACATACTGCTTAAGGGAACCTTACACCAAGAAGACATAACAATCATAAATATATATGCCCCAAACAATGGTGCAGTTATGTTCATAAAACAAACTCTTCTCAAGTTCAAGAGTCTAATAGACCACCATACAATAATCATGGGAGACTTCAACACACCTCTCTCGCCACTGGACAGATCTTCCAAACAAAAGTTGAATAAGGAAACTATAGAACTCAATAACACAATTAATAACCTAGACTTAATCGACATATATAGAATATACCACCCAACATCAAGCAGTTACACTTTTTTCTCAGCAGCACATGGATCCTTCTCAAAAATAGATCATATATTATGTCACAGGGCAACTCTTAGACAATATAAAGGAGTAGAGATAATACCATGCATCTTATCTGATCATAATGGAATGAAACTGAAAATCAACGATAAAAGAAGGAAGGAAAAAGCATACATCACTTGGAGAATGAACAATAGGTTACTGAATGATCAATGGGTTATAGAAGACATCAAGGAGGAAATTAAAAAATTCTTAGAGATAAATGAAAACATAGACACAACATATCGGAATCTATGGGACACATTGAAAGCAGTTCTAAGAGGAAAATTCATTGCTTGGAGTTCATTCCTTAAAAAAAGAAAAAAACAACAAATAAATGATCTCACACTTCATCTCAAAATCCTTGAAAAAGAAGAGCAAAACAACAACAAAAGAAGTAGAAGGCAAGAAATAATTAAAATCAGAGCTGAAATTAATGAAATCGAAACAAAAGAAACAATTGAAAAAATTGACAAAACTAAAAGTTGGTTCTTTGAAAAAATAAACAAAATCGACAGACCCTTAGCCATGCTAGCGAAGAGAAGAAGAGAGAGAACTCAAATTACTAGCATACGGGATGAAAAAGGCAATATCACAACAGACACTTCAGAAATACAGAAGATAATCAAAAACTATTTTGAATCCTTATACTCCAATAAATTAGAAGATAGTGAAGGCATAGATAAATTTCTTAAGTCATATGATCTGCCCAGATTGAGTCAGGAGGATATAGACAACCTAAACAGACCAATATCTATTGAGGAAATAGAAGAAACCATAAAAAGACTACCAACTAAGAAAAGCCCAGGACTGGATGGGTATACAGCAGAGTTTTACAAAACCTTTAAAGAAGAACTAATACCAATACTTTTCAAGCTACTTCAGGAAATAGAAAAAGAGGGAGAACTTCCAAATTCATTCTATGAGGCCAACATCACCCTGATACCTAAACCAGACAAAGACACTTCAAAGAAAGAAAACTACAGACCAATATCTCTAATGAACCTAGATGCAAAAATCCTCAATAAAATTCTGGCGAATCGGATACAAAAACATATCAAAAAAATTGTGCACCATGATCAAGTAGGATTCATCCCTGGGATGCAAGGCTGGTTCAATATACGGAAATCAATAAATGTTATTCACCACATCAATAGACTTAAAAATAAGAACCATATGATCATCTCGATAGATGCGGAAAAAGCATTTGACAAAGTACAGCATCCCTTTATGTTCAAAACTCTAGAAAAACTAGGGATAACAGGAACATACCTCAATATTGTAAAAGCAATCTATGCTAAGCCTCAGGCTAGCATCATTCTGAATGGAGAAAAACTGAAGGCATTCCCTCTAAAATCTGGAACAAGACAGGGATGCCCTCTTTCACCACTTCTGTTCAACATAGTTCTCAAAACACTGGCCAGAGCAATTAGACAGACGAAAGAAATTAAAGGCATCAAAATAGGAAAAGAAGAACTTAAATTATCACTATTTGCAGATGATATGATTCTATACCTAGCAGACCCAAAAGGCTCTACAAAGAAACTATTAGAGCTAATAAATGAATTCAGCAAAGTGGCAGGATATAAAATCAACACGCATAAATCAAAGGCATTCCTGTATATCAGCGACAAATCTTCTGAAATGGAAATGAGGACAACCACTCCATTCACAATATCTTCAAATAAAATAAAATACTTGGGAATCAACCTAACAAAAGAGGTGAAAGACTTATACAGTGAAAACTACAGAACCCTAAAGAGAGAAATAGAAGAAGATCTTAGAAGATGGAAAAATATACCCTGTTCATGGATAGGCAGAACTAACATCATCAAAATGGCGATATTACCAAAAGTTCTCTATAGGTTTAATGCAATGCCAATCAAAATCCCAACGGCATTTCTTGTAGAAATAGAGAAAGCAATCATGAAATTCATATGGAAAAATAAAAGACCCAGAATAGCAAAAACAATGCTAAGCAGGAAGTGTGAATCAGGCGGTATAGCGATACCAGACTTCAAACTATACTACAGAGCAATAGTAACAAAAACAGCATGGTACTGGTACCAAAACAGGCGGGTGGACCAATGGTACAGAATAGAGGACACAGAAACCAATCCACAAAACTACAACTATCTTATATTTGATAAAGGGGCTAAAAGCATGCAATGGAGGAAGGATAGCATCTTCAACAAATGGTGCTGGGAAAACTGGAAATCCATATGCAACAAAATGAAACTGAATCCCTTTCTCTCGCCATGCACAAAAGTGAATTCAAAATGGATCAAGGAGCTTGATATCAAATCAGAGACACGCCGTCTGATAGAAGAAAAAGTTGGCTACGATCTACAGTCGGTGGGGTCGGGCTCCAAATTCCTCAATAGGACACCCATAGCACAAAAGTTAATAAGTAGAATCAACAAATGGGACTTACTCAAACTAAAAAGTTTTTTCTCAGCAAAAGAAACAATAAGAGAGGTAAATAGGGAGCCTACACCCTGGGAACAAATCTTTACTCCTCACACTTCAGATAGAGCCCTAATATCCAGAGTATACAAAGAACTCAAAAAATTAGACAATAAGAGAACAAACAACCCAATCAACAAATGGGCCAAGGACCTGAACAGACACTTCTCAGAGGACGACATACAGTCAATCAACAAGTACATGAAAAAATGCTCACCATCTCTAGCAGTCAGAGAAATGCAAATCAAAACCACCCTAAGATACCATCTCACTCCAGTAAGATTGGCAGCCATTATGAAGTCAAACAACAACAAGTGCTGGCGAGGATGTGGGGAAAAGGGTACACTTGTACATTGCTGGTGGGACTGCAAATTGGTGCAGCCAATTTGGAAAGCAGTATGGAGATTTCTTGGAAACTGGGAATGGAACCACCATTTGACCCAGCTATTCCCCTTCTTGGTCTTTTCCCTAAAGACCTAAAAAGAGCATGCTACAGGGACACTGCTACATCGATGTTCATAGCAGCACAATTCACAATAGCAAGACTGTGGAACCAACCTAGATGCCCTTCAATAGACGAATGGATAAAAAAAAATGTGGCATTTATACACAATGGAGTATTACTCTGCATTAAAAAATGACAAAATCATAGAATTTGCAGGGAAATGGATGGCATTAGAGCAGATTATGCTAAGTGAAGCTAGCCAATCCCTAAAAAACAAATGCCAAATGTCTTCTTTGATATAAGGAGAGTAACTAAGAACAGAGTAGGGACGAAGAGCATGAGAAGAAGATTAACATTTAGAGGGATGAGAGGTGGGAGGGAAAGGGAGAGAGAAGGGAAATTGCTTGGAAATGGAAGGAGACCCTCAGGGTTATACAGTGGAGGGGGTAGAGAGAGAGGAGGGGAGGGGAGGGGAGAGGTGGGGAGGGGGGATGGTGGAGGATGGGAAAGGCAGCGGAGCACAACAGACACTAGTATGGCAATATGTAAATCAATGGATGTGTAACTGATGTGATTCTGCAATCTGTGTATGGGGTGAAGGTGGGAGTTCATAACCCACTTGAATCAAAGTGTGGAATATGATATGTCAAGAAATTTGTAATGTTTTGAACAACCAACAAGAAAAAATAAAAAAAAAATAAAAAAAAATTTAAAAAAAGAAAGTTTCTGTGAAGAAAACATTATAAAAATAGCTTCAGAAAAAAAAACCTATCAATTGAGAGACATTTGCATTATCAAAGGGTTCTTTGTTCTACAGAAGGATTCACTGCGGGATTCCTTTAAATAGCAAACTCCCTAGATGAATGAAAAGTAGGGTTCAGTAGACACACAGATCTTTCCTCTTCCCTCCCCCCTCTCTTTAAAGACAGGTATTGCAGAAAGTAAATTATAACTGTAGGATCCTTGGTTTCTCAGAGTGCAAGCTAGTTCTCAGGGCAGGACCACCCTCTGAAGCCCACAGGCTGAGCAGCTCCAGAGAAAGAAGAGAGTCAGGGAAGACATCCAGTATTAATCGGGAATCCTCAAAGCCTGGGAGTGTGTGCATCTTTGGTACCTTGCTTTTCCTCTGTCCAACACATGGCAGAAATGAAATATTTTTATTCACTACCTTCTAATTATTTAAGAAAACCATCTATATTATCGATTTAAGACAGCACAAACATCCATCCATTTTCCACAGACAATTAGTTTATTGCTAGGGCTACACCTGAATTTTAAAACAATATAAAATCAAAGGGAGGGAAAAAGAAAAATCAGAGAAGGCCAAAGCCCTCAGCCCCATGAACTTATTGAAATGGAAGGGGTTTTATTTATTTAAATTTGAAGAAATGTTAATTCCTGTGTATTTATTACATAAGATCTTATTCTACTTTTAACAGAGACTTACTAAAATTACTGTTTTTTTGTTTGTTTGTTTGTTTGTTTTGGTAGTGCTGGGGATTGAACCCAGGGCTTTGTGCATGTGAGGCAAGCACTCTACCCACTGAGCTATATCCCCAGCCACAATTACTGTGTTCTTTTCAAACCTGCTCAATAATAAACTTGCTTTCATCTTAGAATGAAATAAAAATGACTTTCTCCTTTTTCAAATGATTTTAGACTTTGAGTTCATCTGTTTAGTAACTTCATTATGGGCAATGTCTTCATTTATTAGCCTCTTCAGTATTTACCTAGAGGAAGCTAAGGCTTCAGTGTTAACTGAAATATGAAGTCAGTATAGGTGGACATCCAATGTGATAAACTTTACATCAGAAAATTTTGGAATGTCCCTTAAAAATATAGCCCAGAGGTTTTGATTATCAGTTGACTACAGCCTGAAGCACTGATTGTATTAGGCTCATGGAGTCAGAGTAAAGGGGCTGCTTACAAGTCCTTTTGGTCCAAGCCCCTACTTTACAGAGGAAGAATTTTAAGTGAGGAAAAGTGAAATGACTTCCCTGAAAGCACATGGTAATTTTAAGGGCAGAGCTGGACTAGATCTAGGTCATTTCTTCCTGGTCCAGTGTGGTGTCCTCCGCCAACTAAATCACATCTGCACTGTTCACTTGGTGTTTGTCGATACACTCTATTACACAGTGTTTTCTTCTTCCTGTGAAAACCTAACCTTGGGTTATTGAGGGTTTGTGCCCAGTCTTCAACTTGAGGATGCAGTTCAAATTTCTATTCTTGAATCTTTAGAGACTGCCAGAATATTTTTTTCTCTCATTTTTCTGTCCTCCTCTGTGCTTAATGTCTACTGTTGCATTTATCCCACCCCACCTCCCCACCTCCCCACCGCTGGAACTTATTTGAGAATTTACCAGGTGCTTACTACCATGTCCTCCGTTCTACCATTGACCTTGTCTCTGGTGGATTTTGCTTTCTTGTCTTGTCTCTTGGTTCTGGCTGCTTTATTCCTTACCCACTGCCACTTTTGGCCATTCTTTTCTCAACCTTGACTATTCTAGGGCCCTTAATTGGTTTCCTATTCTATTTCTCTATTCTGGCTCTCCCCTGCCTGGTCTAGATCATTCTTTCTGATAGCTCCTTCTATGTCATTCTAGTGCTCAAGTCTCTTTTGTGCTTCCCCTTGGTTCCTACAAATGTCTCAGTCTTTCATTCAATTTTCATTCTTCATTTGTCAGTTATATCACATACTCTCTGTTCATGTAACTATTATACTAGACTTGTAATGTTCAATATGTCCAGTCTGAATGGAGATGAGCTATAAGTATGAAATAATACTAGGCTTTGAAGACTTGGTGAGAAAAAATAATGTAAAATACTTATTAATAATTTTTGTACTGATTACATATTGACATGATAATATTTTGCCCATACTGGATTAAATAAAATATTGCATTACAATTAATTTCACCTTTCAAAAACTTTTACAATGTAGGTACCAGAAATTTAAAAGGGATTCACATCTTCTTTCTTTCTTTCTTTTTTAGCTGTAGATGGACACAATACTTATTTTATTTTATTTTTATGTGGTGCTAAAAATCGAATCCAGTGCCTTAAACATCTAGGCAAGTGATCTACCACTGAGCTACAACCTCAGCCTCACATCTTATTTCTACCAGACAGTTTCCCTAGACAATCAGACCATTTGTGCTTCTTGAGCTCATCTCACATTTTCCTGCCTTCATTAGTACTGTTTCTATCACCATGATGCACATCTCAAGTCTTCTCTGCTGGCCAAATTCTACTCTTAGGTAAAGGTCCATCTCAAGTCATATACTTTGGGTAATGTATCTTCCATATATAACTGCACTTGCTTTTTCTCTTGAGCAATACAGCGTGCACAGAGCACAGACTTTAGAACCAGAATGCCTGGATTCAAATCATGGCTTCATTCCAAATCTATAGAATGTGTTAAATATATACATTTTTTTAGCTTAAATGTTTATATAATACTGGTACAACATCTAGCACAAGATAGTAATTCAGTAAGAGGTTTAATTTACAACAACTTATTGTAAAAAGTTTAAGCTACCTCTGCTACACCTCATGACAACTCTACTTCCTTGGCAAGTAGGTAGGTGGATCCTGTACCTTGGAACTGACTTTGTCATGAGTCACTCTTCAGCCTATGAAGTTCCTATGACTCGTCTCTGTGTCTTGACTCTCCACTGATTACATATAGGACAACTGTGAAGAAGGTTAGACATTCCCATTTGGTATCTTTCTTTTGGACTAAGATAAGCCCCTGATAGCCTTTTAGAGAAATGATAAAGAACAATTTTCCATTAAATATTTTAGCTCTAGCAAACCATTCTGCAGAGTTTCCATTTGCTCATTGATTTTAAGAAGTTCAGTCAGTTGGAACCCTCCTACCGAAAAGCGCAATCTGAGTGACTCTTCTCCAAGACAGCCATTCCAGAGCACCAAAGAAGCTGCTGTGGTGGAGTTTGTGAATTGTCATGTTAACCAAAATGTTAAGAAGATTCCCTGGATAATGGATTTTCCAAGTTACTTGTGCAGCAACTAATTTAAAAGTATAAAGCCTCAGAGGAAAATGGTAAACATACCTAAGCCCTTACACAAAACCATTTAAAGTATTCTAAAGACACAAAACAAAATAACCCAATCTAGCCCTTAATTCTTCCAGCAATAATGTTACATGAAAAGAATAACTCTGGTAAATAAAACTACATGTTGAATTCTCCCTGGGGAATGTCTGTGTCATTTCTAATGATTTCTCAAAAATATTTTTCAGAAGCAAAGAATATTATGTTGTCAGGGCAGTGACATTGCAGATATGCTTCAGGAAGCCCTTTCATTACAAATTTTTCTTGCTTGACACTTAAAAATATTTGTTTTCCTCTTTTGAGTGAGCGTGTAAATGCTGGTTGCTATTGACATACCATATACTTTTAATTAATCTGAGGATGGGTTTGAAGTACCTGAAATTACTGGCATATGTGCCTTCACTTTTCACTAATTTATCTGTTCTGATAGACACCAATTTTTGTGGTTGCTTGGCTCAAAAATACCCCTTTCTTCTGGAAGTATGCCACTACTAGTAGCATCATGGTGGAAAAATCTCACTGATAGAGCAGGTTGATTCTATGCTGTGTGTGTGTGTGTGTGTGTGTATTTGTGTTTCTTGGGAATTGAAAACTTACAATACAGAGACAGAAAGGAGAAGTCTTTGGAACCGATTTATTTAAAAGGTGGAACCTAGAGAAAAGTTCCTTGACCTCCTGTTGCTAAGATGCCAGATTCTCTTCAGTTATTGCTGGCATCCTTCTACCTCCTTATCCTTTCATTGAGTTTTCTCTTATGATTAAATTTGTCAGAGTTGATTTCTAATGCTTGCACATGAGAAAAGCCTTAACTAGAGCCCCACCCCAAATTTCCATGGTGAAGTATTCCTCTGTTCCATTGATCATATGTTCACAACACAGACAGAGCACGTGCTGATGGTCAGAGAGAGAATAGAAGGCTTTGCATTGTGATTTCCTAGCAGCCTTTCTAACCTGGTGTCAAAGGCCAGTCATGAGTTTATGGGGTCACCACATTTGCTTGTTTGCTTGGCCACCTGCTGTGATAAAAAGTGAGCCTTGAAGAACTAACCCTCCACCAAGTTTCCTTTGTTACTGTGGCTACAAAGGATGGCTTCCTGCTCTGAACTCCTACCTGATTTTTGACCTTTGCTACTTTTTATCACCTTCTGCATTTCCTGCAATGATTTGAGAACTGGGCCTTCATCTCCTATGGTTGGAAGACTGTAAGCTCTTGGAGGGCAGGGATAATGTCTGGATCCTGTACATTTCAGAGCATAGTTCCTGAGTGGTGAGCAAGTTTGATCTGAAGATTTTTCTGTGTCCAGCCTGAGCTTTAGTGATGGGGAATGGGGAAAGGAAAATATACAGAATGGCCTTAGATGCCCTACTGTGCAGATTGGACTAAAACAACCTATAGTAGGTATTAGAAGGGATGTTTCAGAGGCAATGCAGTTTGAGCTGAAAAGGCCAGAATATTAGACTCCAGGCAATAATGACCTCTGCTATTTTGACATTCTAACTTATTTACTTACAGGTTGAGAAGACCTAGTGGGTAATTTTCTCTAATTAATACCTTCTAGCAACAAAACTCTTTTTTACAGGCTTGTCCCGGATAGAGAATAGGTATTTACTGCTCAACCTCATGTATGGGCAGTGGGTTTCAGTTTTCTTTGCCTCATGAGACTGTAACAATACCACTTTATGGTCATGTGAAACCTTTATTTCCTACTAATTTGGGCACTATAGTCTTATTTATTCTCATCATAGCAGGCCCCACTCAGAGGCAGCAATCATCACACCCCTTTTAAACAGAGCATAGAGGTTTTGTCACTAGTAAAAACCTACAATGCAAATTAGGGAATGCTAATGGTACTAGAAGTCAGGTCTGCCTTGTGTTTGTCTTACTGATCAGATACTTTGAGGCCTGTGTTAAACCCGCACCTGAGTTCCTACCCCTGTGGGCTCAGGAAAGTTGTGTGCTGCTGGTCATGAGGAGGAGTAGGAACCCAGGCATAATCTCATTGCATCAGAGCCAAGGACAGATGTAACAGCAGCAAGGGATAAAATCTTCATTCTGAAAGTTGCGTTTTATTTATAAATTGGACTTTTCTGAGCTTAGCTCAGGTGGCATTACAAGAACTATGGTTTAGGGCCACACAGAGAAGAGCTCTGAGTGGTTTGCTGCCAGGGAGGGGGGTGTTATCTCCCAGTGAGATGGAAGCTAAGAGTAATGAAGATCCAGTATAGCAGTTGTTAGAAGCTGCCCACCAAATCAGAGAGCCCACCTGCCTGGTAGGTAGGATTATTTTAATTTTTTTCTGTATATATATAAAGCTGGTGGGAAATTTGCTAAAATTGGCTTTAAGTGTTTGTTTTTTTCTTGAACCAAGGGAACTGCAGGAACACAGCATATACGGTTCCATGGAGCCTACCTTCTCAGATCTGCA
Organism: Marmota monax; assembly: GCF_021218885.2. Taxonomy (NCBI): domain Eukaryota; kingdom Metazoa; phylum Chordata; class Mammalia; order Rodentia; family Sciuridae; genus Marmota; species Marmota monax. The sequence goes on along the minus strand of NW_026692194.1, from coordinate 18,279,709 downwards.
ATTGAGCAACAGGGCCTTTCTCTATCACTGTGACTGAACTGGCTTTAAAACCTCACATGTTCCAGGCACAGTTGTGCACACCTGTAATCTCAGCTATTTGGGAGGTTGAGGCAGGAGAATTGCAAATTTGAGGCCAGCCTGGGCATCTTAATGAGACCCTGACTCAAAATTAAAAGGGAAAAGGGATGGAGATATAGCTCAGGTTCAATTCCTAGGACCACCACCACCACAACAAAGTCCCATGAGTAAGCTCAGAGTTATACATGCACTGTGTGGTGCAGCCACTCTGGGAGAAAATAGTTTTGAAAGAGACCTCTGTCACCTCATTTCAAGAAAAGAAGTCAATGGTGGAGCATACCTGTAATCCCAGCAACTCAGAAGGCTGAGGCAGGAAGATTGCAAGTTCAAAGCCAGTCTCAGCAATGTAGGGAGGCCCTAAGAAACTTAGTGAAGCCTGTCTCAAAAAATAAAAAGGGCTGGGGATGTGGCTCAGTAGCAAATCATCCCTTGGTTGAATCCCTGGAAAAGAAAGAAAGGAAGGGAGGGAGGGAGGAGAAAGAAAGCCAAATCAAAGTCTTGGGAAGAAGATAGAAGTATGTAAAGGAGCAGAGCTGATCTCTGAGTTGACCTGATTTACAGCTTTTGTAATAAAAACAACAATGAAGAAGAATCCCAAGCAATCACTGCTTTCTAAGGGAGAGCTGGATCCAATGCCAAAGGGATCTGGATGTGAAATTTTTTGGCTCTATACTTCACTGAGATTTTGGGAACTCTTGCTTATTTTTTAGTATCCTGCTAGTGAACATCATTCACTTTTCCCAAGAGGATGATTTTTTTAAAAAAATTAGTTGCAGATGGATACAATACTTTTATTTATTTATTTATTCTTTATGTGATTTTAACAATCGAACCTAGAACCTCACACGTGCTAGGCAAGCGTTCTAACACTGAACCACAACCACAGCCCCAAAGATGATTTTTAAACTAATAAAATTTGGCTCTCCCAAAGCTTCCTATAAGGAGTTTATTAGCACAACCAGGTTTAAGAATTGTCTCAAAAGCATGGCTGGGAGGGCTGAATTAGAACTGAGGTTCAAGATCAACTCCTACCTTGTACCTTTCTCCCCTCCCCTCCGCTCCCCTCCCTCTCTCCTTCTCTCCCTCTTCCTTTCTTCCTTTCTTTCTAAAGAAGGGGGTGAAGTAGGAAAGTGGGACATTAACTTTCTGAAATCTGAGATTTTTCTTCTGGCCCAGCTGCAGGGAAGCTGAGTATAGGTCAAAATATTCTTCTTGCAAGAGCTTGCTAGGCTCCTCTCTGTACTGTGGCTGCTTTCCTGGGGTCTGTTAACCTGGTATCCTGCACTGGAAACCCATCTATCTTGATTCAGCCTCCCTTGATATTTTTGTTTGTTTTTGATTTCTTTGTTTTTAATGAATCATGGGCTGGGGATTAAGCCTTCCGTCTTGAGAGAGTTAAAAACAAACAACCAAAATTAAAACATCTAGATGGGATCTACTAATAAGGGTAAGCTTAAGGTCTGCTTCTCTGCAGCTGGTATATCTGCTATTTCCCATTTACAGGACAGACTGAGAGCCTGCAGATTCTAGGACCTGGATGTTGACATAAACTGCGACACAAGGAACGTCCTCCACTTCTCATAGCACCCTTTCATCTTCCCATTCTTAGGATGGAGATTTAAGAAATGACACTTAGATATGGTACCACGCTAGTTAACAAACACGCTTCCTTTTTGCATTAATTCCTTGTTCCTTTGTAGTTGTCTGCTCATTTTAGTCATCATGTAGCTCATTAAACCCTTTAATAATAATAAATGCAAAATTCTGGGAATCTTACATTATTAAGACCTTGCTGAAAAGCAAAGGAAAAGGCTGAGTGGACTCTTCAGATAAAGGGAAGATAAAAAGCCATCAGAAATCTTTGAATAGTTTCTCAGAGGGCTCTAGCACATTGATTTAAAACTAAGGACTGAAGGAGTATTTATCTAGAGACATTTTTGGTTCTCACAATTTGGGAGGGCAGTGCTACTGGCAGCTAGTGATTTGAGGCCAGGAATGCTGCTGAACATCCTAGGATGTGCAAAACAGTCCCCTGCAATAAACAGTTATCTGGCCCCAAGTGTTAAAGTACTGAAGGTCAAAAATCCTGCTCCAGAAGAACAGGTACACATTGACCAAATGGTTATATTCTGGTAGGATATGTGCAAAAATGCATGCAAGTGCAGGTTATGAAAGCAAACCTATTGGGGGAGAAGCTGGAGGCTAGGAGCGGTGCATGGACTTTCTGGTGGTGGACATCCAGGAAGGCTTCATGGGGAAGTGACTCCTAATCATGGTTTTAATGTCTTTGTAACCAGCCACCTAAGAAGGACTTTTATTGTAAGTTTATTATTAGTCAAGAATTACATAATAGAATTCATTTTCTTTTTGTACAGCCCTCTGAGAAACTATTCAAAGATTTCTGATGGCTTTTTATCTTCCCTTAAAAAAAAAAAGTTCCCCCCAGAGAACCTGGGGGAAGCATGAAGAGGGAAGAGTCCACTCAGCCTTTTCCTTTGGTTTTCAGCAAGGACTTTTTTTTTAATTTTTTTTTTTTAGTTGTAGATGGACACAATAGTTTTATTTTATTTATTTATTTTTATGTGGTGCTGAGGATCTAATCCAGTGCCTCACACATGCTAGGCAAGCACTCTACCACTGAGCCACAACCCCAGCCCCCAGCAAGGACTCTTCTGTGTGACTCTTCTTCCCTTCTTTCTTTCAAGGTTTATCTTCTTCACACTTGGCCCAAGAAGTCATCCCTTGGGGACTTCATGCTATAGTGACTAACCTATTCTCTAAAACCTTACAGCCTTGTCTTCTCTTTTCCCACCTAGACTAGTTTCTTGGGGTGTGTTGCCACTTCAAGGACAGAAGCCACCACCTCCATATGTGCCTACCTCTACAGCCTGAAGTGCTGTTTGGGACCCTGACTTCCAAGGAAGAGAAAGACACTCAGGAAAGAAGAGGGACACTGGACTGGTGGATACATACTTTTTATCCTTCCAGAGTCTTTGGATTGTATCTTACAATATAGTTTAAAAGTTTCGTCTCTGTTTAGCAGGCACAACATTCAAAAATAAATTGCCACAATTATTATTAGCATTTTCTTACTAACAGATTTTTCAGAAGCTGTTTCCATATCAAGCAGATCAACCTTTCTGTTGTCATAGAGACAAAGATCTTTATATAACCATGTGCAAGGTGAGATTTTCACCCCCTTCTTTCCATTTGCCTGGAACTAATAAGAAAGAGAAAGGAAAGGAAAAAAATTAAAATCAATTAGAACAAGTGAAAATATGGGCTATTTCTTGTATCATATTTTAGATTTTAAATACCTGTGTTGTTAATAAAATAAGGAAGGTGAGGAAAGAGATGAACAATTTGAGTAGTGCCATTTTCAAAATTTTCAAGCAGTGGGCTCATCAGTGACAAGCAATTATAATTCCTGCACTTGTTTCTTCTACTTTTTAAAACAAATAGTGAACTCTAGATGAAGGTCTTAGAAAGTAGAGTTATCAAGACCTGAAATGACTGATGCATAAACGATCATCTACTGATGGATGCTGATGAATTTCAGTGTGCTCTGAGGTACTTGCTTACCCCAACCCCCAGAGTCTGGGGTGCTCCCCTTCTTTCTGCAGAGCCAAGCCCTATGGATAAGTTAGTGCAAGACTGCAGTCTTCTCATAATTTCAGCTCTCTTCTTTTTATGAACTCCTGAAAACTTGTTATTCACAACATTTTTTAATCTTATAATGATTACTTACTGTTTCATTCAGTCATCATCAAGAACAAGGGATGTCAGCATGAGCCTGCCCACTTTTCCTGTCCTCAGCAGTAACACTGAGTTATCCTTTGACATCTATCTCCATTCCGCAGGACATAGAGCTATCCCTGCTCTCTCAAAATCAACTCCTCCCTTATCTTATTAAACTGCCGCTTCCCTCTTTCCTTGTTGAGATCTTCCTCCAATAAATATGACTCTTTCCTCATCCCTTATACCTTCAGTCTATCCTTTTCCATGGATTCCTTCCTCTATTCCTCTTTTAATAAAACAAACTTTCCTTCATTTTGCTTATTTTTTATCTCTCTCTGATTTTAAGATTTTAATTTTATTGCCTTTTTGCAATAAGTGGGTGTTGTGTATATGGTGGGTAGGGGGAAGATGGGGAAGGAAAATGTATGGCTTTAGGAGTTTAAAATATACTTCTTGCTCTCCAGGAGGATTATATCTATGAAGAACAATGCCTGGGCATGGTAGCACATGCCTGTAATCCCAGCAATTTGGGAGGCTGAGGCAGGAGGATCACAGTTCAAGGCCAGTCTAGCAACTTAGCAACACCCTGTCTCAAAATAAAAAAAATACAGAGGGCTGGGGATGTGGCTCAGTGATTAAGTGCCCCTGGGTTAAAAAAAAAAAAAAAGAAGAAGAACAAAAAGAACAACAACAACAACAAAAAAAAAAACAACCAAACAAAAAAAACAATGCCCTGTTTTTCAGACTTGAGCACACATCAGAATCACCCAGGGGAGTTGCCAAAGTGCAGACTACTAGGTGCCACCTCCACTGTTTCAGATTCAGTTCATTGGAGTGGGTCCTGAGAACACAGGTCTAACATTTCCTGGGTGCTCATGCTGCTGGTCCAGATCACACTTTGAGAAACATTGAATAACAACCTTCCTGTTGCTTCATACACATTATTCTTGTCATATGGATGTTGGAGTCACTGTGTTGTGCCAAAAGTTATCATACATAGGCTCTGCCTCTATTGGATTCTCACCTGAAAGACAAGGTTACCGCTCAGTCATCTGGCCCACAGGAAACATGACCTTGTGAAAGTTATCATGTTTGGTTCAAGGCTCTCAATATCCTGGAGAGGATGTTGGGAGGCAGGGGTGGATGCTAAGATGGGGCCCGCAGAGGGAAGAAGTAGAAGTTTTCTCCAGAATACCTTGTGGATGGTAAAGAGTTTCAGAGCCTGGAGAACAGACTCCTGTTTGAGAACCAGACTTGCCAGCTATCCTTTTATTGTGTGGGTCTCCCACTTCTACCCCTCACTCTAGTCAGCACTGTTAAATCTTGAGGATGGACTGAGGATGTAACTCACAGGTACAGCATTTGTCTAGCATATGCCAGTCCCTGAGTTCAGTCTCCATAACCGCAAAAAAATATGGTTCAGAAATAAAAGTTGAGTTGGGGATGTAGGTCAGTGGTAGAGTGCTTGCCTAATATGTTTGAGACCCTGGCTTTAATATGCGGGTGCGCGCGCGCACACTCACACACACACACACAGACTCACAAAATCTTTTAATGGCTTCTAGTTCTAGGCTTTTTCCAACCATGCTGTGGGACAATGAGATAGAGTATTTTGGTTTTTGTTTTTTCTTCAGCTTTTTTTCAGGGAAAAGGTCCCCTCCTGAGGCCAGCATAATTATGGCAGCACTGTGGGGGAGCTTTGTGAGATCTCAGTGAAAAGTTGAATCCCAGGTGAGCTAGGATTTGTCTCACCCATTCCTTACCTCTCCCCTGCTACAGGGGTTTCTCCACCCAGTACCAAACTTGGAGAAATTGGGAGTATTTTTTAATTAAGGAAGAGGTAATTTTCTTACAAAGATAGATATAAAAAGATATTTAATAGATAAAGTGCTATCTTTGCTATTCAATAGTTATGGGACCTTGAGCAAGTTATTCTATCTCTCTGGATCATGGTTTCTTCTAATCTGTGTAAGCACTGAGCAAGTGAAAACTGCTATTAGTGGCACAATCATTCATAAGAGAAACACAGGAGGATTATCACGGAAGGGCAAGGGCTGGAACTTGGAAGGCAGGTTCCATGGATTTGTTGATTGATTGAAACAAATTCTATCAGCATGGTCATCACCTTCAGGGAATGGAGCTGACAAGATAATTAATGGAAACTAATTAATATAAACCCCTCAACCCTTAAACTGTTTCTCTCAACCACAACTATTCCCAGAAGGCCATTAATTCTTCCACAGGGAAAAGTCCAGCCCTGAGGAGAGGGTGAATTCCTCCATGAACAGGCAGCTGGGGTCCAAAGAAGATGGGGGTGGTCTCTTTCCATCCCCAACATAGAATCCAATTGTCTCAAGTAATTCAAACATATTGAAGACCTCCTGGCCAGGTGTGTTTTGGATACAACCCCCAACATTTCTTTCCTAACAGTTTTATTGGGATGTAAGTCATGTAAGATAAAATTCACCCATTTAAAGTGTACAATATCAAGATTTTTAGTATGTTCATGTACAACCATTGCCACCATCTAATTTTAGATATTTTCCCTCATCCCAAACCCCACACCTGTTAGCAGTAAGGCTTGCCTCCCAACTTGCTCAACCCCTAGGAACTTGTGATCTACTTTCAGTCTATCCAGTTATTCATATTAAATAGAATCATGTAATATGTGGAACCTTTTTCTAAATGGAAGAAAGGAGACCTGATGGTCCCCTCCTCCTATTTACTGTATGACTTCAACAAACAGCCTCCTGCACCTGCTTGCTGATACACACATTCCCTTAATCATGTCTGTGGGTGTGAAGGTGGGGGCATACTAGGAACTAGACACAAGGCCTTTCATTGCTTAGCTTACTAGACTGAAGTGCAAGAATATCTGGGGGCAGGGCCAAGGCAGGGACTTGTATGCTTACCAGGATGCAGGTAGAGGAGTAGGCCCGCCAGCATCCTTGTTGATAAATCAGGTCACCCTGGCCCTAGGGGCTGAGCACTCCATTCTGGCACCATAGGGTGGCAGAGCCCACTGACCTGGCTGGCCCAGGCTCAAACACTACACAAAGACTTCTCTGGCGGCGACCACTGCTGATTAAAGAGCCTTGCACCCATGTTCGCTTTCGCAGAGGCAGAAAGCAGGACGTCTCTTGGGGCTTCTAGGCAGTTCCATGCCCCCTGCCTGGGTTTCAAACATGAAGAAAGTGCGGGTCTGGGCTACCAGGGGGACTGGGTGACAGACAACCTTAGGAGTATCATCATCCTAAAGGGGAAGTTTGATAGGGTGAAGCATCCTTCTCCCAGCTTTCAGCAAAGAGGGCTAAAGAAGTAGGCAGGGCAGGTGGCCTGGAGTGAGCGAGGGTCCCTCGTGGGAGGGCAGCGCGGTGTACTCACAGTCTGGTGAGGCCGGCCCGTGGGCCGGGGCAGCGCAGGGCGCTGTCGGGCGCGCAGTTGCAAGGCTCCGGGCAGCGCGCCCCGCGCAGCGCTCGGGACAGCGGCGGTAACACCAGCAGCAGCAGCAGCAGCCGCTGCGCTGGGGACCGCTGCCCCATGGCCAGCGAGCCTGAGTGCCGGCTCCCGAGCCTGGGCCAGTGTCCTGGACAGCCCCCAGCCCGAGGGCGGCCCGCGCCCGCTGCCCGCCCTTCGGTCTGCCCTCCCACCCACCGTCCCCTGGCCCGCCCCTGCTCTCCCCTTTCACAGCCCCAGCTGAGTCCCTTCTCCCAGTCCTGGAACCTTGGTCAACTGCCCCATCACAGTCTTTCTGCTGCTTTCCCTAACGAGTCCTGTCCTCGACACCTGCAAATGGTCCCAGTTTTAAGAGGCAGAGTGATATGTGGCGAATGCTTTGGATGAAGAGTGGGGAGTTCTCAATTCTGCTCTGCTGCAGAACTGCAGTAGTGAAGTTGGGTGATCTGTGGCACTTCCTTATTTCATCCGTGAGAGGGTCAGATGGATACTTGCAAACACATGGAAGGAGTCAAAGTGCCTTCTCAGAAGCTTCTCCTGTCTTCAGGCTCAACGCCAGATCCTAGTTCCTTTTCTCCGACCAAGTCCCTTCATACTGCAAGTTCTCTCTCTTCCCAGCTTCCCCAGTGATTCCTCTGTTTTCTCTCGTAGTAACTGCTCTCCTTACAGGATAGCTATTTGTGACCTCCCCTAGAGATTGTGAGTTCCATGAGAGCAAAATTCAACTCAGATTTATTTTTATATTCCTTATGGCTTCTATATGGTAAGTCCTCACATAACTCAGTTGCCCCAGTGGAAGGCCCAATATAGACCCTATGACAGGTGCCCTGCGTTGCATCATGCCTGAGCTTCATGCCAGACTAGCAGGGCTTTTACTGTAAGACAAATGGTGTCCCAAGAGATATGTGACTTCCCTGGGGGAGGGGGGAGGGAAAAAAAAAAGAAAACACAACTTATAAATAGAGAAATCCTGTTTGACTCTTAGCTATATCATCCACTGTCTCTCATCAATGCAAAAATACTGCTATACAGTTTACATACCAAGGGGCTTTGAAAAGAGATCAGATTTTATGGTAACCATGGGATGTATAATTTTGCCTCTAATTTGATCATTAAGCGTTTTTTTTTCTTCCAAGGATTTTGTTTGGACTCTAGAAATCCTAGAAGTCTTGCTTGAAGAAGTGGACTTTCAGAGCTGGGAGGGTGTCTAAAGCTCTCAAGACAGGAAACATAAAAATAGATTTATTTCTGAAGCTGATTCTCAAAGATACTCTCCTTCAGTCACCAGTCTCTTGGCCAAGGATGGTAGATTATTATTGTTTTAGAAAATAATTTGGCTTTGGCCACATTGTGCTTAATGGCACAGAATCAATGCTTTTTTTGGTAGGAGGGTATTGGGGATTAAATTCAGGGGCACTTGTCCACTGAGTCACATCCCCAGACTTATTTTGAATTTTATTTAGAGACAGGGTCTCACTGAGCTGCTAAGCACCTCATCATTGCTGAGGCTGGCTTTGAACTGACAACTCTCCTGACTCAGCCTCCCGTGCTACTAGGATTATAGGCGTGCACCACTGTGCCCAGCTAGAATCAATGCTTTTGTCTATAATAAGGTCTTCTCTGGATCTCCCTTTCCAACTGCTTATCTGATTACTCCTTATACTTTTCATACCTTGCATATGTTGTTCTCAATATTTGAAATGATTTTTTTCCCCTTTCCCATTATTCCATCAGATAGACTCCTGGTTGTACTTCTAGACACAACCAATGTCATTTCCATTGTGTGACTTTTCTGACTCAACATAGCTTAGTAGTTCTTCTGTAATACAAAACACTGTAATTTTGGGTAGAATTTTGCTTTCCTGTCAATTGATTTTTTTTTTTTTTTTGGTACATCAAGAGCATGTCACAGCTTCTAGTTCCTAGTAGGTGTTCCATGTTTAACTATTGAGAAATAGAATAAATAAATGAAACCCAAGCTCAGGTCTATAGCAGATGCTTAAATTATGTGAAGAACTTAACATTGCTTGGTTTCTTCTCAACCATACTGCGTCTATCTGCATAAACCTCAACCATGACTATTTTGGGGTCACATTGTCTCTTCTGTTTTAGCTTTGTCAGATTTTGATAGGGAGGTTGAGGTAGTACTGGACTTTTCAAATGATTGTACTGTGGGCCTGAATTATAAGAAAGTAGCAATGAGTAATTCAAGGTAGCTGAATGGAATTTATTTTAAGTCTCATGTTTTATGTGGTGTTTTCTTTTTACTCCATAACTTATTTGTTGTGTTTATATAAAATGCTTGCTTTCAACTACTATTGCATATTTGAGCACAGTGGCTATTTCAGGAGGAATTATTTAATTATGCACTCTGGTTGGAGACGGACTGGGAAATCAGGACTTTGGGATTTTTTATCTTGCTCTGTCATCAGCCATGTGATTTGATCTTTGGTTTCTTTATTTGTAGGAGGGGATGGTTTCATAATCCCTAAGACTCATTTGCATTTTATTTAGAGACAGGGTCTTTGGACTTTGCAGCTCCTGCCATATTGTTGAGGGGAGAAGTTGGGGTGTGTATATTAACTCCTTGTAGCTTGCCTTATGTAAAATTCTGTTTATAAAGAGGTGAGGTTGTTCATGTGGAAGAAAGTTTACAATTATAATGAGTTTTGTTAAATTTTGCTATGATTAATTTCAGTTAGATCTTAAATATCACCAGTCAATTCTTGCAGTGTACCCATTATAAGAATATCACATTGAATTGCTTGTTATATATTTGTTATAATGGAATTTACCTTTCCTACGCATTAATATGTGACCTACTTAGAGTGAGTGTTTTTAAATCTGAAGGACTTCTGTTTTATATAACTATGCCTATAGCTACTATTGTGACAGAACTTCAAAACTGCATGACCCATAGGATTGCTAATTACATTTTCCTAACAAAATGAAGTTCATGGAATTCACAAGAAGTTTATCCCATCTTAAAGAAATGAAAATATCTGACACTACAACCAGAAATCCTAATTAAACACCCAAAGTTTTAGAAGAGAGTTCATGTATTAGGGTGCAGAAGTGTCATTTACAAAGTTTAAACAAGATTCCTGGGACTTCCCCCAAAAGATTCTAATTCAATAGATATGCCAATGTATTTGCACTTTAATAAGCTCCTCCACATAATTTTGATGTATAGGGTTCCCAGAGCACAGTTGCAGGAACGCTAAACTGAATTTGCCTTAGGAAGACAAAGTTCAAGAATCCTTATGAAGAATTTCCAACGAAGCCTAAGTATTTTGTTGCATTGTTAAAGAAACATGCAGGTGTTGTGTTTAAATATTTAAAATTATTCAATTGGTTGTATTGCTAAATTTTTTTTCTTTGAGTAACAGTCTATTCAAATTTACTTATTTATTTTTTGAATAAGCATTATCATAAGATCATAAAATTATTTTCTTTATGCCTTCCTAGTTCAAAACTCAATAGCATTTGATGTTGCACTAAGACATACTGTGTCACACACAATTAAGAACTGGAGGAAGTTAACAAATCAATAATAATAATAATAATAATAATAATAATCTCTTAAGAAGAATAGTCAAGATTTTCTGGTTTATTTATTTTTTGTGGTACTGGGGATTGAACCCAGGGCCTTGTGCATAAAAGGCAAGCACTCTACCATTTGGGCTATATCCACAGCCCTGGTTGTCTGATTCTTGAACACATATCCTGTTTGTACTGTAGCTGATATTGCTTCTCTCTTAAAAACAGTGGTTTTACTTGTCTCTTGGAAGGAAAGGTGAATGTAGGGTAAAGGAAGAAACAAAATGTGTAAGAAAAGATAAATACATTATGTCTTTGAGCTGATTACCTTGCTACCTGCAAGAAAATCCAAATCCAAGCAAGGAGAACTAAAAAGATGACCCCTAAAAGTTACACTCTGAAATTTCATGCAAATTTTCTGTTTCTTGCTTGGGAAATTTCATTTCCATTTTACTGCCTACACAGTATGAAACCAGAGATGTGAACAATTATATCACCTCCAATGCCACCCTGGAGTTCTTGTGGGAGAGGAACCTGGGGCTCCGGCGCCTAAGCACCTGGGTCTGGTCCTGGGATTGAGTGTGGATTAGAATGTGATGACTAGTCTGGGACTCAAGAATACTTCTCTGCAACTGATGGACCGAGAAAGAGGTGGAGAAGAGGCTTTGTCTTTTTTGGTCATGTTGCTGAAAGAATTTGAAATATATTGGGGTCTGCTGTTCTCCTTGTCTCATGGAAAAAGCCTGTCTACACTGGCAATGACTGAAGCTCTGGGGATGACAATACAGATGAAAAGCATGGTGACAAGGAATCTTGATAATGTCCTTTGACCCCAGGAATTGATCATATCTGAGGTCAGTTCCACATTTGAGTTCAAGTAATGAGCCAATGCATTCTCTCTTTTGCTTAAGCTAGGCGGCAGTGTTGGGTTTCTGTCACTTGCAACCAGAAATCCTGATTTCCATTATCAGCTTTGCTGTGATTTTTTGACCTGTCTACTTCCTCACCTCTTACCAGAGAGGAGAGAAATAGTCTTTTTTTATTCTTATCTCTGTCACAGGACTCATCGCATCCTCATTGAATTTTTCCCCGTTGCATCATTCTGGTTCTGGTAATAAATAGTTGAATGAGTGAATGAATGAATGAGTGATTGAGTGCACAAAAGGTAATTTTGAGTACCATGTTATTCCCTTTCTTCAGGAAGCTGCATTTTGCTAAATAACTCGCCAAACATTCTTCTCATTTTTTGGTAAGGCTTTTTAATAAACTGTGACCTTGATTTAGAAATTAAACTTCAAGCTAAAATATTAGAACCAAAACAAAAAAAGAGAGACAACTTTCTGAAATGATGATATAAATCATAGGTAAATAGGATTTGATTTCTAAAAACTTAATGTAGAATTAATCAAAGTTTGTACCACAGGATACCTAATGGTTCCCTGCTATGCTAATTCTTAGTGTTTAGGGAAAAATGTTAAAGCCCAAGAAATTTAAGGAACATTTAGTCTAAAAGTTAAAGAAGATTCTTTACTAGAGAGTTTCTGATAACTTTTAATATGCATTCTTGATCACTAAGAAGTCCACAGTATATGCAATGGACTGGTGTTTCTTATTTATTTATTTTGCACTATTTTTCCCCCATAGCTTTATTGAGATAAAATTGAAGTACAATAAAATGCACATATTTGAAGTATGCAATTTGACCAGTTTTGATGTGCATGTAACCAACACAATCAATATAAAAAACATTTCTATTACTTTTATTTAAAATTTGAAATTATGCAGACTGTGTTTCCTGTATGATTTATTATATTAGAAATCAATCACCTTAAGATACACAGAATCCCACCCCCACATGTCAACTATTTCAAAATTAAATGGCACATTTATAAGTATAAGTGGTGTTATTATAAATCAAAATAATCCCACAGATATTAAAAATATATTAAGGTAATATTACAATTGTATGCCAACATATGTGCTAGCTTAGGTAACATGGTCTACATTAGAGAAGGATCCGTGTGCTGCTGAGAAGAAAGTGTATTCAGTAATTGATGGATGAAATATTCTGTATATGTCTATTAAGTTTAAATTATCAATTATATTTTTTACTTCTATAGCTTTTTTGTTTAGCTTTTGTTTGGAGGATCTATCCAGAGGTGACAGAGGCATGTTAAAGTTACCCATTATTATTGTGTTGTTGTCTATTTGATTCTTGAGAGTGAGAAGGGTTTGTTTGATGTCTGTAGATGCTCCATGGTTTTGGACATAAATACTTAGCAGTGTTATGTCTTGTTGATGTATAATTCCTGTATGCAGTATGAAATGGCCTTCTTTGTTCCTTCTGATTAACTTTGGCTTAAAGTCCACTTTATCTGATGCAAAGATAGAAATCTCTGCTTGTGAGTGATGTGTGTTTTCCCATCCTTTCACCTTCAGTCTATGAATGTCTTCACCTATGAGGTGAGTTTCTTGGAGACAGCATATTGTTGGGTCTTATTTTTTAATCCAATCTGCCAGTTTGTGTCTTTTGATTGATGAGTTAGGCCATTAATGTTCAAAGTTATTATTAAAATATGATTTGTATTCCCAGTCATTTGGGTTTATTTCTAGTTTTTAATTTGAATTACTTTCTTCTTTGATTCTTCCTTTACTTAGTTCCTCCCTTTACTGTTTTTCACTTTTATTTTTCATTTCATCTTCATGGAATATTTTGTTGAGAATAATCTGTGGTATAGGCTTTCTAGTTGCAAATTCTTTTAACTTTTTTTTATTATGGAAGGTTTTAATTTTACCTTCATATCTGCTGGATATAGTATTTTTGGTTGGCATCCATTTTCTTTCAGAGCTTGCTATATGTTATTCCAGGACCTCCTGTCTTTGAGGGTCTGGGTTGAGAACTCAGCTGAGATTTGAATTGATTTCCCCCTATACATAATCTGATATTTTTCTCTCACAGTCTTTAAAATTCTATTCTTATTCTGTACGTTAGGCTTTTTAATTATAATATGCCTTGGTGTGGGTCTGTTGTAATTTTGTACATTTGGGGTCCTGTAAGCCTCTTTTTGAAAAAAAAGTTTTTTTGAAGTTGTAGATAGACAGAATGCCTTTATTTTGTTTGTTTATTTTTATGTGGTGCTTCATGCATGCTAGGCAAGTGCTCTGCTGCTGAGCTACAGCCCCAGCTCCTCGTAAGCCCCTTGTATTTGATTTTTCATTTCATTTTTTAGGTTTGGGAAATTGTGCATTTCTTTAGTTTGTATCTCTGCACCTTCATCTATCCTGATTAATCTTAAATTTGGTCTTTTCATGTTACCCCATAGTTCTTGGAAGGTCTGATCATGGTTTCTTAACACCTTCTCTCCATGGTCAACTCTGTTTTCAAGATTATATATTTTGCCTTCATTGCCTGAGGTTCTGCCTTCCAAGTGTTCTAGTTTGTTGGTGATGCTTTCTATTGTCTTTTTAATTTGGTTTATTGTTTCCTTCATTTTAAGGATTTTTACTTATTATTTTTTTTTCAGAATCTCTGCCTCTTTATTGAAGTGATGTTTCACTTCCTGTATTTTCTCTCTGATTTTATTTCTTACACCATCCTTTAATTCACAGATCAGTTTAACTATGTACATTCTAAACTCCTTCTCTTCCACTGTAGTGTCAATAGATTCTGTTATTGGAATACTTGGTTTGTTTGGGGTGATTTGTTTCCTTGCCTTTTCATGTTATTTATGTGTCTACCCATCTAGCAGTATGGATCTAAGGAAGTAGAGTTTCTACCCTGTGGACTTATGGTGTCCCTGAAGGTTTCCATTTCGGGGGAGACAAGTAATAACAACAACCAATGCAAACAATATACAGCATTTTACCAAATGGTTTCTACTATGACATCTACAATGATAATTATCACAATAAACAGAAATGATATGATCAGTTATTGTCTGCAATAAAAATAGCAAGTTTGCAAAAGGGTTTATAATTTGAAATGGTGGGAGATAACAGAAGTGATATATAGGATGTGATGATTATGAGGGAGGAGGACAGAAGATAGAAGTAAAAACTTAAAGGAAGAGTGAAAGATAATAGAGATTGGCTATGAGCAGAAGAAAGGAGAGAATCAAGGGAAACAGGTAGGAGAACAAAATGTATATATAAAGTAAAAATTTTTAAAAATAAAAATAAGAGAATACAAAACAAATCTAAAATATATTAATCAAACATCCTAGTTCACAAAAAAACCAATCCATGAAAAATAACTGGCTTCAAATATGCTAGACGTGAGAAAAAAATATAAATATTTATAAATATCCATTTATCATTAAGATCACAATTAGAGAAAAATAATTTTTTAAAAAAGATCTTGATGAAAAGTTAAAGAATTCTTTCTGTTGGAGTTCAAAAGATTCTGTTTCTCTTCTCTGCAGTTTTAGGTGGGGTCATCTGGAGTGTGATGCTCCACCTTCTGGACTGCTAGAGTTAGAGAGGTAATCCCATAGGTGGAATTCCTGGAGGCAGGGTTTAGGCTTAGGTGGGCTCCAGGCTCTTTGGTGAATGCCAATTGGTCTGGACAATTTAAATCAGCACACCTTCAGTGCCCAGTACTTGCTGGTCCACACTGGAAGACTGTGGGGGTCTTCCCTGGGTTCTACTCATGTGGTGAGGGACCCAATTCTTAGTCCCCTTTGTAACCTTCAGTCCCCATGTTTCCTGGTCTCAGGTTCAGTTGCCAATCTATTCCGCCCCTGCCCTTCTGAGTTCTGGGCCAGATGCACATCTCCCAGCCGGTCCTACTAGCAGTTGGATTGAAGAGGGAGGGTAGAGCTGGGTGGGTTTCTGCGACCAGTTGTCTCTTGTGTAAACCTCTCTCTACGTTTGATTTTCTCCTGGTCACTTAAGCACACACTATGTCATGCAGTGTGTTTACTGGACCTGAATTTTGGGCCAAACTTGAGTTTTCCGGGAATCAGCTCCCTCAGCTGCTGGCCCCCACATGGCAGCTGCAAAATGATTCCTTCCTTTGTCCTCTGCAAGCTGCATGAAGAGGTGGCAGCTTCTTTCCCCTCAAATGGATATCATGCAGCATGTCTTTCTGGTTTGTGGGGCAATGTCCTTGATCTCTAAACACTCCACACCCAGACACGCCTTGGGCTTCCCCAAAATGTGGTTTCCTTTCATTCCCTTATCCTCCACTGTAATCCTGGAGGGACTCCATTGGCTAGTGCTTCTGGCTGTGCTACTGGGGATTTCTTCCTTGTTTTATTACATCCAACCTCTTGAGTCCCTGATCTATTTTGAAAGCCCAGTTTTACATTCCGGTAAAATCCTCCTGCTTTTTTTTTTTTTTTGTTCACCCACCTTCCTGAGAAACTGCCTGTTTACTTTCTTGGTTTCACTCCATAGAACAGCAAGGAAAGTGACCTCCTTTATTCTACCATCTTGAAATTCTCCTGGACTGGTGTTTCTTTGAGATACTTTTAAAATACTGATTTGGGAATACAAATTGATTTATTTACACATGACAGTTACCTGAGTTTTATGGCAAAGAACCCTTCTACTGGTTTGGAAACCATAGCTGTTCTTAGCATCTTAGTACAGCAGATCAGTATGGTGAATGGAAGATCATCTGAATCCTTCTACTCCCCTTCCTCTCTCAATATCTGGAAATCCCAAAGTTATCAATATATTCCAAAAGTTAAGCACCTCTCTTTCCAGATTCTTTTCTGAAAATGAATATACAGCACAGGGTGGCAGCACTTTGAGCCAATTATATCTTTATCTGAATGATCTATTTTTTGGATAATTTTTGAAGACTTTCACAAGTGGTGTGAGGACCCTGGACATGTGGAGATCAAGTGTAGGTCCCTGGAGAAAGGAGGAGTCCTATTGGAAGCTTCCTCCAGTCAGAGCTGTGCCAGAAGCAGACCCTATGCATGATTTGCCCTCAGATTCATTCAGAACAGAGAGTAGGGAGAGTGAAAAATTGCTATGCTTTTCTCCTGCTGTTTTGAGTGGATGCGGTGCTCTCTTCTCTCTCCCTCTTCCTCTCATCCTGTTTGGGGCTGCTTGCTCTGGTGCCAGCTCTATTAGGGATGCACTATGCCTCTTCCTGCAGCTGATAATATCTGTCACATTGAATTATGCCTTTTGGACATCATGTGTCATGTAGACAAACAGAGAGGCCAGCCATTACCCCAGGGCTTGCAAGGTCTTTATCAAAAGGGGAATCTCCTTCAAAGAGTAGTTTTAGAAAAGGAAGCAGTACTGTACTGTGCATTTGGGCCCACAGACTGAAAGAATGGTATTCCTGTTTTCGGCAAAAGGGACTTAGTAATAAGTGCTTTGCAGCAGGCTGAGAGTGTCAGCAAGGGATGGGAGGGAGAGGAGGGACAGAAACCAGGAGTGCTGTCTAGGATGCACAAATTGAGGTGGCCTTTGCCTGTAGAGATCTAGGAGGCAACTGAACCCCACTGGTGCAGAGCAAAGGAAACACTGAAATGGGAGAGACAGATTTGGGAATCCTACATCAGTGGTTGTCAAACTTGTGGGGAAAGTGGCTGGACCATGTGCTCTCATCTGCATGATTTGTTAAGGCCCCTTTGCCAAGTCTCTCTCTTCCTCCTGCACAGGCCTGAGCTTCTGCTTGTGGAGAAGCAATGCTTTTCTTTGTTCAAGGAGAGGCTTTGTGACCTTCACACATGTGTTGATGATAAGGCCTTTCTGCAGTGTTGATTTCAATAACTGTGAGGGATGAAGGGTGCAGCAAGGGGAGGCTAAGTACACTGAAATCTAGCCCCTTCTTAAATGCACTGAGACTGAGTCTAGATTCTCATTTCAAATGATCTTCTATCACTCACTTCTGAATTCTCTCTCTTTCTTTTATTGCTGCAAGATAAACAAATAAAAATAAATAAATAAATAAAAATTTAAAAAAAATCAAAGGGCTGAAAGAGGCTGGGCATCTCCCTCTAATTTATCCTCTTGCCCTCTATCTGTAACATCAAATCATTCCAGTGAAATAAGTCTCTCCTATTTTTAAGCACCAGAAGAGAATGTTCTTCAACATGCCTCAATCATACATTCTTCATCTGACAAGGCTCATCCCAAAAATGCCTCTTTAAGCTAAACTTCCCAGTCTAATTTCCTGACAATTTTATAGCCCATTTCTTATTGGATGGCCACCAGGGATTAAGAATTTTAATCATAGCCCTTTAGAATTTTTATCTGGAATCTCTAACTAGGTTGGGGATGATCACCTAGCCCTCTTTTACTGATGAGACTCAGAGGTCTAACAACATACTCAGAGGCCTAGGAACTTAGAAGCTGATGGACACCCTTTTGTAGGTCATGGTTTCCACATCTAGAAAGTGAGGCTCCACCTGTCTCCTCCTCACAAGGGCCTTGTAAGAGACCCAAGAAGATAACATGAATAAAGTACTCTGGAAATAGAAACAAGTACCAGGTATTATTTAAATACTTCTCACTTTTCCTCTTGAGTCTTGTTTTTCATTGTTTAATGTTCTTCTATAGCACTGGCTTTGACACTTCATGGTATTTCCATCAGAATCCTCACAGCCTTCCTTCTCCTGCCACCTAGCTTGTGACTGTTCAATCCCCAAGAGCAGAGTTTCCAGTGGTTAGGTCTAAAAGGATGAACTGATCTATGTGGACTCAGGCTCCTGTCTTTCTTTTTCTCTTTTATACCCTACTAAATCCACATAGACATATGGTTTTCAATTGGGGGTCCCCCAGCCCCATCCCCAACCAGGAGACTTTTGGCAGGGACCGCAGTCATCTTTGGTTAAGTGTCTGGAATCATCTTTGGTTGTCACTGGTGGGTGGGGTGGTGTTACAGGTATGTGGTGGGTAGATCCGGGGGGTACTACTAAACATCCTACAATGTACAGGATATCCCCCCACAACAAAAATATCTAAAATATCAGTAAATGTTGAGGTTGAGAAACTCTGCTATATATTAAAGCTCAATGAACTGCATTTTCTTTTTTGAAATGTTATCAGGAATAAAGGTATAATTAATATACAATAACATGTACACATTTGAAGTGTATAATTTGATGAGTTTTGACATCTCCACATGTGAAACCATTACTACAATCAAGAAAATGAACATATCCATCACCCCCAAAAGATTCCCCCTGTCCTTTTGTAATTCAGCCCTGCTTTTGCCATTCACCCCACTCACTGTCCCTAGTCAATCACTGAATTTGCTTTCTGTCTTCATTAATTAGTTTGCATAGTCTAGAATTTTATATAAATGGAATCATACAACATGTTCTTCTTCTTTGGTGTCTTTCAGTCAGCATGATGTCCTGATAAGCTATTTATTCTTGAAATAAGCTTGAGATAAGCTATGTTTAAGAACAAAGGGTTATGACCTGTAGGTTATTGGGTTACCACTAGACACTCTTTTGATGATGTTATTTCCTGGATGGGATGCCTCAATAACTGTTCCATATATTTTAATTTTTGTTTTGTTTTCATAATCACCTTCCTTATCACAGTCCTCATTAATTAGCTGGTGAACTGCCTCAGTGGGCTCCTAACAGGAGACCTCTGGTCACTAGTCTTTGCTCCCTTTATTCATGAAATTCTCTTCTCCTCTTTTCTACTCAAACAGAATCTCAAAGGGCTAAATTGTGGGGTACCAGTTTGAGAAATGCTGAACTGATATGGCTGAACATGACAAGTCTACATTTCAAACTTTATTCATGTATAGGACACACATAGAGAAATGAATCGTGAGACACCATCTGTGGGAAGCACTGCTTACCCGGTTTTTCCCACTTTGGTGCTCAGAATTTTTGCTGGAATGATGTATCCAGTTAAGAGATAAGTTTGTTTAGTAATGGGATGGATTCTTTGACCAAAGATTTTATGAAGACCCTAAAAAAATTAGTTGACAATAATTGAACTCAGACATCATAATGAGAATCAAATATATTTAACTACAAAGTAGGCCTCAACAATTTAATGATGTAAGGTTTTGGAGTGGGTTTCTTGACTAAGTCTCAAGTTGCACCTTTTAAGATACCTGTTAAAATCTTTATCCTTAAGAAAACAGTTCTCTTTGTTGTCTATTCCTTAGTTTCCTTCTCTAGTTATCCTAATCCTATAGGATATTGTCTACTCTTTTCTCATGCTGTCTGCTCTGGTGTTGGTTATTTACTTTATGGCTCATATTATTTTTCTTCAGTCAGATTTTGGTCTTTGAATCTGCAAATGTCCCAACTTAATTTTAAGTATCAAGTGTAATTAGTTTGGCTGGGATGTTTTGTGCTCCTCCTGGCAATTTACTACCTAGAGAGGCTCTGTTCTGTTTGTGATGGTCATTAGTCATTTTTCCTACTTAGTATTCTCTTCCTTTGATAAGAGCACTATTTCCTGGGGGCGGGGCATGTTGAAGGGACTTTCCATCTCCTCTTTAATATGTTTATTTAACCTATGGATCTAAGTGCTCCTTGGCCTTCAAACTCTCTGCCCAGGAGATGCTGAGTACATAACCTGGGTTAGGCCCAGTAGCTTCTCTCCTGGGAGTTTAGTGCAATGACTTGTAGACAGAGGTGGTGGAGATGAGTCATTTTTCTTTTTTCTGTGAGATTCTGACTGAAATTCTGGGAACTATTCTTTTCCTGTCCTTGAGGACTGATTGTTCAGATCTTTCTTCAGTCCTAGGACATTACCCAATGTTCTGTCCTCCCAATAAATTATTATTATTTTTTCTATACTTTTTCAGAGTCAGTTTAAATTGCTTTCAACCAAAGAACCTGATGGTTATAATACAGTCTTTCTATTTTTCTTCCTGCATGTGATCTTTTCTGTTCTTTGCTTCATTTTCCCAAACTGAAAAGAACTACTTACTTTTCCTTTTAGCAAACAGATTGACTTCCTAATTGTGGTTCCAGTAAGAGATTGCTCTAGCTCAACTGGCCTTGGTGATCTCATTGAAGAGACTACGAATGGGACTGAACGTAATAAGTGAAGAAGAAAAGTGATTTCCCTTGGAGTCTGATAAGACACCCTGTCTGGGGAAGAGGCAGTGGGACATTTTGGAAGGACTGGGCTCAGCAACGTTTCAGCCCCTTGCCTATAGTGGTGACAAGATTTTAGAGAGGGTGAAGGAGGCCTGACTTTAGGCCCTGGAATTCCAGTGGTAAAAACTCCCTTTCTTCCAGCTCAAAGACATTAGGTTTCTAGGGTTCCTTCCCCATGGGCTGGGGTGATGCGGTTTTCAGTAATGACCATGAAGGAGAAGAGAATAGAAGTTTAATCCTGATTTTCTGAGCACTGTGGAAGCCTCCTGGACTTTGGGGAGACCCTGAGGTGAAGAGACCTTAGTAATGCCTGAGATTGAAACTCTTGCAAATCTAGAAGGATAAAAACTCAAATGGAAATTAGTTTGATTTGATGAAAATAAAGAATTAGATCTTTGTTTTACATGCCTCAGTTTGTAGGTTGAGATTCATAATGTCTATAAGCACCTAAGAAATTCTTATCCATATATTTATGAGTCTATTGAGTTCCAACTCTATTCCAAACATAAATAAGACTCTCTGTGGGTAAAGCAAAGACTTAAGTGGCCCTCAGTCTTTCAAGAACACATAGCTTAGTTGGAAAGAAAAACCTCAAACAGCTAGGAGAAAGTTAATACTTAGGAGAGATAATCATCAGCCTGACAATTTAAGAGCTACTACTTGAACCTAATTAGTAAATGAATAGCCTGTTCAACAAGCCAAATTCAGCAGCAATATCTTTATGTGGAAATGGGAGAAATAAAAAAAACAATAATAATTTAATAACTTTTGTTCCTTTAAGGGTGAGTAGGGATCATTGTTCTGAAGAAAGAAGTTTGTACTTCCTAGGGATCCTGTGCTTCCCTAGCCTGTAGTTTCAAGGGTCTCTCTTCCAGAGGAGGGGGTCAGGTCAACTCTCATGGCTTGCAGAAATCAAGCAGGATGATAATGCGCTTAAAGATGTTTTGTGCTTGTCCTATCTCCTCTCTTTCCAGATATATAGCACTTGTCTAGGTCAATGTCAGAGGAGCTTATGTTGCTTTTAAGCAATAAGACCCAGCAGGCAGGGAATTGCTCAGGGATTAAGGGACTCAAAGTGGCTTTGCGTGTCAGGGACACAGGCCTTTGCTTCTATGCCAATATCCAGCACAAGGTTGTTTGAAAGCCTTGCTTTAAAAAAATCTGAAGTTAAGCGCACCATGGAGCTCTTGGCTCTGACGCAAGCAAGGTGAGGAGATGAAGTTCCTTAGAGTCCCAGGCTGTGAGGAGGAGTGAGTAGGAAAGGGATTTGAGTCCATAGTGTGGAATTAGTCCTAGGATATTCTTGGATGAGACATAACTAACCTTTCTGGAGTTGGTTTTATTACTGTGGCTTTGCAGTAAAGTGACTACAAGCAGAGCAAGGTAGAACTTTAATCAAAACCAAACATACCTAAATATCCTACATTTATACATTAAGGAGTGGTCTGTCACTTTATAAAAAAGAATTGTCACCTTTATAGCAATTCACAGTGAAGTCCATTTGTAGGGCAGCTGAGTTTTAATTTTAAAGAAGAGTTTAGTTAGTAGAATGTGATTGCATTTTCAGCTCTTAAGGACTGTATCTGTTGCAGAAAGGGGATTCTGCATTTCTTCTTGCTTATTCCTTTTTTACCCTTTAATCTAGTCTTTATTTTCCTGTGAAAATTGTGAGGATAATATTTACATGGTGCTTAACAGATTTTTAAGATCTGACCTGAAAATTCATTGATAACAGCTAATCCTGAAAGATAAGCCAGGTTCATCTTCCAGTAGCTGGTGTACTGGGTGGCGTGAGACCTATGTTCTGATCCAGGTTTTTCCTCTAAATAGCTTTTTCCCTGGGGACAAGAATAAGAATTGTAGAGCCTTGTATTGGAATGAAATTGAGAATCCTCCATTTGGATCTTCTTTTGATGAAGGCATTTCAATTATAATATCTCCTGATGATGGGTACCTACTTTCTTTATTTCCTAGGCCTCAGTGTGTCTGTCTATACCATGAGGGGAATTGATCTTCAACTTGAATCACCCTCAAGGTGGAGCTGGGGGTGGGGGGGTCCAGAAAGTAGTGGTCAGGTCTCTGAAGACATAATGACAAAACAGCTTGGCAGAGGCCCAGCTGTACATAGATGTAGTGTCTAAGTAAGAACCTCTGGGGGTGACACTCAGTATACACCTTCCTTCTTCATGGCTCTACCCTCATGAGCAGTAGTGGGAAAAAGTTCTCGGACTTTGAGACACTTGGATTTGGTAGCTCTACCTCAGAGTTTTTTTTTTTTTTTTAATTGCTTTTGTTTTTTAAATACATGACAGCAAAATGCATCACGATTCTTATTGCACATATAGAACACAATTTTTCATATCTCTGTTTGTATATAAAGTATGTTGACACCAATTCATGTCTTCATACGTGTACTTTGGATAATGATGTCCATCACATTTCACCATAATTGCTAACCCCCTGCCTCCTCCCTATCCCTTCCACTCCTCTGCCCTATCTCAAGTTTGTCTATTCCTCCCAAGCTCCCTCTCCCTACCCCACTATGAGTCAGTTACCTTATATCAGAGAAAACATTCGCCATTTGTTTTTTTTTGCTACCTCAGAGTTTTCAAAGGAGGATAAAGTTGGGATGTCAAGTGAGCTTTCTTATTTGAGCTGAGTAATTCCAAGATGGTGTAGACTCCAGGGCTCTCTGTCTTTTCTTTGCATCCCTTCTCCCTCTTCTCTCCTCCTCCCCCTGCTTTTCTTCTTCTTTCTAAAAAATAGCATGCAAATCTCAAGGGCATGCAGCAGGGTCTGGCTGAAATCAGCTGAGTGTTTTCAGGATTTATCTGAGGAAGAGCCCTTGGGTCATTGTCATGGTAATTTTGATAATCCTGACAGGGTGCAGATGTGCCTATCAAGGGTGATCTGAGAGTGCCTCCCACTCTTCCAGCCTTAGCCACCGCTTGGGGTAAATGGGGCTGCTTACTGTTTTTTGTGATCTCTGTGCTGAAAAAGTGTTCTCAAAATTTGTTATAAAAATTCTGGGTCAAAAAAAGGTTTATCAAAAACTTTATCTGGAATGAGAAAAATTCGCTGACCGGGCTGGATGAGTCACTAGTTGGACTGGGCAAATAGCCTATTTCTGCATATACTACATTGCTTCCTTATTCTACTCACCCTCTCCAGTCCTGTGCCCCCACTCCCCCCCCCCCCCTCTGCGCTCATATCTAGAGTATGAGCTTCTCAAGGCCAGGGATCTTTTCCAATTTAGCTTTTGACGTCTTCAATGCTCAGGGCTATGCCAAAGCACATCACAGGAATTCAGTAATGTTTGTTGGATAGATGAAGAGGTAGGCATAAGATGGCAGAAAGATGTACATGGCCACTCCTGGTGGATAGAGACTGAATAAAGATAGGAATGAGTAGCAAGAAAAGATGGGCTTCCAGTCCAGATGCCAGGACAAGATGTAGGTGGGAGTGAAGCTGTGGGTCAGGATGAAGATGTGGTGCTTTGAATGTTAGCCAGAGGTCTTGAGCATGGAATTGGTACCATGAAGATCAAGTCCAAGAACATTATATCTTGTTTCAAGACCTATGGAGAACTAGACTTGGAAAGAGCTTGGAAGCAGGGAGTTCAGAAAAGGACTCTGGAAAAAATCCTATCTGTCTCTGAAAATTCCTGTCTGTGTCTGAAAAATTCCAGAAAGGGTAAGTCAATACAATGGGAGTCTAAGAGACATCTATTATTGCAAGCCCATTCTCTGACTGGAAGCATAGTCTGAGAGAGACTCACATGCCTGAAGAATTGGTTACCAACTTGAACGTGAATGTTTATGGCAGCATTACTCATAATAGCTAAAAAGTAGAAACAGCTCAAGTTTCCATCAACCGATGAATGCCTGAACAATATGTGGTACACTACATGCATAGCTGGGTGAAGTTTGAAAACATTATTCTAAGGGAGAGAAGCCAGCCACAAAAGATCATATGTTGAGTTATTCTACTTACACGAGATGTTCAGAGTATTGGTTAATCCACACAGACAGAGAGTATATTAGTAGTTTCTGGGGCCTGGGGGGAGAAAGGGGAGTGACTGCCAGTGTGCATGGGTTTTCTTTTTGGGATGATGAAAATAAACTAAAAATTTCATAATGGCAATGGATGTATAACTGTGAATCTATGAAAACGAATCACATAATACACTTTAAAGGGGGTGAATTATATAGAATGTAAATTATTTCTAAGTAAAGTTGTTACTAAAAAGTAAGAGTCATCTACCTGACCTAAGGGTTTCAGTGTCTCCTGGCCTTTGGAAGAGAGACCATAGGGATCACAGGGAATAAGAATGGGTCAACAGACCCTTGAAACATGTTGTCCACGTCAGTAAAGAACCTGTGTGTACAAACCAATCCACAAGCCTACAGATGGCTTTTTCTTTCCTTGATTTTGAAAGTAGGCTGGTCCAGGTGCAGCTTGGGAGGGTCCACTTGATTCTGGAGGGTGCTCCACAAGTTGCCCCAGCTCCCGCCAGCTATGTGCTGGTGAGGGAAATTCAGGGCCATCCCGGGCTCTTGTTCCGTGTGACTTAGGATCCAAGAAGCAGCTCTTACAGGTTTCACCTACTCTTCATTACAGCCCTCATTCTCTAGGACTCATTCTAGGCTGGAAAATAATTTTGAGTGACAGATACTATTTTGTCTTCAAAATGGCTTTTCCTATAAGTCCTGACCTTTGAAAAAAAAAACCAAGCTATGAGTCATGATGCCATTAGAATGAGAAGCATCTTTCAAAGTTGGCAAAGCAGGTTTCTGGAAAAGAGCTTAAATAAATAATAAAGGAACCAAGACTAGGACCCCTGTCACTCTGACTCCAAAGCAAGTGCTTTTAATCACTTGAACTGTCTTATTTACCCTTAAAGCACTCACCTTAGTTCTCAGGATCCCAGAAAGAAGGGGCCCTAGCCAAGGGGCATCTTGGATGGAATTTAGCCCAGAAAGTGGCTGTCATTCTAAAGCCTCCACCATGACTGATTTCAAGATACCAGTGTGATGTCATTGAACACAAAGTGGAGGAGACAGGAGCATGATTGGTTCTTGAGGGGAGGATGAGCCCACTCCTGCATACCATGGCTGCCAGGTGTTTGGGGTAACCTGCCTTGTGGCTCTTTCACTAGCTTTTCAGACATATTCTGATGGGTTTGTCCCAGGGTATTCAACACATGAAAAGTTTTCATTTTTTTCCTATATCCATTTATTTGACATTTGTGCAGGCACACAGGAGAGTTTATTCATCAATGAGGAAACCATATACAGTTTTGTTGTTGTTGTTGTTGTTGTTGTTATTGTTTGGGGGACAGGGTATTGAACTCAAGGACACTTAACAACTGAGCCACAGGTTAAGTGGCTTTTTATATTTTAAAATATAAAATCATTTTGAATGACAGACACAATTTTGTATTCAAAATGGCTTCTCCTGTAAGTTCTGATCTTTGAAAAATTATTTTTTATATATTTTTATTTAGAGACAGGGTCTCACTGAATTGCTTAAGGCCTCACTAAGTTACTGAGGCTGGCTTTGAACTTGTGATCCTCTTGCCTCAGCCTCCCAAGGTGTTGGGATTACAGGCATGTGCCATTGAGCCTGGCTATATGCAGGTTTGATGTGACCAAAACCTTCTGATAGGGATGGAGATTAGATTCTTCTTTCTAATGGACACAGTTTGTTTGCTAGGTAAGTCAATTTTAGGAAGCCTATGTGGAAGACTGTGGGATGAATCCATACAAATTTGTTATAAAGCTTAAAGGTGAAATTGTAGACTTCTTTTTTCATACCATTAGTCTGTTTTCTGTTGCTATAACAGAATACCTGAGACTGGAAAATTTATTAAGGAAAGAAGTTTATGTAGATCACAGTTCTAGAAACTGGAATCCTAAGACTAGGTGACTGCATTGAGCAAGGACCTGCTGTTGAATCCTAACATGGCAGAAAAGAAAAAGAGCAAATGGGTGCCTGCAGTTGTTATAAGTGTTCTTTATGAAAACTTGCTTTTGTGGTAACTAATTCATTCCCATGTGAGAGTGGCATTGATTAACACTTGACTCAATGTAACATTGACCCAAACACCTCTCACAGGTTCTACCACCTTTCAATAATGTTCACTAAGGATCAAGTTTTAATGAGTTTTGGAGTATATAAGCCACATCTAAAATATAGCACATATTCTACTTGGTTCCTTGTTTTCAACTTGATGGAAAAAACTCAACATTTATTTAGCATGCCGTCAACTGTTTTTCTTGTTTTTATCCCCTCTCCCCCTTTATAATTAAAAACTTTCTAAAAAACCATCCCATCCCAATTTAATTTTAGAAGATTTTTGATAACCCTCTGTTATGGTTTAGATGTGATGTCCCCAGAAAACTCACGTGTAAGACAATGCAAGAAGGTTTACAGGAGAAGTGGTTGGGTTAGAGCCTCAGCCTAATCAGTGAATTAATCCCTGATGGGATTAACTGAAGTGGTAGGGTGTGGCTGGAGGAGATGGGAATTGGGGCGTGCTTTGGGGTATATATTTGTATCTGGCAAGTGGAGTCTCTCTCTGTGCCTTCTGGTCACCATGATGTGAGCTCTTCCCTCTGCCCCCCTCTCCAGCCATAATGTTCAGCTTCCCCTAGAGCCCTGAGGAATGGAGGAGCCGGCCTTCTCTGGGCTAAGACCTCTAAAACTGTGAGCCTTCAAAAAACCTTTCCTCCTCTAAAATTGCTCTGGTCTGATTCTTCAGTCACAGCAGCGAAAAAGCTGACTAAAACACCCTCACACACATTAGTGAAAAGTCCACAGATGTTGCTGGTGATTCTTTATTCTTCCTCCTCCCACCACCGGTCTTCAGGCACCAACCTACTTTTTGTCTTTATAGATTGGCTTATTCTGGACATTTCAGGAAAGTGAAATCTTATAATGTTTGGTTTTTTGTGTCTGTCTTCAATTGGCATAACGTTCTCAAGTGTTCTCCAGGTCATAGTATCTTAGTCTGGTTTTATTTTTTGACACCACAATAGAATAAATACCACACACTGGATAATTTGCAATGAACAGAAATTTATTCTTCATAGTTCTGGAGGCTGGCAAGTCTAAGATCAAGTTTCCAGCATCCAGCCCACTTGCTGCATCACCACATGTCAGAAAGTGGAAGGACAAAGAGCAGGTGACAAAGAGCAGGGCTAGAGAGGGCCAAACTCATCCTTTTGTAAGGAACCCACTGAAGGGAAAGCGAGGAACTAGACACAGGTAAGTGAGAAATGAAAGACAGAGACCAGGCAGAGATATACACGAGAGTTTATTTGTCAGAGCTGACAAATAAAGGCCACCTCTCTATAGGAGAGAGTGGCAACACAGGCTTGGGTTCTGGAATTTTTGTGGGGGAGGCCCAGGAATCAGAGCCAAGTGCGTTCTAATGCAAGTGGCTAGGGGTTGAGTTGGTATGAGGGAGTGGTGAGTCTTTCTCATAAACGCCCTTGGACAATAAGTGTTGGCGAGGATGTGGGGAAAAAAGGTACACTTATACATTGCTGGTGGGACTGCAAAGTGGTGCAGCCAATATGGAAAGCAGTATGGAGATTCCTTGGAAATCTGGGAATGGAACCACCATTTGACCCCGCTATCCCTCATCTTGGACTATACCCAAAGAACTTAAAAACAGCATACTACAGAAACACAGCCACATCAATGTTTATAGCAGCACAATTCACAATAGCTAAACTGTGGAGCCAAACTAGATGCCCTTCAGCGGATGAATGGATAAAAAAAAATGTGGCATATATACACAATGGAATTTTACTCAGCAATAAAAGAGAATAAAATCGTGGCATTTGCAGGTAAGTGGATGGTGTTGGAGAAGATAATGCTAAGTGAAGTTAGCCAATCCCCCAAAAAACAAATGCCCAATGTTTTCTCTGATATAAGGAGGCTGATTCATAGTGGGGTAGGGAGGGGGAACATGGGAGGAATAGATGAATTCTAGATAGGGAAGAGGAGAAGGAGGGCAAGGGAGGAGGCAGGGAATTAGCAAGGATGGTGGAATGTGATGGACATCATTATCCAAAGTACATGTATGAAGACACGAATTGGGTGTCAACCTACTTTATATACAAACAGAGATATGAAAAATTGTGGTATATATGTGTAATAAGAATTGTAATGCAAAAAAAAGTACACATATAAAGACATAAATTGGCATGAACATACTTTATACAAAGATACGAAAAATTGGGCTCTATATGTGTAATAAGAATTGTAATACATTCAGCGGTCGTATATTTAAAAAATAAAATCAATTAAAAAAAAAAAAAGAAATGCCCTTGGGCGGGAAAGTGAAACTTTTTCCTTAAAATGGCCATCCAGATGCTAAGCAAGGACCTTATACCCACTACCTTGATAATGAATTCACTCCCCTGACAACAGCTCTAATTCATTCACGAGGGCAATGCACCTAAGACCCAAACACCTCCCATTAGGTTCTATTGCTCAACACAGTTTCTAACACATGAACTTCTTTTTTTTTGTAATAAATTTTTAAATTTTTTACTTAAAAATATTTATTATCGTATTATAATTATACATATTAGTGGGATTCATTGTTACCTATTCATATATGCACATGATGTAATTTGGTCCATTTCATTCCCCAGACCTTCTTTTCCCCTCCTCAACTCTGCTGGTCTCCCTTGTAGTTTTATCAACACACAAACTTTGGGGAACACATTCAAGCAAGAGCATATATCATGAATTAGAGCACCTTATTCTCTTTTATTGCAAAATCATATTATGTTATATAGATATTCCATAATTTGTTTATCCATTCATCCTTTGATGGACATTTGAGTTGTTTCTGCTTTTTTTTTTTTTTTTGGTCTGGGGACTGAATTCAGGGGCTTTTGACCACTGAGCCACAACCCCAGCCCTATTTTGTATTTTATTTAGAGACAGGTCTCACTGCTGAGGCTGGCTTTGAACTTGTGATCCTCCCGTCTCAGCCTCCTAAGCCTCTGGGTGTTTCTGCTTTTTGACTATTATGAATAATGCTGCTATGAAAATTTGTGTACAGGTTTTTGTGGGGACACAAGGTTTTATTTCTCTTGGTTCTACACTTAGAGTGTAATTGCTAAGCTTTTTGGGAACTGTCAAACTATTTCCCAACATGTTTGCACCACTTTACAGTCCACTAGTAGTATTTGAGAGTTTCAGTTTTTCTACATTCTCACCAAACCTTGTTATTCTTTTTTTTCAATTATGGCCATCTTAGTGAATGTAAACTAGCATCCCAGCAGGTGTGAAGTAGTGTGATTTGCCTTTCACTAATGGTTATTCACCTTAGGCACCTTTTCATTGCCATTTGCATATCATTTTTGGAGAATTGTCTGTTCAAATTCTCTGCCCATTTTTAAATTGGGTTATCTATCATTTTTGTTGGTGAATTGCTGGAGTTACCCATATATTATGGGTAAAAGTACCTTGTCAGATATATTATTTACAAATATTTTTTCCCATTCTCTGGGTTGTCCTTTTACTTTCTTGATTCTTCCATTTCATGTGCAAAAATTTTTAATTTTGATGAAATCTAATTTATCTGTATTTTCTTTGGTGTTTGGGCTTTGGTATCATCTCTAAGAAACCATTACCTAATTCAAGGTGACAAAGATTTATTGTTACATTTTACTCTGGGATTTTTATAGTTTTAGCTCCTATATTTAGGTTTTGATCCATTTTGAGATGATTTTATGGATGGTGAGAAGTAGTAGTCTAACTTGGGTATCCTTTTGCCTTAGCCCTATTTCTTAAAAGACTCTTCCTTCTCCTTTGAATTGCCTTGGCACGCTTGTCTAAAATAATTTGACCAAAAAATGTGATAATTTATTTCTAGACTCTTAATTTTATTTTATTGATCCATACCTCTATTCTTATGCCAGTGCCACACTGTCTCAATTACTTTGTGATAAGCTTGAAATTATTTTATCATGAAAACATGTTGGATTTTGTCAAATATTTTTTTCTGCATGTATTGAGATGATCACGTGGTTTTTATACTTTATCAATGTGATGTATTACAATGATTGAAAATTTAAATGTCAAAACAACTTTGCAACTCTCTTTTGCTTTTTAGAATCTGCTAAATCCATGAAAAAGTTGAAACAACCTGGCTCTTCTCTTCTGTTGTTTTTTTAGGTTTGCTTTAGAATGAGGCTTAGCTATGTAAATGGTGGCAATGTACAAATATCTTGTCAAACCTAGTCCTGGAATTGGCTCCCAGGAGAAACTGGGATCAGATAGCTATGTCTCTATTATGAGATGGACAGACATCTTGTCCAAGGGATCAAGAGTGGAACTAGCAGGGCTGGACCTCGTGTTGGAGTTGGGAAGCCATAAATAGCCTGGGCATCAATGGAAATCACAGGCAGGTGTGCAGAGCTGTGTTTTGGGAAGGGACCAGAATGGAAGGGAGAACGGGCAGACTTAAGCAGGGCACCCTGGGTGAGGTCAGTAAAGGAGAAATTGAGACCATGTTGTTTTAGAGTTTCCATACTATTCACTTGGGACTGATCATCCTGATAGGCTTTCAGTAAATTGTGACCCTAATCTCTTATTTAATGTAACACTGGGGCTTTCTCGATTCCTGTATTTCTTTGTTGATATCTTCTGGTAGTTGAGCTTTTCTGTGGTTCAGTCAAGGACACAGTAGGTGGAGGCTACTTGTTCCAAGTCCCCAGGTTGTTGATGGTCGAATCCCTCTGAGTCCAGGAGCTAGTCCTTCCAGCTGATGTCCAGCATGACTTGAATGTACTCGAAGTGGCATCTACTTCTCGGTTTAATGTAGTGAGAGACAGCTCTTGGCCTGGGTCATTTAGTATTGCCAAGGATCTTGTGGACTAACGTGAGTGTTTTAGGAGTTAAATAGGAGCAGTCCAGTGATTAAGAGCACAGCTTTCAGAACAGAGACAGGAGATCTGCCACTTGCTACTCATCATCTTTAAGTCTTGGTTTCCTTATCTGCAGAATGGAAATAATTCAAGTTCTTACCTCACAGGTTTTATATTTGATGTACATGGGTTTCATAAATAGTGCCTGGCTCATTGGTGTCCAAGGGTAGCTGTCACTATGACTAATAATGAGCTGATGGTACAAGTGCTCTGGCCTTTCACTGTCCTCTATATGTGACATTAGCTACAAGTCACCTTATAGAGTAAAATAAGTGGCTTTCTAGCTTGGGGATTAGAGAGGGAAAACAAGAGCTCAAAAAAGTTGTTGACAAGTTTGTGTTGAGGTATGTAGAAAAGGAGTTCTTGCATTTGCATTTTATTTAGTTTCTCCAGTCAAGAAAATGCTAATGAGTACGATTAAATGGTGTTACTTAAATCCTGCAACTTAAGAGGGAAAAGAAGTCATTAGCAAGTTGATTATGATTATTAATGCTCAAGTAATCAGGCTTTTTATGGAGACTGATTAAAAGTAAATATCCAAATGAAAACACTGGGTTTCAATTATTGAAAGTTGGAGTCCCAAATATTTAAGATGATCACTTGTGGTACCACAATAAGACGAAGGCAATTAAGTTATTGGCAATATTTGAACAAGAACATGTGTGTTTTCTCTTTGTCTCTATAAGAAAGAATAGGGAGTAGAGATTTACAAGTCAGATACCTCAATGAAAGCTTTAGTTTTCTCACTCAGATATTCACAAACCTTTGTTCCTTGATGGTTACATGGATTTTTACAAGTTCTCACAAGACCCGATAGAAATGCCTCAAATGAAGAGACTCCTTTGAATCAGCTTATTATTAGTCATTCTTTTTCAGCTTGTACTTTTACATGAGATTAAACATTTAGCACCAACTTCCATATAAGAGAGCAGATTCTGGCAGGTCATGAGGGCTCTTGACAGAAGTATATTGCCTAATTTTTGGCCTACTTCCTTTCCCACTCTCTCTGAGTGATCTTGTCTGTATAGCTCCTTTTTTATGTCCTCTCAACATGTTGCCCTTTAGTCACTTGCTAAGACAAAACTTTTAATGCTGGTATACTTTGTTCTAAGAAATGTGTGTTTTCAGAAAATCAAGTACTTGGAAGCTATATATATATATATATATATATATATATATATATATATATATATATATATATATATATATTTATATACATATTTTGTGTGTGTGTGTGTGGTAGTTAGTTTTCCGTCACTATAACAAATTACCTGAGATAATAAACTTATAAGGAGGAAAAATTTTATTTTGGCTCATGTTTTCAGTCTAAGGTCAGTTGGCTTTATTGCTTTTGGGCCTGTAGTGATGGCAGAACATCATGGCAGGGAGAGTATGGTTAGCAAAGCTGCGCACCTCATGTTGACTGGGAAGCAAAGAGAGAAACAGGAAGGGGCTGGGGTTCAATATCCTCTTCAAGGGTACAACCCCAATGACCTAACTTCCTTCTACTAGGACTTATTTGCTAAAAGGCTTCACTGCCTCCCAGTAGTGCCATAGGCTGGGGACCAAACCTACAACATACAGGCCTTTGGGGGACATTCAAAATCCAAACCATAGCACTAGTTAAATGTTATTGGGTAGCTCTACCCTAATTCATTAGCTGGTGGATGTTTTTGAAAGAGCTGCCAAGTGTCCCTATTTCTTATGCCTTTAGTTGTTTAGTTTTTCTTAACCCTTTTTACCTGGGAAGTTGCTTGGTACCTCCAGAATCCTAAAATCCCTCTCTTGACAAAGGGGCTCCTCTTTTTATCCCTCCCTTTAACTACCAAATCTCTCAAGAGAGTAGCTTGTCTTTGCTGGTTCCATTCCCTCTCACATCATTCACTCTTCCCTCTTTAACACCCCACTGAAGTTGCTCTTAAAAGGGTCAACAGAATCCTCTGTGCCCAAATCAGCCCTTCCCCTTCTTGATCATATGGTGCTTTTCACTCCTCCTCTTCTTTTTTCCCCCCTTGAAATAACTTTGTTCTTTTAGGTTCTGGAACACTAACCTCTCCTGGTTCTCCTTCTAGCTTCTTGTCTGCTCCATGTCTGCCTTCCTTTTCCTTTTCCTGGCCCTCATATGTATTTTCCAAAGATTGGTTCTCTGCCTACTTCCCTCTACACTCTCTCTGGGTAATTTCGTCTATACTCAGCTACACAGTTCTAATATGACCTTTGAACACACTACTTCACAACTTTGTTTATAGTATAGAGCTCTTTCCCAAGTTCTAGATTGGTTTTCTCACTGGCTGCAAGATATCTCCTCCTAAAGTTTCCAGAACAATCTCAAATTTGGCATAACCATTACTGAAGTTGTGTGTTCCTCATGTTTGCAGATGATCTTGTTTTCCTTCCAATCTCCAAACTTGCAACACTAGTGTCACTGTGTGTTCCTTCTCCTTTGTTCCTATTTTTGACACAGTGCCAAGACCTATTCATTCTCTGTCTTGCATTGCGGACTTCCCTAGCCCAGGCTCCTCATTATCATTCTCCTGACCTTTCTAGTCTTACTTCCTCCTGTTCCCATGGCCATCAACTGAGTATTTCTAAAGTGTAGTCCTGATCATATGACTGTCCTCATGAGTGTTCCCCATTCATAGCTTACCAGAAACATTCATTGAGTGTTCTCTGTATGCCAGACTCTGCTGTTTTCCTGCTTGTATTAGCTGGTTAAATGTTCATGTCCGCTGTTAAGGTAGGACTTTATCAGCTTCATTTTATGCAGAGGGTCTGAAGAGCTTAATCTGCTGTCACCACTGTGGTGTAGATCTGTTTGGGCCAATCTACATGGTCAACCTCATGTTCTGCTTTTTCTTTGTAGGGGAGGAAAAATATCATTTCCTCAACCCATTTTAGGTTAATTGGCTAAGGTCCCTAAAATAGAAGACAGATTAATGGGAAAAACATACAAAGTTATTTAATGTAACTTTTATATATCACAGAAGCCTTTACTAACCACCAAAGAAGGGGTTGAACTTGAGTGTTTTTATTTGGATTGAAGAAGTGTGGAAAGTTGTGGAGAAATTGGATAGGACAAAGGAAAGGTGAGCTAAGTGTAATAAATATGTGTGTGTGTGTGTGTGTGTGTGTGTGTGTGTAGGGGGTATTATTTAGATGCTTTTTGGTGTCCCTGTGTTTTTGGAGATAAGTGTGCTCCTTTCCTCTGGGTATAGGGAGTGCCCCTCACAGTAGAATCTTTGATATGATTCAAGTTAGAGGACACTTTCTATAATGCCATTTCTCAAGTTATTTCAGTTTAAAATATTCATTATATCATGACGCCATATTTTGAGGGAGTGTTTCACGAACTCCATCACCTTCATACTCTTTTGTTCTCTATAAAAATGAAAATATTTTTTCCTCACACATGATGTAAATTCTTCTGACTTTGGGCCTCTGCTGGTCCTGTTTCCCCATAAGATTTTCCTTCTTTCTCTACATGTCTAAAATCTAGCCATGCCTTTCTAAACCCTCACCACGTCAACTCATCTCTTTTCTTTCAAAGGTTGTAGAGTTTTATCTGTACCCTGATCGACGTAGCATTAAGGAACCAGAATTCTATGCATGTCTCCAACTGTGCTGTAAACCCATGGAAAGCAGAGTCCTGTATTTTCCCTCTTGATACCCGCCCTGCAGTAATGAGCACATTGCCTTGCATGTAGTAGGCATTCATTAATCATTTATAGTATAAATGAATGGTTGAGTAAAGGCACGAACTAAGTAGGAGATCAGTTGCAGCACAGTCCACTAAGCTTATGAAGTCATCAAAATTATCTTTTGGGTCTTGGTGCTCCTTGCTGGGCTCGGTATCCTTTTCCACATTGTTTCTTGGCACTCTCTGCTCCAAGATCCTGCTACCCTTTTACTTTCACCATTTCTACCAACTTTATTATTCTAGGAAAGTCATGTGAAATCTCTCATCTTCATTTTTCCAAATGTAAAATAGTCATGATATTACTCATCTCCTAGGTTGTGAAATTGAATATTTAATTCTACATAGCTGTATGTATAGCATATACAGCACAGCACTACACATATAGCGCACATTCAACAATTGTTTATTTGAAGGTTGGAGTTGTGGCTCAGTGGTAGAGCGCTTGCCTGGCATGTGTGAGGCCCTGGGTTTGATCCTTAGTACCATATGTAAATAAATAAAACAAAAGATTCATTGCACACAAAAAAAGAAATATTTAAAAAACAAAATAAAACAAACAAAAAACCAATTGTTTACTTCCTCCCACTTTTTCCTCTTTAAAAACTTTCTTACAGCAAGGTTTTAAAGATAATGAATTGTTTAATGAGATGTTCTTTAGGATATTTGCATTTTAGTCTAAGTAATTTGCTTAACCATTTATTCACTTACTCCATATCAATAGATACTTTTGATGGGTCTCTCTGTGTTCCAGAAACTGTTAGCTTTAACAACTAAAAATTAAACAACCAAATATTTGTGGTCAAATATTCTCGAAATTGTATTGAGTAGTTTGAATCTAAATAGACCCAGTAAAATACTTAGAATTAGCAGTCTGTTACACCTCACATTATTAGGATATCTTTCCTGTCTGACATTTTCTTTACTGGTACAATGCCTAAAAATGGCTGTCAGATGCAGCCACATCAATGTTTATAGCAGCACAATTCACAATAGTTAATCTGTGAAACCAACTTACACGCACATGGGCAGCTGAATGGATAAAGAAAACATGGTACATATAGCAATGGAATATTACTCCTGCATAAGGAAAATAACTTTATGACATTTGCCAGTAAATGGATGGATCTGAAGACTATCATGCTAAGTGAAATAAGCCAATCCCCCCAAACCAAAGGTTGAGTGTTCTCTCTGATATGTGGCTCCTATAAGAGGAGCAATAAGAGGAGGGGGTGATAAGAATAGAAATTGAGCAGATTAGACAAAGGGAAGGGAGGAGACAGTAATAGGAAAGATAGTGAAATGAATCTGACATAACTTTCCTATGTACAGTGAATCTCCACATCATGTACAACTACAAAAATGAGATCCTAATTAGAATAAGATGTACTCCATGTTTGTATAAATATGTTGGAATAGACCCTACTGCCGTGTGTAACTAAAAAGAACAAGTATAAAATTAAAAAAGAAGAATGACACATTTTGTTGATATAAGAAACAATTCTTCCACTTAGTTTTTTTTTAAGAAAGTTTGTCAAATGATTAATGTTGTCTCAAAAATTGAAGTAAATAAATGATATTGAGCTTTAAAAAATGCGGCTGTCAGAATTGAGTACTGAGTCATCTCCGAAGGCAAGGACAGGATGAGAGACCCAGGATAGGCTGCACACTAAGCACTGTGTCTTCCCAAGCGTTGCTGTTTTGTCTTAACAGGCATCTGTTTTTGTAGCAAAACTGTTTGATGGATGTGCATTTGGCATAATTCTCTGAGGAACCTGAATCTCTTGATAAAATGATCCTGAATATCCCATGGTGAGAGGCACTGAGAGGAGCCAGTGATTTCCTTGGGGCTATTTTAGCCATAACAGAGATAGGACCATGTACAGAGAGCCCGGGGAATTCAGCAGACAAGACAAGGACTGGAGCTACTGGAAGAGGTGTTCGTGATTAGAGCAGGGACACAGTCCTTTAGGACTTCTGAGTACTTTTATCCAAAGAGCTAAAATATCCTCTAACCTCTTTATGAAAGACTGTGGCTCCTCATGCATAATTTCTACCACTTTGCAGGTGGGGAGCTGAGGAGCACAGAGAGATGTAAGGCAGCTGTTACTTGGCTGTGGCTTGTGTGTTCCTCTTTACCTGCAGTATCTTAGCCCCACCTTGTGTAGCAATCAAATTACCCTTTTTATCATTTCCCAATTATGCCATGTTCCCCTCCCAACTTTAGTGTAGAAAAGGAAAGTATACTGATCCCAACGTACAACTGAAAAAAAAACTGCAGCTCAGAGAGATTAACCACCTTGCCTAAGCTCACCTGACGAGTCGAGACAAGGTTGGGACGTAATTTAGGCCTCCTGATTGCCCATCAATTTCCCTGACTTCTCTACCCTTTAAAACCACAAGCAAGCAGAGCTTCTAGGAAGACCCCCTCATGCATGGTGAGCACCCAGAACTGCAGACACAGCAGGTGGTAGAAGGAAGGAAGCTCTACCCATTCATCAGGCTCTATTATTCCATGCCTGAGGTGTCTGCTTTTGGCAACTTAACCGCTTTCCAGAGTCAGCATTTAGTGATGGTTGTAAAAACACAAACAATTTAACACACAACACTCTGAACTGTAAACTTTGGGGTAAATAGGATTAGGGAGAAGATTTAAGTGGAAAGGACAACAGCTATAAAGACTTAACAAGAATTCATTAGGCTCCACAGATAAAGTAGATACAAGATCCATAACCACAGGTAGGAAGTGGAAGGAAAATCCTAAATCATTAAGATGCAATGAGGTCCTGCCACAACTCATTAATCAGATCATCCTCAGGGGCACTGGCTCTAGCATTTGAAGGAACCCAGAGAAGGAAAACTCCAATGGCTTCCATTTTAGAAGACAGTGGGTTTTACTGGCCTGCGTAGTTTTAATATCATTGGAATATTAGAATTTCTCCTTTGATCATTTGGTTTCTGTATATGATTATCTTCTTCTATGTTCTCTTTTACTCTTTGCTTCTTAACTTTATCCTCCCACTTTTCTCCTCACCCTCCCTTAAGAACAAATCCTGTTCTTTTTCCTCTTTCTCCACCCGCCTCTGCCTTTACCATCTCCTTTCTACCTTCTTGCTACATTTTTATTCCATACCCTCCTCTGACACTCCCTGGACTTTCCTTCCTTTATTAGTCCTCATTCTAGGCTCCTGTACTTGCCCTGTAGAATCCAGCAAAGTCCTCAGTCTGCCACATGTAGGTTATGTGTGTGGGCAGATCCACCAACATTCTTTCTCATTTACAATTTCTTTCAGCATTTTTGTATGACTGAGAGAAGGTGGGGGGCAGAGCATAAAATAACCAGTTAATTTGGCCCTAAATTGTTTGCTTTTATCATTAAATTAGATGTCCTCAGATTTCTCTGTAAAATCCAAACATAAGTGCGTTGAAAAATATCTCACTGTTTCTCCGGAAATTTAAAGGCCACGTGTGAAGAGAATAACTGTTATCAAAGGTAAGGTGCCAATTTTTCACCTCATGCTGATTAGCACAGATTTTTCTGAAGAAAATGCTGGTGCTGGCTTTCCACTCTCCTACTTCCTGACCTTCCCCCAGAAGACATATAACAGATTCTCAAGAATTGAGCAATATTTTATTGCAATTTTTATATAGTTTTTGAGGTAATTACTTGTAAGTGGAAGCGAAGAACTAAAGAACTTTGGAGCAATGCAGTGTCAACTTTCAATAAATCAAGACAGGGAGAGTGGGTGTTGTTAAGTGATAGGGGAAAAATGTTCAGAGAACAAACTGTGCGTGGTGTGTGGTGTTGAGTGTGTGTGTATGTGTGTGTGTGTGTGTGTGTGTTGTTTCTGCCGCATCTTGAAGATCCATTCTGGCCTCATGAGTTTTATAAAATTGCTGGGGAGATTGTGGGATGACAAACATCTACAGTCCCTTTCATAGTAAGGCTCTGGATATAACCCCACCCACATTTGGCAACAGTAAAAAGCAATTTTCCATACGCCAGGAGACTGCAATTTGAGTATTGTAATGATTAGTGACTTCATCTAGTTGAAGTCGACCCCCTGCTCATTTTTATATATTAAATGTTAAAAAGGAAATGGAGAAAACTTAAGAGTGCTAGTTGATTGAAATTCCAAGAGGAACTTTTATGCCGATAAAACATATTGAAAAAAGCCAGGGTGCTGGGAATTTCAGGGCAAATATGAGAAATAGGAAAAGAAAAAGATAATAATTATAATAGAGAGGTTCCTCAAAGTCTTTCTGACCATGAAAAATGTATACATACTTTTTTGGCTATATGGTGTGAAGCTTCCATATCTAATGACTTTTCACCTTCTCTCCAACATTACGTTCCCTCCTTACATCTCTTTATTTTCCCTACCTGCCTCTCTTTCTCCTTATCCTTCCCTCTTTTTTCCTGTTCCTCCAGAAGGATGCTGTAAAATGTCTCCAGAGAGGCAGGCTCTGCAGTGGTGTTGGTTGTCATGGAAACACACAGATTCCAAGGCTTCAAGTCCTGCCAAAACGATCTAAGATCAGACCCTAAATGGGTCAGAGGCCAAGACTGTCTCTAGGACTTCAGGATAAGGGAAACCAGGAAATGTAAGGCCATTTGAGGTATGGCTTGGTGCCTATAGAGAAAGGCTAGAAAAATGGCATTTAAATAGTTGTTTCTTCTATTTTAGACCATTCGTAATTACATTTGCTGTTAAGAATATAGATGAATGTGGCTGTCAGTGTAAGGGGTGGAGAAATAAAAATAGTTGCAGTAGTTTCTGGTATTTTCTTACTATTGTTATGGAATGATAAGGTTTATGCCTCTGAGAAATGGTCACAGTTTGAAGAAATTTTGCCAACTCTCCCATATCAAACCTGGAGAGCTGCTATTTTAATAGAATAGAAAAGCTTAGGTAGTTTTATAGATGCCAACATTTTCTTTCTTCTTTCATCACATTTGTAAGTACATCAAATTTTATTCAGGTTGTTTCATTTTAGCCCAGTATTTCAACCTGGGTAATAGAAGTGTCACTTCTGTCTCAGACCAGAGCTCCAGAACATTGTTTTCTCTCTTCAATTTAAATACAGGCATGGGGCTTTCCTTCCACTGCCTCAGTGTTAAAGTGTCAGGGTGACATCCCTCTAGGTGATTGCATACTATCCTGGCTGAGGGATGAAGGCATGGACTAATTCCATGAGGATGACTCAAGAAGACCTCTGACCTCTTTTTAATTGGGGGGGGGGGAAATCATCTCTTTAGATTTTTCAGAGACATTCTTTTCTCCTTTCCTTGTTCTAC
Source organism: Marmota monax (assembly GCF_021218885.2). Taxonomy (NCBI): domain Eukaryota; kingdom Metazoa; phylum Chordata; class Mammalia; order Rodentia; family Sciuridae; genus Marmota; species Marmota monax. The sequence continues at coordinate 18,238,903 of NW_026692194.1, read as the reverse complement.
CTTCTCAACCTCTAAATGGACTTTCCTATTGTTTATTCACAATGCACTCAGATGGTCCTGGAAGCCAAGAGCCCAAATCATTCAAAAGCAGTTCATTTTCTATGATGGCAAGGGAATTTGCTATTTTAGTCATTCTAGAAAAGTGTTTGTAGTTCACCCTTTAGAAAAACACCCACCAGTAAAACACAGTCCAGTTTCCAAGATCTGACCATACAGTCCATATTAAAATACTCTTTCCTCCCACTGTTCACCAGGCAGGTTGATTGGTGAATTCATAAATGGTGATTGGTGAATGCTCCTGTCAGTTGATGTATTTTTCTCAGTAGGATTTTCTGAGGCATTCATGATTTGTATAAGGCTCCCAGGAATGGAGGTGAGACATTATTCTCATCTATGACAATTCAACAAGGGTTTATCCAAACTTTCTTTAACTCATTCAGTGCAGGAAAGCCTCAATTACCAGGCTCAGCTACCTCTTTTAGGTACACATATTTCTCCCACCAATTGTCCTTTCCTCATCTCTATTGGAGTTCAGATCCATGCTGATTCCTTTTTCTCAGTTTATAAGTATGCTCAAGTTTTCTCTATTCTTTTTTTTTAAATATCTTTTTAGTTGTACTTGGACACAATACCTTTATTTTATTCATTCATTTTTTTAATGTGGTGCTGAGGATGGAACCCAGTGCCTTGCACATGCTGGGCGAGTGTTCTACTGTTGAGCCACAACCCAAGCCCCTCTTCTTTATTCTTAATAAGGAAAAAAAAAAGGGAAATACAGAAAGCATCCAAACCAAGGGTAGTACTTGACATCATGCCTTCTTTTATGAATGATTCAATACTTTCTTTTTCCCTTCAGAGCCAAACTTTTTTTTTTTGGTGGGGGACAGAATTTATTTATTTTTATTCTGGTAAAATATACATAGAGTCAATTTATCATTCAGTTATTTTTAAGTGAACAGTTTAGAGACATTAGGTGTATTTACATTATTGTGCAACTGGAACCACCATCTATCTTCAGAAGTTTTTTTTATCTTTCTAAACTGAAATTCCAACTCATGTAACACTATCTCACCATTCTCCCCTATTGCTAGTCTCTTGTAACTACCATTCTACATTCTGTCTATATGAATTAGTCTACCCTAGAACTTCATGTAAAAGCAGAATCATGCAATTGTTCTCGTGACTGGCTTATTTTACTTAACATGTCTTTAAGATTTATCCATGCTAAAGCATGCATCAGAATTTTTTTCCTTTTTAAGATTGTATGGTATTCCATTGTGTGTATATATTATAATTTGCTTTTCCATTTATCTGTTGATGGACACTTGTGTTATTTCTGTTTTTGTTTATCATGAGTAATGCTGATATGAATATTGGTGTATCTGTTAAAGTTCCCGCTTTCAATTCTTTTGAGTGTATACCCATAAGTAGAATTGCTAGTCTAGTCAAATTTTCTAACCATTGTTTTGCCTTTCAAAGTAAGCACATAGTTATAGTTTTAAACATCAGATTATATTGTATGGTTTATAACAAACAACAGCAGTCACTTGTCTACCTCTTTCTACACTGATCCCTTCTTCAAAGTCAAGAGCTTCAAGCTCTTTGGTTATTTGTTCACATTTTTGTTTTTCTAGATTACATTGTATGTTCACTGATATTGCCACATTAGATATTATGCTGACTTCTCACTATAGAGGATTAAGTCTTGAATCTTATGTATAATTATAGCAGCATGCCTGAAAAGGTGATGACAATAAATTCTCTAATCTCTGCATGCACACCCCTTTCCCAAGTATCTTTGTAGCTCCTCCTAATAAGAGGTAGGATCTATTTCTCTCCCCTTTGGCTCTAGATTGGGCATATGATGTGCTTTGACCAACTGGCATTGATGCCATTGGGACTTCTAAACCTAGATGTCAAGAAGACCTTTGCTCTTATCCTTTTGGACCCATGCCCTGAGGCTGTCATGTAAATAAGCCCAGTCTAAGCAATTTGAGGGCAGAAGGCCACACAAATGGACTAGCTGTGTGCTAGCTGAGAGCCTTAGACCTTCCAGCAGCCAGCCAGCAGCAGTCCCTCAAAATGAGGTGAAGCCATCCTAGAGAGCTTGTCCTAGTTGAGTCTCCCAGATGACAGCAGCCATGTGTGAAGAACTGTGCATCTGAGCCCAGTCCAAATTACTAAGCTATATACAGATAGGATTAAAATTGTTTTAACTCGTAAAGTTTTAGAATGGTTTGTTATACATAAATAGATTTCTGACATAATAATCCATCACTCATGCATATTTCACTCCTCTGTATCTCCCCAATATAATTTTATCTTGTGTTTAATAACATCCATATTCACTATTTTCATTATTAATAACTATGTTAACATTGTTCAGTGCTGAAATAGATTTTGTTCAGAACTATGTTATGAGTGCCTTCCCTTTCTTGTTCAACTTTGGGCTTTCCTGAAGTTCTTTTTTGCCTTAAAAAATTTTTTTATACTTATTTTTCTTCCAATCTCTTGCCAAGTTTCCCTATATCCTTCAATAACTGTGTAAAATGGCTACAATCCAATTTTCCACACTGTAAACCTGTCATAAGATCTATCACTTTTATTTTCTTCTGGAAACTTCTATCTCAGAGCCTTTTATTCTTCTATTTTAATCTGGATTGGTTGCCCTATAAAATGGCTGCCTGGCTGTTGTCATGATACTTTGAGGATCTTATTCACCTATTTTGTCCTGAATCTTCTGTTTCATGATTCACATCTTCCTCTTTTTTTTTTTTTCATTAACTCTAGTGTTTTACAGAAGTTTACCCTCTAGAAGTTTCCTGACAAAGCATGCAGAGGAAGTATATTTTTTTTTAGATTTTTGCATATATGGAAATACCTCTGTTTTCACTCTTGATTCATAGTTTGCCTGGGTATAGAATTATAGGTTGAACATTATTTTCTCTGTTGATTTCAAAGGCATAGATCACTGTATACTAATTTAACTGTTGCTGTTGAGAAGTGTGTTGCTATTATTATTTCTAATTCTTTGTATGTCATTTTTTTTTCTTAGAATCTTTTCTTCATTATCAGGATTCTTTCTTTCTTTATTTTTGCATTACAATTCTTAATACACCATTATATCATAATTTTTCATAACTCTGATTCAGGATTCTTAAAATTAAAGTCACGTCATAATGTGAATCCTTTTTTAAAATTATTATTATTATGTTAGGCTTTAGGACTTTTCAATCTGGAAGTTCATTTCCTTCATAAATATTCTTAAATTTTTTCTTTGACAGTTTCCCACCCTGTGTTTTCTCTATTTACTTTATTAAGAAGTCCTAATTTTGGATATTCTGTTTCCTGGGTCTCCTAGTTTTCATTGATATGTCTTTTTGATTTGCTTTCTTCAAGATATCCTCAACCTTGTCTTCTAATTCTTTTCTTGACTTGCCTTCTGGACCTACATATCTAGCTGCTTGCTTGACATCTGCATATGGTTATTCTTTATACTCTTCAAATTCAACCTGTTCAGGACTAAATTTACCTTTAGCAGAAGGGCTGTTGTCTTTTTCTCTGACTAAATAAAACTAATATCTTTCAAAAACTCAGCTATAATTGACATCGTATTTACTCATCTACCAGTCTGAATCATGTTTATTCTACCTCCTTAATGGTTCTTAAATTTATCCACTACTATTAATTACCACTGTCTCTCCCAGGTTTGGGCCACTTCCGTGCATCTTACCTGTGTTATGTTGATTCCCTCTCTAACTGTATCTCTGATTCCTGGTGACTCCAGTCTGATTGTTTATACTGCAACCAAACCTTGAGATTAAACTCAAATGTGACTTCCTACCTTCCACTCCCATCTCACATTTTTCTTACCTCTATTATACATTCTTTTTAACCCTGAGTATTATATTTGCCTATCCTCTAGCTGTCTTCCACTCCATACCCTGAGTGACCTGAGGGCTGGGTAATTGTTGTCATACAACAGGTTCATAATAAATATATACTGCAAAATCTCTACTTCTTGAGGTAGAGCATTTTGTTTTTGGAAACTCTTTCTATTAGAATATTTTCCCTTATACTAAGCTTGAATGTGTCACCTTAGAATTTCTATTCATTTATTGCAATCAGACTCTATGAACGTAAGCCCCAGATTTTCCAGAACATAATATCTGGTTTCAAATACTTAGTGTCTTATAAGCTATCTCAGAGTCCTGGAAATTTCCAAGTTTTGGTATTCAAACCACGTGCTGTGTAGATTTCCTATACTTGAATGTGGCACAAAGACTCATATAATGTGTCCTGATTTTGGTTTGGAAAGTGTAGAAACTGCATAGTAGAGAATCAATCCAATTCCTTTTACTTAGTGAGTACTTTCAGATACTGAAATCAACCATATGTCCCTCTTTTCCCCAAACTGATATTTTTCAGGCTGTATCTCATGGAATTGTTCTGTGTTTACTTCTGGATCATTATGACCTTATTTTAAGTATGTGTGGTACCAGTTGATACTACTTGAACAGAATACAACAGGACACCACTTCCAGCAATAGATACTGACCTGCTTTTAACACAGCCCAAGTTTGATTTTGCTCTCTTTGGAGCAACCATATTATATTTACAACTCCCTGTATTTCTTACTTGTGATATAAGCCATATCTCCTACATCTCACACTTGAGCATTGGGTTTATTTCTGTTAAAATACATCTGGTTAGGTTGGACCATCATACAATCTTATATTTTACTCTGGATACCAATCCTGTCACCCAGTGTATTCTCTGGTCTTCTCAGACTTGTTACATGAAAATAATCTTAGCTTGAATTATTGGCCTATACCCAGTGTGGCTGGAACTTTGAAGAACGTTTGTGAGATTCAGTTTTCCTTGCAAGTTGTTTTTTCTCTGATGTTTGTTTGCTTTGTGAATACCTGTTTATGTGTTTGAATTTCACCCAGTGTTATATATCATAGTAGGCACTTGGGGTCAGAAAAGTAGCTTTTGAGATAACACATAATTAAGGAATATGGTTTCTCTAAGGCACTTTTTTTTTTCTCTCAGAATAGAAGCTAGAGTCCTATTAAAATATCTATTCCAATATTTGCTCATTGTTTTTCTTCCATGTAATCATTTGCAAGTCCATTTTAGAAATCAGACAACTAGTTACAAACATTCTTCATCTTAATCTGAATAGTTTTAAAAATTAGAGACTTCAGTGTCCTCAGGGGCTTGTATGGTGTTTCCTGCTTGCTGTAGTTTGGATGTGGTTTCAGTGTCCTCCAGTGATTTGCATAACAAAATTTAGTCCTCCTTTTGAGGCATAAAGAGGGTGGAAACTTAATTTGATTATGATGTTTAAAGTGATTAGGTTTACATAAAGTCCTAGGGCACAGCCCCTGTGATGGAATCCTGGTGGATTTATAAGAGGTTAAGAGACCAGACAGACACACCATGCATGGATTCCCCATCTTTTGCTGTTATCATGAGATGCCTACCACCTTGAGCTTCCACCAAGAAGGCCCTCACCAGAAGTAACCCTTTGACCTTGAACCTCCAGAATTATGAGCCAAAATTAACCTCTTTTCTTTATAAAGCTAGCCTCTCTCAGGGATTTCATCATTTATAAAACAGACTAATACAGTACTTCTCTATCAGGCTATTCCTCCACCCCCAAGATATTTCCCGAGGAAAACAAACATTTTTTTTTTCTTTCCTATGTGTATACCTTCCTTTTTTGTGGTCTCGCTTCTTTCTAGAATGGTTCTCCTTCTCCCATTCTCTGTGGGTTAAAATTCTCAAAGCCCAGTTTTAATTTCATAACCTTTGAGAAACCTTTCTCCAGATTCAATGGAGCCTCAATTTTTCTTCACTTTTTAAAATATAAGTTTGAATGCTGCATTGTTTTTCTGTTTAAACATGTATATTGTTTCTTGAGCTGTATTCTTAATTCACTGAGAGCAGGAGACATATCTTTTTTTTTTTTCCTACGAGATTCCCTACAATGGCAAAGTTCTATGCATATATTAATTTAGTTGACATTTTCGAAAACTCGAGGAAACAAGTCTCGGAAAGCAGGGTTCGGGGATCATTTCTTTTCTTTAAAAACAAAAACGCCAAAAGTATATTATCTTTGAAATCGTTAGAGGAACATTTTCTAGAACTGCTGCAGTTCATCACAAAATCATTCAAAGTCTAATTTGAGCATCTGTCATGATAAGAATTTTCACTTCCTTTCTGTGGGGCCAATGGACAAAGAAATGGCTGTGGAGGAGAAGCTATGTTGGTTGGTATAGTGCAAGGCTGTAAAACTGCACTTCCCAAGACCTAGCAGGGTGCATCTTTTCTGTTGCCACACAAGGGATGCATAGTTTTATTCTTTGTGTTTTGTACTTTTTCTTTTTTTCCCCCTCCCTCCTTCCCTTCCCTTTCCTCCATCCATCTCTCTTTCTCTCTCTTTCTCTCTCTCTCTCTCTCTCTCTCTCTCTCTCTGTCTCTGTCTCTGTCTCTCCCTTTGGCCAGGGAATAGAGGAGGAAGTCCTTGGGTATTTTAGAAGAGTTTTATCAGTGTCAGTTACATCACCCCAATCATTTGGTTTCAAGGCAACAAAACATTCTTCTTTTACCACCAACTTCCCTCCTGCCCAGGCGGACTTCCATACCTCTCACTGTTATGCTGCATTCCAGTGATGTCCCCAGACTGCAGAAGGGATTGTTACACTCCTTCGAGGACCCTTGGAAAGAAAAACTAGTTTTCTTAGTAGTGTAGAGGAGTGGCTCTAAGTCAGTAAGTGATTCATGAGTCATGTTGGCCCTTGTCAATGGAAGTTTGAGGTGACTCTTCATTTCATTCAGACTTAAGCTAAGGACAGGTAGAAACCAGGCCTAGAGGTGGCAGTTCCTCTTGTATGAAAACACAGAAGGGCCAGTGCCTCCCAGAGCAATGGGGGAATCTTAGACCAGTTCACTGCTCCTCTCTAGACTTTAGTTTCTGTATGCACTAAAAGAAGATGATGAATTAACTTTTTCTTGAAGACTCTGTAAAGAAAAACATTATGATACATAGTCTAGGGTAAGGTTAGAGATGAAGAAAAGTATTCACCAAAAAATGAAAAATTTACATGAGGTCAGGCTACCCAGAGGCCCAAATACACTATGTGTGGCCTGAGAATTTTACTTGGAGATTATCTGCTTTGAGACAAAAGAAGAAGAAGAGCCATTCAGGGATCTCAAATCCAGCGCCTTTTGATGGTAGGGTCAATGGAGGAGGCAATGCAGTTGGTGAGGAGAAATGGACAACCTGGGTCATTCCTCAGCTTTCCTCCTTCTTTCATTGCTGCTGTGAAGAGGAGAAAAGAATTGCTGAAACCTTAGGCCTTTACTATTTTAAGGGTGCACATTATGACAGCACTTTCTAACCAGTACATCCATGTCCAGAGCTGGTCCTCTGAAAACTGGTGAATAGGGTTAGTCTTTATTCATCTTTAAAGGCGTCTCACTTCCTCTGTGACCTTTCTCTTGATATATTCTCAGCAATCCTCTGAAAGGAATCTATACTTTCCTTAATAGCAAATGGACTCCAGCTCTTCTGAGGTTGGCCCTGTGTGAAGGAGAATCTCCTGTGGGATGGGGAAGGGACTTACTTGTTTATAATTTTTTCTTTCTTTGGAGATTTCTTACATGAGATCAGTACAGCTGGCCTCAAGAGAACTCTGACCCAAGTGAGATGCAAGTGTTCTTTTCCTTGCTTCTCAGTAGTCAAGCTGAGGCAAGATTGGATTTTCCCATGAGCAGGACTGGAATAGACCTAACCCCCAAGCAGGGTGGTAGAGTCGAGCTCCTACAGTCTGATATTCTTGGTGAGTAGTGTGTTTGGGAAGAAGAGAGAAAGAATTCTGATAGTAGAGCTTAGTCTTTCCTTCACGAATCCTGATGGTTTAGCCATGAATTCACATCATCATATTCAATCCAACAAATCAAAAGTCCAATGGGTAGTTGGTTTCACTCTCCTTGGGAGGCCTGGCTCTCAGGGTTCTCTCCTCATCCTTCCAAGTGATTTCTAATCAACATGCTTTCACCTTGAGAGGAGCTGCAGTAAATGCAATTTTCTCCTCGCTGTATTTGTGTATGTGTGTTGCGGGTACTAGGGATTGAACCCAGGGGCACTTCACCACTGAGCTACATCCCCAGGCTTTTTTGTTCTTTTATTTTGAGACAAGGTCTCTCTCTACATTGCTTAGGGACTTGCTAAATTCCTGAGGCTGTCCTTGAACTTGTCACCCTCCTGCCGTAACCTCTTGAATCTCTGGGATTACAGTCATATGCCACCACAACTGGCTCCTTGCTGCATTTTTGAAGGTGTTGTAGAGGCACTCCAGGAAGATACTGAACTGACTTGATCTCTCCCACATGCGAAGGGTCAAGAAACTACCATAGAGAGAACACTGGGAACTGGACAAAGTGCTTTATCAATATGTCTTTCTTGAATGCAAGTTTTTCCTATCCAATTTTGGAGTATCCCTGGGAAAAGAACCAGCTTTCCCCCCCCCCCCCACCCCTTTTTTTTTATTCCCAGCTCCTCGTTTATCTTTACAGGAGAGACATCATCTTTTATTTATTTTTCTTACCTTTTTCCCCCCAAGGATGAGGATCAAACCCAGGGCCTTGTATGTGCTAGGCAAGTGCTCTGCCACTGAGCTAAATCCCCAATCCTGGGTGTTTCAGTCAAGCTTTTTCACTGCTGTGACTAAAAGACCTGACAAGAATAATTTTAGGGGAGGAAAAATTTATTTTGGCGCTCATGGTTTCAGAGGTCCACAGAAGGCTAGCTCCATTCCTTGGGGCTTGAGGTGAGGCAGAAGAACACCATGGTGAAAGTGTGGCAAAGGAAAGTGGCTCAGGACATCACATCAGGAAGTATAACTAGAGAGAGTTCTCCATCCACCAAGGGTAAATATATACCCAAAGGCACATCCAATGACCCACCTCCTCCAGCCATACCCTACCTGCCTATAGTCACCACTTAGTTAATCTTTATCAGGGTATTAACACACTGATTGGGTTAAGGCTCTCATTACCCAATAATTTCACCTCTAAACCTTCTTGCATTGTTTCAAACGTGAGCTTTAGGGGGACACTTCAATCTAAACCATAACACTGGGATATCATCTTTATATACATTATTACAGATGCCCACTCTGACATAAAAACTCTGATGTATAGACCTTTCAGGTCTAGTTTCTTTTTCTCATGAGCTAGCTAGCTTATGCCCCGAGTACTAAAAACTAAAAGTGGCCTTTCAGGAGACCATACCTACCTCCAAGAATGGTCTTTATTCTTGCTGGTCTTCATAGAATAATCATGAAGACATACTGTCATGACCCCAGTAGTCACATCACATTTACAGTTATGGGAGTCATTTTCCCCTCTGACTGCCTTAAGTTTATGTTCAAGATGCCTTGCCTGCTACTGCGAAGCACTTCTTTATTCCTCTCCCTCCATATATTGTCCTGTTTACCAAAGGCCCTTTTTAAAGACCTAGGCCCTTTTAAAATGAGCTGCTTTAATTATTAGAAAATAATGATGAGCTAAATTTCAATAAGGTATTTTTTTGGCTAAAAATAGCTCAATGGGCAATTCAACTTTAGAGTGACAATGCTTTCAACCCAAGTGAGCCAAACTTTAAAGGTGAACTTCAGCCATCGTTGCAGGCCACTAGGAAGACATTTTGGGTCAGAGAGACCTCCCTGATTCAGCTTAAATCACGTATGTATGGAGAAGATTATACTAGTTAGTCCTACATGATGTTTGCCTTGTGGCTGGTTGCTTGGCTCTTCTGTAATAAAGTGAGAACACAGAAGTATGTTTCCATGAGGAAGCCTGCATTCCCCCATTACTAAGTTTTTTACAGTGGTTTGATGGTATACTGACGTTTGCTCAAAAGTATTTAGAGCCTTAGGTAAGCAGGACAATCCTTGGATACTGAATTTTGTATCAGTACTTGGATATTTGGGGAAATAATTGCATTGGGATTATTTGTATCTTGTTTTTGAAGCTATGGAGATATAGAAAGGATGAGAACTAGTTGCATTTTTCTGAATTTGGAGAAGATCATAGTTGCATTTTTTTTCTGAATTTGGAGAAGCAGTTTGAAGATAATCTATATTTCTGGTATTTTTCAAAATTCTCAACTCTTTGAAATTATGCTAGGGGGATGTATATGTATATTCAGGGCTGTGGAGAAGAGGTAGAAGGGCAGAGAAGGAAGAGGAGATTCTTAGTAGCCCAAGAGGGGCTGTGGGGTCCCAAGCCCCTCTCTCAGCTTGGGAGCTGACAGGACTGTTAGTCTTGAGTGTGTTAGTTCCAGCCTCAGCAAAAGTCCCAGTGACTGATCAGAGGCTTGATAGGGAAGATATGAAGCTTCCTATCTCCCTAATTCCATGGGTCTTGCACAATTGGGCAATGAGCCCAGCAATGGTGACCAAAGCAAACCAAGGACTAGAGGCCCTTCCCAAATACTCCATCTTTAATGCCCTGGGACTTTGACAAGACCCCAGAGATATAGATGTGGGTTAAAGTTACAGTGTTGAATAAGATAATTTCCTGCAAATTTGTCAGGGAGAGGAGGGGGCTTGCATTAGATTTAGTTTGCTTTACAGAAAAAAAAATCTAATATTTACTGGGAACTTGGTATATTAGTATTTATTGCTGTGTAATAACAAATTACCCCCAAATTTATTATCTTAGAACAACAAACCCAACACTCTGCCTCAAGGTATCTCACAAAGATGCCGTCAAGATGTCAGCTGGGGTGAGGTCATCTCAATACTTTATTGGAGAGGATCTGCTTCCTAGCTCACTCACATCACATGAATGGCTTTAGGTCTTCTCTGGATGTAAGCTGGAGACTTCATTTCCTTTCCCTGTGGGTCTCTTCAGAGAGCTGCTACTTAGAGAAAGTTGGTGGAGAGGATAGAGAAAGAGGATAGGGAAGGGAAAGGGGAAGATAGATTGGGAAAAAGAAAAGGCAAACTTGGGAAGCAGTAAAGAAAGAAAAAAGATTTAAGACAGAGGTACAGTCTTTTAATAACTTAATATCAGAAGTGACATTCAAAGGTTATGCTACATTCTATTAATAGAAGTAAGTCAGTAGGTCCAGCCCTCACAGAACAGGAGGGAATTTCACAAGATCATGGATACCAGGAGGGAGATCACTGGAAACCATCTCGGAGGCTGACCACTACACCCGTCTGCAGTCCCATTTCTTCAGTACATAAGCAAACATAATTACATTTTGTCATAGAGTACGCAGTTCTTGGGTTCATTCATGGACTCATAGTGGTGACATTTGGGAGCTTTACATTCATATGGCTCTCCTTATGCTTAAGGAATTTGCCCTAGCTGGGCTTATTTCTGGAGGACCCTGGCTGCCATTTGAGGGGCTGGGAAAAGACTATAGGCAGATGAGAAGAAAAAGAAAACATGTTTAGCTGAATAGTACAAAGGAGGCCAAGGAGGAATAGACATGGCCTTACTCTCATATACGACATGGTTTAATTGGACACTGGGAAGCAGAACAAAAAAATAATGCTACTCTGTCTTTAAGTCAATGATCACAACAAATGTTGTTTATATCAAATACTGTTGGTAGGTGATTGGAGCCAAGCACAGTGTCCCAGACACTTAAGTTTGAAGAAAAGGAGATACTTGAGCTGCACTGTAAATTGTGGGTGTATGAGAGGTGGACAATGTAGGCAGGGGCTCTGATGTGTTTGAAAAGTGAATTGGTTGGAAGTCAAGTTTATATGGAGTTTGGGTGCTGTTGCCTCATCTACAGGGTGTCTTTGTGGTTTGTTTCCTGCCCATATAGCTCTGAACTGAGTGGCACTAGAGAAGCAGAGCAGGTGATGACCTTGGATCATTGGACATTCCTGATCCCTTTGTTTGTTGTCACACTTCACTATATGATTCCAGGATGTGAATCTGAATAAGAAGACTTTACATTTTTTTTCCTTAATTTTCTGGGAGAGAGAGTTTTTTGGAGCAAAGGGAAATTAGCTAGGGAAAACCGGCTCATCCTCTAAAAAATGATGTTTTTTTCAAGATTCTCAAAGAAATAACCAGCTAGCTGTTTTGAACTAATTAACTGGATATTCTGTTGGAAAGAGTCAATGCATCACAAGGAAGGCAGTTATTTTTAGAATCCCAAGGAAGTGGGAGTTTGTTTGAAGTTCCAGATTGAAGGTAGAGTCGGGGTTCCATGAGGTGATGGCCAAGGAGACCCAACAAAGTTTTCTGTCTTTTGAACTTGTGTGATTTGTTAGGAAGAGGGGTTGTCTTATTGTATTCATTTTATTCCCTGGCTGGCTTGTCTGAGCTTAGGTGTCACACCTGGGGAATTTAATCACTTGGTGTTTTCCATAGGCCAACCTGTTAATTAATCTTCACTTGTCCTTCCTTCTTGATCCAGAGCTGAGAGCATGAGGTCGGAGTCCTGCTTGTCTGAACTTTGTGGGACCTGGCACTGGGTTTTGGAGCAATGGGTGCCCATAGGCTGGGCCGTTTGGAGGGGTTGAGGCAGCCATGGAGACGTTCTGTCGGAACCAGGTTAGCCTCAGCAAATTTTAGAAATTGTAATTGCATGTCCCTATTAACCCAAACAAACCTTGTGGTTACTTTGTCCTTTTAACTCCTCACAGTAAAAAGTTGGTTAAGTTAGGAAATTATTTTTTTAAAGCATGCAATTGTATATTATTATCTCCCCACCTGTTTACTTTCTCACTTACATAAAATGATTATTTTTATTTAATCTGAACTTTAAGGTGAACGTCTATTGAGATAGAGCAAAGACCTTTAAGGATCTGCCATTGGTTACAGTGCTGTGTTGCCTTTCTTATATAAACACCTCCCCCAAATGCATCAGCACTGTTTTCTTATTTTAGGGTTTTAAAAGTAGAATGAGAAGTATGGGCATTATAAAGTAAAATCTTAATATTTTGTGATTCCACCCAATATATTATGGGTGTCTCCCTCACATTTAAATCAAGAACAGTTTTTATTTACTTGTTTAGTTACAATGGAGATTTTTTAAAGTACTCTGTCTTAGTTTTTTTTTTTTTTTTTTTTTTTAACTGGGGATTGAACCCAGGGGGCACTCAACCACTGAGCCACATCCCCAACCCGTTTTTGTATTTTATTTAGAGATAGGGTCTCACTGAGTTGCTTAAGTCCTCTCCAAGCAAGGCTTTGAACTTGAGATTCTCCTGCTTTGGCATCCTGAGCCACTGGGATTACAGACATGGGCCACCTCACCCAGCTACTCTGCCTTAGTTTTGATAGAAACAACCTTTCTTGTGCATGCTCATATTTTTATCAGTGAATACAATATTTCATTGAATTAGATACTTAGTACATGAAACTGACAAAACACATTTGGGAACTAACAATTTACCCTTGGAAAGTATACAACTAAATTGATGGGATGCAAGGATGAATCATTTATTACTTCCTAGCTTTCAGCTCAGAGTACTCTTACATTTCAAAGGGAATAAAGGGTGTCTGTTCATCTAAAATAGGGGTTAGCAAACATCAAGGGCCACATAATAAGTGTTTTTGGCTTTGTAGACCATGTAATTTCTACTGCCAACTCTACTATCATAGCACAAAAGGAACCACGGACAATGTGTAAACAAACCAATTGGTGTGGCTCTGTCCTAATGAAACTTTTACAGAAACAGGCAGTGAATGGGACTGCCTGAGGGCCACGATTTGTCAAACCTGATCTAGAATATCAATTACATACCTTCCTAATGTCTTCTTCCATCTCTCAGTATAGCTATGCCACTATTTTTTGTTTGTCCTGTCAATATCACTCAGAGCTGAGATGTATGGTGTCTTATATAGTGTTTTCCATTTTATCAAAGAGGGAAGTGCTAAAAAAGTGATTGGAAGATGTATATGAGGGAAAGGGGGTTTGTTACAAATGGTGGGTGGATGGGGACTTAGCTCTTTCTTTGGAAGACTCCTAAATCTCACCATCTCTGGTTATTTTTTTGTTGGGCTGTCAGGTCAGTTTTTGCAGAGCAATCCTCTTATCTTCTGCCCGGAGGCATAAGCTTGGCTTCCCAGGGTTCCAGAAACTGAGCAGGGGTGATGACTCACTATTTAGAATGCTAACTTCCATGATGTTTTTCTCATTTTAACAGATTGATTGAAGTATTATGGATATAACCCCATAGTACAGCAACTCCTCCCCTCTGTGTTGCATAAGCCTCTCCTTTCTCCCGTCCTGGAGGAGAGATCTTCAGAGATGAGAGAACTGTGACTCCAGTTCTTAAATTCTTCTGGGGTAGATAGCATGAACACCTAGCCTCTTAGTTTAGGTTTCAGTATTTTTGATTCATTTACCATAGCACATCTTCCTTCCAGTTTCCACAATTTAAGCATGGCCATAATTTGGGAATTTAAGAAGTGGAGAAAATGCATTTTTAATCTGACAAGTTTAACCAGAAAAATTAATGTATTTTTATAACATTAATACCATTTGTTCCTATTAGTCATAAGTGAGTCCGTTGAACTGTTTGGAGGTCAAGGGGACAAGGAGTATATGTGTGCATGCACACATATGTACCTGTGCATGTGCTTGTGTCTATTTGTGTTTGTGTGAGGTTCTAATATGTGTGTGTGTGTGTGTGTGTGTGTAAGAGAGAAAGAGAGAGAGAGAGAATAGGTTAAAATAAGAAAAAGCATGTTAGCTGAGGAACCATAAGTAGACCTAAAGTAGTGAGTGTGAAGAGAAGGGCAGAGAAGAGGAAGGAAGTCAACCTGTAAGTTTTGGGATAATGGGATTCAGAACATGCTACACCAAAACATCGTACCTTAGCATTTGAGGACATAGAAAAAGCAGGAAGGTTTCTCTGACCGCCTCCTAACCCAATCTCCCGAAGGAATTTTCTGACTTTGCTCTGGAGTAGGTTATAAGACTGTCATGGGAGAGGGGTGCATCTTACACTCAAAGGAAGGGAACATCCTTACACTGAAGTCACAGGGACATGAAGAAGAATCTGAACAAATAGGCCTTGATAAGTCCCCTTAGTTAATTACCACAGGATCATGCCTCTGTTGTCTAATCGTACTTCTTCACTAAACTTGGCATTCAAATATACAGATTTCTCCATTGCTTTGAGCCCACATTTCTTCCTTCTCTTTCTTTTGCCTGCCCCTGCCTTCCTTTTTGGGGGGTGGTGGTGGGGACTGGGGATAGAACCCAGTGGCACTCCTCTACTGAACTACATCCTTAACCCCTTTTATTTTTTATTTTGAGATAATTTTGCTCAGTTGCACAGGTTGGACTGGAACTTGGATCCTTCTGCCTCAGCCTTCTTGGTAGCTGGGCTTATAGCCTTGTGCCACTGCATTGAGCTTGGATTTTCATTTTTGAAGGCTCCTGACTCACATAACTTATATTAAATGAATTTGTATACCTTTTTCATGTCGATCTGTCTTTTGTCATGGGGGCTCAACCATGATTTTAGAAATGGGTGAGAAAAGAGATCTTTTCTCCCCTGCAGGAGTAATATTCTACCTCAATGGGATCCTTCCTTTTCTTAACCTGGCCTTTCAGCTCATCTCACTGAAACAGAAGCATAGGGAACAGGGTTGAACATAGGAAAAAGTGTGATATTTGATTTTGTTCTTCTTTCCAGGACCTGTCAATTTCTCTATTACTTCATTTGGTTACTTTGGACTTAGAGCAAAGCTCTACTTCTTACCTTACATGTAACACTTTGAGCTTTTGTCCCCACAGTGCACAGATACAAAATGCCTTTTATTTACAAGCATTCAGACTATCATTTAATTTCCCTATTACATTTTAAGGTTTAGTTTTTTTACATGTGAGAGATGGAGAAACCAGCTTGGCGAGATGCAGTCTCTTTTTCAAACATACAGTTGACAAGTATCAGAAATAATGATTTGAATTTAGCTGCTTTGGTTTTAAAGTCCATGCTTTAACCAATATACTGCACTACATCAGTGTATTTAATTGCATGAGGATTAACTCATACTTCTCTAATGATGAAAACATAATGGCATCTTATTTTGTCCAGTTCAGTACAGATTCTTGCTGAGTCAGGAGTATACCTCTTAAGGAGTTTCTCTGTCTTCAAAGAACTCACCTTCTAAAGTAATGATACCTCTCAATGTCACTATTTGGAATTAGAAAAGATAAGACTTTGGAACTCCAGGCATAGTATAAAAATCTGGGTTTAAATAACAGCTTGTGATCATGAGCCATACCTCTGGGTTTCATAGGTGTAATAAGCAAGAGAATGGAAAAAGAGGGATTTGCTACCACTCTATGTTATTAGTACTATGTAATTAATATGTAATCACACCTATGTAAGTAACACAGTGTCATTATCTACATATTAAATATAAGGAAAATAAGAATTGTGAAGCTGAAAGCTTGACCACCATGACATGACTGGAATCCAGTCTTCTGAAGGTCAGCCCAGGGTTTTTCTCCATCTCTCTATTTTTTCCAGTTCTATAAGTTTTACAAAGTTGTAACAGCACCCTTAGGAGGCAAGGAAGATAGGTAATGTAATTTCTGTTGTATAGATGGACAAACTGATGCACAGAGTTATTTTTCAAAGATGCTTTTAGGATGGATCTAAATGGCTGCCCCAATTTCTAAGCAGATTAGATTTATACAATAGAAGGAGGAAAAGCTGATATTTATTGGACTTCTACTGTGTACCAGGTCATCAGACTGTTTGTAAATGGGTAAATGGATCTATTTCATATAATGTATGGCAAAGTTGATATTCAACTCTAGGACTGTGTTATTTTAGAACCCACAGAGATATGTGTTCATAACCTTTTTCTTAGTATCTGTGACTTATCATTGAAATTTCTGTTGCTTCTGAGAACTGAAACCAAAGGTAAACTTCTCAGCAACCATTTCACAGAGGTGCCTCTCATTTAAAGAGCACATTCTTGTCTTTTCCTCCCTCTTCTGGGGGAAGGATAAATTATGTGTTGGAAGAGATGTTTCTTCTGTGGCCACTTAAATAAAAGCTTTTCTCTTTCTTTTTCTTCTGAGTCAAGAGACAGTATTTTTAATTGCTCTGCTTTTTTTTCTCCCTGCATTATAAAAGCCATGCTATGAAAGTTACAAATGTTAAAAATTTTATTCATCTGCTAAAATCTTTGCCTTAGAGTATATTCTGTTGGTTTGGATTTACTCAAAAGTATTATAAATAAAAGATTTAAATAGAAAATGTGTTTGATATGGAAATTCAATAGTTAAGAGGGCCTCAAAACTTGCCATATATTTATGAGAGAAGCTAGCAGTTCAGGTGGAGAAGTATTTATTGCTTCCTAGAGAGAATATCAGCTGCTTGGGAGCCATGAAGTAAAAAGGAAAAAGAAAAAAAAAAAAAAGACCCTTCTCTGTATTGGGGAAAGAAAGTGCAGTGGCACTAACTTTAAATTAGGAAAAAAATCCCACTGGATGTGGGGGTGCACCCACTCTCCTGTCTCAAAAATAACTTCAGTCTAAGGAAAATGACTGCTTTCTTTTGCTTATGATGCTATTTGCACTTGCCATGTCCAAGGGCAGTCTGCTTACAAAGTCCAGCAGCCCTCTCAGGACTAGTAACTCTTCATGGGATCAGAGTGCTGTACTTCACAAAGCCATCCAAATACATTCCTCAGCTTATGTTAGGATGCCTAAATGCTTTTGTTCCTCTGTCTGTCTCTCTGTTTCTCTGTCTCTGTCTCTCTCCCCTTAGAACACACCAGGCATATTTTAACAAATCAGCATTTGTTAATACTCTGTCTAAAATTTGGTTTGACACGGTGGAAATACAAAAGAAATGAAGTGATCAGCTGTGCTAGAGTGACACGATTAATACACTCAAACAATCTAGGGGAAAATGAAGAGTGAGTGCAAATGGACTCATGCTTGCAACCAGAAGGTGCTCCCCAGCTATTGTTGGTTGAGGCAAAAAGAAAACAATCCAGGGGCTTGAAATAAACAGGAAGAGGTTCAGGGAGGAGGCAAGGTTTAAATTGGATCTGAAAGATCAGCTGCATTTAGATAGACAAAAAGGAAGTACTACCTAGCAGGGGAGTGAACAAAAATAAAGGGTTAAGCACTAGCTTGAATCATGAGTGGCAAGTTAGAAGAGCTATCTGAATCAGAGCCATCTTTGGGAGAAATAAGGAACAAATCTGTGAAATTTATATACTGCTTCTTTCCCTCTCAACCATCCCAGTTGTTGTTAGCCTGTTTTCTCCTGTCTGTTGGCATCCCTAGGTCCCAGGAGCTCCCAGCAGGGGATTCATCTATCTTATATGTGGCAAGGTCAGAGACACCCTTGTTTAGAAAAGTAACAACACATGAATAGAAGTGTCTTTGAATAGAAGTGTCATTTATATAGGGATATAAATGGAAGAATTGTCTGTGAGTCCTAGAGGGCACATGTATGCTAATGAAGAGGGAGTGTTGTGTCCCTAACCCCTGGCTCCAACCCCTGGATAGCTTCTGTCAGCATTTCCTTGGCAAGAAATTCTTCCTTGCAGAGTCTTGCATTGTATTTCAAAATTATGTAAAGAGGTTTTTAGCAGCATGACTGGAATGCTTAGTTATCTCTTTATTGGGGAGTAATTTAGATGGTTATAAAGTTAAATAAAACCCAGAAAGTTCTAACTGCCTTTTCTTAAAATCCTTTGTCAAAACAAATAGCCTTGAAATGAACATAAAAACTTAAATGGCATTGACTCGAATGAAACCACGTGGAGTTTAATGAAGTTGAAGATCTGTGAGAGCACTGGGAACCAGGGCTGCTTTTATCTTACTGTAATGTTTATGTCCTTGCGTGACTCCTAATCGCACTGTGGTAACGTCACTGGGAGCAAGTACTTCAGGAAGATTGCTAATAAAAAACAAAAACGATGCATTCTTAAGTTAGCAGTGCAGAATATTCCAAGAAGTCAGACCAAATCAGTTGTTTAGGATAGAGGATACTGGGCTGGAACAACACAGTTGGAGACATCTTTGATTTTAAATTTGGATATGGTGAATATTTGGTGATGTTGATAAAAGGACTCTCCACTGTTACTGAGACTGCAGCACATCAAGCTCTACTTGGAAACCAAAGTCTTCACCCTTCTCCCAGAAACCAGCTTTTAATCCACTGTTCCTTATCTCTATGAATAAATCTTCATTTTTCCAGGCATCCAGACCTGGGGATTTCAATCATCCTTGGCTTGTTCCTCTCTCCTCCCAAATCCCCAAGCTACTGAATTTTCTTCTCCAGAATCCCTTCTTATTCTTTCCAGGGCTATCGCCCCTAGCTCAACTCATCTTCTTGATCCTCACCTTTGGACTAGGATTCTTTCTGACTTCAGGTTCATAACTTCCACCTCATCTTGCCCAAAGTGGTCAGAGGTATGGTCCTAGGCCTGATATCTGTCATTCATCTGAACACAGCCCACACAATCCTGCCACATTCTACTTTGTTTTCCGGCACCATCTCTTGACATTGCCTGTTGAATGAGACCACCGCCATCAATGGAGTGGCATGGCTCATTGTCCACTTAAACACAGCTTGTTCATGTTCTCATTATTCCCTTGTTTACTTGTCACCATACTTAGGATGCTGCGTTTCTTCCTCATTACTCATGTGGTTTCTTGCAAAGCAGTGGCTTATCATCTCATCAGTTACCCTTTGGAGAATCTGATGAAGGTCTTAGATTCATCACAGTAAAATGCATATCCAAAGGGTTGACTCCCAAAGCACCATTCATGTACTCCTTAAGAAAACATTGACTTTAAAATAAGAATCCTTGCTCAAGGTCAAGTTGAACTCCTCAAACCTCCACAAAACTTCTCTAAAACACTCTGGCTAATAATGATAGCTCCATCACACACTCTTTCCTCTGTCTCCTGAATTCTAGTGCAGTTGTTCAGTTTATGTGGGACTCATTGAACCCTGTAGTGTCTGGTTTGTTTTCTTTCCGTGCATGGAACCTATTTTTTTCCAAATAAACTAAATACTCTTTGAAGGTGAGGCCCTGCTACTTACCTCTTGGAATTGTATATAACTCAGAAACATGTTGCTTTGATTAGTGAAGGAATATAATCAGGATTATATAGAAGTCTAAATGGATAGGTTTTTTTCCCTTCGTTGACTCTGATTGTCATAGAACACACTCTGGAGAGGCATCTGATGTCTCCTGGGTCAGTTAGGATCTAAAAATTCTGGAAGCCTCTTGATTTGTCCATGTTTATGGGGGGTGGTTACCAGAGTGGCCACTGGTTCTGAAATTCCTGATTAAGAAGGAGTAAGGACACTGGCTATTGGTATTTAAGGACCTTTTGGGATACAGTAAAGCAATTACATTTAGTACCAGATCTTGGTGAAACATGGAGATGTGTGTGTCCTTGTTGTGTCTACCTTCCTAGCTTCCTCTTCCCTGAAATTACATATAGGAAGTATTCCCTCTCCTAACTTGAACCTCTACTCAGGAAAACTGCTCCTATATTTGACCTTAGCCTAAATAGTAGCTTCTCTGTTCTCTATATGGAGATTATTTATAATTTAAATCTTATTTCTAATTATAGAATGAAAAAGGTTTTTAGTCCATGCATCTGATAATCTCTAGGGATGGCTCATACTGTGCAGTTTAGTATCTACACCATCCTTTTCATTTTAACACACACACACACATACATAAGTAGACGTACACAAATATGGCTAGAACTGGCTTCTGTGTAACTAGTATATTGGCAGTCTTGATGTTTGTCATGCATTGAGAAAAATTTTTCCTAAGTTCCCCAAATATTCTGAGCTATGATGTCTTCATCACAATCCCTTTGCCTTCTCCTATAGAAAAAAAATGCAATAGAAGGAAAGAGGTGATGAGGAGCAACACACTGTAGTTTCGCGATTAAGAGTTGAGATGGTAGTAACAGCTGCAGGAATGCTCAAGTTATGAAGCCCAACAGCAGCAGCAAAGCTACCTGTACATCACAGGCAGCCAAGAGCAGTGCCCCTCAAACTAATCTGCATGACAGAGCCCCTAGACAAAATGGTATTCTTTGCTTACACCACATTCTTTACCAAGGGCCATAGAAGGGTGATATATTTCCCCCAGCAGGCACACAAGGAACAATGTTGCAAGCAGAAATCATGCTTATGTCATATGTGTGCAGTAAAATCTCACTATCAAAAACACACTCTCTCTAACACAAAATGATGCATGATACCTCAGTGGGGTAGAGGAAAGGACACAGAAAGAGGTTTGCAGGCAGTGGGCTCCAGCACTCCTAGAGCAGTGGCCCTGCATAGAAGGCAGAGGGTGAAGTCAGTGGCTATGGCCAACTTGAGGATAAAGGGCCCTTATCCAATTTTTGTAGAACTGCATAAGCCTCCCGGTTCTGAGTAAACCAAGGAAAGCCAGGGATGGGGGGATGGGGGAAGGGAGTAAGGGTGATAAGAGTCCTCAATAACTGTGATTAGATTTCCTGCTCACCAGGTAGGACTGAACAATATTTAAAACAACGAAGAAATGTGATGTTTCTTGCACCCAAGTGCCATTGACCAATTCCTATCATTATAGGTTGTGTATTTTATTTCACAATTGGGACTAGTTGTTGTCAATGTTGCCTTTATAAAGTCCTGATTTCAAGAATTCCTTCTATCACTGTGTTGGAATCTGGTTATTATTAATCTTGGAGTGACCACAGAGCTGCCTTATCTGGATGTGCTGACCAGCACACAAGGTCAGGATTCAGAGACTAGAAAATGATGCAGCAACACATTAACTTCTATGAATTGAAGAAAACCCACCATCCATCAGGTTCAGCTCCCACAGGCTGAGAGCTGTAAAGATAGAGCAGCACTTCTCAAACTTTAGTATGCCTGCAAATCATGCTGGCATTTTGCTAAATGTAGATTCTTACTCAATAGGTCTGAGAGTCTAACCACCTCTCAGGGGATTAGTGCTTCAGGTCCACAGATCACATTTGGGGTATAAAGGATAGAGAGTATTTATCTGAATTTCTATTCCAGCCCTACCTCTAACTTGCTCTTTGTCCGTTAAAAATTATCTAACCTTTCTAGATCTCAGCTTCCTTAATGGTTAAAGAAGAAAATGTGTTTTAAAGTTCCTGGGAAGAATATTTATTAGGTTTTGCTACTCAGTATACATTGCCTTGTCCTAATAGCACTTTGCCCTCCTTTGTGTGCCATTGAGATGGGTAGGTAAGAGCCAGGGCCTTATGTCCCATCATGGCAGGTCAGGAGGCCCTAAAGGCTCAGTTCCCAAGACCTTATATATAGCCCGAGTATAGCAAGAGGCAAGAGAGGACCTGAGCTTATTCTGTTGGTTTCTTTCTCTCCTAAGACTTTGAATCTTGAGCAGAATGAATGTAAAGCAGGTAAACAGTTGAAATTCATATGTTCCAGCTGTGGGGCCTGGGAACAACTGGTAATAAAAGCTTTCAGAGCCTTCTCTGAAAGGCTCTGTTTCAAATTTGGCTCTTTAGTCTTCCCTTCAATCAGTCATGTGAGTAGCCTTGTAGCTTTCCAGATTTTTTTTTTTTTAACCTGAGTTACCATTTAAGTCCATAAAGTTCATTTCTGTTGCTTGCCACCAGAGACCAATATAGTCTTCCAAGCTCCTTCTGACTGGAGCTTTGGAGGAATCAAGTCCTGAATAGCTTATTGAATAATTTGATCATTATTCTGTGTAAGAAAAATCAAAAGGCACAGGGATATTTTTTCCCTATGAAAAAGCAATTGCTTTGAATTCTTGGGCATGGGGTTGGGAGGAGGTTATTTGTGCTGGTGAGGGGTGGAGATTCTTTTCTGGCAAATTGGTAACTGCATTGATGTAATAAGGTTATTCTCCTTGAAAGTCAAGGGGAGGTTGAGATTCAACCTGTGCTTCAGAAGCAATTAGTGCAGCTCTTAATGAGGCTTCTTGGGCCTGCTTATCCTTGGAAATGACTAGAAGTATTCAAATTTTTCTGTCTTTAATCCTGCCGACTGGCCCAAGGACTTTTCTGGTTGCTCTAGAGTTTACTGTCCAAGTATAGCAAGAGAATAGTGGCTGAAAGCAGCGGATAATATCCTAGAGACCAAGACCACTGCTAAACAGTAACAGAACTGATAGCTCAGTTGCCTGGTATTGCAATTTGAGGAATGAAGACACCTGACACCTTACCCTCATTACTCAGATTGTAACAAGAATAGAAAATGGCATATCCATATGTTCCTTCTTCCTAATTTGTAGGAGAGCAGCCTCATAAGCTAATTTAGGCCATTTTTCCTGGTCAAGGGCTTCAGCAGCTATAGCCATGTTCTGCTTTTCATGAGGAATGAGCCTGTAGTCTATCAGCTCATTCTTCAACTTTCTTGTCCCCACCCTGTTGAAAAATTTAAGAATCAGCTAATAATACTCTTCTATTCTCAGTTCAGAGGAGTTGAAACATGAAGAACACATACCAGTTTTATTGATAAAATGGTATTGAAAGATGCAACTTGAACCCCTGACTGACAGACTTTTCAGAGCTTTGTTTCTGGCTCTGGTGTGGCTGTAGGTCCCCACCAACAAGGGCAGCACTTATAGTGCTGAGCTTCCTCTTGGGGAAAAGCAGACTGTGCATGTAGCCTGCAAAGATAAGAGAGAAGACATTTAGTATGATTCTGAGCTGAATTATGTGAGGGTTTTCTCTTCTCCAGTTTTCAGTGACAAACCAAATAATTCCTTTCCCCCGCTTTTTGATCATCTTTTCAGTATTAAATTGACCTATTTATTTTCTGGACAGTTTCTTCCTACTTCCATTAACCTCAATCTTCCTTGATTTTCTTTCTTATTTAGGATCCCAAGGGCAAAAAACAAATATCAACCCTGAATGTAATGTTCCCAGAATTCCTAACTTCAATGAAACATGACCAGCCTGAATGCTGAGACCTTATTGGCCATTTATTTTGTGCAGTAGGACACTCTTCAGAGTCATTTGCTGAGGAAGGATCTTGGCACTGTCTTGCCGGTGCTCCTGGGCAGACACGGGGAGGCCCTGTTTTCAGATGCAGCCTACTCAGGTCCTTCAGTTTCCATAAGAAAATGTCTGTGATGAAAATATATATGAAGAGAGTGTTCCTTTTTAGCAGATTGTTGAAAGATACAGATCTGCATTGGGGTATCTGTACTCTAGGTTCTGCCAGAGACCATGACCTTGAACTCTATTGTACAATTTTTATCAGAAACTCAATTGTAAGAAACAAAAATAATATATATATATATATATATATATATATATATATATATATATATATATATATATAGTCTGTTGCAATCTATTTTTAAAAAATATTTTTTAGTTATAGCAATATTTTTATTTTATTTTTATGTGGTGCTGAGGATCAAACCCAGTGCCTCATGCATGGTAGGCAAGCGCTCTACCTCTGAGCCACAACTCCAGCCCACAATCTGTTTTTACTGAACTGGACATTGAGGTTTAGAAGTAAAGATGCTATAAGAAGAATTCTTTTGGAAGTTGCTTACTGTACTTTTGGAAGGGGCACCAGTGAGGATGTTTGTTGTCAACTAAATCCCAACATGCTCTGCAACAAAAACCCATAGAAAATATTCCTTACACATGTAAACACAAGGAAAATCTACCTTTCTCCAGAACAAATGGATTTTGAATATTTTTATGTTCATTGTGACTCTTATAATAAATAATGTTTGCCTTTTTAGTTTTGGCTATTATGACACTTAAAAGTGAATTGGGGACGTTTAACATTTGTATATGACAATTGGGTACCCATTTTTTTTTAAAAAAATTTGTTTTAGTGGATTATTGTCATTCATAATAGTGTCATTCATTAATATTCATAAATACATATTGTCATTTCATAAATAAATATGACATAATTTGCTTCATTTCAATCCCTAGAAATTCCCCTTTCCCCTCCACCAACCCCCTTTCTCTTCTCTACTATTTTTTCTATTTACTTATTGTTTTTAAATTGGTGTATTATAAAAGTGGAATTCATTTTGATATATCCATATATACACATAGCATAATTTGGCTAATTTCTTTTTTTCTATTTATTCCTTATATACATGACAACAGTGGAGTGTATTACATTTTTAATTATCCATTCACAGCACAATTTTTCATAACTCTGTATATAGAATATGTTCACGTCAAATTATGCCATTATACATGACTGCTCTTTTTTTTGCATCACAATTCTTAATACACCTTTATACCACAATTTATCATATCTCTGTTTGTATATAAGGTATGTTGACACCAAATTCTAATACTTCAAATTCCTCTGCTCTTCTAGAACTCCACCATTAGTTCATCTCATCATTCTAACCTACACTATTGCCCCTCACAGTATCACTGCCAGCCTATTCTCTACACAGCTTCCAACATGATATTTCTAAAATATAAATCTAATTATATGAGTTACTTAAAAACCTTTAGTAGGGGCTGGGATTGTGGCTCAGCAGTAGAGCACTCGCCTAGCATGGGTGAGGCACTGGGTTGGATCCTCAGCACCACATAAAGATAAATAAATAAAGGTATTGTGTCCATTTATAACTAAAAAATATTTTAAAAAACAAAACAAAACAAAATTAAAAACAAGAAACACAACAACAACAACAACAAAAAACCTTAGTAGAATTCTCTTCTTGTGGGATAAAGTTTTTTTTTTGTGCATTACATAAAAATGCTACCCTAGTGTTATTGTTTGGATTCAAAATGCCTCCAAAGGCTCTTGTGTCAAAAGCTTGGCCCCAATGCAGCAATGTTCAGGTTCAACTCCTCAGTAGAGTAATCCATTGATAGATTCATAATTTGATGGCATTATTGGAAGGTGGTGGAAAACTGTAGGAGGTAGGCAGAGTTGGAGAAAGAGGGTCATTGGGGCATGTCTTGGTAGGGGTATATATTGTCCCTGGTCCCTTCCTTTTTCTCTCTATGCTTTCTGGCTGCCATGAGATGAGCATCTTTCCTATGCCATGCCTTTCCACCACAATGAACTGCCTTACCACAGGTCCAGATGGATGGAGCCAGCCAACCATGGACTGAAGCTTCTGAAACTGTGAGCCAAAAATAAATCTTTCTTCCTCTAGGTTGTCTCTCAAGTATTTTGTTACAGCAATGCAAAGCTGACTAACACACATAGGTTGAGAAGAGAAGGGGAGTCCACCACTCCAGTCTCATTTCCTGTCAGCCTTCTCTTCCTCTAAATTTTACTATTTTGGATCATTCTCTTTGACTTTTTTTTAAAAGTTCAACTTCCTAGTGCCAGTTTTAAATAAACAGCAAGTTAGTAGTCTCTTAGCTCACTTATGGTGAGATCCAGGGATGAGGAATCCCCCTTCCCTGATTCCATAGAATGTTTAAGCTGCTCAGGAGGAGTAATAGCTTACTCCTTTATTAGCTGTATGTATTTGAAAACTTCAGAATATTCTGTGGCTTTTGGAGAAGTGAATTTTCAAGGGATCAGATGGCACTAAAAAGTAAAAGGAATCAACCTGACAGGACTTAGTACCTACAGTTGAACATCAAAAAGTTATGTTTATTTAGAGTAAGTTGAATTTGTGAAAGGCCATAAGTTCAGAATGGTATTCAAAAGGGAAAGATTTAATGTACCTTAACAATTAGTTCTAATACAATGGAAAACTGAATATAATAGGGCATATGTAAGTTTAAATTTATTTTAATCATCAGGAGAAAGTTAATATTGGTATTTGGCATTTTGTTCCTTCTAATAGTATATATCTGTTATTACTATGTAGAAATGTTGTTAAGAGTTAAAAATGTGTTCCTAAATTGTACTTGGAAAATAGCAAACTATTAAGAACAGTAATTAGGTCAGTACTCATTGTTTCACATAAAAATGACATACAGAGGGGGCCCAAGATTTAATTGGCACAGCTATCACCCAGAGTAACTAAACTGAGAGAGGTTAACAGTGTGTGGGCAAGGTCTTTTAATTGTCCAGATGTCCTAAGGAGGAGAGGTAATTGTACCAACTTAATCTCTCATCTCCTAGGAAATGGAACCCCTGGATGGATTTGCCAATCATAATAATATATAGTAATTAGGAATATAAGCTTTTCTAATAATACTAACAAGCTGGGTCACTATAGTGTAATGATAAAGACAAAGGTCAAGTGAAACATTGCAGTACCAGTATTTCAAGGGGAAATACTGTGTAAAAAGTATGATCTTGTAGTCTTATTGGCATAAAAGCAAAGTTTAATTCAATGGCTTAACAAGATCTCAGGTCAGACCTCCCATCCAACCAAATCAACCAACCAAAAAGGCCAAAAAGATCAGTGATACAGAACTTGCAACCTTAATTGACTAGTCTAAGGATCTGTTTTGATTGTGAGTGGAGCTGATGTTACTTACTATAGCTCTAGGAAGATACATAACTTAAATTAATGTTATTAGCATTAAAAGTAGTATTAATTCAATTGAGTGTAATAAGTTTTTTAATTCTTATGATGTTTTGAAAAGGTTTTGTCTACTTCTTAAAGTGTCTAATGAACTTATGAGAATATGACATTAGATTTGTAATTGTAATTACGTAGTTAGAATAGTTTGAATAAAAAGAGGGTAGATGATGTATCAGAGTGTGTAGTAGCTCATCATCAGGAGACTCATTTTAATAGATAGGCGAGATTTTTATAAATAAGTCTAATGGCTGAGCACAGTGGCACATGCCTGTAATCACAGTGGTTCAGGAGGCTGAAGTAGGAGGATCACAAGTTCAAAGCCAGCCTCAGGAACTTAGTGAGGACCCTGTCTCAAAATTTAAAAACTAAAACATAAAAAAAGAGTGGGGATGTGGCTCATGGTTAAGTATCCCTGGATTCAATCACTGGTACCAAAATAGCTGTATCTCTATATCTCTATATCTATCTATCCACCCATCCATCTATCTATGAATATTACTAGGGTTAAATTATAATTATAACCATGTTGCCATTTTAGTTTCCATGAGATTATTACAATTTTTTAATTTATATTGCTGTTGACTATTACAAATGATCTTACTATGGGTATGTTTCTTTTGTTCTTCCTGGATTCTTACTGGTCCTAGATGCCTCAGGAAAATCATACTTGCTGCAAGAGAAATGAGATTTGTATCAATTGACAAAAGCTTGATGGCTTAATTAACCTTAAGGCTTCATTGGAATGAGAGCCTGCTTGTTCCTAAGTCAGGTGGCTTCCTGGGTAAGTAGGAATTGAAGTTGTCAGTGATGGCCACAGCCTCCTGGGTAGGAACTACATAGTGACAGAATTTACCTCACACAATGTGGGTTCTGTCCTAATAACTACAAAGACATTCTGCCTTAAGTTATGTACTAAGAAAGAGACCACAGCCAGTTTTTAACCTTGTGTGGGATGAATGTTTATATTTCTTATCTTTGTTGTGAAGGCTTTGGTTCTTGATTATAAACCTACTCTTTTCATCTGGTTTAGACAGTATACTGCAATAAATGGACAACTGTTCTACTCAAGGCCACAAATTCAGCAAGTGAGATTATGGAACTTTCTATGAAATAATCATAAGATTTCTGATGGGACTGGATGGAATAAAATCCTTATCTTTAAGCCTTGCAGTTACTGTCCAGAAAGTTATTGATAGAATGTCTTTGGAGCTCATATTTATATAAAGTAGATACCTCAAAATATTCCTGTGAGTTGGTTTAGAGAACACCAAGTGAGGACATTGACATTAGAGAAAGAAAGAGATCTAACCAGGTCTTCTGGGTGTATGCATGTGTGTGTGTGTGTGTGTGTGTGTGTGTGTGTGTGTGTGTATGTATGGCATGTGCGCAAAGGTGAGGTTTGAATACAGGTATAGCGTGCAATCAATAAATGGTATCAGCAAACATAAAAACAGTACTAACATGGCAGCAATGATATAGCCTAATGAGAATATATGAGAAGTCTGTAGTCAAGTTGGGCAGATGAAACATACTTATCAACTGTAGAAAGAAGAAAAAAGTCACTATGAAAACAATCTGAGTTTATATATGGGAAGAAGGTAAAATTATTGCTCTTTCAAATTATTGAAAAGAGAAAGACAAACAATATAACCACAGAGTAGACAAAGAATAGCAACAGATATTTATCAGAATAAGATATTCCAAGGAACAGTAAACATGAAAAGATGTTCAACCTCATGGGTTATCATGGGAATGCAAATAAAAGAAGTTATCATTCCTCACTTATCAGATTGGTTAATATTTAAAAGGCTGATGATATTCATTGTCGGCAAAGATAAAATTGGCTGGAGTAGGGCATGGAAAAGTCTAGTAGGAGGCTGATTTCTTACTATTTTATTTTTAATTTTTTTGTAGTTGTAGATGGACAAAATGCCTTTATTTTATTTTTTTTTAAATGTGGTGCTGAGGATTGAACCCATTGCCTTACGCATACTAACAAGTGCCCTTCCACTGAGCTATAGCCCCAGCTATTTTTTAAAGTTAAATTGTGCTCATCCTTGACCCAGAATTCCAGTACTAGCGATTCTAAAGAAGTCTGAGGCATTAGTTCTAAGGCATCTATGTCTGTACTTATGTCTGTAACTATGTTGATGGCCATGTCTATATTGTTTTAGTCTTTGAGTCCACATAGTCTTCATCTAATACTCATTATCCTTTTATTGAAAAAAAATAAAGCAAGTATTTCTAAAGCCCTGGCACTTCAGCCTAATCCTGGCCCCACTCAGAAAATTATCACTCTTGTTTGAGGGAAAAGGATGGCATGGAAAAGCTTAAAAGGAACAGAGGGCAGTTTCTTGGCCCTGATTCCTTCTCTTATCTCCCATCTTTCCAATATAGCCTATAAAGGTACAGAGTATCTGGCTGTACCTGTGTGTGCTCACCCAACCTTTTCTTAACTTCTATAGTCAAAATACATCTGAGATTATGTCTCGAAAGTGAATGATGCCTATTGGAAGTGTTTTTTTCAATGCTTGGTTTTCCTGTCTTGGATGATGTCCCCAGTGCTGTCCAGTGTGCTTGCTTACTTTCTCCAGGTGGAATAGCAATCTGTTCTACACTTTGCTTTGTACTTGCTTAGTGGAAACACAATGGAGAATTTTTCATGCTGGGGCCAGGACCACAGACCATGAACTCTAAGTCTATTTTGTTTATCAGTTGGAATAGTTCTGCCAAAGGAATCCGTTGGAAATGTTGGCCTTATTTCCCAGTTGTTTTTATTTTATTTTATTTTTAAGATA
Organism: Marmota monax; assembly: GCF_021218885.2. Lineage (NCBI taxonomy): Eukaryota > Metazoa > Chordata > Mammalia > Rodentia > Sciuridae > Marmota > Marmota monax. Next base: position 18,208,607 of record NW_026692194.1, on the reverse strand, counting down.
ACTAGCCTGCTTGGAGCACGTATAGTGCAGCACTGTTTGTTGGCTTGGCAGATCAGAGGCTGGTGCTGGCATGATACCTGAACCTATGGGGACAAAAATCACAGCTCCCTCACAGGCAGGCTGCTCAAAAGAGAAGCCAGAAAAGGACTGGTACCAGAAGCTGGGGACTATTCCCCTGACTTTTCTGTTGGTTATTCATTTATTTAGCAAACTTTGGTTACTTTCTTGACACTGCTCTGCCCGTGAAATTTGTTACCTGGCAGATAGGAAAGCCCACCATTTCTATGATTTTCTCACATTGACCTCTCCCTTGCCTGATTTGACTTGTTGTTCCTGGTTTTCTTTATTTCATCCCTGCCTCTATTTCTTTGGTCTGCACACTTGTTCCTCATAATGAGTTTTTCAGGACTCACTTGCTCTGAGGGGTTCCTAGATGTAATTTCCGTGCCCTAACCCACAGCTCTGTCTCTGGTTTTGATTTGTCTTTGGCTTGTTCCTAGTTCATGGAAATAAACTGTGCTTGGCTAACCCTTTAGGACTTTCCAGGCAGTGGAGGGGACCAGATAATTTTATAGCCAGGCATTGTGCTGGGGAGCACATTTGGGGGTGGGAAGAATTAGAGCTACAAAGACTCATTCATTCATATATTCATTCAAAAGACAGAAATTTCAAAAATACATAAAATATATAGTTTCATGTTGAGAAGTACGTTGAAGAAAAATAAAGTATATAAGAAGAATAACAAATACTATGGTGGGAAGAGAGGCAAAAAAATTTAATAGGGGACTCAGAGAAGGCCTTGTTCAGAAGACATTAGTGAGCCAGTCAGCCTTGTGGATTGCTTGGGAGGAGATGTTCTAGACAAAGGCTTTGAGGTGAGAACATGGAATGTTGGAGAAGAGTGAGAAAGTCAGTGTGAGCAGTGAGAGGGGTTATAAGTTCAGTGAGGGAATGGATGGCTAGACGGTGCAGACTCCATAGTCTTCTGAGCTGGAGAAGAGCTGATTCTGGAAATATGAGTTTTCCAGCCAGAGGGACTAGCATGGGCAAGGGCTAGTAAGTGCACCTAATGGCATCTTCAGAGAATGGACAAGTTTGTTTTGTTTCAAGATGGCAAGGCAAGTGTGAAGAGGCAGGAAGGGAGATGAGAGGCACTGATGAGGCAGCAGCACAAGACTGAAGGGCCATGTGTGATGCAGTAATGTGGTTGGGTTTAGTCTTGCAGTAATAGAAAGCCATGGGAAGTTTTCAAATAGAAAGTGACTTCTTATGAAAATGAAAACATTTGTTGTTCTTAGTCTCAGTATCCATACCATCGAACAGTGGGCAGCCTCAGGATCTAATGAAAAAAGAACTGAGACATTTGTCACACAACCCTAACTTTCCTAATCTGTTAAGTGGGAATTTTATCTGCTTGATCAACCTTACCGGGTTGCTCTGAGAAACAAACGAGGTAACGTGTATGAAAGAGCATCAGAGCCTGCAGAGCATCATGAGTCCTGTTTTCATATCCCCATAAAGCAAGAGTAGGATGGGTTCAGTCTCTAAAAGGCACAGGCAGTGTGCTGAAGAGGAAGATGCACAGTTCTGGTGCTGGACATCATTTGGAATCTTGGCCCCATCAGACATTGGTTGTATGACTTTGAACCATGTGCAGGACCACTTGATCGGTGACCATATGTAGGAAGTGCCTAACACTGTGCATAGTCCAGAGGAGAAGCTCACTAACTGATGGCTATTATTTTCTGAGAGTAAATGTGGTAAACACTTATGACAGCCGTCCTGTGGGCAGGAGGCTGTGCCTAGAGCTGTAAGTCATGGCTACCAGTGCCAGTATAATGTGCCATCTGAGCTGCTTCTTTCTTCTTCTTTTGTAGTGATCCTTGTGTTCACTTCATTCATTTGTGCCTTTAGCATGCTGCATACCGGTGGTTGGGGATACGTTATGGACACATAAAAGAAGTGACGGTAATGGACCCCCAAGGCATCAGGCTCATGGCTGATGTGATGCAAACTCTACCCTTCTAAGTTAACTGGCCACAGCCCATCATATGGCCATTGATTCAGACAAGCCAAAGAGAAATGGAGGCTGAAACATGAATTCATATAAGTTGTTCATAATTTCCTGCTACTGAGGGGGAAAGGCTGTTTTTGTCTGAATATAACAGAACAATTATCCACATTGATTGAATTCTCCAAAAAAACCCTTCTCATCTCCTTCCTCCATTTTGTTTCAGAGCACATGGCTTCACAGTTAAAAGACAGAAAGAGAGAAAAATTACTGTCCGGCTGCAATTTCTCATTTGGCAGGCACCCAGCCATTTTCTCAGGATTTGACAGAATATGATCTCTCATTTAACTGGCTTTCTAATACTGCCTCTGGGCCAGCCTGAATTGAATCAGACCCCAGTGCAATCATTATCTTGGCTGAAGATTCACACCTACACTTCTTCCCACAGATTGTTCAGCGCAGCCACAGTGTACTCAGAAAAACAAGCAGAAAACAATACACTTGCCAAGCTGAAACTGGGCTCGCTGCTGTGTCCAACAGGGCTGCCTCTCTTCTGCCTTTTAATAATTCTCCATAGTCATTAGTCATTCATTCATTCAATAAATAATTAAGCACTTAGCATGGTGAATATTGCAAATAATACAATCTATGCTATCTTCCCTCAGGGAGCTTACAATTTAGTTGAAAAGCTAAAATGTGTACAAATAGCTGGACTCACTGTAAGGAACAGAATTGGATGTCAGATAGCAAGGGTGGGGATTTGTGAGCAGGAGAGGAGACCTTTTTCCTAGAATAGTTTCATGGAATAAGTGGAATGATTTGAGTGGGAAATTGGAGTGGGGTATGCAGAGATGGAGATGAATGGGGATGGGTGGGTATTCCAATATAGCTTGAGTGATGGGAGGAGTGAGACTGGTGTGTTCTATAATTGCTTTTAAAATTGAATTGAAACAAGTATCATTTGGAGTAATGCAATACAATCCAACAGCTTGAAACTTTTAAAGAGACTGCACAGTGGAAGACTGATTAGGAAGCTAGTGCTATAATCCAGGCAAGAAAGCCAGTGATTTATGTGAAGCTGGTATCAATTAAGATGATGAGGAAAGGTGGGATTCTAGAAATATTTTAGTTTTCTCAGTCTCATTGTAGTTTCTGATGTTCTACCTTCTGAGACGATCCCTGTTCTTCACTTTTTTTTTTTTTGGTACCAGAGATTGAACTCAGGGACACTTGACCACTGAGCCACATCCCCAGTCCTATTTTGTATTTTATTTAGAGACAGGGTCTCACTGAGTTACTTAGTCCTTGTCTTTGCTGAGGCTGGCTTTGAACTTGCGATCTCCTGTCTCAGCCTTCTGAGCCACTGGGATTACAAGCATGTGCCACTGCACCTCACCCTGTCCTTTACTTTTGAAAAAAGATACTATTGAAGGCTGGCTCTCTGTGTGTGACCAGATATCCTCCCTCACCTTGGCCTTGGCACTATTGCCCTTTGTGTTATAGCCCTGCACCATTTGTAGCTGTATTCCTTTGAGTCATAGAACCATAGAATAAGAGAACTGGGTCCTAGGGATCTCTTGTTCAAATCCCTCATTTTATAGATGAGGAAACTAAAACCAATGGAGGAACTTAATAAAAGTTCACTGCAATTGGTGGCCACTTGGGTTTGACTCTTGACCTAGAAATTTGTAGAGTAAGACTTCTTGGCAGCAGAACCAGGATGGATGGGTTGAGATTCATTCTCAGAGTTTGTCAGGGCAAAAGGGGTGTGGACCATATATTGGCTCTTCAGGAAAGAAAACCTTCCTGGAATTATTTTGACTCCTATCCAAGTAGGCTGTAAGATGAGGAAACACTGACGATAGAGAGTGGTTCTGGATGGTGGGGACAACCCCAAAACTTAATGTGGAACTGGAAGCAACAGCAGAGGAGCCAATAGCAATGGCCCATCCCTGGAGTTGCAAGTTGGGGATCCTATCTGGAGAGTCTCCAAAGGACCCTGAAATCATCCACAAAGAAAGAACTGAGTTTGAATCTTGCTTAGGCCAAGAGTAAGATGCCAATTCAAGACTTCCACAGTCAAGTGAGAGCTTCTGGTCCCTTTCTCCTTCTTTATCCTTGTTCTGCCATCTCCATAGAGGCAAAAGGAGGTGAAGCCACCATATTCCCTTTCTCAAGGAAGGAGGCCTGTCTACCATAGGTTTCTGGCTGGTAAAGGGATAGAAAAGAATCAACCATATATGATGATAGAAGGAAGCATGGATTAATATGTTGGAATAGAAATTGTCTTTTCTCAATTGAGTCTGCGTTTTATCATTTAAAGTGACCAAATTACATATGAATACCTGAAAGAATTTTCATCCAGGTGGCAGGGAGGGAACTCCCCTTATGACAAACTTTGCAAAGGCAGCAGGAAACAAAGAATAAAGGTTATTCATTCATCAGGTGGCACTTCTTCAAAGTGACCCCAGCACTTCTAAGTAGGGTGATAGGCTCTTGGATGCGAGGAAGAACTATGTACTGAGAAAATGCATGGGGAGGATGCTAACACAAACCTGCTAGAAATGGCATCAAAGGTGACTCTAAGCAGACACTGGGGTGGAGAGGGAGTGTCTTAGAGGTCAGAGTAATGAGCAAAGGACAACTATAAGGAACTGGAAAAAGGGCGAGATGACTGGAATGCCAGAAGTGAGGGGGTACAGAGTGGTCCAGAAGCTGGTTTAGGAAGCTAGATGTTGGTAAACATGCAGAGAAATTTGGATGACCTCAAGTGACTTTGGGGATCCTGGGAAGGATTTTAAACAAAGAAATGTTTAAAATCAGATTTGCATTTTAGAAAAAAAATTATTCCAGTGCCATTAAGAATTGATTAGAGCAAGCAGGGTCAGGGGTGGAGAGACAGATAAAGACACTTTACCTAGGTTGTGATTTTTGCCTACAGTACTCAACAGTCAGACATAAGGTGTGTGTGATCTAGGGTCACAGATTGATCTCAGAGGAGTACTGGAAGGCTGAAGGACATGGGTCCTGTCATCCCCTCCTGATTTTTCTTCTGAAACTCCATCTCTCTCACAAGTTTCCCTCTAATCAGGCTTGGCAAACTATGACCTATGGGCCAAATACAGTCACCTGCTTGGTTTTGGAATGTAACCATACTCTCTTTTTAAATATATTATCTATAAACCTTGAATGCTTCATACTTCAATGAAGAGTGGAGGAATTGTGATAGAAACTTGTGTCCCATGAAGCCTAAATTTTTACTCAACCTAGATGCCCTTTGACAGACAAATGGATAAAGAAAATGTGGTATATATACATGATGGAATATTACTCAACCTTAAAGAAAAACAAAATTATGGGGTTTGCAGGTAAATGGATGGAGCTGGAGAATATCACGTTAAGTGAAATAAACCAATCCCCACATATTTTCTCTGATAAGCAGATGCTGCTCCATAATAGGGGGGAGGGGGGCTAAGGAAGAATGGAGGAACTTTGGATTGGGCAGAGGGGAGTGAGGGGAGGGGAGGTTGGTGAGAATGGGAAGGACAGTGGAATGAGATGGACATTATTACCCTATATACATCTATGATTGCATGACCAGTGTTTCTCTGCATTGTGTACAGCCAGAGTGAGAAGCAGTGCTCCATTTGTATACAATGTGTCAAAATGTGTCCTGCTGTCATGTATAACTAATTAGAACAAATAAAAAATAAAAAGTAAAAAGGGATGGGAATGTAGTTTAATGACAGAGTGCCCCTGGGTTTAATCTCCAGGACCACAAAGAAAAAGAAGAAAAAGAAAGATGGAACCTAAGGGATGAAGCAGATTACAAGATGGAGGAGGAATGTCCTGTCAGATAGAGCAATTACCAAGGGGACCCTTCAGGAACTGGAAAAAAATACAGGATGACTGAATGGCTGCCTAGAATACAGAGTCCAGTTTCTGATTTCCATGTGGCTCAGTGGGATCATGTGACTAAATTCTGACAAATGAGATATGAGTGATTGGTGCAGTTCCCAGGAGGGGATGTTCTCTTCCTACTGGCTAGATTTAAAAAATGATAGCTTGTACTGGATCAATCCATTGGCCCGTCAGGAGCCTATTGGACATGATGGAGCATTAAGATAACATAATCTGGATTTCAGCCACGGGTCACCTGCTTGAACTTTTACACAAGACAAATATACTTCTGTCTTGCTTAAGCCATTTTTTTAAGTGTTTGTTATTCTCAGCTGCCTAATCTTTATTCTTCATGGTTGCTCACCCTGTGAGGGGAGGAGGAATCCAGTAACTTTTTTTCCTCAAATAACCTGCTTTATGAATTCCTATACCTGTTAATCTGGTTTCTGCTGGTTTAGAAGTCTTGGAACCCAAGGCAAAAGTCTTCAGTCAGGGACAGGAATGGGTCCAGTGCACAGGAAGTTGAGATGGTGTTAGGCTCCTTACACTATTTGCAAACAGGGAAAAGTGGTTACTGAGCTGAGTGGGGTGATTCACCATGATTATCAAGAAGACAGATGGCTACTACATTTTTGGAATTTATGGACTCTATGGGTACATTCTGAGGAAGTGTTTATTCTGTCATACCAAGTGATCAAGGTTAATGTATAATTACAGAATTCTCTCAAAGGAAAAATCAGTGGGGTCTCAAAATCCTACAAAGGTCACTCCTCCAGTCACTGCAGAATCTCTAGTTCTGTCAGAGGTTCTGGTCAAAGACCAGAGGAACACAGAGTGGATATTAGAGGTGATGGTGAGGCATAAATATCAGCTATAGTTTATAGCCAGCTAGAGATAGGAAACTATCGCTTCTACTTGTTGTATCTTCTTGCTTACTATATATCATTAATTTTTTACTTTTATTGTCTCTTACCTTCTCAGGTAATATTGGCATATTCCCAGCTGGGATTTTTTTTTTACTGTTTGTTTACTATTTAATCCATAAGTGCAGACCATAAAGTTAAGATAATGATGGAATTTTCCAGGAATTCTAGATCTAAAAATGTGTGTGTGTGTGTGTGTATATCTGTCTGTCTCTATGTTCTGGTAAGCTACCCAGTAGCAGACCAACATAGTCATTATTTTTATCTATCTGTTATACTTGCCCAACTTTCTTCCCTTCTCTTCTTCTGGTAACAGATGCTCTATCCCTGACATTGTTCCAGACTGGCCCTCCAAATTGTATCCCATACCTTGGCTCTAGGGATAAGTTCATCCAGTTGAATTATTCCTCTTGGAACTTCTAAATTTGGCCATTTCATGGGAGGATGGAAAGCTAAATCTCCATGTTGAAATGCCCTTGAACATTTCCATTGTTGGGATTTTCACCACTTCTTTCGTTTGTGTCTTCTCTAGACTTGACAGTTTAGTTCTTTCTACAATCTAAAAAGTAATTTTAGGCTCCTTCCATTTTTAAATTTATGTTAGCCAGAATAATTTTCTATTGCTTGCAACCAGGAACATTAACATAGAATCTATAAATTCCAAAATGAACATGAAATTCAGATATACCTACTTTATACACAGAAGAAGGCAAGTGATTGTTTAAGATCAAAAGAAAATTGGTGAAGCCAGCACTAGCAATAGGTCATTTGACTATTTGTTCAGTACTCTTTAAACTAGTTTATATTGTGATCAAACTGCTTCCTTTAATAAAAGCAAATGATTTGCCTTTTTCTTCAAAGCAAAGTGACTATAAACATGATGGTACAGGCTGTGAAACAAGGGAAAATGTGAAGCATCTTTGTTCATATTGGGTTTGGAAGCAAAAGAACAAAAATTAAAAACAACAAATAACAAAACCTGCAAGTGTTGATTAAAGACAGAACAAATTGTCCCCAAAGTTTACAATGTAAAACAAGGCAAATTCTGAAAATTAAGATGATAAGCATACACAGCAGTGTAATTTTTTCTTAATTAAACTGACAAAGATCCCCAGTTCCACATAAATCAACACAAAGCAACAAACCTATAATGCTAAAAGGAAGGACATTAAGAGTTGCTGAAAGGAGGATGCAGGAAAAAAAAAGTAATGAAATAACCCATGCTTGCCTGACTTTATATTCCTGGGGTAGGTGGTTGGTTGGGGTGGGGAGGGGAAGCAGGGAGACAGAGAAAAATAGTGGGTTCCACAGGTTAATTTCTTGGGTCACCATTAGCAGGAGGTACATGAGACAGAGATAGTGACTACCATCTTCCACTTTTTGAATAAAAAAACCCATGAAATTTAAAAATAGAGATTAAAAGAAGTATCAAAAGAACAAAGAAGAGCTGGTCCAGTAGAACCCCCTGTTCTGAGATGAGAGGGTGGCCGTGAAGTCACTTGGGCATTATTTCTACCTCTGTCCCCCCATCCCTGCTCTGTGAGCACTGACTTTTCTTCTTCCTCTACCCACAGCCTCCTGCCTGCCTCCGGGGCTTGATTCTTAGGAGATCTTTGTGATGCGTTTCTTCATGCCTCTGTGGATACACTGCCAAAATTCAGACCAATATTTTACAATTCATTTCATTCTATATAAGAAATGGCTTAATTTTTAGTAAACAAGTACAAAATACATGTGCCTTCTGCATTCAGATGAGCCCTTGCCAATCAAGAATGACACCACTCCTCTATGAGTTCCTATGGCATCAGAATCCTTCTCAACACAACTTCAAGATAGCCACACCAGCAAGTTAGAGATGGTCTATGAAGTAAAGTCTGTTCATCATTTCCAAATTAATTAGGAGGTGGGTTTTGAGAAAGATGGCTGAAGATTCACAGTATCCTTTTCAGCAGGATGGCCTTGGGTAATTAACTGACCGGCTCTGAGCCTTGTTGGTAAGGGCATATGTTGTACTAAATTGTATCCTGGAATAATTTTAATCAGATGTGGTTAGACACACAGATATGGAAATGACTGTCATGAAGGAAGAAGTTTATATTCAATAGATTCCTAGAAATAGGAGACACAGCATGCCCTGCAGGGCTACACAAGAAGCTCCAGGGTGACCAGGGTGGGTCAGGAGGCAGAAGGAGGGTGAGGGAAAAACATGGACAGAGGCGTTATTGCAGTTTTTATGGGAAGGAATGAGCGAGAAAGAGGCAATAGGTTGACCAGCTCTGGAATTGGCTAGTTTGGTATTGGCTAGTGAGTGGACTTCAGGGTGTAGGGGCCGTCCCTAGCTGTCTGCTGCTTGGCCCTGTATGATTAGGGTGGAGGATAGTTCCTCCTGGCATATTCCCAGCTGGAGGAGGTAGTTCAGAGTATGGCCTCTGATTGGTTGGTTTGTATATCCTTTGCATATCCAGTAGCTCCAAGGCAACTGGTTTACTCTCTCTGGGAATTAGCTATCCCTGTTTAATCCCTGGATTATCAAGGTCCTGAGATGTCAAATACAGACAATTAGAGAAAACAAAAAAGAGCACAACAGAGTTGTCTTAAAGCTTGAAGAAAGATAGGTGCAGCTGGATCATATTTAGAGCCATTAATGGATGTCTTTTTCCTATTTGGAATTCTCCACCCATCTCCCTTCCTCCCGCCATGGAAGCACAGTGCAGTGCCCAAGAGGAGCTATGTGGTGGGAACAGAACTGAAGTAGCCTCAGAGAGATTCTCCTGCTTCTGTTTTAAACACTATCCTATCAGAGAATTATAGAGGTTTTCCAGAGGAGATTGAATTGCACAAGACAGAATGATTAGAAAAAGCAAGAGCAAGGGAAAGGCTTTCCTCGAGTAAAAGGAGATTCCCAGATTCTTCAGGCGGGGTGGTGCTTGTTTCTTTGGAAGCCAAGAGAAGAATGGCTGCAGGTGCACACAGTCCTAGGTGGGGTTTCCCCACACTGCAAACTGCCCAAGCCTGTTCGGGGTGCCTCTGCAGATGGGAGTGAGCCACCATATCTGAAAGGCCATGTCAGCCAGGACAGTGGATGTACCTGTGGAAGTCTGTGCATGGTGAAGGAGGCTGGAGTACCTTGGTACTTTACATGGCCTCTTGGGTTGACCAAATCCAAGAGAAGACTGATATGAAGTATTCTGCCAGCCTGGTAGGATGGGAATTCAAAATGAAAACTAAATCAGTTTATAGAAAATAAGCACCCTTGAGTCAGGACTGAGATTCCTACCCGCTTTACCTGTAAGTCTAGAACAATTGGCCAGGCACATGATGAACACCTTAAACCACAGATACTGTTATTAGGAATATGAAGAAATCCTTTTGTGAAAAAATTCCTTATGATATGCTTCACCATCCCAGCAAAACTACATTTTTTCTCTTCATGCACGTTATTCCCTTCCCTGCTGTGTTCTGTGTTCCACGGGGCTATCTTTGTGGGCTGCAGGAGCAGCCTGCCCCTGCTGGCTGGCTTCTGGTTGGGGCTGACATCAACAGGAGATGGGACTGTGGGTGTTCTGACCAACTTTCTCCCTACTAGGCACCTAGGGTCTGGTCATGGCTGCACGCCTTGGTGACCACAGCTCCTGCTGGTGGCTCCCCCTTTCCTATAACCACACTACTTCCTTCCTTGCCTTTCAGGCCTCAGAGTAGGGATGAGCTCCTTTTGTGGTTAGTTCTGGAAGCTTAATACTTACTGTTGTTCCCCTAACCCTGCCCATTTTTCTGAGGGCAATCCCTTCATTACATCCTCTTCATTTGAAACATTGGAGTAGAAATGCTTTTTGCTAGGACCTTGACTGATAAGGTAAGCAAGATGATTTCTTTGGTTGTTTTCCCAGCAACAAGAATGGTTATAGTGATCTGGTCACTTTGTCCGACTCTGATTCCATGAGGCCCCACAGCTCCTATCAGTCAGCATGAAGGCTGACTGGGACTATGGGTCACTCTGGCTGCTGGCAGGAAGACAGGAAGATGGACAACTGGGGCCTTCAAGGGTATTGGCATCAATCTGACCTGGGTTCAAGTTTTTGTTTGTAGCTATGACTTATTTGCACTTGGATAATTTAAATAGCCTCTCTAGGTATTTATTTCTTCATCTGTAACATGTGCTCAATATTAGCTTCTACCTCCTTGGAGGTGGTGGGGACAAACGAGGCCACGAGGTCAAGTACTGAGCACATTCGTACTAGCTTTGAGAATGTGAATGTGGTCAGAGGTGTTGCTCTCTGGTGTCAGTCATTGGTTTCCATAAAGTCAAACTCTTGTCCCAGCAGCCTTAGCATCTTGCTCTGTCCTATCCTGGGAATGCCTGCACTGAGGTGGAATGACCCTTGCCTTATCTGCTCCAGGGAAGAAACTTTCAGAAACTGAGAATGTGTTGGATCCTCGTAGTTACTTTCTGGGAAGTGACTTTTGAGTCAAAATGGAAGGTCCCTAAGCATGATGGCTTCATTGACTCTCTGACATCTCAAAATCCCTCTTATAGATTCCGTAGTGAGACCCCACGGCCCAAGATGACCCATAGTTGAAGAAATACCATAGCTCCTAATTCCCCCTAGGCAAATGACCTACAACAGAGCCTTGGGACAGGCTGTGACAAAGTCCTGGAGGAGCAGTTTAGGGCATTGCCTGCTTCGAGAGCTGGAAGGTCACAAAGGTGGTAGGCAGTTTCTCTAGAATTTTTCCAGGAAAGCTCACTTGAGGCTCCTTTAGGTTACGAATATAGCTTTGGCAAAGTCTTTGCTGTGCAGGAATAGAAGTCTAGGTAGTGATTCTTACCTCTGGCTACACTGGGGATCATCTGAGGAGCTGTATAAAATTCTGATTCCCGGCTCCCAACCCAGTTCCTATCAGGCTGTGATCAGGGTTCTTTGCCTATAATTATCTGCTTGTATTTTAAGTTTGTGCCTCTGGCCCTTCTCAAGAGGAAGTAAGGCTTGATTTGAGGTCTTACTAATTCAGGCCAAGATTGAACACTAGGCAAATATTTAGGAAAACAACTCATGCCTTTGCTGGCTACTGCCTGTAACCCATTGGGCGCCAGTTATGGGATTCAGGGCAAGCAGTGGGGAAGAGGAACCCCTTTGAGATTCACTGCTTGTTAGGTTACTTCATCGTCCTCCCTTGCTTGATGGGGATTTCCAACTGTAGAGGCTGTCTGTCTAAGTTGGTGCATCTGTGTTGGCACTCCAGTTTCTTAGCTACTTTTTAATTTTGAATTGGTCTCTGGGTTAGTAGGTGGTGTTCAGTCTCTCTCTTCTCTTTTGGTCTGCCCCTCCACTCTCAACCTGTCTCCTTCCTTGGACCAATTATTTATTTATTTATTCATACATACCCGGGAATGAACCCAGGGGTGCTTAACTGCTAAACCACATTTCCAGCTCTTTACATTTTATTTTGAGCCAGAGTCCTGCTAAATTACTTAGGGCCTTGCTAAATTGCTGAAGCTGGCTTTAAACTTGTGATCCTCCTGCCTCAAACTCCTGAGCTGCTGGGATTGCACGCATGCGCCACTGCACCCAGCAACCCTCCTTGGATTTTCCAGCCCCCATCACAGTCTGTGTTCCTCAACCGCAAATGAGCATATTCACTAGTGAGTGGATGAATGCGTGCCCGTCCTTCTTGCTGCAGGATTCTCAGGGAACTGTGCTCAAGTGCAGCATTGCCCTCTTGTGCGTGGCTATGCATCACCAGCATAAATATTCTCAGCAGGAGCTCAGCCCCGCAGCAGGAGCTTCCTTAGTTGGAAGTTCTCATTACCTGCTCCTCTCTCTGCTCTGGTTAATATTTTCTGCCACCCCCTACCACGGCTGGTTACTGTGGTCAGCTCGACAAGCACTGCCAGGTGGATGCCCTTGATCTTACTGAGAAATGTCAAACTGACCATCCAGTAGGACTTTGCTAGGGCAGGGAGAAAGCTTTCATTTTAAATGACAATTTGGGAACAAAATAGGAGGTGAAACCTAGCCTGGAAGTCAAGCTGGGATTTTGAGGTAGCTAGGTGGGAAATCAGCTCTAGGCAATATTCTGTCTCTTACTTGAATTAGAGTGTGTGACTTTTGGCAAATTGCTGACCATCTCTGGGCATCCGTTTCCTATTCTGCACTGTAAAGGACTGAAATACGTGATTTTTAAAGTCCCTTCCAAGGTTTATTCTCTCTACTGCTCTGCTACTGGGCCTCTCATACTTGCTGGCTGCTGGACACTAGCTGCAGCTGGCAGGTGAGAAAGATGCCTGCAGTGTCCTGGTAGAAAACCCTTCCCTGCTTGAGTACAGTCTCTGCCCCCTAATGGAGTCTATAGGTACCTGTATTCCCTGTGCCATCTCATCTTTCCTCATTAGCTCCTTGCTTCTGGGCTAAATGCTCTGGAAAGCGGATCATTTCAGGGAAAGGGACTTAGCTGAGCTGGGGAGGGTGGCTAGGCTTATAGAGCAGAGCTGGGCTTGGGGGAGAGTTAGGGCTTCCCTCAACAGATAGGTCCTCAGCTTCTTCATGCATCATGTCTTTGTATCTCAGGTGGGCCAGTGGACGCAAATCCAGGCATCATTAATCTTTCTCTTCCTCTTTAAATGCTGTGTCAAAGACCAGCCTACAAACTGAAGATACTTTTTGAATTGAGATAGCATTTGGCAACAAATCTTTTATAAATGATGGCATTGACATTATATCTCTGTTAGAGTAATTTACTCCTCACAGTAATTTTGACTTAGTTTGTTTGACGCAGAGGGCTATTTTAATCTTCCTTCCAGTTGTTATTGATGAGGGCTCTTAGAAAAAGATTAGAAGATTAGTTTAAAATTATCCCCAGCGAATTTAAAACAATAACAAGATGTGAACACAGAATAAAACAAATTAAGGGCTGCCATAGATGTATTAGCAGACTATTGTTTGAGGAATTGGGGACATAATGTTGGCATGGAGACAAGGTTTGGACCCACCCTCTTACTCAGCTTGTCTGAGGATGCCCCTTCCTCTCTCCCACTCCTGTCCCGCCCGTGCTCATCTCTGCCTTTGTGCTCCTGCTTACACTTTCCCTGTCCCCACTGCTTAGCCCACTCAGTGCAATGCAGTGTCTCCAGCATAAAGCATCCTTTCACCCTCACCTTTATTTAAAAATTTTCTTTGAAACCAACGTCCCCACATCAATTGTCAGACCGATATCACAGGGAGTAGTGCCCGTCATTTTAAGAGGAATTGCTATTAGTTTCCTAAGATAATGACAGTTATTCTGAGAAAGATAAGAGGTGGGGTTTATAAACCAGTGACTCTGGGAATGTTGAGTTAAAGGTAAAAAAGAGGTGTTTTGCAGGACTTATGAGAGCCTTTAATGTACTACCTGCGAATCTCCCAACTGGAAGACACAATGTGCAGGTTCTTTCAAAGACCCTTTGTTTATCTCCAGTAGTGGGGGTGTTTAAGGTAAGAATTCTTAGGGGGATAAGGAAAACATGAATCTAAAAATGTGACAGTCACACTGCTGGAGCTTATAGAGACTGAGATATTGTTTGAGAACTGGAAGACTCTAAAGAGGTTCTAAGTCACTCATATCCAGAGTTCATGAACTCTGTTGTCTTTTGTTTGTTTTTGTTTTTGTCATGCTGGGGATTGAACCCATGGCCTTGTGCATGCTAGGCAAAGCACTCTACCAACTGAGCTAAACCCCCAGTCCCAACCAAGTTGTCTTTTTTATAAAGAGGGCCCACATACTCACTAGAACATATTCCTATGCTACTATTCTGTTCAACTCTATCTCTAATCCAAATTCATGATAAAGCCAACATGTCCGGGTTGACTGATCACTGTTGTCTCTGCTTGACAGTCATGTGCCAGGATTTCGAGGGGAAGATGGCCAGCGTCTCACTGGGGGGCTCTTTTACCCAGAGGAATCTAAGCCACCCTAATTAGCCACCCTAAATCTTAATATCTCAAATAATTAACAAATAATAAAACACAAACACTTAGAAATGTATTTACAAAAGCGAAGACCCTGGTAGATCTAGTCCACATGGGTTCTTGAACTAGACAAAGACAAAATGGTTCTGGTGGTTTATTTGAGGGGGAATATCAAAGGCAGGGGTAAGGTGTCAAGGATGGAGTCTTGCTTTGTGATGTCTTGCAGTCAGAAGGTTGATTGATGTCTTGGAGGTGCTGTGTGGGATCTTAGGCAGAGTTTGAGGGGGAAGTTCATCTGCGTCAGGCCATCAGTCCCTATGAGGAATGCCCCAGGGGTTCCCAGTGCCAGACTTATCCCCTCAGGAAGCTACTATGTGCAATATAGTACACACACAGTCCACAGACGTATCGTGACACCAGGATACACCAAAGACCACTGGAAGGAAAAGAGAATATGTGGCCCCTTTGGTCTGCAACGCTGTCCGTGATTGCCTATATGAAAAGTCTACCTTAGCATCGCTTCCGGAGAAAAAGGGCTGTGTTCCGTGCAGCGTTAGCTTGAGGAAAGGCGGGAGGCAGTCTCCTCAGTAACTAGGATGGTTTATCTCCCAAGCATCACATACACATATTTCCAAAGATACCACAATTTATTATGCTCTATCAAGCCTACGACTGTGAAGGCAATCTCACCCCCATGTGGGAAGCAGTGTAATGTCACAGCAGATAGCACAAGCAGAGAGTCAGTTGTCATGGAGCCTCATGTGATCATCAAGTCCACGGTCTCCCAGTGATTTGTTTAAAGCAGCAGACTTCAGCCTGGAAAGAGTCTATGCTTTATGGCCTCAGTGTAGAAATGCATCTCTTGCCTCTCACTGAACGTGTTGATTGCTTAGCATCTGGATTAGTGGGTATCTAGTTGGTTCCTGAAGTGTGCATCGGTGTGGCATGAGAAAACACACTCTTTCAGTCAAGGCAAGAAATTGCTTCTTATGTTTGAAGGAAGGAATGATGAACTCTATTTTAAGTTCTCCTGTGGATGGGTGCTTCATTTTAGAGCATGGAGACATGACTTTAGATAGGTCAAATGCATCATTGCTTCTTTACTTCCACACAGCCTCTTCTGACTCTCTAGGAAAACATGCTGCAGGACAAAACTGGATTCAGACCATTGCGCTCTCTCTCTTTCTCTCTCTCTCTCTCTCTCTCTCTCTCTCTCTCTCTCTCTCTTTCTCTCTCTCTCTCTTTAAAATCCAACTGATCCAGTGCTCAAGATTTGAAAAACAAATTTTTTGTTAGTCTTAGTTTTGGAGGTATTGGAGGATCTGTTTGTATATAGAGACATGAATTCATGGAGGAGCCTTCTTAGCATGGTGGGATGATCAGAGGAAGTGTGGATGAATTATTATGAAATGTTGATAAGCACAGGTTGAGACAAGGGAAGCAGAAGTTAGTCTTCCAGGCCAGGGAAATCAAAGGCATTTTGGCCCTCACCTATCCAATCTGGCTGGTGTCGTGTCCAAAGAGTATGGTTTATGAGTGCAGGCATGGCAGAACTCAGCTTTGAAGTTTTACCTATCTATGGCCTAATTGGCAGTGATTCCAGTTGATTCTCTGGGTTAAGTGTGTTTGGTGGAAGCTACACAGTTGAATGTGAGCATGTTTGAGAATCAGACAGACCTGGGATTAAAATTTGATTTTGCTAAGGGTGTGTGCCCTTAGACTTATTTTTTGTGTAAATCTCTATGGGATTCCATATTTTTATCTGAAAATTTAACATAGTAATACCAACTTATCAGATTTTCCTGTGTATAAGATGATGTGCTTAAACTTTAGAAAAATATTTGGTACCTCACATCATTTGTTCTCAATCAACTTTTATCCTTCTTTTTTAGTCAAAATATATAGGATTTGCCTCTTATTTAACAAAACCAGTGGACTTAATTCTGGTACCTGTATTTTTCTCTACTTCTGCCTGGGTTCCCCAACCCTCTGCTTCATTCCTTGCTCCTTTCATTAAACAGATTTTTTCCCCCTGAAGGTGATGAAGAGATCCGTAGTAAGAAACTCATATTCCACCTGGTATGATTTACCTTTTCCATGGGGATTTTATAATTCACACATTGCTGGTGCCATCCTGCTTGTCTTAGGAGTATTTCCTCCTCCCCACCATCTCCTGACTTTAAAATTTCCCCATCCCAGGCATGGATGTTCTCAAAACAACTTTGAACTTTTACTTACACACGACTAAACAGGCATTCTATGGAAAGACATCTTTCCCAAGAGAGTAAAAATCCTTCCTTTTAATTCTCACAGGACAACTAAAGCAGCTGGAATTTTTAAGCACTACTAAATATTGAAGAACAAAGGAATTAAAAACAGAACCAAAAACAGTTGGCTTACATACTTGAGATTTCTGATCCTGTACCAAGTAGTTTGCATTCAAGGCTTTCGGGCCTTGTCCTTTGATCTTTTTTGATAATCAACACTACAGCTCTCTCTGTGTGTGTATGTGTGTGTATGTTTGTGTGTGTTCTCTCTGTGTGTGTATGTGTGTGTGTGTGTGTGTGTGAGAGAGAGAGAGAGAGAGAGAGAGAGAGAGAGAGAGAGAGAGAGAGTTTGTGTATGTGGGAGGGCAATCAGTACAACTTTATAGTCTATGAGCTTCTTATACTCAGATATTTGTTTCTCTTCATTTGAAGGGGATAACTAACACCTGTCTCTAAGATATGTCACAGCCATGTTACCATTTTATTTGCGGTAGCTGAGGATTCAGCTTCCAGATTAGGTATCAGTTGATCATATCCCTACAAATTAATGCCAAGAGTGATTTAGCCTGTTGGTGAGCTCCTACCCCTTTCATACAGGGAGAGGGGTCTTCTTTTTATAAGCTTAGACAATATAAAGGTCACGACATCCCTGAAAAGATAACACCCATGCATGAAAACTGATGTCTTTTCCATGATCTCTCAAGCTTCTAACAAAGAGTGATGCAGAGGAGCCCAAACATGGGAATCTGGTCAGAGGAAAGGTTGGCAGGGTTTAAGCCAGAAGATAAAAGCATTTCTGTGGAAAAGCTGAGGCTGAAGGGGAACCTGGATTTGTGGCTCCATATAGATAGGCCCAGGAGCACAGGCTGTCACGGAGGTCTGCAATCCCAAGTTAGAGGCTGGGAGCATAACCATGCCTAGGCCTCACTTGATGGTGAAGAGAATCAGCAATTCTGGCCTTGATGGTCACAGGCCTTGACAGGACTGACTGAACTTGCGGAGTGCAGAGGTTATTAGAGGCAGCTGGGAAAGGCATACCAGGGTAATGACTAGACCTCTCTCTCATTCTTTCTCCTAGCTTTCTTGTGACTCTGTCTATCACTCTGATTCTAGCTCTTTCTCTCTTTTATCAGCTTTTCCTTAGACCTGAGAGTGTGAGAATACTCTGGGTGTCTTCTGTTAGAATTGCAGTTTCCTGGGACCCATTCCCAGCCACTCTAATTCATTAGGTCTGGGTTGAAATTTCAACAGCCGCACAGTGATTCTCAAACAGGAGTCTGTGGACCTCACTTGACAAGGGTCACCTCTGAGTACTACATCTACAACTGGGTTTTATTTCCCTTTACCTGAAGGGATAAAAAATAATCTGTTCTGAAGTCTGCACAAGCCATTGATAACTGTTGGCTAAACATGAACCTGCTGTTGACTTTCTGACTACAATATGGGCATTAGCTAGGAGCTAAGATTCTTGTAAGGAAAAGCTATGATTTTAATTCACCAGCTGCATACATGTGGAGACATATAGTTCATGACACTATGCTTATCCGTGTGTACACAGAGTTCATTTATCTTGATGTTAAGTAGCAGGAATTGTCATTCAGAAATTAAAACTCATTTCTATAAATTGATAGTGGGTATTGCTACTCATAACTGTGGATTAAAGTGATCAACCACAAATGTTCATATTTCTTTATTCACATCATTATTGCTGCAATGTGATGTCTCCCAATCCTAAAAGCCTTTGCAATGTTTTTATCTAATGAGGATATAAATAGCAAATGTTTTCAAGGTATTAAGAAAATCTCTCCACAGGGCCTCGGAGTTTAACCGTTCCTCCTTTCAGGCCTGCAGTAGAAGAAACACTGCTGTTGGGCTTTAAATCTGTATTATTGTTTTTATTATTTTTTTAAATTTTAGTTGTAGATGGATACAATACCTTTAATTTGTTTATTTAGTTTTTTATGTGGTGCTGGGGATTGAACCCAGTGCTTCATGCATGCTAGGCAAGTACTCTACCACTGAGCCATAACCCCAGTCCCCTGTATTATTGTTATTTTTAAAGGACATTTTGCTATTGTGCTTAAAGGTCATTTGTCATGAGATTGGAGATGGCCAATACTATGTATGTACTCAAGGGGAGTCCTGATGTCTGGGATCTTGTTCCTGCCTGACACTGGCCAGCTGTGTGATTCTGATTAAGACAAGAGTATCTTACTCTTTGATTTCTGATCCGTAAATGGAGGATGGCACTTGTCTTAACTTGCAAGTATTTGAGAGGGTCAAATGAGAAACTGAGCTGGGAAGTTCTCAGGGAAAGAAGCCTGTGCCAAATCCAAACAACACTATTATTTTAGACCTGGTTTTAATAAAAAGCTGTGGTAGGAAAATGCATCATAATCTCTGTATTGATGCCGGCATCCAGAAACAGTGCAAAGTAAACACCATTTTAATCATGTTTTAAATACAAAAACCAGCAGCATTTGAGATCTCTTCTTCTATTTTAAACAATAATTTATTTCTTGTTTTTCAAAGTTATTTGATATTCAGCAATATCTCACCTGAGGAATTCATTGTGTGCATGAGCCCATTTATCTATACCACAGACACAGGAAGTAGCCCCAAAGATCTAAAGAACATGACAGAATCATAGCTCTATAGAAAATAGTTGTTGCAGTGCTGACAGCAGAAGTCAGGGACTTACCATGGAATGCCAACATTGTCACTCGTCCTCTAAAGTGTCCAGTACTGTGGGATATTTACAGCAGGAACCTTAGGGCCATGTATCAGCTGGGTGAGAGGTGGTTCCACACCAGCCCTTGAACAACTAAAAAGATCAGAATTTACTAAGTGTAACTCTGTAAACTAAATGTCATGTCATCTGTCTCATCACTAGGACATGCTTGTCTTAAGACTAGGTGGTTTAATGTATTTGTCAATATCTACACTATTAAATTTAATTAATATTAGTATCATGAAGAGAAGAATAATTATATGCTCTAGTAGATTAGGAATTGGTAGAGACATATTCTGGTACATAATCCAATACCAAAAAACCAAGCAAGTTGCTATTTTTATATTATTAAAAAAAGGCTTAGGGGGACTCTGAAAGATGGCGGCGAATAGAGTGCATCACCCCTGTGTACCGCGTCACTGCGCAGGTGAATAACGAGTTAGAATGACCAAAAGCTATCTTGTTAGGAATTTCCAGCAAAATTGGAGTGCACCGAAACCTAGAGGAAGGATTTCCATCACCGAGGACCGGTTACTGGGTCTCAACCGCGAGTGAACTGTGTGGCCGGAGATCCAGGCTGATTGATCCGCGGCCCGCCCCGTGGCTAGAGACGGCGGGGTGCCGAGATGCGGCTAGCAACACAGAGATACGGCGCTGCGGATTCTGTGGAGTCCTGCTGGCTGTGCCCTCATTGAGCTCCGGGCTGAGTTTGGGGTTTGAGACGGGGAAGGAAGCGGTCC
Organism: Marmota monax; assembly: GCF_021218885.2. Taxonomy (NCBI): domain Eukaryota; kingdom Metazoa; phylum Chordata; class Mammalia; order Rodentia; family Sciuridae; genus Marmota; species Marmota monax. The sequence continues at coordinate 18,188,092 of NW_026692194.1, read as the reverse complement.
AGTTCTGTCCCCCACACCGAACAGTCCCCCAAGGAAGCCAGCGGCCACCATCTTGGAGAGCTGACATCACCATCGCCAGTTTCTGACAGATCGCAGCAATAGAACAGGTGTGTGTTATTCAGCCCATCTCCCATAAAGTGGGGAATTCGCATAAAATCTCTCCCCGGCTTTCCGGGGGAGGGATTATCAGAGTGAGCGAGAATAGAGTCACGGGGAAAGGTAAAGGCACCTGACCTCCAACTCCCCCTCCCATCAGCGGCGAAAACGAAACCTGTCTTGCCAGCTCTGGGGGAGTGGCAAGCGGAAGGAATCAAACAATAAGGTGCCGGTTCCCAATAGCCTCGCTCCACACCCAGCAAACTGCAGGCCCAGAGTATAGTTTGAACTGCCGAGAGGCATCACACTGGGGAAGGCCTGGCTAGCAAGAGAAGCTAGGGGACTAGAGGCCAGGAATAAACCTAAGCTAACAGGTTTTTGAGAGGGGGGGCGGGGGGGAGGAGGAGCCGCCTCACACTGATTGTATCCTACAGCCAGAGGGCAAAATCTTGGCCTGGAAGGCACAGCACCACCTACTGGAAGCAAAGAAAATAGAAGCCTAACAGTGACTTTTTTTTGTTTGTTTCATTTTTTTAATTCTTTAATTTTTTAATTTTAAATTTTTTTCTTTTAATTATTTTTTTCAATTGTAATTGTTTTCAATTATAACTTTTATTTTACTGCATTTATTTTTATTTTTTATCATTTCTATTCTTTTCTCTTTCTTTCTTCTCTCCCTCTCTCTTTCTTGGTTTGCATCCTTACCTTTTCCCCATCTTTCCTCTTAAGCATGAACACTCAGATTACATATAACTTACTAAATGCAAATAGATGAATACTACGAATAGGTCTATAGTCCGCCTAAGCCCTTAACTACCCCCAAGTACTCCTGTCTATTCTCTTGTTAATATCTGCCTGCATTTGAGCAACCCCCCAAAGAAGCTAACATATACTAACCTCCATACCATCAAATCGCCCAACCTTAACATAAAATCCTAAGTCCAAACTTCAATTCTCTATATGCCATCAAAATCTGAAGGCCTTTAATGAAACTAATGAATTTACCTTAAATCATAATTAATCCAACATCTCTAAACATTGTCTCCTAACACAAAGGAGAGATAGTGGAACTATAAAAACCAAAACAAATTTAAAGGAGAAAACAGAAACACAGCAGTCAAACAGAGTTGGAAAGTAACTTGAGCACCCTGAAAAAACAAGGGAAAAAAGGATTACAAACAATGCAGGACAACTTAAATACACAGGAGAACCTAGAGGCATCAGAAAAATGGACAGAGAAAGAACTCAAGGCATACCTAACTCAGATGGAATGGAATCTTAGAGAAGACATTAGACAGCAAGTCCAAACTATGAAAGTATATTTTGAAAACTAATTAAATAAACAAATTCAAATGGCAAAGAACGAGCTCTACCAGGAGATAGAGATTTAAAAAAAAAAAAATCAAACAGTAATCCTAGAAATGCAGGAAACCATAAACCAAATTAAAAACTCAAATGAGAATATTACAAATAGACTAGATCAAGTAGAAGTCAGAACATCAGATAATGAAGACAAAGTTTATCAACTTGAAAAGAATATAGTCAACACAGAAAGGATGCTTAAAATTCACGAGCAATCTATCCAAGAGATATGGGATGTCATAAAAAAAACAAACTTGAGAGTCATTGGGATAGAAGAAGGTTTAGAGGCTCAAACCAAAGGAATGGACAATCAATTGAATGAAATAATCCTAGAAAACTTCCCAGATATGAAAGATGGAATGGATTGCCAAATCCTGGAAGCCTACAGGACCCCAAACATTCAAAACTGTAATAGACCAACTCCAAGACACATAATTATGAAGATATCCACATACAGAACAAGGAGAGAATATTAAAAGGTACGAGAGAAAGGAGGCAGATTACATTCAGGGGTAAACCAATTAGGTTAATGGCTGATTTTTCATCACAGACGTTCAAAGCGAGAAGATCCTGGAACAACGTATTTCAAACGCTGAAAAATAATGGATTCCAACCAAGAATACTGTATCCAGCAAAATTAAGCTTCATATTTGACAATGAAATTAAAATATTTCATGATAAACAAAAGTTAAAAGAATTCGCACCCAGAAAACCAGCACTGCAAGGCATTTTGAGCAAAACACTACAAGAAGAGGAATTGAAAAACAGCACCCAAAACTAACAGTGGGAGGTAACTCAGTAAAGGGAAAGAAAAAAAAATAACCAAAAAGGAAAAACTAGCCATATTAAAATAAATAAATAAACAAGCATGACGGGAAATACAACCATATATCACTAGTAACCTTAAACGTTAATGGCTTAAATTCACCAATCAAGAGACATAGGCTAGTAACCTGGATTAAAAAAACAAATCCAACAATATGCTGCCTTCAGGAGACTCATATGATAGGAAAAGACATACACAGGCTGAAGGTAAAAGGTTGGGAAAGATCATACCACTCACATGGTTCTCGGAAGCAAGCAGGAGTGGCCATACTCATATCAAATAAAATCAACTTCAAACCTAAGTTAATCAAAAGGGATAAAGAAGGACACTATATACTGTTAAAAGGAACCATCCACCAACAAGACATAACAATTATCAATATGTATGCACCAAACAATGGTGCTACAACGTTCTTAAAACAAACTCTCCTCAAGTTCAAGAGTCAAATAGACCAGAACACAATAATTATGGGTGACTTCAACACACTGCTCTCTCCATTGGACAGATCCTCCAGACAAAAGATGAATAAAGAAACTATAGAACTCAATAACACAATCAATAACCTAGACTTAACCGACATATATAGAATATATCAACCATCATCAAGTGGATACACGTTCTTCTCAGCAGCACATGGATCCTTCTCAAGGACAGACCATATATTATGCCATAGGGCAACCCTCAGTAAATATAAAGGTGTGGAGATAATACCATGCATCTTATCTGATCATAATGAAATGAAACTGGAAATCAATGATAAAAGAAGGAAGGAAAAATCCTGCATCACTTGGAAAATGAACAATATGTTACTGAATGATCAATGGGTTACAGAAGACATAAAGGAGGAAATCAAAAAATTCTTGGAGATAAATGAACATACAGATACAACATATCGGAATCTATGGGACACAATGAAAGCAGTTTTAAGAGGGAAATTCATTTCCTGGAGTTCATTCCTCAAAAAAAGAAAAAACCAACAAATAAATGAACTCACACTTCATCTCAAAACCCTAGAAAAGGAAGAGCAAAACAACAGCAAATGTAGCAGAAGGCAAGAAATAATTAAAATCAGAGCGGAAATCAACGAAATTGAAACAAAAAAAAAACCATTGAAAAAAATTGATAAAAATATAAAAGTTGGTTCTTTGAAAAAATAAATAAGATAGACAGACCCTTAGCCATGCTAATGAAGAGAAGAAGAGAGAGAGCTCAAATTACCAACATATGGGATGAAAAAGGCAATATCACAACGGACACTACAGAAATACAGAAGATAATTAGAAATTATTTTGAAACCCTATATTCCAATAAAATAGAAGATAGCGAAGATATCGATAAATTTCTTAAGTCATATGATTTGCCCAGATTGACTCAGGAAGATACACACAATTTAAACAGACCAATAACAAGGGAGGAAATAGAAGAAACCATCAAAAGACTACCAACCAAGAAAAGCCCTGGACTGGATGGGTATACAGCAGAGTTTTACAAAACCTTCAAAGAAGAATTAATATCAATACTTTTCAAGTTATTTCAAGAAACAGAAAAAGAAGGAGCTCTTCCAAATTCATTCTATGAGGCCAACATCACCCTGATCCTGAAACCAGACAAAGACACTTCAAAGAAAGAAAACTACAGACCAATATCTCTAATGAACATAGATGCAAAAATCCTCAATAAAATCCTGGCAAATCGAATACAAAAGCATATCAAAAAAATTGTGCACCATGATCAAGTAGGATTCATCTAGGGATGCAGGGCTGGTTCAATATACGGAAATCAATAAATGTTATTCACCACATCAATAGACTTAACCATAAGAACCACATGATCATCTCGATAGATGCAGAAAAAGCATTCGACAAAGTGCAGCATCCCTTTATGTTCAAAACACTAGAAAAACTAGGGATAACAGGAACTTACCTCAACATTGTAAAAGCTATATATGCTAAGCCTCAGGCTAGCATCATTCTGAATGGAGAAAAACTGAAGGCATTCCCTCTAAAATCTGGAACAAGACAGGGAAGCCCTCTCTCACCACTTCTATTCAATTTAGGCCTCGAAATACTAGCCAGAGCAATTAGACAGACAAAAGAAATTAAAGGCATAAAAATAGGAAAAGAAGAACTTAAATTATCACTATTTGCAGATGATATGATATTGTATCTATCAGACCCCAAAGGGTCTACAAAGAAACTACTAGAGCTAATAAGTGAATTCAGCAAAGTGGCAGGATATAAAATCAACATGCATAAATCAAAGGCATTCCTGTATATCAGCAACAAATCTTCTGAAATGGAAATGAGGACAACCACCCCATTCACAATATCCTCAAAAAAAAAAATACTTGGGAATCAACCTAACAAAAGAGGTGAAAGATTTATACAATGAAAACTACAGAACCCTAAAGAGAGAAATAGAAGAAGACCTTAGAAGATGGAAAAATATACCCTGTTCATGGATAGAAAGAACTAACATCATCAAAATGGCGATATTACCCAAAGTTCTCTATAGGTTTAATGCAATACCAATCAAAATCCCAACGGCATTTCTTGTAGAAATAGAGAAAGCAAACATGAAATTCATATGGAAAAATAAAAGACCCAGAATAGCAAAAGCAATTCTAAGCAGGAAGTGTGAATCAGGAGGTATATCGATACCAGATTTCAAACTGTACTACAGAGCAATAGTAACAAAAACAGCATGGTACTGGTACCAAAACAGGCGGGTGGACCAATGGTACAGAATAGAGGACACAGAGACCAATCCACAAAATTCCAACTTTCTTATATTTGATAAAGGGGCTAAAAGCATACAATGGAGGAAGGATAGCATCTTCAACAAATGGTGCTGGAAAAACTGGAAATCCATATGGAACAAAATGAAACTGAATCCCTTTCTCTCGCCATGCACAAAAGTGAATTCAAAATGGATCAAGGAGCTTGATATCAAATCAGAGACACGCCGTCTGATAGAAGAAAAAGTTGGCTACGATCTACATATTGTGGGGTCGGGCTCCAAATTCCTAAATAGGACACCCATAGCACAAGAGTTAATAACTAGAATCAACAAATGGGACTTACTCAAACTAAAAAGTTTTTTCTCAGCAAGAGAAACAATAAGAGAAGTAAATAGGGAGCCAACATCCTGGGAACAAATCTTTACTCCTCACACTTCAGATAGAGCCCTAATATCCAGAGTATACAAAGAACTCAAAAAATTAAACAATAAGATAACAAATAACCCAATCAACAAATGGGCCAAAGACGTGAACAGACACTTCTCAGAGGACGACATACAATCAATCAACAAGTACATGAAAAAATGCTCACCATCTCTAGCAGTCAGAGAAATGCAAATCAAAACCACCCTAAGATACCATCTCACTCCAGTAAGATTCGCAGCCATTATGAAGTCAAACAACAACAAGTGCTGGAGAGGATGTGGGGAAAAGGGTACACTTGTACATTGCTGGTGGGACTGCAAATTGGTGCGGCCAATTTGGAAAGCAGTATGGAGATTCCCGGGAAAGCTGGGAATGGAACCCCCATTTGACCCAGCTATTGCCCTTCTCGGACTATTCCCTGAAGACCTTAAAAGAGCGTACTACAGGGATACTGTTCATAGCAGCACAATTCACAATAGCTAGACTGTGGAACCAACCCAGATGCCCTTCAATAGATGAATGGATAAAAAAATGTGGCATTTATACACAATGGAGTATTACGCAGCACTAAAAATGACAAAATCATGGAATTTGCAGGGAAATGGATGGCATTAGAGCAGATTATGCTAAGTGAAGCTAGCCAATCCTTAAAAAACAAATGCCAAATGTCTTCTTTGACATAATGAGAGCAACTAAGAACAGAGCAGGGAGGAAGAACAGGAGGAAAGATTAACATTAAACAGAGACATGAGGTGGGAGGGAAAGGGAGAGAAACGGGAAATTGCATGGAAATGGAAGGAGACCCTCATTGTTATACAAAATTACATATAAGAGGTTGTGAGGGGAATAAGAAAAAAAAAAACAAGGAGAGAAATGAATTACAGTAGATGGGGTAGAGAGAGAAGATGGGAGGGGAGGGGAGGGGGGATAGTAGAGGATAGGAAAGGTAGCAGAATACAACAGTTACTAATATGGCAGTATGTAAAAATGTGGATGTGTAATCGATGTGATTCTGCAATCTGTATTTGGGGTAAAAATGGGAGTTCATAACCCACTTGAATCTAATGTATGAAATATGATATGTCAAGAGTTTTGTAATGTTTTGAATAACCAATGAAAAAAAGAGAAAAAAAAAGGCTTAGGGCTAGGGATATAACTCAGTTGGTAGAGTGTTTGCCTCACATGCACAAGGCCCTGGGTTTGATACCCAGCACCACACACACAAAAATAAGTAAATAATAAATAAATAAATAAATATTTAAAAAGTTTATATTGAAAGCTCAGCCAGGAGCTGGGGTTGTGGCTCAGTGGTAGAGCACTTGCCTAGCATGTGTGAGGCCCTGGTTTCAATCCTCAGCACCACATAAAAATGAAATAAAGATATTGTGTCCACCTACAACTAAAACATAAATTCAAAAAAATAAGAAAACTCAGCCAATATCAAGAATATCAAGAATTGCTCACTGAATGAAATGGCCTAGAAAACTTTACAATGTGGGACAAATATAAGGCATTATGTTGATATTTCTAATTGTTTTAGGCATCATTGAGTTAATTTTTTTTTGCTTTTTTGAGATATAGCATGCATTTAATAAACAACATATATCTTAAATGCACATGAGCTCATTAATTTTTATTTGAAATGTGAATTCTTTAAAAAAAATCTTTCCTGTTGTGCCTTATGTGCCTGGCCAAGAAGAGGCTATTGCAATAGGTTATATGCTAAGATTGGATTTGTCCAGGTACCAAAGTGGATATAACAGTATTGCTGGAATAGGAATCAGCTTTATGTGCACTTCTTTTCAGCCCAGAGTGTGTATGTGTATTTAAAAGCATTTACATTTGTGAGCATATGGGTGCTAAAGAACAATATATAGAAGATCTCTGACTTTTAAAGTTCCAATGTATGATTTTTTTTGACTTCATGATGATTTGAAAGTGATACACATTTAGTAGAAACTATACTCCAAAGTTTGAATTTTGATCTTTTTCCAAGCTAGCGAGTATGGTAGAATATTCCTTCTAGATGCTGGGCAATGTCTGTGAGCCACAGCTCCCAGTCATCAGTGGGATCATGAGGGTGAACAGTGGATACTGTAAAGTGCACTGTGTTGCTAAGATGTGATGGTCAGTAGGCTAGGTGTATAAAATGTTCATCTTATGATGGGTTTTCAGGACAAAACCCTATTGTAAGTGGAGGAGCATCTGTATATGAGTTGATAGAGCATATGTTAGAGTCTGTAAACAAGTCAAAATAACACCTGGCATTTTGCCAGGGGAATGTTAGAGTTCGTAAGCAAGTCTGGATGGCGCCTGGCAAAATGCCAGAGGGAGTGGTTTGTGAAGTAACCCCAGCGAGCCATTATGTGTGGAGATTTCTTATTGGTTGACTGATGTATCTAGTTTATGCTAATTAGATAGGCTGTGTGGAATGTATAAATACCGCTCCTGTCCTGCAATAAACGGCTCCTACTCCTGCTGTATCAATCTACACAAGTCGTTCGTCACCCCCCGGTTATTTGCTGCAGCCAGACTGCGGCAAGCGTATGTGTTCATAACCTAATAGACCCCATTTGTCTACAAAGAGCAGAGATCCAATGAAGAAAAAGTATAAGGCCACGTACTTGGACTGCAGCTGGAATGGGAAACACCCAGGACCAGGGGAGCAGGAACCTCATCATCATGAGTCGCATGTTTCTTCTCTAAGGCATCTTTGCCTTCGTCTACATGACCGCTCTAGCTTGCCCAGGTTACTAGTCTCTCTGTTCCTTACTCATGGTTTCCTCTCTGTCAAAACTATGTGTCTTGTACATGAACTCAGCATGCCTTTACTCCATCTCCACATTAAGGCATATTTTCAGTTTTGGCTTCTGCTAATTCCATGTTTCTTGATTCAATTAAAAAAAAAAAAGATTAGTATAGGCATCTGACCAGCCTTCTGATCAATTGTCTTTGGGTTGGGAATTCAACATCTGATCCCATTGAACTATGGCCAGGGGTTAGGAAGATACTCTGGAGGCAAATCATGTCTGTCCTTTGAGCAGGGACCACAGGCTGGGCAGTGTTACAATGCCCTGGAACTGGAACTGCTGTTTAAACATAGTGAAATGTAAACTAGGACGGGGGCTTCCTTAATGGTGCCAATGAATATTGGGATCATCTGACAATACAAGGAAAAGACAGAGAAAAGAGAGAGCACTACCATAAAGGATTCAATTCTTCCTACCCATTCTGGAGAAATGAACCTTGTTCAATGATGAAAAATCATGCAGCAAGTCAATTCAGCCAAACAGATAACTGTGGGGGCATGGCTTTTAGAAGTTGCTATAGCAGAGAAGAGCCCGTGTTGTGAGGGATGAGTTAGCTTTGCAGATGTCACTTCTTAAAACACTGACTCAGAAAGCAACATGCTTCTGCCTGTTGCCCACATGAGTAAAACCAGTGGCTTCTCCAGACTCATATATCCCAGGAATTTCCATGTCTTTTTTGCAGCATAATCCTTAGCACTGAAAATATGTATGTATAATATTGTATTTTTTAATTGCCTTAGTATAATTTTGTAGAATACAAGATTCTCTGGTATTTTAGATTTTGGAGGAAAAAGAAGAGAGAATAAGCTGGAGAGAGGGCATGCTGGGAAGAATGCTCAAATTTAACACAAAGGAGCTGCTGCGTGGTTACTAAGGATGTGACCCAGATTTGATGTTGAAAATGTGCATGGAACTAGCATGGGGAAGTGAGCTTAGAGGCTGTAGCAAGAGATATTTTGAATGTCTGTTCAGCCTTAGGCAGAAAGGTCCCTCAGGAGCCTTTTGTCATTGAAATCCTACTTATGTGTCAGGAAGAGGGAGGCCCCTTCTGTCCTATTATGAAACTTTGGGAGCAGGGGGCTGTATTTAGTAGTCTCAGCTCCAGCTCCCTGTTTGCAGCCTTAGTGCTTGGCCTATCTTCTTCCTCTGTTTAGCTTGACTTAAACCTACTCTCATTCTTGCTCAGAAAAAACCAGCTCATTTATTGCATGCCTTTGTTTCCAAATCTGTCTTGCTAGAAGCAACTCTTGATACCACATGGCTGTACCAGGACTTCCTGGCAGCTTGTTTCTGGAAGATCACCCATCTAGAGGTCCTTCAGTTGCCTAAAGCTCTCGAAGTTTCTCTTCCCATGAACATCACAGAAGTCAAGAGACTGGGAAGAAGGAAGTGTTTAACATTTTACCTGCTATCAGAGGCATTTACCACCTGTAGATGTGAGAGTTTTACATACATAAAGCCATGTGGTGGTGCTGCAGTTATAGGAGATGAGTGTTCCTTTTCTGACTGTCTCTTCAAGGTGGGGCTGGGGCTCATAAGCAATTAGACAATTGTATCAGTGATGGCGTCTGCAAGCCAATAGATGTTGATGGCAGAGTCAGTCTGTCATTTTTAAACACATTGGCCAAGGCTGTGATTTTTTTTTTTTTTTTTTTTTTTTTTTTTTTTTTACCATAACCCCCAGGAGTGCATTGGAAACATTTTCTAGTGTTTTTTTCTCCAGCAGGACTTTAGCTTAAGAGGACTCGAGGAGGAGATATTTGGCCAGTATTTCCCTTAGCATTTATAAAGATTTGATTGCCGCAGTCTGGCTGGGCACAAATGCCGCAGTCTGGCTGGGCACACAATCACGAGCCACCACACAGCTTGTAGATTCAAACAGCAACTCTTTATTCCCGAACTCACACCAGCCGTCTACAATCACGTTCTGGGGAAATCCACGTTCTCTTCCCAAATCCACCTCCACTGGGCTTCTATCTCCAAAATATACTGTCTGAGTCCCGTGAGAACTCAAGGGGAACTCAGGCAGCAGGATACGCCCTATTCCCAGCAGGAATAATCTTAAACCTTAAACCTGGAACCTAAACTGGGAACGCCCTAAACACGATTATCTTAAAACCCGGAACACCCTAATCTGCCTTGGTCCTTGAGCAAGGTCACCTACATTCAATGTCACTGCAACATGTCAGCAACATGGGGTACGCTGGCAAGGAAATTGTCATACCTACTTGGCTAATGGCTCCCAGCATCTCCCCCCTTCTGATTAATTAAACAACAAGCAATGTGGCTTAAGGACCGTGCCTGGTAGGTTGTCCAATTCAACATATGGTTCTTACCCGTCATGGGAAAAACTGACCTTTAGGCCGTCAGCCTCCTGTCTTAGGTTGATACCACTGCAATTGAATCATACCCGTCACTGACTACCGGTCCAGCATACAGCCATACTTGTGGATAGGTCTATGCACCAGTGGGGAGGGGTGAGGTTCTTTGCCTCACCTCTGTTGGCCCCCAAATTTGGCCTTGGTGCCAGTGGGGGAGTGAGGTTAATGTGGCTTATGGACCGTGCCTGGTAGGTTGTCCAATTCAACATATGGTTCTTACCCGTCATCGGAAAACTGACCTTTAGGCGTCAGCCTCCTGTCTTAGGTTGATACCATTGCAATTGGATCATACCCGTCACTGACTACTGGTCCAGCATAAGCCATTGGCCCCCAAATTTTAGACCATCACTAGCAGAAGGGAGGAGGATACAGAAATGCCACGACACCAAGCCAATTGACGGCTCCTTGGGAAAAATTGCATCACTGGTGACACCATCAGCAAAGAGATGCCAGCATTACCACAATTCGCTGCACCAAACCATAGTTACATAGTCCAGGCAAGTTCTGCAAGCAGTTCAAAGCAGAGGAATCTATCAATATGTCCATTTCCTCCCAAAATCCGTTTCCTCCCAAAGTAAGTTGACTCTTTGAGCATTACTTGTTGAGTTCTTCACCGGCACTGGGATGGAGATAGGAATTCTGGCAATGATGCTAAAGAGACATTATCCTGAAAAGAATTATTAAATATAATGAAAAGGAAAGGTGAAAGTAAACAAACAGATCTGTTAACCTACTTTAAAAACAATCCTTAACAGCTTTTTACCTAATTTAAATTAGTAAACAAACAGATCTGTTAACCACCTTTAAAAACAATCCTTAACAGCTGTTTACATAATTTAAATTAAACCATTTAAATCACGTGAATAAAAAAAATAATAATAATTCGGATCCATTTTTTCATGAGCGCTCCTCATATAAGAAATATGGACATACGCACATACAGACATACAACACAAAACACAAGAGTGTACACAAACGTACAACACATAAGAAAATAGTAAAGGCCTTGTAGCTTTACCTAGGTGAAATCTCCATTGCAATGTTTAAAAACTCCACAGTCAAAAAATAAAACTGATCAGAAAAACATTAACCTAGGTTTGTATGAGCTCAAAAAATAAAAATAGAACCTTATGATGTGGAAAAATGCAATAATAAAATAGCTATTGAAAAAAGCATCCTGGTTAATCACTGTCGCAGATGTAAGAATGGCCAAGCTCGAGTTCTGGATATCAGCTGTTATGGATTTGAGTCAAATCATCTTCTTTTCGATCTGTAGAAATTGTTTTAGTTAATCTCTCTGGAATCCAAATCGGCTGCTGTTCTCCCTGTGGAAACACACAAACAGACCCCTGACTCCAGACAATCATTGGGTCAGAACCTTTCCATTGTCCTGTTAGAATATCTTTCCAAAGTACTTTAGGCTTATGTACATTTTTTGGATACATATGCCTTTCCGCAGCACTAAGTCCTGATGAATCCAAATTTAAAAAGTTTAGAGTAAAAAGTGTTATTTTAAGTTTATCTTTGGGGGATATATACCCCCTTCCAATTCCCTCTTTTTGCTCTAATAAGTACATTTTAATAGTTTGATGAGCTCTTTCAACTATGCCTTGTCCCTGTGGATTGTATGGGATTCCTGTTATATGAGTAATACCAAATGATGAGCAAAATTGTTTAAAAGAGGTAGAGGTATAGCCAGGACCATTATCAGTTTTTAACTGTTTAGGAACGCCCACAGTGGCAAAATTTTGTAAGCAATGAGCTATAACATCTTTAGTTTTTTCTCCGGCATGAAGGGAGCCCATCAAAAATCCAGAAGAAGTATCAACTGTAACGTGTAAATATTTTAATTTTCCAAATTCTGGCAAGTGTGTGATGTCCATCTGCCAAATATGGTTAGGTATCAGTCCTCTAGGATTGACTCCAAGATTAACTTGTGGTAAAAATGTCTCACAATTTTGACATTGTTTTATTATATGTCTGGCTTGTTCCTTAGTTATTTTAAAACACTTTTGTAAAGTATTAGCATTAACATGAAACCTTTTATGAAAATTTGTAGCTTCTTCAAATATAGAGAAATATGTATGTCATGTGTAGTTTTATCTGCTAAATCATTGCCTAAACTAAGGGCTCCAGGCAATCCTGTATGTGCCCTAATATGTCCTATAAAGAATGGATCTTTTCTGTCCCAGATTAGACTTTGTATAGTGGAAAACAAAGAGAAAACAGTAGAAGAAGGGGAAATCCTACCAGCATCTTCAAGAGATACTATAGCATTAACTACATACTGACTATCAGAAAATAAATTAAATACAGAATCTTTAAACATCAAAAAAGCTTGTAAAACTGCATTAAGCTCTACCTTTTGAGCTGATTGTTTGGGTACTAAAAATGTAAAAGTTTGATCAGGGGTAACTACTGCTGCTGTACCATTATTTGAACCATCAGTGAATATATTTGGAGCATTCATGATAGGTGTTTTTCTTGTCATTTTAGGAAAAACTACAGGATGCTTAGACCAAAAAGACAACAAATATTAGATGGTAAATGATTATCAAATGAAACATTAGATTTACACATGATTATTGCCCAAGTATTTAACTCATTAGCTAACTCATCAATTTGATCCATAGTATATGGAGTAATAATTTTATTGGGAGAAACTCCAAACACTCCCTTCGCTGCTTTTATTCCTTTGAGTATTAATTGTCCTACAGCCTCAGGATACCTAGTAAGAATAGTGTTAGGAGAATAAGATAAATGTATCCACAATAATGGACCTTCTTGCCAAAATACTCCTGTAGGAATATTTTTTGTTGGTAGTACAATAAATAATAAAGGCAAACTTATATCAATTCTATCCAAATGTATGTTTTCCATATATGTTTCAATAATTTTTAATGCCTTTCTTGCTTTAGGAGTTAACATGCGGGGTGAATTTGGATTTGATGGACCTTTTAGAATATCAAATAAAGGTCCCAACTCTCCTGTTGGTATACCTAGATAAGGCCTTATCCAATTTATGTCTCCCAATAACTTTTGAAAGTCGTTAAGTGATTTGAGTTGATCTACTCGTATTTGAATTTTTGGTGGACGGACCATGGTTGAGGATAGTAGAACTCCTAAATAATTAATTGGAAAATTTAATTGTACTTTATCTATTGCTATCTCTAGATTATAATTTTTTAATAAGTTTGTAAGTGTGGCATAACATTCCAGCAATATGTTTTTATCTTTATGTGCCAATAATACATCATCCATATAGTGAAATATTTGTAGTTCAGGATTTTGATTTCTAAGTGGCTGGATTGCTTTGTTAACATATATTTGACACATAGTTGGACTGTTAGCCATCCCTTGAGGGAGTACTTTCCATTCATATCTCTGATCAGGACCTTCATGATTTAATGCAGGGATAGTAAATGCAAAACGTGGACTATCCTCGGGATGAATTGGAATTGAAAAAAAGCAATCTTTAATATCTATAGCTAAAACATGCCAAGTTTTTGGCAAAGCAGACAATTGAGGAATCCCTGATTGAGCAGGTCCCATAATAACCATCTCATTATTAATGGCTCTTAAATCTTGCAACAATCTCCATTTACCAGATTTCTTTTTGATGATAAAAATGGGAGTATTATGGGGAGATATGGAAGGTTGTATATGTCCTTCCGCTAATTGTTGTTTGACCAGATCATGGGCTACTTGTATCTTTTCTTTAGTCAGGGGCCACTGAGGAACCCACACTGGTCTTTCTGATTTCCAAGTAATTTTGATTGTCTCAGTGGCCCTTTCTGAAAATCCAACCCATGTCTGTCTGTTCCTTGATCTATTTGTACTGGTGCTGCTATACCTTGCCCTTGTTTTCCTAATCTTTTTTCTTTCCTAAAGCCTTGTCTAGCCCTAGTAGTGGGCGCATTAGGATTGATGTTATTTGTTAACGTCAAACCTAATTGATCTAGGACATCTCGTCCCCATAAATTTATAGGGAGATGATCCAATACATATGGCTGTATAGTTCCTTCACATCCTTCAGGATCCTTCCAATCTAATATCATAGAACTTCTATGGGGATTAGTCGCCACTCCTAGGCCTCAAAGCGTTTGAGTGGCTTGTTGTAATGGCCAATGTTTTGGCCATTCTTGACGAGATATGATGCTAAGGTCAGCTCCTGTGTCCAGTAGCCCATTAAACTCATGACCTTGAATATTTAGTTTTAGCATTGGGCGAGAATCTAAATTTAAAGACAACATAGCCCAATCTACACCTGTGGAGCCTAATCCCCTGGAACCTCTTTCTACACTATGACTAGGAAATTTATTATGTAGGCTGGGTATTATTAACAACTGTGCTATTCTATCTCCAGGTGAAATTACTGATATACCTCTTGGAGAACTAGCTATAATTTTTATTTCACCTACATAATCGGGATCAATTACCCCAGGACTTATCATAAGTCCTTTTAATGTAGATGAACTACGTCCCAGTAATAAGCCTACTGTTCCTTGGGGAAGAGGTCCTTTTACTCCTGTGGGAATGATTTGAACTCCCATCTCTGGAGTTAATACTGCTCTGGCAGAGGCACAGATGTCCAACCCTGCGCTCCCTTGGGTTTGTCTGATGAGGGATTTAATGGACAATGTGTCCTGGGCACTACCCTGATGGTGTTGCTGGGATCCTCCACTGCCCCGTATATTTGTGGTTGTGGGCCCCGGAGCATTGGGCCCCCCTGTCCGTTTTTTGGCAATGGAGCCTGATGCCTTTCTCCACGATATCGTGGATAAATACCTGGTCTTTGTCCGTTTTTTGATAAGGGAGTACCTTCTATGGTGGTTTGAGAACGGCATTCATTAGCCCAATGTCTCCCTCTACGGCATCGTGGGCAAATACCTGGTATTCTATTCCTTTGATACCTACTTTTGTTAAACCCTCCTCCTATGGGGCAATTCCTTTTAAAATGTCCTGTTTGTTCACAATCATAGCATGTTTTTGGCCTGGCATCTAAAGCCTGTTGTACTGCAGCTGCCAAGACTTGCCCTTGTTCATTAATATCTCTACATAATTTAATATATGTGTTTAAATCTTCATGTCTCCATGGTCTAATAACCTCTCTGCAGCAACGATTTGCTTGGTCATAAGCCAGTTGTTTTATTAATGGCATTGCTTGTTCTGTATCCCCAAAAATTTTGGCAGCCGTTTGAATTAGCCTATCTACAAAGTCAGCGTAAGGTTCATTAGCTCTCTGTATTACCTTAGATAGCTGACCTTGTAAATCTCCATGTCCTTGTAAAGTCTTCCATGCCCTAACTGCGTCTGCAGCAATTTGTGCATATATAGCAGGATCATATTCAATTTGTTGCCGTTGACCCTCATAAGGTCCTTTTCCTAACAACATATCTAGATTTCTTTGAGGATAACCAGCTGCTGCATTTTGCCTAGCTGTCTCCATGCAAAATTCCTCATTGGCAACCTTCCATAACAAATATTGTCCTCCATTTAGTACAGATTTACACATGCTAGCCCAATCTGCTGGCGTCATGTCCAAGTTAGTAATGGACTCAACCATGCTTACCGTGAAGGGAGCTTGGGGACCATAGGTTGTTACAGCCTCCTTTAACTGCTTCACTGTTTTAAAATCTAAAGCACGGTGAATTCGCTGCCCTCCTGCCTGTTCAAGTACAGGGCATGCTAATCTTTGAGGTCCTGTCTCAGGATCCCATTTATCAACTACGGGGTTTGAGGGCCACTCAGCTGTCTCCATCGGTGGGGCTGTTGGTTGAATTACGCCCTCTTGTGATAAAATGGAGTTAGTAACAGCCTCCTGTTGTGGCCTTTTTCCTAACAACCCCTTTTCCTTTAAATTTTCTTCCTCTGTCTGACTAGCTCGAGAGACCTTCTCTTTTGCTTGATCTAAAATGTCTTTCTCCATGGTCTGAACCTCTAATAATTTACTTAACATCTTTTCGGTTTGTTTTTTACTAATTTCTAATCTACTATAAAGATAACGCAACCCAATAAGATAGCACAAAACAAAGCCGAAACTGAATGAAACAAAAACGGAA
Organism: Marmota monax; assembly: GCF_021218885.2. Taxonomy (NCBI): domain Eukaryota; kingdom Metazoa; phylum Chordata; class Mammalia; order Rodentia; family Sciuridae; genus Marmota; species Marmota monax. Next base: position 18,171,389 of record NW_026692194.1, on the reverse strand, counting down.
TAAAAAATCGTTGTATCAATTTTCTCTTCCTCAGGGCAGACAAACTTCAAACCTTTAGTCTACCACTTTTTCCAGTTTGCCTGAGAAATTTCTAGGGATAGGCAGCTTGAAACAAAAACAAGATAAATCAAAACAATAACACATTGTTTTTTGAATTGGTCACCCATTCTTTCGATCTTCCTCAGGGGCGAGCAATTTCACTTACCTTTAAGCTTCAGAAGTTCCCCACACGGGCCACCAAATGCCGCAGTCTGGCTGGGCACAAATGCCGCAGTCTGGCTGGGCACACAATCACGAGCCACCACACAGCTTGTAGACTCAAACAGCAACTCTTTATTCCCGAACTCACACCAGCCGTCTACAATCACGTTCTGGGGAAATCCACGTTCTCTTCCCAAATCCACCTCCACTGGGCTTCTATCTCCAAAATATACTGTCTGAGTCCCGTGAGAACTCAAGGGGAACTCAGGCAGCAGGATACACCCTATTCCCAGCAGGAATAATCTTAAACCTTAAACCTGGAACCTAAACTGGGAACGCCCTAAACACGATTATCTTAAAACCCGGAACACCCTAATCTGCCTTGGTCCTTGAGCAAGGTCACCTACATTCAATGTCACTGCAACATGTCAGCAACATGGGGTACGCTGGCAAGGAAATTGTCATACCTACTTGGCTAATGGCTCCCAGCATTTGATGTTGAAAATGTGCATGGAACTAGCATGGGGAAGTGAGCTTAGAGGCTGTAGCAAGAGATATTTTGAATGTCTGTTCAGCCTTAAGCAGAAAGGTCCCTCAGGAGCCTTTTGTCATTGAAATCCCACTTATGTGTCAGGAAGAGGGAGGCCCCTTCTGTCCTATTATGAAACTTTTAGATTCCATGAAATATGAGCTGTGGAGACTGCCTTAGAATTGCCCTGTGATTTTAAATTGTGGGGCAAGGAGAGTTGGGTGATAGAGCAAAGAGAATCTGAAATCTGGACTCCAAAGGGAGAAAGAGATTTCCCTGCAGTGAATGGTAACCTGTGATTAGTGAGTTTCCTCAATTTAAAAAATATTCTCCATAATTGGTACCAACACCCCGTCTGCATCCCTCATCCCCCTACGTTTGACTGCTCCAAGAGGTGCTTGCTCGCTCCTTTGCAGACCATGAATGTCCACATATCTTTGCTCATGTCCAAAAGCCCTACTGCTTCCATGATCAATACCGAGCATAAAGTGTCTTGCAACTGGGTCTCTTAGTCAGCATGTGTAACAGCTTTTTTTTTTTTTTCCACACTTTTGAAGGAGTTGAGTGGTTGCTTCATCCAGGCCCCTCCCCTGAGTCACCCAGCTAGTTTCCCTGAGATCTTGCTGTCCTCATGGTCCTTCTTGCTCCAGAACAGAGTCCCCAATCCTCAACTAATCTCAGGGTCTCCTCCTGTGACCTACCCATTCCCATGATTCTCTAATTTCTTTTCCTGCTTCTCCCCAAATGACACTGTCCTCCCCCTACCCTACATCTGTTGCTTTGTATGAAGTGCCCCCTCTGCCTGCATCAGCCTACACAGTAAAGTCTAATCCTGCAGAGTCTGCCTGAAATCTTACCATTTTGTAAACCCCCCCTCCACATCTTTTTCCTCTCCTGTTTCTTCTTGTCCTGAGTTTTCAAAGAGCCAGATATTTGAGGAGAAAGTTATTGTTGTTTTAAAATTATTGTTGTTTGAATATTAAGACAAAAATGTGAATGATTCAAAGAAGCTGGTTTTTTGTTGTTGTCTGTTTTAATAATAAACCACAGAAGAGGAGAGAACTCAGGATGATTACTGAGAAGTTTTTGGAGGCAAAATCATTCCTGGATGGTTGATAAGGAGTTTGGAGAGAGAATTAGAACTAGAGTTTAGAGCTACTAATGGGCTCTTATCAGACCCTGGGGTTAGAGGGTGGGAGGGTGATGCTTCTAAAGACTGGGATCTAAGGCCAGAGGTGACATGTGCCTCCCCTCCTGGGGGAACTTTGGGAGGAGGACTCTCAGCGCTGCCCCAACATGCTGGCTTCTGATGCATGGAGTGGTCCACAGGTAATTTTAGGCAGGAAGAGTGTCTGAGTTAGACATCCTCTTTCCGCTCCACTCCACGTGGATTTGGCTCCCGTGAGGCCTGGAAAAGGTCTTAAAAGTCTTCAAGGAGGTGATTTGTTCAAAGCCCAGTAGATCAGACTGGCATTCATCTAGAGACAGGTCAGGGGGCCCAAAGTAGAGGTTGTAGGATAGATATTTCAAGTTTGAGAATATATGGAAGGAGAAGCTGCCCTGTCTGAGTGTCAGCCAAGCCAGTGAGAGAGCCAAAGTGTGGGCTGAGATGGAAGGAGAAATCCAAGGGCAACCCCAGGCTTTGCTTTGCTAACAGATGGATAACGAGTGAACTCGGTCACTCAATCATTAATTATGATCCGTGCCATGAGGACATGAATCCAGCATGGTGATAGAATGATTATAGGTGTAGTGGGTTGTGCAGAGGGCACTGAAGCTACAGGTGGTCAAGCAGGAGGAGGAGCTTAAGGCAGAGAGAACACTATTGAAGGCTCCAGAAGCATAGAGAGTGGCTGGGTTTGGGGAACTAGAAGGAAGTCCAGCAGTTGAACTTGGTGCATGAGGAAGAGAGGGAGGCAGAAGAGGCAGACCTGTGGCCCTGGGACTGAATTTTATTTTTTGTCCTCAGTAAAATGGGAAGCTGTGTGTTTGAACAAAGGGGTGACATGGTCTGTTTGTCTTTTGAAAGATTACTGAGACCGTTCAGGGGAACCTAGATTAGAGGAGGGTCAAGAATAGAAACCTGGAGACAAGAACTTTCCACCTGCACCAGAAAGTTAGGCCTATTTAATTTTTTTCCCTCTTGATTCCTGTTATGGTCTGGATGTGGAATGGCCCCCAAAGGCTCATGTGCTGAAAGGCTTGGTTCCCAAATCACCAGTGTCCATAGGTGAGGATTTTAGGTAATTATTCTATAACGAGTGTTCTAACCTCAGTAGTAGGTTAATCCCTTTGATGGATTATTGGGAATTGGGACCTAATTGGAGAAAGAAGGTCACCAGTGTGTGCCCTGGATGGGTTGATCTTGTCCCTGGCCACTTTATCTCTCTTTTTCTCTGTGTCTTGGCTGCTGTGAGCTGAGTAGCTTTCTTTTGCCTTTCCCTTCTATCATGATGTTCTGCCTTGCCTCAGGCCCAAAGCAATGAGGTCAACCAACCATGGCCTGAAGCCTCTGAAACCATGGGCCAGAATAAATCTTTCCTCTTCTCAGTTGTTTTTCTTAGGTATTTGTCACAGCAAGACAAGCTAGCAAACAAAATTCCTTTGCTCTGAGCATTCTTTCTGTCCTGGGGTTTGACATGGGACTGAGGTGCCCTAAAAGCCTTTCAGGAGTTCAGTTCAATTCAATGCATGTTTATTAAAGATTTGTGTGTACTCATCCCTGAGAAAAGCACTCTGGGGGATACAGAAGACAAATACCTGATATCTGTCCCCAAGGAGCTTTAAAATGACCTATATAGAAAAGTCATTTGTTTATATTTAACATATAAATATGTCTATCTTCTACCATCTAGGTGCTGGACATAAGGGAAGACTAAGATATGGTCTTTGTCCTGAAGGTCATGTTCTGGAGCGATAGAAGGTTAAGGAAGTGTTTATACAGCATTATATAATAGTGGTGTATGCTGCATGCTAAGGGTCTTGCTTTATGAGGTAGAGAATCTTCACAGAAGAAGTAAAATTTGTGTAGTATCTGAACCATGAATAGAGGTGGGATTCTGGCAAAGGTGAGAAAGGAGTGTTTAGGCCTAGGACTACTATTCAAAAGTAGCATGCTGGACTCTATACTTAATGCAAATCAACAGATGTTATGTGCAACATGAGTCAGCAGTATAGCTGGCTGCTAAGAAAGCAAGTGCCATTTGGGTTGCATTAATGATATGAAATGGCCCCCTTCCTAGAATGAAGGAGATGATTGTGTGGTGCTGTCAATACTGCAGAGAGTTATTATGTGCAGATCGGGTTAATTCTCTTGAAGAATGATACAGATTTAGAATTAGCTGGATGTGTTAGTCTGGGACCTCTGAGAAATAAAATCCAGGATAGGATTAAATATATGATGAATTTTAAAGGTAAATGCCTTGAGAAAATACCAGGGAGGGAGCCAGAGGAGGCTGGGAAAGTCATCAGAAACAAGTCTGACCCTGAGTTCAGGAGAGAGGTAAGAAAGTTGGATGGAATCATTCTAGACTGCAATGCAGGCTAAGGAAGGGTTGGTAGGACCTCCAGGGAGTCTTTGAGCCAAAGTTGGTAAATGGAGATATCCTGTGTTTCCTGGGATTTAACATCCTAGTGCACTAACTGGGAGCAGCCTGGGGGAAATGTGTCCTCAGTGGAAACGTGACAGTGGATTTCTGAGAAGCAGCTGGAGTCCTTGCTGATTAAATCTCTCTCTCTCTCTCTGTAGCTCATGGATTGGGAGGCTCATTTATGGGTACCCCCAGATGGTGATCATGGCAGTGAGAAAATCAACACTGCATGTACAGTGTATTTAGCCTAAGTCAGTCTCAGGTGACTTTGATTATTCATTTTTAAATCAGTATCTTATTTGAGATTTACCTATCAGTCAGCTACATGCTGGAGATACCATTAGGAAACAGACAGATCCTACTGTCTAGGAGCTCCTAGACTTGTGAGAACAATAGCTTTCTATGTGGCCTGGTGTTCAATGCATGAACACAGAACTACAGGAACACAGCTTGGTGATGATACTGGTGGTGACAGAGTCACCCAAGTCCTGGAAGGGACTGAAACTGGTCTTTTTTTTTTTTAAATTTTTTATTGTTGGTTGTTCAAAACATTACAAATTTCTTGACATATCATATTCCACACTTTGATTCAAGTGGGTTATGAACTCCCAACTTCACCCCATACACAGATTGCAGAATCACATCAGTTACACATCCATTGCTGAAACTGGTCTTTTAAGAACAAACTTCCAGTTTTTCAGTGAAGAAGGGGGGAAAGAAGCCCACTAATATTTAATGAGACATTACATATGAGATGACATTTAATTTTCATATGAATATTATAATTGGATTTTTTTTGGCCTCAGCTTGTGGAAACAATGAGAGGATAGGTTTGGGATCAATATAGACAAGAACTTTCTGATGGATGGAACTTTACAAAGATAGGATATAGGTCAGTTTCAGTTAATATTTTTTTGCTGCTGTGACAAAAAAACCTGACAAGAACAATTTTAGAGAAGGAAAGGTTTATTTGGGGCTCATGGTTCCAAAGGTCTCAGTCTACAGATGGTTGGCTCCATTGCTCTGGGTCCAAGATGAAGCAGCACATCATGGTGGGAGGAGTGTGGCAGAGGAAAGTCGCTCAGGACACTGCACCAGGAAAGAGAGAGAGAGAGAGAGAGTGCGAGAGAGAGCGAGTGCACACATGCATGAGTCATGTCCCCAGTGACCCACCTCCTCCAGCCATACCCTACATACCTATAAAACTCCCCAGTTAATATTTATCAGGGGATTAACATACTGATTAGTTTAATACTCTCATAACCCAATCATTTCCCCTTTAAACTTTCTAGCATTGTCTCACACGTGAGATTGCGGGGGACACCTCATATCTACATCATAACAGTTGCCTTGGTGAGTTTTAGTGCTTCTAAGATCTAGCTTGGAAGTCATTTGCTGAGGTGGGCTCCAGTTGAGAAAGGGTGGTTGTGGTTTTCTAGAGGACTTGAGATTCTGTGGTTTGAAGGACTCTTTTCTGCTCTACAGTACCTAGAAAGTGACCATGGTGACTCCAAGTCTGGCCACTGTTTGTCATGAGGCCTTGAAAAAATATTGATTGTTCTGGGCTTTAGCTTCCTTATCTGTAAAATGAACGTTAGAAACTTCCTGCCTGCTGTCCCTGAACCATTGTTAATTCTTCTGTATCTATGGGTCACTCTCTGCTGATTAAAATTTCCAGACAGAGTATTGGCTGCATCCAGGTGCTCTGCTGACCTTGATGGCAAGAAGAAAAAAAAATGTTTGCTCTTTTAGCCTTTAGGAGCCTTCTAAGACTCCCACAGAAGGGTAGTATCCTCACCAGGAATGCTTGGGATAATGGTTGACTGAATAGAAAACAAAACAAATAGCCCACGGCCATTTAGTCTTTGAGAAATGGATGAATGTCTATGAAAGTATTTCCTGTACAGTAAAGTACTCTGCTAATGCCAGGAGTTACTGAGTTGTGATTATCATCCTTCCACAGTCTTTCTTTCTTTCTTTTTTTTTTTTTCTCCCAAGGTCCCTGCACTTCTTTGCCACTTCAGTTTTCCGAGTTATACTTGGAGTACTGCTGCTTGTGAACCCTTGAAGGAACCATGTGCATGGTTTTCACCCTGGGTTCTGATCAGAGGGCGGGAGCAAGGGAGACTGAAGAGTGATGCAGCCGGGCAGCAGTGTCCGTCTACCACCCTGCAGTCTGGAGGTGGAAAGTCCCTTCAGAGTTGTTGGGAGTTGGGCCAAATTGGCTGGGTTGTTTGATGCCTGTATCCATCACTCACTGAATATGGGTCACTCAGGGAAGGAAGTGTGATCTTGCTTGCGGGTGTGATCTCTGTAGCGATCCCTGGAGGATGGACAGCTGAAGGCTATCTGCCACCCTTGGCCCCAGCAACTGCCTTTCTTAAATGGGGATCTGGATGGTGTCTAACATGGTGTCCCTCCCACTCCCCACATCCAGCTTCATCATGAGAGGGGCAGCTCTGCTTTGATCTGTTTTGTAGGTAGAGTTTCTACACACAAGTCCCTTTGAAAGATGAGTTCTTCTGCTAAAAATGTTGACGTCTCTGTTCTTCCCCAACCCTCTTAACATTTTGGGTAAGGAAACTGAGGGCCAGCGTCTCTATTTCTTTTGCATTCTACCATGGCTAGGATCTCTTTATCTTGACTTCCTTTCTTTATATCTGGCACCCTTGAGGACAGACAGACTGAATATGGTTGGTTTCCTGACAATAATTCTTTTCTTCTTATTACTAGTAGAACTTCAGTTTATGCTTAGGAGCATGTGCCCAGCTAAGGACCTACTTTTCCAGTCCAGTTTACAGCTTGTGGTAGCCCATAGTATAGTTCTGGTTCATAACAAGTAAGCTAATGTTTCTGGGAATATATGATTCATTAATATAAGTACCTTCCTTCTCCTTGTACTTCCTCTCAATACCTGGAATACACATCATGGATGGAGGTCTTGCAGCCATTCTGAGAGAATAAGGACAAGACATATGCTCTAAGAATGGTAGAGCAGAAAGCTAGAAATGCCTGGGACCCAGATAACCATTGTGGAACTCTCATCTATCTCCTCTGAGCTTATGTTATATTAGGGAAATAAAAACCCCTAACTGCCAGATGGATAATGCCTAGTTAATCAAGAAAGCAGACTCTTGGACCTGATGCATTCAGATTAATACCTTCAATTGCCCTGATTTCTGAGGCATCCATGGATTCCTGAATGAAAATTTGGTAAAGGGAAAAGAGACTGTGTTGAGAACTTAGAAAACTGGGTTCTTACTCTAGTGTGGTCATTCACTAGTCCTGTACTTATATGCCAGTCAGCTGACCTCTTTGGAGCTCAGTTCGCCCTGTGATAAAGGGAGTGAGTTGCAGTAGAACTTAGAGGTTCTTTACAGTGCTCTATGTCATTACTCCTCTCATCCTCTGACTCAGACCACCCCGGAATAGATCTCTGGAGGGTTGCACTTTGGCTCAGTAATTTCAGGCTGGGAACTTGTGGGTGGGACAGTGTGAGAAATATCTTTGATCCAAAAGGTTGTTTCTTGCTAAGGATGATCCAGTTTATTAAGGATTTTCTTCATAAGAAATCTTTGTATTTTTGTGGGTTGATTATTGACTTAATTAGTGTAATTAAGCACAATTACAAAATTAGTGCGGATCTGTGTAATCAGGTACTAACAATGTGTAATTAGGTAACTACATCTTGCAATTAGAGACTTGAAAATGCGGTACCATTTTAGAATCCTTATTCTACTTTGTCAAAAAATTGTCCCAAATCTGCACAAAAATCATTTACAAGAAGTTCACTTATTCAATAGTTGAATAGAGTTTCTATTCCTGTAAATCATTAATAGCACTATTTTTTTCTTATTAGGTAGTAAGAACTTTGTATTCTTTTCAAATCAAACCTCTTTTGGTCACAGAATTAAAATAAATTTCCTCCATACTTTTTCATTGTTGTTTGAAAAAGTAGCATATGACTCAGGAAATCAATTAGGGGGTTTGAAAAATGAAAAGGAGGAAATCTCAGTTTCATTACAGAGGATGTAAAGTAGAAGGTAGCAGGCTTGAAAACAGTGATTTGAATTCTGGAAAAGGAAATCCAAATATAGCATTTCATGAATAATGTTGAAGTCACATCATCAGTCTTTGGAATTAGTTTGATTAATTTTTTAAAGTATTTTGGATGAAAATAATTTTTATGCTTTTATAAATTTATTATAGGGATTCCAAGATGATGGAAATGATCCAAGTCTGTGAGGTCCTCAGTCTTACAAATAGTTTTGCAAGAATTGTCCTCAAATGAGCATCCAGAAAACTTCAAAGGGAGTCTTCGCTTTTCTTCACTAAGAATGGACCAAGAGCTGCATGCTGCTGCTATTGGAGAATAGGGGACTTATAAAAGAGACATGGTGAGGCACAGTGGCATGGCCTCTAATGCTCCCCCTTTCAGAACCTGAGAGCAGCTCTTAAAAGGTACAGGAAGTATACCAGCCTGGGAATCAGCATATGTGGCTCTTGGTGCCAGTTCTGCTATTAATCATCACTGTGATTTTTCTGGGATATATATACCTAAAAAGTGTTTTTCTTGTTTTATTTAGTTGTCCATCAAATGGACAAAGGGCAAAGAAAATTATGCAGCACTGTATTTGTGTTAGGTTATTTCTATTATTATTTGGGGGCAGTGTCAATCTTTTTGATATTCTTCCATTTTTTTAATGTAGATCCCTGCATTACTCTCTTAATCAGGCAAGTGTGGATTCTGAAAGCTGTCAGGGGTTTTTGATGAAAGATCCTGGTTTTGCAGTTGGAACTGAGACCCAGAGAGGTCAAGTGGCTTGCCTGGTTAAAAGTTAGCTAACATCAGAGTTCTTTGGACTCTCAACCACGTGCCTTTTCCAGTTGCTCTTATTACACATGGCTAGTGCTGCCCTGGGGGCTGAGTGGAGTTGGGAATACCATCTCCTCTTATTTCTGAATCTTTTGGAGGATAGCAAAATTCTTCTGAACATTGACATTTTCTCTCTGGTTGTTGCTGCCTCTCACTAGCTCCCTTTCCTAAAATATGGGAGGAGGCAGGCATTGTACTTGATAAAGGGACACAGAGTTTCCTTGGGGGAATTATGAGAACTTGGGATGAAGATGAAAAGCATAGAGGAATTGGCTTTGCTTTATGCAGTGCATGATATTCTGGGGATTTGAAGTGAGAATGAGGGTGAGGGAAGGGTTGTTTTGACTGTGGTAGTTTTTATCCTAGAAGGGAGGTGGTTTGTGGCTTTGTTTGGAGCAGGCTGAGGGGTAGATCCCACACTGTGTCTGTTAGTATCCTGATGTCATGTTCCTGAGACATCCAGCCTTCTTTATGTCTCCAGTTTTTAGCGGTTACCACTTGCAAAATCTTAACTGAGATGGTTGGGTCTGTCAATCTGCTTCAGGACCTTTTTTTCTTACAATTGATAGAAAGAGTACTTTCCTTTCAGAATTTGATAAAGATAATAAGATTTATTTTAGATGACTGAACCCACTCTGTGGAATGGATGTATAATTTACAGAGGAGCTAACTTAAATATAACGTATCGGCAGAACTATAGTCATTACATACTGTGGTTCTTTTTTTTTTATTGCCTTATCTCTCCTTCCTAAGAAATAGAAAAAAAAAATGTTAGCCATTCCTGGTTTATATTCAGCTCTTCTTTTTTCAGCACTTCGTTTTTTAATCTCTCATCTGTGTTCATTACAGTTCACATCCCACCATGAACTGCCTTAGAATGGTTTCTTTATTGAAGGAAAGACTTTAATATCAATTATGGAGACTTTTCAGCATCTTTATAGGCAATTATTCAAGTTCAGACTTCATTTCTTAATGGACTGCATCTCTGAAGCTCTAGCTATCTTAATTCCCATTCCTACTGTTCCATGTTATGCTAAAACTTCTAATTTGCATTTAAAAAAAATTCTTACTACTTTCCTGATACTGGATAAGTCTGTTGGGTTTTTGTTATGGTTTGGATATGAAGTGTCCCCCAAAAGCTCCTGTGATAATGCAGGAACATTTGGAGGTGACATGATTGGATTAGGAGAGCTGTGGCCTAATCAGTCCATCCCAGTCTAAATGAATTGTTACTGGGTGGTAACTGAAGGTAGGTGGGGTGTGACTGGGGGAGGGGGGTCACTGGAAGGGACATGCCCTGGAAGTACTCATTGTCCCTGCTTGCCGACCCTTCCCCCTTTCCTCTCTGCTCCCTAGCAATCTAGAGGGGAACAGCTTCCCTCTATCACACCTTTCTGCTTCATATGATGTTGTCTCACCTTGGGCCCAGAGTAACAGAGTCAGCCTACTATGGATTAAACTTGTGAAACTGTGGCCCCAATTAAACTTTTTCTCCTCTAAGTTGTCCTTGTCAGGTGCTTTGGTCACAGTAATGAAGAGCTGACTGATGCAGTTTTGTATGTCTGCATAGGTTTGGACTGCTCAGACTTGTGCGTGGTAAGAAGAGATTTCCCATTCTGGGTTTTTTTTTGTTGTTGTTGTTTTGTTTTCATTGAGACTGAATTTTATTTACAGCAAATTCTTGATAATCTTTGGACATTTGGGACAAAGTTGAACACAATGAAGAAAATAAAGCCTGAACAATTACATTCTGTCTCTTTTCCTGCCATTAACTTCATAAGAACTAATAGTAACAACATTTATAAATTTAATTGACTAAAATTTCACCCCCTGTTATTTTTCCTCCTTACCCTGTCCAATACACGAACTGAGGAGCAACACAAAGGTCAGACAGAAAGAAAAAGTGCTTTGAAAAACAGAGTTGAAATTCAAATTTTGCTTTTAATACATGGCTTGTGCTTCAAATTTTAAATTATATTGATAATCACACATGTCAGAAGAATGCTTGACTTCCACTTCTATAATATATCTAGATACCAAAGCAATGCCATTCTTGCTGTAGGCACTGACCTGTTCTTTTAATTTAAAAGGCTTCAGAAAGGATCCAGGTTTTATTTATGTTTTACTTCTACAACCTTCATTAGAAGTGTCCTTCACCTCTCTGTAAACTTGACATTGTCTTCAAAAATGAGTTCATCAAGTCCTAGAGCTCAAGTTTAATTCAGAGGAAAAAGTACAAATGCCCTTCCAAACATCATAGGCCTGCAACTGAACCTTCCTTGTTGGCCACACTGGGGCAGAAATCCCCTGCATTCCAAGGTTTCTGGCACTTAAAAGTTTAGCCTTGAAATTATTATCCAATTCTGGATTCTGTTAGCCAGATGAAAACAATGGTCAGGAAGTTTAGCCTCTGCCTATAGAAGAACATCAAATTGTAAAAAATTCTGTCTTCATTTGGTTTTCTTAAAAAGTGACATCATGTGTTTTATCTATCTTGGGCCAACAGCATTGTGTTTTCTGTTAATTATTTTAAGCTTACTATGTTATTAAGTCATATTCTGTGAAGCATCTGAGATTTTACTCTATGGGTAAGCTAAAAAGTGAGCCTGCAATGGTTATTGTTTGTGTAATAAGTGTGTATTTGTGTGTGTGTACGAACCTGTGGGTCAAAGATAGATCATTAAGCTCAGCAAAATCTGCAGCTGGAGTAATTTCTTAGAACTAGTTCTCTAAGCCCCATCTCCACAGGGTGACATAGTGAGGGCCAGATGCCACCTGCACATATAGTAGGGTGCATTACGAGACAGGAACCCCTAAATCAGAAAGCTCTGATCTTACATAAGGCTGTTGCCAACCTGCCCCTCCTGCATTTCTAAAGGAGAAAAAACGATATTGTTATTCAGAACAATCATCCAGCTTTCTCCAGGTGGGAATAGGATAAATCCTAACTACTCTGGAATGTCCCTAGGAAGGGTCTTAAGTGTTAACTATATTGGTCAAGAAACAAATCCTTCCTCTGACCAGGAGGGATACACTATCTTGAGTTTCCAAGGCTGGTTGCTATTTACATATCTTTAAAGAGATATTGTGAGATGTGCAGAAATGCTAGATTCTTGGAGGGTTACCTTCCAACATATATGTAGGCAGCATCTTTCCCATAAACAAATAAATAATTAAAACCCCAAAGCACATAAACATTTGAGGTCCTTCATGACCTACAGAAAAAAAAATCCAATTCCTCAGCTTGGCATTCAAGCTCTGTCATTATCTGTTTGATTTCCACAATTCACCATTTCTAACTCTCTGCTTGTATACTTAGAGTAGCAAGGGTCTAGGAGATGTTTACTGATCAGGGGGTATGTGTCTGCATGCTTGTGAACATCTGTAAATGCTGTTTCCCTAGGACAAGAGTCCAGAAAATGGACACATTTTCTAAGCATGTTGCCTTACTCAATTATCACATGATAAGATAGAGTTTTAAAATTTTATTCTTTTTTGCATTCAAGAAAATTGACTTTAGAGAGGATAAATAACTTTCTGAAATAATCAGAAAAACTGGGATTTACAATTATTTTCCCTCATTCCAAATCTGGAGTCTGCACACCACACAAGGTTAAAACTGATATTTCAGGTCGAATGACAAAGATGTAGAAATAACACCTTGATCAGGTCACAGACTCTAAATAGCCACGCCCTGGTTTCAGCCTAGGTGTGCTGTGGAGCAGGCAGTCATGGGTATATGGTCAGTTGGACTCCAGTTGCCCAGAGCCCCTCATCAAGCAATGCACCTGGTACACAGAAGCATGTTTGAAAGTTGACAGAGTTTTTCACGCACTCCATAATTTTTTTCTGAATTATCCAGACTACCTAATCCTCTGTAATTTTCAGAACTTAATAGCTTTTAAATTCTTTTCTCAATCTTTATTCATTGCTCTCTTGACTGGGGTATTTAGCTTTTAACCAAATGGACTTTGCAGATGAGCAATAAATACCAGGAAACAGGAGTCTCTTGGGACAGACTTAGGTGCCACCCTTTCCTTACCCCCCTCAACCTCCACTCCCCACTCTCTAGTCTTCTCCAGACCACACCTGTGATCTCTGTGAGGTCTCAGAGGTGGGATTTAGCCCGTGAGCCATGGGGAGGAGTTATCTTCAGATACTCCCTGTCCCACACCAGGGACTCCCCAAAAGGGCAGAATGCCCTGGGTCCTCAGCTCCATGAGTGTCCCAGCAGGAAGAGTGTGCTGTCCACTGGCTGTCCACTGAGCAACATGTCAGTCACTTGGGGAATTTCATAAAAATACTATTCCCAGCCACACCAGATTTAATAATCTCTGTAAATGAGGCTCCCATACTGTATTTTCAGAAAAAATCATGGGTGATTATTGACTTGGTTTATCCTTTGACCAGGGTTCAGGAACCTTGTGTGTAGAAGGAAAAATACCCTGATTCCATGCCTTGATTCAGATCAAGCCTTAATCTTGTTATCACTTATTCCTAAGCTCGCAGGCAGATAATTTCTCCTATCTTAGGTCTCTGTTTTCACATCTATACAGTGAAGGGTTGGGTTGGGTAATTTATTTGGCTCCTTAAATTTTTATTTAATTTATTTTATTGATTTTTATGTGATGAGGACTCAATCCAGGGCCTTGTGCATGCTAGGCAAGTGCTCTACCACTGAACTACATCCCCAGTTTTTTTTATTTTTTATTTTGCTAAGTTGCCCAGGCTGACCTCAAACTTGAAATCCCCTTGTCTCATCCTCCCAAGTAGCTAGGATTAGAGGCCTGCACCACCACACCCAGCCTGGTTCTTTACACTTTTAACTTCCTAAGATGAGGTCAGAGTTGCTCTGGCCCTAGAGAAAGCTCACACTGGTCTCAAAAAAACTTCCAATGAAGACTCTCTGAGGTGTGGCCTCTTGGTCAGTCCTTGATCATTCCCTCTTCAGGTACGACACAGAATTCTTCCCCTTGGGACTGCTGCCGCACTGTCACTGTGGATGTTTGTGCTGTTTCTGGGGCTCACCTTCCTTGCAATCAGGTGGAAACACTGTTTTCAGAGTAGAATTATTTTAACTGGCTTAATGAAATTTGGCCTAAACTCTTGGAGAGTTCTCTGCAAAAGTTTATGAGCTATGGCTCCTGAAGTAGAGTAGCTTATCATCTGGCTGTGCAAACGCAAACTACATTCAACAGTGATTCCAAATGGGATCACAGGTGCTCAGGAATAGGAAGACTGGAAGCACTGGAGGAGTTGGGAAGGTTCCATGGAGAAGCTGTTGGGAATTTAGCCAAGTCTCTCGTACTGTTAGAGGCCAGTTGGGCAGAGAGAAAAGGGGAGGCTGCTGAAGGATGAAAGATCATCCTTTGTCTACCTAGTATAAATTCTGAGTGATGCAAGGATGTGACAAGTGTCATTCAGAGAATATCTTTTTAGGCAGAGGTCTACACAATGGTCTAGACAAGGGAGAAAGGAAATCCATTAGTTGAGGAGTTAATTTGTGGCTATGAACATGGGATCCCAGTTCTGGGACTATTCTTGGTTCCTTGGCCTGATGAAAACCTTTTGCCTTGGATTGAGTGCCCCTGGTATAACATGACCTCAGTCAGTTCAAAGTCGATTTGCTTAAACACGTCTTTGTAGCATTAGGTCCTATAGGGGTCTGAAGGTGATAAGGAGAGGGACCCTCATTTCAAAAAGGTTATAATCTAGTAAATAGCTGTGTTTCTCCCTGCTAGGTCCTGCCTCTGTGCCTGCAAGTTTCAAGAGTTATCTGTTTATTCTCCCTTCATTCTTCCATTTATTCTTTGAGGATACCAAGAACCATCAAAGGCACGAAGAGGAATTCAAGTCACTATAAAATACTCTTCCTGCTCTCATGGATCTTTATAGAAAAAGCTGTGGGCAAGGGATGTCACAATTAACAAACACCTGCTAAATGGTGAGACCTCCACTCCAAGAAAAATAGAAGCCATAGGAGGAACAGATAAGAGAGGCCAGAGAAGTCTTCTTGGAGAAGTGAATCTTCATCTAGCAAGATGATAAGAGGATTTGCCCAGATTGGTGACCTCTAAAAATACACGATATAAGCCACAAAGGTCATTTGAAGTTCTCTAGTAGCTACTTTCAAAGAAGTGAAAAGAAACAGTCACAACATGTCATCAACTATGTATTTTTATCATATAAAATTTATTCATGAAACTTCTTCACTAAATTTTCAAGATCCAGAGTCTATTTTACACATGCAGAACATCTCAACTTGGACTGGTCACATTTCCCATGCTCAATGGGTGATATGTGGTGGACAGCACAGGAGGGTGGGTGGGTGAGCCAAGAGATGGAGTTGTGTCACCCCAAAATGTCTGATCTGGAAGGTGGGACCCTGGGAGCTGGTGAGGTGGGTAGAGGGAGGGTTCTGGGCAGCTATTATGGGAACGAAAAGTCTGGACCTGAGAAGCAGAGGGCTGAGGATAAAGAAGAATAAAAATAACTGTAAGTTCTAGGGAGTAACAGACTTGGTGCAGGGAGGTACCCACATTTTCTGACACAACAAACAAATTCTAAATGGCTCTGGGATAAAAGAGGCCTGACTAGGAGCTGCATTTCCAGAGAAATGAGAGTCCTTAAAGCTGTCTGAATAGAAAATAAGGTTATCATTATGCCTTATCATTAGAAGAGAGAAGAATATTAAAAGGACTCAGTTCAGCTTGAATAAAAAAGATAAATTTCAAGTAAACTGGCATACAGTTTATCCATGACTGGATTTGCTGTAATAAAGTCGGCGAGGGAATAAGCCGGGTGATTTACAGGGAGCCTGCTTCTGTAAAATTTACAAACTGCTGTGATAAAATGTCACCTTTTATGATGCATTCCACTCGGGCTGCATATATAAAGGGCACTGCAATGGAAAGAGTTGCAAAAACAAAGCAGTCGCCTGGCTCCCCAGCTGCCACTGTCTGCTTTTCCAGCAGAATTGGGGATTTATGGAAAGATGACCTCGACACTCGCCTTTTATGGTTGTGGATTACAAACTGCCAGTGAAATGGCATCGTTTCCTTTCGTCTTTATATTGCGACCTCAGAGACTGCTTTCAATAATTTAGACTAGGAAAACTTGGGGTGAGATGGGTAGGGAAGAGTGTGATGAGAGAGAGGAGACCTATGATTCCAGGGGTCCTAATCCAGTGTGGAAGGTGAGCGTACCCCTGAGTGGTTTAACACCAGTGGAGCAGGTATGAGTGTTTACTACAGTCCATGTCCCAATCCTTCTACTTCAGACCAAAGTTTATCTATTGTGTGTCTCCATCTGCCTGTTTGGTGGGAAATTAAATCTTGGTCATTTTGGGGTTTCCTTCCCTGACTTTTTCAGATGACAGAAGAATCCTGGACCTACAGTGCCCCACACTGGGAAAGCAGGTCCTCAGTCCATGGCATTTCCATCTGCATATTTGCCTTTTAGACTAAGTGGTGTCCACGGAGAGCGATATGGTCCCTCTGTCTTCCAGTCCTAATGTTCCCGGGGAAAGCCACAGACATGTCCCTTCTCTACCTTCCCCAGTGATCCCAGACTGCTGTCCAGAAGCCCCCAGTGAGTCTGGTGGTTTTTCCCTCTCTCAGTGCCGCACTCCTGTCAAGCAAGCCCAGTGTGTTCTTCTTCAATGGGCCCGATGCATTCCTTCCCTTCTGGATCCGTGTGTGTGTGTGTGTGTGTGTGTGTGTGTGCGTGCGCACGCATGTGCACAAGTGTGCATGCATGGGTGTGTGTAAAGATCAATTTGGATCTGGGGGAAAAAAGGCAATGTTGGCTTCTTGATCTTGTCGTGAATGTGGGGAAAACAGTGTTCACACTCTTTCTTTCTCAAGAATTCTCCCATTTATACTAGGTAGATAAAGTAAATGGTGTGGTGAGATGTAAAACAGTGCCTTGGGATACTGCTGCTCAGAGAGATTACTTTGATTACGGGGTAGCCAAGAATGGTTGTATGGGAATGGTGGGATTTGATGGGCACTGTTAAGGACAGAATAAGTTCACTTTGTGGGTGAGGTCATTTCAGCCAAAGGGGAAAGCTTGAACCAGGCTCACAGTGGGAGGGGTGGGGCCAGGGAGAGAAGGGTATTATGTGTGTGGCGGGGGATGAGGTGAGGACCGGGGGAGGAGGTCTAGGACTGGCATGTGGATAAGTGGAAGAGAGGTTGGTGGCTGTTGTGTGGGGTGCTAAGCAGTATAAAAAATAACACAGCTATGTCAAGTACTTAAGGTCATCCTTGGCAGTTCTCAAGTAGTGGAAATAATTCAGCTTATAAAACTGGATATGTGGGTGGCATTGAAAACAAGAATGCTTTCCTGAGACGCTTGTTCACCAGATACCAGAGAAAATCCAGGCTGTTGTATTAATAGATACCTGGCTAGCTTTATCCAAAGGATACTCTTATAACTTAGCCAGTACTTAATTCTCCATGCATCAAGGTCCAGGGCAGCCTGCATTACTGAAGTCTTTCTGGCTGCCCTAATCCCTGCCCTCTCTGCCTTTGCTGCTTCTTCTGTTGTGCAGCTGCTGTTATCCAATCTCTGCCCATTGGACCTGGGCAATACCAGGGGGCACCAACTGGCCCTTCAGAGTGCAGAGCCCAGTAAAGCCTCCTGGAGTTGCATTGCCAGGGAGACTGGCAGCTGGAGGCTGGTTGGCTAGGAGATTTGGCCATGGAGAATCACTGAGTCAACAGTACAACTTGAGAATAGACAACAGAGCAAGCCAGCCGACCTTGTAGAGGTAAAGAGAATTGAGAGCAAGTCATTCCAGGATGAGATAAATAAGGTTAAGTGGTTTACATCCAGCACGAGTTCACTAAAGAACCTCAGTTATGAACTGCTTGGTACACATGATGCTGGGTGATCAGGGGGACTTGCAAGGACTGTAGACCTAGCTTCTAACAAGGGACCAGAACTGGCTGGTTTAAACTCCACTTCTCCTGAGATCTGAGGTGTCCTTGCTGGAGGAGGAAAATAGCAGCTTCCTTGTTCCTTTCCTTCTTGGTTGTAAGACAGTGGCCTGGACATTCCCTTCTGCAATCATGATTGGTCACATCTAGATAGGGCACCAAACTCAAAATCTTGGTTCAGCATTTCTATGCTTTGGCTCCCTGCTTTTCCAACTCAAGTCGGGCTTTGGGAACTGTCCATTAAGGGCCTGTCATTGCAAAAGATGTATCTCCCAAATTAAGAGTTTAACTAGATTTCATTCTGGGAATTGAGAAAGAACTAGCAATAATTTAGCGTATAAAACTGTAGTTTAATGAAAGTATAAGACAATAGGCCCGGTAGAGGATTTTTACTATCAAGATGAGAGTTTCTATGGGCTGTTCTGACAGATTTACTGTTGTTTTAACTTAATAAGCTATTTCTGTTTTAGCGTTGTTATTGTTTCTGTGGTTATAGGATACTGTGTATTGTTTTATTATATTATCCCTCCTCCTCAGATTTATGGTGGCATTTTTCTCTTTGCTTAGCTTATAAATATATGAATTTCCTCTGATTCTCCCAACTCTTCCAGACACATGTGGAAACAGGCAGTTTGTCAGCAAATGGAGTAGAATTTGCCCTTCCTTCCTCCTTTCTTTCTTTCCTTCCTTCCTTCCTTCCTTCCTGCCTGCCTGTCTGCCTTCATTCCTTAAGGTTCCTCTTGAAGTTTGTTCCCTCCTCCCAAATTGCTTGCATTTCTTCTTTCAAGCCAACCCAATAAAAGTAACACCAATTCGTTCTTATGCTTGTCAAGCATTTTTAGATTTTATACCTGTTGTAATCTTTATGACCACTCTCTGTAGTGGGTCAGGCAGATTTACTATCCCCCTTTTACACATTGGGAAATGTAACTCTAAGATGATGGTAGATAAGCTCCCCATGCTTACTTAGCAGGTCAGTTGCATCATGTAAACCAGAACTCAGGTTTCCTGGCCAGTGGTCTAGGTCTGTTCAAAGATAGAAGTGCTCAGTCAAGGCAAGAGGCTTCTTCTAGCAGCAAAGATGGATCACCAAAATAAGCCTGTTGGACTCTCTACCACTGGTACCCTTATCTACTCAATAGACAATATGGATCTTTTTTTTTCTTCTTAATATTATCCAAGAATTGCAGCTGAGAAGAAATAGTGACATTAAACACATCTCCTTCACTGTTGGTAGACAGAGCTGGTCAATAACGGGCAAGATGGTGGTCAAAATAAAGCAGGAGAGTTATAATGTCCATGTGGGGTTATTCAGGGAAAAGTATCAAATTTAATAGAAAATGGATGCAAAGAGCAGCAATACCTGTGTGAGGTACGTTGTCTCAGTTAATCCTTTCAACCATATATCATGCTAAGTAAAATAAACCAATCCCCCCAAATCAAAGGCCCAGTGTTTTCTCTAATATGTGGATGCTAATGCACAATAAGGGGGGTGGGGCACTAGAGAAGAATAGAGTTACTTTAGATTAGGTAGAGGGAAGTGAAGGGAGGGGAAGGGAGAGTATGTCGGGATAGGAAGGACAGTAGAATGAAACAGACATTATTACTTTATGTATATATGTGACTACATGACCAATATGATTTTGCAATATGTTCACTCAGAAAAATGAGAAATTATATCCCATCTATGTATGATATATCAAAGTGCATAAATGCATTCTACTGTTGTGTATAACTAATTAAAACAAATAAAAAATAAAAAAAAATACTGCATGGTAGCCGAGTCTCAGTTTACAAAAGAGAAACCTGCGGTTAGGAGAGAGTGAGGGGTTTTTTTGTGTGTGTGATCAAGCAGCGTGGCTGGAATTCAAATATTCCTCTAAAGCCCCTAGCTTTGGACTCCTGACCACTTTATTCACCAATAAGTGAAAACTTTTTGGCTGTGTTTGAATTTCAATGAATTCAAAATTAATCTCTTAGATAAATTTCTTTCTGGAAGACAGTTGGGAAAGGGAGAAAGTGAAATGATTGTTCCTGGAGCTTCAGGCAGCCAATTAGGCTGGGGCTCTAGGACTCATTCATCCATATCCATCACCTTCTAGTTTTTCAGATACAGTGTAAAGATCTTTTCTAGTTCTTACAGTCTAGGTTTCCATGACTGAAATCTCTCAAGTCAATGCCTTCCAGGATGTGACCTTTATGTTCCATTCAGGGAGGGTATGAGCTGAGTGTGTGCTGACCATCTAGGATTTTTGATTTGTTGGAGCTGGCTCTGTACCCAGCTGTCCTCCTTCCTGTGGAAAGCCTCAGTCACAACTTTCAGAGAATTTCATGCCCTCAGCAAATCCTGCTTGATTTGGCTGAAAATCCAGAGTGTGGGGCATGGGTTCACACTCTCCATTTTATCTCTTTTAGTTTTCCCCTCCCTCTCCATCTCTCATATTTTAGATTTCTCGGATTTGAGTTTCAATGATAGTTAGAGGGTACTTTTCCTAAATACTGGAAATTCCTGATGGTCTGGAAAGACCTAGTGTACTTCTCTAGTTTACTCTCTTCATATATTGTCAACTTTCTTGCCTGTCTTCCTTTTCTTTCCATCATCCCTTCTTCCCTCTTCTTTTCATTCATCATTCATGTGGTTTTTATTGAGAGCTTTCCTTTATTGTGGTCCTTATTGGAGGAAGTGCTAAGCAGGATGGATCATGGGGTCATTCTAGGGGCCATTCTGATATTTTTACAGCCTGTACTCAGTGAGGTTCAGAAATGTTGGAACTGCTAACCTGGGGTGAGCTGCTCAATTTCTTATTTTCTAGGAGAGTATTTTCACTATTATTATTAGTATTCTTATGTTCTTTTAGCATCAGCATTCCTAGCTCCAGGTGACTACCTGATTTATCACCAATATTTTACTTTTAGCCAATTCTGCTATTTCTTTGAGCCCTAAGTCAGCATCCCAAGTCTCAGTATCGTAACTCTGAGAAGAGACGGTGTAGGACATAGGCCCAGGATTTAAGATGGCTGGTTTAACTCACAGGAATTATTCTGTAAGCACTGAATTGAATCTGCACCAACACCCAGCCTCCAAGGTCCAGGATAGAACAGGTTTTTGGCAATGATCATGGACCTCAGACAATAACAAGCTGCCCAAAATTTCAAGGTGGGGACAAATACAGTCAATATATGGCTTTGTGAAGTATTTACTGAGTTTTGAGATACTCCAGGTCAGCTATTTTTCTTTATTTTCCTTAGAAACCCTAGTGTAGAGCTCAGTACTGAGCGTAGAGAGGCCTGAAACTTTGAGTAGCATTAATGAATAAATATGTGCATGGCACTGATTGTCAAGAGGAGAAATCACAGGCTGGAGCATTTTCAAAAAGCTTTTGTAGTACTGAGAAAAAATGACATGGAGATTGATTACATATGGAGGGAAGGAAATAATAAACACTGATTTTAGGTTTATTATTAAAACTTTGGAGAATGAAGTGATTAAGTCTTTAAATAAGAGAGCAGGATTGAGGTGGGGAGGGCCATTGCCAACATTCATGTAAGCTTTGAGATTAAAGTGATACTGTGGCATCTGGTGAACATACAGAGCAGGCAGCAGAGAGAAGACAAGAGATCATGACAGAGGTCAGCTCTGGGGATGGGAATGTTGCAGTGTTCTACTAGTAGGTGATATTTGCTGTGGGAGAAAACTAGATATCTGAGGGAGGGATGGATTTCAGAGAGAATGAAATAAATGACTGAAAAAGTGAATTAATGAGAAACTAATCCTTATATGGAGTTTATGGGTTTGACTAAATAGTTGCATAAAAATCTAAATTAGTTATGACACTAATTTCTAATGCCATATTCTAACTCCTAATGACAATTATTTTAAAATGTTACAGACTGAAAATCATAAATGATTTTTTTCTATGTGGCATAGAGATCCACCAATTCATACTCTTACTTATTCATCTACTTATTCATCCACATCCATCTGCCTCTCCATTCATCATCCATCCATCCGTCGATCTATTCATCCATCCATCAATCAATCCATCTATCCATCCTTCCCCCAAAAACCTCCACTACTCACCCAGCCATAATTGCTCCAATATATATATAGAATGGCTATTCTAGGATAGGCCAAGGAATGGTGATCTTATCATCTTAGCAATGATGATAAATTTAATACCCAAGTCATATTAAAGAGAAATTTTTCTTGGAGCAAAATCGACAATCAACCTTAAACTCTGAAACTGCTATATGCCCTTCCTACTTCTATATCCCTGCCCCCAGGGAAATAAAGCTGAAATGGGATTTTAGAGCCTTCAGAGATCATATGTCAGTTTTGAAAATGTTTTGTAAACCTCAGCAGTGAGCTTTAGGCACTTCCGTCTTTTTTTTTTTTTTGCTCAGCAAATTCCATCCTTTCCTCTTTGTCCCCGGAGTCTAGAACTGTTCAACTCCCGATCCATGAGAAATACAGTGATTGATATTTTTAATATGAGTGGGTAACCTATGAACATGGGAGTCCTATTGTAGTGGTAGGTGGGGAATGAGCTGTTTTATAGGTAGAGTTTTCTTTCCAGATCCTGAAGAGGGTCATATAAAAATGTGCAGGGGTAGGGGCATCAAAACTTAAGGAGAAACTCAGTCTGGTCTCTTACTCAGGTCTGAGATGGTGGGAGGGTTTCGTTTTCTTCCCTTTTTCTTTCCTCTTTTCTCTCTCTTTACTTTTCCCCTTATTTCATCTTCTAATCTCTTTCTGCTGAAGTCAAATCACTGGCCCACTTTAGTTCAGACTTCTTTGGGGCTCAGGGTCAGTTGTGTCCTCTCTTTGATGAGAATGAGGATTGGGTCAGCTGGGTCTCCCCTGTGACTCTGGTTCCTGTCCTGCCACAAGAAGGGAAAGTTTATTATGGTCTGTGCTTATAGCATAGTAAAGCTCACCTTTTCCCTCCCTGCCAATCAATTTAAGGAACTTCCATGGGGGCAGTTCTGTAAGGGCCACATTTATAGTCAGCACATATATGTGTCCTGGTAGCATCAACCCCCCACCACCTATACCTCCTTTTCCTTCCTTCAGATCCATACTGACAAACATGATAGCTCACCATCTGCAGTACCCTTGTATTAAATTTTCCATCTGTAACCATTTCTTCCTTAGAGCCTTCCTACTGGTAGCCAGTGTAGCTCTGTCCAAGTCTGATCTTCCCAGATGATACCTTGGTCTCCAGCACAAACCTCCAAAACTTAGAGTAATGTCAATATCTCCAGAATTCTATTCTCTGGTCATCCTTTTACTTGTTGGCCATGTGCTGATTAGTCAGGGAGGTTCTTATAAAAGGAGTAGACAATGAGCTACTTGACCTTGAGGGGCTAATAGACACTATGATTGAGGCAGCTGGGAGATACTTTGGGAAGAGGCTATTCCCAGAGACCCTCCTAGCTCTTTGTGATGCTTCCTATGGCGATGTTAGCCTTCAAACAAATTATAGTGGTTGAAAGCATGGACTTTTGAATTGAACAGTCTTGGTTTCAATCTGACTTTGTCGGTTCCTGTCTGGGTAACTAGATAACTTCTTTTGCTTCTCTGAGATTCTGTTTATGCATTTCCCAAATACCATGGTACCTGTCTCACAAGGCTGATGTGAGGGTTCAATGCGATGGTGATATCTAGCCAAGGATGCTTAGTGTGTACCAGAAAATGAGTCTAAGTGGTCCCTACAGGAATTGCATCCTTTAGTCCATACAATAACTATATCATACCCATTTTGTAGGTGAGGAAGCCAAAACTGAGAGGAGGTAAGTAACTTGCCCAAGGTTTCATCATTAGCAAGAGGCACAGTGTGTGAATCTGATTCTGTAGTGGTTCTCTCAACCAGTTCACCATATTGCCTTCCAGATTATGGGAGTATAGCCCTTGTTAGTCAATGTTAAATATCATGATATAATCACCCCAAAGCATGAATTTATTCAGCATTTTAACTCATTTATTTACTTGTCCAATTTCCAAAAGGTAAGCTTCATGAGGACAGGGATAGGATTTTTGTCTGCTTTGCTTACTGTTGCAACCCTAGTACCTAGAACAATGTTTGGAATAGAATAGGGGCTTAATAAATTAATAAATGAATGTATCCACTCTCTCATCCATCCACAAATGTATTGAATATCCTACTATGTGTCAGACTCAGTGTCAGATGCTAGGATAAGATAACATCCCTGACCTTGGTGTGCTCATAATCTGGTGAGGGAAACAGATTTGTGAACCAGCAACTCAATTTCTGTATGATGTATCTAAGGTGTTATCAAATTTAGGGCAAAGGGAGGGGACAGCTCTCTTTTCTTTTGTGCTGCTGCCTAATTTCATCTAGTGCTGCCACCTGATATCCTTCTAGTCAGCACGTTCCTGTCTACTAGGATTAGATTGCATTCAGCTGGATGAGGTATAATTTCCTTCCAAGAGGAGGAGATGGCAGGGCTTTGACTGGAAGTGTTTTGTCATTCAAGCTGTGAACTGCATGACTCCAAGGGGTGCTGTTAATGTAGACTGTGATGAAAATGGTGCCATCATGGTCCTGCAATGTGATAGTCCTATGATAGCTGCTTTTAGGTCATCTCTGAATCATTTAGTTCCAAACTTAGGAGATTTAAGATGACTTACATAAAGCCTTTGAGATCCCATTCAAATGCATTTGCCGGGTACCAGAAACCTGGGTGGAGAGCCAAATGTGGTCAGTTAACAGTTGACTGCATTGCTACAGGGAATGAGCTGTGTTGGGTCCTGAGCTATTTAAACCTAGTTGAACATGGGCCACACTGATGTTACCATCAATATGATTGTAATGGTTGAAAGCGTGGACTTTTGAATTGCTCCTTATGCAAACTTGGTCCCCTCTTGTCTTCCATATAATCTCAGTTAGTACTATTTTGGGTTCTGACAAGGTAGGTGTCAAGTTCAGCCCTTGGGCAACTTTGTGGAGTTGAAATTAGGTTTCTTTTAGTTGTTGTTGCCTTCTCTTGTTTCCCAGATCTCTCCTAACAGGGTAGGAAAGTGGAAGGGCTGGGAAGCTTCTGAAACTCATCACCTTGGGATGGCAATATCAGTGAGAGAGAACCTGAGGTTTTAGCAGACTTTGGAAAGCAACAGTGCTTAGCCCCAAGAGGAGGTGGATGCTTCAATAACAGAATTTAATTCTTGCTGACCAGGCTGTGTCCCTTACATTAAAGCATATGGAATTGCCTGGTTTTGGGTATAGGGGCTCCTCCTGACCCCTCTGATCCAGGAGCTAACTCTTCCATACAGGATTTTAAGTCACTCTCAAAGCCTGGCTAATATTTCTCACTGGGCTCTCCCCCCTTTCTTCACATTTGGTTTCTCCCCTACAGCTAATTAGTTCCTGTCTCTTATGTTGGGACTCCAAAAATGGGTCAGAATTTCAGGGTATGGTAAAAAGAACAATGCCCTGGAAAATTAGTTCTCATCTTTGGCTATACTCCTTATTATCCTCCTAAGCTTTGGGAAAGCTAGCTTCCCTTTCTGGGCCAAGGTTTCTCCATCTGTTATTAGTATTTTCCTATCACTTAGGAGAATGTCCTCCTTTTAGAGCTCTTGTGAAGAAAGGTGCTATGGTCTGAATGTATTCCCCCAAAAGTCACACGTTGAAACTAAATCCCCAAAGCAACCGGGTCAAAAGATGGGGCTTTTCAGAGGTGATTAGGTCATGAGGGTTCCACCCTCACTAATGGGATTAGTGCCTTTAAGATTATGCTAAGTGAAGCTAGCCAATCCCTAAAAAACAAATGCCAAATGTCTTCTTTGATATAAGGAGAGTAACTAAGAACAGAGTAGGGACGAAGAGCATGAGAAGAAGATTAACATTAAACAGGGATGAGAGGTGGGAGGGAAAGGGAGAGAGAAGGGAAATTGCATGGAAATGGAAGGAGACCCTCATGGTTATACAAAATTACATACAAGAGGAAGTGAGGGGAAAGGGAAAAATAATACAAGGGGGAGAAATGAATGACAGTAGAGGGGGTAGAGAGAGAAGAGGGGAGGGGAGGGGAGGGGAGGGGGGATAGTAGAGGATAGGAAAGGCAGCAGAATACAACAGACACTAGTATGGCAATATGTAAATCAATGGATGTGTAACTGATGTGATTCTGCAATCTATATATGGGGTAAAAATGGGAGTTCATAACCCACTTGAATCAAAGTGTGAAATATGATATATCAAGAACTATGTAATGTTTTGAACAACCAACAATAAAAAATTAAAAAAAATAAAATAAAATATTTTTCATAATATTAAATAAAAAAAATAAAAGAAGCCCAAATGTGCTAGCTTACTCCGCCATGTGAGGACGCAGTGAGATGGTCGTGTGTGAATCATAAAGCAAACCCTCAACCAGACTAGTTTGCTGGTGCCTTGATCTTGGATTTTCCAACTTCTTGAACTGTAAGATAAATTTTTGTTTTTTAGAAGTCACCCAGATTATGATATTTTGTCACCAGTACCCTAATCTGACTAAGAGGAGACACCAAGAAAATGAATGAGGTATTTGAAGAGGCCTTTGTGTTAGGGGAATGTGAAATATGTTTGCTTGTTTGCTGTTTCAGCACAGTTTGGTTTGGTTGGTTATTTGTCCCCAGAGCTGTGGATATAGAGAGGTGCCTTTTAGTTTCCAAACTCCAAGGATTGACCTCTCATCCTATGTCAAAGTAGATAGTACCAGCAAAGGCTTTATGTAAGTCATTTTAAATCTCCTAAGTTTGGAACTAAATGATTCTCCTTTGGGATAAAGATAAAGATGTTTCATTAACATTGGATTCATGATGGGCTTTGTTAGAGTAATACTGTCTGCTGTAAAATATAAATTCCCAAAGTATCAGTAGCTTAAAATAGAAGTTTCTCATTAACAGTCAAATGTCTGTGTTCCTTGTCAGTAAATAGCTATTCTCCTTGCACTGTTTAGAGACCAGGTTTCTTCCATCCCCCAAGGGCAGTGGTTTTCAATCTTGGCTGATCACTTGAACCATGTATGGACACTTAAAAACTGATGCCTGGATCCTACCCCAAGATTCTTATTTAACTGAATTCTGTTGTGGCCCTTATGTTGGGATTCTTTTTTTTTAAAGCCACAAATGTGTTTAATATTCAGCCAATGCTGAGACTCACTAATGTCTTGAGGTCACAATGACTCCATGCTATAGAAAGGAGACATACATTTCAGTCACTTATACATCTGTGTTCTCAGGGCCAAGAGGTTGAGTTCTTTAGGGCCGAGGACACCTGACCTCTGGCACACACACCCGGAGTAGGTGTTGATTCAAAAGCCTTTTCTGGCCCCTGGGAGAAGAATGGATCTCACCTGATTACTCTGGATTTGGGAAACCTGGCCACTCCACATTCCCGTCTGCAGCTTGGTAGTAATGGGCAGTTTGTTATTTGTTGCAATATAGTGCTGCTGACTTGGCAGGCAGGCAAACTTGGTTATGGTACCAGCAAAGAGCATCTTAAGTCTCCTTTGGGATAAAGATAAAGATGTTTCATTAACATTGAATTCATAATGGGCTTTGTTAGAGTAATACTGTCTGCTTACTAAAAATGCCTATCTTGCCTTAAATAAGAGAAGGTTGGTTATGGTGCTGGAAATGACAGGCACGAAGCAGGAGTGGGATAATTATCAAATATCTCACCAAAGGAAGATGCAGAGGCTCTTCAGTGGCTGGGATTAAGTGAGTGAGAGAGACTGTGTTTCACCAAGAGGCTGAGAAATAGCCCTAAGGCCACACTTTCCTTATTAAATTGGACAATGGCACCGTCTTCCCAACAGGCTGGGACCTCCTACAAAGTTGAGGATCAGTCTACTCTAATGAGTCCTGGGGCATCAAATGGTGGGCTGCTCCCTCTTTCCTCTGTATCTTCATTGTCCCCCAAGTAAGGAGAGCACCCTGCAGTCCTGGGTGAGATGTCCCTTTCCAGAAATAGGACAGGACAGGGGCCCATCTGGGCCTGGCTGGAGGCCCCCACTGGGGTGGCTGAGATTGCTGATTAGGGCTGTTGATAGGGGAGATGTCAGAGATGTAGGAAGCTTTCCTGTTAGTATCAGCGAAAGAACAGCTGGGTACAGCTAATGCAGACTGTCAGTTCTTAGCCTGGAATGTGACAAGACTGTCTTTGTGTGACTCAAATTAATTCTGCATGTGTCTGGTGTTGAGGGAACAGTGGCAGCAGGAGGAAGGAGAGGCAGGGACAGGACTGGGAAATGGATAAAGATGGTCTGGGGACTTCTCCATTCCCTCTATGCCCCTGCCCTCTTCAGGTACTTAGTACCTTTGGACCCTTCTCCCTGGGGGACCTGCATTGAGGCGGGGACTGGGTTACTCCAGAGTCTTCTGAGTGATTGTCTCCTTGGATACCAAGATGGCAAAGGTGAAGCAGCAGCTGTTGAGGGCACTGCCTACAGCTGATGCTACAGGTTTGTCTGACACTCCAGGCAGATGGCAGCTGATTACATCATCATCAGTACCCTAGGGGAAAAGCCTGCTCATCTTATGATTTATCTTTTGGGGTCCTTAAGCCCTCATCTTTTTGCTTCTCTTGGCATGTTGGAGTCTGCAGGGAAAGCTTCTATCATATGAATTGCTGAAAATATCAAGTGCCTAGTGTGTGCCATGTACTCTGTTTGACACATTTTCTAGTGATGGTTCAAGCTTCACAGCAGATACTCAGGGTATCTATTTTTGTCCCATTTTTTACAGATGAAAAAATAGGCTCAGAGAAGGAAAGGAATGTGCCTAGGGTCATGTAGCTTGTTAAGAGGTGTGAAACTGTCTGGTTTCAAAGTTGTCTCCCGCCTGCTCTGATTCCCAGCTGGTTTTCTAAAACATCTTTGTAGATGAACAATGAATTATTATATATAAGAGATGAGACGCTGTTTTATAAGGCAGAATTTTGCAGTCCTAAATCAAAACACATCATATCCTCTATCCTTTTGGGAAAAAGAAATATGGTTCTGTATCAGTGGCTAGAAAATGAAATCCTAAGATCCCAATGCTCCTACTGTGTCTCCTTGGCCTAGATGTCACCTGTTATTTTGGTATAATCTTCAGCAAGCTCTTTCTCCTTCCTCTTTCCTCTGACCAAGCAATACAAGGCGATTTTATCTTTTTTTGTTCTTAAACTATGCCCTCAGCCAGTTCTAAGATGGTATTTAACCAAGAGGATGGTGGGTGAGTGAGCCCTCAGAGATGCAATGGTCCATATTTCTGAACAGCATGATACATTTTTTAAAAAAAATGAATTCAATATTGTAATTTCTTTGATTTATTTTATTCATAATACATAACTTGTGATAATGTACGTAATATTATAGGAATATATATCAAGTGATTTTTCAGTTGAGAAACATGGTTTACAATTTTGGGAAGTATAGAAATATTCAATAAAGTGTGAAAGATGAATATAAAATGTCCCACCTTTCCCAGAATATTTTAACATGTGGCTATGACAAAGGAATGATGAGATTTCTATAATAGGCTAGGCCAATAGGAGAGATGGAAGAGGAGGAATATTAAGGGTAAGAGGGCTCTTCTCAGCACCTCCAAATCATACTCCATGCAGCCCATGAAGGTTTGGAAGCACATCAGGGAGACTCAAGTTTTTTCTGCTCTCCTTGATCCTCCAGCTGGTAACTGACTACATGAATGCTTTTTGCTTCTCAGGCTGGTATGTTTTGGGTGGAGATAGGAGGAGTATGAATGAGAGAAGACCTTATCTAGCATGGGCCCTTTTGTTCTAACTGTCCAGGAGCACTTGATTGGACCAGTCATTGTGATCATAACCAGTATGGGACATGGACCTTTTTTTCCTTGTGCTACTGGGGAAGTGAACCCAGGACCTCACCCTTGCCAGAGAAGCATTCTACCACTGAGCAGCAGAGCCCTATAACCAGCGTGGAAGAAGCAGAACTTGTGTGGGAAAGAGGATAGTACCTTCTCTATACTTAGATTAACTCAGTGGGAGATCTTTCTGTACATCTGCAGACTCCATGGCCTTTCTGCTCATCCTTAGGAGATAGTCTTAGGACCGTATCAGCTCCAGACTAGAGTCAGGAATTAGAACAGCCAGTCCAAAACATGTGTCAAAATTCAGAACTGGACCAACATGAAATACTCCCCACCCCACCCCCAAGAGCAGAGCTGCCTCACTCTGAAAGTCTTTGAGGGAAAATGGGGCTTTGATCTCCGTTCCTCTTCCTCTCCCCCTCCAATCAGTTTGCAGCTATTTGGATCCCCTCATGGACTGACGTGAAAGGTGAGAGAAAATTAGACAGTTTTTATTGGCTGGGAGACTGCATACTTTCCGAGCCTGAAAAGTGGTTAAAGGAAAGTCTTTTTCTATTGAGTCTTGGGGTTTCCCTGATAGTTTCCTCTCCCTGTCCTGCTCTTCCAGGTATTCCCTTGGGATTTCTTACTCAGCCTCTGGACATTGGGTACATCTCTAGTCTCTTATAGGCACCCCCCTCAGGGCCCACAGTGACTTCATGTCTGTTGTCTTTCCTGGATGACTTACATGTGGTCCATGAAGAAGTCTCCTACATCCCTCAGGTATATAGACTCATCTCTGTGCAGCAGCCTCTCAGCTACCACCATGTAGTTGCTCTTTTCTAGACTTGTACATTTCCTAGGAAGCAGTTAAACCTCGTATATGGAGCTTATGATGTTCCTGAGACATGAGCCATGTACCAGTCCTCAATCCCTCTATTGCAGAACTCAGAAGTCAGAAGCAGAGCATCCTGAGGACTTGCCTTGAAGTCCCTTTCTGGGTGAGTTGTTAGGGGTAGTTCATCCCTATCCCTGGAAAAAAAAAGTGGAATGGCAAGTCACAGACTGCAACCATTCTCCAAAGAAATCTCCCAGTCAAGTTCTTTTAAAATCCTTCTTGGCTATAGCCTTGTATCTTGATCTGGTTAAGGGTCCACACATGATGGAACAGGTTCTCTTTCATTCCCTTTGTAAATTCTTACACTGTGTGCCTGTGCCTGGAAGGCCTACCTCCTGCTTCCTTTGATATCCTAAACCATTGTTTTGGTGCTCCCATCAAAACTGTAGCAAGGTGCATTCCGTTCTAACATTCTGAGCATGAGCCATCTGACCTTGGCTGTCAAACTTCAAGAGGAGACATGGCAGACTTGATAGCAACGGGTGCCAGGATGCTCATCACACCAACCATAAAATAGTGGGGCTGGGAGGCGACAGCTGAAAAAGACCAAGGAGGGTAACGTGGGGACTGGGAGATAAGAGGATGGAGAAAAGGGCTCCTGTTATCCCCCAAGAGGATAGAATCCTTTGCATGAGGCTTTGACCCCATTTGAGCTGACAGTATTTTCCTAGGAACAGAATATAATCCTTGTATCCACATCAACCCAAATCCCCATCCCACAGACACTTGGCGAGGACAAACTGCCCACCTAAAATAAGCAGGAGGGAGCTTTCTGTGATACTGATGCTTTGGCTCACACTGCAGAACCTCCAAGCCCTTTCTTTCTCCCTGGCCTAATTTAGCCTTTGCTCAGCTTCTTGCTGAGGTATAGTACTGTATTCTGTTAAAATCAAGAATAAAGATGAACTGAGCTGCCCAGACTTATGCAACTCTCAGGGGCAGGGCCCAGGAAAGAGTGCAGGCTGCTTGACTCCTAGGGCTGGAAATCAATCCCAGGAGATGTTTCCATGGCCAAGAAACGCCTCCCACATTACAGGCATTCTTCAGAGTGAAGGGCTCTGATCTCCAATTAGAATGAGGACCTGTGTTGGTGCAGAGCTCCGGTGGGGCTCGTAAACTTCAGAACATCAAATCTGGGTTCTGCTGGCTCCTTGTGGTGGGAAGCAACACCACACAGTGGTTGGGAACCCTGCCCCTGGAGTGAGGAGACCTAGGTTTGAATTTCTATTGTTGTAATTCCAAATTGTGTAACCTGTAACAGGTGATGTTTTTCCTGGGCCTTGCTTTTCTCATCTGTTACATGGTTGTAATAGAACATGATTAAATGAGATAATCCATGTAAACCACAAGGCACATAATTATTTCTGTAACCATTACTCTTATTAGATTACTGTGACAGCTCACAGAAGGAAAGTACATACTTGGCACTCAAACTCCTGTTTCTGAACTCTTGTTGTAGGCCTCCTATTTCTTCTTTTTCGTCCCTACATTCTCTTTTCCCTTTGGCCTGCAAACCTATTGCCAATGGGTTAGTGGAAAACATTAAATTATTTGGACTGCTAAAAAAAATTGAAAGAAAAAAAAGTATCATGTTTATCCCTCAAAAGAAGAGAACGTATATATATACACGCATGCACACAAAACACTCTATAGTGACTTGATAGTGTAAGATAATCTGTCTTGGGGATAGTTCCTTCATTTGACAACCACAGAATTAATATTCATGCTCTCATGGTTTTAATACAAGGAAGCTTTGTCCCATTGCTTCTGAGTACATATTTTTCCATCTTTCTTGGAATTGCATTTCCCTAAAAGTCACCTGGATCAGCAAGCAAGGAGTCATGACAGGAAATCCCACTTAACTGGACAATCTTGTTTGGGACTCAGACATGGTTATCCTGGCTGATTTCCTTTCCCCAATCCCTCAACACCATCTTGTTAATATATACAGTTGTAGTTTGCTGTTCCAGTAGAAAAAGCCAGAAGTGCCCATGAATTGCCTCATAAAAGAAACTCCATTTAGAAAGTCTTATTCACTAAGGATTTATTAGCTCTTTACACTCTGGAAGGCTGGAGTTTTATTTTGACTCAGTGTTAATTTGCACCCAGACTGGCCAGGGTAATTTCACTGGCCTGGAGACAGCAGGCCAGTTAGAGGTAAGAGCTTTTCAGCTGCCAGCAACTTCCTCTTTGATTTAAGGTGACAGAGGTTATGGGTGTGCATTTAGGGTGAGGGGTCCTATTTCTCCAGGTTACACCCACCCAGGCTTGTCCCTCCACCCAGGCTAAGCCAGAAAGTCCTAAATTTTAACTACTAGAAATAGTCGTTGGGGGTGGGAGTGAGACAGACCTTTTATAAATTCACTGCCCTAGAAAATTTACAGGAAAATGTGCAAGTAATGTAAGTTCTGTGCATGGTCAGAGGGAGGGTGGAATAATGAGGAAAGTTCACATTTGGATTGAATGTCAGCAGAAGGCAACCTTGCCAAGGTGGCCTCAAGGTCGCAGGATCCGTATCTGTGAGCAGAGTGCAGGCAAGGACAGGTCAGGGTGTGCTGGGTTGCTTAGGAAAATCTTCATGAAGTGACAGGACTTTGACTGGGTCGGCAAGCATGGGCTTTATTTGGACAGGCCAAAAGGAAGGGAGACACTGAGGATTATTAAAAAGACCTCCCTTGGCTTTGGATTTCAGCCAGGACTCGTCTGCCATTGAAAAGGGAGACTTGTTACAGATTGCAGAGCTATGCTCAGGCTTAGCTGCATGGGACTACGCTAAGAATTTGGGAACATATGGAAAAAGAATTGCCGGGTATGACTTTATCTCCTCCTACTTTTTGCTCTCCCACCTAAGGCATAAGAACTAAGTAATTAATACAGGAGAAGATGAAAGGTGAAAGTTATTTTTATTTAGTAACAACCACTTCGGGTATCCCCTGAATTTTTTTATGGGGAGGGGGACACTTAAGCAATCTGGAAAACATTCACAAATATGGAAGTCAGATCAAAGACCTCTGAGGATGAAGGAGAGGAGCTGCCACATGCCTGGAACCCTCATTCTGCAGGAGACAACAGCAGGGGCATCTTCTGGCCAGAATCTATTTTGAGTTATAATTTTGTGAAAATTAAAGTTTGCTGAGGCAAAGCCCAAGGAGGAGAGTTATGGGGAGGGCAGGAGAATATGCTGCTCAGAGCTGACACTTGTTCCTGAAAAGAGGAAGAAGAATGAAGAATCAATAATAACCTAGAGCAATGTAAAAACAGTCTTACAGCTTAATTATGACCCTGGGATATCGAGAAAAGGCTGAAAGATGTGATTTCATTCTATTTAATAAGTGAAGGAAGAATCTTATGAAGACTTCTCTAAAAATTGGCCAATGTCCCTGGCGTGTCAAAGGGTGAGTTTAGATGTCCACATGGGGCAGAAGGGAGCAGGTCTCTCCCCATGCTCTCAGCCATTGTGATGTTCATTTGGTCATCTCAGCTCTGGTAAGGTTTTCTTATTCCATTTTTCCTTTGGGGAAACTGAGAGATTAGTTAACTCATTTGTAGTCACACAATAGCTGAGGAAGGATTTGAACCCATTTGTTATGCCACTATAAATCACAACACCATTTATATAGCAACCTTATTTTCTAATAATGTGCATAGCACACGTTTTATTATTCTACTTTGTAGGTCTTTTGCCAGGCTGCCTGAAATAAAACCATCTGAGGACAGGCACTGGCTTGATTTAATGTTAGGAATTGGTACCTTATGGTACTTGATGTTTAATAAGCATTTTTCAAAGCTGGAAGGAGGATGAGATATGGTTATTCATAGACAGTGCCTTGCACATGACAAGAATTCAATACATGTTATCTATCATGATTATAATGATGATGATAATGAAGATGATTAAACAGTCTCTTCCCAAAAGGATTTCCTGTGACAGACTATTGATTTCTGCAAAAGAATCAGCCTAATAGAATACAGATTGTCATCTCTGCATCATTAATTATGAAGCACTTATAAAATGCAGATGAGGACACAGGCTCTGGCTCCCAGAGCTTAATCCGCCTTCTATTGCCTCCCAATGGTGCCAGAGGGCTCTGGTCCTAAGCAGTGGAGGACAATGTATGTTTAGGTTTTGGTTTTGTCAATGAAAACATTAGAGGTTCCTCTTCTACTAGAGCTAACTTGTTGTGGAGGCTTTCCTTAGGAATATACCCAGCCTTCTCTTCTGAGTGACAGGAGTTCTCCTAGCCAGTAGCTAGCTTTCTTTTTTGCATATCCCAGACCATCTCCCCTTGACCAGGCTCTCCTTTCCCTATGTAAAGACAAGATGAGGAAGACTCCGTTCGGGACTAAGGGAAGATGAGGGCACAGCAAATAGAAACACCAAATGGGGAGTTGAATACCAAATACATTCTGCTACAAATAACTG
Organism: Marmota monax; assembly: GCF_021218885.2. Lineage (NCBI taxonomy): Eukaryota > Metazoa > Chordata > Mammalia > Rodentia > Sciuridae > Marmota > Marmota monax. Next base: position 18,136,112 of record NW_026692194.1, on the reverse strand, counting down.
CTAGCAGGCCTCAGGAGGAGGAGCAGGAATTTGTGCCTGGGTTGGGTGGTTGGTGGAATAGTTTTCTTAGAGAACAGGGCCCTGAACTGTTGGGGCCCCAGCGAGTCCTTAGGTACATAAAAGCCAGTCTGTTTAGCTTTGAATCTCAGCTCCACTACTTTCTAGATATATGATCTTGGTAGGGTTCTTCATCTTTTTGTGCCTCAGTTTCCTCATCTATAAAATAAGAACAATAAGAATATCTACCTCATAAGTTGTGAAGGTTAAATGAGTTCTCAAGCACTAGGAACAGTGTCTGGCACCTGGATCTCAGAGACAGGAAAGAGAATTAAGGTCACATTTATGCTTTCTCCTAGCCAGGGCAAGGTCTGACTCATCCCATTTTACTGGTGACATGGCCCAAGGCAAAATGTTTTCCCACTGACATGCCTGAAAGCACATAAGAGTGGCTCCCTGGGTGGCTGCAATCTGGAAAACAATGTTCTGAAGGGCTTAATTTGCAATTTAGGAATATATTTGGGCCTAGGGAGATGTTGGCCCCAAGGGGGAAATTTTTGTTTCTTTTGGAAATTCAGAAGTCCTGTGCTTGGCTTCCCTTTAAGTGTTGCTGGAGCTCAGCCACTGGTTTATGTATGAGCTTTGCAGGGAAGACCTGGGTCTCACCTGAGGTTGCATCTGTTCTTTTCAACAGTCATTAGGCATTTATTGATCATCTTCAATGTGCCATGTTTCTGCCTTTGCAGAGCTTACAATTTATTAGCTGACACAGATGACTAAAGAGGTAATTGCTCTATACTGTGGCAATCGCTGTCCTGGGGGAAGTGGAGGGCTCCTTGTTCGCAAGTGGGAGGAACTAAGCAAATCCAGTCCAGGAGAGTGGAAGGAAGGACATGTAAATTAAGTTCCAAAGGAGGAGGAATTAGTCTAGGGTTGTGGGGTTGGAGGTGAGGGTGGGAGTGATCTGACCTATTGACATGGGCAGAAGATAGTACCATGTACGCACATGTGAAAGTGGTGTGTGTGTGTGTGTGTGTGTGTGTGTGAAGAAAGATGGGATGCAGTAGTCAGGAAAGACTTGAACTGGACTAAGGAGAGAAATAGTTTTTGTAATATTTTACCACCCAACTTTGGGCAAATTATCTCACCTGTGTGAAACTTAATTTCTTCATCTGTGAAATGGAGATTATAATAATATGAATTTGGCCTACTTCCCAAGGCTGTTCCACAACAGCCTGAAAGGGTTTAAACCCATGGTATTCCATACATTCAGGGAGTTGTCTTTGTAATCTTTTGATTTTATTTAGGAAGGTAACTTCTCATAAATTCACAGTACTAGGAGGATGTGGAAGAGATTAGGATCACTACTATGAACACCATCTTTAACATTTCCAGAGCAATCATTAGAGACAGAGCAGTGAAGCCTACTTTTTGGTGGTGATCCTTAGTAGATAAACTAAATGGTAAGTGGCCACCCATGCTGTCCACCCCCACCCCTTCCTTACAGCCCTTCCCCACCTGCTTTGGCACAAAAGGTGGTAACTGACAATATACAAAAAGATGGCTCCTCTGTCTCTCTAAATCTCAGCTGCAAAGCATTCTTTCTTGCTGTTACTTTTCCATTTCTTATTTGTAGTGATTATTTGGTCAGGTGGGACAGACAATAGTGAGAATGCTGTATTGTGGAACAGTATGATGCTTCAGGGGCCTTCTTACACTGCAGAGAGTTGATGGGGAGGACTTCAGACAAATGCTCTAGAGAAAGGTTGTGAGAGTGGCAAGCCCAGTGTAGTTTAGAAAGTTGGGTGGGGGCTGGGGCTGTATCTCAGTGGTACGGGGCTTGCCTAGCATGAATAAGACCTTGGGTTCAGTTCCCAGCATAGGTCTTCCATCCTGATCCCCATTTCAAGTTCACTGTGACCTCAGTAGGTTACTTTTCTTCCCAAAGCCTTTTTTTTTCCTCTTTGTGAACTAGAAAGAATAATAGTATCAGTTTTATAGTGGGGAAATATATATGGATGCATATATATGGATACATATATATATATATGTATATGTGTGTGTGTATATATATATATGTATTAAAATCATGACTTAACAAATATAAACGAACATGTGTCAAAGACTTTATGTAACTCATTAGTTAATAAAGGAACCTGTGAGATGACATAACTGGCTTAAAGGGGAATTTAGAGAACCACAGCTAATGTAGACAATAAGGAACACTGAAATTGTCACCATAAGGGAGATCAAGGTGGCCTCACCAGAGGCAGAGGAGAGTTGTACTCAGAACTTTCAGGCTTTTGATATCACAGAGTGAGGAACTGAAGCTCCAAACCTGGGTTCTTGTGTCCCGACAAAAGAAAATTTAAAGTCAGACATGAAAAGTCAAGCAAGAGAATTTTATTATGAGTAAGGCTCAAGCAGAGACCATGTTGGGGGGTGGGTGAGGAAAGGGGAGGGAGAGAGTCATTTTCAAGCAGAGGATGACAAAGGAAATAATGCTACTTCCAGATTTATTACTGGTTGATGGACTGGGGTCCATTTTTGTCATCTTTATCAATCAGATGTTTAATTGCTCCTCACATCAGGAGGGGAATTCTTGATCATAGTTGGTTTTTTTCTGAAACTCTCATGGGGACCATTCCATTGGGGGTGGGGGTTCATCTTGAAATTCTATATAAATGCAGGTGATGGGGTCAATGATGGGGCAAACTTCATCTTAGTGTACCTGTGCTATTAACAAAAAATTCCCCTCCTGATATTCAGTGGAAAACCTTTGGCCATAAATTGTAACTTTACAATGACCTTAAGCAGAAAAGGTGGTGTCTAACAATATACAGGAGTTAGCCCCATTGATCTTTTTGCCTTATTTTTAATTGGTTCCCTTTGTTTCCATGTAGTAACTCAGTGTTAGTACACCTGTTGTTCTATAAGTCACTTGATTGTTCATTAAAGGCAATTACCAAGAAACCCTGTGGCCCTGCCATGTTATTGGTTCACATTTCACTGCCCATTAGTACTACCTACCACTGACACATCACAGAAAAGAATTTAAGGATGTATCAGGTTTTAGCAAAGAGGAAAGAGCTTTATTAGACAGTGAAAGTTGAGCTAGAAACCTGTGATCCCAGTGACTTGGGAGGATAAGGCAGGAGGATCGTAAGTTGAGGCCAGCCTCAGCAACTTAATGAGCAAAACTTGGACTGGTGCTGCAGCTCAGTTCAATTTTTAGTAGTGCACATATAAATTAAAAAAAATTGGAGAAAAAGACCAATGAAGTTAAAGATACATATTCAAGATACCCAGAACTTTGAGAGCGAGAAGCACCTTTTTGGTGATTTAGGCGTTCATTTTATTTTATTTTTTAAATTGTTGGTACTGGGAATTGAACCCAGGGGTGCTTTACCATGGAGCTACAGCCCTCCCCCTTCCTTTTTTTTTTTGGGGGGGGGGGATACCAGGGATTGAACTCAGGGCACTCGACTACTAAGCCACATCCCAGCCCTATTTTGTATTTTATTTAGAGACAGGGTGTCACTGAGCTGCTTAGTACCTCACTTTTGCTGAGGCTGGCTTGAACTCATGATCCTCCTGCCTCAGCCTCCTGAGCCTCTGAGATTACAGGCATAAACCACTGTTCTGGCTCAGCCCTACTCCTTTTTTTCATTTGTAATTTTGAGACAGAGTTTCACTGAGTTGGTGAGTCTGGACTTGAACTTGTAATCCCACTGCCTCAGATTACAGGTGTGTATCACTGTACCTGACTCAGACTTTTCTTTAAAAGGACACTTTGTGAGGGGTGGGCATGGGGAGGCATGTGAGATAAACTCAGTTTTTTTGTGCATCATAAGATGTTTGCTAAGATCTGGTCTCTTTCTTTTCTTTTTCTTTTTTAGGATCTTTAGGTTGATGTTTTCTGCTCTGATTAATAGATAACTTTGGGATGAACCCATATCAGGTTTCTTAAAATATGTCTCCCTTTGTTTTATCTAATCTAAAGGTACATTGTGTAAACTAACAGAGCTTGTAAGCAAGAAACAAAGCAATTTTCATATATGAGTGAACTTACAGTAAATTTAAGATTTATAGATTTCTCAAGAATTTCAGAGTGACAGCCTAGGAAGAACAGGCCAGGGAGACCCTTGGGGATTTTAGATTTAAAGGTAGACTCCTCTTCCTTTTCTCTCTTTTCTACCTTTTATTTCTTCTCTTCTTCTTCAAAATGAATTTACAAATAGGTGCAAACTACATGTATTCAAGAGGCAATGATCAAGTGCATTCTATTGGCCACATTTCATTTGGATTTCAATGAAAGTTATTTCCAATGTTAACAATTTCTCTTACTTACCGAGTTATACAATAGCTCCATAAATCATAACCCAGAGCATGCCTTGTTTTCCACTCAAGGCATCCAGTAATCTTCTTAGTCTATTTCAAAGTCTTTCCTACATTTTCCTCTCACTTATGTAGAGAGAATGTATACAGAGCACTTAGTAAAAATTAAGTGCTCAATAAATGCTCACTATTATAAAAATTATTGAAATTAATAGTAACAATAACTCTGACAGCAATTTGGATTTTTATCTTCCTGAAGTAAAGCTTTGATTATGATATCCTTTTCAGAAAGTCTCAATAAGGCAACATTGTTTCTGAAATAAATTCTTAGCTAGACATTTAAGGCTCTTTGATCTGTCCCCATCCAAACTTATCAGTTTATTTCCCACATCTAACTTCCTGCAAGGTCTGTCAGGATGCCTGGAATTTCACTTTTTTTGGTTGCGGGGATTGGTTACTGGGGATTGAACTCAGGGGCACTCAACCACTGAGCCACATCACCAGTCCTATTTTGTATTTTATTTAGAGTCAGGGTCTCACTAAGTTGCTTTGTGCCTTGCTTTTGCTGAGGCTGGCTTTGAACTGGAGATCCTCCTGCCTCAGCCGCCTGAGCTGCTGGGATTACAGGCATGTACCACTGTGCAGGTGTGGAATTTCCCCTTTAAGGACGAATCTGGTTTGATACTGAAGAGCTTTGGTTCTCTAAGTACTTCCTCTGAAAATGCAAATGGCATCAAGGGAGGTGTCTGCCTAGACAGAATTTGTAGCAATACAGTTGTCCAGAGAGCAAGTATACTAGTGTGCTCAGGTTTCCATAACAAAATACTGATAGGGGACAGACAAATGAGTGGTGGGAATATGAGGTTAAGGGAATGATTCTATAAACTGGGCCTGCTGTGCTGACTCCCACATGCTCTCACCTTTGAAAAGCAATTTAACTGCAGCCCAGCCAGGCTTAAGTCAACAGAGTATGTTACATTCCTCAGCAAACTACTTGTTGTCTACAGGAGAAATGTTGATTCTGAAATGTCAATGAGAAGCATACAAGTTACCCTGCAATGTAGGGGTACTTTATTGACCCTTACACAGACCAGATCTGGAACTTAGGGAGATAAAGATATTCCCCCCAACCATAATAGCTGTAAGAACAGGTTCCAATGAGAACAGATCGGCATGGGCTAAATCGACCTAGAGTTTTCATGGCTGTAGGAACTCAAAAGTCCTGCAGTCAGTCAAAAGCCAAAAGGTGGACCTGGGCAGGACCCTCTGGAAACTGTCCCTCTCCTCTCTGAGAGGACCCACTCTCTCCCTTGAGAGTACCTACTTTCCTATCCCTTCTAATAAACTCACCCCTGCTACTTGAGTGACATGTCTGAAATATTTTTTTGACTTGATCACAAGAATTAGGGTTTGAAGGGGGTCTTTCTGCTGCCTGTTTCCTGGAAGGCCCTGTAACAATCCCACAGGATTGTTACATCACAGACAGAGACAGACATTTTCTCACAGTTTGGGAGATTGGGGAGTCCGTGATCAAAGCATGGGTGGGTATGTTTTTGGTGCTGTCTTCCCAAGCCACCTTCTTATGTGCTCACATGCTCTTTCTGGTCAATGTGAGGGAGGGAAAGACCTCTGGTAGCTCTTCCTCTTTTTTAAAAATACTTTTTAATTATAATTAACACATTAATGTGCAAATTAAATGAGATTCAAATTATAAAAATTAATGAGATTCACTTTATTCTTTCCTTATGTGCATGTGTCATGCATTCATCTTATCCATCCACTCTTCCATCCCTCCACTTACCTTCCCCAGTCCTCCTAATAATCCCTCTTCCTTTTTTTAAGAGATGTAAGATTTATTTGAGGATAACTGTGAAGAAGCAGCGGGGGCATGACAAAGACATCTTCCCTAGTAATCTCTCTTCTGTCAGGTACTTAGTTACAGAAGATAGCATTGTGTTCTCAGCCCTTTTGCTTTTGTGTGAGAAAATTTTAGGCAAGATACTTTGGTAAAAAGTATTGCAAAGTTTATTAGAAAAGAAAGGAGAAGGAAAAAAAGACAGTATCAAGGCAGAGAGTGGGTCCTCTCAGGGAGGAGAGTGACTAGTACCTTCTTTCTTTCCCAGTTTTATTGGGGTCTTAAGGAAGTTTTCTAGAGATTCCTGCTTAGCAACCACCTTTCAACTTTTGACTGACAGTAGGCTTGTATCAGGTTTTTAATTCCCTACTGTTATTGTATGTTTAGTGGTCTTTACTTTTAATTATTCTGTCTTTCTGAGTCCTGAAATTTTTGGTCTGTAAAAAGGTCATGAAAATCTCTCCTTCAGAGTAATTTATGTTCTTATTGGCAGGGAGGACCTGACAGTAGCTGCAGATAACAGGTTGTTTTTGATGAGGAATATAGCATATCCTATTGACTTAAGCCAGGGCTGGAGTGGCTTTAGATAAATTGACCCCCCCCCTCTTTTTTTAAAGAAAGTATGTGAGGGGGCCAGCATGGTACCTCCCTTACAGTTTCCTGTGGCTCATGTCCATCTGCTACCTATTACTTTCTGTGTCTGGCTTATCTCACTTAACATGGTGACCTCTATTTCCTGCAAATGACAGAATTTTATTCTTCTTTATGACTGAATAATACTCCATTTTGCATATGTGCCACATTTTCTTTACCCAGTCATCAGTTGATGGACACCTAGTCTGATCCTATGTCTTAGTTTTTGTGAATAGTGCCAGAGTAAATATGGATATGCAAGTATTTCTTTTGTAGGCTGACTTCATTTCCTGACTTTATATACTGAGGAGTGGAATAATTGGATTATATTATAGTTTTGTTTTTAGTTTTCTGAGTAAACTCCATACTGTTTTTCACAGTGACTGACAGTTAATATTTGGAATATATAAAGAACTCAGAAAACTTAACAGAAAGTCAATCATCCAACTAAAAAATGGCCAAGTGGTCTGAATAGAAATTTCTCAAAAGAAGAAATACAAATGACCAAAAAAAAATTTGAAAAAATGCTAACTATCATTAGCCATCAGGGAAATTCAACTTAAAACTACAGTGTAGGGCTGGATAAATAGCTCAGTTGGTAGAGTGTTTACCTCACATGCACAAGGCCTTGGGTTTGATCCTTAGCAAACACCAAAGAGGGTAAAATTCAGTGTGATACCATCTTACCCCAAAGAGAGTGGCTATTATAAAAAACAAACCAATGCTGGTGAGGATGTGAAGAAAAAAGAATACCTTTGTTCACTGTTGGGAATGTAAATTAGTACAGCAACTGTGGAAAACTGTGTGGAGACTCTTAAGATTCTCTAAGATTTCTCAAGTCCTATCAGATTAGGGCCCTACCCTGGGATGTCATTTAACCTTAATTACCTCCCTAAATGTCCTGTCTCCAAATGCAGATTTGCTGGGGCTAGGGTTTTAACAATTCAGCGCATAAGTCAAAATATAAGATAAGGGTAATAAAAAATGAAGAGAAAATGTGATGTCTCCTTGTGTTTTTAATTTGCATTTAAAACATGAAACAGTTTTTCATATGTTGAGCAGTCATGTGAATATCCTTTCTGGTAAGTTCCTTATCTATTATTAATTTGGGGTTATTATTTTGTCTTAATTTATATAAATTCTTTATCTATTCTTGATATAAACTTTGCCAGCACTTTGCCACTATATTGACCCCGATTTTCTAATTCCTGTCTTCTCCTGTTAGTGAATTCTCTTTCTAGTCTCCTTTGGTTTATTTGGCTTTAATTAATTTCTTGAGTTCAATGTATATTTCATTTATTTTTAATCTATTTTGCCTTTTTTAAAGTAAGGCAGTGATTATTCTGAATATTATATTTGCTTTTCTTTTGGTTCATATGTAGTGTTTTAATCATCATTATTTTATTTTATTGATTTTTATTGCATTGGGACCTGAAAATAATGTTTGTAGTACCTCTTTTCTGGAAATTTATTGGCATTTTCTTTTTTATGTAATAGATGACCATTATTATATATCATAACCAACAGGAAAAAGAAAGTTGGTGTTCAGAGGAATAACCACAGCTTTATTTATTTTTATTTCTTTATTTAATATTTATCCTCAGACAAGGATAACTCTAGTTATTGCTATTATCTAAATGTTTGCATTTCCCTAAAATGCATGTATTGAAACCTAGTCCCCAGTGTGATAGGATTTAAGAAGTGGGGCCTATGGGGGCAGATCGTGATGAATGGGAGTGGTGTTCTTATAAAGGAGGCATAAAGGAGCTTGTTGGCCCTTCTACCATGTAGGGATACAATGAGGAGCCACCATGCACAAAGCAGAGTCCGTCCTTACCAGATGCCGAATCTGCTGGCAACTTGATCTTGGACCCTCAACCTCAGAACCATGAGGAATGAGAAATACATGTCTGTTGTTTATAATCCACACTGTTTATGATATTTTGTTATAGCTTCCTGAGTGGATTGAGACAGTGGGCTGTTTAGACATGGGGCATCTTATGTGATTGGTTTGGGAGCATATTTGGCCTTTCAGGTTTTCCTAATTGGAAATGGAGGCAAAAATTAAAGATACTGGTGGTTATTGATCCATTTTGTGCCAAATGCTACAGGGGCTGTTTTTTGCTCTTCTGGATTGATTGCTGCAGAGTATGGGTCTCCCAGTTTTTATTTTTCCCTTATTTAATTTTTTTTTCCTTGGGAATTCTCATTATGTTTATTCTACCTATCTATTACTTGCCTTCCATAGAAATTATCTTCTCTCAAGTCCTTTTAGATTTTATTTCCACTTAACTTTTCGTCAGTTCTCGTTATGTACCATTTTTTTTGTTTACTTGTGTTTCTTTTCCTCCTTGATCCTTGATTTTTCTGCTATTTCTGTAGTGGATTTATTTTTATTCTTCTACTTCTTTCCTAATGCTTTCCTAATGTATGTAAATCTCTTCTCATTTTGTTTATATCCTTGAGCTCTTGTATATGTACTTTGTGCTCATGTTTAAAAAAAGAAATTGCTTTATTAAATACATTTAAATTTCCATCACAGTTTCCATTTTATTCATGGCAATGCTGTTGTGTTCTTCATAGCCATTTACTTTTCTTGATACTTTCTTCATTTTTAAACTTTTATATCATTTTTTTTTTTTACAATGAGAAACTGAAGGATTTATTCATTCTGGGAGTTAAATCTAAGCAGAAAATGAAATGTCATAAAGAAAAAGAATTAATCATTTAATTATGTATTTAATAATAAGATTTGTTTTACCCAACAAATTCTAAATAACACTTAAAAATACAATCCCTAGTAATAGATAATACAATCATTAACAATTTTTTTTGCAAATATTATGCTGTTTTTTAAAAAATTACTCAACTTTGACCCATTAGGTGTTTAAGGGAGAAACCAAAATAATTCAGAATAGCTGAATTTTTTGACCCAAGTTTTGTATGTAAGTTCATTTAGATTTTAATCAATAAATAGAGTCATATCTATTACTTTTTATTTATTATTTATTTACTACTATTTTAAAAGCATTTTTTTTTCTTTTCCTCTGATGCTATAGATACAGATTGATAACATGGCAAAATCAGCCTCTTCTGTTTTTTGGATCTCAAAGTGTACTCCCAGCTTTGATAGTTCCTTTCTTCCTGTTAAAAACTAAAATTTACATCACAATATGTGCCCCTCACCTTCAAGGAACACATTTTGTCACAAGTTTTGGAAGGTGCAGTTGAATCTTTGTCCCTAGAATCTTTTCTACCCTGCTCCTTCCTGTATGGATTGTAGCTATTGTGTTTTTGTGTGATGGGGTGGGGCATGGTGAGGGTTGATATCTTTGTCCATTTGAACTATTATTGCAAAATACTCATGACTGGGTAATTTATAAATAGATATTCTCTCATAGTCTGGAGCTAGTCAGATCTAGGATAATTTGTAAGAGTTCAAGATCATGGGCAGATTTGGTATCTGGTGAAGGCCTAGTCTCGGCTTTCAAGATGGTACCTTGATGGTGTGTTCACACATAGTAAAGGGGCAAAAAGGGTCTAGCTACTTCCCTGCAACCCTGTCACCCTGTCATAAGGTTGCTAATCCCATCTACAAAGGAGGGGACCTGATGACCTAATCACCTCTTAAAGGTGCTGCTACTTAATACTATTGCATTGGAATTTAAGTTTCAACGTGCATTTTGGAAGGGCACAAACACTCAAACCGTAACACTGGGGATTGGGATTTTAACTGTCTCCCAGTCTTGCTGAAAATGGAGCTTGTCTTTTTCTCTCTGTTCTTGCTGCTTTTAGATAATTTTGTGTCATTTTTTCAAGAAAATGAGAGGGAAATGTTGATTCTGTGCCATCATGTTCAAGTCACTATTCAAGGTTGCCTCATGGAAGCACAGGGAACAGTAGCATCTGGCAGTGACTGGGAATGATCTTCAAAATTGCTGGCTCAAAAGAAGGGAGCCTACCACTCTGTGAACAGATGAACCTATTTCTTACTATCATCTGTGCCTGCACTTCAGCTGGCTATAACTGACAATTAAGATTTTTAAAAGTAATCAGATCTCTATTGTTTGCCTCTAGGAAAAAAAAAAACTAACCTTTTATTGTCAAATAGTACAAAACAAACTGCAAATTAGTGTCTGAGCTAGTATTTTAGGAAAAAATTGGGAAATAAAATTCAAACTTTGGTCATGCTTAATTGGTAGTATAGTAGTGGAAATATTTTATACATTTTTTCTTTAATTGACTTTTCTTACAAATTATCCTAGATCCAGCCTTACAAGAAAGTTGAAAAGAAAGATGAAAGTAATCTCTGGGATATGATTTTTAAAATTTGCTCTTTTTAAATATACATATCAGTAGAGTGTGTTTTGACATATTATGCATACATGGAATATAACTTATTCTAACTAGGATCCCATTCTTGTGGTTGTACATGATGTGGAGATTCACTGGTTGTGTATTCAAACATGAACATAGGAAAGTTATGTCTGATTCATTCTACTGCCTTTCCTATTTCCACCCTCCTTCCTTTCATTCCTCTTTGTCTAATCCAATGAACTTTTATTCCCCCTCTCATTGTGTGTTAGCATGCACATATCAGAGAGAACATTCTGCCTTGTTTTTTGTGGAGGGGGGGGATTGGTTTATTTCACTTATCTTGATAGTATCCAGTTCGATACATTTACTGGCAAATGCCATAATTTCATTCTTCTTTATGGCTGAGTAATATTTCATTGTGTCTATGTGCCATATTTTCTTTATCCATTCATCTGTCAAATGGAACTGAGATCAGTTCTATAGCTTAGCTATTGTGAATTGAGCTACTATAAACATTGATGTGGCTGCATCACTCTAGTATGTTGACTTTAAGTTCTTTGGGTAGAGACCCAGGAATGGGCTGACTGGGTCAAATGGTGGTTACATTCCAAGTTTTTTGAGGAAAGCCCATATTTCTTTCTAGAGTGGTTGTACCAATATTCAGGATCCCACCAGAAATGTAAAAGGAAACTTTTCCTTCACATCCTTGCCAACATTTATTGTTACTAGTATTCTTGATAATTTCCATTGTGACTGGAGTGACATGAAATCTCAGTGTAGCTTTAATTTGAATTTCTCTAATTGCTAGAGATGTTGAACATTTTTTTATATATTTGTTTATTAATCATATTTCTTCTTCTGTGAAGTACCTATTCAGTTTCTTATCCCATTTATTGATTGGTTCAACATACAGAATCAATAAACATAATTCATCACATCATAAGACTTAAAGACAAGAATTAAATGATTATCTCAATAGATGCCCAAAAAAGTATTTGACAAAATACAGCATTAATTCATGTTCAAAACACTAGAAAACCTAAGTATAGTACACACAACATTGTAAAAGTTATATATGTTAAACCCAAGGCCAGCATCATTCTAAATGAAGAAAAATTGAAAATATTCCCTCTAAAAACTGGAACAAGACAATGACAAGTGGGGATTGAACTCAAGGCAGCTGAGAAGCTGCCTATTTGCTTTCTTGGCTTCATGCCATTGAGTATCCAGGAAAGCGACCTTTTCTATTCCACCATCTTGAAAAAGCCTTCTGGGGTATGATTTTTGATAGTTTCTGGAAAAATCCCTTTGGGGGAGGGGAAAGTGCCCAATGGACTTATGGGCTTTTCTTCCTGCTTGACTTTGCAAGATGGCAATGAACTCCTCTTGAGGCCTGTCCAAAATGCAGATTTCCACAGGTGAGGTAATGTACCAAAGTCTCATTTATCCAGCACTGAGGTGACCTTGGGTGATTCTTCTACTCACTTGATTCTCATCGCAGTACTCTGAGAAAGAACTCCCTGATAATTTTCTGCCTTTTCTCCCATGGGTGATCGTCACTTGATCAATTTTAGATCAAGCCATCAATCCAGTGGATTAAGCTAAACTCAAAGTATGGCAATGAAGGTAGAGTTGTATACTTCTGCCTCTCTCCTGGTCAGGCCTGGGACTTGAAGCCCAAACCCTTTTGTGAAGGATTGGTCAGAACATGAGCCTTTAATTAGGCTTCAAAGGGGAGCTCGGAGAGGTTGATTATGCCTAAATAGATCAGAGCCCAGTGTTTACCTTCTCTTTTATGAGATCAGGTTTTTTTCTCATTCCCAGTTGACATTTATGAACATCTTTGATGCAATATTTAGAACTGAGAGGGAGGAAGTAAAGGGCAGACTTCAATGTGACCTTGAACTCTTAGGAACTTGATCTCTAATCAGACCTATGCACAGCATATCGCATACCTGTGTAGCTAGGAATAAAATGGTGCTGATTTCCATCCTGCATTTGTTCTCCGAATTTCTCCCTAGAATTTTGCTGGGAGGGGATAGGGTGATTAACTGGGCAAAGTTAGGTCATTCTTTGAACCCTGGCCATAATAGCATCATAATGATACCTGGCTATTCTGGGTCTCTTATTTTTCCAGATGAATTTCATAATTGCTTTTTCTATTTCTGTGAGGAATGCCATTGGGATTTTGATCGGAATTGCATTGAATCTGTATAGTGCTTTTGGTAATATGGTCATTTTAATAATATTAATTCTGCTTATCCATGAGCAAGGTAGATCTTTCCATCTTATAAGGTCTTCTTCTATTTCTCTCTTTAGGGTTCTATAGTTTTCATTGTATAGATCTTCCATCTCTTTTGTTAAGTTGATTCCCAAGTATTTTATTTTATTTTTTTGAGCATATTGTGAACAGGGTAGTTTTCCTCATTTCCTTTTCAGAGGATTTGTCACTGATATACAGGAATGCCTTTGATATTTGGGTGTTGATTTTATATCCTGCCACTTTGCTGAATTCATTTACTATTTCTAGAAGTTTCTTGGTAGGGGGTCTTCTAGGTATAGAATCATATCATCAACAAATAGTGCTAGTTTAAGTTCTTCTTTTCCTATAGTTATTCCTTTAATTTCTTTTGTCTGTCTAATTGCTCTGGCCAGTGTTTCAAGAACTATGTTGAATATAAGTGGTGATAGAGGACATCCTTGACTTGTTCCAGATTTTAGAGGGAATGCCTTCAGTTTTTCTCCGTTTAGTAGGAAGAGTGAAACAGGTGGTATCACTATACCAGATCTTAAACTATACTACAGAGCAATAGTAACAAAACAGCATGGTACTGGCAACAAAACAGGCTGGTAGACCAATGGTACAGGATAGAGGACATAGAGACTAACCCACAAAATTACAACTACCTTATATTAGACAAAGGTGCTAAAAGCATGCATTGGAGAAAGAACAGCATTTTCAACAAATGGTGCTAGGAAAACTGGAAATCCATATGCAACAAAATGAAATTGAATCCCTTTCTCTCACCATGCACAAGGATCTAGGAATTAAACCAGAGACTCTGCGTCTAATAGAAGAAAAAGTAGGCCCTAATTTCCATCATGTGAGGCTAGGACCCAATTTCCTTAATAAACACCTATAGCACAAGAATTAAAACCAAGAATCAACAAATGGGATGAATTCAAACTAAAAAGTTTTTTTCTCAGCAAGAGAAATAATGTATGAGATGAATAGGGAGCCTACATCCTGGGAACAAATTTTTACCCCTCACACATCAGATAGAGCTCTAATCTCTAGGGTATACAAAGAACTCAAAAAGCTAAACATAAAAAATAAATAAATAAATAACCCAATCTACCTGGCACTCTTAACTTGTAAAGTAACCTCACTGAAATGTTGTGAAGGCCAGGGGCAGTGACTGCTCTGTAGAGATGAGGTACAATTCACCAGCTGAGAGAAAGAAAGTCCTGGAACACATGGCAGAGGGCCAGGAGAAGTTCTGGGACAGGGGATTTGGTGACAAGACTTTTTAAATTCACTGAATGATCTGGGGAAAGGAAAAAGCCCACAGGTATACCTATTTTGTTTATAATTATTAATGCCTCTTCACTGCTTTTTTCTGAGGGGGAAATCAAATCCTTTTGGCCTGGAACCTCCATCTGATGTGGACCTTGTCTCATGTCATATCACACCTTGTGTCAGTTAGCTCTCTGCTGCTGTAACGAGTACCTGAGATAATCAACTATAAAGATAAATGGTTTATTTTGGCTCAGTTTTGGAGGTGTCCTTGGTGGACTGAGCAATTGCAGTTAGGCCTCTGTTGGGGGAGCAGTACATTGCAGTGGGGGTGCCTGGAGGAGCAAAACTATTTACCTCATAGCTGTGATTTGAAGAGAGAAGGAGGGGATGGGGGTGCCATTATTCCCTTTAAGGGCACCCCTCAATGACTAGAAGTCCTGCCACTAGGTCCTACCTTCTAAACTAAATTTCTACCACTCCCCAATAGTGCCAAGCTGGGGGCTAATCTTGGCACTATTGGGGAGTGGTAGAAATTTAGTTTACAACATTGGCCTTTCAGGGATATTTCATACCCAAACTATGGCACACTTCACCCTGGGCATACAGCATACTGACTTTTAAGTTATTAGGCTAAGCAAGTCTCCCAGTGTTTCAGGGCTTCAATCTCACTTGTGTTGTTTCCTCTCAGAATGTTTGACTCGCCTGGCAGATACCACCTTATCCAGTTATGTCCTCACTTAAACTGTCACTTCAGGGAAGTATTGCAGGTATTCTGGGTTTAAAACAAAACTCAGGTATGCAAAAGAATACAAATATATCCTGTCTAGTGACAAGAAAAAAATACTGTAAACTTGTTAATCCATTAAGCCCAATTGCTTCCAGAATTTTCTGTTTCAGAATTAGATTATGTCAATTTGGATATTTCCCCCACCTTTGGTCTCCATGAGGATGTGTCTAATTTGTGAGGGTGCTGGAAAGTTGTCAAGGAATTTGGGAGGGTGTCAAGTCTTTGGTCTCCAATGTCTGTTTCTGTCACTGCCTTTTGCCTCCTCTCTGATCAGGAGCCTATCCATCAGTCTTTTGTCAAGGTGTGCTCTCTTTTCTGGATGTGGGGGGTTCATTATCAAGAGAATTAACTATGTCCTCATGCCATTCATGGAAAGACAGTCCACCACCCAACCTCAGCTAACATGTGGCTTTTCCTGGTCCCAAGACATCCTTTGGATGACCTAACTTTCTCCCTCCCAGCTAACTCCTAGGATCACGTAAATATGTAAATAAACTTTTTAGTTATCCTAGTTTGAAGAATTTTCTTGGAATAATCTGATATTCTGATCCTCAATGTCTTGTGATTGATTCTCAAGTCCAGGCTTATAGAATTCAAAAAACTCTTATTTCTCAATAAGACCAGCCCTTGCCAATGAAAGCTTTAGCTTTCAAGTCAGTTTGCTCTAATAGCAGATTTAAAAGTCTATTTTGAAACTTAAACACTGCAAGTGGACTATTTTTTTTTCTCTTTATATTCTTGCTATAAAAATTGCTTTGTTTTTTAAGAGTATCAAATACCTCTAACTGTATAGGAGTGAACTACAGGAAATTGGGGGACATGGAGAGAAGCAATTTTTTCAGGAAATGAATTCACTATAGAAATATTCTTCAACATCTGGACCAGATCAGGAGCCACTGCTGAAATTATACTAAAGTGACTTGCATCTCTATCAGTGTAAGGTTCATGTGTCCCACCAAACTCTGAGCTTCATGCAAAATCTGAGACTGTCTTGCTGACCACCAAAGCCTGAGCTCTAAGCACAAGACTTGGCCACAAGTCCCCATTAATGAATGAACAATCTGGGGAGATACTGAGAAAACAGTATGGTTCTGACACCCAAGGCTGGGGCTGCTGAATGGACAAAAGAGGCAAATGGCTCCACACTAGTTCCTCTTGATTAGTACCAGTAATGCTTGTAGGAGCAATGAGAGTTTGAATATTGTATGGACCTCTTGGTCCAGAATCTTTGTACTCTCCATAGATTTCAAGTTGATGTTGAGTTCAGTTAGGAAGAAATTCTGGTTTTACATGTAATAAAGCACAATAGGGAAAAACACCCCATCTATAGGTAGGTAGCACTATTTGCATCCAAATATAGAGGCTCCTTATGTGATTCTAACACTCATCCTGTCCCTCCCTCTAAACATGAGCTGCATGTAATTCTGGCTCTCTACAGAAGAGGCTCTGTGTTACCATGGTGAGGACAAGGCTTTGTAAAGTTCTGCACTCCTATGCCTGGCTCTGGGGTCAAAGGTTCCCTGTGGAACAAGCAGACTTGCTTGAAGAAAACAAACATGGTAAAAAAAACAAGCTGGTAATTTGCTTTCTCATTTTATCAGGTTGTCAGGATATGTGTGTGCTGTATATGTTTTTATAATTTGAAAAGCATATCTGAATCTTTCTTGTCAGAATTGATTATTTTGGGACTTTAAAGGCAATACATTAAATCAGGGAGCAAAACTATGGAAATTCCTGACTTGAAAGCAGATGGCGAAATTTCTTACTCACTTGGCTTTTGGGGGAATCCTGGCATGTTGTTGGTACTCTAAAGAAAGGGCTAACGTCATTAGGGTCAGTGTGTCAATTTATTCTTTCCCAGAGAGGGACACAAGAGGAAAATATAAACAAGGCTTAGCTAAATCTCTGCATGACCCAAGATCCAGAAGTTTGGTGGCATGGTATTGGATTTGGAGCCTGATGTCAGAGGGAATACTTTTATAAAATGGATTCAGAGACCAGGAGAAGACCTCTAAGATCAATGACCCATATCTTACAGATATGGAAGCTGGGGCCCAAATATGCAAATCAACTTGCTCAAAGTGAACTCATTGTAATATTTTACTGCTTCTTCTTTTAATTAATAGGCTAAATAACATAACACGTGTTCACTTTATATCTGTGCAAAAGTTGCTTGATTAGTGGCAGGGCTGTGATATGATCACTTTAGTCACAGCTTCTCAGACATTTTCATACAAATCACACGAGGATTATGTCAAGAATGCAGATTCTGATTCAGGAGAGCAGATACATGGTCTGAGCATTTGCATTTCTAACATGCTTCCAGGTGATATTGATATTCCTGTTCCCCGGGGCAACACTGACTTTAAAAAAATTGGGTAGCAGGAACCTAATACTACACTACTCCGGAGTACTCCCCAATGTGGTTTCTCACTGAGGTAAGTTCAATAGAGGATGATTTGTAAGTCAGGGAAGCAAAGTCTGGCTTATATGGCTCTGTTCAAGTTCTTTTTCAGCCTTTTATTGTTGATTCTCTCACTGTTTTCTTGCTTCTCTCCTGACTCAGGGTCTTACATGTTAATCATGTATGAAAAAAAAATTATGAAAGACTTTGCAATGTCTCCCTCTCTTCTACATGCCCTCCCTCCTGACCTGCCCCTCCAAAAAAAAAAAAAAAAATTCTGTAGATTTCTAGGTGTTGCTGCATATCCCCCTGGATTATCTGATTCTTATGGACTGCTCTTGTTAGGGTCTGTAAACAAGTCAAGATGGTGCCTGGCATTTTGCCAGAGGGAGTGGTTTGTGAAGTAACGCCAGCGAGCCATTAAGTGTGAAGATTCCTTATTGGTTGACTGCTGTATCTAGTTTATGTTAATTAAGATAAGCTGTGTGGAATGTATATATACCCCTCCTGTCCTACAATAAACGGCTCCCACTCCTGCTGTATCAATCTACACAAGTTGTTCGTCACCCCCCGGTTATTTTGCTGCAGCCGGACTGCGGCATGCTCTTCTAATTTTTTTTGAACTTTTTTTTTTGTGATACTGGGGAACTGAACCCCAGGGGTGTTTTTACCACTGAGCTATATCCCCAGCCCTTTTAAAATTTTTTATTTTGAGTCCAGGATCTTGCTAAGTTGTTAGGGCCTCACTAAGTTGCTGAAGCTGGCCTTGAACTTATAATCCTCTTGCCTCAGCCTCTTACATCTCTAGAATTACAGATAGGTGTCACCAATAGTTTCTCCAAAAGAGGTAAGATTATCTCTGATTTTAATATGAAATTTTAGAATTAATGGCTCAGTGACATTTATTGAATCCTATTTATGAATCCAGCCTTTTTGGGGAGCTGTGGAGTATACAGAAATGCAAACATCCTCATCCCTGCTTTTGCTGAATGCACAGTGAAAGGAGAGGATAGTAACAGACCTTGATTTATTTTCAACATTTCATGAAACACTAGTGCCATGGTATCTTGTGGAAACTGAAAGAATCCAGAGTCACTCATGAAGCAACTAAAAGTTCAGGGACGTGAACAGCTTTGCCTAGAGGCACATGGCTAGGATGTGGAGCAAGGACCGTGTTTCCTCATACTACCTTTTAATGACTTGTATATTTGAATGACTTGGGTCTTCACTCAGTGAGTTGGTCAATGATAGGAGGAGAGTATACATGTAAGTGGGGCCTGTTGGAATTGGTGCTCTTTATCTGGTTGAGGAACCCTTCTAGGAGTCAATGAAGAGTCAATGAAAATATGTAGGCTTATGCTTTGCTATGGATAGATTGATATCTCCTATGTCTACCTTGATCTTTGAGCCTGCAGATACAGAAGGAGACCACAAAATGTCTCTCTGCAGATAAAGAGCTCAAAGCCACTACAGATGAGCATGGCTATGTGAAGTGGTGGTGGTAGAACACATATAGAAGGAGCATGTTTTAGAATCAGATTGACTGAGTTTAAATTGCATTTCATCACTAACAAGATGTTTACCCTGTGTTGAGTACCTGACTTTGCTCTCATCAGAACCATATGTCAACTGCATCCTGTATCTCATCTCCATAAACAACCTCACATCTCCTCTCCTTAGAACTTAGCCTCCTTGGAACCTAAAAAAAAAATCTATAAAACAGGCTAGCACAATATCATAGAATTATTTTTAAAAATTAATAAGATACTATGAGAAACACAATGTAGATCCTAGTCAGTATTCATCAAATATTATTTCCTTTCTCTTCATTTTTGCTTCTTTTTAAAAAGAATTTTACCATTTACATTCAACTGTTTACCCAGAAG
Source organism: Marmota monax (assembly GCF_021218885.2). Classification (NCBI taxonomy): domain Eukaryota; kingdom Metazoa; phylum Chordata; class Mammalia; order Rodentia; family Sciuridae; genus Marmota; species Marmota monax. Next base: position 18,116,375 of record NW_026692194.1, on the reverse strand, counting down.
AGAATTAATGGCTCAGTGACATTTATTGAATCCCTGTTATGAATCCAGCCTTTTTGGGGAACTGTGAAGTATACAGAAATGCAAATGTCCTCATCCCTGCTTTCACTGAATGCACAGTGTAAGGAGAGGATAGTAACAGACCTTGAGCAAGTAAAACATGAATACAGTCGGAATTTGGGGAAGTGAGGCATAAGCAATGGTTGGCAAAAGTGATGCGGGCATGGTACCATCAAAGGCCGGGTGGTAGGAAGGAGCATGTTGTGGGGAAGGAATGGCTTAGCCCTCCCAGAGGGTAGTGTCAAGGAACAGTGGGCCAGATAAGGAAAGCAGGCCTATTCTGTTCCAGAGAAGACCTGTTCACAGAGCTAAGCAGTTAGGGCCCAATGACAGCAGCAGCAGCAATCTCCAGTGATTGTGGAACAGAGGACTAGGGGATGCACTTTGCAAGTCCCTCTGGAGTTTCTCCCACGTGCTCTATTTGCTGCCATTGAGCTCCTTGTGTCTCTGCTGGAGGTTGGAGACTTCACTTGCTCCTCTGAGACTGATTCTGAGTTTGCCTCTGAGGAATGTTGAACACAGCCTTCGTTGTGAGAAGAGATGACAATTTCCATGTCATGTGGAGGCAGCTCTCCCAGATTCCTGCATGTCATGCTTCTTTCTCTGAGTGTTTGTACTTCTGATTACTGTGAATGGGAAGATGTCACCTGTAATCTTTTCATCGTAAGCCTGTTTAATAATAATAATAATAGTAATAATAATAATTATTATTTTGCTCTCTGGAGCCTCAGTTTAATGAAAAGGTACTATTTTGACTGACTGCTAAAAAATTGGGCTTTGCTGTTCTAATCAATATATTTCGTTACCATTGTCATTTCTGGACAAGCCCCTTGGTAATGGAATTGCATATGATGATTTTGACAAACTTCCACTCAAAACCAAGGCAATTTCAATGTCTTGGGGACCAGATGCCAGGGGCCTTTGGGCATAAGGGATGGGAGCAGCCTTCTTTACATGGATGCATAACTTCCAAGGGTTCAGCTATTGTGGGCAGATCATCATGACCCTGTACTCACATTCATCAGTGACTGAAGGGGAGGACCTGATCCCTGGAGAAAGGCAAGAGAGGAGACATACATCAGCCACCTGGGAGAGGAGATGTGAGGTCATTTATGGAAATTAGATGCAGGATGTCACTGATATATGGTTCTGATGAGAGCAAATCCAGGGCAGCTACCAGTCCCTACAGTGACCACCATGATAATGAAAAATAAAAATAAAAGATACCCTGGTAGAGTATTTTACATACACTATTTCATTTTTATTCTCACAGTAACCCTGAAAGGTCGATTTTATGAATCTTATTTTATAGATAATGACAGATTCAGGATTAAAATCCTGGTCTTTCTGAGGTTGGAGACTGAGCTCTCCTCAGCACTGTACTACCTTCCAGGAAGACTGCTAAGTGGAAGGGATCTCGGCTGGAGGTTAAACTGTTCTTACCCTGGATTTAGCATCCCGAGGAATGGTGGGCTGTGCTTGCCAACACTCTATTTGCACAGGGGACAGGGATATAGGCAAGAGCTTCTCAGCAAAAGAGAGAAGTCAGTTCTGTCATCCAGGATGGTTGTCTTCCAGCTGAGATTTGGGACTGATTTGGAATGTGACTAGCAACAGAGAGTCGGGCTCCACTTCAGTGCAGTTCCCTTGTAATAAAATCCAGAAGTTAGGAATCAGGGTGACCAAACAGGCCTAGATGTTTGGGCTGAACAGAAAGACTGGGAGAGGTATGTGGTAAAGACCACCATAAAGCAATGAAGGAAATAAGGGGTTCCAGATGGAGCTAGGAGAAGGGTTTTATGAAGAGCATGTGGTTGAGAGATATTAAAGGAACCTCAGGTGTGAGGAAAGTGGTTGTTGTTGGAGAGGGGACTTCATGAACAATTTTGCCTTTCAGATTCTGATAAAGGCAAGCAAGGTTATTTTGAAAATATGTTTTGGTTTGTTGGACTAAATCTCTTGATTGTGATTTCTCTGGAATGTCTGCTGGGTTGGTGCTGGTTTTGTAGTTTTTAGACCAACAAACTTGTTATTGGCCATGAGAACTCAGGATGACCTGTTCATTACACACTTTAGAATGAGCCAGTATTTTTTATCAGGAAAATGGGCCAGTCCTTAGTTCAAAGAGTTGGAGATGTGAAGTCTCAGCAAAGTTTGGAACACGGAAGTTTTATTCTATTTAGCTTTCAGCTCCTCATTTCTCATTTCCCTCTCATTTCTAATAGTGATGGTAGTTGATGTTGCAGTGCAGTAACACATTCTAGATGTTTGCTGCTGTTCTGAGTCCATTTAATTGCCGATTTCAGTAGCCTCATGGTTCTTGCTATAGATATTACAGATATGAGGAACAGTGTTGTCTTTTTCTTGGACTAACCAAAAATAAGTGAGCAGGACCAGTTCTTTCCAACCTGTTTTCTGAAAGACTTCTAGGTCTCTAGAAAATATAAACTGGACCCAAATAGAAAAAAATTTAAGAGATGCTGGAAAAAGCAATCCAGTATCCATAGCCATGTCTCCATCTGAGCACAAACTTCTGTATTTCTTGACTACATGTCAGGGGCCACTTGTTAGACTTTTCATAAGTAACCACATCAAAGGCAAGAAGAGACCCTGAAAATCATCAGAAGTAACTCCCTTTGGGACATATTTCTGCTTATCATGTATGGTGTTCCTATTGTGACAAATATCCTGTGTTATAGTGAAATATGTAATTTGGGTAACTTAATCTCCCCTAGACCTTGGTTTCTTTATCTAGGCTAGATGATTTCCAAACTATTTGTGAACTTTAATGTTCTGAGAGTCCATGGATTTCAAGCATAGGCAATAGGCAATGAAAGTCTCCCCCATATTTTCCCAATTTATGGAGATGAGATGCAGGATGTCACTGATATATGGTTCTGATGAGAGCAAAGCCAGGGCAATTCTAGACCTGGTCTTGAATCTTCTATTTAATGGAAAATCAAATTAACTTGAGTGAATAGTTCTCCCCCCCTGGAATGTTAATTCTGGCTAAGATTTTTCTGCCAAAACATCCAACTTCCTAAATCTCTCCTGAAACCCTTATTGGGTGGTCACAAAGGCAGGGCAGGTCAACATTAGTAGAATTTAGTGGAAATGATGGGAAATGAGGAGGTCAGCTATTGGTACAGGTTAACCCTGGTCAGTTTCCCAGTAATTCTGGAAGTAGCATAGGAGCAGCACAGAACCAAAATAGTAGAACACATAGGCACTGGGAAGCTGGGATGGGAATGGAGATATCACCAAGGGTTCAGCAAGAATGCAGATAAAGCTGCTGAAGGCAAGTGTGTCTGCTTTCTGCTTTCCTGCCTCCCTGAGGGATAGGGTAACAGTGAAACATAAGCTGGGGTAATTCTGGCCACCATAATTGGTCTCTAGTCTCTCCAGATTAGCTCTACCCATATGGAACATGGGGACAAGACCAGCTCTTGGTTACCTTGAACAGGCTGACACAACTTCTCTTCCTTAGCTCTATGGTGGTCACTAAAATCTGTCACTGGGATACTGAGATGTATAAATGTTGTTTGAAAACTAACACTTATTTTCTGGTGATAAAAGAATTGCCTTTCTTTCATTATTGTTCCATCAACTCCAACTCGCACAAGGGCTCAGGTTTTGATGCACACTTGTGTAATTGCCTGCTCCAGCAATAAAAAAGTTATATTCTCTTCCGTTGTGATGGCAACAGAACATTTTAGAATTTCAGCTCCCCTCTGGCCTCTCCACCTGTGATGTGCTTGTTGGGGGGAGGGATGCCGGATCTGCTTCTTTGCCCATTTTCTAAAATCAAATTCCCCTATAAATTTGCTCCAAATAATTGAGATTAAGGGTGAGATCATATAAACAAATAAAGGGTTGTAATCCTGTGCCCACTGGTCAGCAGTAGTGAAACATCTCTTAGTTTTGCAGAGGGGCCCTTTCAAACCACTTTCTGGGAGAGAGAGCTCTCCAGCTTGGTTTGGGATGTCAGAAACACTTCCCTCCTCTCCCTTCAGTATTACTCTTCCTGTTTGTTTCCCTAGACTGCCAGGGTCTGCTCTCAATTTAGCCTGCCAACCTTCGTTCTTGTGGGTCTACCCTTCAGGAGCAGGCTGCACCATTGCTAGCCTTGAGACTTGGCTAGGTTCCTTTTATTGTGGAGAACAGGTAATTGGAGGGAAGTGGCCTTCCTCTCCTCAGGTTCCTCTTTCTTCTGAGTTCTGCCAGAGAATAGAGAGATCACATAGCTTGTCCAAAATGGGGACAACTTTTAAAATTCCATGTAAACACTATGGATTTACATGGAATATTAAAAAATGTTCCTTTATAATTTATATTTTTACATGGAATATTAAAAATGTTCCTTTTTATTTATACGTGACAGAATGTATTTTGACATGTAACACATACATAGATGATAACTTCTCATTATTGTGTTTGCACATGCTGTGGAGATTCACTGGTTGTGTATTCATATATGAACATAGGAAAGTTATCTCTGATTCATTCTACTGTCTCTCCTATTTCCATGCCCCTTCCCTTCCTTTCATTTCCCTTTGTCTAATCCACTGAACATTTCTATTATCACAGGAAGTCCGCCTGATGGCCCTGACCAGCTGTTTTGTTCTCATGGGATATTTGGTATCAGTCTGGATTGAGGCATGAGGAGTTAGAGTTGTTTGTAGTCCCCACAATATGCATGTGTCAAAGTTTGCTTAAAGTATAATCTATAGATAAGGGATTGAAAACCATTTTCTGTAAAACCCATATAATACATTTTTGGCTATGTGGCCATATGGTCTCTGTTGTGACTATTTGATTCTGCTATCATACCACAATAGCACCCATAGACAATACAGAAACAGCATATCTGTGTTTCGATAAAACTTTGTTATAAAAACAGGTAGTAGGACAGATTAGGCCCACAGGCTGTAGTTTGTCACCCCATGACTTACACAGCCATCTATTTTTTTTTTCATGGAACTTAGACATATATTTTTGGAAAATTCAATTTAGGTACATTTTAGAATGACCAAATTCTTTCTCTTTTTAAAACTTCAGTATGCAAGACTTCAAAACGACATGAAAGTAAAGAGAACAGTATAGTGGATCCACGCATTCCCATCACCTAGTTTCAGCAATTATCAATAGAAGGCAAACATTATTTTTGATGACCCCCCTATTATACAATTTTTAGTGCATGAGACTATGTGTCAAAATGCAGCCCCATTTCAAAAATCATTTAATAAAATAGATCTTTTAATCTGTGCAAGTCAAACATTGGATATTTTAAAAAACAAGCATATTTTAATAAAATTTGACAATCATCAGTGACTCCTGAGAGTCATACATTCTAAGCTCATGCTCTAAAGCATCTCGGCTTCCCAGGAGGGTGGCTGTCCCCACCTTGGTTGTGTGAGGTGGAATTGCACACTATGGATTTACATGGAATATTAAAAATTCCACAGGCTGTGTGCAGCTGTGGCAGAGCGCTTCTGCTTCCCGGTGTTCTTACAGCCCCTGGGCTATTCCTTAACAAGCCCTGTCCTTGTCTTCAGGGAGTGACAGCTGTGGACTGCAAGGCTGGTGTGAACTGAGCAGATGTTCAGATGCAGAACATTCTTCTCCCTCTCCTTGGCCCTTGCCACCCCCACATCTGCTGGGAGAACTCTCATGGTGGGCTTTGTTCAGTAAATAGAAGCTAAGAGAGTTGGAATGGAAAAGGGCCTTCCTGAGCATGTAGTTCAGCTCTCATAGTTTACAGGCAATGAAGGAGAGAAGTGAATGATTTACCCAAAGCCACACAGCTAGGTTGCAACAGAGCAGACCTCCATACTGTTCAGCATTGCAAGAAAACAAAGTGGGGGAGGGAAGTCCTGCTCCAGATCACCAGCTGATTCTTTCCTCTATCTGAGTACTCATTTGGGTCCAGCTAACTCACCTTGCTTTCCACTGATTATTGAGTAACTAATCTCTGCCTAAAGCATGTCACCAACTCAAACAGCCCTCAGAGAAAATCGTTTACTCACAGAGGAGGCTTTGGCATAAAAATCATGCTCTGTACTAAGTACCAAGCAAGGCCTTTGCTTTCATCCTTCCTTCTCACAGGATCTTTCTTGCGGGCTTAGGCCAAGCTCTGTGATTGGAAAACCTACACCTTCCTCCCCAGCATGTACACATACAGACACTGCCCCACTGCTTGAAGTTGAGGAAGCTTCTCCCAACCACAGCATAAATTGTTTCCCAATGCAAATCCTCCCCTCTGCCCCCCAACAGCTGGTGCTTCTGGTTGATGTCACATTTAAACTTCAACCCAAGTGCTTCTTCCTTTTCTGGACTCCCATTTTATCAGAGAATGGATCAGTGAATATGATGATCAGTAAATATGATGAGTGATTCCCAGCACCATGACACTTCTCTGCTTCAGGCCTTTTGAAGGCTTCCTGTTTGCACTGGAGCAGAAGGCAAACTCCTTTACCCTCCTGCTGGGCCCTGCCCACTTCTCCATTTTTCTCTCATTCATTTTCTTCTTTGCAATCCATCTTTCTAGGGACTGACAGGTGTTCCCCATCTCAGGGACTTTGCACGTATTCTTCATCTATATAGAACACTGTTCTCTGACTTGATGGACTAATATCCCTTCTTCAGGAAAGTCTTGATTGCCAGATCCAGAGTTAAGCTGCTGTTCATTGGGCTGTATAAAACATGTGCCCTCTGTGCCACTCATCTGCTTGTTTGTGTTTTTCTCACGTAACACCCTTACCCCCAGACGGTCAGCTCCACAAGGAGCAGGACCACACTTTATGACTGAATACCTAAGCCTACCGTTATGTCTGGAATTTGGGTGTACCTAATAAATATTAGCTAAGTATATTTTTCTAATTGTCTGTGTCCATCTCTCTCTACCTATCTAAACATTCTCTCCTTCCCAGTTTGAGAATTCTGTGTTTAGGAACCAAGATTTCTATTCCTGTTTCTACTATAGGAATCATTCAATAATTATTCACCCAGAACACTGTTTTCATACAGAGTGGGGCTTTTAGCTCAGTGAGAGGTTGTTTCTCTAATTTTGTGTTTATTTTTTTCTATTTAGAATATAATGTCGTTTTTTTAATAGACTTTTTTTTTTTTTTAGAGCAGTTTTAGGTTCACGGAAAAATTGGACAGAAAACACAGAGCTCCTATGCCCTCCCTGCCCCTGCAAACCCAAAGCTGCCTCTACTACCAGCATCCCATCTCCCACCAGAGTGGTACATTTGCTATACCTGATGAACTCACATTGACACATCATTATCACCCACAGTCCATAGTTACATTAAAGTTCACTTTTGGTGGTGCACATTCTATGGGTCTGGACAAATGTATAATGACATGTAACCATTATTATAGTATCATACAGGGCAGTTGCATGGCCCTAAAATTTCCCCATGCTCTGCCTATTCATCCTTCCTTCCCCCTAACCCCTGGGAGCCATTGATCTTTTTACTGCCTCCACAGTTTTGTCTTCTCCAGAATGTCACATAGTTGAAATCAGATAGCACGTAGCCTTTTCAGATTGGTTTCTTTCACTTAGTAATGTGTATTTCACTTTCCTCTGTTAATATGCTTTTAAAAGTTATAAAATGATCTAACCCAGTATTTTTTTTAAAGTGTATGTTTTATGGAAAGTTCCTGAGCCTTTAGGTGAAAAAGTGACTCATGGCCAATTAGATTGGCACCCCTGACTATCTGCTCTTCTTTGGGGAGGGTCAAGTTCACGATAGCATTATTAGCATTGTTGAACCCACTGTTGCTTCCATTTTTCTGGAAAGAGCTATTAATTATTTGTCACAGGAAAGAGTCCGTGTGGTCCTTATCTAACACAGTCCCTCATTTTACCTCCTCTTCTGTTTTAATTCTTATTCAGACAGCAGCCCTATTACATTATCTTTAACTGCTTTGGTGAAAATAGTACCAGAAAGCACCTCATGAAGTAATATTTTAGCAGTACCACATGTTATGTGCCAAATTTATCCATCCAAATGTTGCTGTGGTAACAGCACAAACAGCTGAATACTAGATAACACAAACCTGTAAGCAGAACAAAAATTTCTATTAATAAATTCATGGCTGCTTGGGAAAAACTGGTCACATTCATGATATGTTAATTTAAGGCCTTAGAGGAGTTGTGAGAGGGTTAAAGGAAGAGTCAGTAGTTGAAAGTTTATCAGCAATTAATGCTTTGGAGTAGATCTGTGCATATGTTTATCCATATTGTCTGTATGATCTTTGGTCATTTGAGTACATGTCAAACAAACCAGCATCGGTAACTGGCCAGTGTCTGCTCATTATGTTCAAGTACAACACCATATTGAAGCTTCTGTTTATTTGATGACTAGCTCATTCCACTCTGTTATCTGAAGTAGGGACTCTTTTTATGTCATGTTCTAGAAGTTGCCCACTGGATAGTATCATACTTAGCACATCTATTTCTTTATGTCTGTAATATCATTCTTCATCTTGACTGAAAACACTCATCCTTCAAGACCCAATCTAGTTACTCTTTTGGTGAAGTTTTGCTTGATGCCTACCTGTCCTATTCCACAGAACCAGATCTGAGTTTCTATTTATAGTGCTAAAATCACTGTTTCATAATTCCTTGTTATGCTAAGATACAGATTTCTTAAGGATAATTATAACATCATCTTTCTCTATGCTAAAAACCATCCCATGTCTGGCCCATAGTAGACATTCTATAAATATTCTATGAGTGAATGAAAGAAATAATGGATGAATCAATCACTTAGGTACCTAAGACCTTCAAAATCAGCAGTTAATATTGGGAATATGAACAAACACGAATCTTGTTGATTGCTTTTTAGGCTCCATGAGCATCAATTTGATAAGCTAATTCTTCCAAGTATAATAAGCATAATTTAGATTTTTTAGGTTTCCAACAAAAATGATCAAAACTGGGATGCACTGCTAATTTGCCTCCTAGTAACAAAAACTGGTAGTTTCACAGTTTTTGCTATGGCAAGGCACATGTACAATTTTTTGCCTAATTAACTTCATCTACCCTCAAAAGTTTAGAAGTTGTTTCTTAATTTATGAAAATGACTTAAAAAGTTCAGCAAAGATTTGAGGTTTTAGAAAACAATTTAGGCATTTTCTTTCTTTCTTTTTTTTAATGCCACCAACTATGTTAAATGTCTCCCATTGTCTGAGTTTCATTACAGTTCACTTCCTGGGTAGTCCAGAATAAGATGTGGGATGGGGATAGAGCACTGGGTTCTGTTGAATAAAAAAGAAAAGGGTGAGAAGTGAGAATTCAGCAATTTCTCTTTACGATGTTCCTCATTTCATTGATTTCTCTTTCCAACTCAGAAACCCCATCAGAGCAAGACTGCTGTCTTGTTCGGCCCCTGCTATAGTCCCCGTGCCTAATTAATGCCTGCTCTGTGATAGGTTTTTGCCAAGCCTATTTAGAACAAAAATATGCTGAAATGTGGTCACAATGGGAGAGAGTGAGAGCCTGAATAGACCCTAGAGAGAGACGGGAAAGTGGGATGACTAGTGTTCATGCAGATGCAGAGCCCACTGCCCTTAGATCTGACTAGGAAAAGGGCATTGGGAAAGGAAGGAGTTAAACTAGCTGCAAACTGTGGAGTCTGATGAGTTGAAGTGGTTAATGGAGAGGAGTGGAGTTTGGAGGTGAAGTTGCTGACCTCTGATTTAGGTAAAAGGAAATTAAATTTGAAATTTCAATGAGTGATAGATTCTAGGTAGTTAAAAATATGAAATAGATCTTAGAAGAGAGGCTTCCACGGGCTAATGAGTAGTGGGCAAAAGCAAAACTGCCAGAGGACTATTCAGTGCTTATCAAGGATCCATCATATTATTATTTTTAGTCTTCAGTAGGCGTTCAATAAATACTTGTTTGAAAGAGAAATCAGAATTTGTGTCTTTTTTTAGAAGCAGCTATTTTTGCTTGAGTTATACTTCTTCAATTACCAGACAGTTGCTGAGATTGATCCTACACTAACTTCAGTGAAAGTCTATGGTTACCTGTAATTATCTACAAAGTGGTTCATATTTGGTGTTCACCTGGAAGCTTTAGGCTGCTAAGAGCAGTCTGTTGGCAGGGTAGCACACCACCTATATATGAATCTAGTATATTGACTTAGTGGATGCCCAAATTTCAAAATAATCTTAATTTTTTTTTTTTTGTAAAAAGGGACACATACATTTTGTGGCACTATAAATTAGCATAACCACTGTGCAAATCAGTATGGGGTTACTCAAAAGAATGGAGCCACCACATAACCCAGTAATACAACTCCTTGTTATTTAACCTAAAAAACTGAAGTCATCATACTATGGTGTTACATGCATACCCATGTTTATAGCAGCCTAATTCACAATAGCCGAACTATGGAACCAGCTTAAGTGTCTCTCAGTAAACGGATGGATAAAGAACATCTCACAAAGTTTTATTCAGTCATAAAGAACAAAATTATGTTGTTTGCAGGCAAATGAATGGAACTTGAAAGCATTATGTTAAATGAAACAAACTATACTCAGAAAGTTAAGAGTCATAAGTTTTCTCTCATATGTGTAAACTAGAGATTTAAAAAGGGGGAAAGGGAGAGGGTCTCATGAAATAGAAGGAAGACCAATAGAGTAATGTGTACAGGGGCAGGGAAGATATAAGGGAAAGGTGAGGTATTGAGGCATGAAATTGACCAATTTGCATTACATACCAGTATGAATGTGTCACAATGACCCACTACTATGTATAATTAACATGCATCAATAAAACTAACTATAAAAATACAATTGATTTTTTTATATATTAGAAGATTCTTGATTTCCTTAGAAAAATTATTGCTGGATATTTGCTGAAAACTTAGCTGGGGTAGGGACCAGGGGGTGGGGAAAAGAATCAAGGACGTGCTGCAGTTACTACTTTTACCACTAGATGGTGATCTTGTACTGATTTGGTGGGCCGCCTATTGACCAAGGGGGGCCTTCTGCCATTCTAGGTGATTGACGCCCACTACGGTGAAATAAAGAAGCTTTTTTGATGTAAAATAAGATGATCGCTAAGATTTGAACCAATAAATACTTATTTATTGAGACTTATTTATACAAAATACGATGAACTGAGAATACTGAGCATCTGAGTACGTGGAACGGGGTGGTGAATACTGTTTTAGGAAGTAGGAAGCCTGGGTTCTTGTTCACCTGTTGCCACTTGCTTTTGGTAAATTTGGGAAGCCATTTAACTTCTAAGAGTGTCAATAACTTCATTTGTAAGATGGGAGATGATAAAACCTAACTTGTCATCAGCTGGGCTAATTGTTCCTACAAACTCTCTTGTCCTCTGGGATGGGGAAGGAGAGGTAGAGATTTACCGTTTCCTCAGAGGAAAGATGGCATCACAGTGGCTTGTTATTGTCCACTTAAAAAAAAAATTTAACTTTTTTCTTGGTTAGGTGGATAAAGGCTTAGTAGAAGATATTTTCTTTGTTGGGAAAACCATGAGTCTTTGCTATAGAATGAGAGTACAAAGGGGATGCTATTGTCATTTGTGTGTGTCTGCTTGGGTCCAGGACCATAGACAGGTGGAGAAGTAGACACTATTAATTATCATTGGGAATTATGATAACATTATTGATTTATCAGGACACTCTTAATTGTCACTAAATCCTTACAACAACCCATGATGGTTGAGAGATTTAAAGGAGTTCTTGTAATATATTTTTATTCAATGTTAAGAGCCTATTTTGAATCTCATCATCAACATAATTTATAATGACTGTGTTTTTATTTCATGCTTAATCAAAGGACCTTGCATATGGGATACCTTATCCATTTATCCAGAAATGATTTGGTTTTTAAATTAATGCTATTCCACCAATATGTCTCTAACAGGGCAAACTTCTAGGAGACTCAAGTTACTACAGTTTTTCTCAGTTTTCCACAGGGTACTATGCAAATGCTGAGTTGCATTTGGCAGAAAGAAGGAGCTATCCTAGAGAGAGGGATTCTATCCTAGTAATCCAGAAATTTCCAAAATTGAGCCACAGAAAGTGTCTTGCTGGATCTCAGAGTATTTAGTGCTTACACAGAACTCATTGAAGGAATGAAATAATAAATTTTCTGGGATGTAACCCATGGAAGTGTTTTAGATTAACTGTTATCTGGATCTTCTTACTGGAACAGAATAAATAAAATTAGAGTAGGGGAGGGTTTGCTTTTTGGGGGAAGGAAAGGAACAGATAGGGAGCTATGGAAGTTTGAAAAGATACACTACAAGAAAAGATGAATTGGATGAAGTAGTGATGTTCCTAGAGGGTATGTGTCTATCTGTTCAGTCCTCTTAGGAGTTACTGCCTTTGAGCAATTTTTAAAGGTAGCCAAATATTCTCTCTCTAGTGTCCCTGGTGAGCTTTGATCAAATTAAATTGATTCTGAAATTCTCTCTTTGGTGCGAGGATGGTCAGGAAAGCTGTGTAGCCTGAATCAAGAGTTAACAGTTAATTTAACTCTGCACTAAGTCACAAATACCCTCCTTCGTAGGGCTGAATGTAAAAAATTTTTTTCCACACAAAGTTTTTATTGTGTACCCTTAATATTTCTGGAATCCTATATGGTCCAGTCTTTGCATAGTAGTGTTTTTCCTCCCTCTGAACCTAACAATAGAGATGTCATAGGGGAAAAAAGTAAGATTGATAAATTTCCACCATTTTTTCATTAACTAACACAAAAATGTGAGAACCCTCAGGGAAACGAATGTGTTTGGCTGCCAGGGTGGAAGGAATGATGAACTGAAGAGGAAGAAAGCCAGAGACGTCCAGGGGATTGACCTGCTGAGAGTTCTCCAGCGTGTGTGTGCTTTCTTTTCCTGTGTTACTGTGGGTGTTGACCCCTTGCTGTCTCTGGGGGTGGGGAAGCTTCAGCACCAGGCAAAGTGGCAGGGTAGCTTCAGGGCAGCTCTAGAAGCCAGTAGTGACAACACCTGGATCCCTCCCCTCACCCCAGCATTCTCTTACTCTGGTTCTCCTTCATTTCAGAGTTGATTACAATGGAGCCTGAGTATTCTTACTGAGAACATCAGACTGGGCAATGAGAGAGGAGGGGAACACTTGGTGGTGGCTGGGGGATGGTCGAATTCCAATTGCAACTTTTGAGGCTTTCTACGTTGAAAACCAGCTTCCTTCCACTCCCTTGGAGAACAAACAAGGCTAAAGTATGTCCCTTCTCCAAGGTAGAGATGATTTGCAAAAGCATTTGATATTCCTAAGGGCCTAAGAGATTAGCTTAGCCCCCCCTTCCCGCCCCCAAAGTGTGATACTTGAGAGTAAAATTTCCATGGGAGAGATTTAACAATACATGTTAAACCAGAGGAAATAGATGAACAATCATTAAAAAAAATGTAAGAATATCAATTATCCTTAGAAAGATAAAGGAGAATATTGAAAAGTTAAGCAGGGTGAAATAAACATGAAGAGAAACCAATTAGATACACTGGGTTTACATATAATTGCAGAAATAAAGAACTCAATGGATGGGTTGCATGTCAGGAGTGGCCAGCCAAAGCACATGCTGGTGGACTGAAATCCCAGAACAGGGAACTTTCTTAGAATGCATTGGAAAAGGATAGAAAAATGTAAAGAATATGTTTGTGAGATTGAAGTAGAAGAGTAAATATCCCCCTAATAAGATCACAGAAAAAAGACCCTGAACTGAAAGGATATAGAGAGTGCTGAACAGGAGAGGTGACCCCACACAGATATTCTGTAGTAATAGTAAAGGATATCAAAGAAAAAAAGAGGAAATTCTACACATTTTCAGAGATAAAGAACATGTTACCTAAAAGGAAGAAATTCAGATTACAATCATATGTTTCAATAGTTATTCTAGAAATGGGGAAAACAGTGAATTAATAGCTGAAAGTATTGGAGGAAAAAACCCAGTAAAACTAAAATTTTATAATGGGCAAAATTATTATTTAAATGTGAGGTTGAATTAGAGACATTTTGGGGCATCTAATGTCTCATAGTAATCGCTACCAAGGCATCAATTTGAAATTATAAAATTTCTGAGAAATTAATCTGGGAGGAGGATTCAATGACTCTAGGAATAATGCTAAATAAATAATGAACAAGGACAGAATACATGTTATTTTGAATATACAAAGATTACTTTTTAAAACCTGACAGCAAAGTTAGCTCACAAAGAATTTATCATTAAATTCCCAGGATCCAACCTCTAAACTACAAATAAACAGTTTAGCAATCAGAGATAATTAAGACCAACTTATGTTTTTATTGATATTTCCTAAAGAATGGTACAGTAGTCATTTTCGTATATGTCATCTTATGCATAAGAGAACGACTTTTCCTTGGAGTATGTTCCTAAAGGGTTTTTATTTTTTTATTTTTTGCCATTGTGACCAAAGGACATGACAAGAACAATTAGAGGAGGAAAAGTTTATTTTGGGGCTTATAAAGGTCTCAGAAGCCTTTTATGGTTTCAGAAGACTCAGCCCATAGATGGCCAACTCCATTCCTTGGGGCCTGAGATGAGGAAGAACATCGTGGCAGAAGTGTGTGGTGGAGGAGAGTGGTTGGGAACATGGCACCCAGGAAAAGGAAGGGGAGGGGGAGAGAGGAGGGGAGAGAGAGAGAGAGAGAGAGAGAGAGAGAGAGAGAGAGAGAGAGAGAGAGAGATATCACACTAGCTGTCCTTGTCACTATGAAATATAAATCCCCTAAAGGCACCCCCCAATGACCCACCTTCACCAGCCACACTCTACCTGCCTCTAGTTACCACCCAGTTAATCCCTAACAGGGGTTTAATGCACTGATTTTAAGGCTCTCATAACCCCATCATTTCACCTCTAAACTTTCTTGAATTGTCTCACACATGAGCTTTTGGGGGACACCTCATATCTAAACCTTAACTGTGGGAATTCTAAATCTATGATACATGCATCTTTATTCACAACCAAATTGATCTCTAAAGATTCATAAATCCCTGCACATAAATTAAAGTTGGGAATTTCATTGAATTTACACATTCTTTTGAGAGTGGATTGTTACCTTTACAATACTGAAACTTCATATGGATGAATATATTTAATTCCATCATTTATTTAGATTTGTTTTCAATAAATTTTATAATTTTTTTTTGTCTTGCAAAGTCTTGGACTTTGTTATACTTCAAAATCCCTGGTAGTTTTTCATTATTGGTATGAGAGTTTTTCCCTTCCTCTACTATAATTGTGAATTATTAGTAAAGGAACACAATGGATTCTATGGATTGAAAAAATATACAGATATAATTTACATACAATAAAATCCATAGATCTTAAATGTTCAGTTTGGTAGTTTTTTATGTGTGTGTAACCAACACAAAATGTAGTTACTTCTATACCATGGAGATCCCTTTTCAGTTAACCCACTAAACTAGAGATAACTACTTTTTTATTTTTTTCAGACTTTAATTTTTTCTTGTCTTTTTTTTTTTTTTACTTTATATAGGTGGAATTATGCAGTATTTATTCCTGTGTGTCTAGTTTCATTCATTTAACAATATTTTTAAAGATTCATTCACCATTGTTGTGGTATATTATCAGTAATTTATTAATTTTTATGGCTGAATAATATTCCTTTGTATAAATACACCACAATTCACCCATTCACTTGACATTTAAATTACTTGCAGTTTGGAGTTTTTATGAATAAGGCTGCTATATACATATTGTTTTGTGATGTGTTCTAAATTTTCTCTTATGTAAACTGGAGGCGGAGTCATACAGTAGATATATTTGCTCTCCCCTTTTTATTTGTTGGGTTGTTTATCTTTTTATATGTTAATTTGTAGGTATTTTTATGTGTTCTGAACACGAGTCCATCGTCAGATATGCCTTGAATGTTTTTTCCTCGGGGTTTGGCTTGTCTTTTCATTTTTTTTTTTCAGAGTGGAAAATTAGAAGTTTATTAAAGGACAGCAGAAAAGACTTCTCCCGGAGGAAGAAGGGGACCCAAGAGGTGGAATCCCGTCTTTTCATTTTTTAAATGTGTCTTTAAGTGGGTAAAATATTTAACTTTAAGGGAGTCCAATTTATGTTTTTTTAATGATTAGTGCTTTTTGAGTCCTGACTTGAAATTTTGGTTTACCTAAGGTCATGAGGACAATTTTATGTTTCACCTAAAAGTTTTTATAGTTTTAGCTTTTATTGCTTTAATTTTTATTTTGTTTTATGTCTAGTCAAGGGACTGCTCTTCACTGTTAGCATATATTCTTTTTACCCCTTTTTTAGAGAGGTGGGTACTGGGGATTGAACCCAGGGACATTCTACCATTGAGCTACATCCTCAGCACTTTTTATTTTGTGACAGGGTCTTGCTAAGTTGCTGGTTGGCCTTATAATCCTCTTGCCTCAGCCTCCTAAATTGCTGGGATTACAGGCATGCCCTGCTGTGCTTGTAACATAGATTCCTTTTGTTTCACATTTTTAAATTGATGCATTATAGTTGCACATAATGATGGGATTTGTTATCACACATTCATATGTGTCCATAATATAACAATATAAGTTGGCCAATATTCCCTGAAACATATATTCTTAAACTAAAAAATGTCTTCCATGTCTAAAGGTAGTTTAGTTTGACCATCTTGGTATTGTTTTTTAAGCAACTAAAAATATTTATTTCTAAAGAGTCGGTAGTTAATTGCATGTACCCATGTTATTGTTTCTGTTCTTAGCATTATGTGGCTTTCGTCCATTTCCCTATGGCCTTGTTTTCCAGGTCTGGGGCAGTGGACTCTTAGTCACTGTATTCCAGAAAGTCTGCTCTGACTTCCTAGTGCTGGCAGAAAGAGTTCACAGCTGTGCATTCTGGGTTGACAGCCAAGAAGGCTAAGTTGATTTCTGTTGATAATCATGCTTTGCTGGTGGTTCTTGAGACTGACTATTTCTCAGCTGGGCCCTGACTGTCTCCTGGGCTATTCTGTGGTGCCTGAGAAGTCCAAATTATGTGACGTGGACTCAACTTCTCTTCATTTTATTTTGTCTGTCTTCTCGTGCAGCCCAAAGCTGTAATGCTGCCCACCTGAATGCCCTGTGAGCTCCAACTCCACTTGGTTCCACCCTGGCTCTCATCACCCTGCCTTTCCTTCCTGCACCGCACGAGCCATGTGCCTCATTTCCTAAGGGTAGAGCAATGGCGGGTGGCTAGAGCTCAGCTAATGAAGCCACATTAGTAACTTTCCCAAGCAACCTTTGCCTTTCAGCTGGACCAGTATTCATGATTGTGTAGTTTCTGACATTCTTTCACACACTAACTCACATGCTTTTTAGATAATCGTGCATTTCCCCAAATTTACATGAGAAGAAAGTGACTTCATCAAGGTCACCAAATAGGTAAAGGATGAAGTGCAAACTTCAAACTAGGGCTTTGGATGTGTGTGTGTGTGTGTGTGTGTGTGTGTGTGTTTGTTTTCTTCTCATCACAGTGTGATTGATAGGGTAGTACCATACCCTTTTGGGTTGAGTGTCTCCCAAAGCCCCATGTGTTAAAGGTAAAGGCTTGGTCTTTAAGGTAGCATTACTGGAGATGGTGAAACCGTTAGGAGGTGATACCTTGTGAGAAGATCTTGGGTCATCGGGGGTGTGACCTTTAAGGGAATTATGGGTCCACTGCCTCTTCCTCTAAAAAAAAAATTATGTTTTGATTCCTGGTTCATGAGAAAACTGCTTGTTTTCTCGGCTACACATTCCCACCATGATGTGCTTACCTTGTTAGAGGGCTAAAGAATTATAGCCACCTGATTTTGGGATGGAATCTCTAGAACCATGAACCAAAATATACCTTTTCTCTTTAAGTAAGTTGCCTCAGGTATTTTGTTATAGTAATGGAGAGATAACTAATTTAAAGATAATATAAAGACACAGAGTTCAGGTATTGGAGGACACTGATAAGGAGAGTCTGGATTTGGGGTGAGGGAGAGAAGAAAGCAGAGGGAGAGGGAGCTTTATTCTCTTTCACATTAAATCATGGGACTGCAAGGGATTGTGCATACCCATTGCAGCCTGCATATCACAGTGACCTAACTAATTTATCCACTGTCAGTGGAATTAATCATGCATTTCCTTATGATCCCTCCTCTTTGGTCATACACCGATACACACACACACATCTCTTTTTTATTCTAGGGAAGGTAAGAAGAATTTTATGAATTTTGCAGTATTTTAGGAAAATAATCTGAGGGTCAATGGCAACAGTAAGCTTTGCAAATATTTTGCTGGATTTGCAATTAGTGATAGAATATATGGAACCAGAGTTAGTTGCCACATAAACTGAAGAGAGATGCTAGAGTGACAGAAGGAATTGTGGAAAGAGCTGTGCTTTGCCACCAGACAGAATCTTGACTGTCCTGTCTCAGATAACATCCACCCCCTTCACAGATCCACCCCATTACATTTTCTATTCATTTATTTTTAGCACTGTTCCAATATGTTATGTTGCCTCTTTATTGACTTAGTTGTTTGTTATCTGTCTTCTTCATCGGAATGCAAGCTCCATCTGGGTAGTAGCCACCTTGTCTATTGTGGGTAGGTCTGTATCCAAGGAATCTGGCATACTTAGTCCACACGAGGAGCTCAATAATCATTGAATGAACAAATGAATGAATAAGAGAATCCTGTTTTAGCTAGTTACCAGCCATTTAATGTTGGGCATTTTTTTTTTAAACTTCAGTTTTTGCATCTGTAAATTTGGATGATACTTAAATACTTGCCTTGCAGAATTGTCGGAATAATGATTTGAAATCATGGTGTGAAGTCATAGCATGACATCAGACATATTAAGAGCTGAATTAATATTATTTCCTAAGGCAAACTTCTGTTCAAGTGGTTTACCAATAAAAGAAATCAGATGAGATGTTCCCATTTGGCAGAGAGAGAGAGAGAGAGAGAGAGAGAGAGAGAGAGAGAGAGAATATGTGTGTGTGTGTGTGTGTATGTGTATGTGTGTATACGTGTAATTTCAAAGAAGTAAAACACCAGACAGTTGTCTTTCTCTTTTACTGGACATGGTTTCCTGCCTGGTAAAATTGAATCTGGTAAAACAACAACAACAACAAAAAAAACACCCTCTGATCTAAATGTCCACATAAATGAAAATATGTATTTACTTGTCTATTTCCTGAGCTAATTTCTGTGGGGGAAGGAAGACATTCTAAGTTTTGTGATACTGCTTCCTAGTAAGTGCTTAATCAATGTATGTTGAATTAAAAGTGATGCTTGAGCTGTTTTCATAGATGCAGAAGCTGTCTTGGCAGACAAATGTAGGGAGGGCCTGCTGGGCAGGGGCATGGCATAGCCGGGGGATGAGACATGCTCCTGTAGGGAAGGTGTGAGAAAGTCAGTGAAGTAGCTGGAGATTTTGGGAGGAGAGGGTTTCTAAAGGGAAAGACTTCAGAGGGGTGAGGGTTATTTTAGAAAATTTGAAGATCAGCCTGTGGTTACAAGTTACCAAAGTGCATGAAAGTGTATAACACCCTGAGAATGAATTGGTTCATGCATTGCAGGGCTGAAGTTGAGTCTGGCTGAAGGACGTGGAGTCACTAGGTACAGAAGTGGGGAAGGACATGGAGACTCAGGTGCCAATGTGTGTGACTCAGTTTTCTGTCACTATAGCAAAAAGCTAAGTTAGTCAACTTATAATGAGGAAAAGTTTGTTTTAGCTCATAGTTTTATAAGTTTCAGTCCACGATTGATTGGCCTGTTACTTTAGGCCTGTGACAAGGCAGTATATCATGGGTAGGAGCATGTGGCAGAGCAAAACTGCTCATTTTGTGTCCAAGGAACAAAAGAAAATGAGAAGGGGATGGGAGTCCCTCAATCTCCTCAAAGGCATGGCCCCCAAGACCTCCCATTAGGCCCCACCTCTTAAAGTTTCCATAGCCTCCCAGCAGTACCTCCAGGCCTTACCACTTGGGCCAGGGGGATACTCGAGATCAAATGGTAGCAGATGGGTTTTGATAAATATGTCACAATGAGGTAGAGATGGTGAGATGATCTGGAAGACAGAGCAGGGTCAATGTGGATATGTCCCAAGTTAATATGACAACCCAAGACTGTCAACTGCGCTTGGAGTGATTTTTCTCAGCAGTGGCATTTGCAGGACACCAATTCAGTAGCACTGCTTCATGAATTCCACCACTGACATTCACAGGGCTCAAGGAAGTGCTAACAGAAGTACTGGCCTGTCACACCCCCTCCTTTCCACCCTAACTCTATCGAGCATTCATGAGGCCATTCCAGCCCGCATCTCTGAGACCCAGTAACACCCTACAAACAGCCATCCATAGGCCTGCAGTGTGCATAGTGGGGGTGCCGCCCTCTCTGCACATGACAAAACAGACCTTGGGTATGTAGGCAGATTTTGTATCAGTATGTTCAGTGTGGGGTTGGGTCATCATGTCCCTTTGGCTTTGTGGGCTCCCAGACTCCTTGCTTGTGTTTAGAGCCTGGCCAAAGGGCAACCAGCATGGGCCCTCTGTGCTCAGGTCTAAGGACACTTCTGCTCTTACATTCTTTCATTACCAAACATTATTCATTTAAAAATGATACATTGCTGCAGAAAAATATGGTCAAGTCCATGCAATGGTCTTATTCTCCTCCGACAAATGAGCTCTTTCAGGGTTGAGCAGAGATACTCTTAAATTAAAGGTTATTCTCCTCTTGAGGGAACACCTAGGAGTTTTTACACTCTTAACCACATCGGCTCACTGCCAAGATTGGGCCATGAATTAGGGATCTCTTGGGCCAGAGTACACTTTGTGGTCTTTATCTTTGTCTCTCTCTGGCTTTTACTGAGTTCATCCACATGCCAGCCAGGGGCCCCTGTGCTTAGGATCAGAAGGAAAAATGATATTCCAGGGAGTTAGTAAAAATACTGCTCATCTGAGTGCTGGGTTGTGCTTTGTGACTCCATTTCCCCTGTTCACTCGATGAAACATACTATCAAGGCTCCGTCTGACATGATCGGCGAGTGTCTGTTGTGTGAGTGCCCAGCAGCTGGCCAGCTGTGGACATGTCTTGCTGCCAGAGGGGTCTGATCCAGGCCAAGGCCCTTTATTCTTGTGGAGACTGGAATTTCCAATAGCTGTACTTTTCTTTAGGAGGTGGATGCATTCAGTGTGACAATCATTTAAGAGACAGTTTGAACTGGAACAAAGGGGTTTGAAATCTACTCTCACTCTGCCATTGAATAACTGCATGACCTTGGATTGGTCACTTGACCTTTTAAAGGCAATTTTTTCTTCTTTTGTTTTTCTTTTATTGATTTTTTTTAGTTAGAGATAACATTAGGATATGTTTTGACACAATCACAAAAGCATGGAATATAATTTGCTCTAATTCAGTCCCCAGCACTCTCCCTTGCTTTCTTCCCTCTACTCTACTGATCTTTCTGCAAGTATAGTTTTTTTTTTTTTTAAATCAGTGTCTTGTGGACATACTTGATGTTGAGATTCTCTGTGGTATATTCACATACGTACATACAAGAGTTCCATCAGAGTCATTCCACTGTTCTTCCCTTTTCCCGTCCTCCTTTCTTCCCCTCAATTCTCTTCTTCTATTCTACTGATCTTTCCTCTATTTTCATGAAATATCTCCCCCATCCCTTAGTTTGGATTAGCATCCGCATATTAGAGCAAACATTCGACCTTTGACTTTTTGGGTTATTCTACCTCACAGGAATGTTTTGAGGATCTAATGAGCCAGTGCAAGCCCAAGTCTTCCAGAATGTGTAAAAGCCCATCGAAATGTAAGAGATTATTATTACTGTGGTGTGAGTCATTTATCATCTCCTTTCCAAAATGACAGCTCCACAGGAGAGCGGCTTTGCTGTAGGGAGGCTGGAGGGTTGACTACAGAGGATTAGAGTGGGAGCTGGGACCTCAGGATGACAGGGAAGGGGACGATGAGGCAGAGCAAGCTGTTAGAGGAAATGAAAAGTGACTGGAAGTGACTGGAATTCAAGATCTCCTAGTGTTAAATACTAGGCTACATCATCAGGGTGTGTGTGTGTGTTTCCACTTAGCACCCACACTTTTAGAAATAAGGACATCCTTATTTCTAAAATGTCTTCCCGTATTTTTTGTCTTGCTCTCTTACTACTCTCCCTGACCCACTTTGCTGGGCTCTAGCCCCATGATGTTTTTCTGGAACAAACCAGGCTCACTCAAGCCTGTGAACTTGTGCACCTGTTCCTTTTACCTGGGACACCCTTCCCTCCACATGGGCATGTCTCATTTTCTGCTTCTTCAGGTCTCTAGTCTAAATTCACCTTCTTAGGGAGGCCCCTAATTACCCCTTGATGTTTTATATCACATCCCTTTGCCCTGATTTTTGTCATCAGCACTTGTCACTGTGTAACATCAATGCATTTTACTTATTTATCTTGTATGTCATTTGTCACCCCCAACTAGAATGGAAAGTCTTCCAAGTTTTGTCTCTTTACTACTGTATTTTCAGCAATAGGAATTGTGCTTGGGTTATAGTAGGCATTTGGTGAAAATTTGTTGAATGAATGAGTGAAGTGGAAAAAAGAACTTGTGTGGGCTTCTTCAGAGTTAGATTTGATTTCTGGAGGTGGTGACCAATGATATAATTTATTATAACACCAAATATTTGCACAATTCCAAATGTTAGCCCTTATGTCTTTAGATTAGATTCCCTCCCATAAGTGAGTTGGTTCTTGAATTTTGACCTAAAGCTATTCACTGAAATACATGGAAACCCAAGCTGGTTTGAGCATTCCAGACTCCTAGGAAGGAGCGCTTGGCACAGCAGCCTGGTTAAACCACGACTGGTGTTCCAGCAGATCAAGGTGGATGGACATCTACCTGGAACATTTCCTGAATTAGTACCTTGTATTGTGGTATTAGGGGCCCAGATGGAAGCCATTCATGCTGCACAGAGAATAGATGGGAAGGAGGATTTCCTTGGTGATTCTGTAGGGACATGGTCTATGAAAGGTTTCCATCACTCCATAGACAGAGACAGTCTATTCTTCATGGTATTTTTCACCTTTTCTTTTTTCTTTCCTTTCCTTCCCTTCCCTGCTTCCTTCCTTCCTCCTCTCCCTTCCTCTACTCAATAAAGGCCAGGAGTGTCCCGTGGTGGTCACCTGAAGTCAGTGCACCTAAACTTCCCTCTCCCACTGGAGAATTTTGAGCCACCAAAATGGAAAATGAATACAAACAGAAGAGGAAGAATGTGAATTCTTATAGCTCTTTGACAGTCTTACAAAACCACCCTTGGTATTTAATTACCTAGAGTGGATGTTTTTTAGGCTCGACCCTCAATTCCAGGAGGCTGGCTATATAAGTACGGGATATACTTGTGTCTGCGCATGTCTTTGGGGATGCTACTAAGCCCCTTGACTTAGGACATTAAAAGGAAGAGCTCAGGCCAAATTCCAGTCCTTGCTGTGAGTCATAAAACCTTGGAAAAGTCACTTCCCCTCTTTGTCTTCTCATCTTTGTGTGCATTGGAGAGTACAGCCAGACTGTCCTGGGTAGTGTTTGGGGCTGGTAAAATTCTCACATTTCACAGGCCATCCTCCAGCCTGAATTGTGAGGACAGACAAGAACAACTCTTCCAAGTTCTGGAATACAATCCCTTCTAACTTGGTAAATTGCAGGAAGCAAGGAGTTTTTTGGGTGGCCAAAGTCTCACCAGAGGCCCTGGGTACCCTTCCCTTTCGCCCTGTCCTGACTGCCTGGTTTCCATAATAGGAACACAAAGTTGTTTTATAAATTCACTCTTTAGAAATAGAAACCCTGTGGTATAGCTTCTGCTGTTTGTAAAGCAATTTAAAATCATCTCTGGCCAAACTATATCCTTATACAGCTCATTAATACCTGGCAGTTTAAATGGCCCTCACTAATGATACATGGGGGGAAAATTGCCTGAAAGTTCTCTAAATGTAGAGCCCCAAATTTTCTTTGCATCTTATTATGTGGTGAATACCACAAAAATAAGATGACTTTTGTTGGTATTCTCCTTTTGTATGTATTTATAATGTCTCAGGATTCAGAGAATACTGTGTTGTAAAACAAAAACAAACAAATAAATAAACAGAAGAAAAGGATACGAGACCACAATAAATACAATAAATAGAGCACCTTACAAACCATGGGATTCTATTCATTTTTGAGGCCTGCCTATCACAGAACAGAAGGAACAGGGGCTGTGGCTCATGCTGGAGAGAACATGATGAAGATCTTGGATTATGAAAAGGAAGAAGCCATCTTTACATTGTCTGATGTCTGAGGTGAGGAAGCTTTGAAGACCTTCGGAAATATTTTTCCGTTACGTATCCTTTAAACTAGATCTGGAGACCCAGATGTTTGTATGTGTAGCCCTGGGAAACCTGGGGATGCTGGGCCTTTCTGCTGGGATCTAAGCCTGAGCTCATTCATGGTTGACCTCCTTGCATCAATTTTGCAGGCGTTTTCTTAAGACAAAGATGCATAAGTACTAGCATAATAGGGAGCAGAATCAGGGCTTGGTTTTCTTCCCATGGCCCCATTCCTTGATTTGTCTTGCTCTTCTCTCTCTTTTCTCCTCATTGCTTCCCTATCCCCCTGCTAATCCATTTATCTTATTTATTATTCTCCTCCACCTCTCCTCCTTCCTCTTTCTCCTTTTCCTTTGCCACATTTTGCCTCAGATGGAATTTCCTGGGCAGTGTCTACCTCTAGTGGTTGTCTTCATATCTGGGTTTGTTCTAGAGAAGGATGGAACAGAATAACACAGGGAAGACCGAGCTGGGCTACAGATACTAGGTGGAGGGAAAGGGGAGAGAAGGTGTGAGCGTGCCATATGTATCTTGACCTTGCATCCCTCTCTCTCCTGACTTCCTCCCATGGAGGAGGATTTGGTTTGGTTCAGATTGGAGGATGAGGTTGACCACCCAGCCATATCTCCTAATCCAGCTCCCCCTTCTACCTTCGTAATGGAAGAGCCTGCCTCCCACTGGGGGCTGAAAATGGCAGTCTCACTGTGCCACTTCTCTTGTATCCAGGGCAAGAGTCTTAGATAATGAGTAGGAAGGAATGCTTTTTTAAGGGTCTGAGGGGAGAAATATTCTCCCCATTGAAAAGGTAGATGCATGGAAGGAAAGATCCCTCTTCTTTGTCTCTGGATTTGATCATGACTGCATGTGGCATCGGGAACTGCTAAAGTAGCTTTGCTACCAGGAGGAAAGACATGGTAGAACACTCTGGGGATGGCAGGGCAAAAGGATGGAAAGGTCCCGGGTCCTTGAGATCATTAAGTTTTCAATCCAAGCCAAGAGCATCTTATGTAACTGTCCTTATGTTCAAATTACTTGCAGTTGGAGTTTCTGCTGCATGTAGCTGAAAGCATTTTGATGAGAACCTTCGAGCACAACCCTTATGGTTGGGCTGTATTTTGTGCTGACTCTTAATTTAGTTTATTTACTAGACTAGGTTATATTTTCAACAAACAAAACATTCTATATATTTGTCTCTTCTCCCCAGTGCCCTTCTTATGCAGAAGCTGAAAGTTCATTGCTTGCTTATGCCTTTATAAACTTCCCTAATAAAACACTTTATGAACCCAAAGCTTGAGGCCAAAAATTTCAACAATCTTTTTTCTGATTTTCTAATGAATGTCCTTTGATGCTGGCCTAAATAAAACACAGTGCCACTTGTAAGAGCCGCAGCCTCCTGGTGGTATAATATTTCCTTTGGTTTTCTTCCTTCCTCTATTCAGACTTCCCAGAGATGAGACCCAAATACATGGAGCCCATGGGGAAACAATGCCCTCCAGTGCCCTAGCCCATCTGTCACTACTGCTTCTATATGTGGCAAGATAAAAATGGTTTTTCAAAGTGTGTACCCATTTCATCTCTTTACTTTGCCACCTAGGAACTTCTAGATTTTCCTATTCAGTGTCTTTGTTCCAATCCCTCTAAGAAGGATCCTACCTTGTCCAACTACTTGTTGGGATTCAGTAAGGAAATATCTGGAGAAAAAGAGAAGGGAGGGAGGGAGGTAATAAAGAGGCCAGTCAGGATAGGGCTGAAAGAGTTTATGGGGGTTAATATTTGAAAGAGACAAGCTCACAGTCCATGGTGAGACCAGGGTAGGGGCATCACACAGGGCTGGCATTTACCCAGTTTGTACCATGATGGCCAAATGGAATTCTCACAGCCACTATTCATCCTGAGAGATCAGCACCTGGGTTATACAAGCAGCTGATGTTTTAAATATTTAAATATTTAATATTATGGAGACATAAGTATTTTAAGAAATCTCTGGTTGTTTTTAGTCCTCATCATGGTGTTTGAGATTTGAAATAAAAGCTGAAAAGAAAAAAAAAACAGAAACTAGTATTATTTTGAAACTTCTTGTGCTTGTGTGTTTATGTGTGTGTGTGCATGCATGTGTGTATATGTGTGTGTTTCTATCTGGTTCAATATCAGGACTGGCTCCGCCACTCTGGGGTCACTACTTTGACTGTATAACCTGAATAATCACACTTAGGGGAAGTGGGATTGATATACTGGATTCTAGCAGGTTTTATCGCCAATACAGGAGGTATAGGATATGTTTCTTTTCCTAGAGACTTATCAACAGGGTTTACCAATCCTGAATTAAGTTACCCCAAAATATGTTTGCTTATGTAAGAAGAGTTTCGTCCCTTGCCTGGCAGCATTGTAGTGTCAGAGTGATGGGTAGAATATCTTCTGAGCTTCTCTTGGTGTATATTTGTCTCTGAACATATTTTTGCTTGTCAGAGTCAAAATCTCTTAAACCAGTGTGTCATTAGCAGCTGTGTTGTGAGGTAATTACTACTCAATCATATTTACAATTTAGCTTCTACTTGCTTTTGAGTCCAAATTCAGAAATGTGTTGCCTCTGGCCATAAACAAAGAAGAAGAGAGACAGAAGATGGAGCTGGGACCACCCAACAGTGCTGCAAACTGGAGTGCAGAGGCTGGGGAGGAAAGTGCTAAATAAAAATCCTTTGTTTGTTTGTAGAGCTTTAGATCATTTCTCTCCAATAGAAATGTAATGCAAACCACATATGTAGTTTTAAATTTTCTAGTAGCCACATTAAAAATGTAAAAAGAAAGAATGGAAACTAATTTTCAATGTTTTATTATGTCCTAGTATGTCCAAAACAGCATTATTCCAGTACATAATCAATGTAAGAATTATCAAGCTCTTTTATATTCTTTCTTTTTTCCCCATTTGTATTAAGTACTTGAAATTCAGTGTGTACTTTATACTTATAGCAAACATCAATTCAGGCTAGTCACACTCCAAGGGCTCAGTAGCCACTCGTGGCTGGTAGCTACTGTACTAAACAGTGGAACTCTAGACTATTTACAAGGAAAATTATTTTTCACTTGATGCTCACAATATACTGAGATGTTGCCAAGTCATATGGGCAGAGATGACTTTTTTTCTGGCTCTATAAAGACTTCCTTCTTAATGCATTTGGGATCAACTTTTGAAATGTTTGCCAAAGGGCAAGAGGAGGAAGGACTGGCTTTGACATTGAAAGACGATACTGAGAGAGGAGACTCCGAGCTTTATGGGCTAGCCAAGGCACAGTGCTTGGTGAAATTTATGGTGGATATTTATGATTCAATTATTCAGATGGGGTCATTTATGAGAATAGATGTGGGTAGTATGGTTATTTATCAGGCGCTATATGCTGTAATGGAATGAATTCTAGACTGAGGGTCATGACAGCTGGTTATTAGTCCAGGCACTGGTCTGCGAGGAGAGAATGAACTAACACATACCAAACCAGTTCCAGAACTACTAGGTAGGATGTAACCATTTTCTTATCCACTCATCATCATGGACCCAAAAGTTAGTTAGATACACACACACACACACACACACAGTCACACAAAGAACCTGAGCTTGAAGAGGTCGAGTCCTGCCTTATTATGGAGTCTGAATAAAACCTCAGCTCTGTCTGATTCCAAAGCTGATGATAATGTTCTTAACATTATAATTCATATGCATATCAAATATTAGGTATATCTTCTGTTGGGGCTCAACTAGAAGAATCAGTCATATATATGTATGTATGCATATATACATAGGTGGTAAATATTTGTTACAGAGAATTGGCTTGTGTAGTTGGGGGCTGGATGAGCAATCTGTAAGAATGTTATATTCACAGCTCATGCCGGTGCTTAAGTCCTCATGGCAGGCAGTCATAAAAGACAGATCACGAACATGCTAGAGGCCACAGCATAAGGTGCAACCTCATGAAGACAAACTGGGTCCTGTTTCCATTCGGATTGCCTCCGAGCTTGGCAATGAAAGAATCCTGAAGAAGTCAGGCCCTTCGTCATGGACCTAAACCCACATGCAGGGCCCGGGAGTCCAACAAGAAGGATCCATGGGAAAGTGGAGCAATTATAAACCCAGCTGCTGCTTCAGAGTAATGAGCTGAGTCAGCATCAGCAACAAAATATATTGAATTGCAAAATGACTGTTTCTTTCTTCTGACTTCCCATTATCTCAAAGAATTTCCTTGTGACCCACCCTCACTGGAAATACATGAGAAAGAGAATTCTGGGAAATGCAGTTCAGTCTATCCAAGTTGATCTATTACGAAGCCATCATGGGTGCTTAATGAACATTTTTTGAATGAATGAATGAATACTGTGGTGCATCCCTCCGAAGTTCTGTGGGAGTCACAACACCTAATCCTGTCTCTACCTCTTACAAGCCAAACAGTCATGAGTTCTTTGAGTCCTGATTGCCTTATTTGTAAAACTCAAAGAATAATCCCTGTCCTGCCTGTTTAATAGAATTTTTATAAGGATCAGTTGAGATAATCTGAACAAACCACATTGAACATTATAAAGCATAAGACAAATGTTATGTAGTGTTGTATTTTAATTTTTATTACTAATAATTCAGTTTCCTAATGTGTCACATGAAATTAGTAGTTCCTGACCCATTTACCTTACAGGTAGCTAGGAATTCAATTAGATGAAACATGTAGAAATGCTGATAGCTATTCCTTGGCCTCCTTGGTCTTCAAAGGAAAATGTAATTGTCATGCATCAGGGAGATACATTTTCACATTGGCTTTTACTTCTGGGCTAAATGGCTTAGAGGGACAAGAGTGTAACTGGAGCCATTGGCAACTCTTGGAGCTGAAGAGCAGTGGCCATTCCTTGGATGGCAGTTGTGGGCAGTGGAGGAGGTTTCTGTCCTGTAAATTTGGGCTTGCATTTCATAACAGCCAAACTTGCTCAGTAGAATAAAGAAATCCCTTCGAAAATTCTTAGTAAAGATGGCATAAAGGAAAGGGTTGGCACATGAGTTGATGGGGTAGAACAAGACCAGGAGGATCTTTGCCTTGGACACAGTGATGAGGGGTACCTTGAGGGAGGCCGAAATGGCAAAGAAAGAAATGGGCGCCATGCAGAGGAAGTCGGTGAAGATGAGTGTGGCCATGCGCTTGGCAATCTTGGTATCGCTAGAGGAGGACACAATGTTAGGATTCCTCACTGTGAGGTAGATGTGGGTGTAGCAGCCACAGATGACCACAAAGGCTAGAACATTGAGCACAAGGAGGGACATGACATACAGCTGTGACAAAGGGCTGTCAATATCCATGGGCAGGCAGATGCTTACCTTCATATAACTGCTGATGCCAAAGATGGGAAAGAGGGCAGCTACAAAAGCAAAGATCCAGCCCATCGCCATGACACTGGTAGCATGGCGGAGCTGCACTTTGCAGTCCAGTTGCATAGCATGGGTAATAGTATGCCACCTTTCCAGGGTGATGGCTGTCAGAGTATAGACTGATAGCTCACTGGCAAAGACAGTGAAGAAGCCAGCAGCATCACAACCTGCTCCAGTTTGCCAGTCAATGGCATAGTTGTGGTATTGGCTCTTGGTGTGGATATCAACTGATGCTATGAGCAGCAAGTAGATTCCAATGCAGAGATCGGCAAAGGCCAGATTGCACATAAGGAACCGGGGCACTGTGAGTTTGTACTGGCTGGTAGTCAGGATCACCAGCACTATGATGTTCCCAGTGATGGCCAGGATGCTAATAAACCATATCAAGACTCTGAGGATGTTGTACCCCATTATATCTTCACATGGGTTGAATGCATCTGGCTTAGGGGAGCAGGTCACATCAACCACTTCATTGCATAAGTCATAGTCAAATTCACCATACATCATGTCAAATCCTCTGCCATAATTGGACTCATCATCTTCTGTCAAAGAGACTCTCTGACCCCTAGCCTGAGTCATATCATCAACTTCTTGTCTTAAAATAGATTTGTTGCAAATTGGATGAAGCTCAGAGCTAGAAATAAAAAAAGGAATAGAATCAACATCCTGGATCCAAAATGGTAAATATATCACCATCTTTGCACAGGGTAGAAATAATGGGTTTTCTTTTTGAGATTGTTTTTCCTTCTAACATTTGTCTGCCCTTGAGGCTGAGCTCATGGGTTAATGCTGCTTACTGTAAATGAACAGAACAACTTGTATATATATATTTTCCTAGAGTTGGATGGCCCACGGGGGAAACCATCTGGCCACAACCTGAATGTGGGGAGGAAGGCGCCTGGGACTAGCTAAACCTTGCTGTTAAGTGCAAATAATTTACAGACTTGGTATCATCTCTACCCTTTTCCTTCTTTGATCTCTATTCAGCTATATATTAATATGCCAGAGGAGGACATACTCTTATTACTCTACTCTATATTCCAATCACTGGAAGACCAGGTTGCTCTCTAACACAAATGAGAACTTGTTTGCTTGTTTTATATACACAAATTAGAGAATCAGAATCTGTAGTTAGTTCTCAGTCAGCCCCATCCCTTAGCTCATTGGTACTCAGGCTACTGGTAGGCTAGATAATTTGCCTGAAATGTTACCAGGATCCTGTTCTTTATTATCTCTCTCCCCAGGGACCACAAGAAGTTTCAGGCTTGTGTTTGTCCTTCAAGGTAAGCCTAGTTCTCTCATGTTAAATTGTTCCCTAGTGGATATCCAACAGAGCAAAAGAAGGTTGCAAAGGGGCCTGGTTGATTTCAAGATTATAACATTTCACAGGGAAGCTGGCATTTCTTGGGCTCAATATTCTGCCTTGATTTTCCCCTCAAACCCAAACATACAAGAGTTCTTGTCAACAGGACAAAGGCACTTACACAAGGCTTTGAATAAAGTCCAGAGGATAAATATTCAACCCATGAATATATCAGTATATGCATAAATACTCTACCAATTCTCTGCATGTAGTACTTCTGTTTTGAAGCAAAGGTTTAAAGGATGAATATGGTTCATGTTGGAAGTATTTTTTAATGGAAAAAAAAATTACACATGTCTGTCCCTTCTTCTCTTTCCTGGTTGGGGGATGTTTACAGCAATGTTAAATGATGCATTTTCTCAAAAGCGAACATAAGTTCAGCTAGGATATGAGTATTAAGACCCTTCATAAAGCCCTCAATGAGCAGGAGACAGGTGACTGGAAAAGTAGAGGAGACACAGACTCCGTTTGCTTCTACAGGAGCAATGCTTGCTAAGTGCCTGACACACACAGACTGCACCTCCCCGCCTCAGCCCCGCGAGAAGGGGCTTTAATAGGGAGAAAAATCTCTCTCCTCTCCTCTCTCACCTCTGGGAAGTGAATTGAATCATCAGGAAGTCATTATCTCTTGGCCCAAGGGATTCTTTTTTTGTTTGTTTTTGGCTGAAGAAAGTGCCATCTTTTAGTTTATAAACAGTTAGGGTTTCTCAAATCAGTCACAGGTTGCACTAAGCAGGCTAAACATGCAACACATAGGTAGCTAAAACTGAACCACAGTTCAGAAAATCTTTTGGTTCAGCCAGAAATCTTATAAGAAAGTGAATCAAACTCTGAGATGAGCCCAGAGGGGACAAGAGGGCCATTCTGTGGTTCTTACTCTAACTCCTAAATCTTGTTCCTGATTAGCTACAGCCCAATTCTAGGAACAGAAAGTAAGTAACCTGTAGCTTATTGTAATTTGGTTCATTGGAATGAGATTTGACTTAACTATCTAGAGACAGCTAGCTCTAGGGGCTCACGGTTGGCTTGTGTGAAGATTCCTACTGTTGACGCTGCAACCAACATATTCTAGATATCGATACTTCCTGTTCCTGAAATGGAAGTGACTCACTGACATGAGGTAGGGAGTAAGGTAAACTATGTGTGTTTCTGAGATCAGAAACAAAATTGGAAGCTGAGGGAAATATAGTCTTGCCTGTGCAATACCTTGGTAAACCCTAAGCATGGCAAAGAGCTGGAAATTCATCTCAGGGTCAGTTTGGCATTTGTGAACTACAGTCAGTCAATGAACAGATGCTTAGAGGGTAGCATAGCCAGTGTTCCAGAGCCTCAGTTTTGGAGACAGAAAGAGTAGAGGGTTTGGATATAAGTTTGGTTGGTGATAATAATTTAATCAAGTGATTTAATATCTCTGAGCCTCAATTTCTGCCTCTTTGAGAAGCAAACGATATTAATAATGATAATGATATTACCTTTGTAATATGAAATGAGCTAAGTGTGATTGTATTATGGCACCTGGCTGTGAATACTCAGCCGATGTCAACATTATGAAGACAGATGATGGTGGTTACTTATTGAGTTCTCGTTGGGGTCTCAGCCCTGTGCAGGTACTTAGAAGGATATGCCACAGTACATCAATTTAAAATCTAATTGTGAATAATTGGAATAAATTCACAAAAAACTGAAGAATAAAATAAAAACAAAATGATACAAGCTGAATATAGAACTATGATAAGAAAATATCTGGTTCAATGACAAATAAGGGGTGTGGTGGATCCACCTAGAGTCCAGGAGGACCAGCAGCCAAACCTCACAGTAACAGGGGCCTCCTGTTTACACCATGGGCATTATTTCCAAATGAGGATCAGGAGAACAATCTTATCTTACAATTGTAAACTTGAATCTCATTACCAACCATACCTCCTATGGTATATAATGAAACGACACTAATTCATGAATAAACCCCAGGATTCTCTTTTGAAAAGCATAATTATTTTATATCAGGTTTGTGCGTGTGGATTTGTTAAAAGTAAAAACCAAACCCCACATTTTGGTATGTTGTAGAAGAAATGTGGGTCTCCCCTGGCTGTACCTTGACAGGCTCTGATGTTAAGTTCTACTAGGGACCTAGAGGATAAGGACCAGCTGGTCTGGAGGGATCAGAGAAGGCTTCCTGTCATGAGACAGTGTAAGGCAGAATGGAGAATTCTGGTTGGGAGAGCCCTGAGGCTACGTCTACACAACCAGGAGGTGGCAAGACCGGAGAAATCTGAGTAGCATGGTAAGATGATAGGTTTACTGTAGCATGTGGGCTCAGGGCCAGGCAGCAGGCCATGAGCAGCTCTTACAGTGATCTTGACATCCTTTGAGTTTCCTCCTGAGAGGTATCCAGTTGCAGGGTCTTGGCAGCAAATTGGAATCATTTTTTGGCCTGACTAGGATAATTCCTGTCTGGAAAATAAAAGAGACAAACCTTTTGCCCAAACCCAGGCTCTTAAGAATTCTAGTTGTCAGGAAGAAATGCTCTGGCTTTTTGAGCTAATCTGTGAGGACTGCCCGATTCTGGAGAGTTTCCAGAACTAATTCTGAAAAGCAGCCCTGTTTTTCTGCAAATCTTTCAAGTGGGTCTGAGTGCTCCTAAGTTACTTTGAAATATTCTGGGGTATGGACTGCTGTGTTGCTTTTTGTTTTGTTTTGCTTTTGAGCAGGGGGTATTTCCACATTTGCAGCTCAATATATGTTGAAGCTTGAATTATTGAGGAGTCTGTTAAACAGTGAGATAATATCCCAGGGCAGCTGTCTTAGTTCTGGGCTACTGTACCAAGAATAGTGAAAAGGCATCATTTGATTGAGTACAACTACAGGGTGTGAGTTTTATCAGTGAGCTCGGGAGAGGATGAGAGCTTTGAGAACTGATATTCAGTGAGTTCTTACCTCCAATGGGTCCTTTAAATGTCTGAAATGTGTGTAATCTCCAAAGTCACTGCTCTGCTCTCTCCAGATCCTGTCTATGGTTACCTCAATTTTTTAACCAGTAACCTACTGGGTCTTGCCTGTGTTTAGGTTATCCTCTTTAAATTGCACTTCCTGAAGCTGCTCTTCCTTGAAAGCCTCAGTGAAGAGATGTCTCCATTTTTGTCCTCTCTGTGAGTTGCTAAGATCTGTAGGTGGGTTGGAGAGGCTCAGAGTGGTCGGAGTGTGTTACAGATGTGCACATTAGTCTCTGGTATGGCATTTTTGCTTCTCACCTCCAAAGCTGATTTTGATGTTAGCAGGATGGGACATTATGGGGTACAGAGTTTGGGACTTGAAAGGTAAATACATATTGGTACAAAGAGAAAGAATATTAAGCATCTATTATGAATCAGGTGCTATGCTTGATGTTTTTCATGTTTTCTTATTTAATATTTGGTAGATGCTCTGTTATGTGGCTGACCCTCTCTTATGAGCCCATTTTCAAAGAAATTATGAGTCCAGCCCTCCCTAACCCTCCATGAAACTGAATCTTTCATCCGGAACATGCCTCGGGACTTTAGTCAGGGAGCTCTCTGTGTGCATGGATTCTCTTCATGTCACAGACAGGTAGAAGGTATGGACTGCATTCTACTCTGGGGAAATGCCCAAGCCAGGCTCCAGGGATGGACACAGAAGACTCACATTTGCCGTCTCCAGTTTGCAAAGGCACAGCAGTGGCTGGGGTAGGTGAGGCTGGCCTCCACAAGGGCAACAAACTTTTCCAGACTGGGAAGCTTTTTTAAGTTGTAAGCGGACCTGGCCCTCAGCTTCTTAAGATTTTCTAAGCCATAGCTAGGCAGAGAGTGGATCCTTGTTCTCGAAATATCTCTACAAGAAGAAAAGGTAAATATAACATGATTACTATGGGCCTAAGTATTTCTGCTCTCAGCAGGCTAAATAGCAGACATTCTAGTGTAGTGATATTCTTACGTGGATGAGAAGGAAGTTTATCATACCTACCTTGGTCAGATCAATATGTGGCTAACAGGTTATCTGGTTTGGATAGGATCTCTGATCCTGGTGGGAGGAGTTAGATAACAGGTTGCCCTGCCTCCTGGATACACTTGCTTCCTGGCTGATTTGGGGCTCAACTCTTGCTGGTGAGTAGAATCAGTCACCTTCTCCTCTGTCATCTGTCTGTTTGTGTCCAGGGATTTACACAGGTCTGACAGATTGAGGCCATTCCCCTCCCCCATAAAACTAGCTATAAAAATCTTTCCAGTGAATCATGATGAAATCTGTGGCTAAATTTTAGAAAAAGGTGAGAAGAGAACATACCTAATGGGAAGAGGAGTCTGGAGGGCAGAAGTGGCAGATAGAGAGGTAGTTAAGAGTTTGGCCTCCATGGCAGGCTTGCCTACCTAACCTATGCCTGTTAGATTTGTGACTTTGGTCAAGTTATCTCACTTCTCCATGTTTCAAATGTAAAATGAAGGGGTAGAAGTCATATTTACTTCAGAGGCTGTTGTGGAAATTAAATGAATTAATGAATATAAGGAACTTCCAAAGATAGTACTTAATGATTGACAACTATTATTAGTAAACATCTCACACAGGGAGATTGGGGTGAAAGATGGGAGAAGGGAGAGAGGGGAGGAATGAATGATTTATTTATAAATGAATGTTTAGGGAGAGGAGGACAGAGGCAGTTGTATGGTGCATCAGCAGAGGTCTAAGGGGAGCCAACACAAATGCACAGTTCATCTGGGTCCCAGTCCCTGCAGGGATCTGAGTTCCATTCTTTTTGGCAGCAACACCATTGATGCGGGTACTTTTCTGGCAGCACCAAAGGCAGCTGCAACCCTCAAAACTAAGACCAGGTGTTGAAAATGAGAATATTTAAATGGTACCACCTTGGACCTGTTGGGGCCAGGATTTGGCTAAGAGTGGGTGCTTCTGATGGGGGTGGTAGCAGGTGAGTTCATTTAAGCACCCTTAGATATACTTGAGGAAAAAGAATCTTTTAATATTGGCTTTCCCTGTAAGTCAAAGCTGTAGGCACTCAGGGCAAATGAACCTTGGGGGTGTGAATATATATCTTCTATTCCATATGTTCTCACAGTCTGGTGAAAATTACATTCTTCAAACCTTTTTTTTTTTTCCCCACTGTCATTCTCTTGCTAAAAAGTTGATCATGGCTTCTTACTGTCCACCCAAATCCTCTTTAACTGTTGCTTTCCTTGTCTGGAATCTAGAGGGCAGAAGTGTCAGTTAGAGTAAGTTTGGAGAAATGACAATTTTAAAGAACAGATAGAAGAGATGTGAAAAAAAAATCAGAAAGAAGTCAAAGGAGATGTCAGAAAAAAATCCAGAGGAATGTGATGCCAAGAATGAGTATCTCAGAAAGAAGGGGTGTTTTACCTCATTTAACCAAACTTACACTGGTATTCCATACATCATATCATTAAATTCCTCATCTCAGAATCCAATCAAGTTGCTCCCCAGCCCCTAGAGGAACAAGGCTCGCTATGGCCAACTCTGGCTTCTAATCTTGATTTCTCAATTATACTGCAGAGGTGAAACACCCCTTCTTTCTGATATACTCATTCTTGGCATCACATTCTTCTGGATTTTTTTTCTGACATCTCCTTTGACTTCTTTCTGATTTTTTTCATATCTCTTCTAGCTGTTCTTTAAAATTGGCATTTCTCCAAACTTGGGTTGTACATAATTTTTCCAGGTTTTCATACCTATTTCCTGTGTTTCAGATACCAAGCATATGCTGATGGTTTCTAAATATATATCTCAGTTCAGGTCCTATTCCTAAATACCATGCCAGATCATTAGTTGTCGACTGGGCCCCACCATTGATGACTTATGCAGGCATCAAAACTGAACCTATCTTTCTTATAAATGTTTCCTTGTTTTGTTTTCCCATCTCAGCAAATGACTCCCACATTATTTCCCCATTGTTCATAACAGAAGACTTGGAGTCATCCTTGATTACCACTTTCCTCCTCACAGTCTCTTATCCTCTCAAGTCTTCTTTTAAAAGTTTCAAATCAGTCTATTTCCTTCCTTCTCTGTTACTTTAGTGAAGGTCACCATAATCTCTGCATAGATAAATGTAATAGTCTCATAACTTTTCTTCTTATGACCATCTATTTCTTTTTCCAGTGCCATCTTTAAACTATAGGTTGGGTGGTGTTTTAATGATGCCAATCAGATTGTGACTTCATGATGAAAATCCTTCAATGATTCCCCCATTGCTCTCAGGACAAAGGACAAATCACTAGATATGGTGTGCAGGTCCTTTGCCTGGTTTCTCTTGCATTCATTCCATGTCCTTATTATGTTCTGTTCTGTATTGAAGGAGGGATAACTCTTGCCAGTTCCACTTCACAGGTACCACTTTGTTAATCAGCTTCTTCAGTTGGGTTTAGCAAATGGCACTGGTGGGAGGTTGGAGTATGGGAAAGGGAATTTCTCATCCCTCCTCTGTCTTACACTTCAGCTGAATCTTGCTGTGGCCTTAGCTCTCATTGGACAGATCTGCCAAAATCCAGCTTCTGTAAGTGCTTGGGCTTTAGTAAGACCACTTGTTACTTGCTTCTAGAGACCTCCAGTTAGAAGTGGTTATCTGACATTGCTAATCTCTGGACAACTGATCCCCTGTTTGATACTCAGGCAGATTTATGTTTTAAGAATTTATAATGGCCTTCATTAGTACCTATAAATATTACACTTATTGCCTTCCTTGTTAGATGTCAATTAGATAAAATTTGTTCATACTAATTAAAATCTTCCATGTACTTACTGATTTTTTTACTTGTTCCGTCAGTAGTGGAGAAGTACATTAAAATCTCCAACTATGATTTAACCAACTATGGTGTACTTTTAGTTAATTTTTGTCTATATATTCTTAATAGCATGCTTTTAGGCCCATAAAATTTAGAATTTTTATAGCTTCCTGGTGATTTTCTTCATATCTACTAATATTTATCTCCTGAATCTTTGGAAGTTTTCTGTTATTTTCTAGTGCCTCCCTGACCTCCAATGGTTAGGAATACCCATGGTACCTTTGCTTCTTCTCCAGTACCTGTGCTTCTTTTCTTTATTTTTTTTTTCACTTACTGTTTAGGTAAGCTCATACAGTGTTATGAGCGAAATACCATTTCTATGGTAGAATTTTTTAGTTCTAGTTTACTTCTTTCCCTTGAATTCCAGACTCTTCTATTCAACCACCTCATTATATGGACACCTTCACTTAGACACCTATGAGGCAGGTCAAGTTTTGGATACAAGAAATTGAACTATTGCTCTTCTACAAAACCCTTTTCCACCTGCAGCAGGTTGGAGCTTGTTCCAACCAGTTGTTCATGCAACAAATTTGAAGTCATCCTTGATTCATCTATTTTTTTCACACCCCATAACCAAACTCTTAGCAAAACTTTGTGGCTTTAGATACCAAATATATATAGATTCTAACTCCTCATTGCTAATCACAGGGAAATGCTTCTAGTGTTCCAAGGTATCTTTTCTAGTTTCCTTCTATGTATTATAGCCTTCAATCTGGGGTCCCTGCAAATAAGAGTCTGTTCCATGAAATCTTGTGGTGAGTGTGATGAATCTACATTCTCAGCTGTTCTGTTCTGATCTATACTTCCCATTGTTCCAGAGTTTCCCAACTTTCTTCTTTGTTGTAGGAGGTCTTTCTGGTTTCTCATTTCAGGCAGTCCCTCTTCTGGCCAGTTCTACTATCAGAATTCATCACTTTCTTCTCTGTGACCAAGTTCACACTTCATCTGGCCTTTGGGTTCTTCTTTTTTTCTCAAGTGTGAAAAGAGCACAGACTGAGATCCAGCTCCCTGTTTTGTCTACAACAGTTCAAGGATCTCCTCGAGGAATGAGATCAAAGAATTTTAAAAAGTCCTTCAGGAACACTTTAAACCAAGGCAATAACTACCTGTCATGAACATTTTTTTTTAAAAGCAAGCAATACAAAACAGAAGACTATTTTATCTTAATTATGCTTTTCCCTAGAGTTTAGAATATATGAAAAAACAATAGTATTTGAAGATTTCCAGAGAGAAACAAATTTTCATATGGAATACCATCCTATTATTTAACATACTCTGTGATGGATTATAGATGACTGGAAA
The DNA here is from genome assembly GCF_021218885.2 of Marmota monax. NCBI lineage: Eukaryota > Metazoa > Chordata > Mammalia > Rodentia > Sciuridae > Marmota > Marmota monax. The sequence continues at coordinate 18,077,079 of NW_026692194.1, read as the reverse complement.
TTCTTCAGCACTATTTCCACGGAGGATCTGTTTGCCCTCCCCTTGAATCTGGGCTGAATGGTGATGTCTCTGGGAAGCAGAATATGAAGGAAGTGTTGCGATTTGAATTCTAGGTCTAGACTTTAAGAGCACTGACAGCTTCTATATGGATCTTGTAGAGTCTGAGTTTCCATGAAAGAACTCTGAATACTTTGAGGCTGCTGTGTTGGTAAAAACCTCAGCCATGTGGAGAGGCTCTGGAGGATAAGATGCCATGTAGACAGAGAGACCCAAGACTTCTCACTGCATTGTGTGCACAAACACTCCATTGAGCAGATATGCCAGGCAAGTGAGTGAAGGGGACAACTTGAAAGAGGATCCCCCACACCCAGCCACCTGATCTGACATCCCATGCATCAGTGACAGGCCATCCATATTCCTAACATGAAATTGGAGCAAAATAGAATGAAAGTTTTCAGCAACTAAGTTTTAATGCAACAAAAGAGAACCAAAGAAGATTCCAGTGAGATTTCTCTGTGACTTCATCTCCATCATTTCTTTAACAGTTATAGAGGTATTTTTTTCTTGACAACCATGAAGAGTGCAAAGGCATTATATTCTGTATACTTTTTGCTTTTCTCACCACATACTCTTTTGCTTTGTGTCCTAGCTATTTGTATTTGCATTTTCTCTCTCTTTGAGTGTTGAAGACTCTAGCATTCTTAGCAATTTGCACCCAGAAAATTGTTGCTTTATTTGATTATATGTTTTGGAGTGCCACTGGAGAAGAACTGGAAAGGGAATAGATCCATTGCCCCAGTCAACCATGATGTCCTCTGACCTCCAGCAGTTTAAAAGAAACTTGTATCTGTGTTACCTTTTCTATTATTTCAAATTGTTTGACTTTTCATGTGTTTGTTTCCTCAGGCAGATTTCCTATGCCCCAAGAGCAGAGATTATTAAGACACTTTGGGGTTCTACATCATTTCTGGTACAGGGCAGGACTCATGAAATCTACCATTTTCTGATAATCAGAGATGCTTCAGCTCTGTGATAAAAAAGACAGGTTGAAGCAAGTCTTATAAGAGAGCTGATTCTGAAGGGAGAGAGGCACAAAGTATAATGAGAAAAAAATCAGGATTTAAAATGAGCTTACTGAAATGATGCTTCTGCAGTAGACATTATATGTGACTAAGAATATCAAAGTTACCAAATGAGGAAGTAGCCTTGGGCAGAGTTCACAAGGAGATAGTCATGCATTTGGAAATAAGCAGAATGATGTGTTGGGTGGAATAACTTGAATGCAACCCAATGTTAGATTGGGAAGCCCCCTTGGAAACTTGTTCCATGTTCTGGAGCTAGTTATTTTGTATTCCTCTTTATCACAGATACAAAATATGTTGTACCGTTGCTCTTTGTACAAGATAGCTTTGCAGCTGTGAGACTAAGTAAGGCTTCTTGTCAGTATATTGGGATCCAGGTTTGATGGTGGATGATGATGAAGGGAATGGTTGATAGGAGAGAGATACAAGATCACTTAAAATTCAGTAAAGCAAATTCTTTAGCAGAAGTGGTTCCTGAATGACAAGGAAAGAAGTGTTTACTTAAAGCTTACCATATATACTTGCCTGAACGACTAAACATATAATCTGTTAAGATTTCCAAATTCTAGATTGGCCAAAAGATTATTCCTCTTGTATTTCCGTGGATTAAGAAAAATCCATAGTAATTCATATCAACAGGAACCAAGATAAGTTGATCTTGTTCAGTGTTGAGATTTAACTACACTACTATTCCCATTTTTGTTCTCCTCTCCTCTCCTCCACTCCCCTCTCCTTCTCTCTCTCTCTCTCTCTCTCTCTCTCTCGTCTGTGGCTATGATCCTTCTGCAGGTCCTGGAAATATTTTGTTTGATTTTATAACTCCTTTAAATAATACTCTCTGTTCTTATAATGCAAATATCCCTGGAAGTGTAATTTTTAAAAAAGATGTTGTTATTCATTCACATCTTTATGAAAGTAGGTCATTATAACTTTGATTGTTAATTTTAGGTGTCAATTTGGAATTAAGGGATACCCAGATAGTGGTTAAAACATTATTTCTTGTTGTCTCTGAGGATGTTTCTAGAAGAAAAACAGAAGAGATTGACGCTTGAATCAGTGAATTATAAGGAGGATCTGTCCTCAGTGTGGGTAGCACCATCCAGTCAGCTGGGGTCCTGGATAGAACAAAAAGGGAAAAGGCAAATTCTCTTGCTCTTTCTCCTAGAACTGGGACATACTTCTCTTGGACTTCAAAATTTTGGGTTCTTGAGCCTGTGGACTCAGAAACTTATACCAGCAACTCCCTGAGTTCTCAGACCTTTAGCTTTGGACTGAGAATTATACCAGCAGCTTCCCTAACTCTGAGGCCTTTGAAATTGGATGAACTCACACTACTAGCTGCCAAGGTCCTGTGGTTTGCAGATGGTCTATCATGGGACTTTTTAGCCTCCATATTAATTTGAGCCAATGGCCCTAGTAAATTCCTTCTTGTATATCTCCATCTATCTTTATCCTATTGGTTCTATCTTTTTGAAAAACTCTGACAAATATAGTGACTATTGGATACATCTGGGCTTGGATAGAGGTGTAGAGCACAAATCATGGCACAATGTTGAGTATTTAGAAGTTATTTTGGGCAACCATATTTTGAGAAATAAAGAGAATCATGGGATGGAATTTGGTCTCTGAGTCTTGAAAGTCAGTCAGAAGATTTTAAAATTTATATGAGCTGAAGAATGACTTATTGCGATCTGTATTTTTGTAAGATTAGTTTTAAAAGCCTTGAGACTTGGGCTGGGGTTGTGGCTCAGTAGTATAATGCTTGTCTGGCATGTGTAGGGCCCTGGGTTTGATTCTCAGCACCACATATAAATAAATAAAGATCTGTTGACAACTAAAAATATATATATATTAAAAAAAAACACATGTCCTTGAGACTGACATAGAGTAGGTGCTCAATAAATACTTGTTAAATGAACTGGAAGAAAAAGAATTGAAAGTAGAAAAAGGATGAGTGGCTATTACAGAAATGCAGGTCTAGGATGATAGACTCTCTTCTTCCCATAGTGTAACTCCATCTGTTAAAAGTCATCGCATCACGTGATGAAACTGATGTATTGGGTATCTGCTTTGAGTTACTATAGCCTCTGAAAATTCCTGCAGTGCTTATTGTTGTGGGTGATAATGCTTATCCCACCACCAGATATATTAGGTCAGGCACTGTTTTGTTTCAAAGTCTCTTACATCTTGCCTGGTGCCAGACACATAGGTGTCTAAATGTTCACCGTGTCAGGCTCCATGTCTTCAGTGAGCAGTTGAGAATATTTACTTGATTTTTCTCTTTATTCTTGGAGCTAGTGTGTGGACAAGGGGGAAGGGACAGTTGTGGGCTGGTGTTTTTAATCCTCCTCTTGGAAGCTGGTTGGGTCTAATGACAGTGACCTTTCTTTGTAAAGTATCGCTCCAGTTAACATTTCAACACATGCTGTATTCTGGAAGTGAGTGGTTTTGAGAATTTAAATCCTGAAAAATACCAATGGAGACACCACGGGCTGATAGTTGGCTCTGAAGAGATTTAGTAATCCTAAATGGTTTCAACATTGTTAGGCTTCTTGGTGTGGAGTTAGAGTGGCAAGGAAGGCAGCAGTTGATAATGACAGAGTTAGGCGAGGCAGGAGTTAAATAGCGCTCTGTGCCCTGTTTAATAAAGTGTGTTATAGCCACTGCCACAAATTTGATTTGAACAATTTCTATTTTTCCCAGCAAAGATGTTATTACAGGTCAATCATTTCCATAAGTGAGAGCACATTTCTGGTGTATGCTACACTGACAGATGGCTAGAAGACCTCTCTTTCATGATCCCAGGCGGGATAAAAAGGCAATTTACTATCTATAGGACTGTGGGTACACTGGTAATGGAAGAGAATCATTCTTATACAAATAACTCAGTGTTTGAATCTGAACTATCAAATGAATCTGAGCTATAGCCAAATCAATTTGATAAACCATCAGAATATGATTGTACTGGCTCCAGCCTGCAAAGGCAATGCATTAAATTTTCCCCACAGGAAACTGTTTCCCAAGGAAACGGCAATTGCTTGATTGCTTAAAAAAAAAAAAGTTCAGTGAGTTCAAGATATCAGGTGAAAACTTAGATGGCTGCTGATGTTCAAGGTCAAGACTCACGAGAGGGAAATGAGGAGGCTGGGCCTCCCCTCTGAAACTTCCTGGACCTTGTCTGCATGCCCGTGGCTTCTCAGCATCACTTTCTCTTTACAATAGAACCATTCATTCTTGTGTTCTCAGGTGTTCTTCACTCCCCTAGAAATTTTGCCTTTGGGAAAGGAGCGCTCATCAGTTTGGATGCACTTCCCTGACATCCAGTAGAATCCCATGTATGTGTGTGAGGGAGACAAAGGATGAACCTGTGGGGGGGAAGAAGATTCTTCCTTGTGGAGGAGATATTTTGGAGCCGGGGCAGGGCTTCTCAGCTCTCAACATGGAGAATCTCATCTCTAGAACCAGAGTTCTCTCTGGATCACCAGCATGTGGTTATAGACCTAAGCCCCTAGTACTGACTCTGCTGATCAAAAACTCTTGTGTTGGGATTAACAAACGGAGGTTTCAAAAGCCCTCCAGCTGATTTTGAGGCCCAATCAAATTTAGGACCACTGCTCTAGGCAGCTGAGAGTCACTCACACTAAAGTGGCACTTAGTTGGCTTCTACTCTGGGAATTATCCAAGATCGCCTCCTTCCTGGGGACAACCTAAACCCAATGTCTGTTTACATGAGGGCTTGGCCCCTGCCTTAGTTCAGGACAACTTTGAAGGCTTATCTTAACTCCAGAGCTCCCTTTGGGATCAGCTGAGCCTTCTGTTGTAAATGCAGTATGGGTTAATTTCCCTGATAGCCTGATTTTGCTTCTGTCAGGCTTCCTCCACATGTTCTGAGAATATCTTTCGTTAAATCTCCTGAATTCATATATCTCTACTAAAGTCTTATCTGGGGGGTTAGGATCTGACTTAAAGCACAGACATAGCCCTGGTTCAAGCAGCATCTGTTTGGGGCTGGATAGTCCGCACAAATTCCTAGTCCTACCGGTTCACTCATAGTACCTGAGGTTAGCTGGTCCTCTGCACACCTACACAAGCATCCCTCAGGCTGGGTTTAACTGAGTTGGTGCATCAGGTTGCAGAAGTGGGAAATGAGATAGGCCATTCATCAGACTGCATCCCAGGTCAGCAGGCAGCTTAAAGGGCATTTGGACTAACCTGAAATCTCCAGAAGGAGAAACTTGATGGTAAAGTTATCGACTTGCCCCCAAGGTGAGAAGAATGAAACTAGCAATTATAGGCTGGGCTTCTGGCCAGGATCTTGCACATATATTCTCATGCATTGAGATGAAAAGATGTGAGAAGGCATTATTACTCTAGACCTTTTGAGTTACGAGTGGTATTTTTTAATTCCATTGAATTTTCTATAATTTTAATTCTGGCCATATATGTTTCTATAGTAAAGGGGATAAAACAAAGAGCCTGTAATTAAGGACCCCATAGAACTGTGTCTTGCCTGCATTCACAGGAAGGCTGGCTGGGAGACTTGCATGTTGAGTTTTTCTCTTAAACATTCTGATGAGATACATTGTGTAGTGCCTTAGCCTGGAACCCTGGAAGCCAATTCTGCAAACTTAGGAGATGTTCCTCTGGGCTGGGATTATGTATTCCTGACTTGTATTCTTAGGCTGAGAGGCTGGTATAATAATTATCTTTCCCTCTATTTCAGTTCCCCACCAGTTGCAGGGGGCCTTAATGAATAACATTTAGATGCAAATAGATGTATTCACAGAAACATGGTAGGGTGGAAACATATGGGAATGTGAGGCAGAAGAGCTAGTTTCTGAAAGGAGCTCTGTTGCTCTGAGCTCTGCAGTGTGATCTTTAAAGGGTCACTTCCTTCCTCTGGGCCTGGATTTCTCAAATGGATAGTGAACCAGTGGGGGATCTTGTCCAATGTAAACATTTTCAGGAGCACACAGTGGGTTAAGGTGCTCTAGATTCAATGTTATTCCTGTCCCAGGTCACATATGGAAACAAACATACTCCATAACTGTTGTATTCTGAACAGTTAGTGGTGCTTATTTAGGAGCATCCAAAACTCTTAGGACTTTTTAGCTGAGTGAAATGGATAATCTGCTCCCTAGCCAGAGTATATCAGAAGCACTTTGTCAAAGTCCATTTGTCTCCCAAGCACTCTAAGAACAGGGAACATTAAGCATTATAAGCTTTAAGTACTTTGTATATTTGAACACTTGGACTGGATACCTGGCACTCTCCATTTGTTAGGCCTGTGTACTGCTTTCTATTTCATACTGCATGTCATGATCTGATATATTAAGTTGTATATTTAAATTTTTGTCTGACTCTCCCTCACCCTATGAGAATATTAGCCTTCTGTGAGAAAGAACTTCCTCTTGTTTCCTGCATTAATGTATAGGGTACACATGGTACAAAGGTGGCACTTAAAAATCTATTCAATGAATAAAAAAACACACATATGGACACACACTGTATATATATATATATATATATATATATATATATATATATATATATATTTAAGCTTCAGACAATAATAGAAAATAGATATTACTGTTTTTGCCAGTCTTTAGGAGGGGAAACAGGCTTACAGAGGAAAAGGACCTGGGTTTGATCTGAGGCTGCTGCTCTGGCACTTCTTTAATCATGCAGACACAACCTCCTTTTGCATATATCGCTGTCTCCAGCCAGGCATTCTGGAGTAATCTTTGAACTTGGTCCGAATGATAAATCTATCTTAAAACACACACACACTGCTCTCTTCAAAGGGGCAGAGAGCCATGTATGGGGAATAGCACACTCTTTATCATCAATAATTAACATTTGTGGAGTTTCTGCTCTGCCATGCATGATTTAATTCAAGAGATAGATTCCAACCTGAAGGAGAATATAAGATATTTGGTGAAGACAAAAGTGATGTTGATAGATAGTAGATAGAAGGATAACCAGGCATGGAAGCCCGTGCCAACTACTAAGAGGTACAGTGTGCGCCTCTCAAATGCCTGCATCTAGAAAGCATGTTTATTTCTTAGCTCACCATTCCTTCTTGCACCTCATTCCTCCTGGGTGCTATTATTCTTCTTGAAGTACATTCTACAGTAAATTCAGTAGTTTTTGCTTAGAGCCCAGGAAAACACATGTTTAAAAAGCCCTTAGGTAATTATGATGCAGGCACCTCCTACTTCAATCCATAAAGGCTGCTGAAATTGCAGGAGGAAGTCACTAAAGTCTCAGGTCATCAGAGAGACTTGAAGAAGAGATGGGTCTCAGAAAGATCTTTAATGGAAAGGGCAGCAGGGATAAGAAAAGCAGGAAAAGTCATTTTTGGCAGGAAGAATCAGGAAGAGGATGTGCCAATAGGAGGAGTCATGCTGATGCAGGGCTGAGGGGCACTGAACGCATCCCAAGGGATCTGGAAATAGGATCCAAAAATAATGTGTGTGTATGTTGATCTCACTGGATTGAATAGTGTGTATCCACAGGTCTTTTAGGTGTTGAGGGTAAGGAAGGAGAATTGTGCTTTTTCTTCTAGGATAGACACATAACAGAGTGGTTAGTTTGTATCACGAGTCAGAACAATTCGGTTTTAAATCCCTGCTATTAAAACTTGCATGATCTTGAGTGAGTTAGTTAATGCCTCTAGGAAATTCAGTTTTTCCTTCTCTAAAATGGCAATAATAGCTCCCACCACAGAGGGTTATTCTAAGGATTAAATGAGAAAATGCCTCTTAACTTCTTATAACACTTGTCTGGCACTTGGTAAGTGCTCATTATATGTTATCATTATTGTTGCCATTTTATTGAAAGCCAGACTGCAGATCAGCCTTAAATTGTCCTTATAAATCTTTGCAGATGACATGAATAAGAATCAACCTTGACTGTTAGTCCTATCTTGGAGCTTTTTTGAGATGGAGAGAGTGAAGTTCTAGCTTCTACAAACCGAGCTCTTCCACGAAGATAAGAAAAGAGGGAAAGTTACTCACAGAATGACTGGTCCAGAGGCTCCCTGGAAAACATCATTAGGCAATTCTTCCAAATTATTGTTATCACTTAGATTCCTGGGGATGGAGTTAAGGAAAGAAGAAGGGAAACAGAAAGCTACATAAATATCACTGTTGTAAGAGCCATTTCCCTCTAAATGGTCTGGAAGAATAGCCAGGCTACTTACAGCTCATCTAGTTGGGTTCCATTGAATGCACAGTTGTGTATTTCTTGAATTCCATTCTTATTCAGCCATCTGAAATAAAAGGCCCATTAAAAAACCAATAATGTCAGATTCAAACAATACAGGGGTTTCATAATTGGAAGCACTGGGGCAAGATCAGACAGCACAGGTTAGTGGCATAAATAAAACACCACCCTTAAAGCTCAGGAATAGGGGCAGGAGGGAGACTGATTTGTCACTGTATAACCTTTTGTAACTTTTAAAGTTTATTTTATGTGTGTATATTATCTATTCAAAGGAATAAGCGAACTTCATGTAGAAAAAAGGAATAAATAAAATTTAATTTCAAAAAGGCACACTTAGGCACAGCAGTCTGGATCCTGTAACTATAAGGTCTTTGCATATGTCTCCCTTGGTGGAGAAGATACTAAGGGATAAAGAGATGAAGATCTTTCTTGTTCTGAAGGACAGAAATCATATAATTATTGAACCAGTGTTTCTAAGACAGAGAAAGAACATTTTGTGCCACCTTTCTCTAAGGCCTTAAGGCTTTCACCCATGCTTACCCATAGCAGCTGCCTGACTGTTATCAAAAAGTGATCTAATTAAGTTGTCATAAAATCTGAACAACTCCTGTGACCCACAGGGACCTGGTTATTGGAGGCTTGTGGGAGTGACTCTAGGTTAGCCAGATAGGAAGAGAAATCAATTATAGAGACTGTGGCTGCAGCAGGGCGAGGTGGTGTGTGTGGGCATGGGGAAGGCTCTGGGGGATGTTGGGGGTGGGTGTGGAACAGTTTGCTCACTGTGTGAAGGAGCAGGTTTGCCTGGGCTGAGGAGCCCGGGGACACTGTGGGCTAACAGTTCTGCTGTTGGGAAAGGTTGGGGGAAGTCAGCTCAAAGGGCCCCGACCAGCTCTCTTTTTTGTGTGTCAGTTTCTTTTCCCTGAGTGGCTTTACAAATAACACTGTTGAAAAAACTGACCCAGAGAGGCTCCTGTGTATCAGGACTCAAACTATTTCCTGGGCTATAGCGGGTATCTAGAAAATGCTTAAAATCAATGCAAAACAACTGCACATCTTTCTTCCCCTCCTCTGTAAGTCCAGCTGGCTAAAAAATTCAGAGGAACAAGGTACATCTTTCAAAACATTAGCAACCAGTTAAAAGGTTCTGTTGACAAAGCTGTGATTGAGCACTGTATCCTGTTCACCATGCCCAGGAGAAGGTCTTTCCCGGGCATCCAGACTCCTGACTTGTCAACCTGGCCCAGAGTAGTCAGTACTGGGGCAGCTGTCCCTAACCCATGGGAGGTACATCCCTAGGGGTTTGGGATGAAACACAAGAGTCAGCAAACTCTTTCTATAAAGAGGTACATAGTACATTTTAGGTTTTATGGGCCAAGAGGCAAGATTAAAGATATCATATATAAATATAAGTTCTTATAAAACAATTTTCACAAATTTTTATTGACCAAATTCAGAATTTAATAGTTTGAGTTCAACTTTTCTTTCTTTTGTAATATAGGTCTACTATTGAAAAGAATAGAATTCTGTTTTTGAGAGATATGATGTTTTGCTTAATTAGGTTCAATGTTAGCATTCCTGATCACAAAAAAAATATGATCTTAGCTCATAGGCTAGATTTGGCCTGTGGATAGTAGTTGGTTGATCCTTAATCTATTCCCAGGAGTGTGAAAATCCATATGGGCTCCTCCTGTTTGTCTATAGACAAGATAATTTTTCCTGCTCATATATATCCTGCAAATAGCTATTGCTATGATTGAAGCGTAGGCTAATTTAAAATAATTATTGTTTTCAAAGTAGAACTTTGTCTTTATGGATTTCTCAATCAATAGATATCATCATGTGGGGAGGGGAATAGTATTTTTTTTTAATTTCAATGATGAATCATTTCACAAAAAACAAATTATGGCCCAAACTCCTTAATTTGGTTTCTGTTAGGCTAAAGTGAACTCCTAACAAAGGGAAGCCAACATTTATACAGCTCACTCCTAGTCTCTTAAGATAGGAGGGTCCTATTTTGAAATCTGTTGGTGACAGTGATGATGATAACTACCTGCACAGCCTAAACCCTCTTGGGTCCTTAGGGACAAGACCATGTACTCTCTCAGCAGAGGCTGCTCATCTTAAAGAGTGAAGGTAAAGGGGGAACCTGGTCCATGAAAACTCACTGAGGGAAGGTAAGGGAGATGGACACTGATGGAGGAAGGGAGAAAACACATGAAGGAAGCCTCTCCAGAGGCCAGAGTGTGCTGGGAGCTGTCACATGTGTCATCTCACTGTGTTTCTTCTGAATTAGGCCATTCTTCTGGCCAGCTATAGCTGAAAGAATTCAGCCCCATGAAAGAAATTATGTTTATATCATCTTGAATGTCTCTGGGAGAGAGTACAGAAAAATTAGCTGGGTGCTTTCCCCATGTAGATTCTCTGGTGTGATGGCTTGTGAGGGCGTGGAAAGGCACAAAGGCCTCCACACTATGGACTTTCACTGCTCATTGCCCTGAGTCACAGGCAAGGGTCTGATAATCCTTCATTGCGTGTTTGTTAGAAAGCTTTCTCTGACTTCAGTGCCATTTGCCATGCTTTTCTCCCTATTGGGGGAAAGCACCTCTACATTAGATAAAACACCCAAACTAAGAACAATTGGAGACTTAAACTGCATTGATTATGAATCTCCTGATTCTATTATCTATAGATTAAGGATCAGCCAAGGTAAGAACTATAGATGTTATCCTCACAAGTGTGCAAGTGTCCTTTAGAGACATGTCTGAAAAGTGTGAGTTCTAAAGGTAAACCATCCCCTCTTGAGAAGTGTGTCCCGAAATTCTGGGGGAATTCACACAGTGTCCATAAGGAGTTAGAGAAGGATAGAAAGGAACTATATGTTTCTTTTGTATCTTTAAGTTAAATATACACAATAAGGTTCATTTAAAAGAAAACAAATTATGAGAAATCGTGTCACAAAAAACCCACTAAAGTTATAAAAGGGAAAGATAAAATATTTTTCTTACAGATATAATTGCAATTACTGGTTCCTTAATGTCATTCTGGGCATCTAACTTTCATGGATCCCATGAATGCTCTGGTAGCCCAAAACAGGCCTGTTTTTTTGGCTATCTTAGAGTATGAGTAAACTACCATGCTAGATATCGGCACAAAAGATTAGAAGGCTGTTCATTAATGATGCAGAGCGCATTTAAAAACTTGCCCAGAAGTCAGAAGGAGTAACTTGAGCTCATTAAAAAACGTGATCATTCCAAGAAAATGAGAAGTCATCTTTTGCTCAGCGTGGGCCTGCTTAATATGGTTAGGAGGGAGTAGCCATATCTCCCCAGTCCGGCCTCCTTCCTGGTCTTTTTCTTTAGGCAACAGAAGCCTTGCCAGGCAATAACTAGCTTTATTGATGCATGAGTTATTCTGTCCTTTGGAACAGATGTTGCATCACAGGAGACCATCATTCAAAGAGCAATTTTAAATACTTGAATCACACCACGGCATCATAAATTATTAACATGACTCCATGTTGTGATTCTGAAATGTAAAGATGAGAGGAAAACACAGAACCAGAGAGAGATTTAAATGGTGAAATGCCAGTTATCCAAACAAAAGCAGAGTATCCCATTATGAGAAAGATCATTAAGTGAAAAATCAAATGTTACTCTGTTGGATTTCTTCCCCTTACTTACAGAATCACACTCTCGAAACTCAGCCCCATGAAAGAATTTCTTTCAACCATGTGGATGTTTATGTTATCTTGAATGTCTCTGGAAGAGAATACAGAAAAATTAGATACCAGCATTGGCTCCACTTGGGAAACCTTTCCTCGTTTAGTTTACTGGGAAGGATGTGATCTTCAGCTGAGGTAATGTTTTAATATAATTTTTGTTTGGAGGATAATGAGTTCAAAGTTTGGGAAACAAATGGTTTCTAATTTATCTTTCATATGTCAGTTCTTCTTGTAGGTGAAACTGCAGATGTGCAGTGTCTTCTCTCTGAAGGGTTTCTTAGCTAATGTCACTGTGTTCTAACACACTCATTCATAGCCTTGTTTCCACAGTTGATCTCTCTGCTCAATGTGACAAAGACACTAAAACTGACCTGCCACCTCCTACCAAACTTCTCTGTTCATCTTAGGTAGGTCCTCCAATCTGAATCCCTTTATTACACTTTTTTTTTCTTCTGTTCATTCTCCTTGGTTCCAGAACAATTCTTCTCTTTTCCTGAATTAAAGGGTAGGTAAATCTTATATCTTTCTGTTTGTATTCCTTAACCTGTTGTCAAACTTATATAGTAGGTTTGTTCTAACATATAAATATAGAAGTAGCAAACAGCTTGAAACAATTTGAGAAGTTCTAGAAGATTCTTTCTCCACTCCTTACACTGCTTCCTAATTTCTTCCTTTGGAGTCTGTTCATATTCTTCTAATTTTACTATTGCAAATTAAGCTGCCATTATACCTTGATTTCCCCCTCCATTTTTGAAATACAGGTGCTTTAGGAAAAAGCAAACACACCAAGTCACTAATACTTTAGTATGAACTTGTCAGTTTCCTTAAGGATAGGGCAGCACAGGAACTCTGGAGGGAAAAAGAGGGGATGATGGAATACAGAGGGAGTTTCAGGGGACAGAAACAAAGCATCAATTAGTGAAAAAAGGAGAGACAGTGATTTTGCTACGAGCTTCTTTTGTGTTGATAACACTTGTTGAGGAGTCTGTTGACTTCCTCTGAAATGAGATTGGCTGGCCTGCAGGTAACACCAAAGACCTTGCGGCTTGGCTTCTGACCTCATTTGGAGGTACACAGACTACATAATACATATTAGCAGCCCAGAAGGCTATTGAGTAAGACCACCACTGAGTAGAGTTGGCTAACTGCTTGCTGTGGTTTGGATCTTGAGTGTCCCCCAAAGGCCAATGTTTTAAAGGCATGGTCCCCAGCTTGGTACTGTTGGGAGGTGGTAGAAACTTTAAGAGATGGGGCATAGTGGGAGGCCTTTGGGTCACTGGGGATGAGCTTCCTTGTCCTCTCTTTTGCTTCTTGGCTATGAGGTGAGAAGTTTTGCTCGACCGTGTCCTCCTGACATGATGTGTTGCTACAAGCCCAAAGCAACAGGGCTACCTCATCATGGACTGCAATCTCTAAAACTGTGAGCCAAAATAAGGCTTTTCTCTTCATAAGTTAATCATCTCAGGCATTTGTTATAGTGACAGAAAGGTGACAAAGATACAATTTAGTGAAAAACTTACAGTAAAACCTTTTGGAGAGATTGAATCTTGTGAACAGCTGGCAAGTGCTTAATACCTGTATTTGATATTAACCTAGAGAGAGACAAAATGAGAGGTAAAATGAAACTGCTATTTAAACAGTTGTTAGAGTATGAACTTTCCAAATTCAAAATATCAATTTTGAACTATCAGAAAAATCTGCCAGAAAAGCTCATAATAATCCTAAATTATGCTTCTGTTCTTTATTTTAAGAATCTAATCAGGATGGAGTATACTGTTGATTCCTTAGAGCAAAGAAATTTACACTTTGGTCACAAAGAGCCACAACACATTATTTTTAAAGATTGATAAGTTAACATGATCCCCCAATAAATTCCAAGTAGGTAGCAAGTTTTTTGTAAATTATTTCCAATTTCCAGCCTTGGCATACTTTTTGAAGCACTGTCCCTTCCCCACTCCCAGTGATTTTTTTGGAAGTAGAACATCAAATTCCATGCCATTTGACCTCATACGCATGTGACCTAAACCAAGCAAATTTCATCTCCTGGGAATGATTGGAGCTCAGTTAAACCTGAGTCTTCTGCTGCTAACACCCTAAGGGATAGTCCATAAATTTCTAAACCTGACAATTTCAGACCTATCCTGGCTCCTTCCCAGGGCCTAGTTGTCTTGGCTTGGCTTGCTCAGGAAGTAGGGCCTGAGAGCCTGAGATGAAGGCTGGCCTGTTTGTAATATAATTGGTTATATGAGTCAGAGCATCCACGACAGGAAGTGTGAAACAGGGAAGGAGGAAAGCTAATCAATATCAAGATGAATTATCCAGTTGGCTACCACTACTGGTGATTGTTCCTTAATCTCAAGGACTTGATTTAGGAGATTTTCAAAACGTATATCAGACTTGTCGATCTGAGTAGAGGAGGGGAGTGAGGGGAAGGATTTATTCATAGACTTCAATTTCCTATTGGTCAAAAGTGACACCGTCGTATTAATGCCCCACTTCTGGCTTGGATATTTGTGAATACCTGTGAGTCCTGATGGGCATCTTTACCATGGTACAGAAGAAGCCCCAGAGCAGGGAGTGAGAAGTATCACACAAAGCCAAGCCAGGTGTTGTCCAGTTACACCTACAGTAAGCTAGATGAAATCTGCATAGAAGTGGCTGCCACAGCTGTGGTTAAGGTCCCAAGTAGCGTATGAGAATTGTCTGACACGCTGTTCTTCAGCATTTCCCTCGCTCCTGTGAGCTACTCAGAAACTTTTCAGTATCTCTCTATTCCCATTTCCTTCTGTGTGTGATTTATATAAACTAGAGTTGGTCTTTGTTGTTTGAAGTCTACAGAACCCTGATTGATATACTCATCATTATAAAGGACTGTGAGCTTTTTGGAATTTATGACTCTGAAGTGGACTTTGGTGTCTTTTAAACAGTTTTTGTATCTAGAGAGTCAGTGAATTCTGTTTGAGTTCTCTGTAATGATTCTCAGGTGTTTTTTTTTCCCCCACTTGGTTCCCAATGATCCATGTAGAACCCATCTTGGGATGGTCTCCTTCTGCTTTTTAAATTGGAGAAAGAAGTTTTTAATATACTCTTATGGTTGATTTGTTGCAATGTTATTTATCTTTGAAAAAATCTATATGCATAAAAATTAATTCCTTTTGGCATAGAAGTCTATGGGTGAAAACAAATGAATGTAGCTGTGTAACCACCAGCACAACCCAGATACAGGACAGTGCCGTCACCCTCCAAATTCTTGTATTTCCTCTTCGTATTTAACCTCTTTCTATGCACTTGATTACTGACAACCAGTGATTAATTTTATATTCCTATAATTTTGCCTTTCCCCAAATGTCATCTCTGTGAATATTTTAGTGTGCAACTTTTGAGACTGGCTTCTTTCACTTAGAATAATGCATTGGAGATTCTTCTGTGTCATTGTGTGTCAATAGTTCATTGTTTTCTATTGCTAAGTAGTATTCCATGAATGTTCCACAGATTTTTAATCCATTCTCCAGTTGAAGGCTACATATATGTTATTTGTGTGTGTGTAAAAAATATGTATTATATGATTGTGTATATAGTATGTGTATGTGTATATATATAATGTATATATATATATATATATATATATATATATATATATATATATAAAACATATACACACATACATACATAAAATCTGCTTTAAAAGTTTGTGTCCATTTTCTTTAATGAGAACATGGTTTTTCTTTTTCCTGGGCAAATTCCTGGGAGTGGGATTACAGGCCATATGGTAAGCATATGCTTAATTGGAAAACAGTTAAGAAGTTTTTTTTTTTTTTTTTTTTTTTTAACAAAGTGATACCATTGTGCATTCCTACCTACTCTTACTATATAAGAGTTGTAGTTACTCTGCTTTCTTGGTTATTAAATATATATATATACATACACACACATATGTATATATATATTCTTTGCATATAAAAGTAATATTTATTTATTGTAAGACTATTTATTGTAAGACTTATTAAAAATACTAAAGAATCACCTATAATCTCATTAGCCAGTAGTAGCTTCTGTTAATATTTGAAGTTTGAAGATTCTGCAAAAGAGCTTTCTTGATTACCCTCCATTACCCAATATTCTCTTCAACAGAAACAGTGCCATAACTTTAAATACCCACTGACAGTCCTATTGCACATTTGTTATATAATCAGATCCAGCCTTCTATGATCTTTTGATCTCTTCCCATGTGTTTATGTAGTATTCTTTTAATGAAACCTCAAAGCAGAGACCATGTTTAGTATTTTATGACTGTATGTATGTAGGTTTGGAATGCAGAATGTACTCATAAAATACTGGGTTAATTGCTTGATGTTTCTAAATCATTTCTTGCTTCTGTCACCAGAATGTATCAAAACCCTGATTTAGTTAATTTTCTTGTCAGGTACCACTGCTATATGGGGTAATTAGTCTTAAACAGAGATAGGGAGGTTAGGAGGCCAGGAATCAGGAGAACCTACACACACCAACTCTGACATGAACGAGACACAAGCCACTTCATCTCTCCAGGGCAGAAAGAATGTGGAATAGGAAAGTTAAGGTAGACATTATCAATCACCTCTGTATTCTTCTTCACCTCCTCATTGTTCAACTTTTACTCTAGCTGTTACCATGGCAATAGATGCTATCTGATTTTACTTGGCAGAAGCTTGTCTTAGCTATACTGGGTATCTCTTTTTCTGTTCTGGACTTTTCCACCAACTTCAAGTAAGTTATAGGAACCCATTTAGCCATTCTGAGACCTTTGCAAATGGGGAAGTAATAGGGATTTAACACCTACAAGGGCAACTCTTGACTAGTGCTGAACTTCTTTCTTTTATTTCTTGGGCAAATAACTCTGAATACATTATATGTGATACCTTAGAGGACTCTAACATGACTGAGCCCACAAATAGCTGGTTGTGTTCCTCCTGATAGTACATTCTTTAGTTGACTTTCTCTCCTTCTGTTTCCATCTTCCTAGCCATCCAAACTCTTTCCCTGGGTTTGGATACATAAATAAACTACTTGCTTGTAAGTCTTTGCTCAGACATTTTTTGGAGAACCTAGACTAAGTCAGATACCCACTTGCACTGAGTTTGATATTTTACATAGATTTATTGACAGTTTCTATCTTCCTTTATTCCATGTCTGTCTCTAATTGCATTGCAGCCCAGTCCTATTTCTCTTGTTTCTTCTACAGGAATGTTTTTAGAATATCTGCAAATGCTTTCTTCATCTACTCTTACCTCATTTACCTTCAACCTGCCTTACATCTATCTTTCCATGCTGCATCTCTTCAACAAAACTGTAATGATCATGCCAAAAATCTACCACCCAACTAACTACAAATCTAATAAACATGTAATACCTTTGTTTTTAAAATTTGTTTATATATGGTGCCTAGGATTGAACCCAGGGCCTCGAATATGCTAGGTGAGCTCTCTACTGCCGAGCCATAACCCCAGTCCAACATTTAAAATTCTCATTTTATTGGACTTTTCTGGATCATTAGAACTCTCTCTTCTATTGCTTTCTTACATGTTGCACTCTTCTGTTAAACCTCCTCCTCTTCTAGTGTGCTTTGTTTGTTCCCTGTCCTCTCTTTGTACTCGGGTCTCCCCCATTCCCTTTTCTCTATAATCTCAGAGCCGTGGGAAGCAAGATCTACCTACCTAAGTCGTGTGGATTATGGTGAATCCTAGACTATACTTGTCTTAAGACCTTTCATCTGATTAAATCTCACTCCACATATTCTCCTAAGTGTTTCATTGACATAATCAACTAAATTTGTTCCTTCACTATCACCTCTACCAAACCATTCCTCCATAATTATTCTCCATGAATAGTAGTGCCATTCATCAGTTGTTCGATATAAGTGTGACAAGCTTGGCTGTTGCTTCCTCATATTCCAATATCCAGTCCATCTCTGTCTCTTTAGATTCCATTTCCAAAATGGATCTTGATTCCATACACTTTTGTCCATCTGTACTGACACCATTCTAAAACAAGACATCATCCTTCCTCTGGATTTCTGCAACAGTCTCCTCCTGTTTTCCACACA
Organism: Marmota monax; assembly: GCF_021218885.2. Taxonomy (NCBI): domain Eukaryota; kingdom Metazoa; phylum Chordata; class Mammalia; order Rodentia; family Sciuridae; genus Marmota; species Marmota monax. Next base: position 18,058,967 of record NW_026692194.1, on the reverse strand, counting down.
CTTAATCTTGTTCTTTTTTAATCCATTCTCCATATAGCATGCAGAGCATTGTTTTAAAAACTGTAAATCAGATGGCTTTACGCCACTGCTGTGAGGGATTTGGTCCTTTCCCATAACACTCAGGGTAAACTTGTAGTCTTTACTGCCTATTCTTGCACCCTCATCTCATGCTATTCTGCAGGACATGTTAGCCTCAGTGGCTCTTTCTCAGCTCCTTAGAGCATTGAGTTCTTTCGCAGTCTCCAGGTGTTTGGGGGTGCTTTATCTGGAAGTCTTACACTCAGTCTTCACCTGGTCAACTGAGAATCAACCTTCAGGGTTTATTTACAAATGTCATTTTTTTTTCCCAGAGAGAAGCTCCCTGACTGCCAATCTAATTATAGTTCCTGATTTTTTCCCCGTATAATTATATTCTTTTTGGCACTTTTTCTTTTTAGTTACCCATTACAGTTAAACTCTATATTATTTTGTATTCATTTATCCAGTGTCTGTCTCTTAATTCAGATTTTGAATGGTATGAGGGTGGATTTATATTTTTCCTGAAGACTCAGTATTGGCACAGTGGTTGGTGCTATGCTTACCAAGCTTTTTAAGCCAGGTAATGTGCTAAGAGTTGTCGAGAGATATGCACACAAGGAATTATGTACACACAATTGATTTGACCTAGCAACTAGCTCATATCTCTGAGTGAAAGGATGTGAGTTATTGGAAGGAGGAAGACTTCATGATTTTCCAATGAGAATGGTATAAATGCATCATTTAACTAACATGGATAGTATGAATTTCCATAGTCATTATACTTGTGGAATGAATATCCATAGACATCTACGGAAGCACATTGAAATCTTTGGTCTTTATATAAAAGAAAAAATGCTGCAAAAATGGCTAAAATTATTCCTGTAGTGCTGAGTTTAAGACACTTTTAAAGATCTAGTGACCATCCACTGAGATGGATTATTGGTTATAACTCTGTAGCTGAGACTTTCTATAACCCCAAGATAACACAGGAAATGGAGTTCGGATGAACATTTAGTTTTCAATTCATTTTTCCCTTCTGATCAATAAATTTATGTCTGATGGAGACTGGAAGTGGGTAATCAGCTAGGAGCTCTATGTCTCAATAGGTTTGCTTTGGTCAAATGACTGTTTGCTGCAAAATTATTTTGATTCACTCAACTACAGTTTATCTTCAAAAACAGTTAAAGGCCTGGGGGTAAAATGTCAGCAAATTTAAGTTCTGCAAATAGGTCTTTTAAAGAAAAGTAACTGGCTCAGAGCTCTCTTTTGTCAACAGCCAGTTTCACATTCTAAGCTAGTGTTAGCACCTTTCATGCCTGATTGTCCCTAATCTTTAGGTTACAATAATGACCTTGAGCACTGCTCCTGTAAGAATAAATTTATTTGGGTCCTTACAAAGGCCAGGAACTATCCTACCTTCCTGCCACAGGGTGATACATTTGCCTTTCATGAGCAGGTGTCCCTTTGGCTCTGAGGCTCATGGCATCATTATTGCTTTTATTAATCTTCAATAGTAGCAGCACGTTCTTATTTTTTCCCTTAAGTTAGTAGGGTCTGTTTGTTTGTGTTGTTTGTTTGTCTGTTTGTCTTAGCTCTTCTAGTCTAACTCTTGAGGCAGCACAGAGTTCATGCCATGGTTTGAAGTGACCATTGAGATGCTTTAGGAGAATTTAATTTAGGGAGGGGATGCCACCAATTGTGTGGCAAGTATTGACTTATGGTTGCAAATGAATATTAGCAGGTCGTGAATTAGAAAATATGGAATGTGCAAAAATGAGGATCAAGTGTATGTAAAAAGTCTTGTTATTTTATGAGGCCTGCTGATAGAGATTTTTATTAACTACAGATCTTTATTAACTGTGAATTTGAGTAGCTCTATACAACATGATAAAAGATGCTAACATATGCTTCTTGCTCATTAAATAAGGATTAGTCCAGGTATAGTAGCACAGAAACTTGGTTGTAGATGTCAGTGTGTAAGAAACTGGCCCAATGACTAAGACCTTAGACATGAAGATAGACCCTGGATTTATGTACCCTCTTTCTAGCTAGGTGAATGACACCAAACAGTTTACTTGCCTTTTGAGAATCTCAGTTTCTTTCTTTGTAAGATGATTTTGTGTAAGGAATTTCATGAGACAGTAGGAGACCCTCATTTCCTGCCTTTCCAATCTCATACCTTCAAAGCTAGGACTATTTAACTGTCCTATTCAGTTCAAACTAATCTCAGTCTCCATGGAAACCAGACTCCTTAATAATCAGGGGGAGTTTAATTAGCCCAGGGACAGCATTTCCGAGAGCTCAGTTCTATCTGCCCTGCCAGGTTGCAGTTCTATTTTGACCCAGTGTGTGAATTTAGCAATAAGCTTCTGTTAAAGTTGGCATGTAGCATAGCTTCAAAGGTAATGATTCTAGCACCAGAAAATCTGGGTTCAAGTCCTGGCTGTATCATTCTTTATGATGTGCTTCTTGGCTATTTGTTTAAGTCTCAAGATCCTTTATTTTTTATCCAGTGAAATGAGATTTATCTTACAGGGAAACTGAATGCCCTGTCTGGGCCCCTTCACTGCCCTGGTCATGTTCCAACCTTCTATTCTAGTTGCTCTAACTGTGACTATGTTTGATTTCCCAACTCTGCTAGGCCTAGGTCACAGCTTGCATTTCCCCATCGCTCTTGGTTGCTGCAGTGCTATTTTGGTGTTTGAGTTGCTGTTGTTCCCGTGTGACCTCTATGACTCCTAAGTAAGAAAGCCACACCTGAATTTCCCAGATTCTTCCTGGGCTTTTCCTCTGATTTTCCCTTGCTTTCTTTTGATAAACCTGCCTGGACCAGTCTTCTTACCTGATTCTGTTTAGTCTCTGAGTCCTAAATTTTTCTTGTCAGAATCATATTATCACTTAGAGGTTTGTTGGCTATCTCAAGGAAAATTACAGAGAGTTGACAAAATTAGAGATGACTTACATATTTTTTTACAAAAAGACACGTGATCCAAATTTGACTTTTCCTGTGATGACAAATGGCTAACTGAAATAATGCTACAAATCAGATATTTTCCTACTGGACACAATTATATTGTCTCTTTAAGGGAAAGGTGCTATATTAATAATGAGGTGGGGTACAATAGCATTTGAAGAAAAATTTATGCTGTGAAAAGAGCTTTTGGAAACGAGTACTAGAGAAAACATATATGCAAATGGTTATTTTATGGTTGAAAATGATGTAAGTTTGTCAATATGTGTGAAAACTCTTACACTGCATATTTTAAAAAATCAGGAAATATGTATTTCTAATCAGTTTTTTTATGGGATTTTGAATGTTTTCATTAAAAGTATAAAAATGCAACATCTTCCAGACAGTTTGTAAGAGCATCTGATTGACATTAAGGAAGGAAAATTACTAGCTGAATTTCATAAAAATATTTGTATAAAAGGAACATAGGATTGAAAACCAAGTATCTATGTACGTAAGGAGTGCTGTTGCATTGATCTACCTATTTTTGTGAAGTTTTGTTTTTAGCTTTGACAGCCATTAAAATATAGTATTGATATGACCTATGAATAGCTTTTGTAAGTGATAAAAAGGATTAAAAAATACTGAAACACACCCTGTGACCTTGCTTTTTCTAAAATATTGTAGTTAGAGTAAAATAGATTTTTGGATCCATGTTAATATATAATAAGAGGAAAATGTGGAAACATTATTTATAAATTGTTGTTTAATACTGTATTTTGTATGTTTATAATATTTGCAGTACTATAGTTGTGTGTATGTGTGTGCATACTTTACAATTAAATCAACTTATTTGGGAATATGCAGTTTTTTTTTCTTTTTTGCATAGAAGGGTGAGGAATTAAGACCATACTGTTCAACAAGTAGGATATTTTTCTTGGGAAGAGCAGTCCACATTTCTGAAGAGCTGCCAAGTGGAAATGGTAATAGATTTGTTGTGCTGTTCTGGAAAGTAGATACAGGATTCATAATAATAATGGTCAACATTTATTGAACACTTCCTATGTACCATGTACCACACTGAGCACTTACCATTGATTATTTTATTTATTTCTTGCTACCATATTAGGAGACAGGTATTACCATCTCAGAGTTGAGAACTGAGAGAGGTCCAAGAACTTTCTCAAAGCCACATAAGGAGATCTAGAGCCAGAGGTTGAATCTAGATCTTTCTGAATCTAAAGCTTGTGCTCTTACCATTATTGGGTTACCATGATGAGATTCTCACTGTGAGAGTTGCCCTATACAAGAATGAATGGGTTGTGCTGCGAAGATAATAGTGTCTCACCTCTAGACATGTGCTCAAGTAACTGTGTGGAAGAGTGCCTTCCTGAGGAGGGAATTGGACTGTGACCTCTAAGACCTCTCAACTTAGAAACCAAGGACTTCTCTAGAAACACTATTTATAAAGGAGACAAATGCTCTGTTTAAAAAGGAAAGGATGTAATAGCAAAATAAACTTGGGGAACACTAGGTTCTTGGGGCTAAGCAGTCTCTTTCCTTTAGGATTCTCAGAGCCTTTACCACAATATTACCCATTGTAAATGTCTAAGAGAAGAAAGAAGTATGCAGGCTTTCCCAAACATGTCCCTGGGCTCCATCTTGATTGTAGAGTATCTCCTGAGTTTGTTGCTTCCTAGTCAACCTTGGAAGCCCTGCTACAAGCTAATGCATTCATGCCATTTCTGTACACTAATTACAAAAAAATGGACATGGTTGATAAATCTCTCTTAGGCAGCACCCTCCATTATGCTACCGTGGTACAAATAAGATCTGTGTAGTTCATATACTCAGATGCAGATAAAACTTGGGTTCATTTTCTATTAGCACCTTTCAGATCATTTTAGGGTAGATTATTGTAGATTATAATCAGGACAAGTAAGGCAAAAAACTGCACAGCTCATCTAGAGTTGCATAGAATACCAGCCCCAAGATCTGCTATTAGCCCAATAAATAACCTCAACATTTATCTATGTTTGGGTCAAAAGAAATCATTGTAAAGTGAATCAAAAGGAAACCTAACTGAATAGACATATTTGACAAAATGAACCTGACCTCAATGTGATAACAATAGTAGTAGTAATACTAATAAGTCTATAAGTGTAGCTCTCGCCGTGACATTATTTGTCCTTTTAATTGGGAGCATGCTATAGGATGCTTTTGTGGATGAGCAGAGTTCAGTTGGAGTTTCCCCTGAGACCCTGAGGTCTAAGAGCTGTGACATTCCAGGTTTCTAGAATCTGGTTATGTAATTCTTAGCCTTTCACATATGTCACCATGAACTGATGCAGAGTTAAATCTGGGGGAGAGCTTGTGAGACAGGCTTCTGGAGACAGCTGTGCATCTGTCCTTTTTGTTCTCCCACTTTAGAAAGGGTGTAGGCTGCTGGCTGATCCACTTAGGTTGAAAGAGATGCTTTAAGAAGACAACGTGACAAGCTTCATATCTGTCCTCTCCATCTTGGAGACACAGTGACTGGTGTTTGACTTTGGTCTGAATGAGAGGCTAGCTAACGTGACCACAGAACAGAGGCTGCTATTTTGGAAGTAACTGAACTCTTAGAAGCTGGTTACATGAGTCACAGAAAATCTTCTGATTTCTCTCCTAGGAAAAACTGTCTTGGAGATAGTCCGGCTTGTTATTTGCATAGCATCTGGGCCTGACAGACTTATTTCATATTATCTTACTAGGCTTCTAATGGACTTCTAAGACAAGCATATTTATGACTCTCATCTTTTATGGAAGAGAAGCAAGGCTCACAAAAGGTAACTGACTCTTCCAAACTTATAGACTTGAACCAGAAAGAATAGTTAAGACATGTCTATTCTATTACTACATGTTAAGCACCACTGTAAATGCTTTACACAAATTGAAATCATTGAGTCCCGACCACAATGCCATGCCAATAGGCGATGATGCTTTTCCCATTATATCACCCTGGCTGCATAAGAACTTTCAAAGCCTAAAGACCTCTCTACTTAGGCTCATGGCTAAAAATGTTGCCAAGTCATAACTTTTTAGGCCCTTTTTGGATGCTGTTGTTAAGAATGACTTTAATCAAATCACCAATTTGTGTCAAGTGGTAACTTTTAATTACATAGTGGGGGATTGCAAAGAGTTAATATTTTAAGCAGTTTGAACATCTTTCATTGCAACTCATCTCCAATATAGATCTTTTAGAAAGCTATTTCTTAGTTATACTTCAGTGTTGCCTGGGTAATGATCACAAAATCCAAATGGCAAATGTCTTACTAAGGTGACCACATTGTACTCTGAATACTGGCCATATTTGCTTTCTTCTACATCCTACACCTCCCTGCCTATGGTGTGCTGGAGAGCACAATGAACTGGTTGAGTTAGACTTTTCTGGCCTCACTTCCCTATTCTATCAACTATATAATCTCTGAGTTTCAAAATCCTCATCTGTAGATGGGGGAAAATACCTATCTCGCCATTTTGGAAGACGAAGAGATGAGCTAAACTGTGTGAACAACATGTCTAGTTCTGAATCTGCCCCATAATAGATGCTCAGTTTTCCTGGGCCTCCTGCCCCCAAAGAATTGAGCTCAGGCAATTCAATCACCATGTCTGAACCTCAAACTTCCTATCTGTAACATGGAGCCCTCACCAAATATTCCACAGGGCTTTTGAAGACAAAAAAAAATTAATTTCAAAGCAAAAGTGCTTTCTAAATTGATTCCTGTTACCCAGCAACGCTTTGTGCAACTACCAGTCCTTGCAGTTGCTTTTTACTTTTAACTTGAAAAGCACCCCATACCCTGTCTTGTCTTATTCTGTTTCTTCTTTCCTTTACAGAAGACAGAGCAGTGATTTTTCTCTCCATTTTTTTCTTGAGGCCCAGGGAAGTTATTTTTTTTCTGACTTGCTTGCAAATTCTCACAAGCAGGATCAGGGCTGGAACTGGGCTCATGAACTGTCCCATAAGGATAAGAGCTTCTCCTTGGTGTCTTACTGAGTGAATCTGAGTCCGTGTGGCACTGTTGGGTAGTGCTGGATGAACTTTGCCAGTAGGGTTGCTTAGTTGCTTCCCTTGCAGGTCTCCACCCAAACATCTGTTCTCTCTTCCAAGTACTGCTATGTCCACATCCCAAGTGGGTAAGGGAATAGCTCACCAACCCTTGAGCTAGACATTATTTGCAGGCTGATCACTGTGGGTGAGCTTGTGATTAAACTACAGCAGAACATTTTTGAGATGTCTGCTGAAGAGGAAAATATTCTTTCTTAGAGCATTTGTCACTTTGGTGTTCACACTCCATAACGCCCCAAGATATTTCTCTAAAAACAGCAGCTGCTCCCCTCTCTTTACTCAAACAGAAGGCTCCCATGCCAGGACCATATTCTCAATAAAGGCCTACTGTGTGCAGACTTTCATTCTGTGTGGGCCCAAGATGAACTGGACATAGCCCTTGCTCTAGATCTGGTGTCAGTGGATTCTGGGGGTGATATCTTCTGCCAATTCCTTAGTCCCTGGTCCTGGCTGACTAGTGAGTCCCCAATATGTGTTCCTCCTGTGGCTGTGCTCTGGGGAGGGCAAATCCTTCCACAGATAAACAAGACAAGCAGTTGGGTGTTCAGCTAGAGCATGCATGTTCCAGGAGCCCGCAGCCTAAGAACACACATTGTGTAAGATAAGATACAGGAGATGAATGAATGTATGGAAGCAGGGAGAAAATACATCTCCTTCAATAAATATTGCAAACTGAGGTGAGAACCAGGACCAAAAGGTCTAGATCACAGCCAGGTTGCTCTAAAAGAGAAAATGAGCTTCCCTCCTCTGGCCCCTCTGCCCTTCCTTCTTTCTCTGCACTACTCCAGGGTGGGGATCAGGTTTTCTTTAGCACTATGTCCTCAGCACTTGGGGGTGGTGAGAAAAAAGAGTTGATTTACTTGCATAACACTTGCCCTGTTCTCCATGTCCTGCCTACTTTTGCTGCCCACAGTCACCTCTGGCTCATCCCTAAGGAGATGTGTGGTCTCTTCCAGGGATAACTGCAAGTCTAAGTAGTGTACTAGGACAAAAATGCCCTTTGAAACTCTCAACACTGATGTTGCAATGGTGCAACAAGAGGTGGCAGTTTGTTTTACATAGAGCAAGGCTTTCCCCTACACCCTTTCATGTCCCACTGTCCAAACTCTCATTCTGTCTGTGCCTGAGGCAGGCCTTGCCAAGGATCTATCCCCCCAGGAGAGCTGCAGTGGCTGCTGGGTGCTGTATGCCTCTTAAAACCTATACCCATATCTAGTGTCTCTCAGGCTCTGCTAAGGTAGTGTGCTCATTTGTGAGGGCTGAAATGACAGGAATGCATCCCAGGACTGTCCCTGTATTTTCTGGACTCAGGACAGGTAATGACACCGAGTCCCAGATTTGTGTAGATCACAGTTCAGAAGCCAAGCACTTGCCACCTAGAGGAGATCTTAGGGCTGTAGAGTTCATTTTTCTCCTTGAACTATAGCTTCTTGAAGCATATTTTATTATTTCCATTTTGCAGATGTAGAAGTCTAAAGGAATTAGTACATCACTGGCTTCATGGGTGTGTGAAGCTGATACTAACAATAAGGAAGAAAGCAGAGCTGATCTTTACTCAACCAATCTGAGACTTGAACCCAAATTGTATTTGATTTCTAGTTATGACAGAAAGATAGGCCTTATTTCATAATTAAAGAGATAAGGATACAAGTATCTTGTAAGAACGAGTATCCTATAAAAATAACATTGCTCAGAATGTGCAAATGGGTGGCACAGATGGTTAACTATGTGCTATTTGAATGACTCCTGCAGAGATTTTCTCTTCTTGGGAGCCCTTATTCCTGGGAGTCCAGCATTATCAACTTCTTAGTTTATATTACCTTTTCCAGGTTCCTGTTTTACAAATGCAAATACTCCTGGGAAGAAAAATCTCAGGACCTGAACACATTATGTGAATCGATATATTGAATGATTTCCTCATTGGTAGAAAGGACTTGAGGTTATTGCAGGAGAAAACACACTGGACAGGCAAGAGAGGTTAGCAGCATAAAGTCATTACCATCTTTACCATCAAGAGGAAGTCCTTGCCCTGCCTGGAGTGGACATGCTCAGGTTGAAACCTCACCTTGAACATCAGTGTTCCAGAAGGAAAATCTGGCCACGTTTTCTTTGAGTTGACAACAGTGGGAAAGTTGGATCTGCCAGACAGGTTACTGATAAAAGAAGCAATTGTATACTCTCCATTGTGCCCAGACTTCCTCGTAGTCATGGCAACATCCTTAGATACTTATGACACTGACAACCAGGGAGATGGCTAATATTTTTTTTTTCCTCCAGCAATCACAGTCTCTGTGTAAGATGACTCTATTCTTGATGAGTACCATCTACAGGATGACTCTGAGTGGGAGGTGCTTAGTGGAGGCCTTAGGGGTGGGAGTTTTTTGAGGGTGTCTGGAGGTTAGTAGGCAAAATCAGTGCAGTCACTTGGATCCATTTCTGACCTGGAGGTAAAGCATATGCCAGTCATTCTTATTTATTTATTTATTTTTCTGGAAATATGTCCTCCATTGAACCATACCTTTCTGTTCTTTTTGGTGCTATCATAACTGTAGCCCTGGATTGTGGCAAATTTCATTTAGCAGCTCTCCCTTGAGTATAGTGTACATCCTAGTACTAATAAATCTACAGTCCAAATCATTGCCACAAACTGAGTATGGACTCAGTTCTTCTCATCCTCTGCCTATTACACAGTCCTCTCTCTCTCTCTCTCTCTCTCACACACACACACACACACACACGAAATTTGTCTTTACAAACATATTCATCCCTCAAGTTACAGCTATGCTCTCAAGTTTTCCCTAAGCTAACCCTCAAGAAGCTTTCCCTGGGTAGTCTGATCCAGGGTACTGGGGCACTGCTCTCATCCATAGCCAGTGCCACACAGCTCCACAGATATAGGTTACTTTTGGGGAGTTACTTGATGATACTCTTTTTCTTCCCCTAAAAGATGGAGCCACTTAGATGGGAGCTGTCCATGGATATCTGTATCTATCACTGGGCCATTTTTGCCATCCTTAAACGTTAATCACTACTTTCCTGCTATATTATTCTACCTTGTTTCTATCTTATTTCTACCTTATTCTACCCCAACTAGAATGCCAGCTCTTTGAGGGCAGAGGTTTCATCCATTCTTTCACATTTTATAAGTTCTTACTGATTGGCCAATTTAGGTCCAAAATGATGGAGGACAAATGGAGAAGCATCATTTCTACCAAGCATGGGGTAAGGGGAAAGAGACATTATCCCCACCACCACCATGATTGTCATCATCAAATAAGAAGCATTTATTTTGCTTCCATATTTTATAAAAATGAGCCTTACTATGGCTCTTTTTATAGCCCCTAAAGAGAGGAAAACATGGATGAGTACCAAAAGTATCAGAGTGATTCACTCTGTAGGAAAATTGCATGTTTCTGTCAGAAAAGCCTCATAACCAAGGACTATAGATGGGTCAGTTTACTTCTCTTATATCAAGTATATAGGGCTCTGACCACCTCAGGGAATACTGTGATGTGTGAGTGAGATAAAGTATGATAAAAATGCTGAATCATAAATCAACAAATAAGAAGCATTATCCAACCATCTGTTTGAGAATAGAAAATGAGCTTGTAGATCACAATATTGAAAATAAACATTAAACGGCAGAATAAAGAGGTCTCTGTTAGAACCGTTAAGGGTATTTTAATTTTGTTTGTTGGAAAGACCTTTCTGGATATGTCAGAGGTTCTATGAGAAGAATGTCTTTGTCCTTTGAGAAATACAAATGATATATTTTCTTGTTTAAAGGCTGGTTGATGTATTCTGTCTAAAAGAAGCAGTTAAAGAGGCCTTCAAAATCTTATAATTATTAAAAGGGGAAAGAGACATTATCACCACCACCACCAATGATTGTCACTATCAAATAATAAGCACTTATTTTGCCCCAAAGATATACAAGAGGCTTTACAACCAGTATCTCACTTATACTTGCACCATTCTTAAAAAGTAGGTATTGTTATCTTTCATTCTTTAAGCAGAGGAGAGAACTTAGATTCAAAAGATGAACTCCTTTGGGCAGTCCTAGTCATGGACAGGGTCCAGGATTTAATAAGAATTGCTACCATTGAGAATTTTCAAAATGCCAGTCAGTTTTCTATGTAGTTCATTTGACTGAACTCTTTTAATACAATTTAATAATTCAGGCAATGCTAACATTCCTATTTTATAGAAGGGAAAACTGAGACTTAAGAGGAGCTAGCCTAGCTATCCAAGTTTACATGGTTAGCAAGGGAATGAATTGAGACCTGAGCCCAGACAGGTGGCACTGGAGTCCATGTCCTTCTTCAATACTCTAAGTGGTCTCTTGAGTCCCTGCCCTCTGTCCCTTTACCATGCTACCTCTAACAAATGATTTAGCTTTTACAATCACAAAAGCTATTTGCATTATTTTCACTAAACCACGTGAAACAGAGGAAGTCAGAAGGGAGAGAGAGAGACTTAGCTGAGGGCTGGGGAAGAAAAGGCTTGGATTGCTAAGAGTACCAGTAAAAAACCTCCTGGAATTGTCTCCAGTTGGAAAAAGCAGATGGCTTGGCAGCCATTATCAGGCATCATAAGGAGGTCTAATGGGCCACATCTGACTGGAAGATGGTTTTCAGTGGGGGTTGTGGGTGGGGCCCACACAGCTGTGTGACATGTTTGCTAAGATGGAACTATGGTTTATTGAGTAGCAAAGAGCAACACCCAGCTGCCTGAGAATTACATTGACAGAATGCAAAGGCAAGAGAATATTGTGTAAATCTTATTTACAGATCAATAGATAATCTTTCATATACAAAAGGTCAGCTCCAGGAAGGCAAAGCAGTAAAGAAAGAAATATTGCAGGCAAGTACAATATTGACTGTAAAAATTCCACCCAGATGAATCCTTTGATGCATATTCTGCTAAAGAACGTTTCTTTATTCATGAGGTTTTTTGTTTTTTTTCCTAACCACTTCAGGTTCCTCGATGAAGCATGAAGGCATTGATGAAGAGCGCTGATTTCTGTTGTCTTGAATTCTGTGCCATCAAATGAACAGCATGAAATGGAATCAACATGGAGAACTTGAGTACGACATTTCTGAGTATGTGTGTGCAGCAATTAGGATGCTGAAGTCAAATAGCATCTCACTCCCACCCCCTTCTAATCCCCTGCTTTGGTGGCTTTGATATTAAACATTTATTCTGGCTCAAGATAAAACAAAACAACAACAACAAAAACCTAACAACCTCTACTGGTCCTCACTGGATTCCTTAATTCACTTTGTGATTTTTCTTTGCCTAGAAGGAAGTAGTTCATTAACTCAAAGAATATCTGAAATCACCATGCATTGACCTGGCTGCTATATCATGAAACTATTATGACTGCTGCTCAGACACAAACATGGGTGGAGATGTGCTATGGACTGAACTGTGTCCCTGAAAATTCGTATGTTCTTAAGGTCCTATCTCAACATAACTATTTGGAGATAGGATCTAAGGGAGATAATTAAGTTTAAGTGAGGTAATCCATGTGGGACTCTAATCTTATAGGATTAAGAATAACATCAGAGACTTGTTTTTGCTCATTCATTCTCACTCATTTGAATGATCTCTGATTTCTGTTCTCTTTCTTTCTCCCTCTGGCATCTGAGGACACAGGGAGAAAAGGTGGCCATCTGCAAGCCAAGAACCTAATCAGCCAGTAACTTGACCCTAGATTCCCTAGTCTCCAGAATGGCCTGAAATAAACTTCTGTTGTTTAAGCTGCTTAGTCCATGGTATTTTGTTCTGGCAGCCTGAGATGACAAATACAAGATAGAAGCTTAACTGGGCATTGTTTTCCTGATATAATCTTTCAGACTGAGAACTGACAGTGAATTTTTCATGATCCTCCTTAGCAGTTTAGAAAATATTTCAAAATGCTACAGTCTGAGCCCCCAATAGATGTATTGCTGATAGAAGTGTCATTGGAAGGCAGGATATTGCAATCTCCAGGGCCACCACGGAGCACATGCCAGGGAGGAATGCACAACTTAGAAAGGTTTAGTCTGTGAAAGAAATGAGAAGGTTTAACATAGGTTACTCCTCTTCTCAACTTCCTGACAGTGGATTCATATTGCAGTAGATGTTAAAAGAGTTTGTACAGTGGAGAATATATCACTGCCATGGACTGCATATTTGTATCATCCAAGATTTATATTTTGAAACTCTAATCCTCAAGGTGATGGTATTTGGAGGTGGGGACTTTGGTGGTACATGTGAGTAGGGTTAGGTAAGGTCATGAGGTTGGGTCTTTCATGATGGGATAAATATTCACATTAAAAAAAAGTAGAGGCATGGTTATCTTTCCTTTTCTTCATATGTATATTCCATATAAGGGCATCATGGGAAGAAGACTGTCTATATATCAGAAAGAGGCCCTCCCCAAGAACATACCCTGATATCAAATGTCCAGCCTTCAGAACCATGAGAAATCAAAATTTGTTGTTTAAGCTACCCAGGCTGTGGTGTTCTGTTATAGCAGCCAGAACTGACAAAGACGATAGCATTATTTTCAGAGTATTAAAGGAGAGTCTTCTTCCCAGCAAGAGAGTAGATTTAAAGTACTCTGAGAAATAACCTTCTTTTGGACTAGATTATGGCTGGAAACAATCACCTCCAGCTTTCTGTCATCTGCAAAGGGGACAGGTGGGATTGAGGACTACTCACTTAAAGTGAGAAATGGATATGCAAGGGAGGTGGAACTCAAAGACAGATGACACAGATTTTGTCCTCTTCCAGGTCCAAAGCATAGCTTTGTCTCCCCCTATCTTTCTCCCTGCCCAAATCCTTCTGAGTTCCTCCCTTACTGAGGGCTCTCATTATGAAGAATGGACGGTGATGACTACGAGAGGTTGGCCAGTAACAGGATCCTTTGGTTTCAAGTTTGCAGTGGTTCCTCAGTCCTCATTTACAAGCTCTAGTCCACCATTTTCATAGGCTATGAAAATGTGTGTGAGGAGACAGTTTTCTTCATGAGCTTATTCTCTGCAGGGGCAATTGACACTAACCCTATGTGATAGCTTGTGAATTGAGGTGCATCCAGGGATTCCTTCGTACCTCATAGAGCGTTTTTGTTCTTTTACTGAAGGGCTCTCTGTACCCCCATATTCCTCTCAGGCATTTTGTAAGAGGAAAGGGAGACAAGGAAGAAGGGAGGGAGGGAAGTAAGAAGGGAAAGAGGAAGAGAAGAAGAAAATAAGAAAATCTACCGAGTAAAAGGCACTAATCATTTTATATTTGTATATTTATTTATAGTTTTTATAGTGCATATTTTGCAAAGTGTTTTTTTTATAGGCATGATCTTATTTGGTTTTCATAACCACCCATTTTACATATAAGGAAACTAAGTTTTACAAGGTAACTGGGTATGTAACTAATAAATGTCAGTGTCCTATCTGGATTTCAGTCCTTCTGGATTCCAATATAGTTTTATTTTCTCTTTCTTTTCTATGCTCCTCCATTAAGTGCAAGGCATATTCCACCCTTCTCTTTTCGAACCCATGCCAGACACTCTAGGTAACAGCTACAGGTCTTAGTGGTCACCATAACACTCTACTCAACATTTACAGGAATTTTCCTGAGGATAGATGGGTGACTAGAAATAATCATTCTGATTAATTCTTTTAGCACTTGGTAATTTGTAAAATATTTTCATATGTAAACATTTTTATGTATAAATTTCACTTGAGGCTCATACAATCCACGTACATTTTAGAAGTTCAGTGATTGGCCTAAGATTCTCAACTGGCATATGATAGAGTCAGATTTTCTGATTCTAAGATTCATGCTTTTCCTATTACCACATATTTCTTCCACTATTGTGTTAGCCTCTGCAGAGAGTCTCTGCCCCTTAAGGAACAAAAGTTCACTTAAGGAGTCATAATCCCAAGCCTCAACCTAAAAAAGACCATGTCTTCTGAGCACACTAGCTATTTAATTTGCAGAGTACAGTTTAAGGTAAAAAGGCAGGGTCCCTTGCTTAAAAATGCTCAGACATTTAAATCTTTCAAAATGGGGATAGCTGAGAGTTGAACCTAGTGTTAGACCCTCTAAGAGGGGGGCCCTTCATGGGTGGTATGCCCCTGAACCCAGCCCGCCTCCGACATGAACGCAGGATCAAATTGCCTTCTTTCTTTGTCAGACCCTTTCTGGGACTCCTTTCAGAAAGCAGGATGCGGACTCTTCTAATAATTCCTCGGCCCCGATTCAGAGAGCTGATGCACACAATGGTCCAGTGTCCTTTATTATACCTGTGCACTCCAGTTCTTAATGACCAAAATTTAGAAATCAAGTCATGATATTTATTGAGCACCTGATGTGATAGGTACTGTGGAAAACTTTCTAAACACTTTAAATGATTGCAAATGTGGTTTCGGGTCTATATCCTTCCATATATTTACACTGCTGTATTGTGACCATGCAGATGCTTCCATCAAGTAGTGGCATTGATTTTTTCATCTCTGTAAACTAGACTGTTCGGTGACCTTCTTTGGCTAACAAAAATGCATCAGAAGAGACCATGTGCTAGTTCAGGGTGTTGGACCAAAGAGGCTTGCACTCTTCAGCTGTCTTTCTTGGAACCCAGGGTTACAGTGGAAACAAGCCTATGCCAACTTGCTGGAAAGGCGCATCACTGGGAGGAGAGCTGAGTCATTCCAACTGAGACCTTCCACAGGATCCAGCCCCCAGCTCATCTGCCAGCTAACTACAGATGCATGACTGAGCTTAGCTGAGGTCAGGCAAACATAGTCCAGATCAGTAGAACCATTCCACTGACCAACACACAGACAGGAGAAAATGAATGGCTGCTGCTTTAAGTATCTTTAGGTGGTGGTTGATCATGTATCATTATTATGTTAGTAAATATACATATGCATCATTATTATTTTCATTCTTTTGACGTGGAAACACATTTTGAGAAGCTAAGTCCTTGCTTGTGATTGGTAACTAGTAAATGGATATTTGCAGAGAGGCTCTTTGTTAATTACTTGATATACTAGAAAATGGATCCAGAAAATTTAGAATCCAGATTCTGATCTATTATTTTGTGAGGCCCATCATAACACTCAGGGCTCTGTCAAGTCTTCTGCTAATTTGAAAGCCATTTGAGTAGAAACAGAGTGTTTTTGCCAATGAGATCAGGCCCAGTGGATGGAGCTCAAAGACCAGAAGTCTCTCTACTGATAAATACCATATTTGTTATTAACCAAAACTTACCAAATGAAACACTGCAATCTCTCAGAGAAAGGAATACATGTATGCAAAACAAGAGAGATAATATCTTTGAGGTCAAGATCACAAACTGAATCATAGCAGAAATTTTGGTTGCATCTCACTAACACTAAATTCTGATTGAGTTTTGTAAGAGGCCTGCATGACGTTCCCATTAATGCAAATGGCATCCCTTATTTCTGTTTTTAAAATGAGAAACAAAATGCAATTATATTAGTGAAATTTGCTCATTAAACTAACATCTACACCAAGTGCCTCCTTACCTCTGCTTCTACCCCCCACCCCATCTGTGATAAAAAGCCGTTATGCCTCAGAGTAGCACCTGGGCATTGTGCTAAAACAAGAATACACAATTTGATAATAGAGATGGTGGTGGAGTATATGAGTTCTTACAGATATCGAAGGTTGGGAAGGTTCTGGAAGGCCTCAGGGTCGATGTACAGCAGGTTGTTGGCCTTTTCAATTCTACTGTAAAAGAGGAAAGTACATGCAAGTGATGTAGACAGTATTTTTCATATTATGCTGAATACATCAATAAATCATTTATCTATTCATTTGCCTACCTATCTATTGTTTCAATAAATATTGAGCAAACTGCAGTGCTTTTTGTTATATTAAACTGTGCAAACTACTAACCCCATCCTATTTAATGCTCACCATTTGGGATCTCCACCAGAGTCATGTCACCCTGAGCAGAGCTGAGTCTTTAACCAGAAAAAACCTCCCCAGGCCAGAGGAAGGTAAAAGGGTGGTGATGATATTAACATGGGAGAATTGAATTTTGGTCTGCAGACAAGAGAGGAGGTAAAAAGAGGGTGTAAAGAAGATGACAGAGGGAGAGGAGGAGAAAGAATGAGGCAGGAAGAGGAGACAGAAATAGGGGTGAAATGATAAAAAAAAAAAAAAACTGATTGAGAGGAAAAACCCAATTGCTATTGGTTGCTATTTGTTGTTAGCTGTGAACTTCAGCAGGGAATAGACCAGTGATTCCTTTCCTGCTACAGACAGAGGCTGTTCTCTCATGGCCCCTGGGATGTGGTGACTTCTGCCCTGTGTTGGCCTGAACTGTGTCCTGATCAATAGTTGGGAGGTGAGCATGTTCATGTTTGGATTTCAACAGAGAGCACACATCTTGTCCACATCTTGCTGGATCAATGTATATCTGCAGAGAGGCTCTTTGTTAATTACTTCCTCCCTGTTTCATTAGCTTTTATGTTGCAGTAACCTGTAGCTGCTTGGATCCAAGTACCAGGCAATTAATCATTTTAAACACAGTCAGTGTTGCATGGGGGTGAGCACCTCTCGATGCAAGGAGGAGATGAAAGAGCCATCTCATTAGCTCCCACTTCCCAGTGGACTGTGTGGAGGGATGACTGCTTGACCATGTCCTGAGGGCTGTCTGCCCTTTGGTTCATTTCTCTGATATGCTCCATGGGTTCCAAGACCCTGTCAGGTCTCCTTTCCCAACCAGGGCAAGAGAAGTCTAAGCAGAGAGAGAAGAAGAGAAGAGGCATGAGGGTAATAACAATGAGGAATAATTAGTGTGGGAAGTAAAGTGGGTCGGAGGAAGAAAAAGGGAGGGAAAGTCTGCCAAAATGGGAAGGCTGATTGTCATTCCTAATCAAACTCTTCCACATATAACAGATGATATATAATATGTATGTATATATTCTATTTGGTTTTGTCCCCTATTGGTATTTGAAAGATCCTAAAATCCTTATTTTTAAAGAATATACAAAGGAGCAAAGATATTTATGATGAAGTCCTTAATCTGCTGTGGATTTGGCTGAATGGCTTTAGACAAACCTCACAACTTCTCTATGCCTTTCATTCCTCATCTGTAAAATGAAGAGAGGGGCTCATTGGCCTTCCTAAATGTGTTCCATGGGAATTTATGAGAGGTTAATAAATGCTCCATGAAAGAAACCTTTCTAGCAACATTAGTTCAGAAACACTTAATACATAATCATCTTGGAGATTCCAAATGTATACTTGCATAAAAAAACTTATTGAAAAGTTTTCCTAGTGAGTGAACTCGTATTATTTGCCTGTGTTTCCTAATCTTATTTGATCATAGAATAATTTTCTTTATTTTTTTTCTTGAACACCTAACAATATGCACAATTTACTTTGGAAAATTTTAGACTAGTCAGTCTCTAAACTCCCTCATGGCCTTGACATTTGACTGATTCTATGAATTAATTTATGATAACTATAGACTGGAATGAAACAGAAGTGGACCAGTGTATTGCTATTAAACTGGAATGTCAGCAAGAGAAAGTAAATTTGGGATATATGTTTGGACTTGGATGCGATGGAGGCGCATTCTCGTAGTCATAGGGTAAGGTTCTCAGGTCTATAATTCAAAAACCATGGGAGGCAGTGAGCCAAGATATTAGGCTCTGGACTGATACCTGGACCACCAGGAAAAGAGACAGAGCTGTACATTTTCAGTTGACTTGGACATATTTTATAATGACAATCTAGAGATATAAGGCAGAACAGAGTCATAGTGTCCCAAGAATACAAGAGAATGCTAAGGCTGTTGCCAGTAATGGCCATGAGATGCCCCCCACCCCTAACTTTCTTGCTTACATTTCATGTAATTTGGGCAGGTTGGAGAATACATCTGCCTCTATCACTTCCAAGACATCATTCTGAGAGATCTCTCTGCAGAGAAAGAAACATAGGTTCAGTTATACTCCATGTAGGTTTTTAGGGTTCAACTAGAGCATTCATAGGGAGGATTCATGAGCTACACAAAACTCCTTTCCTGTCCTCAAAGAAAGCTATAATAATGGAACAAAATGTACTAGATGCTAAGAGTTACAGAAAAATGGGAGAAGGAGTTCAAAGCAGGGGGGCAATTTAGAGATTGTATAGTGTGCAGATATAGAGCCTGAAGCCCTGAGAGGAAAAGAGAAGCCATAGATGGCAAATAAATGGCCCGACGGGATACCAATAAACCTTTATTCATACGAACAGGTGGTAGGCTGCTTTGACCTGTGGTTGTATTTCAATGACCATGCCCTAGACCATGGAGTCGAATCTTCTCTCTGTTAATCTGGCTTTAGAAAATGAGAACTTTGATTTGGTCTCTTCAAACATAGATTTCAATCCTTTTCACCTCCATGCCTTTACCCTAGTGGAAGTTTTGATCACAAGGTCTTTGACATTATTTATGTCTTGGTCTAAAATACCCAGAAAAGATCCTTCAGGTCCCAGCTTTTTGTCTCCTGGAGTAGCTTGAAGGCAGTGGAGAATCAAGTCTACAACATGGAAGCCCAGAGCTTATGAGGACAGAGGGCGGCTTAATCAGTTAATATTTATAAAGCGTCTCGCAGATGGAACGTGCTATTATTAGGCCCCCTGAGAAGACGCTCAGGCAGTTTTAATGCGGCTGCTGAGTGTCTCAGGGACTCGCACAGGCAGTGTGCATCCAAACTGGCTGAAGCATAAGCCTGTCTGCTGGCCTGGGATTTAGCTGAGAGTTCTAGAAAGGCTCAGGAAAAGTCCTGCAGGGCAGGGAAGGGAGAGGCTGGATGGAGGGAGGGTGAGTGAGACAGTGAATAGCAGCCATCTCAGTGAGAGGACTGGAGACACCTGGGACTTGTCAACCCGTGGTGGCAGGGCCCTTCTCCACAAACCCTGTGAGAGAGAAGACAATTTGTGTGACAAAATCTTCTCATATTCTATGATAGCATGGAAAAGACATTTGTTTGAACATCTAAAGGTGCATGGGTTGCATGGGTTGAAAATACAAGGATGGTGGAAGGCAGGGTTTAAGCAGAAGTGACGCCATATTCTATTTCCAGGAGCTATTTCCAGGCTCACTAACAATTAGCCATAGATTTAGTCACCATTCATGGTACTATTTCTATATAGGACATTTCTCTTTACCTGCATTCATCTATTGAGATCACTTACCTGGATTTTTCTTTTCTTTTTTTGGTTCAAATAAACTAGAAAATATTAAAGCAATCAAGAAGCACTTCTAATTTAAATATTTCAGAAGGTATTTTAGAGTCTCAACTTCAGACACAGGAAGGATGGTTGGGTTGGCAGCAGGGCACCTTTGTCCTTGGTTGGGGGAGCAGACACAGGGTGTAGCCATGGAAAGTGCTTTACTGGGAAATTCAGAGTTCTCATTCCAGTTTAATCCAGTTTTGTCTCCATTTCTGTTACCTTTTATTGGGTGTTTACTATTTATCAGTCACTTTACATACATCCTCTCCAATCCTTTGGACATGCCTGTGAAGTTGGCATTTTGGTGTAAGTCAACGGCCCTGCCTATTTGCAGAACCTACTCTGGCTGGCATCAGGGCTCACACATTGCCTCCTATACACTCTGCCTTTCTGAACCTTGGATTCTTCATTGGAAAATGAGGGGATAGGTGAGATGATTTGCCAAGTCCTTTCAAGAACAGTGCAAGGGACCTATGTCCTTCAGGACAGAAGCTGTGCCGAAGGCTTGTTCCCAGAGCTAAAGCTCTCCTTATCTTCTAGGATGGAGCTTCTCAGTCATTAGCACAGCACCAGTCACCTGGGGACCTTGCCAGAATGCTAATTCCCATGGTGAAGACGTGAATGGAACCTGAGGGTCTGCTTTTCTTACGGCTCAAGTCTCAAGACTATCCTTGGAATAGCAAGGTTTTTCAGGGGAATAATAATATCCTGCCAGACTTTTTCCCAACATGTATATCCCTAAGTGGATACAGAAAGCATGGCCAGCAGTCTGGGGACATCCATTCAAGTGGAGTGAATTATTTAGTTTAAAAAATATCTATGTTCTCTCTGGAAACCTTTTCTTTGTCATTACAAAACTTTTTTTTTTCCCTCAGTTAAAGCAGTTCCCACATTGTTTAGTCATTGCTTCTTTCTTTCCTCCCTCTCCTCCTACCTGCTCTCCCTTCCTTTTATTTATTTATTTTTTTAATGTCCCAACCTGACTTTGGGTTCCTAGGTGATATCATATTCCTCTTTATATCTCAGCAATTAGTGGTGAACTATTTTGCATTTAGGGCTCAATAAATGATAGGTAGGTGGACAAATGGCTGATGGTGGGTGAAGGAAGTGTCTTCAGTCCTATGAATGGCATCTGGTAAACTGCAGAGGAGATAAAGTCTGTCTGTGGTACTATTTTATGCCCTTTTTGTTGGCAACATGTCCAACTCCAGCAAATGACAACCAAGCCTAGCTTGTCTATGACTTAGGCTTCTGTCCCAAGGCATTTTATTGTTATCTTTTAATATACAACACACAAGGAACATACACAAGTATTTGAGCTGTTAACTAATAGAGGGATGCCTCTATCCCTCCTTCTCTGTGGTACTGCCTCCCCAGCCCCTTTGCCTGTTAGACAAAGTCCTTGAATTGACAGGGAAGCCACAGAAGAGAAAGGAGGGGAAAGGACTGGGCAGTGAAGGATTTATAAGGCATTTGATTGGGGATTAGAGAAGATGATTTTAAAGGCTCCTTGCATACATGAGATTCCTTGTTGGCATGATGGAGGGGAGAACGTGCTTGCATAAGGTCCTAGGGATTGTGAGGGCATGCTCTCTGGAGTGGATTTCAGGGAATTACGACACTCTCCTTTAGGTTTACATTCTTCTCATCAGTGGAGTGGTATTCATACACAACACAAGTCCATTAGGAAAAGGAGTGGGGTGCTGTGTTTTCCAGTAGGGAGAACGTTAGGGAGTAAATGATTATTTGTAGTATGTAGTCAAGGCCAGCATAAAGTTTCAACCTGGACCAGAGTGATATTAATTCACCCACCATTATAGCTGGTACTCATTTACAAATGCTGGGACTGCTTCATTTTGAGCGGAGTTGCCATTGGTTTTACTGGATAAAGGAAAACTGAAGGGCTCTGACCAGTGGCTAAAGGCCTCATTTGCATTTCCATGACATGAGTTGCAGAACAAGATATAATAAAATATTAAATACTGCTGAGGGTTGAGTATGG
The DNA here is from genome assembly GCF_021218885.2 of Marmota monax. Lineage (NCBI taxonomy): Eukaryota > Metazoa > Chordata > Mammalia > Rodentia > Sciuridae > Marmota > Marmota monax. The sequence goes on along the minus strand of NW_026692194.1, from coordinate 18,036,650 downwards.
TATAGATGTGTCCCCCAAAGCTACCTGTGCTGGAAACTTGGTCCCCAGGGTAATGATGCTGAAAGGTAGTGGAATCTTTAAGGGATGGGGCCTAGTGGGAGGCAATTGGGTCATGACTTCCTATGTGAAGGGATTCATGCTGGTCTCAAAAGGTTGGTTAGGTCTCACAGGAGGGGATTAGTTCTCTGAGAGTAGGTTCTTATAAAACACTGAGCCTGGCCCCTCCCCCTTGTTTCCTTGCTGATATACATGCTCCTTCTGTACATGGCCTGTTCCCTTTTTACTTCTCTGTCATGTTGTGACACAATCAGATGGTGGTGCCATGATATTGGGTCCTTCCAGTAACCAGAATCATGAGCCAAATAAATAAATGATAGGTAGGTGGATACCTATCATTCTTTTCTTTGTATGTTACCCAGCGTCAGGTATTCTGTTATGGCAACACAAAATGGACCGAGACATTCAAAGACACTTCTTTGTGTCCTTTCTGATGTAGAAGATATTCTCCAATCATATGTTCCCCATATTTTTCCTTCTCCAATGCCTCTATCTTTACAGAGCACTTTCCCCCAATATAGTCATAGATTCCTCCCTGACTAGGTACATTAGGGGATTCAATTGCTTTAAAATATTTTTAATATTCACTGAATCAAATTTCTTTCTTTTCTTTTCAATAATCTCAGACTAAATTTAGTTGACTGTTTTCCTTCCCTGAGTCCCTATAGTCTAGCAAACCCTATACTCTATCATAAGCTGTCACATATTACATTAGATTTGCATTCTGGAGATGTACTTTGTAGTTCAAATAAATAAATCTTCCTCTCTAGGCAAGGAACTTCTGGAGGACAGTGACACTGCCTTTCATCTTAGTATTCCTGTTCCCAGCCAAGTGTTTGCTAAGTGAATGAATTATCTTTGAAAGATTATAAAAGATTTTCCAACTTTGTTTTTGTACAATAAAGCTGTGTTCTTGAAAACTTGCAGTAAACAGAGTCTTTGCAAATCAAATTGTGTATTAACACAGGAGGGAAGCTTCTTGTTTAGCAGAATCTTGGAGAGAGATTTTAAAAGAGCGGAGAACTAATTCAACAAATGTTCAACAAATTTGGATTAAGCAGCTTCTGTGTTTTGGGTACTGAGATCAGTGCTGGGAAACTAGAGATGAATAAACTGGGTCCTGAGTTTATCAATCATCTCTAACTCAGAGTCTAGTGCTCTAGGTTTCCTTAATGTGGACTACCTTTCTTTGCTGTGCTACAGTGAAGATGCTGGAAATGAGAAAATGGATTTTTTGCTTATCGCATTTTAATATAATGATATATATATACATATATATGCCATTATAATATACATATATGTATAATATATGGTTTTCTGTATTTCTACCATATCTAGTACTTCAATTCTTCTGGAAATGTGATATATAGTTTTATATATTATTTACACATACAAATATATGGTATATACACATATATGTTTTATATATATGTAAAATATGTAAGTATATACTATTTATATATACATATATGGTATATACTTATATATAATATGTTAATGCATGTAACTAGCTAGTACATTTCCAGAAGAATTGAAGGACAAGACATGGTTGAAATACAAAAACTCACCTATTATACATATATGTTACAGATGTATATATTATAATTATAAAATAAACAATCAAATATTATAAATATATAATACATGTATAATCTATAATAATTATAACATATAACATATAACATGGTTCATTACCTATTAATGCATATGTACTATGTGTTATATAATATATGCATGTATCTTGTACATGATAACACATATATAGTATATGTATAATTTCTTATACTTCTACCATGTCTACACATCAATTCTGGAAATATATAGTTTTAAGTCAGAAAAGAACTGATGAAAATATATCCCAGAAAACTTCATGAAGCTCTGCAAATTGCTCTCCTACTCCCATTTAAAATTCCTTACTGTTAGATTTAGAGACCTTACTATAAGAGTCATGAATTTGAATTGTGCAGCATTTGTCACTAGTTCTATGACTGTTCAGGTTACCAAGCGTCTCTCTGCTTCACTTTCTTTTCTGCAAAATTGGAATGATAACCACTTCACAGGGCTGCCAAAGGGAATAAATAAGGTGGTATGTGTGAAAACACAGTGTTCTTTTTTTTTTTTCCTTTTTTTTAAAATTTTTTATTGTGGGTTGTTCAAAACATTACAAATTTCTTGACATATCATATTCCACACTTTGATTCAAGTGGGTTATGAACTCCCACCTTCACCCCATACACAGATTGCAGAATCACATCAGTTACACATCCATTGATTTACATATTGCCATACTAGTGTCTGTTGTGCTCCGCTGCCTTTCCCATCCTCCACCCTCCCCCCTCCCCACCTCTCCCCTCCCCTCCCCTCCTCCCTCTCTACCCCCTCCACTGTATAACCTTGAGGGTCTCCTTCCATTACCATGCAATTTCCCTTCTCTCTCCCTTTCCCTCCCACCTCTCATCCCTGTTAAACGTTAATCTTCTTCTCCTGCTCTTCGTCCCTATTCTGATCTTAGTTACTCTCCTTATATCAAAGAAGACATTTGGCATTTGTTTTTTAGGGATTGGCTAGCTTCACTTAGCATAATCTGCTCTAATGCCATCCATTTCCCTGCAAATTCTATGATTTTGTCATTTTTTAATGCAGAGTAATACTCCATTGTGTATAAATGCCACATTTTTTTTTATCCATTCATCTATTGAAGGGCATCTAGGTTGGTTCCACAGTCTTGCTATTGTGAACTGTGCTGCTATGAACATCGATGTAGCAGTGTCCCTGTAGCATGCTCTTTTTAGGTCTTTAGGGAATAGACCAAGAAGGGGAATAGCTGGGTCAAATGGTGGCTCCATTCCCAGCTTTCCAAGAAATCTCCATACTGCTTTCCAAATTGGCTGCACCAATCTGCAGTCCCACCAGCAATGTACAAGTGTACCCTTTTCCCCACATCCTCGCCAGCACTTGTTGTTGTTTGACTTCATAATGGCTGCCAATCTTACTGGAGTGAGATGGTATCTTAGGGTGGTTTTGATTTGCATTTCTCTGACAGCTGGAGATGTTGAGCATTTTTTCATGTACTTGTTGATTGACTGTATGTCCTCCTCTGAGAAGTGTCTGTTCAGGTCCTTGGCCCATTTGTTGATTGGGTTGTTTGTTCTCTTATTGTCTAATTTTTTGAGTTCTTTGTATACTCTGGATATTAGGGCTCTATCTGAAGTGTGAGGAGTAAAGATTTGTTCCCAGGGTGTAGGCTCCCTATTTACCTCTTTTATTGTTTCTTTTGCTGAGAAAAAACTTTTTAGTTAGAGTAAGTCCCATTTGTTGATTCTAGTTATTAACTTTTGTGCTATGGGTGTCCTATTGAGGAATTTGGAGCCCGACCCCACCGACTGTAGATCGTAGCCAACTTTTTCTTCTATCAGACGGCGCGTCTCTGATTTGATATCAAGCTCCTTGATCCATTTTGAATTAACTTTTGTGCATGGCGAGAGAAAGGGATTCAGTTTCATTTTGTTGCATATGGATTTCCAGTTTTCCCAGCACCATTTGTTGAAGATGCTATCCTTCCTCCATTGCATGCTTTTAGCCCCTTTATCAAATATAAGGTAGTTGTAGTTTTGTGGATTGGTTTCTGTGTCCTCTATTCTGTACCATTGGTCCACCCGCCTGTTTTGGTACCAGTAACATGCTGTTTTTGTTACTACTGCTCTGTAGTATAGTTTGAAGTCTGGTATCGCTATACCGCCTGATGCACACTTCCTGCTTAGCATTGTTTTTGCTATTCTGGGTCTTTTATTTTTCCATATAAATTTCATGATTGCTTTCTCTATTTCTACAAGAAATGCCGTTGGGATTTTGATTGGCATTGCATTAAACCTATAGAGAACTTTTGGTAATATCGCCATTTTGATGATGTTAGTTCTGCCTATCCATGAACAGGGTATATTTTTCCATCTTCTAAGATCTTCTTCTATTTCTCTCTTTAGGGTTCTGTAGTTTTCACTGTATAAGTCTTTCACCTCTTTTGTTAGGTTGATTCCCAAGTATTTTATTTTATTTGAAGATATTGTGAATGGAGTGGTTGTCCTCATTTCCATTTCAGAGGATTTGTCGCTGATATACAGGAATGCCTTTGATTTATGCGTGTTGATTTTATATCCTGCCACTTTGCTGAATTCATTTATTAGCTCTAATAGTTTCTTTGTAGAGCCTTTTGGGTCTGCTAGGTATAGAATCATGTCATCTGCAAATAGTGATAATTTAAGTTATTCTTTTCCTATTTTTATGCCTTTAATTTCTTTCTTCTAATTGCTCTGGCCAGTGTTTCGAGAACTATGCTGAACAGAAGTGGAGAGAGAGGGCATCCCTGTCTTGTTCCAGATTTTAGAGGGAATGCCTTCAGTTTTTCTCCATTCAGAATGATGCTAGCCTGAGGCTTAGCATAGATTGCTTTTACAATATTGAGGTATGTTCCTGTTATCCCTAGTTTTTCTAGAGTTTTGAACATAAAGGGATGCTGTACTTCGTCAAATGCTTTTTCCGCATCTATCGAGATGATCATATGGTTCTTATTTTTAAGTCTATTGATGTGGTGAATAACATTTATTGATTTCCGTATATTGAACCAGCCTTGCATCCCAGGGATGAATCCTACTTGATCATGGTGTACAATTTTTTTGATATGTTTTTGTATCCGAGTGGCCAGAATTTTGTTGAGGATTTTTGCATCTAGGTTCATTAGAGATATTGGTCTGTAGTTTTCTTTCTTTGAAGTGTCTTTGTCTGGTTTAGGTATCAGGGTGATGTTGGCCTCATAGAATGAATTTGGAAGTTCTCCCTCTTTTTCTATTTCCTGAAGTAGCTTGAAAAGTATTGGTATTAGTTCTTCTTTAAAGGTTTTGTAAAATTCTGCTGTATACCCATCCGGTCCTGGGCTTTTCTTAGTTGGTAGTCTTTTTATGGTTTCTTCTATTTCCTCAATTGATATTGGTCTGTTTAGGTTGTCTATATCCTCCTGACTCAATCTGGGCAGATCATATGATTTAAGAAATTTATCTATGCCTTCACTATCTTCTAATTTATTGGAGTATAAGGATTCAAAATAGTTTTTGATTATCTTCTGTATTTCTGAAGTGTCTGTTGCGATATTGCCTTTTTCATCCCGTATGCTAGTAATTTGAGTTCTCTCTCTTCTTCTCTTCGCTAGCATCGCTAAGGGTCTGTCGATTTTGTTTATTTTTTCAAAGAACCAACTTTTAGTTTTGTCAATTTTTTCAATTGTTTCTTTTGTTTCGATTTCATTAATTTCAGCTCTGATTTTAATTATTTCTTGCCTTCTACTTCTTTTGCTGTTGTTTTGCTCTTCTTTTTCAAGGATTTTGAGATGAAGTATGAGATCATTTATTTGTTGGTTTTTTCTTTTTTTAAGGAATGAACTCCAAGGAATGAATTTTCCTCTTAGAACTGCTTTCAATGTGTCCTATAGATTCCGATATGTTGTGTCTGTGTTTTCATTTATCTCTAAGAATTTTTTAATTTCCTCCTTGATGTCTTCTATAACCCATTGATCATTCAGTAACCTATTGTTCATTCTCCAAGTGATGTATGCTTTTTCCTTCCTTCTTTTATCGTTGATTTTCAGTTTCATTCCATTATGATCAGATAAGATGCATGGTATTATCTCTACTCCTTTATATTGTCTAAGCGTTGCCCTGTGACATAATATATGATCTATTTTTGAGAAGGATCCATGTGCTGCTGAGAAAAAAGTGTAACTGCTTGATGTTGGGTGGTATATTCTATATATGTCAATTAAGTCTAGGTTATTAATTGTGTTATCGAGTTCTACAGTTTCCTTATTCAACTTTTGTTTGGAAGATCTGTCCAGTGGCGAGAGAGGTGTGTTGAAATCTCCCATGATTATGGTATGGTGGTCTATTAGACTCTTGAACTTGAGAAGAGTTTGTTTGACGAACATAGCTGCACCATTGTTTGGGGCATAAATATTTATGATTGTTATGTCTTGTTGGTGTATGGTTCCCTTAAGCAGTATGTAGTGTCCCTCTTTATCCCTTTTGATTAACTTTGGCTTGAAATCTATTTTATTTGATATGAGTATGGACACTCCTGCTTGTTTCCGAAGTACATATGAGTGATATGATTTTTCCCAACCTTTCACCTTCAGCCTATGTATGTCTTTTCCTATCAAATGCGTCTCCTGTAGGCAGCATATTGTTGGGTCTTGTTTTGTGATCCATTCTACTAGCCTGTGTCTCTTAATTGGTGAGTTTAAGCCATTAACATTTAGGGTTATTATTGAGATATGGGTTGTTCTTCCAGCCATATTTGTTTATTTCTGTTACTAAACATGGTTTGTTTTCCTCTTTGATTATTTCCCCCCCCTTTACTGTCCTACCTCCCACTGTTGGTTTTCATTGTTATTTTCCATTTCCTCTTCCTGTAATGCTTTGGCGAGGATGTTTTGAAGAGATGGTTTTCTAGCTGCGAATTCTTTAAACTTTTGTTTATCGTGGAAGGTTTTAATTTCATCTTCCATCCTGAAGCTTAATTTCGCTGGATACACAATTCTTGGTTGGAACCCATTTTCTTTCAGTGTTTGAAATATGTTATTCCAGGATCTTCTAGCTTTCAGAGTCTGTGTTGAAATATCAGCTGTTATCCTGATTGGCTTACCCCTAAATGTAATCTGCTTCCTTTCTCTTGTAGCTTTTAAAATTCTCTCCTTATGCTGTATGTTGGGCATCTTCATTATAATGTGTCTAGGTGTGGATCTCTTATGATTTTGCACATTCGGTGTCCTGTAGGCTTCTAGGATTTGGGATTCTGTCTCATTCTTCAAGTCTGGGAAGTTTTCTCATATTATTTCATTGAATAGACTGCTCATTCCTTTGGTTTGGAGCTCTGTACCTTCCTGTATCCCAATGACTCTTAAATTTGGTCTCTTAATGTTATCCCATATTTCTTGGATGTTCTGCTCATGGTTTCTTAACAGTCTTGCTGAGCTGTCTATGTTCTTTTCCAGTTGAAATACTTTGTCTTCATTGTCTGATGTTCTATCTTCTAAGTGTTCTACTCTGCTAGTAGTATTCTCCATTGAGTTTTTAAGTTGGTTTATTGCTTCCTGCATTTCTAGGATTTCTGTTTGTTGGTTTTTTATAACCTCTATCTCCCTGTAAAGTTGATCCTTTGCTTCCTGGATTTGTTTGCGTAATTCATTGTCGAAGTGATCTTTCATTGTCTGATTTTGCTGTTTAATGTCTTCCTTGATACTCCAGATCATCTGAAGCATGTATATCCTGAATTCTTTATCTGACATTCCATCTGCTGCAGCTGTTACCTCTTCTAAAGTTGCGTTGACCTGCATTGCTTGTGGTCCTTTCTTTCCTTGTCTTTTCATACTGCTTGCGTATCTTTCCTGCAGGCGCGGGCGGCGGCTCTGCTCTCTCCTTATTCCAATTGGGGTGTCGTGACTACCACGCCGGCAGGTCACTGGGCCTGTTCTGGGCGCTGGCGGCGGCTCTGTTCTGCCCCTACTCCAATTGGGGTGACGAGTGTACCACGCCGGCAGGCCACCGGGCCTGATCCGCCGGTCAGTTGCAGGTTTGCCTACCCTGCAGGCGCGGGCGGCGGCTCTACTCTGCCCCTACTCCAAATGGGGTGACGTGTCTGTCGTACCGGCAGGCCACTGGGCTTGTCCCGCTGGTCGGTCGCAGATCTGCCCACCTTTCGGGCACGGGTGGAGGCTCTGCTCTGCCCCTACTCCAATTGGGGTGTCGTGACTACCCCGCCTGCAGGACGCTGGGCCTGTTCCTGGCACGGGCGGCGACTCTGCTCTGCCTCTACTCCAATTAGGGTGGTGTGTGTACCGCGCCGGCAGGCTCCTGGGCCTGATCTGCTGGTCTGTCGCAGGTCTGCCTACCTTGGAGGCGCGGGCGGCGGATCTGCCCTGCCCCTCCTACCACGCCTGCGGACCCCTGGGCCTGCTGCAGGTTGGTCACAGGTCTGCTCACCCTGCGGGCACGGGTGGCGGTTCCGCTCCGCCCCCACTCCAATTGGGGTCACGTGGCCACCACACCGGCAGGGCCTGATCCGGGCGTGGGAGAAGGATCTGCTCTGCCCCTACTCCAGTTGGGGTGACGTGTGTACCACACTGGCAGGCCACTGGGCCTGACCCGCCAGTCTGTCACAGGTCTGTTTACCTTGCAAGCGCCAACGGTGGCTCTGCCCTGCCCCTCCTACCACGCCCATGTACCACTGGGTTGCGGGTCTGCCCACCTTGCTGGTGCGGGTGGCGGCTCCGCTCAGCCCCCTCTCCAATTGTGGTCACGCGGTCACCACGCTGGCGAGCCGCTGGGCCTGCTCCAGGCGCTGGCGGCGGCCCGGTTCCTCCCCTCTGGCTTGACGACAAATTGAGGAGACTCGGGTGTCTGTGCCTCACCCCCCCACCAGGAGACCAACTGTTTCTGTCGCCGCTGGTATTGATGAAGTTCTCTCCTCCGCCGCTTTCTGATGACATCAGATCTCTGCCATGTTGGTATCCTATGCGAATGGCAGCATTTCGTTCCCCTTGCCGGGCAACCAAAGCAACGGGTGAGTCCTGACCGGCCCTCAGCAGGACCCGGACCGAGAAGCAGTTTCCCACAGTGTTCTTCCATGGTAAACACAGACATAACTGTGCCTGCCCGACGGCCTTCCTTCTTGTCTTTGTGGAGTTTATGGCTGAGTTATCAGAAGCTATTGGGCTGCATAGCCAATGTACTGGGGAATAACTGTGCTAAGTGAAGGTCCTAAACCCTTCTTTAAGCTTTAAACAGAGGAATTCAGGTTATTCCTCTTGTTTAGATCATTTCAATTCTTCAACTGGGCTATGGTAGTATCCCATAGTGACCCCATTCTGAGACTTGCAGTAAGACTAGCCATCCATGTGTTCTATTGGCCATAACGATGAGAGCAGGCAGAGCACATAGGTGCCTCCTGGATCATCCCACCACTGAAGTCAGAACCTAAAGATCATGCTGTTCCTCTAGGAAAAGGGTCAATACAGGGTGGGACAAGTTGTCAAGGTGTGGTAAGAATATTGCCAAAGGGCTCTTCCCACCTCCCAGTTGGCAGAAAGTCAGTCCCTTCCTTTTCTAGAATATCTGAGACTGTTTTGCCTTCCCAGATCTGTTTCTTTATCAGGGGCAAGTGAGTCTTTACTAAAGATGCTCTAAAGATGTCCTCCAAATGACACAGAAATTTCTAATCAGCCACAGTGTCTAAGCCTAACTCATCCATCTGAATTTAACTCATTATTTTATTAAAAATTTGTTCTACTTGTATATACATGACAGTGGAGTGTGTTTTAACATATTATACATACACAGGATATAACTGCCCATTTTTGTGGTTGTACATACGTGAAACCTGATATGAAATACTGGTTGTGTATTCATATATGAACATAGAAAAGTTATGTTGGATTAATTCCACTGTCTTTCCTATTCCCATCCCTCCTCCCTTCCCTTCATTCCCCTTTGTCTAATCCAATGAACTTCTATTGTCCCCCCAAACCCCTTACTGTATGTTTGCATACACATATCAGAGAGAAATTTGGGCCTTTGGTTTTTTGGGATTGGGTCTCATTCACTTTCAAATACATCAACAATGAACTATTGTGTCCATTTTATTTTTATCTTGATTTGAATACTAAGTCATCTTCATTTTTAAAGTATTTCCCTTGTTTCCCCCAGCAAATGAAGAAAGGGACTAAAAATCACTATCATAATAGCTAACATTTATTAAGTACTTACTATGACAGGCAATTTTTCTGTGCTTCAAATTTATTAGGTTGTTGATCCTCACAACAGCCCAATGAGGAAAGTACCATCTTTAGCCCCTTTTACAGAAGAGGAAAAAGAGATACATATAGGTTAACTAATTTCCCCAATCACACCCAGCCACTGTGTGAAGTCAACCTGGAATATAGACCTATAATTTGGGGAATCTCAAAAGGATGGCAGAAATCAGCTAGTTTTTAATGACTAAAAAAAAAAACCAACCAAACAAAAAACCAACTTCCATTTCAGAGAATCCTGTTGCTTTTTTAAAAATTTCTAACATGGTAGAAATCTTGGGGAGCAATATTCCCACAACTTAACTATACACACCCCTCCCTCCATGATGCAGAGTACTTGAGTTCTGGCAAGGCTTTTATGTGAGTTCACATGCAAATTTACCTTCTTCAGATAAATCAAAGTTCCAAGCAGCAAATCATACAATAAGTGCCTTTTTAGCACATTTTAAGTGCAAGTATATAGCAGATAAGACAGTGAAAAGTACTGCTCTTGCTTTCTAAGACTCTGCAGTTTAGTTGCATAAAAGTCACATGCATGAAAAGTTGAGAATGCAAAGTCAATAGAACAGAGTGGGGGAAAGAAGAATGCCAAATGCCAAGCTCAGAGATGGGTAAATAGTTGGGAGTTGACAATTTTATTATTTTTCCCCCTCATGCCCTTTGAAATTATCATAATCATGGCTCTTTGCAATTTCTGCCAGACCAGCAGTTCTTAACTGCTTTAGCATCTTGCAAGCTTTCCTGGTTGAAGTCTCCTTATTCCCAGACCCCTTCAGGTAGGACCTCTTTGCTAATGAATCACATCACCAAAATAAGCTTCCCTCTTGGATCAGAGTCCCATGTCTGTAGCTGCCCATGGCAGCCTGTCCTGTGAACTCTTCATGAACAGCAAGTCCAAAGCAGGCAGATTGTTTTCCATGCCTACCATTTTTCCTTCCTTGATCCCAACTCCATGTCAACAGCGCCATCTGACATCTCTGTTGATTCACTGGACCAACTCCAGTGTTTAATCCTGAGGTTATCTCTGACTTCTCTTCATCATTTAGTGTCCGAGCAGATCCTAATTCCTCTCAATGACTTTTTTTTTTCAGGATTTCTTGCAAATGTCCCTTCAATTCCAACCATCATTATCATAATTATGGCTTTCTGAATTTCTACCAAATCAGTAGTTCTTAACAGTCTTTTGGTGTCTTAGGAGTGATTTGATGTGGGTCATGGGTCATTGTTTTTCAAACAAATTAAGTGCCCCACTGATTTACATAGAAATTTGGAATAGTTTCTAGGTTAGGTGTACAATACGTGAGACTATAAGAACAGAGTGGTGTGCAAGTTGGTGGTATATGAGTCCATGTCTGCCCGGTACTTAGGCTTGGCAGCTATATGTAAAATTGTCATTTGGGAAAACAAATGGAATTAAAAGAGGATGATAAAAAGGGAAGTGGGGAGAGAGATTTTCTAGGGGTAGAACCAGATTAATGTTGGAAGCTAAAAAACGTAGACAGTTGTTTTGTTAGTCTATGTGTGCTTATCAGAAATTGTTTAAACAAGAATTCTCTGTTATTAGTAATGAAAGATGAGTTTGTAAGGTAGCAAGGGAGTGATTGTTGTAGATAAGAAAGGAAAGCGATGTTAATTGGGTCACTTGGTTTCAGAGTGGCCTATCTGCTTTGGCAGAGGTCTAAGAAAGGGAAGTGGGAGTATAGAGCATCTTTTGATACATGAAGGATGGGTAACTAACTGTCTATAGGCTCAGGACACTTGTAAGCTTGAGCTGTGTAATTTGAGGCTGCAGGAATAATGATGATGGTGATAATAATTAACCTTTATTAGACATTTGCCATGTAGTAAGCATAGTACTAAATGCTCTTTGTGAGTAATCTCACTAATGGTCTTGTTTCCTCAGGACTCTGCTGATTTTTCATTTTGTCTCAGTTCATGTTCACATGTGAGTGGCAGCATGAACCTGGAATTTGAATTCAGATTCAAATTCTAGCTTTATCATTGCCTGGTTTTATGACCTCAGACAAGTCAATTAATACTATGATACTTGTTTATTTTAATGGGGTAATTATATCTACCTTTTAGGGTTTTTTTTGTTTTTTAAAGAATTATGGAGATAATATATGGCATGAAAGAGATTTACTTGTCTTCCAAAAATCTATTTTCTCCCTCTCATTCCCGCAAGCACAGCTAGAGTATGTTTCTTAGCCAATTTTGCTGTTAGGTTGTAGTGTGTGAGAAGAAAGCCTCCTTCCCTGTGGAACGTGAGCAGGAGTGATGTACTACCCCTGTGCTTCTCTGCACCATCTCCCTCTATAAGCTGTCCACTGGAAGTGCTTGAAAGGCAGAATTGAAGATGGCAAAGCTGCTGTTGTTCTGAGATCCTGAATAGAATGCAGAAGGATACTACCCCACACTACTAGATGAGAAAAAGAAACTTATTCTTTAAGTCCTTAACATTTTGGAGTTTGTTGTTGTCATCTATCATACTCTCAGACTGAAGAGTCCAACAGCCTACATAGTAACTAGTTCTTCTCCACCAATGTCCTTCCCAAGAGGACAGGATAAGAGTTTCATACCTACCATCTTGTAAAAAGTGAGCATGTTGGGAAGTGGGCATGTTCTTATTGGCTGTTTAGTTAGGAGTCATAGAGGAGTACTGCTTGGCCAATTACAAGAAAACAAATAACAGTAGCAAAAAATAATCCTTTTGAAACTGAATCTCTGACTCATTTAGCCACAGACCATGCTTCCTCCAAGACACAGCGCTGGCTCCCTGTGATGGTATCACCTGGCTGCTGTGGTGAGCTGTGTGGCTGCTGATCATTAATATCTGGGCTCTTGACTTCTTTTCTTCCCTTTTCAATTATTTCATGAAAAAGAAGGAAAACAAAACAAAACACAAAAACCTTCAGCCGGCTGTAAAGAACAACTTCTTAATAACGGGACTTCTGAATTCATTAGCACACACAGCTTAGGAGGGAGTTCAGGTTAAGAAATTCCAGTAATGCAGAGCTGCATGAGGCAAGGTCTCTTAAATGGGCTACAGGGAGCCCTTCATCACTTTGGGCAAATCACTGGAGCTGTCTGAGATCCATTTTCCACTGTAGGATGTTGCTAAGGCCCTCTGTCCCTCAGTACACTGTGTCTTCAATCCTGTGTAGTTGGCTGGGCTGTTGAAGATTATATGAATAATGCATGTCATACGCTGGGGGAAAAGCACACAGTGCTATGCAAAGGTCAGGTGGCTTACTATTATTTTTCTTACTTCATTGGAGTCAGAAGACCTAGGTTCTAGTCGTGGCTCTGCCACTAATTAACCATTCTCCTTGAGTCAAATCAGTTACCGTCTCTGGGCCTTTGCTTCTCATCTATAAAACAATACTGCTGATCCAAATGATCTCCAGCGTCCTTTCTAGCCCTAGAATTCTGTGATTTTAATTATTTCTGTGATTCTGTTTTTAGAAGGCAGCCAGCCACATCATAGGCAGTGCCCCGTGACAGCTAGCTTCCATTTCTAACAAGCTGGGGCAGGGTGAGGCTCCACGAAGCATCTTTTCAAGACACTGTGACTATTCCTTTGAGAGGCAGCTCTGTGGCAGACCCAGCAGGGACTGGCAACAGGGTAGCCTACAGAACCATTGTTTCTAAGCCCGGAACAAAGTGAGAAAGTACCCCAGCCTGAGCCATTATCCTCTTGAAGGTACTGTGTATTTTATTTGTAGATGGCTTATAGAGGCTTATAGATGGCTCATAGCTTACAGAGGGCTCCATTGGTACCTCCTATAAGCCAGTATTGGTTTTCTTCTTCCTTGACATGTGTCTTCAACCTCTTTGCCAAAGAAACAGCCAGTGTGTGTATGTGTGAGAGAGATTACAGGCCAACCTGCCCACTGCTTTCAGCCCACAGCACCCCAAAACCTGCCTCCATATTTCTCTTTGGGTTTATTGTGCCTTATCGCTAACCTCACCACACCTATAACATAATCCTCCCTCCCCCACCTGCCTTTCCTCCTCCTTATACCTTATAAAAGCCTCTCTTTTTACTCTGTAATTCATAATTACTCCATCTTTTATGCCCCTCCATTTTCCACCTCATTAACTCTCATTCTTGGCATGAAAGTGTTTCCTTTATGAGCCACATCGAAGGAACAACAGGAGCTCACATTTGGCTGCTTCTGAATTTAAGTCACATGGATGGCCTTGCCTTCCTCTTTGGAATACTTGAAGGTAGCACCCTTATAAACACCTGGTTATGGAGCTGTTGTTTGTCCTGCCCTTTGCGAAATGCAGAAATTTGGAAGACGTGCTCGCTGATACCACATCTAATTGACTTCTCTATCTGTTTTTGAGCAGTAGATTCTCCCCACCCCACCCTTCCTTGGTAGCTCTAAGGCCTTCCTCTGCCTCATGTGGGTCCCAAATTGTCTACATTTTTATGGCAAAAGGACCCGCATACTCAGGAAGAACACATGAAAGGTTTTAAAACTTCCTATTTTATGAGACTTTGTCACTGTCTAGAGAAAAATGTCATCAATTGAGGGAGGGATATAGGGAGGTATGAGAAGAATAAATTCTCTTTAATATGATTCTTTGAATTCAGCTGATTAAGTCTACCCAAGATGCCAGAAATCATCAACCTAGTTCAGTATATGCTCAGGCCTTTTGTGTGCTTTGGATCCCTTTCTTTAAGCTCAGAGAATAGCAAAACAAACCACAGAGTTGTTCCCATTGAGGAAGGAGGATGCTGACCATGTGGGGACAAAAGGCCCAGATTCCCTTCCTGGTGTCTTCTGAGTATCTGAGGGGCTCTTCTGTACTGCTCTGGTTGTGCATAATGTAATTCTCAAACACACACTTGGCCTTTGCCAAAATACTTCCGAGTAATGGTGATCCTGTTAGAAAGAAAATTTTAAAAAATTTTTCCAATGCTCCTAAAATTAGAATTTCAGATAATCCACAAAGGAAGGGAACTATCAGCTATCTTCCAGTTTTATTTTCCTATACATGCCTCTTTTTTTTTTTAAAGCAAAGTGACAAAGTCATAGTAAACTGTAATTGCATGGCTAATTAATAATTGAGTCTGTCTAGGTTAACAGGCTCTTTACCTTTGATAGTAGAAGTGTGTTTTCATAAATGCACCAAAATTTCATGACATGAGTCTTCTTGCTGGAGCTGTAGAACCAGTGAGTTAAGGCTTGTACTTCCAGGGAAAGGAGGGCCTAGTTTTTGAGCCAGGCAGAAGAAGGGCAGCATCGAAGACCCACATAAATACTCACTAGCTGTGTGAAGCTGGCAAAGCTACTTAGCCTCTCTGAGCCTGTTTCCTCATCTTTGAAATGAGGATAATGGTATTTACCTTGTGAGAATTATGTACATTAAATAGTTATGCGTTAGGTATCTGAAGCTTAGGAAGTACTAAAGAACTGGCTCTTATTGTCATTGTTATTTTCTACTAGAGACTAATCTTTGTTACATTCATGGTTTATATAAGCCTTCAAGAAGCTTCTAGGAAATCGTACAAAATTTTCTGCGATGCATTGTAACCAAAAAGACCAATTTTCAAGGTTTCCTGGAATCTGCCTAGAACAGGGTAGGTAATCTCTAAATGATTGTTGGTAGACCAAATGAATAAAAAAAGCTGTTATTTCATTTACCAATGAAGAATGATCATGAACATAAAGGCTCAAAAAGCAGAAAAGGTAGTTGACTTACCCCAAGCCACAGAGCAAGTTAAAGAGAGAAGGAGGAGTAGTGGGTCTGCCACCTCCGTGCTGGTGTTCTTTCAAGCACAGGATGTAATGTCCCAGGTTATGGATCCCATCCATACCTGATTTCCAGCTGTGAATAACCACCCCATTCCTGCATATGCTTGATACATTTTCTTTGTTTCTTTTTTTTCCCTAAGAATATAAGTATTTTTTGGGAAAGAAATACATTCTGACCAAATGTGCCTCTGGTAGAAATTCTGGGACCAGTTTATTACATCAAATCCTTATTTAGATTTCAGAATTCATTTGAATACATTAGTTTTATAATTTGCATATCTAATTATGTTTTTCTCTGTCACAACCACAAGCAATTTCCCTCCTTTTAGGATCATTGTGTCTTTAAATGTAAGACATAAGGTACAAGAATTACCATAGCAACTTGCTTTCCAATTAGATTGCAATTGCTGACAATCAATATGATTAGACAAGGTCAGTGACTGAGTAAGCCCTGTAGTATTTAAAGAGAGCCAGGGATGTGCGGGGACAATGGGAAACGAGGAAACTATTGGAAATCTCTCCCCAGAGTTGAGTGTGGTTCCTTTATTGCTCATTGCCTGTAAAACCTGAAGTATCTTACTATAGCAAGAGTTTAACCCGCCAACAAGAACCTGGGAGGGGAGGAGGCTGGAAGCTATTCTGTTGGGGTGGTTTTGTCTTTCATCTAGTCCCCCAAAGCTTTCCAACACTTAAGACTGAAAATCACCAATTTGAAAGTGAGAATAAATAGTAGCTGAAGGGGGAGTTAATGAAGAGGTAAATGCAGGAGAGTTATTTGCAGCTCAGGGAGGAAACAAGTTTCTTTGAGAGCAAGTGGGAGGGTCTGTACAAGCTTGCCTGTTCTGGAGGCTGTGTGCAAGCCAAAGCCTGGCTCAGGGCATCATGGAAGCACAGGTGGCCTTGAACCTTGCATTGCATGGGCCCCTTTCAGGGTCCTCCTCTTTCCCTCCACTACTCCCTTCTCTAAAGAATTCATTCACATCAAAGTATCAAGTGTCTAGTGACTGAGTAAAGTCCAATTGGGGGGTGGTTTTACTTATTCACAGGGTGCAGGGCTTGAATAAGAGTCCTCATGAATACTGGACACAAAGAAATAGGTAGTTGAGGTGTTTGGGGTAACTTTGGGCCTTTCTGGAGCCCCTGATGTCACATCTGTGACCTACTGAGATTGCAGAGCAGGCTGGTTATAAATGAGCCGTGGGTCTTTGCCACTGATGGAAAGATAAAGCAGGCAGTTGTTCTAGTGGCCAAAGTGTAGATGCCTCTCAGGCACAATGCAAGGGTTAGACCTTGTCTAATCATATTGATTGTCAGCAACCGAAGAAAGCAAGCAGAAAGCACACTGTCTGGGAACATTCGTGTTGAGCAGACAAGACCCTGAGTCTGTAGGGCTCAAGTGTTTGATATCTAGTAGAAGTTAGGATGATTGACTTTCTGCCTGACTGTCCCTTTCCTCCTCCCTCTTTCTTTCCCCATTTATTCTCAACTTGAGGGCTGAGTGGGAGGAAGTGGTTCTAACATGGGAGAGGATGAGGGCTGGCGAGATGGACCTTAGATTATCACAGCATTGCCTGACCTCCAACAAAATCCTGAGCAGTTAAGGAAAGTCTGACCTGCCAAGTCTGTGGTTAACATCTCCAAATATCGCTCCCTCTACCAGAATCCCTGTGACTCTGCAGATACCTTTAGGATAAAGCAAAGTGTGTTGAAGTCAATATCTGGAATCTGGTTTACATTTTCCACTTGCTTATGGTGTGGCCTGGGACAAGATCCTTCTATTCTTTAGATCTTAAAGCAATTTCCCTCCTTTTAGGATCATTGTGTCTTTAAATGTAAGACATAAGTGAGTAAAATGTAAGGCAAAGTGAGTAAAAACTCTGTTATCTACTCACATGATAAAAATTAAATGTCTGTGAAAACATTTGGTGAACTATAAAGCAACAAACATATAACATATTTTTGGAGTGATTGGAACAATGATTAGCATTGCTATTTTAATCTCCCTATCTGTAGGGGACTCTCACAAGACTTCCAGTGGATACCTAAAGCCATGGATAGTACCAAAACATATATATATATATATATATATATATATATATATATATATAATTTTTTAATGTATATATACCTATAATAAAATTTAATTTATAAATTTTGCATAGAAAAGTATTAACAGAAATAATTAATAATAAAATAGAACAATTAAAACAAGGTAATTTAATAAAAGCCATGTGAATCTGTTCTCTCTTTCTCATGTTGGTGCATCAGCATAACAGTTAATCTCTAAGATAAGTGATGAAGGGGTAGTGTATACAGCATGGATACACTAAGCAAAGGGATAATTCACATCCTGGGAGAGATGAAGCAGGATGGCATCAGATTTTATCAGGCTACTCAGAATGGCATGCAGTTTAAAACTTATAAGTTGTTTATTGATAGAACTTTCCATCCGATGTTTTCAGACTGTAGTTTACTGTGGGGGATGATTGTACCATTATTTTTCTCTGATGACACCTCCATTCCCAGACCCATTCTTCACTCCTTTTCTTCCTTTCCATTATACTTTTTCTCCAGACACCCCATTTTTGAGGTGAAACTCATAACCCACTTGATAAATTCGTACCCCAGAGCTATTTCTATAGACCTAGTATTTCTCTTCCCTGGAAAAACAGGAAGAAGTGTTAGATACAGGGGGATGGTTAATGCACAAAATGATGTCGGGAGGAAAAATTTAGGCATTAGGAATAAAATGAAGGAGGTGTTTTATTTTAAAATTCTGTTTTGTAGCAATGACCCCCTTCTAGGGCTCCTCTCATAATTCTGCCAATGCAGCTGCTTCCTTTACACACAAGTGGCTACCCACTGTCACATTTGGCCTGTTTCAGTGTGTTTAAGCATCAAGGTGTCTTTTTAGGCTTTATACTTTAAACAAAGCATTACTCTTTTAGAAGTTAGGGCATGACTATGTTAAAAAGATAAACTGCTTTCTTTAATGCTGTTGAAAAGACACATCGCTGAAAATTATAGGAGAGGGAGGGGGACAGAAATGCTAACAGTGTCCTGGGGAGGTCCTCATGTGCAACTTTCTCCAGTTGGCAGAGTTTTCTCAAGTATTTTATTGATTTTATTCTGCCTTTTGTTTTTAAGGAGCCTGGTGACAGAAGTGGCAGAAGGGACCAAGGAAATTGAGCATTTTATATACATTAATATTATGTCCAAAGGAGGGCAAAGCTGTGGAATGTTACTACTCACCAGCACCTTCTCCTCTGCCCTCTGCCAGGGAAGTTTGTAACCAGAGGCCTTCATGGCTATGCCTGTCTTGACTATACCGTCCCTCCATGCCAACTTTCCCAGATGAAATTAAAGGCTCTGGATCTACCCTGATTCTAAGTCCTCCAAGACTTACCTGTGAAGCCATGATATTCCAGAATTACTGAACAACTCTGAATGTGTGGGGAAACCTCAGAGATGATTTGTTCAAATTCTCTGAGGAATATAAAGCCACAAGAAAGAAGTGACTGGTCCCCAGCAGCTCAAGACACTCACGGGTGGTGATGGTTTATATGTTATTATTTCTAAGCAATAACTTTGAATTTTAATAAAGGTCTGTAATTCTTAAGCAATGAGCAACATTAGAATTTCCAGCACTCTGGCTTGCCAATAGTAGAGATCTTTGAGCAAACAGAGCTTTAGATGTGTATTCCTTGGATCATAAGTTATAAGACTTGATAAACTTTTCATTACAGTGAACATTACTAACAAGTTCAAATTTTATTTGAAAAGTTAATCAATGCTTCTTTTCATTCCTCTCTTTTTTCTCTCCCCATCTCCATGATTAATATGTGGATAGGTAGATATGAACACTATGTATGCTGGTTTCTAATGAAAAGCAAAATAGATATGTGTATCATACATTGTAGGTTCTCTGATATGGTTATTTAACCAACATCTTTAGCCATGTTTATTTCCACTACATGGACACACATCAAGGTTAATTATTGATCATATTTCCCATTGGAACTATGTCTAGAAGTTGTGATGGAAAGAACAGTGGCTAATACTTTGCAACTTGCCTCATCTTCTCAAGTGGGGTTTGAAGCTCCAAGACACAAGCGTTATGCCAATTGAAAATTTTCCTGGGGCCTTTGGCTTCAGTGTACATTTATCATTCTGAGCATGTTGGGATTGGCTAAGTGCTTTTTAAATGTTTGACATATCTTATTCAGCATTTCTATATATGTAGAGGTAAAGAGGCCCTCATCTCAGACTTCTGTATTAGCTTTTTTCTTCTTTTGGGACCTGAAACATCCCAGCTAAGGAAGGATTAGACTTGTTAGCTTTCATCTGTCTTTATCATCTCCAGTCATCCTTTGTTTATGTTAATTTTTGTTTGTTTACTCTCTACCCTACACTTAAACATTGCACCATGTTGAAGCCTTGAGTGCTTCCAGAGCTTCATTCAAAAAAAGCCTGGATAGACTCTCTTCCTAAGAATTCTGCTGCCGGCTATCAATTTAACACAATCTGATATCGAAACTTCAAAAATCAACTTCTCAAAAGCTGTTTGAGCACTGAATTTTGTAGATTATCATGGTTCTATGAGTCCAAAATATGATTCTTGAGGCTTTTCTTTCCCAAGAGGCCTTATGAATGTAACACCCTTAGAGCCAGTGGGAGGAGAAAGCTAGGACAGGATTGATGCTGAGAAAGGCTGTCCTGAAGGTCAAGCTTAGAAGAGCAACCATGTGTCAGATGTCCTGTCCAGTCTCTAAGTCAGCTTCTCTTCAATGGTGTCTAGGTGTAAACTGGTAAAGATAGTGTAATGCTGGGTGCTAGATACAGAAAAGGGTCAGGAGTCAAGAGAAGCCATTGGCCCATGGGATGCTACATTAAAGGAACTGTAAGTGGGTTCATGATTTATGTGAAAATGATAACGCCCATTTCATCACTTTTCTAGGATGATGAGATGATCAACTTAGCAATAAATACTGAAAGGGTAAGTGAACCGTAGGTAGGAAAGGACTTTGAAAAGTTAGTTTATATTTTTTACAAAGGCAATCACATAACTAATACAGATATCATGTCATTACCTGGTTGTAGCACTGTGATGGTTGTATGAATTGCTTAGTTTATTATCTGACTTAGTTCTCATTCTTAGATTCATTATTCCAATCTACCTTCTTATTCCATAGTTTGAAGATATTTCTCTGTCTAGTGGTTTATGTTCCCTCCTAGACTACATATCAACAACAGGATTTAACTTATTCAATTTCTGTTGTTGAGTACAATCTTTGATGTTTAGGTATTGTTTATATCAGAGTTTTGTTTTCATTCATATATTTATACATACATTTCTATGTTGAATATGGATATAATGTATATTTTTATATGTATTTATATGCCCATATGTTTATCTGCATCTGTCCCTCTCTCTATACCAATATATAGGACACAGCCAGATCTGGATCTTCAGACAAATTAGACTTTGGTATTTTTGGCATCTTATTTCTAGAAATTCTTCTCTCTTTTTACTATTTCTTCTTTGCCTAGATTCTTAGTGCCATCAGGCAGCTCCAACTTGTAGAAGATAGTCTGAACTATGGATTCTAAGAAGGTACTGGTTACCTCCCTCTGGCATATTTCTATCTTCAAAGGAGAAAAGGAGAGGGCAATGCACTATCACAAACAATGATGTTAGAATTTCTGGCTAATACAGAAGTCTGAGATGAGGGCCTCTCTATCTCTACATACCTAGACATGCTGAATAAACGTTTAAAAAACACTTAGCCAATCCCAACCTGGTCAGAATGGTAAATGTATACTGAAGCCAAAAGACCCAGGAAAAATTTCAATTGGCATAATGCCTGTATCTTGGAGCTTAATAACCTACTTGAGAAGATGAAGCAAGTTGCAGACTCTTTTGTCTGGGGGGAGCTATAGCTGAATCACCTGCATAAATCAGAAATCAGGAAGGCATTCCATCAGTGACCAGGGGAAACATCAAAGGAGCAACTGGACTTGGGTGAAAATAGTCACCTACTAGTATTTATAACACCAGGCCAGGTACACATGCTTATCTTGGGTAAGATTCACAGCATTGCTGGGTGCAATCAATGACCTCAAGCCAATAATCCAATAAAAAGATCATCACAGAACTGAACAAAATGGAATTGTTTGATGGCAGCAAATGAGAAACTGGGATGTTCCATATTAGAGCATGGGATTCTCACAAATACAGATGTCTCTTAAGATGGGAGATGAGGGTAAGTGCCACAAACCACACAAGAAAATATCGTAGTAGACATGGCATTTATACCTCAAGACTGGGGGTTAAAATAAGACTGCAGGAGATCTTAAAATAAGTATTTTAAAGTGATCAATGAGATAAAGATACATAAATTACAAGAGAAACAGGACACTCTGGGAAAAAAGATTTGAAAAAAAATGATTGGTAAATACAAACATAGGAACACATAATCACAGTAATTAGATATCAATAAATGGATTGAATAATATTATGTATAATACATAAAATTTAAAAATGAATGAATTAGAAGATAGATGAGTCATTGATTCATAATACACTATGTAGAGATAGGAAAGACAAGTGAAGAGACATAGAGGATAGTATAAGAAGTTACAACACAGGTCTTGAAGGAGAAAAGAAAAGTGAAGATGGGAGTAGAGATAATAAATATTCTCTGGAATTAGGAAAGACACCCTTTGTTTGAAGAAACCACTAAGTCATAGCATAAAAAAGTAGGAAAAAATCTGCATCCAGAATAAAATTATAGACAAAGAAAAAAATCTGAAAGCCTATCAGAAAGAAAGGACAGATTGCCAGAAATTGACTGAAACATGACTTCACATAAAGCAACGTATGTCTACCAGAAGATAATAGTATTTTCTGCTGAACGGAAATTATGGTCAACCCAGATTTATAAGCTGTTATAGTTTGGACGTGAGGTGTCCCCAAAAAATTTACATGTGAGACAATGCAGGAAGGTGTAGAGGAGAAATGATCAGGCCATAGCCTTAACCTAATCAGTGAGCCAATCTCTGATGGGATTAACTGAGTGGTAACTGGAGTGGTGTGGCCATGGGGTATATAATTTGTATCTGGAGAGTGGAGTCTCTCTCTCGGCTTTCTGATCAACATGTGATTTGCTTCCCTCTGCCACACTCTTCCGCCATAATGTTCAGCCTCGCCTTGAGCTCTGAGGAGTGGAGATAGCCTTCTATGGACTAAGCCCTCTGAAACTATGAACCTCAAATAAACTTTTCCTCCTCTACAGTTGTTCTGGTCAGGTTTTTTTTTTTTCAGTCACAGCAGTGAGGAAAAGCTGACTATTACATAAACTTATCTGTTAATAGTTCAAGAGGGAAGAGAAGATATTTTCAAATATACAAAGACTGAAGAGAACTTATCATTCATAAGACTTAATAGAAAGAAAACCATTTTCTTCAACAAAGAATAAATTGCCCCCAGAAGAAACAAGAAGAGTTCAAGAAGCAAGATATCTGGCAAATGTTAGTAGTACTAATTAGATTGAATTGAATCCTTACTTAATTGAATAATTATTCTAATAATCTAATTTTCTAGTTTAGAGGAATTTAGAGACATGATAGAACTAAAATGCTGGTCAATAATGACTTGACAAATTGCAAAAAGAAGACCAGAATTAAAAGATTCTAAGGTTCTCATGTTGCTAAAATCGAGCAAAGTGATGTTGATTAATTTGGGGGCTTCATAAATCTGTTTTTAAGAAATATAAAGTAACTATAAATAATATAGATAAAAATATATCTTCTGGAACAGTAGAAAGGTAGGAAAAGGGGGACTAAAGAAATTATAATGGTGACATTTCAAATTTTGCCAGTAAAAGTTTTATTGTATATTTGTGTGTGTGTGGTGTGTGTGTGTGCGTGTGTGTGTGTGAGTGTGTGTGTGTGTGTGTGTGTGAGAGAGAGAGAGAGAGAGAGAGAGAGAGAGAGAGAGAGAGAGAGAGAGATGTAGGGTATGTGCTGAGTACTAGATGTTCTTTGCTTGCTCAAGAATCAATTCTATTACCACTACACTCTGCACATGTCTTAATTAAATCAAATGCAGTTTTTATACATTCATAGACCCAGACTGACAATTTTTGCAGATTTTTGGTTACAACTAATACTATTGTACATGCAACTTTGGTCAATAGATTTTTCATCTTTGTGAAACCAGATGAAACTAGACTGCAGGTACCTCTAGGGATGCTTTTACATCTTTGTTTTCTGGTCAGTTTTTTTAAGAAGCCCAAGGTCGTCTTTACTCTTGTGTTGCTAGGCTTGTATTCTGGGGATCTGACATCTTTTACATTGATTTCCCTCTAATGACATTCAAAGTCCATTGACTATAAAGATAACATACACCAAAGCCCCCTTCAGAGAGGGTTGCATCTATAACAATGTCTAGACTCAGCCATCCTGAAGGAGGCATAACCATTTTGTGAAAAGGGAATTGTCCCTCTACTTTACTTTTGTTGACCTTCCGAAATGATTAGCAAATATTTACTTTCCTCAGAAAAGTGCCTTCTTTTTTGGGGGGGCGGGGGGGATTCTGCAAAACTTTGTGTTCAGAGGTGACATGTTCTTTATGGCCTCATACTTGTCCCTGAGCTGGTATCTGACCCCTTCCACTATCACAGTCATTGGTGCACTCCAGTTTTCTTGAACTGGAGATTCTCATTCATAAATCTCTTTTAACACTTTATTGGCCATCTATTTCCTCTAGAGTTTCTTTTTTTGGCAGCATATAGTGAAAAAAATAGGTTATAAATGAGCATGTATATTATAATCCTATTTAATTTTTTCTTAAATGATGTGTAAACAAAGAAAGTTTATCAGAAGTTTATCAAAATATGAACCATGGATATCTAATTGTGGAGTTTTTTTAAAAATAATTTTCAGCATTGCTTGATTTTTTTCTATAGTAAGTATTCAATCATTTTCTTAATCATAAAAAAGTTCCATCTCAATTGTAAGAAACAAAACCACAAGCATTTCTGTCAGGGACAACTTCCCTGGCTCCACAGCTGGAGAAGTCCATAGGTTGTCAAAAAGTACATAGTCAGAAAGGACACCATGTTCTGTGGGGCAGTACACACTGGAGTTTGGAGGAACAATTGAAAAACAAAGTTGATGCCTGCTTCATTTTCCCCATTCAGTTGCATTTAGGGAACTTTATTTTAGGAAAAGACCTAGTGAATTTACTGAAGCCATGGAGATACTATGACCATCATGAAATTAGACTCTTGTGGACCATATACTTCAGACCAGGGCAATACGACTTAGAAGAGGAACTTTCTATCTCCTTTTACTCTGCACTAAGTTTTCTCTCCCCAACCCCAGAACTTATCATCTTACTCTCTAAATCAGCTCTTCTTCTTCTTCTTCTTTTTTTCCTTCCAAAGGTTTATTATCTGTCTCCCACTCCAAAGATCTAAACCCCACGAAGGCAGAGATCTGTGTCTGTTTTGGTCAGTGTTCTCTGTAGCATCTAGCACTTAATAGGTACTCAGCAAATATGTGTGGAAGGAAGGAATAAATGCAAAATGGTTATGAATATATGGAGAATGTGGCATATTGTGGTAAGGGAATGGCATGAGTTGAGAAGCGTGGGTATGAGGCCCCAAGGAGTCTCACCAGGCTGGCTGTGGGTGGGGCGGGGGTCCTTGGAGAGGAATAGTAGCAAACAATGTTAGATGGTTGGGCTGGGTAAAGATGATAAATGGGGCTTGAAATAAAATGGGAGAATTAAAGGGTGAGCACACTCAGGATGTGCGAGAGCAAATGCAGGACTTCTAATGTGGCCTTAAGTTGGCTCCAGCATTGATACAGAGGGGGTCATCTCTCACCCCATTCACAGTAAAGGGAAAAGTGGACACTGGTACAAAGTTTAGGAAAGAAACAAGAATGCTGATTTCTTTCATTGTTTTTCTGTGGTAATACTACCTGAGTCAAATATTCAGGGTTTAAAGGCTTTGCATTTAGAATCATTTTCAATTCAAACCACCTGATGATGCAAGACAGCTATACTCATGCAGAAAGAGAACACTTAAGGAGATACAGACCTTTTTCCTTCAGGCTTCTCTGAAGCTCTAATTAAATGAAATGGATCTTGTGCTTAGCTCTGATTTTTTTCATACAGTGCATTTGGGAGGCACACCGTGAATATGTATTTGAGCATTTTGGTGGTGCTCATTTGTGATGAGTATGAATAGAAATGGAATTCACTCAGTATGAAATGTTTACATGCTACAATGAGCACGCCTTTGCTATTTCTGAAAAGAGACAGCATGCCTTTTTGCTTAGTCCAGCTTCTGAGAATGACATGTCAGGGAGCTCCTCCTGCCATGCGGAAATCATGAATTATACTAGAAAATGGAAATTGTAATTAGGATGGGCAGAACTGAGACCTTGTCTTCTTTCCAGATATGTGCATATCTGCTACAAGATTTCCAAACTGCATGAAGAATCATTTCTGTCCTCATGTTGTTTGATTGATGGCCAGGAAGGATTTTATTTTAATATGTCTAGATTATTCTGAAGATGACCCAAGATAAGGGTCACTGGGAAACATTGCAATGGAATATTCTAGAATTGAAATGGAATCTGAGGAGGTCTAGGCCACTCAGTGCATTGTTTCCTTGAGATTATCCCTTTGATATCCTCACGTGAAAGGAAGAAAATAGACGCTCTCAGCTGCAGAAGGTGCTTCCTTCTCATCTCAGCATGGGGCAGTTACTTTTTAGAAATGAAGGAGAAGAAAGCACAGGAAAGAAATGGTGCAATGATAGTAGCTTAAAATACCACCCTCCCGCCATGTACATAACATTCTTTTGGAAAACGTTTCAAGGGGCACAAGCAAGTCAAGTGCATGTTCTTCCATACTAAATTTTATACTGTACCATCCACAGTTGGGAATTATGACGTTTTACCATTTACATTTACCCAATTATTGTCTAAGTGGCCTAATTCTGGAACATTTACCGTGAGACTCAAAAATGATCAGCCATCCCTTTAAGAACTATTTGGAGCGAGAACAAGACTAGACTAAATGTTAAGGGGGGATGGTAGAGATTCTGGATGCCAAAGAAGGGATGATAGAAGAAGAGTAGAGAAGTGCAACAAGTTGACACTAGATCATCAGAGTGGCGATAAGTCTCATGTGGGGACAGATGAATTTAACAAAGGCAGAAGTCAAAATTTACCATTGTCCTTGATAATGATCTAAAAATTCATTACTCTTATCATTTTTTTCTCCAAATATGATGATTGCAGAAACTTTACTGAATCTTCTGAAGTCTTTTGTAGTTTTGATTTTTTATTTATTTATTTTTTAATTCTAGGACTGGGGATTGAACCCAGGACCTTGCACATGCTAGGCAAGTGCTTTACCACTGGGCTACACTCCTTGGCTTTGTAGTTTTGCTTTTAAGCATATATTCGTGAACACAGGAGCAGAGGTTTTCTTTTTTTCATGGCTTCAAATGTGGCATATGACTCTTGCAAGAGCCAAGTGTATATCTGTAAGGTTGATCATTTCTATGCTCCAGGGACAGGAGCAGTTAGAGCTGAAGAGACAGAGTTAATGAGGAAGGTCCAAGGATGTGGCATATTTAGTTCAGTCCAATGCTGCCATTTGCATTGTTCAAATAGAGGACTGCCAAGAGGCAGAGACCAGCTGTAGTGTTATGCCACCCATGAATTCACTGACCAGACAGCCTGTTTTTTTTTTTAATGTCTGACACTGACAACAGTTTATGAAAAAGTACAGGACATAATAGACCCTAGAGCATTGTGAAAATTATGCCAAGCCCTTTCCAGATTCCTACAACTTAGCAAACCAGGCTTGAAGGTAGTGAGCATTCACTTAATTGCCTCCAAAGGGGAGCAGGAAAACGTTGTTATTGTTCTTTGGATAGGAACAGAATATTTCCATTTCTGCTTTCATTCTTGCCCAAGTTTAGTGGGAATTGAGGAACACTACTTTATCTTCATAAAGGAGAACTTCCACTTAGAACTAAAAGCCCTAGTTGCACTAAACATGGTGTGCTTCTGGTGGGTGGGCAGGGTTGGGGGAGAGGTAGTGGTGTGCATGCTTATTACTTACTCAGTGAATGTAATCCACAAAATCAGAGAAATTAGACAATGAAGGCTCTGAAGTAATTAGGCTGAGATAAATGAATACATAAATATCTTCCATTTTCTTTGGTCCTTATAAAACCAGTCTATGAGATATATGTTCCATAGACAGATGACTTTCTGAACACATGGTCCCCTAAATCAGGCACTTAGCACTTTTTTAAAAAATTATTTGTTCTTTTCAGTACTTGGCACTTTTTGATGTTGTGTATTCCACAAAGATCTCTACACTATCAGGGCATGGATGGACAAAATCCTCATATCTTGCTTACATAATTAGGGTGAAGCATAAGAAGAGTCAATATTCTGGTGGATTTAGATTAGTTAACCCAGTGCATGGATCTTCTTTTCTGTTTGAACTTTCAGAGCTCAGGGGGAGCCTTTTGTGAATAATGTGATCAAATGACATGGACTGTGAAAGTCTATAACCTTTTTAGGGAGGCCTAAAACCCCCATTATAATTCTCAATGTGTTTTAATACTATCTGCCACACAGAATGCTTTCCTCTCTTCCTTCTGATTAGGGAAATTCTGTGGTCTACATAACATTTCTTGCTTTTCCATCTCTGTGAATACTTCAGCACCCAATGCCTGGACAGTAACATTTAGAGGTTGCTTGTGTTCCTATTTGTATCTTTTCACATGAATTCTGACTTCTGTAGCTATATTACAGATTCCTTGATTTAGAACCAAATTCTATCTTTTCTTGTAACTCCTAATGTGAAAGACTGAGAAATGAATGGATAGATTCACAAAAGCAGCTTAGGAGGTACTAATAAGAATGAATCTGAGAATTTAAGTGATGTGCCTTTCTTTCTGTTTATACAAAGTCATAAACAGGTGGGGGAGAGTCACATTTTCAGTTGGCAATGAGCACCTATTCTGTTTATTACTGTTCCCTCTAGGAACCCTCTCACCCTCCCACCTCCCCTCATTCCCTTTATACACCACACTTAAAATTGGAGGCATAACCTTGTTCAAGATTGTGCAAAACAGGAACATGGTAATGAACTCTTGTTGCTGCTATAAACTTGATGAATGGCTTGTGGAGGAAGGGCATTAAATGGCAATCTCAGTCCAGTGATTAGCTCTGTGGCATTCCTCCTTTGGCACTCATGCAGACCAGCATAGATTCATTCTGCTCTAGGTTTTCTGTGGGCTCCATTGGGTGTACAGGAATGTGACTGGGTCTTGAATGAGAAGGGAAGGAGTGGAGACGTTCTCTTCATTTCATTTCAGCATTCCCACTGCCTTCCTCCATCTTGCCTCTCCCAACCCACTTTACTCATACACAATTGTAGCTGTTTGGCCTGGAAGAGTACTTCTAATTTGCCTACCTAAGACTTCCAGGACATAAATGCAGGTTTTCTGCCACAAGAAGAAGTGCTCAGGCTCAGTTTGCCTAGATGAACCATACTATGGGTCTGCTCCTGAAACTGTTGTACATAGATTGCATTTTTCAGAGTCCAGTTGTGTTTCCAGAGCACCAACAGAGAGGCTTTCAGAAACTACAACAGTACTTTCATAAGTGACTAATTATACTCAAAACTGAGGACCATTTTAACTTTTACATGGGATCTGACAATGACAAAGAGAATAAGAAAAATTTCCACAATCTATCATTCATTTGACGAATAGCAACAAAGCATGCATTGATGTGTACGTTCTGTGCTTTTTTTCCTAATTGTTTCATGTGTGCATTACCAACAATTACACTGGAACAGAGGCCATGAGCCATTCATCTGTACAGCTCCTAAATAGCACCTGTATTTTGTAGATCTTGTAACTCACCATGGGCTCTAGACCTGTAGCATTGGTATAACCTGGCAGCTGCAGAATCTTAAGTACTACTCAGACCTACTCAATCAGACTCGACATAGAATTAGATCCATAGGTGATTTGTCTGCATATTAAAATTTGAGGTGCCTTAATGTAGAAGACACTGAGCAGACACTCATGAAAGGCTCACTAAATTCAACCCTCCCCTAAATAATCTTTTTATACAGAGAGAAAAATCCTGTATCTTGGTTAAGAACTTCTGGTTCAATCTACTCGTAACTAGAATGCTAATTTCAAGAGGTGTTAGACACAAGTAGGCAAAAACCAAGAAGAAAGAAAGCCAACACATCTAGTAGAGTTAGAATGTTTTCTTTAAAAGGATATGTTTTGCTGGGACAGCTTGGGCCAATTTTTAATAGTGGATGTATCGTATTAGAGCATTTCCCCTTTGGCATGGAAAAGACCAGTTTTGCACTTGAATTTTTCACTGCTTGGATCAGATACTCTTCCACTTCAAAAACATCCCTCTTTTCCACTGCCAAGTGCTCAAGACTCTCTTAGAAGTATAAAAGTGGGAAAGGCTAACCAAAAGCACCTGCATGTAAGGTTACCTACTTGATAGAAGTCTAAGGGCTACTCTTTTCTTTTGACTCAGACACTCTCTTACTAACCTGTACTGACATGACCATAAGACTCTCAGCATCTAATTTCTTTTTTTGATAGATGAGAGGCAACCTGGCAAGTAAAGAATTATATGGAGAAAATGCACAGAATATGGTGTCAGAAGAAAACTTTCTCCATGATTTCCTTGCTGTTAATCTCAGACTAGTTACCAAACATCACTGAGCTTCATTTTCTCACTTGTGAGGTGGTCACAAACACTTGCCCTAGTTTTCATTGAAGAGTTGATGTGGAAGATTAATATGCTAATAGTTATAAGAGGCATTTTGAAAGCATATTATAGGATATCAACACAAAGGTATTCAAGTTACTAATATAAATCATATGGAAAATAACTCCATGAATTTGCATCTATATATGTCTGTTTTCTCAGCTTTCTTTTTTTTTAACCACTATGACCAAAAGACCTAACAAGAACAATTTTAGAAGAGGACAAGTTTAGTAGGGGCTTACGGTTTCAGAAGTCTCAGTCCACAGACAACTGACTGTATTGCTGAGGCAGAACATCGTGGCATAAGAGTGTGGTGGAGTAAAGTGGTACATAGCCACCAGGAAGCAGAGAGAGACAGATCTCCCCTCATCAAGGACAAAATATAAACCCAAAGGCATATCTCCAGTGACCCACCTCCTCCAGCCACACCCTACCTTCCTATGGTCACTACCAGTTAATCCCTATCAGGGAATTAATAACACACTGATCAGGTTAAGACTCATAACCCAATCATTTCACCTCTAAACTTTTTTGCATTGTCTCAGACATGAGCATTTGGGGAACACTTCATATCTAAAACATAACAATGTTCTATTTTGTTCAATTAGAGATCAAAGTTATTACCCTTCTACATCATGTATTATTTGAATTATACTTCTTACATTCAGTTATCACAGATTAGTAGGTTGCTGCATGCGTTTTGTAGTAATAATGCCTAGGTTCTTCAAGTCTTGGCTTTACCACTTATGAAATGTATGATATATCAACTTCCTCACTGTGAAATTGAGATGCTACTTATACTGTTATGATAATTAAATTATAAAGTGCTTATCTCAGTTTCTGGCACAGTAATCACTGGACAAATGACAGTTGTGATTGTTGTTATTGTCAAGCAATACAGGAATTCCTTGAGAGCTAGGACTGTATATCTTCATCTTTATTGCCCATGTAGCTCTGACTGGCACATAAGCATCATCAAATTATTCTCTCATGTAATTAACACCCATTTTGTGGTGCAAGAGGAATTTTTTGAATTATTGATTAATATGCTTCTCTTCGTCTGCGTGGTTTCTTTACAGTTGCTCACCAGTAGAACAGAGCAAACGTAGCAGTGCATATACAAGTCAGAAGGAGATGTACCCAGCTTTAGGAAGCTCATTAGTTCTGCAAGCCTTATCCTCACAGATGTACAGGGAGTGATGGAAGTCACAATCATTTACTCTATAAACTCTGATAAATCACTTGATGGATTAGCTGGTGTCATCCATCAGTCTGCACGTGTCTTGAGTATTTGACTGAAGTCTATAAATCTCCCTTTGGAAAGGTTTAACCAGTAATCTCTGTTTTGGCTTCACTTCCTTAAAGTTAGCATGGAGCTTACTCTCTATGTAGGACATTCTTATTGTTACGGGACTTGGTTCTGCAGTAAACCACCATTCTTTTCCCTCAAAGCAAATGCTTGCTTTACTAAATAAAAAGTCACATCTTAACTGTCTACTTGATTGGACTAAGAAGTCATGTATTTATGTGAAGAGAAGCTGGGAAGATAATTTAAGGGAAGGTAGTATGTGACCCCATTTAAAATTTTAAATAACTATGATAACTGGCACCAGGCAATGAGGAACCCATTCTTGAAAGTACTAATGTCAATGTGATTGCAGGAAGATCATTCTTTCCCAAATTTAAGTTCATGTATACATGGGCATTGCAAGCCTGAACAGTCAAGATTTAGCTTTTCATGTATTAAAGCAAAACTTCTTAAGCACATGTTACACTTTGACTAAAATACCACTATTAGCAATTCAACTCTTCAGGTTGGGCATTAACCACTTCATGTTTTTTAAAAAAGACAAATTGTCTTAGAGGATCCAGTTCATGAGCTCCTTAGATTTTGGTGTCATTAAGTGCTTCAGATGCTTTTATCCTTACTGAGAAAGAAGAATCAAGAACAAGATGTAAAAAATTGAGAACCTGTTTTAATAAGAATGAGGTGATATATGCGTTAATTAGGTTGATGGTGGTCATCATTTCACAATGTATACTAATATATCAAAGTGTAACATTGCATATCTTAAATATATATTTCTTACTAAAATATATATTTAATTTGTATGTGTTAATCATACTTCAATAACACTGATATAACAATATAATAATAATAATAAATAATGGAGGTAGTTTTCTTATAGAAATAAAAAAAGCCCAGAGGTTGGGAAAGAAACCAAGAGAGAGCACTGACAAATTCAGAGACTCTCTCTGCCATTATCATTCCACTGTGCCCAGTCCTGTGCTCAGTGCTTTGGAGGAATACAAGAAGAGCAAAAGGTAAAATTAGTAACCAGTGTGTGGTTGGGCTGAAACACTATGAATGGGAATCACAACAAACATGCTCTCTTTATTATTCATTACCTTACATTTGTGTGGTCTTTTAACTTTGTAAAGCATCCTCACATCCAAGTGAAAATTACATGTTTATAAAACATTTGGCATCAACAATCGCTATCTCTGTGCCCAGAATCTCAGACCCACTGGGATGGTTAAGTTGTACTTTATTCATTTAGGCTTTTCTGGCACTTATTTCTCACTCTTACACTTTTCCTCTCTGCCTATTTAACTTCTGGAATCATCTGAACTCTAAAAACACATTTGATTTCTGTGTAGACTGGCCAGTGTGGATCTGATCTGAGTACCGAAGGGGAACCTCAAGAAATGTAAGATTCAGGTTGTTTATTTGTTGACAGGGGGTGAGCAGGTGAGTGGGTCCATATTCTATTTGAGTCTTTTACCATTTTAAGCATCTTATGAAGTCATAAATAGCACAGATGGATGTGGTTGTGATGGGCATGGACTAAATGAGGAAATAAAAATAAATAGTTTGTGTATTGATTAGAGCTTGCCTTTAGATTGCATTTTTTATTTTAATACCATTCTTAAAAAAAAAAAAAACCTAGCAAGAGTCCTCCGAATAGAGCCAGGAGGATATTTTAAACTTGAGTATTACGCTGACTTAATTATATCTTCTCTGGGTAGACACACACATTGAGTTACTGGCAGGGAGGGAAAAAGGCCAGTTCATTTTCCTGTACATCTGTGAGTGCTGACACATGCAGCATGCTGGAAGGTCTCTCCCATGGTTTGGCTTGTCAAAAAAGGTCAGAAGGGAAAAGATACAGAGGGTGGCCTCACCTGGAAGAAGATTGTGTATGATGGCGAGTCTTATCACACCTCTATCAGTCTTACCACCTGGAAGCCTTAGCTGCTCCATGAAAGACACCAAGCAGAAATCACCAGAACTAATATAGCCATGGAGAATGAGATGGCCAAGATGGCAGAAGATCTTAGTTATGAAAGGACCATCTCTAACTCCCAGCTTTATGACTATAAGCTCGCCCCTTCACAGTGTGGCTCTTACCTGTATCCCTCCTATTTTCTTTTCCTTGTAATGCTTTCTGGTCAAGGACACCCTATTATACCTTCATGGATAAAGCATAAGGTACTCAGGTGGGGAGAGTTTTAATGAATAGAGGGTTGGAGGTATCTATAAAATTATGCATTTCAGGAACTCTGTTTCCTTTATCAGACTCACCCCTCACCCCAATAAATAAAAAGAGATCAAAGCAGAAACAAAAGAAAACAAGAAAAAAGCCAAGCATATAATTACAAACCTAATAAATTATTCTCTTTCTTAGCTGGGCAGCTCTTAGATATTACAGAGTTTATTTTAAGGACCCACCTAGAAATGGTTGAAAATAACGAGGCTTAATGCAAACAGTAAAACCACATTAACACAAAAATTGACAAGAAAAAGAGTTTGTGTTCCTGGTTAAGGCAATAAATACAACAAAAATACTTTTTTTCAGAATATTTATGGAGAATAGGAAATGAGATAAGGACTTTCGCTTTCTAGACACTAACTCATGCCTGACCTGGGTAAATAATGACAACTTAATTGGCCCAACTTTTACATTTCCCAACTGCTGACTAAGTTATTTTGCAGCTCAACAGGCAGCTCAGTTTGCAAACCCTTGGACCAAGACTACTCTTAGCAGGAGCTTTGCCCAGAAATGAGTTGGCACAATGGTACTTCAAAGCAAAAAGAGTCTAAGAAAAGGATTCCTTCTCTCTGTGACTGGAGCAATAGAAAATGACTCCAGGTTCTCATTTCTGGAGGTTCCAAGTGCTTGAGCATAGAATCCCTCTTTTCTAATTATAAAAGACACTAAAGGAAGTTTTCACAGCCTTCATCTTCCCCTTGGTCCCTCTTTTATTCTAGTAGAATAATTCTGCAAAATGATAGATTTCCATCAAAAGGAACCCAGTATAATAGGAAGAACCAGCCTACTTTGGACTGCCCCACATCTGGGTGTTGATGGCTTGCCCTTTCCGAGTGTCAGTATCCTTGTCTGGAAAGCATACATTAACTGAAAGCATCTGGCTCATGATAAGTGCCGAATAATTATTGGTACAAAAAATCAAGTTTGTTAAAGTATGATTTAACAAATAAAATCCAGTCATTTAACTATTCAATGAATTTGTACAAAAGGATGCATTCTGAAATTATCACCACAATTGAGATATCAATTATTTCCACCATGATAAAAAGTTTTCTGTTTTCTTTCCTTAATAATCCAAATCATCATCCTGGGCTGCTTTTTGTCATCATAGATTAGATTTTTTAAAATATGTTTATTATTAAATAGAATCATATATATTATTTGTGTCTGGCTTCTTTGTTTAGTACTCTTTTGAGAGATTTATCCACGTTGCTGTATGAAAATTAGCAGTTTTTTTTTTAACTAATTGGCATTCTATTGTATGAATGTAACAATTTATTTACCCTTTGACCTACTAATGGGTATTTGGATTGTTTTCAGTTTGGTGGTACTATCAATGAATCTCTCATGGATATTCTTAAACAAAACTTTTTGTGGAGTATGTATTTATTACTTTTGGGTAAAATATAAGAAATCAAAAGAATTGTTTTCCAAAGGGGTTTCATTATTTTATATTCTCAACAGAAATGTAGAATTCCTGTTGCTCCATAATCTCACAAATACCTTGCATTATCAGTTTTGAATTTATGCTATTCCAGTGACTATATAATGTTATTTCATTATTCTTCTAAATTGCATTTCACTAATGATGGATAATGAGCTCTTTCCCCACATGCTTTCTGTTCGTTTGCAGATTTTCTTCTGGGAAGTATCTAGATCTTTCTCCCATTTTTAATTTGATTGCTTACTTAGTTTTAACTCTAAGAATTCTTCATACATTCTTGATACAAGTCCTTTTTCATATTTGTGGATTGCAAATATTTTCTTTCAGTCTGTGATTTGGTTTTTCATTTTTTGATTGTATCTTGAAGAGCAGAAGTTTTTATTTTGATAAAGTTCAAAATAACACCTTTATTTTATGCTTTCTTGCCCTGTTTAAGAAATCTTTGCCTATCTCAAGATTATAAAAATTTTTTTCTTATGCTTTTTTCAAGTTTTAAAGTTTCAGCTTTTTATATTTGAGTCTATGATCCATTTAAAGTTAAATTTTGTATATCACCACCCCCCAATAGATATCAAGTTGATTTTTGTGGGCAAAAATTATTCTTTCCCTCTTAAATTCTATAAAACAAATTCTTTCAGGATGTAGCTAGTGAGGAGGTTTTGCCTAACTCATTTTTAAACACAAGTATCATAAAACCAAACAAAGAAATTATATGAAAAGAAATATGTAAACTAATATCCCCACAAATATAGATACAAAAATCCTTTTAAAATGTCAGCAAATAAAATTCTGTATGTGTGAGCAATCTTTAGCAAAAATGCAAACTAGATACTTTCCCTTGGTTGCTCAAGAGCATCCTGTTTAAGTTTCATCACACTATGATACCTAAACTTGTCTCTATGACCTACAATGTGCTATGACTTCACCCCAGCTTCTTCTTTAGCCAACTTCCCGCCAACAACTTCTTTATTTATTCTGTTCTACCTTACCTACACTGTACATATTCTTTAACCAATTGGATTCAGACTTAACTACCATCTACCTTAGTATTTTTGGACACTGGAATCATCAAGAAAGCTTTGAAAAGTGATTTCTGCTTGTACTGCCACCCCTCCCTCCAAGAAAGGAAATTTAAAAAGTCTCTGGGAGTGATATTCAGGCATGATAATTATTTTAAAACTCCCTGGGGGATGCTAAAGTACAACCTGAAATGAAAACCACTGAACTTCCTTATCCTTGTTCTGCACAGAGACTCAGATCCCTCTTCCTGTTTGGTCTAACCAGCATCTAGCCTGGCTCTCAGCTGCTGCTTCTTGCTTTACAGTAAGTGGGACTCAAGGTTCCTTTACCTATCACCTCTCAGAATCCCAGAAGTTCTGTGTAAAAGGAGCTCAGGTCCTCTAACCAGGAAGCTGGAAAAGGCAAAGCTAATTTCTTTTCTCTCTTCTTCTTTTCTTTTTATTTGTAATGAGTGGGCCCAAAGAACTGAGAATTTGGAGGATCCTCAACTTTTTAATTGCATTTATAGGAGTTCTTACTCAATAAATCTCTTCCTCTGAAAGTCTGTCTGCTAACTTTTCTTTCCTGTGTGATCTGGGGTGGAGGGTGGAGTGTCAGACTAGTGTTCTCATTTTTATATGCAAATAAATCACTTGATTATATTTTTTGTCCTTATGTTATCATGAATATTTCAAATGAATTTTATATGGTTCATATTTATGGTGTGGGAGCTAGTTCACTTTTTGGCTTGCTGCCGCCTCATCTGCATATACCATATCTCAGCTGATGTTGATTGGTCTCATTTACATATTCATCACGGTCCTATTTTCAATGATATTTTGTTATAAACTGGCTTTTCTTCCCCCTCCAGTGTTATAATAGCACGTAGATGTGTTTTTAAATTGTACTCATTTCCATACATAATTTTTCTGGTTACCATAAATCACCACATTGTCACTTACTTCCCCTACCCTAGTCAGTGTAATCTTCACACTTTATACCAAGCTGACATATGGCTCCGAAGTAATTAAAGACAATGTAAACAGTTTACAGTGCACTTTGCAAAGCCACTTCACGTTGCAGAGAGCTTAATGATTTCTTTTCTTCCCCAGCAAGTCCCAAAGCAAGGAAGGGTAGGGAGGTGTGAGGTAACGATGTTGACTGACAGAAACTAAGATGTGGACCGTGGCCATTTCATTTCTAAAGGAAAAGCTTCTGTTCCAAGTTCTACCCAAAGGACACCTTTCCCTGTTAACTTATGATAGAAGGAGAGGGAATGGGTTAGGCTGGGCTAATGAGCAAGGAAGAATTATCTATCTGCAATGGCTGGGGCATGTACTTTCAGTCATTCTAACAGGAATAAAGATGAGAAGTGTGGAGGGGGGAGAATCGAGCTCTTCAATGCCATTATTGTGCCACTGAGATTAGATATTTCTGTTCCTCGATAACCCTGTGAAATAGGCCATACTATTAATATTTTTATAGTTGATGCAGATGGGGCTCAAAAAGTACAACACAAGTGCAGATCTGATGGGAGAAGGAAATAAAGAGGTCTGGTCTCACAATCTAAGAAACTAGTCTGATTCCATGCAGAGGAGGCATATTTCATTCTGGAATATCTTTTTCTGTTGCTTATACTCTGTGTTACTTGGAAAGGGAATTTGGTCTCTATAACCTGTTTCCTTGTCTGTAAAATGTCACTACTGATGGGACCTACCTTGCATGTGACTAGCAAGATGAAACAACTATAGAACTTGGTAACAGTGACAGTCTTCTACTTGTGCTGCCTTGGTCCATGATCCTGCTTTCCCCTCAGTCCCATCCATGATCAACACAGCAACTAGAGTGCTCTTCTGAGTTCATATCTGATTGTGTCATCCTTCATACCTTCCCATCACCCCAACATACACACATATACATTCTTTTTCTCTCTCTTTCTCTCTCTCCATGCTTTACCACTGTTCTTACCATAAAAAAAGGAGATCCTTAACACAGGTAGGGGTGGAGCCCCACATAGCTGAACCTCCTGCTCTCATAGCCAGCTTTCAGTTTATGAAACATACCACGTTATGCAGCCCACCAGGAGCCCTGGCATATGCTATTCCTTATGACTGGAATGCTCTTTTCACACTTGCCACCCTCATTTAGTTGGCCACATCTTACCCTTCAGATTCCTGTGTCAATGTCTCTTCCTCAGAAATACCCTTCATAGCCTTGCCAGCTAGAGCAAAGTCCAGACTACATACACTCTCAAATCACCCCCAGTGTCTACAGAGTGACTGCCGTTTTAGCAATTTTATTTTAATTTATGTGATAATTTAATTTCTAACCACACTATTGGACTTTAAATTCCAAGAGCATAAGGGCATGTTTGTTTTTATTCAGTGTTGAATCCATACACTTGAATTGAATTGAATCCATTTAATAAAGCATCGAACCAGGGGCATACAATAAATATCTGACAAGTGCCTGGATAACAATGAGTGAGTGAATGAGTATAATTAGCAGGGGGACAAGATAAGATAGCTCAATGTAAAAATAATATACTAAGTAATATGAATAACAGTGATCAGTAATGTAGGAGTTGATAGGCATATGAACCCTGGCTGAGGATATATTCTAGGCAGTTATATAGTTATAAATTAAAATATATAATAAAATGTCTGAGAAGTATGTACAAAATAAGTGATATGAATATTATATCTGTTTAGACTCTTTGTGCTGTGAGAGGCTAAAGAAAATAAACTCCCAACAGGCTTAAAGGGGGAAAATGGATTTAATGGCTCATTTCACTTGATGGCCAGAGAGGAGGAATGGCTTCAGAAAGAGTTCTATTCAAGTTCCAGTGTCCTCAGGATTTAGGCTCACTCTTGCATGTATTCTCTCTCTCTCTCTCTCTCTCTCTCTCTCTCTCTCTCTCTCTCTCTCAGAGATTTCCCTCTTGTTAGTTCCATTGCTCATTCCCACCCCTGGTGGGAAGATGACAACAGCAGTCCTGGCTTCAAATCTTCTCAGGGTTCTATTCAGAAAAAAAGAGGTGGCCTTTTCTTTACCCAATCTCATAAAAGCCTTAAGACTCAGTCTTGCTTACATCACACACCTGCCCCTGGTAGATCCACTGCAGCTAGGAGAATGTGGTGCTTAAACTGGGTTTCTCCTGAGTCATGGGCTCCATTCCTAGAGTTGGCGATACCCACCCCAACTTGGAATGAGGGAAAAAGGCCCACAAACAAAATTTAAGGACTGTCTGACAGAAGATTGAGGGTGGGGGAAATGGAGACCAAATCCTGGTGGTTGGGCAAACAACTAGTGTCTCCAAAGAAAATTAGTCCTGTTATCATGTGGGAGAAATTTAAAGGTCTCTGTGGCCTGGGTAGTTGAGGAAGGCTTTTGGAATCAAACTAAGACTTGAAAGATGAATAGGATTTCTTTTTTTTAAACGTTTTTAAAAATTTTTAATTAGTTATATATGGCAGAAGAATACATTTTGTTTCATTGCACACAAACAGAACACAACTTTTCGTTTCTCTGGTTGTACACGATGTAGAGTCACACCATATGTTCAGTCATACATGCACCTAGGGTAATGATGTCCTTCTCATTCCACCATCTGAATAGGATTCTACTAGCAGGACTTCTAGTTAAACATTTATTGAGTGCTTACTGTGTGCCAAACACTGATAAAAGCCTCTTATGTTTATCAGTTTTTTTCCTCCCATCCTCCCAGTAGGACTCATTGGATTTGGCAACCATAGTATTGTTGGGATCTTTGACAGACTAATTGGATAGTGTTGAAAAACAAGTGGGCATGGGCTGAGCAGTGATTGAAAGAAAATCAGGGAGGCAGTGAATGCAGGCTGTTCTTTCAGAATAATGACCTTAATGAAGAAAGAGGAAAAAGTAGCATGGTAGGAAGGCAGAATTTATACAGAGAGCTTTAAAAAATATTTTGTAAAGTATAGGATAACTTGGTCTCATGGGCAGAATGAATGAAGACTGTGATTCGTGAAGAGGGAGATGTTGAAGGTAAAGTCAATATTTTCTAATTCTGGAAACTGGTTAAAAAGTAGAAAGAAGGAGATAAATCTAGAAAGGAGATGAGAACTGATCAGCAACCAAGAATGTGAAGGTGAGACAATGTAGTGAAGGTACGTCTGGTGACTAAGGGATACAGACAGTTTCCTGAGAGTTCAATTCATCCCCTGCTAAAGGATGCCTTAAGATGAAAAACATGCTAAAATAAGATTATTTTATTTTTGCAATCTCATTGTGTCAGTGCAGGCTGATTAATAAAGACATTCAGTAGAAATGGACAAGCTGTATCTGAGGAATTTCAGTTACTGAGCCAGTCACTCTGGCTCTTGGCTTATTGCTGCATCAGCTCAGCTCAATAGTCACACAGCTACAGAGAGATCCCATGAATGCTGACCACCCAGTGAGGATCAGTCACACTTTCTGGATTGAAAATTTTTAAGGTGGATTATTTGCCAAATCTGATATTTCTGCCTTTATATTATGTCTCTATGAGATTATAGGGATGTTTGGGGACCCGTGAGTGTTCATTAGCCATCCAGTCTGTTAGCAGGGCAATGGGCTAATTAATCCAGGAACATGCCTTCCTTCAAAAGTTCTCCAATTCTGTGGTTTCCCTGGTGAGTTCTGTTAAGG
The DNA here is from genome assembly GCF_021218885.2 of Marmota monax. Taxonomy (NCBI): domain Eukaryota; kingdom Metazoa; phylum Chordata; class Mammalia; order Rodentia; family Sciuridae; genus Marmota; species Marmota monax. The sequence goes on along the minus strand of NW_026692194.1, from coordinate 17,995,457 downwards.
TGAAATCCCTGTGAGTGTTGAGGGTCCTTAACACAAGGTAAGCAGGTATTAAGCTGGGCTCCCATTTCTGACTCCGAGATAGAAATTCCTGATCACATAAGCCCCCTTTGAAACTTCTCTCGTAATACACAGATGGGGAAGCCAAGCCCCTGAAAAGTAAGGTGATTTAATCAAGGCCACGCAGTAAGTCTATATTAAAACACTCAAACTCAGGATTCTGACCACTCTCCTCTAAGCGGGTGGCTTAGTTGCTGAAACACATCGCCCTCTCTGCACTTTGTGCTCCCTTTGTTAATGGATTCCTTTCTTGATTCCCTAGACCTCAGCAAGTAATATTCTTAAAGGGGGGTAAAAGAACTAAGAGGGAAAATTGAGTAGCTTCAAAGTGGAGAAACAAATGAACTGGAGGGTTGCTTTCTCTTACTGCAATAAAAATTATTTCTTTCTGAATTCTGTATCTGTTCTGCACTTAGTGGCATTTAAGTTCTGAATCCTGAATCCTGAGAATTGAGACACAGTAAAGAACCATCTCCCTCTTCCTATGGAACAGGAGAAAGGACCAGAAGCCTTCAAAAGGAGGACAGGGTACTTTAATTGTGGGTGAATTTGCTCTGTTCTTTACTGCTGTAACCCACTATGAGAAAACCTTATCTAGGTTAAACCCTAAATTAAACGAGTCTAATAAGAAGTAAATGTTTGAGGTAATGAAGTAGTCTTCTCTTTCCAAAGGAAATCTCTGTCAGTGCTGTAAAGTTGCCTATACTTTTAAATGTTTATGACAATTACCACTTGCCTGTGTGCATGGCTTGGGAACAAGAAGTCTAGAGAGCACAAATGTTTGACCCTGCTGTCACTTATAAATTATCTAGAAATAATAGAACATATCTCCAAAAGAAAAAGGAAATAAGCAGAAGAGTTAGGCTTTAGTATATGAACATTCTACTCACAGGGACTTTGGAAGCAACCCTTTAAAAAGAGAGAGAGAGGTGGAGGGAGACAAAAAAGAAAAAGAACACTTTTTGGGTAGACTTTTGTCAGTTTCAATCAATGGCCATACCTGGAAAGCTTCCACACTATTGCTTAGAAAGCATGGTAAGGAAATTAAATGGGAAGAGATGCATATGGTTTGCTTGGCACATCAGTTTGACTTCTGAGTACATAAGTCCCCATGAAGGATTGGTTCTAGGACCCATCTGAGGTACTAAACTAGGGATGCTCAAGTCTCTCATATTGGTGTAATATTTGCATATAATGTATGCACATCTTTTAATATACTCTCATATACTCCCATATAAACTATCTCTAGATCACTTATAATAATATATATATCTATGTAAATAGTTATTATACTATATTTTTAGGGAGTAATGACAGGAAAAATTATGTACATGTTCAGTAGACATATTTTTTTTTCAAAAAAATTTTTAATTTGCAATTGGTTGAATTCACTGATGCAGAACCTGTCAATCTGGAGGGCCCACTGCACAGAGTAGCATAGTAGATCTGATCTGAGATTGCTCCCTAAAGCCCACATGAGGCATTTGCACACAGCAGTGCCTGATACATACATTTTCTCCAGGTCCCCAAATCCTGCAAATGCTCCTTTGGGAATGACTTGAAGCTTGGTGAGGACAAATCTCCTGAAAAGAGAGTGTATATAAAATATCACAACTTATGCATTAATAAGTAATCAAGTGCCTATCATATAATACCGGTGAACAGCCAAGATTTACCAAGTGCCTGCCATTGTGATTGAGATTGCCTTTATATTCTCTCTCTCTTCATCCTCGCCACAAAGCAGTGATGTTAGCACTCTTATTCTCCCCATTTTTCATGAGAAGTGTTTAGGGAAGATAAAAATCTTATTCAAGGTCACATGGCTGGTAAATGGCAGGGCTGGGACATGAGCCTTGCTTGTCGCCTCTGCTCTATGCTATTTCCTAACCCCATGTGAAGCTGCTTCTGTTTCTCTATGTCAACTTCCAATACCTCTTCCTTCATTGTCATGCTCTACTGACCTTGCATCCTATTCTAAAGGGAAAATGAAAACAATAGAAGAAAACGTCCTCATGCTCTTAAGTGGCTCGCTGTCATCAACACTCTATACTCTGGCCTCTAATACCATGGAGAACTGTCCAGGGTCCTGATGGAGAAGAGCCCTCGCTATTCATACTCTCTTTCCTTCTCTTCTTTCTAGTTCAGGTAACCACTATAGCAATTTCCCTTTCTTTCATTGATTAATGATTTTATTCTTCTATCTTCCTTCCACTACTGAATTCTGCCCATTAATAGAAGAATATTTTAAAATTTCTTCCATCTAAAAAAGTCTTCTATTACTATCATTCATCTTCAGTTTTGCCATTTTCTTCTACTTAAAAAACTTGTCTCACCCTGCCAAAAAATTCCATGCAGTAGCTCCTATTTCATGCAGGGAAAAAAAATCCAAATTGTTTATCGTGACCTTCAATACCCTGCAGGAGCTTCTGGCTCTCTAGTCCTCTAACCTCAGTTTTTTTTTTTTTTTTTTTTTTTAAGTTTGGTAAACATTATAATTCACTCTGATAAGAGAGTGTACAATGTATGCTTTAAATAATATTCCCAGATTCATCTCCACATGTGTGTATAATCTCCTAACAGTAAGGCTTAAAATGCAGTGGTTAGGCTGTCCTTCCAAGAAGCAGGAAGGAACACTTCATTACAGAGTTCGCTTTTCTTATCCTGCTCTTGTCACAGAACCCTCTTGCTATTCCTTGGTTATAGCAGGTTCCTAATGATTCTGCATTTGCAATTCTCTCTGTTTAAAACATTCACCTCCCAGATATCTTCATGGCTTGTTCCCTCAGCCATGCAGTTTGTTCTATTGCCATTTTCTCAATGAGGCTTTCCTTTACCACCTTATTTAAAATGACAATTAGCCAGGCTTGGTGGTGCATGCCTGTAAACCCTGAGGCTTGGGGCTGAGGCAGGAGGATCGTGAGTTTAAAGCCAGCCTCAACAACTTAGTGAGGACCTAAGAAAATTAGAAAGACCCTGTTTCAAAATAAAATGTAAAAAAAGAAAATAGGGATGCGGTTATGGCTCAGTGGTTAAGTGCCTCTGGGTTCAATCCGTGGTACCAAAAAAAAAAAAAAAAGACATTTCATCCCACATGGCTTCTGGCCCCTTTACCTGCTTAAATTTTTCTTCATAGCAATTCTGATAGTTCTAAATTCTGCTTCATATATTCTTGTATTTATTTCTCTGTTTTTCATAACTAGAATGTAAGCTCCATGAGGGCAGGGATTTTCCTTTGATTTGTTACTGCTGTAACACAGTGCCTGGCATACAGCACTAGCTGAATGGCTAAATGATGGCTATGATACAGTCTAAAACTTATAGGCTCAAGGGTGAAATTACAAGTGACCCTTTGGGAATCTCTACAATGGGAATACTATTCTTTCTGTGTCTTTCCTCCCTTTGGCTTTGTCTTGCTTCACAACTGATTAACAGGGATTTAGTTTATTTCCCATTTTAACTCTACCTTCCATAAGGCAGTCTGCAAGCAGGAACTGTAATGAAACACTGTGGACTAGGACAGCTTCATAAAATTCACTACTTTAGTCTCCTGTCATCTGCTGGTGTTCATGAAACCAGTTTCAGATAGAGCTGCTACAGAGGCAAACTGTTTTTTTCTTCCCCTTTGTCTGCATTTGGCTATCATGTGCACCTGCTGTGAGGAATCATGAGAGAGGATGCTTTGTTCTGCTCTGCTCTAAAGAAATTTCTGTACTTGTTGAGAAGGCAAAATCAGACTTTAGGACTGACAGGAACCAGTTTTGTGCTACAGTTAAAGTAATAATTGTAAGTGTTACTCAAGGGAAAAAATGAGAAAGGACCCAAAGTACGCAAACATATAAAAGAAAGGTTAGCTTTTGAGCCTGGGCCTCAAAACTACCATGTTATACCAAAAGTATCATCTCTATAAAACCATTTAAACGAAAGTGCTATGATTTAGAATTAGGTGTAATGGATCTGGAGGAGCTCCAAGACAGCCACGTGCTCAGGAGGGTGCACAGCTGCTGTTCTACAGTGTGCATTTTTCCAGGGTATCCTGGGGTGTTGGTTCCAGGATGTCCCTACCCACAGGATGCCAAAATCCATGAATGTTCTGGTCCCTTATACAATTTGGTATGGTGATTGTGTATTGCCTATGCCCTCCTTCTGCATGCTAATGTATAAGTCATCTCTACATTACTTATAATCTAATACAATGCAAGTGTAATGTAAATAGTTATACTGTTTAGTTTAGGGACTAATGGCCAAAAGTCTGTACATATTCAATACAGATGCAATTTTCAAAAAATATTTTGATCCACAGTTGGTCAAATCTGTGGATGTGGAGGGCTGACTGTACTATGTTGCCAGTATTTGGGTTTAGATGCAGATATTCAACAATTTATTATAAAATAGTCTTTGTATTAGATGGTTTTGCTCAACTTTAGGCCACTGTAACTGTTCTGAGTACATTTAAGTTAGACTAGGCTAAGCTATGATGTTTAGTAGATTAAGTATATAAAATACATTTTTGATTATTGATATTTTTAATTTATGGTGGGTTTATCATGCTGTCAATTTAAAAGCATCTGTATGGTTTAAGTTTAATTTACATTAACTTTTTATTTCACAATTTCAAGTTAACTTTCTGCATACATTTATGCTAAGATAGACAAGGAATTTTCTTGTAATATTGAACAGTTTATTAGAATAATTTTAAGAATGCTTGCAATTTTACCAGTAAAGATGATTATTTTTATTGAAAGTTATGTTTACTTGAATGTTTATTGGAGAAAATTAAATTTTCTACTCAAATTTGTATACTCTATTTATTACACAAGGTATATTTTAATCAGCAACTTCCTGATAATGCATTATAACGTTGATGATCTAATTGTAGTCAACTAATTCGAAGGATGGTTTGCAAACTTCCTTTAAACTAAGAACATAGGTAAAGGCATCATCTTGATGAATTTTCATTTTAGAAACGAAGTAAATGAAAGTCTAACAGATTAACTTTAAAATCACATTGCAGCATTTAAGCCTGCCTTGCGAGAGTAAACCTAAATAGAATACAGAAAGACAGCAAAGAGGATCTTTGGAAAGATTAATAGAATGGAAGAAAATCTGTCCATATTGACCAAGGGGAAAAATGAGAGAGAGAGAGAAACAATGAAAGGCATGAAAATGTGCTCAACTTCAGGTAGAACAGGTTTTAAATTAGAGAATTCTGATAATTATTTATAACATTAGATTTGAAAAATAAAATAATATGGATAATTTTCAAGCTGGGTGCGGTGGCACAGGCCTGTAATCCTACTGGCTGGGGAGGCTGAGACAGGAGGATCGGGAGTTCAAAGCTGGACTCAGCAAAAGTGAGGTGCTAAGCAACTCAATGAGAACCTGTCTAAAGAGGGCTGGGGATATAGCTCAGTGGACTCATTCCCCTGAGTTTAATCCCTGGTACCAATATAACAATAAGAAAACAATTTGGGTAATTTTCACAGAAATATAATTTTCTAAAAACTGACTCAAGAAGATACAGAAAATTGAATAGATCCATGACTATTAAAAACTGGTTGGTACTTTAAGAGCTATCCACCAAAAACCAAGTTTAGAATAATATGATTTTAGAAGTTAATTTTAAGGAATAGCAAATCTAAACTTCTACAAACTATCTTAGAGACTACTGTTTTAAACAAAGAAATGCCATCCAACCTAATTTTATGTGGATTGTTAACATCAGCAACAAAAATAGACTAGAACAATAAAAGAATTAAAAAATTAGGCCAAATACACTTATTAACATAAATGGAAAATCTAAAATAATATAGGGGCAATGTATATTCAGTTTGGGTTTGTCCTGGAATTCAAGGGCTGCTTGATGTTATAAAACTCCCTCAAAGAAGTTTTTATATAAATAAATTAAAAGAGAAAAACCACATGTTTTAATTAATAGGCATAGAAAGTGTACTGATAAAGATGATACTCATCCATGCTAAAACTTTTTGACAAGAAGGAAAAAGGAATATTTTAAATCTCAAAAAGAGCAAAATCTATCACATATTAAAATATCATGCTCAATGGTGAAATACTAGACACATTCCATTTAAAATTGGAATAAGTCAAGGATGCCTGCCATTAACTCTTCTATTCAATATTGTTCTAGATACTCCAGCCTACACAGTAAGAGAAGAAGAAAAAGAAATATCAGGATTACTGAAGAAACATTTTTCATTTTCCATAGAAAAGATAACTGTGTACACATATGAAGAAATTCTACTGTATAACCATTTGAAAGATCACTGTTAGAACTAACAAGAATCTAACAAGGTAGTTAGGTGTATGATTAGTGCAAAAAAACTGATTTGCATTCTTTTGTTCTAATTCTCCCACATTAAAGTAAATCAATTAAATGTTACATAACTTGCACAGTATGAAGAAATTAATATAAAAAAGACTTAAGACTTTGGGAGAATAATCAAATATTTAATTGCAAGAAATAAAAAAACTTGAACAAGCAGAAATAGGAGGTTTATACACGAGAAACCTCAATATTGTAAATAGGTCCATTTCAATCTATTTTAATATATATAAACTCAAGCCTGACCTGTCTAAGTTAAAATAGTTCTAAAGAAATTGGAATAAGATTGGGAAAATCAGCATGAAAGGCAATATAATTTTTATAACAGTGATTAAAATACTCTAGTATTAACAGGTATTCAATCAACTAATAGAAGAGAAAAAAGGGCACAGTAACAGACCACAAACAAAAGAATATGACAAATGACAGAGTATCATTAGAAATGAATGGAGGAAGGTAACTAATCAGTAAGGGATGATAGAATTATTGATTATTCATGTGGAAAAATAACATAAGACCTCTGATTGTTACCATATTAAAATCTCAATTCCAGGTATACTAAAGATCTAAATGGAAAAATGAACACTTTAAAAGTTTTAAATAAAAGGTAACAATGTCCTCAGAAGACATTCTCTTAAAAGGATACAAAATTAGTGTACCAAAATGGAAAATTTAATAAATTTAGCACCATTAAACTTATAATTTCCATAAAGAAAAGACATATAAATCAAGAAGATAAGCTATAAACTGATGAGAAATGTTTTTAACACATACAAATAAAGTATATTGAGTTATGAGGAACTTTTCAAAATAATAAGAGATATACAGACAACTCAGTAGAAAAATTGACAAAAGATATGAATTGGCAATTCATGGAAGAGAAAATGCAAAATGGCCAATAAACATAGGAAATATGCTCAACTTTCCTAGTAATCAAGAAGATGCAAATTTAAACAGTAATTATATACTATTACATAGGCAAACATTAAAAGGAAAACTTCACAGGATCAGTGTTGGCAAGGCAATGGAATGAGAAGACATTTTTACACTCTTGATGGAAGGGTATTTTGCTACAAGTGTTTTCAAGAGCCATTTGGCAATACGTATTAAAGTGGAAAATACAAATGCCCTTAGCATATTTATGCCATTCTCTATCTCTGCCACATGTGCACATGGAAACAGGTGAAAGATTAATGATTGCAGCAACATTATGAATGCCAAAAGACTGAATTCTTACATGTTCATGAATAAGAGCACGAATAAATATTAATATACTGTTGTACATTGAGACAATGCAAAATTATAAAGCAATGGAATGAACTGACTATAGCTGCATAGAATAATTGAGATAAATTTCCAAATCATATGTTGAGAAAAGAAAAAAAAAGGTTGACAAGCTTCATGTAGAATGTGAACGGTATGATAAGAGTTTTATGAAGGTTAACAACGTGCAAAACAATACAGCATACTGTTTTGTATTAATCTTGTATTTTCATTTTGTAGTTTTGATGCTCTGATTTTGAGGGGCTTTGCTCACCCTGAAAGAACTGTAAGCCTACCTTTTATTTGCAAACCAACCAATCTTTAGTTCAAACCTCCAACCACCTCCTTTAGCAAGCTTTTGCATTCTGTGTCACTATCCTCTTGCTTTTATCACCCCTGGGGTCAGACATCTGGGACAGCCCCTTTCATTTTCAGAGACTGAAGTTATTCAAATTAGCCTATCTCAATCTGTTTACCTTGTCTGTCCCCTAGCTTGCCCAGGTAAAGTTTTTTGACCACACTATTCCCTTGCTTCCTCTATCTCCTAACTGACAGGGTGTTTCCCTGTGTGTCCCCTACCCTCCTGTGGTGTGATCCCATTTTGGGGGGGTCATTTCTGTGAGTATAACAAAACAAACTATATTTTCAGTGGCACCTGACTCTTTTTTTTTAAATTTTTTATTGTTGGTTGTTCAAAACATTACAAATTTCTTGACATATCATATTCCACACTTTGATTCAAGTGTGTTATGAACTCCCACCTTCACCCCATACACAGATTGCAGAATCACATCAGTTACACATCCATTGATTTACATATTGCCATACTAGTGTCTGTTGTGCTCCGCTGCCGTTCCAATCCTCCACCATCCCCCCTCCCCACCTCTCCCCTCCCCTCCACTCCTCTCTCTCTACCCCCTCCACTGTATAACCCTGAGGGTCTCCTTCCATTTCCATGCATTTTCCCTTCTCTCTCCCTTTCCCTCCCACCTCTCATTCCTGTTAAATGTTAATCTTCTTCTCATGCTCTTCGTCCCTACTCTGATCTTAGTTACTCTCCTTATATCAAAGAAGACATTTGGCATTTGTTTTTTAGGGATTGGCTAGCTTCACTTAGCATAATCTGCTCTAATGCCATCCATTTCCCTGTAAATTCTATGATTTTGTCATTTTTTAATGCAGAGTAATACTCCATTGTGTATAAATGCCACATTTTTTTTTTATCCATTCGTCTATTGAAGGGCATCTAGGTTGGTTCCACAGTCTGGCTATTGTGAATTGTGCTGCTATGAACATCGATGTAGCAGTGTCCCTGTAGCATGCTCTTTTTAGGTCTTTAGGGAATAGACCGAGAAGGGGAATAACTGGGTCAAATGGTGGCTCCATTCCCAGCTTTCCAAGAAATCTCCATACTGCTTTCCAAATTGGCTGCACCAATCTGCAGTCCCACCAGCAATGTACAAGTGTACCCTTTTCCCCACATCCTCGCCAGCACTTGTTGTTTGACTTCCTAATGGCTGCCAATCTTACTGGTGTGAGATGGTATCTTAGGGTGCTTTTGATTTGCATTTCTCTGACTGCTAGAGATGGTGAGCATTTTTTCATGTACTTGTTGATTGACTGTATGTCCTCCTCTGAGAAGTGTCTGTTCAGGTCCTTGGCCCATTTGTTGATTGGGTTGTTTGTTCTCTTATTGTCTAATTTTTTGAGTTCTTTGTATACTCTGGATATTAGGGCTCTATCTGAAGTGTGAGGAGTAAAGATTTGTTCCCAGGGTGTAGGCTCCCTATTTACCTCTCTTATTGTTTCTTTTGCTGAGAAAAAACTTTTTAGTTTGAGTAAGTCCCATTTGTTGATTCTAGTTATTAACTTTTGTGCTATGGGTGTCCTATTGAGGAATTTGGAGCCCGACCCCACCGACTGTAGATCGTAGCCAACTTTTTCTTCTATCAGACGGCGCGTCTCTGATTTGATATCAAGCTCCTTGATCCATTTTGAATTAACTTTTGTGCATGGCGAGAGAAAGGGATTCAGTTTCATTTTGTTGCATATGGATTTCCAGTTTTCCCAGCACCATTTGTTGAAGATGCTATCCTTCCTCCATTGCATGCTTTTAGCCCCTTTATCAAATATAAGGTAGTTGTAGTTTTGTGGATTGGTTTCTGTGTCCTCTATTCTGTACCATTGGTCCACCCGCCTGTTTTGGTACCAGTACCATGCTGTTTTTGTTACTACTGCTCTGTAGTATAGTTTGAAGTCTGGTATCGCTATACCGCCTGATTCACACTTCTTGCTTAGCATTGTTTTTGCTATTCTGGGTCTTTTGTTTTTCCATATGAATTTCATGATTGCTTTCTCTATTTCTACAAGAAATGCCATTGGGATTTTGATTGGCATTGCATTAAACCTATAGAGAACTTTTGGTAATATCGCCATTTTGCTGATGTTAGTTCTGCCTATCCATGAACAGGGTATATTTTTCCATCTTCTAAGATCTTCTTCTATTTCTCTCTTTAGGGTTCTGTAGTTTTCATTGTATAAGTCTTTCACCTCTTTTGTTAGGTTGATTCCCAAGTATTTTATTTTTTTTGAAGATATTGTGAATGGAGTGGTTGTCCTCATTTCCATTTCAGAGGATTTGTCGCTGATATACAGGAATCCCTTTGATTTATGCGTGTTGATTTTATATCCTGCCACTTTGCTGAATTCATTTATTAGCTCTAATAGTTTCTTTGTAGACCCTTTTGGGTCTGCTAGGTATAGAATCATGTCATCTGCAAATAGTGATAATTTAAGTTCTTCTTTTCCTATTTTGATGCCTTTAATTTCTTTCGTCTGTCTAATTGCTCTGGCCAGTGTTTCGAGAACTATGTTGAACAGAAGTGGTGAGAGAGGGCATCCCTGTCTTGTTCCAGATTTTAGAGGGAATGCCTTCAATTTTTCTCCATTCAGAATGATGCTAGCCTGAGGCTTAGCATAGATGGCTTTTACAATATTGAGGTATGTTCCTGTTATCCCTAGTTTTTCTAGAGTTTTGAACATAAAGGGATGCTGTACTTTGTCGAATGCTTTTTCCGCATCTATCGAGATGATCATATGGTTCTTATTTTTAAGTCTATTGATGTGGTGAATAACATTTATTGATTTCCGTATATTGAACCAGCCTTGCATCCCAGGGATGAATCCTACTTGATCATGGTGCACAATTTTTTTGATATGTTTTTGTATCCGAGTGGCCAGAATTTTGTTGAGGATTTTTGCATCTAGGTTCATTAGAGATATTGGTCTGTAGTTTTCTTTCTTTGAAGTGTCTTTGTCTGGTTTAGGTATCAGGGTGATGTTGGCCTCATAGAATGAATTTGGAAGTTCTCCCTCTTTTTCTATTTCCTGAAGTAGCTTGAAAAGTATTGGTATTAGTTCTTCTTTAAAGGTTTTGTAAAATTCTGCTGTATACCCATCCGGTCCTGGGCTTTTCTTAGTTGGTAGTCTTTTTATGGTTTCTTCTATTTCCTCAATTGATATTGGTCTGTTTAGGTTGTCTATATCCTCCTGACTCAATCTGGGCAGATCATATGATTTAAGAAATTTATCTATGCCTTCACTATCTTCTAATTTATTGGAGTATAAGGATTCAAAATAGTTTTTGATTATCTTCTGTATTTCTGAAGTGTCTGTTGTGATATTGCCTCTTTCATCCCGTATGTTAGTAATTTGAGTTCTCTCTCTTCTTCTCTTTGCTAGCATGGCTAAGGGTCTGTCGATTTTGTTTATTTTTTCAAAGAACCAACTTTTAGTTTTGTCAATTTTTTCAATTGTTTCTTTTGTTTCGATTTCATTAATTTCAGCTCTGATTTTAATTATTTCTTGCCTTCTACTTCTTTTGCTGTTGTTTTGCTCTTCTTTTTCAAGGATTTTGAGATGAAGTATGAGATCATGTATTTGTTGGTTTTTTCTTTTTTTAAGGAATGAACTCCAAGCAATGAATTTTCCTCTTAGAACTGCTTTCAATGTGTCCCATAGATTCCGATATGTTGTGTCTGTGTTTTCATTAATCTCTAAGAATTTTTTAATTTCTTCCTTGATGTCTTCTATAACCCATTGATCGTTCAGTAACCTATTGTTCATTCTCCAAGTGATGTATTCTTTTCCCTTCCTTCTTTTATCATTGATTTTCAGTTCCATTCCATTATGATCAGATAGGATGCATGGTATTATCTCTACTCCTTTATATTGTCTAAGAGTTTCCCTGTGACATAATATATGATCTATTTTTGAGAAGGATCCATGTGCTGCTGAGAAAAAAGTGTAACTGCTTGATGTTGGGTGGTATATTCTATATATGTCAATTAAGTCTAGGTTATTAATTGTGTTATTGAGTTCTATAGTTTCCTTATTCAACTTTTGTTTGGAAGATCTGTCCAGTGGTGATAGAGGTGTGTTGAAGTCTCCCATGATTATTGTATGGTGGTCTATTAGACTCTTGAACTTGAGAAGAGTTTGTTTGATGAACATAGCTGCACCATTGTTTGGGGCATATATATTTATGATTGTTATGTCTTGTTGGTGTATGTTTCCCTTGAGCAGTATGTAGTGTCCCTCTTTATCCCTTTTGATTAACTTTGGCTTGAAATCTATTTTATTTGATATGAGTATGGATACTCCTGCTTGTTTCCGAAGTCCATATGAGTGATATGATTTTTCCCAACCTTTCACCTTCAGCCTATGTATGTCTTTTCCTATCAAATGCGTCTCCTGTAGGCAGCATATTGTTGGGTCTTGTTTTGTGATCCATTCTACTAGCCTGTGTCTCTTAATTGGTGAGTTTAAGCCATTAACATTTAGGGTTATTATTGAGATATGGGTTGTTATTCCAGCCATATTTGTTTATTTCTGTTACTAAACATGGTTTGTTTTCCTCTTTGATTATTTCCCCCCCCTTTACTGTCCTACCTCCCACTGTTGGTTTTCATTGTTATTTTCCATTTCCTCGTCCTGTAATGCTTTGGCGAGGATGTTTTGAAGAGATGGTTTTCTAGCTGCGAATTCTTTAAACTTTTGTTTATCGTGGAAGGTTTTAATTTCATCTTCCATCCTGAAGCTTAATTTCGCTGGATACACAATTCTTGGTTGGAACCCATTTTCTTTCAGTGTTTGAAATATGTTATTCCAGGATCTTCTAGCTTTCAGAGTCTGTGTTGAAAGATCAGCTGTTATCCTGATTGGCTTACCCCTAAATGTAATCTGCTTCCTTTCTCTTGTAGCTTTTAAAATTCTCTCCTTATGCTGTATGTTGGGCATCTTCATTATAATGTGTCTAGGTGTGGATCTCTTATGATTTTGCACATTCGGCGTCCTGTAGGCTTCTAGGATTTGGGATTCTGTCTCATTCTTCAAGTCTGGGAAGTTTTCTCGTATTATTTCATTGAATAGACTGCTCATTCCTTTGGTTTGGAGCTCTGTACCTTCCTGTATCCCAATGACTCTTAAGTTTGGTCTCTTAATGTTATCCCATATTTCTTGGATGTTCTGCTCATGGTTTCTTAACAGTCTTGCTGAGCTGTCTATGTTCTTTTCCAGTTGAAATACTTTGTCTTCATTGTCTGATGTTCTATCTTCTAAGTGTTCTACTCTGCTGGTAGTATTCTCCATTGAGTTTTTAAGTTGGTTTATTGCTTCCTGCATTTCTAGGATTTCTGTTTGTTGGTTTTTTATAACCTCTATCTCCCTGTATAGTTGATCCTTTGCTTTCTGCATTTGTTTGTGTAATTCATTGTGGAACTGATCTTTCATTGTCTGATTTTGCTCTCTAATGTCTTCCTTGATACTCCAGATCATCTGAAGCATGTATATCCTGAATTCTTTATCTGACATTCCATCTGCTGCAGCTGTTACCTCTTCTAAAGTTGCGTTGACCTGCATTGCTTGTGGTCCTTTCTTGTCTTTTCATACTGCTTGTGTATCTTTCCTGCAGGCGCGGGCGGCGGCTCTGCTCTCTCCTTATTCCAATTGGGGAGTCGTGACTACCACGCCGGCAGCTCACTGGGCCTGTTCTGGGCGCTGGCGGCGGCTCTGTTCTGCCCCTACTCCAATTGGGGTCACGAGTGTACCACGCCGGCAGGCCACCGGGCCTGATCCGCCGGTCGGTTGCAGGTTTGCCTACCCTGCAGGCGCGGGCGGCGGCTCTACTCTGCCCCTACTCCAAATGGGGTGACGTGTCTGTCGTACCGGCAGGCCACTGGGCCTGTCCCGCTGGTCGGTCGCAGATCTGCCCACCTTTCGGGCACGGGTGGAGGCTCTGCTCTGCCCCTACTCCAATTGGGGTGTCGTGACTACCCCGCCTGCAGTTCGCTGGGCCTGTTCCTGGCATGGGCGGCGACTCTGCTCTGCCCCTACTCCTATTAGGGTGGTGTGTGTACCACGCCGGCAGGCTCCTGGGCCTGATCCGCCGGTTTGTCGCAGGTCTGCCTACCTTGCAGGCGCGGGCGGCGGATCTGCCCTGCCCCTCCTACCACGCCTGAGGACCCCTGGGCCTGATCTGCAGGTTGGTCACAGGTCTGCTCACCCTGCGGGCATGGGTGGCGGTTCCGCTCCGCCCCCACTCCAATTGGGTTCACGTGACCACCACACCGGCAGGGCGAAGGATCTGCTCTGCCCCTACTCCAGTTGGGGTGACGTGTGTACCACGCTGGAAGGCCACTTGGCCTGACCCGCCAGTCTGTCACAGGTCGGTTTACCTTGCAAGCGCGGGCGGCGGCTCTGCCCTGCCCCTCCTACCACGCCCGTGTACCACTGGGTCGCAGGTCTGCCCACCTTGCGGGCGCGGGTGGCGGTTCCGCTCCGCCCCCTCTCCAATTGGGGTCACGCGGACACCACGCTGGCGAGCTGCTGGGCCTGCTCCAGGCGCTGGCGGCGGCCCGGCTCCTCCCCTCTGGCTTGAAGACAAATCGAGGAGACTCGGGTGTCTGTGCCTCACCCCCCCTACCAGGAGACCAACTGTTTCTGTCGCCGCTGGTATTGATGAAGTTCTCTCCTCCGCCGCTTTCTGATGACATCAGATCTCTGCCATGTTGGTATCCTATGCGAATGGCAGCATTTCGTTCCCCTTGCCGGGCAACCAAAGCAACGGGTGAGTCCTGACCGGCCCTCAGCAGGACCCGGACCGAGAAGCAGTTTCCGCGGGCTCCTAGCCCTGGGCCAGTGCAGTTCCGGGAGCCGGAACTCGGCCGCTCCGTGCTCGGTGTATGCTCCGATAAGAGTAGGCTCCAAGAAGCAGTCCCCACGGGCTCAGTTCCGGGAGCCGGAACTCGGCCGCTTAGTGCTTGGTGTATGCTCTGATAGGAGCAGGGTCCAAGAAGCAGCCTCCGCAGGCTCCCCAGCCCTGGGCCAGGGCGGTTCCGGGAGCCGGAACTCGGCCGCCCCGCGCTCGGT
Organism: Marmota monax; assembly: GCF_021218885.2. Classification (NCBI taxonomy): domain Eukaryota; kingdom Metazoa; phylum Chordata; class Mammalia; order Rodentia; family Sciuridae; genus Marmota; species Marmota monax. The sequence continues at coordinate 17,980,369 of NW_026692194.1, read as the reverse complement.
GTTCGCTCCGAAGAGCAGGTTCTAAGAAGCACCCAGGCACTGAGCCTGAGCAATCTGTCTGCAAGCCGCAGGCGAATGGCAGCCTGAAATTGCCTGTTCTATGGCTGAATGAGCTGCGGTCAGTCGAAAACAGGGATGGTGATGTCAGCTTTCCAACATGGTGGCCGCTGGCCTCCTCTGTGGTCTGAGCGGTGTGGAGAACCGAGATGGACCGCTTCCTTCCCCCATCTCGAACCCAGAGTTCAGCCCTGAGTATGGTGCTTGCACGGCTGGCAGAAACTGCAGCGCTGTATCCCTGCGTCGCTATCTCCTCGTTTCCCAGCGCGCGCTGCAGACTCTAGCCGCGGGGCGATTTGCTGAATAAGCAGTGTTACCCTCCGTGCGACAAACCTCTCGCGTTTGAGTCCCCGTAGCCGATCCTCGTGCGATGGAAATCCTTCCTCCAGGTTCCGGAGCACCCCACTATTGCTGGAAATTCCTAACAAGATAGCCTTTAGCCGTCCTGACTTGTCATACTCCCACACAGTGAAGCAGCATACGGGGGCAATGCACTCCCCTCGCCGCCATCTTCCTAATCCGGCAGCTGACTCTTGATCTCTTGGCTTCACCATACCTGAATAACAAAGTCTGTATTTTGAAACAAGTACAAAGATGCATGTATGCTTATTAAAAGGGAAATAACTTCTGAGAATGGCTGGCACTAGAATCAACTAGTATTTGCCAACAAGAGGAAAAGGAGTGGTATGAAACAGTATCTAAAATATTCTGTTTTTCTTTTTAATAAAAGAACTGAACAATTATGACCAAATGTTAAGATTTGGCTGAGTGATATTATATGGATAATTGTTATTCTGTATAGTTCATGAAATATTTCATAAATTTTTCAAGATTAAAATTCTCACCAGGCCATATCCCAAGTATTCTTTATTTGTTTACTTGTTTTTAAACAGAGCTGTTTAAAAGTTATCATCATACCATGTTAGTCAGATGGCACCTTTACCCCACTCTCAGGGACATAAAGCACATGAATGGTTTATGTAAGTATGCACAATTCACCAAGATGGCTCTGAGAATTTTTTTCTGGTTTATATTGCAAGTTACTTAATGTTTCCTCCATGATAAATGGGATGGGTGGGATTTGCTTTTCTCTTCCCTGAAATTGGGAAGCTGTAGGATTCCCTTGAACTCTGTCTCTGTTAGAAGCAATTCATATTTTGGGCAGCCCATTCACCCTTGGCCAAATTTAATTTCCCTGTCTGGCTTACAGGAGAATGGTTTAAAAGATTCCATAAAAAGCTTTTCTGGCAGCCTGGAAAATGGCCAATATTCTTTCTGAGAAAGCTGCCTTTTTATGATGGCCCAAGTGTAAATGACACTGTGCTCAGTGTTCTTTGAATTTCACACAAGTTTAAAAATTAAAGTGAGAACAGCTTGGCAAAGGATATACAGAAAATAAATTGATCATCTTCCCGACCTCAAAATGCTGAGTTTTTGTGCTTCATCTTGTTCAGGTCAAATTCTTACCCTAATTAACTTTTGGGGATTGTGTTTAGGAAAATTCTCCAGAGAAGTAGATGGAATTGAATAAACAAACCATATAGGAAAAAAAAAAAAAAAACAAAACTAGTCCAGGTAACTAGAATTAACTCTTTGCCATGCTCCTGCAGATAAACACTCCACTTTCAACATCATTTGGGATCTAACTGGTTACATTTCTCATGTTACAACACATGGGTTTGTAGCTAGGGGGAGGTGGGAGCAGTTGTTCCATAGGAAGAGGTGGTTTCAATATATAAATTGACCTTAAGTTAAACATTTTTAAAAACTTCTTCACATTTTGGCTCAAATCCTAACTGTCTAGGTCATTGTCAAATACAGAGAAATTGATCCAGCTAGCATTAGCCCATCACTCACTTCCGGCTTGTAAAAGTTAAGGGCCAAGGATTCATTGGGGGTTATAAAATCTCCCAGTGAGGACATCTTGGTACAGAAGCATTCGCGTTCTCGGTATCCCTCTGCTATGGTGTGGGAAGGATGCTTGTTCTTCACATGAGCTATTTGAAGGGATTGTCATGCATTTTCTGCATTTCGGGGGAAGCAAAGATTAGAACATGATTCAGGTGTTATGTGTAAAGATAAAGGGTGACCAGTGGCTTTGGGAGAGAGTTGCAGATCCATAGACAATTAGGCAAGGGTGTAGATTTCTTGATGAGCCAGACCTGGACCCAGCAGAAGGGAACAGCTTATCCTGAGAAAAAATGGATTTGCCTGTATAGAGAACTGACACCAAAAGAGAAGTGGACACTGAACTCAAGACGGAGTCAAGTCTCCAGTAGGAGGGCACTGCCAACCCCACGGGATCTCCCATGAAGAATAAGCATTAGCATTTGGATACCTGTCACACTTCAAGGGTCCCAAGGGCTGATGGCCACTGTGCCATTAATGATAAATCCAGGTCCTTTCTCTCTAATCTCTCTCCCTGCAGGGCCCAACCTAGTTGGGACCAGAAACAATAGCAACTGAAGAAAGAAATGAAATAAGGGAGAGAGAAGTAATGTCTTCCTCACCAATTGTGGGTTTTCGAGCCTGAGGAAAGCTCATACTGTGGAAGACTGCTTTAAATAGGATGAAAGAGTGAAGCTCTGATACTAAACAGTGCTGGACTTTAATTATATTTATGCAACTGGAACAGCTGTGGGGCCTGTCCATAGCTTCATCTGGGGTATAAAAAAATGAGTCAAGAGTGTATGTTTGCCTCCATCTTGATCAATACATTATGATTTCTGAGTTGGTGAAACCCCCCCAAGTCATCCTTTGTGATGCTCCATCTGTGGGCAAAAAAAAAGTGTTATGAACTTAAGGGGGAGAATGAGTGGAAATGCAAGCAGAGCCTTTTTATTTAGCTCTTATGATCTGGGATGGTGAGCGATTTAGGACAGAGAGAGCAATTTGGCTTTATCTCTTGGCACAATTTAAGATAGTCAAGAAACAACTGCCAGTCAGATGCCAATGGTGGGGACTGTCTACCTGATACCAGAACAGCTGAAGGAGGGGAGACTATTTATTCAGGTAAACTACCAGGTTTACCTGATGAGGGAAGACGAGGCCCTTGTGTTAACTCAGCCCATAATGCCAGAATGAGTTGTTTAGGGAGATTTATTAAAACCTCACTAGATAGAAACTCCAGTGAGGTAGGCACCACACCAGTTAAGCCTCCAATCACACCTCATTGTCCTCTGATTCTCTGTGGCTTCTCCTCAACAACCTTTCTGGAGTGATGATTCTTCACTTTTATCATCTCCTTGGGAGCAAGTGCCTTCTAGTAGCTGTTTGAATCTGCTTTCCTTTTACTTCCTTTTATGTCCCCTTATCTCAACGTCTGTGCTGGGCTGATAGAAGGGACAAGAAACCACTGCTTACTGTGTACCACTCCTGACTTACCTCCTCCTTCCTGCAACCTTTCTCCAAGGTTGTGAGACTTTTCTTCCTAACTCTGCCCTCCCTTGTTTGCAGTAACTGGTCACAGAATTGCTCTTCTCACCAGTTTATCACCTGCTCTCTTTCATCTTCTTACCTGAATATGATACTTCATTTATGATTCATTTTCATACAAAATCTTTGGATGAAAAACCAACATGACGAAGAGAAAACATCACTGGGGTCAAAATTAGAAGTTTGAACCCTATTCTGGCTCTGCTACAAGGTACTTAAATGACTGGGAAAAGTCAAGTCCCATCTGTAAAACCGGACAAGTTGCACCAGTTGATCTCTAAGGCTCTATAGGTAATTTTTACAATGTGGTTAACAGTGGGATTCTCTTCAAGTCAGAGACAATTTTATATTAAGTACTCAACACAGCATGAAGCTCATCCTAGGGGATTAGAGAACAAGGGCTAGCCTTACTTTTTCTTGAGTCAAGGTCAACATCTCTTGAGCCTGCTGCTTCTTCCCATCTCTGCCATTACCCAGGACCTGTTCTCATCCCCTCATGTCTGTAGCCCTGGCTGTGACAGTAGGTCAGGTCCTCCTCCTCTGATCTCTAGTGTCCAACCTGGCTCATTTATGATCAGAGAGGTCCTCCTAAACACTGCTTACCATTGATGTTCTCCCCCTCAAAAGCAAGATAGAGCAAAAGCCAACAAAAATTAAAAACAAAGCCCTTCCGTTGCTCACTGCTGCCGAGTCTCCATCAACCACTTGAGGCTTCCACAATTTGCCTCCCCTTTCTTTTTTCTTTTGGTACCTGGGATTGAACTCAGGGGCACTTGACCACTGAGCCCCCTCCCTAGCCCTATTTTGTATTTTATTTAGAGACAGGGTCTTGCTGAGTTGCTTAGCACCTCATTTTTGCTGAGACTGGCTTTGAACCCTCAATCCTCCTGCCTCAGCTTCCCAAGCCACTGGGATTACAGGTGTGTGCCACCTGCCCCTGCACCCAGATTCTGCCTCCCCTTCCATTCCAGCTAAAAGCTCTACTACTTCCTGCAGTTTAACTCAACTCTCCAGACTTTTACCACTTGATGGTTTGTGTTAAGTTTTGTTCTAAAGTAGTTCAGGTCTAGATCCTCTCTCCTAAGCATATGGGATGGTCACACAGAGTAGGAACTTGTTTGGATTCCATAGAGCTCAGTCAGTGCTTTGCACATTTCACGTATTCATACATGTTAGTAGATGGGGAAGAGTGATGTTTATGCTGGAAAATGTTCTTAGTTTCAAGGCATCTGAGTATCTCATACTGTAAATCAAAGAAATTTTCAGTCCATTTAAAATTATTCTTCCCATACTGATCAGTTTTGTTCAAAACAGCATCTAGAATATTTATGAATTATAAATAAGGAATCTAAATAAGAACTTAACACAGACATGGTGAAAAATGTGAAAGTATTTTTTATGATCTGAGAGAGTAGTTGGTGTAAAGTAAAAACTGCAAATCATTGGCCCATCAATGAAATCTAGCCCAAAGCAGATTTTGTTCAGTCCACATATTATTTTAAAGAAATTTGAGTTGGTTGCCAGCACTTCAGATTTGTGAGAGTTCTTCTAAAATTGTAGATTTATAGCTAAATTTGTAGATTTATAGCTATATAAATGCAGCAACACTGAGTTGCATTCCCACATAATCACAATTGGCTACAGTTGAATTATGTGTGATACCTTAGATGTGGCACGAACTGCCAGCTGGCCAGAGTCTTCCTGGTATGTTTTGCTGTTTTCTACCTTAAGACTTTGAGACTGGGATTTCTGGTATCTGAAAACTCACATTGTGAATGGGCTTGAACTCTCTAGAACCCAGGGATTCTCTCCTGGCTGCTTATCATCATTGCCTGGGGGAGTTTTTACATGCTCTAAATCCCTAAGCTTCATGCTGGAAGGGGGTGGGCCATAGGCATCCTTATTTTAAAAGCTCCCCAGGTTATTTTAATGCATAATGAGGTTGAGGACCCCCTGCTTTGCAGCAGTAAACTGCTGTGATCAGTAGTTAGTTGGCAAGCACCTGTGAGAGTGATGGGACAGGTTTTTACAAAGCTGCTCTTTCCTATATCTCTCTCCTTTCTGCATGTGGTTAAGGCATAATCTAAGCTGTTCCTGATAACCTGGGAAGAAGGAGAAACCCTAGATTAACACATTGCTATGATTTTTTTTTTTTTGGAATAACAACATAAATAAAGAGGTATATATTCCCTCGGAGACCTCCTTCTTGGATCCAAAGAATTCAAGTATTTGGGTAACTTGGCCTGGATCTGAGTGGGGAGGACTCTACCTCAGGTATATAGTGCAATGAATAGGAGAATTGTGCACCCTAATAGAGAAGGAGAACATTGGGGTGAGATAAAACAGGCCAGAGGAGAATGCAGGGTTAAGAGCAGCTGTTGAAAGTCAGAGGGCATCCACTTGTTCTTTTGACAGATATTTGCTGTGTTCCTATTCAAATGTCAGACATTGTTTTAAGCCCTGATGATACAATGGTAAAGATATAAAAACAAAAACCAAGTGTCTGCCATAATGAGTTCTGTTCTTCATGGAGAAGTGGGCAATGAGAAAGAGTTTGATAAAAAACAAGTGTAGCTATGGGGCAATTAATTGGATTGAAAAGAGGATCAAACCCACATAAAATAAGGGGACAAAAAAGAAATATCCATTTAAAAATTACAAACATACTTACATATGTATAAATAGATGGATGGAAAGACAGGGAAGGAGGAAGGGAAGAAGGAATGTGGCAAGTGTAACTACCTTGTATAGTTATTCATTTACAAATCATTTAGGCAGCATTTACTATATGACACATGTATCTAGAGTTTTGTTAAAAACAGTGGTGAACAAGATGTATTTTCTTCCCTACCAAGTTTAATTCCATTGTGAGAAACACACACACACACACACACACAGTATCTAATAATTATAGTTCAGAATGTGTGTGGTGGTAATGATGACGATATTTTCTGTGTGAGGCACTGTGCTAAATATTTCATTTGCAGCATTTACTGTAATCCTCAAAATCACCTTATGAAGTGGGTAACTAAACTGTGTCCAGTTATAGAGGAAGGCATTGAGTGGTTTACTAACTGATCAAAGGCACAGCTAGTAAGTGGTAGGTCTGGTTCTCAAACTTGGGTCTGACCCAAATCCATGCTCACAAGCCTCCATATATTTATGGTGCAAAGAGATAGGAGACTGGGACCCAGGGCTGGTAGTTTTAATGAGAACAAGTGGGATGAATGATAACAAAACAGGCCTGGAACTTAGATGTTTTATTAGAAAGCAGGCAAACTGATTCAAAGGGAGACAACTGTCATGGAGGTTGTGGTGTGAATTTGGGGAAACACGAAAATATTCCAAGAAGGTGAAAGGAGAGATTTGACTGCACATTCTTCAGAGGCCCAATCTATTATCAAATTAATTCAGAATTGAGTTTTTGTTACTGAAGATTCTGAATCTTGATCTGGATAGAATTCAGTTCCCTCTTCCCTATTACCCTGCTTTGTCAGAGTGAATAAACAGAATTCCACTTTAATGACTCACCATTGTTTCAGACAGTATGTGATAAAATGGCAAATATATTATGCCTCTAAAGCAGTTCTTTCAGTCCTCTTGGTTAACATCAACCTGATTTAAATGTTACTTTTATTGACAACATTTAGGTCAAGATGCAATAATGAAAGACAGCTGTCACTTACAGGTCAGTTTGGGAGTTACTTCTGCTCAGATAGGAGAAGATTAGCTAGGAATAAACTCCCTTCTAGAATCTACGAACTCTGGCAGTCTGACAATTACCAACAATGAGACTAGAAGAAAAGCTGATCACTGCTCCATGAGTCAAAGATTAATTTACCTCTTTCATAAAGCACTTACAACTACTTTGTTTTTATTTACATGGTTCACACATTTAATCAGAAAACATATACATTGAATAATCATCTTTACTGACTATGAAATGCAAATGTAGAATGTTCAAATGAACTCTGAAACAAACAAATGGATAAATTTATTTAAAATAGATACAAAGAAAAGTGAAAAAGATTTAGTGCTCAGAATGCAACCTTGTGTCCAAATTTACTTCTAAGATAAAAAAAAATTGTTATTATAGGATTTTGAAGAATGACTTTTAAAATTATTTAACTTTTCTGGTGATAAACTGGTGATATCTATATCTAATTCTTAAGAAACTACATATGTATTGACAGAGGGAATGATTCCCTGAAAAAATTAACTTTCTCTGGTAATGGAAAGCATTTTTTTTAAAGCATTGGTTCTTTCAAATATGAATCAGAGATTTACCAAAAATCAAAGTAAATAGTTCTGCTTTGCATCAGAAGAACACAAATAATTATCAAGCATGCATTCTATTTTTCAAGATACCAAGTGCAAAGCCCAAAGCAGGTCCTGAATAGATAGTGCATACACTGAAGTAGAGGAAAAGCAATAATGTTTGTCTTTCATAATACTTAATTAGTGGAATTAATTACCAATGATTAACCAAAACACAAGAATTATTCATTAAAAAGGGACTGAAATCTACAAATTATCTTCTCTAGAGAGTAACTGTGTGTGACACAGCAACAGCTCACCAGGGCTGCCCTGCAACAGTGATATAACCATATCAATACTTTGCATTTAACAAAGAGCATGTCTTCAATTTCCAGAAAAAAGGAATATATTTCATGTTACTCCAAGAATGAGATCTGTGTCTTGACTTCCAACCGTTTCCTATTTTGACAACATCCATTGATCTAAGAAATGAATGGATATGTTAAAAGAATCTTTTGCACTAACTTTACTCCTGAAATGCGGGAAGCAAGGTGCTGAGTCACTGCTGGTGAGGATCCAGGTTGACATGGCCTCCACTGGGCTCTTCTCGTTCTAAACTGTTCAAAGCACATGGATTCTTCTACTCTCCCCACTGACCACTTGAAAGGGGCTTAGCTTTGGCTGAGAGGAAGAAAGAGCCAGGGAAATGAACATGGATTGAAAGGTCCTAGGATGTATAGTTATTGGTCGAAGCTGTTTACCATATGAGGTCCCTGTTAATTCTCAATGCAGTGTTGCAAAGCAAGATTAAAAAAAAAAAAAAAACATACAGTAAAATTGTGCATGTGTATGTGTGTGTGTGTGTGTACACACACATAGATCCATGAAACTACCACCACAATCAGATGTGGAACAGTTCTATCACTACAAAACTCCTTGAGGACACACTGTCCCCACTTTTAATACCTGCCCCACCTCTGATATCTTCCCTGTCACTGTATTTTCACCTTTTCTAAAATGCTACCTTTGTGGGTTTTATACAGTCTCTAATCTTTGAATCTGGCTTATTTTGATCATTACAGTTCATTTGAGATTCATCTATTTTGTTATGTAGGTCAGTAAATTGTTGGTTCCTTTCTGTTGCTGAGTAGTACTCCATGATCTGGCTATACCATTATTTGCTTACTTCTTTTCCTGCTGAAAGATTTTGGAATTGTTTTCTTTTTGGGGTGATTATGAACAGAGTTTCTATGTGTATGTTTTCATATGAATATAACTTTATTTTTTCAGAATGAGTACTTGGGAGTGAAATCACTCAGTTATACGACAAGTTTAACTGTACAAGAAAGTACTTCAGTGTTTTCGCAGAGAAGATGTACTTATTTACTTCTCACCTGCCATATTAAGAGTTTCAGGTGCTCTGTGTCCTTCCCAATACTTGGTGGTGTCAGTGTTATTGTATTTGCATTTTTAGCTGTCTTAATAGCTGTGCAATTTTATTACATTATGGTTTTAATTAATTCTTCAGTGGCTACTGATGTCGAACATCTTTTCATGTGCTAATTGTCATGACTTCTTGGGTAAAGGGTCTGTTTAGTCTTTGCTATTTTTGTTTTTTAATTTCCTTGTTTTCTTTCTGTTAAGTTTTGAGGGTTCTTAAAATGTTCTGGATATAAACCTTTTGTTGATGTGAGGTTTATAAATATTTTCTCCTAATCTGTGGTTTGTTTTTCATTCTCTTACTGGTATCTTAGAGCAAAAGCTTTTAATATCGATGAAGTCTATCTTTTTTATGTATAGTGTTTTTGATGTCATGTCTAAAAATTCTGCTTAACTCTAAGTCATGGAGATTTTTCTTGAATGTTTTCTTTTAAGAAGTTTATAATTTTGTTTGACATTCGGATTTGTGATCCATTTTGTGTTAATTTTTGTATAAGGTATGAGGCTTTTGTTGTTGTTGTTGTAAGTACTAGGGATTGAACTGCCCAGAGGCACTTAAGCACTGAGCCACAACCCCAGCCCTTTTTAGAAATTTTTACTTGAGAAAGGGTGTTGCAAAGTTCCTGAGGTTGGCTTTGAACTCACAATTCTCCTGCTTCAGCCTCATGAGCCACTGGGATTACAGTTGTGCACCACCATGCCCAGGCACTCTCTAGTTTTGATGTCACAGTAATGCTGGTTTCATAAAATAAGTCAGAAAATATCATTTAGATTCAGTTATCTGATAATATAGCATATTATAAATGTTTTGAGAAAAATTATAGGTATTGATACCTATCATAAAAGAAGAAAGGTCTCTAGCCCATAACCTAAACTTCTACAATAAGAAATTAGAGAAAGAGAATAACAGATAATAATAAAGATAAGAGTATAGATATATGAAAGAGAGAATAAAACTAGGGGGAAAAATCAACAAAACCCAAAGTTTCTTCTTAAAAAAAATCAGTACAACTTGACAATTTGACAAAACTTTTAAATGACCAAGAAAATTGGGAAGAGACTCAGATACTAAAATTAGCAACGAAAGATGGGACTTTATCCCTTACAGAATGAAGAGGATAATAAGTTATGCTGGGTAGTATTGTATGCCAACAAAGTGGACAACTTAGATGAAATGAACAAATTCCTAGAAAGACACAAATAGAAGAAATAGAAGATCTGAATACATTTATAGTAAATTAAGAAACTGAACTAATAATAATAATAATAATAATAATAATAATAATAATAATAATAATAAAAACTTCTCACAAAGAAAAGCCTGGAAATTCACTGGTGAATTCTAGTGAATATTTGAAGAATAATTTAATAGCAATGCTTCATAAAATCTTGTAAAATATGGTAGAGAGTCTAATATTTTCTAACTTATTTGGTGAGATGAATGTTATTCTGATACCAAAATAAAACAAAGACATCATAAGAAAACTACAGACCAATACCTTTTTAAATACAGATGCAAAAATCTTCAACAAAATATTAGAAACCCAAATTTAGCAATATATTAAAATGATAATACATTATGATTCAAAAAATTTATCCCACAGATGCAAGGTTGGTTTAACATGTGAATGTCAATCAGTATGCAACACCTTACTAATGGAATAGAGGACAAAAGTGATATCTCAGTAGATACTAAAAAAGCAGTTGGAAAAAATTCAACAATGCTTCATAATAAAAAGTGCTCAATAAATTAGAAATAAAACCAGACTTCTTCACCCTGATAAAGGGCCTCTGCAAAACTCTCATGCTTAATGGCATAAGACTGAAAACTTTCCCCCTAATATCAGGAATAAGACAAGGAGTTTCACTCTCACCATTTCAATTCAATGTGAATCTGGAGGTTCTAGCCATAGCAACTGGGCAACAAAAGATAAATAAATGGCATCCAAGCATAATTACCTTTATTTTTAGATAACATGGTCTTGAATATACAAAATTCTAAAGCTCTCTCTGTCTCTCTCTCTGTCTCTCTCTCTCTCTCTCACTCACTCACTGTTAGAGCTAATAAATGAGTTCAACAACGTTGCTGAAGATCAATACACAAAAATCAACTCTATTTCTTTACACATGCAATAAGCAATTCAAAAACAAGAAAATTCCACTTACAATAGAATGAAAAATAATGAAATACTTAGAAATAAATTTAGCAAAGTTGTAGTAAACTTAGCACTCACTCTGAAAAACTATAATACATAGTTGAAAGAAATTAAGAAAATCAAAATAAATGGCAAGATATCACTTTTTTCCCCTTTGGAGTGGAAGACTATTCATTGATAAAATAGCAGTACTCCCCAAATTAATATTGGTTTGAATGCAATTGTTTGTTTTAGAAACTGAAAAGCTTATCTTAGAATTCATACAGAAATTCGAGGGACTCATAATAGGCAAAATAATATGTTTTTAAAAAGAACAGATTTTAAGGACTCACACTTTCTGATTTCAAAACTCATTACAAAGTTATAGTAATGAAGATAATGTGGTACAGACTCAACGATAAACATGTGGGCCAATGAAATAGAATTGGGAGATGAGAAATAATCTCATATATTTCTTGGAAATTGATTTTTGACAAGGATGGTAAGACATTTCAATGAGAGGACAATAATATCTCCAACAAATGGCTCAAGGACATCCAGACAGACTCATTCAGAAGAAGAAAATTGGATCCCTACCTTACATCATTTGTACAAATTAACTCAAAATGGATCAAAGAGCTAAATATAAGAGCAGAAACATAACTCTTAAAGAGAAAAAGAGAAGTAAATCTCTCTAACCTTCAGTCAGTTAATTATTTCTTAAATATGACAACAAAAGCACAAAAAAGAAGGATCAGATCAATTAAAATTCATAAGAAATTGTGCTTCAAAGGACACGATCAGGAAATTGAAAAGATAAACCACAAAATGGGAAAAAAATAATCGAATTCATGTATGTGATAAGTATCCTCTCTCAGGAATACATGAAGAGCTGGGCACGATGGCACACACCTGTAATCCCAACTACTCAAGAAGTTGAGACAAGAGGATCATGTTTGAGGTCAGCCTGAGCAACTTAGAATTTGTCTCAAAATAAAAAATGAAAAGGGCTGGGGATGTAAGCTCAGTTGTAGAGTGCCCTTGGGTTCAATTTCTACTACTGAAAGAAAGAAAGAAAGAAAGAAAGAATATATGAAGAACTCAACAATAAAAAGACAACCTAGTTTAAAAACTGGCAACAGATATAAGGATGTGTTTCCACAATGAAGATATACAAATGACCCCTGGGAATATGGAAAGATGCTCACCATCAACAGTCATTAAGGAAATGCAAATCAAAACTGCAGTGAGATGCCACTTCACATTGACTAGGATGACTGTAATAACGAAGGCAGACAATAAATATAAAGAGAGGAGAAATAGATAAGTGATTGCCAGGTGTGGGGGTGAGGTAGTGGGGAGTGGGAAGGAAATGGAGAATGACTTCGAATGAGTATGAGATTTCTTTTGTCAGGTGATGGAAATATTTGTGAATTAGATACTGGAATGGGTGCAAAACCTAGTGAATGTACCCAAAATCACTGAATTGCTCACTTAAAAAGAGTAATTTTTATGGCATGTAAATATCTCAATCTAAATAATAACAATAATAAAACAATAAAATGTTCTACTTCTTTCTTGTGCCCATAAGTTTTTGATTATAAATTCATAGTCATTTGCATTGTTGTTCTCTTATATGAAATGGGTGGGTTTTTTTTTTCTGCTTTCAGTAAATTTTCTTGACATCAGCTTGATTATTTTGTTCTGGAAATGGATTTCTTTGATTTTTTTTTCTGTTTAGAGTTTTGTAAGTTTCTTTCTTTCTTTCTTTTATATGGTACTGGAGATTAAACCCAGGCATGCTTAACCACTAGGCCACATCTACAGTCCTATTTTATTTTATTTTTTAAATTTGAGACAGAGTCTCATTAAGTTGCTTAGGGCCTCGCTAAGTTGCTGAGGCTGGCTTTGAACTTGTCATCCTCTTGCTTCAGCCTCCCAAAATGCTGGGATTACAAGTGTGGGCCATTATGCCCAGAAATTTTCTTGAATTTATAGATTTATGTCTGTTATAAAAATCAGGTGAGATTTGGGCAATTTCTATTGCTCTATTTTTAAGTTCACAATTTTTTTGTGTGTCATCTTCGTTCTTCTGGTGAGTCTACCAAGGAATTAAAAAAATTTTTTTTCTGCATTTTTGAGTACAAGGACAAGATGAACCCCTATCCCACCGCAGGGAACAAGGAATAAACTATTCACAGAAGGAGAAGAGGAGAACGTGGTTGACTTTGGATGAACTGCCAGGAGTAGAGAACTAAGAAGGAACCAGGTGAAGGTCTTCAAATCTGCTGAGGTAGCACTAGCTTGCATTTGGAGCCAAGACCCATCTTGAAAAATACACCTCTGAGCAAGGTCTGGAACAGAATGAAGTTAGGACAGAGGGAAACAGCCAGAGGCAGACAATCCTCCATCCACCACTGCCCTGTGGTAGAGGTGCCAATTTCTGAAGCTTAAGATAGGTCCTGGAGAGCAGAGTAGAGAGGGAATTAGAAAAAAAAAGTATACTATGAACTAAATTTTAAATTTTAATTGATACATTGCTAGACTGAACTAAGTTTTCATTTTTTTTTTCTATTAGATGTAGAAATTCATAATAGAGAACAAACTTTGTTTGAAGAATAATGGGAAGCTGGACACGGTGGCGCATGCCTATAATCCCAGTGGCTGGGGAGGCTGAGGCAGGAGGATCATGAGTTCAAAGCCAGCCTTAGCAATAGTGAGGCGCTAAGCAACTCAGTGAGACCTTGTCTCTAAATAAAATACAAAATAGGGCTGGGGTGTGGATCAGTGGACAAGTGCCCCTGAGTTCAATCCCTGGTATCCATCCCCAAAAAAGAATAATAGGAAGTACTTTATTTTTATACTTGTATTTTACAAGGTGCATACATTTGTGCTTATACCCTCTGCCAAAATTTTCTTAAACTTTTTTATCATTTAGTGTCTACTATTACAATCTATACTCTCGTTCATTCATCCAATAAACATTTATAGAAGTCATATTTTGAGAAATATGTAGCTAATAGTGTTACTAACTAGAATATAGATTGCTCAAATAACTTTTTTTTAGTTTAAGTGTACCAACATATTTTGTGAGGTATATTTGCATTAAGATATTTTTCTTGGTTTTCCAAAATTAAAAAATTGAACTGCATATTCTATATTTTTATTTGCTAAATCTGACATGCTCAGATGGTCTCCAAGTTATAATGGTTTGATTTATGATGTTTTTGGCTTTATGGTGGTGCAAAAGTGATACACAGTCAAAACTGTACTTGAATTTTGATTTGATCTTTTCTTGGGCTAGCAATCTGTAATACCTAACTCCCTTGTGATTCTGGACAGTGGCAGGGATGCCCAGGCAGCTTGAAGGCAAACAACTGATACTCTACAGTGTATTGTATTTAATAAACTAATGAGATAGTCAACACTTTGTTATAAAATAGACTTTGTGTTGGAGCTGGGGTTGTGGCTCAGTGGTAGAGTGCTCACCTAGCATGCATGAGGCCCTGGGTTTGATCCTCAGCACCAAATTAAAATAAAAATAAAGATATTGTGTCCACCTAAAACTAAAAATAATTTTTTTATTATTATTGGTTGTTCAAAACATTACAAAGCTCTTGACATATCATATTTCATACATTTGATTCAGGTGGGTTATGAACTCCCATTTTTACCCCGTATACAGATTGCAGAGTCATAAATATTTTTTAAAAAGATTCTTCTTTTTTTAAAAAAATAGACTTTGTGTTGTATGATTTTTGCCAAACTGTAGATTGACATAAGTGCTCTGAGTGTACTTAAAGTAGGCTAGACCAAGCTATGATGATTCGTAGGTCAGGTTAAAAGCATTTTCAATTTATAATATTTTAAATTTATGATATTTTAAATTTATTATAGGTTTATTGAGGTGAAAATCCATCATAAGTCAAGGAATATTTATTTGTATTCAAATATGAAGAAGAACAAGGTACATCCTCTGTCTTAAGGAACTCACAGGTAAACTGAGAAAAGATGCACAAAAGTAATTATAAAGGCACATGATAAATGCAGTGATGGAAATAAGTATAGGTTTTTATGGAAAAGGTGAAGGTCAATCTTGGAGGGTAAGGTGAGGAGAGAGAGATGGTTCCCTAGGGAAGTGTTGCTTGAGTTGGGTCACAAAGGGTCAGTAGATTTTGACCTGATGAAAAGGAAAATGGAGAAAGATATGTCAGGGTATGGGAACAATTTTGGGGAGGAGGAACCAGTAAAACACAGGTACCCAGTTCTGGAGGACCTACATGGATGTCAGGTTATAGAAATCTGATTTTGTCATTTCAATGGTGAAGAGGAACTGAGATGGAATAGAGCAAATGCAGAAGGGGTTAAGAGGAGTCAATTGTGTGTGTGTGTGTGTGTACACACGTGCACACAAAAATGTGTGTGCAAATGCATAAATGTGTATAATATATGTGGCTATACACATACACATTTGCACACACATGACTCAGCCGGACTTGTTGATTCATTTGAATATGGGGAGCATGGGACAGAGGAGAATTGGTATCTATTATTATATGTAGGCTACCTCCGTGAGATCTATTGGAAGTTGAAATGCATTCCCTAAATAAAATACTATCCTCTCATACTAGTGAATATGACTTTATTTGAAAATAAGGTCTTTGCAAATGTAATCAATTAAGGTTAGCTCATATTGGATTAAAGTTTACCCTAATAGACAGAAAAGCAACCTAATCCAACATGACTGAAGTCCTTAGAATAGAATAGAGACATAGGAATGCTACGTGAAGATACAGACGTACATACATACAGGGGTAAGGACCCTACAAAGCAGAGGGTGGAGTGAAGTATCTATAAACCAAGAAATGTCAATGATTGCTGATCATCTGCAGATGCTAAGAAAGAGGCATGGGACTGAGGTTCTCTTAGAGGAGTTTCTCAGATGAATTCTAGCCCCCAGAACTATAAGAAAATAAATTTTGGTTGCTTTAATCCACCCAGTTTGTGGTACTTTATTGTGGTAGCCTTAGGAAACTAACACATGTAGTGTCCACTGAGCAGTTGGCTACAAAAGTCTAAGAACCAACTTGGAAACTACCTTGAAGCAAGGACTGACATAGGATGAAGTTCATTATTGCTTTCCAAAGAAGCTTTTTTAGACAGATATCCCCTCCCCCCTCCCCTGGAATCTTCTCCTCCCTGTCCCCATGAAATTTTAATACCATAGGTGTATAGTATACTTGTTTATGTACTATATATAAATCTATTCTTTATACATAAAAGGAGTAAGAACCATTTCTCTCTCAACATAGAATCAATTTTTGCCTTCTTGAGGACAATATTGCCCCACTGAGAAGTAATGTTCTATGCGAATAAGTTTGGATTTTACTTGGGGGGAAATGGGAACCCTGAAGGATATCTGGGAAAGGATTGCTATTGAAATGTTTGTATTGGTTCCTCTAATAATTTGTCAGATCTTCTATCCTAAAAAAATTAAATGACTGTAAATCAACTCAGGTTCACATCAAAGGTAGTGTTGGCATTTCTCTTACAACAGGATCATAAAACAAGATTTAGAAACTAACATCTTGCTCCAAGGAGGATTCTAGAGGTTGCCTTCTGCTCTCCCCCAAAGCCAAGAGCTTAGAGTTGACTTTGCAGAGCGCCTCATGAATACCAGTGGATCTCAGCCCAGATCTGGGGCAGGGGCCAGATAGTACCTGGCATCTTAGGACAAAGGGCACATTCCAAGATGGCATCTTCCAGAACTGGGGGCCTGCCTGTGATATCTGCTCATCAGTAGAGGGAGACATTTCCTGTCTTATTAAATAAGGATAAAGGTCTATGTGTGGATGGAGAAGGTGGCTGAGGTCTCTAAGCAATTCTATCTCTCTTATTCTTATGCAATACTAACTCCATAAGGGTCAGGTTCCCCTCTCATGATGTTACTGACTAGAAACAAGAAAGCCCACACTCTCACTCAATGCGTAGAATGAAAGTGGAGTAAAGACAGATCATCAGCTCATTCAAGTCACCGGCAACAGCTGCCTGGTTTTCTTTTAGTGTGACTGAGTCTGCACTAGTTTTTCCAAAGCACAAGTGCCACGGATTATTGTGACGAGATGGGATGTGCTTTCCTTATCCTCTAAAATAACATTGGAAGAATTCACCATTATCATTGCAATTTCAGTCTGTAAAGGCTCGGGGGAGATGATAGTATCAGTAATCATGCCAGAGAGGAGAATAGGAAAGCCAGGTCATTACCTAGCAAACCTTTACCTGGAAGAAGATTAGAGTAGATTTAATCTTTGTAAAAATGCCCCACAGGCCGAATGACCCCTCAGAGAAAAGGGTAGTCCTTGAAACTGGCAAATTGCTTTTCTCCAGCATCCTAGGGACTGGTGAGATGAATAGGCACCCCTTGGCTTTGTGGTCGGTCATTGCCATATTTTTCCAGCAAAGGGAAAGAACTGTTTTGTGTTGGGAAGAAACAGGTGGTGATATACAGAGGCCACATGAATGAGAGCTTTTTGCAAAGGAGGGAAAGTCCTTTTGTTTAGTCATACTTTGTTCTTTCAATTCCAAAAAAATTTGCCATGGAAAGTTGTTCCGAGAGTCATTCTGTTTCTATTCTCTTGTATCCATCAAGGCTTTTCTTTTAGATTGAAAAAGAAAAGTTTAAGAAAGAGAAAATGTTTCTGTTCAGTCTTTCCTTTGCATTCTAGTCAAACTATGATTTTGCAACCCTCAGGCTGATTTGCAAGGTTAATGAGGAAAAAAGCAGTTTACAAAGAGATACTCATTCCAAAGGGCATGTGGCATGGAGTAAGAAAGGGATGGGAGATGGCAAGAATGTAAAGAGGACCTCAATGGCTTCAACTGGGTCTTTCTTCTTGCTCTGTTCTCCTTCTGTCATCCCCAGAGAGCAGGGTAGGGAGAGAAGGAAGCCGTCAACTCACAATAACTAACTCAGCAGGCCCATCTCTGATTGGCCTAGAGGTGTGATTCCCTTTTGGTGTGGGGAACAGAATATACCTATGCCAGAGAGGAGGCCACCTTCTAAAACCTACTTGGGGCACGTGGAAAGTGAGAAAGATGAACCTATAGAGACTCAAGAATTAAAGGGAAGAAAATCCAGGCAGTGGATAGAAATACCTGTTTTGAGTTAAGAAGTTTACAGGTACAAAAACTTTGGGGTAGGAAACTCAAGCCACAAATCCTGGATAAGCCATAATCCACTCCTGAGACTGGATGCCCGATTTCCAAAGTTCAACAAAAAGGTGATGGTTCCAAGAAAGCTCTCTGTAAGTCACTTCATGTGTTAGAAAGCCAGGCACCTCCTCTTTTGTGCTTAAAAAGCAGAAATCGGCAATGAAACCTCAAGATCTAGGAGGCTAAGTGGAAAAAAAAGTGGAAAAGATTTAAACAGGGAAAAACAATGGAAATTTCAGCTTTCTCAGAAAGATCCAGCTCTGCCAGCCGACTCCTATCATGTGCTGTTGGTTCCCATCCCCCAGATGGCCCATCTCAGTCTCAACACTGATACATCAGGAGTTTCAGGACAAAGCACCACTGTCCTTGTGAGCTGTGCTCCCCTGCCAGCCAGCTGGGAGCTTCCCAGCTCAAGGCCATGGGGCAGACAGACTGGGCTCTGTGCGGAGGTGCGCCTGGGTATGTTGACCTTGCTTTACTATGTCAAACTGGCTAGATGTTCTAATGAAGTGGAAGTCGAGGAACCAGGAGTGAATCAACAGAAGAGTTTCACAGTGAGCTGAAGCAGCCCCCTTGCCCCAGTCAGCAAGCTGGAGCAGACTCCAAAACTGAACCTTGTAATCTGAAGCAAATCAAGCAACTCTTCTGGGTCTCATTTTGCTGCTCTATAAAATGAGCGTACGGCCACTTGCTCTGGATTCTGACCAGGGTTAGGAAGGTCAATGTTGGCTATATTTGGTAGCTTTTGGAGACATTTTCCTAGTGCGATGCTAGGAGTGTGTAGATAAGGCACTCTGCTTGCACACCTGTCCTTCCTGAGCCCTCAGGCCTGGAACACCTTTATCAGGAAGCAAGCCTTAATGTTAACCTAGATGCCCTCTGAAGCCCAAATAATCCAGGGAGAAGGTGACCAATGAGAGAGTTACACCTAGGGTGAAAGACTACATCAGAGATGTGTCAGGAAGTCAGGTTTGTTAGAAGAGAGCAAGGGAGAGCTCTTGCACTGGACCACAGATAGGGGAAGTGTGGTGTATGGTAAGGATAAGGAAAGGGGGAAGGCAAGAGCCCCAGAACTGAACCACACTAATCTGATAGTTTGGCTAATGAACTGATCTGGCTATTCCTCAAAGGTACAGACCCAAATCAGTTCCACAAGAAGGAAGACATATTTTACTCCATCCTGCTTGTTAGGCAGTTTTAGACCCCGTAAAGAGACATCTTATTAAATGGTACCAAACATCAGGCCCATGGGAATGGAGCAACATTCTTGACACTAAATCTGTGTCACTGGCTGTTACCTGCATTTTGCTCATTAGAACTCCCCCTGACAAATGATTTCAGTGTAGTTTATTCCTCAAAACACTTCTTGCCTGATGATCTTGCCAGCCTCTAATCCAGAGTTTCCTTGCTTTATGTCCCCCCATGCTGGTGACTACCATAAGATTATGTATCACAAAACTATGACCCCCCTTTAGCCCTCTAGGAAGCTCTGAGAGGCCTGGGGAAGTGCCAATGCTGACAAGAAGCCAACCTTTAATACCCTATTCTGCAAGTGCCACGATGTAAAAGAAAAAAAAAAGTTGGAAAGCATTATTCTGATGCACTTTCTGCAATATCTAAAGAAAACTTTCTAAATGTAAATCCTATTTAGTCACTGCCTTTCAACAATTGCTTATGACCTCTACTATAAAGTTCAAACTCCTCAGGATGGCAGTGGTGAACAAGTCCTTTGTGACTTGGCTTTGGCTTTACTCTTTAGTCCTGTCTTCTGGTCACCTCAAGCTTCTGGCTGTTTTCTGAATGTACTATGTTATTCTCATATCTGCTTTTTGCCTACAATGTCCCTTTTCTGCTTGAAGTGGCCTTTCTTCCTGGTTCTCATGGGTTTTTTTCCCCCTGGCTTTGAAATTCCTCTTCAATCTCATCTCCTCTGGGCAAATGCCCCTGAACTTCTTAGACTCTGAGAAACCTTTCTTCTTCTGCAACAAGCTTGGGTCTTGCATTTCCTGTCTTATAACACTTATCTCACTGCTGTGATGATTTGCCAACCTGGCTGTTTTTCTACATTATAATTAGCCCCAGGAGGACAGGCTCTGTATATCATTCATCTTCTATCTTGAAAATTATAAGTGTTTAATAAGTACTTACTAGGGAATAATTGATCCTTCTCTGATGGTATAAGAGAAACTATCTGGTTATAAAATGCAAACAGATGGACAATGAAGAATTACAAATTAAAATTATCACCGCCTTTCACTGGGAATCAACTGTGTGTCCAGAACTACTAAGAGGGTTGGTATGCCCACTTGGTAGTCTTCTTAATAATGATATAGAATAAGAACTGCTACTCTCAACTTTATATAAGAGAAAAATAAGGTTGAGAGAGACCATATGATTTTCCAAGTTCATACAATTTCTTAGCAGAGATGAGTTTGGGGCAAGTTATTTCTTTTTCCAATGCTAGAGCTTTCTTCTCCACCATGGTTTTCAAATGCCCATTGAGATATTTTTTTTTTTTTTGAGTACCTGTTCTTTACCTGAACACATCGATACAGTTGTGGTTAATTTAATGTGTCAATTTGACTGTTCAAAAAAAATTTGTGTGTGTCTATGAGGTTGTTTCCAAATATGATTAGCATTTGAATCTGTGGACTCAGTACAACAGATTGTCTTCCGTAATGGGAACAGGCATCATCCAATCCATTGAAGGTCTGAATAGAACCAAATGTTAGAGGAAGGAGAATTCATCTCTTTTCTTTATTGCCTGCCTACTTGAGCTGGGATATTTATTAGCCTTCTCTTAACCTGGTTCTCTGGATTCATGATGGAATTCCACCACTGGCTTCCCTGGGCCTCCAGCTTGTAGATGACAGATGATTGGACTTCTCAGTCTCTATGATCGTGTGAACCAATTTCTCATAATAGATCTCTTTCTATAATAGATCTGTTTACATATAATATGTGTTCATATTCTTACCTGAGTGCATTTGCCCTCCGAGTTTTACATGTCTTTTGCTTCCTTACTCTGGCCGACCAAACCCATCTTAGATTTTTGGCCCCTTTGGATCTGGTTCTAAAGCAAGCAGAGGGCTGGGGACTAATCAGGTGTTGACTAAGTCTCATTTATAATTCTGTCAAGAATCTCTCATGAAAAAGCTGAGCATGGGCATTTTCAGAAATGGAAGCAAAACAGAGCAAATCAGAGTGTAAAGGGAGAGTACCGAGACCTTCACTACTGTCGGGTGTGCTTTTGAGAATACTGAGGATGAATTGCAGTCTGAAGAGGAAGGAAACTACAAGGATACGAGGGATGGGGATAGTTTGAAAGGTCACAAGTTTGATCTCAATAATTTGAGATACCTTAATAATTTATTTTATAAACATATATAACTTAATGTGTCAGGAGGGGGATGGGGGGACAGTTAGAACCAAATTCCTGCCTTGGAGGTACTTATTGTTGAGTAGAAATTCTCTATCTAAAAAGATGGACAGTGTGTTTTAGGTGGAGGGAAAAGCTGAGAGTTTTGATGAGCCTGGGGAGCAAGAGAAGCTTGGTGTTGGGGGAGCAGAGAGTGCATGGGGACTCCGAGTAGAGGCCAGAGAACTAAGTGGTGGGAAGGGCCTTTCATGCCCTCCTCTGGACTTTATTCTGTGAGAGATGAAGTCTCATTTGAGGGTTTCATGGGGGTCAGTGAAAGTGCCATTTATACTTTTTTTATGCAGATCATTCTGATCACAGTGTCAGAACAGACTAGAGTGGGCAGAAGTTGCATGGTGAGAGAGCATCCCTTGAAGTCACACGTGTGGAGAGTAGTGGTTGTACCTTCAGGTGTTGGCCTGGGAGGATGGGCTGTGGTGGAATAGAGCGAGTCCAGCTGTGGCTGTTTGGACCAGACAGATGACTGAGAGATGGCCAAATAAAGAGACAATCACCTGCCTTGGAAAGCTTCCTGTCTCTATCACCATCCGGCACCACTCAGGAGCACTACTAAGAACCCTCTCCAATCCCTCTGGCCTTAATTGCTTTCTCCCTCACATACCATGATAGGGAGAAGGAAGGCAACTTGGCCACACTAGGAAAATGAAAAAAAAATAATTAGAAAAAAGATAAGATGTCCTTTAGGGAAGATACATTCTTTTCACTTCTCCTAGGATTTCAAGACAAATCCATTTCGGTGGGACCAGTGTTAAAAAAAAAAGTAAGTAAAAGAGGTCATCTGGGATGCGAGTGTGGATCACACAAGTGGCAGATCACCTGAGAGTACCCGAGAGGAGGGGACAGTTGCTTGAGGGTGATAGGAAGAGTACATCTGGGAGCATGGTTGGCATGGCGATAATTCACAAGCTGAATCATGCAAGAATCGTCATGTTGTTTACGCCTTTTATATTTCGGACATCATTTCCCAGGAATAGCAGCCAACATTAATGTAGGGCTTTCTTTGTGCCAAATATAGTTCTAAGTATTCTACCTTTATTAACTTACTTAATCCTCTCAACAACATGAGATAGGGACACTCTCCATCCTATCTGTATAGGTGAGAAACCAGAGGCCTGGAACAGATAAATTCTGGAAAGCGACAGTCTCAAGATTTGAATACAGGCAGTCTGGTTCTAATACTGACTCTCTTAATCACTTAATTTACCGCCTCTGCACATTCAGTTCCTCAATAAAACTTTCTTTGCAGAGCCCTTGTATTTTAAATCATTTATTTCTAGATGGAAATACGACATTCATCAATATTCCATTAAAGGAAATTAGCTGGCACTATTCAAAGAAAAAGGAATGGACAGAGGTTCAGCTTCTAGTCAGTGGTTAGTTGACTGCATATTTGTCACCCTCCCTAGGTCTTCAGCCTCTTAAAGTGTCCCATACTCTGTGTTTCTGTTATAAAAGCTGGTAGAGGTTTTTGTATAAAGGAGATACAAATGCCTATTAGTCAATTCCTTAATATACTTCCCTTCCCAATTTAATAATCCTAAACATAGCCAGGATTTGTCAGAGTCCTCAAGCTGCTCCACCTGCCACCCTTCTATGGTACAGAATTGTCACTGGCAAGTGGCTGTCCAGCCAAGGACATTGCCAGCCACCTTGCATCCTGGTGGGACTATTTGAAATTCTGGCAATAGAAGAGAGAAGAAGAGTTACTCAGACTAATAGATTTTACTAAAAAGAACATAATTTGTGTGTGTGTGTGTGTGAGTGTGTGTGTGTTTGTAAGCCACGGTGACTTAGGGAGGTTGCTTATTATAGAAACTAATCTACCCTTATGAATATATAGTGATTTCTTTAAACAATAATAAAAAAGGGCATCCTGTTTCACAAAGGACCTGTGGCCGTGTAGCTTGACCCGAGGCAGAAACCCCCTCGGAACTTTTCTTTGTCCTGATTAGTTCAGTTGTCACCATCTTGTCCTCATTGAGCAGTTAGGACACATGAGAGCCCACATTCTGAATGTCAGAGAGAATGGCGGCCCCAGAGTGCTTCTCTGACAAAGGGCCATTGTGTAACCAACCATCATTCCATTCCTTCCCAGTGCCCGTTCTGCCTCTTGTTCTTTTTTGGCTGGCCCTGTGAGGGAAATTTCTGTTTAAATCCACTGTCCATTCTTCTCCCCAGGTGTTTTTGCCTTTAAAATGCATTTGGTCTTTGAATTCAGACCGATCATAGTTTTTGCCCAAAGAATAATCATCTACTTGCGGCTCAGCTGGTCACTTCATTTCTCTGGCTGGCTGAGGAAAGTATTATTATTAGACAATTTTTCTTCTCTCTAAGGGGAAAGAGCAGCGATTTGTTCCTCTGTTGAGGTCTCAAAAGAAGGTGAAAAATATACTTTTTCTGGTGGCTTTTGTGTCTGAACGGCCCCGCACAGTGGAGGAGGTAGTCGTCATTGCCCAGGATGGAGGGTTTATTGATGGAGATCATATATGAGAGGCCTCTCCTGACACAGCTCTGCAGCTGGTGCCCTCCCTGGCTCCTCAGCAAACCTCCATTATGAGCTTTCACAGAAGGCTCCAGGAACCATAACAACAGAGTTGGCAGGGAAAATCTCCCTATTTTTTACGCACTCCTGCTGAGCTCCACTTCCGAAATGGGTCTTTCTTTTCCCCCTCAGTAAGTATTTCTTACACTTGAACAGTACATTGTCTTTACAAAGAGATCCCATGTTCCATGTGGATCATCCCATGGGATTTTCACAAAACCTTAGCGAAGTCAAGAGGGCAGAAATATTTGCCCAACTTATAGAAGGGGAAACTGAGGAAAGATAAAGCAACATACTTAAGGTAACATAGCTTCCAAAATAGGGTAGCAACTAGAATCTCTTATACCTTCTTCTCACTTTATGGTGACACTTCTCATAGAAAATGAGATTAAAGCTTCAGGTATGTGTGGGCTTCCTTAAATCAGAGTCCTCAAGCTCAACAAAGAGAAAAATCTCATTTTAATCATTATATTTCCATTTACAAAAGTGCAACTAGGTATGCCTGAGGCGCTTTGGAATCATGTTATATATATTGTAATAAAATGGTGAAGCTGGGTAAGGGAAATGTCATCTTTTTTCCTAATAGAACATACTTGAAAGTATAGATGAACTAATAATATCTGGGACTTGCTTTAAAATAGAGGGGGAACGTGGTGGACATCGCTGAAATGAAATTAGCCACTTATTGATCATTGCTAAAGCTGAGTCTTAGGTACACTGGGTTATGTTGCTTTCTGCATATTTTTAAATATTTAAAACATTTTTAAACAAAATCATCAGCATATGAAGATATATTGGTAGGTAGAGAAGGCCTTATCTTTGGAATTTTGAAGCAGAAGTCGTAGACCATTTGGTGAGCAGATTAAAAACAGCATCAGCTGCAAGGATTCCTGTAATCACTGGCACCAATACTGACTTCCGTTTCATTATTATTTGTGGGAGAGAAATTTCCCCCTATTTAACTAAGCAAAGTGCTTCTTGCCCCTGTAAGTTTTCATTCTTGCTAACAACATTTAATTTGGTTTTTAAGTTACACCAAGACGTTTTGATGAGCTGGTCATGGGCCATTAATGATCCAGCCCTCAGAACTTGAATTCCTGAGACAAGTTGCAAATGCCCTGTTGGGAGAAAGTAATTGGAGTTAAAAGAAAAGCCCCTATGAATGTTTAAAGGAAGGAAATAGGGCCAGTTAAGAGGCCCTCTTCAAGGAGCAGGAAGCCGGAGAGCCAGGGCAGGACTCTGGGAGCTATTTCCAGAGGGGAAGGTGGAGACACCAAGGCCCTTCACCATCAGCCTTAACTACTGGTGACCTTGAGCAGATGCCAATGCCTCCAGACATGTGAGGCTCAGAGCTCCCAGAGCCAGCTCTGCCAGACAGGACTAAGCCATTTTATCACATTGCTTATCTCATTGACAAAAAACAGGTTGGAAAATTCTGCAGGTGTTCTCATGGGCTCCATGCAAGGGTGGTAGGTACGGGGGGTTGAGAGGCTGCACCCTAAAAAAGCTACTTCTATGAGTTTTTGTTATCCTCAGTTCTGGAATTTAAAAGGATGATTATTTATAAAAACAGTTCATCCACAACATCTCACCTTATGTTCTGGGAAGCTGTGGATTCTCAGACAAGGTGTGCACGGATGTTAGTTAACTCAGCAGGTTAGGAGGCGAGGTTTAAATTGAAAACCATTCAAGACTTTTTTGTTTTTCTTTTGCCCAAATGCATGTTTTCCTTTAAATTAAACCTACGAGAATGTTATTCATTCTTTTGTCTCCCCCTTCTCCCCCAATAGCTAGTTTTAATATAATTGAATAGTCCCACTAGAGACAGATTCTGGTTTCCTACTTTGACAGTGACATTTTGTGGGAGGTAGTTTCTGAATTGAAACTGTAGGAAAAGGCCTCTGAACTCTTGGAGGGAGGCCTTGGCACTCAGGTACCTGGGCCCTGACAGATGCCAGACTTGTTGGCAGTAAGTTCTGTGTCTCTATTGATTAGATGCAAAGAGCCTTAAATGCATCCACACCCATTATCTCTTGTCATCCTCAAGTGACCTGATATTATCTCAAATGAGCCTTATCACCCCCATTTAGAAAATGGAATAATGAAGACTTACAGGAGTGGCAAGTAGCCAAGAGCTCATTTCTCCAGCTCCCAGGTCATACCAGGAAGCACGCTGCTGTTCCAATCTGCAGGATGGTTGTCCTCTCCTGCCTCTTACACTGCAGACTT
Source organism: Marmota monax (assembly GCF_021218885.2). Taxonomy (NCBI): domain Eukaryota; kingdom Metazoa; phylum Chordata; class Mammalia; order Rodentia; family Sciuridae; genus Marmota; species Marmota monax. The sequence goes on along the minus strand of NW_026692194.1, from coordinate 17,953,623 downwards.
GCTTTCCAGAAAATCCATCTTTTTTACTTTTCTCCTTGGTTACCAGAGGATGACAAAGAGACGGCTCTGCAAATGAATAACTTTAGAACCCCAGCTTCAATATATCACCAGGGTAACCACCTGCACTTATGGAATCTTTGCTGAATTTCATGTCCCAGGACAGGGTGTTATCTAAATGCCAAACATGGTGATTGTGGAACAATGCACTCCTCATCCCAGGGAGCTTCTGCAAACTCACATATTCTTTCTAGACTGAGAAAAATTCTCCTAATGCATCACTTGAACACAACTTGTCAACAGTCCACTCTATTTTCTTTTGTTCACAACCCCCAGAATGGCCTGGGGCGGGGGAGCACTTCATAGCAAAAATGAGTGAATGGGAAGATTTGAGCATTAATTTGAGTCCCATGTTCAAACATTGGCTCTAATATTTAACAGTTGAGCAACCCTGGGTGAGTTATTCTTTCCAGGTCTCAATTGCCACAACTGTAAGAAATTAAAAGGAAAAAAGAAGGGAGATCTTGGGAGTAGAGGAAAGGAATTGAGGAGGGAGGGAAAAGGGAGGAATTGGATAATGGGATTGAGAAAATTACGCTGTGTATGTATATGAATATACCATAGTGAGTTCTACTTTTATGTATATTTATAAAGCACCGGATTCAAAAATAAATAAATAAAAGGAAGACCAATAGAGTAGAGGAAGGGGAACAGGAGGAGGGAGGAGGAGGGAAAGAGAAGGCACTGGGGACTGAAATGGAGCAAATCATATTCCATGCATGTATGATTATGTCAAAATGAACCTCACTATTATGTGTAACTACAATGCACTAATAAAAACATTTTAAAAAGAAATACAAAGGAGAGTAAAAGCCTTAATGGGGTTGCTATGGTACTTAAGAGGGGCAAATGTGTGAAAAATACCTGTATCAATGTAATAAAAACAATAGTGACGATCTCAACACTTTCATGTTTTTGAAGAAGTCGCACATTGGATGGTTTCTCTCACTCTGCCTTTGGGAGGCTGAAGCACCCTGAATTAAAATAAAAGCAAAAATCTTCTTGAGGGGTGAGGAGGGAGTTTTAAAAACATACTTGGCTCAGAGATGAATATTGTTATAATGATCACAGAAACCTTTGATTATGGGAAAAAATGACTGTGACATGAAGGAATAAGGATCCTTGGAAAGGTAAGAAGGTTTGAAAAAAAAAAAAAGACTCGTTGCCTAGTGCTAAAATACTAAGGGCTGGAATTTGGTTTAAGTCATTTAGCTGAAAAATTTGGCCCCATCCTTGTCTTAAGAGAATGATCCAGTGTAAGACTGATCTAGGGGTCAAGGTGTACATGGTAGCTGGCTCCTTCAGATGCTAGCATAGAGAAAATGGCTTATGGAAGGAAAGATAGGCATAAAGATTTGGCTACTCTATGACCTCTTGACCACTGAGGGACAAAAGTGGAGGCAGCATTGTAGCTGGACACACCTCTTTAATATCTTCAGAAATGAATGCTTCAAGCACCTCCTCTGAATCCAGCATTTTAGACCTGCAAAGCATTATGTGATACTCATTATCTTACACCAAGGTCAAGTTCACTCAACTCACATTGATTGAGTACCTTCTATGCACCAGGTATTATTCTAGATTTGTAGAAAGAGAGAAGCACAGGGCCAGCATGGTCCTTTCTGATTTTTATGAACTATGCAATCTGTTAGAACAATAATTGTCATTTGGGGCTAGGGTGCAAACAAGTATGAGGCTGTTGCTGAGGAAACGAGAGAATTGCAGGGAAAAACTTCTTTTGGCAGTGGCGCATTTTAGGGAAGTCTTAGTGATGGAGTTCAGGTTTGAACCTAGGGGGCTCATGCTGCTTGAGACACAGGCCCCTCAAATTATGCTGCAATTGATCACGAAAAGGGTTAAGAGGTCATTCTCTCATTGTCTGCTGGCCTTGTTGTTTCATTAGCAAGAATCGCCTGTAGAGCCAACGTGTCTCCACTCGACTGGTTTATGGAAGGTCTGATTTATGCCAGTCTTGGTGGTAAATGCTGGGGCTAAAACAATGCACATGATACAGTCACTGCTTTCAAGGACCTCAGTTGAAGGGTAGGAGGGAGAATTGCAGTTTGGTGTTCTATGGGCAGTGACATAGGTGAAGGTGGCTGTAGGAACCTAGAGAAAGGGAGCAGTTAGCTGAGCCTTGTGGGGCCTCAAAGACTTCTGCGAGGATATGAATCAGTGCCCGGTCTCGTGGGTGCATTGCATTAGAAAAAAAAAAAACACTAGTGGATTATTTTTGGTAAGAGGAGTATCTCCTACCAAAACCTGCAAGTAAGAGGAGTTTTGCTATTTTCAATCATCTGCGGGGGGGTGGGGGGACAAACAAACCAGGGGTAGAGCAAAGACATGAGGAGCTTGCAAAAACAAAGTTTGATCTGTGAAAAGTCCAAAAACCCTTTATTGAACCCAAATGGGGAATTTGGACTTTGTCCTGGAGGAAAACAGTTTAAAGCAAGGTGGGTCGGGGGATGGAGACAGAGGCAGATAATTTCAAGAGTCTATGGTGAGGTGGGGGACATGGACTTTAGCATCAGACAGATTAGGGTCCCTGTCTTTGCCAAGCTCCTTATAGGCTACGTGGCGTGACCTCTGAACCTCAGTTTTTCCCTCTGTAAGATGAGGATAAAAACAGACTTCCTCATTAGGTTGGTGTGAGTATTTAATGAGATAATACAAATGCTCAGAAGTTCCCACCACGGTGCCTAAGACAGTTAAGTATTTGATGAATAATAGATGAAAAAAATGAGCTGGAATTTTCATCACCTCTGGTTAGGTTAGCAACAGCTTTTTATCCACCCACACTTTATTATCATGTTTCTTAGAGTAAGTAACGTTTTTAGTTAGAAATTCCAGTCTCCTTCCCCAATATCTGCTTTGTTGGCATAATTAGAAGGTTAAAAGAAAACAAGGGGGCAGTCACCCTGCCCTGTTCTATTTCTGTTGGAGGCTGGGATAAGGTGGAAACATTTTTAGTCCTGCCAACTCTAAGAGGAAGAAAAATGTGAGAAATTAGAGCCTGGGCAAGGGGAGGACTCGATTCCTTCTTCATCTGTCGCTGTGCAAAACACAGCCCTGGCACTTTGTAAGCATCCATCAGTGTTGGCTGGGATTGTCATTGATCTGGGAGTGTGCAGAGGCTGCCAGCCCAACAACAGGCCAAGAAAAAGGCTCACAGGAGAGATCTTCCTTTGTTTTAGATTTTAAAAATATCTCCAAGGACAATTATGAACTGCCCAACTTCTGTGTTTAATGCTCACCAGTCCAGGCATCTGGCATGGTTTTTCCAAATCAAAGCAATGCCTTCACCCCTCGCTACATGCATCTGCATCTCTTGTGTATCCTTAGTGTCATTAGGGGGAACCCTCTAGGGAAGGGGACACATCAACTAACACCTTTAATCCCACATGGCTTACTCTGGTTCCATAGACTATCTGTGTAATAATAGTTTATTGACAAGTTAGGAGAAAAGAAAACTGAGTTTATAAGTGGGTAATCATTTTACCTTTCCTTTCTCTGGAACTCAATCTGACTCATGAAAACTAGCAGCTGCTCCTATTTATGTTGAGGATCAGTGTGAGCCCTAAAGAGTAGGGTTTTATTTTAGATGAAAAGAGTGTCCTTATTAGAGCATCAAGCAATGCAGCTGAAGGGAAAGGAAAAAGTTCAATAGCATCAAAAGCTCAATATGTTATGTACTCATGAGTTAGATTGAGTGTAGCATCCAGGAAAACATTTTAACCTTCTTGTTCTTTCTTGTCCTTCTTATTCTCAAACTCCTTTCTATATATGTTCCTATCTCTAGCTTCATTGTTTATTTTGCTTGACTTCTTAAAAGTGAATTGTTTCATTTCAACTTTTTTACCTTATCTCAGGTTACCATTTTTATGTAATTTCCATGGGCTGCATTTTGTATCACAGTGATACTCATTTTAGCAAACAGGTAGAAAATACAACACAAAGGAAAGTTATGGGATTATTTTAAGGACATATAAAGTGGAACCACAGATGAATTGCTGAGTAAATATGACTGAGCAATGAAGTAGGAACCAGAATGAGATACAGAGGCATGAGATCCAGATGACCTTGATATTTGGAGACTTACAAGTGATCAGCACAGCTGGTATAGCCTATAGCTCTGGGGCATCTCTTTGAAAATTGCATTTGATAGTGGTTGGGTTCAGAGAAAATGCTCCTAGAAAATGCATGATTTGTATAGGGGGTGACTGGAAGCAAATTGAGCCAAAGAAGAAGCCAGGAAGATGTGGAGTTGTAGATCCACTCCCAGGCTGTGGGCCTGGGTCTAATTCCCCTGCAGAGAGTGGCCTGAGGCAGAAGGTGAGGGGGGCAGTTTCAGTGGAGACAAGGGGCAAGGAGGGAGGACGGAGGGGGTTAGGGAGGGGAGGGGAGAGGGGGTAATTTGGTGACACAGACAAAGCAGGAGACTTACTGTGAATGCTGCTTGAGCAGGACCAATGGGACCCACTTCTCGGTCTCAAAAGAGGCACAGCACCAGTTGTGCCTTGAGTGACAGTCTCCTGCACCCCTGCTCCTCTCATGTGGCAGCAGTGGGATTGGAGAGGTATCATGTGAAATGGCTTCATGGGCTGTGAACATCATTGAAAAGGATAGGAATGCTTCTATACGCATGTGACACATCTCCAGGAATTTTCAGTGTAACTCAAGAGCGAGGTGAAGTCTGACATTACTGGGGAGTGGGGCAAGAAGCCATGAACTTTGTAATATACTGTTATTTCAGAGTGATTTGTTGTTACTATGGCTGCTACAGTATATGGATTGGTAACATTCCAGAAGGAAATAACACATAGTTTGGCCAAACATTGAGACAAGAAGCATAGCTTGGTTTGTTTAGGTTTGTTTTTTTTGCTTTATAAAAAATTTCCAATCATCTTTTCTTCTTTAGAAACTTCCGTGCTGGAAGACAAAATTATTCCCTTAATTTCCCTTTCAAACTCATCGATTAAATTTACTTCACCCCCTGCACACCCCTTACTTTCAAACTCATCGATTAAATTTACTTCACCCCCTGTTTCTTTTCTTTTCCTTTTTGTGCAATGACACTTTTTTAAAAAAATCACTGGTTGGTTTTGTTTTGTTTGACCAAATCTGTTAGCACTGAATTACCTTACAGGAGTCTTGTGCAAATATTATATAAACATTTATAATAGATTGCCCCTAAAATACCAAATAGCATTTATCATCCTAGGACTTGCTCCCTTTGCAGTTATGATTTTTAAGAGGAAATTCTCAATCTGAAAGAAGGAGACAGAAGTATTAAAATGGAGCAAGGATCCCAGCAGGGTTGTGTCCCATTGCACACAGAGCTATATAAGCCTGCATGTGGCACAACCTGAACCTCAGTCTCCCCATTAGACTAGAGCTAATGACAGTCTCTGTCATAGGACACTATGTCATAGGACACTATGTCACTGTGTCATAGGACACTATGAGGGTTACATGAGAGATGTGATCATAGAATGTGGCAGTGGCAGGTATCTAGGGAGGTTCAATGATGACTCTTAAATGAGCAAGGGAAGGGTTATAGTCCTGTGCTCTAGGTTCAGGTTTTAACCTCCTAAATCAGGATGGAAGTAAACTTCATTATAAATCAAAATTGAGGGGAAATATATTATGTTCCCCTGTGGATGATACAAATGAATTTTGGTTTCTGTCCATAGACAGGATGGTCTTTTAAGCTGAAACTTCAAAAGTCATGGGAGAAACCAACACTTCAAATTGTATGGATCCGGTGATGTAACATTATGTTTTTGAAATGCCGAGAATTTGTTGGTTTTAATTGCACTCCGCTGCAACACTCTAGTCATCTCCAGAATCAAGAGATCCTGTGCTATTGTTGAAATAGGATAGGCTTGTAGCCTGACACACTTTCTGGCATCAAATCCTGCCTTGGTGACATTATCAGTTATATTTTGGAGATAATTTAAGACTTTTCTGAGCCTCCCTCCTTCTGTACAAAAGAACTGCAGTGCCCACCACCAGCCCCTACCTGTCTTACAGTTTCTTTGAAAGAGCCTATCAGAGTTGCTGGCCTGTAGCAGATGCCAAGTACATTCTGGTTTCCTTTACATTTACATATATATATAATTTTTTTTTTTTGGTGGTGCTGGGGATTGAACCCAGGGCCTTGTACATGCAAGGCAAGCACTCTACCACCTGAGCTATATCCCCAGACCTCCATTTCCATATTTTAAATTCTAAACCATCATTAAGGCAGACTAATCAGGTATTAGTATTTGAAGGTGCAATGCATTGTGACATACTAAGAGGACACTTGGGAATTTGGGTTTTTCTTCACAGTGTCATAAATGACCAGGAAACAGAAGTTCCTTTGAGACTTTCAGGCAGTGAGAGATAATGCACCAAATCATTCTGTGTTAGGTAGTCATCCTTTGAAGGAAGAATTGGTAAACCTGGGGCATAGTTTTGGGGACATAATATCAGTGGAATGCTTGTGTGTTGGGAAACAAGATGCTGCTATTTACTAAGCAACTTCTATTTTCCATTCACTGCCAAGTGATTTCTGTGAACTAGTTTTGGTTTTCATAGCAACCATGGATTCAGAGTCTGTTTCATCATTTATGAAGTGTACACTTCTGGACAAATCATTTAACCTCTCTCACCTTCGGTGTTCTCCTCAGTATAGAATAATAACCTCTTCCTTATGCATTGTGAAAACCAAATGAGATAATGCCAATGTGCTTTATCAACTGTAAAGTACACAGTAAATGGTACCTATTGTTATGAAAGAAAATAACTCACAGGCACAGAAATATGACCACTTTTGATATTTCTAAAAGCACCTAGCACCATGTATTTCTATAGGAAAAGTAGTGTAGAAAGGGGCTAATTCATTTATTGGGCATCTACTATATTTCAATGTTTTGTGGGGTCTTTCACTATTGACAGTGTATGAGTGGCAGATTCTATAAAACTGTATACCTTCCTGTTCATGTTGTCATCTTTAATGCCACAGTACATAAGAAAAAAAGAAACTTGAGAGAGATACTTGCATAGCAATCTTAACCCCAGCATTGGAGTCTGTTTTAGGAAGGCCTGCAATACTACATCAAAGTCCCCCCAATTTTTTTCTTATGAAAAAAAATGTTCATAAGGTAATATCTATTCTCTGCCTCATCCCTTTATGATGAAGACAATAATAAACACCCTTACACTTGATCATGATGTTTTTCCATTTATTTATTTATTTGAGAAAATTCTCCTCCAAAGCACTTCAATCAAATCTCCTTTTGTATTTCCCCTCCCCAATGTCTACTCAGCCAGGCGACACGCATGCCACCGCAAATTGCTCATATCTAAAGAATCAGAACACTTGCTGTAGCTTATTTTCTTTTATCCACTTTTTGGTGCTTTCAAAATCCTAGTACTGATGGCATGAGAGGTGAATTTTTTCTTTCTCAGCTTTGGGATAAAATATGCTTTGCCTAAAGCATGCTCTGAGCATTTTCCTTTGTACCTTCAAGATGGAAAGAAAGAGTGGAAACAGACCGACAGACCCACCTGAGCACGTTTCTGGTTTATAGGGAATGAGCTAGTGACTCACTGATTTTGCTGACAGAACTGTCACCTTCCTGATGCACAGGCGGGAGACAGCTCTGGCTGTTTCTAGGAAGGAGTCCACAGGGTTACCACAAACTTGCAAAGCAGGGAGTCAGCGTTTGTGGGCACAACAGTGGGGGCCTGCTTTGACTTATTTCTTGTTCTCAACTCTCATTTCCCCAAATCTGATCACTTCTTTCTTGGAAATATACCTTGGATCCAACTTACTTCTCTATTTCTTGTTTTATTCTGGTCCAGAGACTTGTTTACCTCCTGATCAAATAACTACAAAGTCTTCTATTCTGTCTCCCTTTCACAAATATTTCCCTTTTCAAATTTATTTTGGACACCTACCTTCAAGAGAATGCTCTGAAAACATGACTTTCCATTCCAGTTCCACCACTTTCTATGGCTTCCCATTATTGATTATATAGAATTTATAATCCTCTGTCTTACTTTTAAGTAAAGAGGGCTCAAATCTGCTAAAAATTAAGTTCCAGTCTTGGGTTTCATTCTTGGCCTTGCCAAATCTTGGCTCCGTGTCTTTCGGAAGGTCATCTCCCCTCTCTGGATCTTCACTTCTACATTTATAAAATGAAGGTTGTCATAGACACATTGGGCTCTATGTGCCTAGTTCACAATGATCCTCTTTTCACAAAATCATAACATCCACCTCTCCCCACTTCCCTATCTCCTTCTCTCCTTCCTTCATTTTCTCTATGTTTCAATTTGAGTTTTAAAAAATTCTGGGAATCATAGAAGTTAATGGCTCACTTGAGTCATATAGTCTGTTTTCCCACATTATGTCCATCATCTCTGATTTAAAAGGAATCAAGTCCCCTCCAGCAAGATTCAGATACCAGAGACCTCCATCCAGAGTTGATTTCTGGGGCAGGGTGTAGGAGGGAGAGAAGGGAACCAGCAGAGACACTGGAACTGTACCAAAGAAAGCCAAGAAGAAGGACACAGAGTGCTGATGATAAAATAAACAGATCCGGCAGGTATTAGGGAAGGGAGGGTCCTTCCCGTACCCTTGCTAGATGTTCTGGGGTACATGGCTTTTAGTGTAACATTCTAAGGGCAAAAGATGAGCAAAAGTTTAGTGGGAGTAGCATCAGAAATCAAGGGTGTCATTAAATACCCAGATAATAACTGTGGCCTAAGGAATAATTTTTGAAGACTTAAAGCTCTTTCTTCCCTAGGGTTTAGTCTAGCTCATGGTTTTTATCCTGCTAACCCCGTGTGTCTCCTGGATTCTTTCTAATCCTGGTAAATAGCAACTCCATTTTTCTACTCATTCCGGTTTATAACCCTATAGCTATCTTTGACACTCTTTTCCCCTCATACCCCACATGCAATTTGTCAGCAGTCTTGTTTTCTATACCTTCCAAATGTACCCAGAAACTGACCTCTTCTTGTCACTTCCACTGTTGTCACCTTCATGTGATCCATCATCTCCTCTTCAACGGATTATTTTAATAGTCTCCTAAATGGTCTTCCTGGATCTGTCATGACTTTCTTCCTCTATTTTTAATAATAGTTCTTTTAAAGCATAAATCGAATTACATCCTTTCAATGATTTCTCATCTCACCTTGAAGGAAATCTAGTGTCCTATTAGGGGCGACAAGCCCTTCATTACACTCAACCTCTTACTCTCCGACTTATCTTACACTGCACCCTCTTCATGTATGTTTCCCTCATAGGATTCTTTGCTTTTTCTTGCACATGCAGATGTGTTTCTACCCAGAATTTTTGCTATTGTGAATTCTTCTCCCAGGACAATCTTCTCCCATATGTCCCATGATTTATTCCTTCACTGTATTTAGGTCTTTACTGAGTTGCTTCTTTCTCTGCTAGCCTCCCTGACCAGCAAAATCTACCATGTCTCACAATCCTTAATTTCTTCTTTGTCTTTTTTTTTTAGAAGAATATATCACCACATACCACATTATATATCTGATCCATTTTCCCCCATTCATTATCAGTCATCACCTGTAGGATGTAAGCTCCATGAGAGCTTATCATCTCCTCCTGTAATCTGTCTTGTTTTCTGCTGTGTCTCCAGCATATAGAATAATATCTGGCAGATAATAGGAAATTGATAATTACTTATTGAATGAATGAATTAGTTGGTTCCAAGCAATATTTGCTTTCTTCTTTCCTTAGAATATAACTCTGAATTACTTAAAGGCCTTTGCTGCCTCAAATTTGGCTTTAAACATTGGACTTAGATAAAGAAATCCAGGAATGATCCTACACTTCCATTTGAAGTGAACCTCACTCCCTCCCCAGTCTTGACACTGGATGAGTGATGCAGATGAAATGTCAGTTGCTCACAGACCTACAGACTAGAAAACTGTGGATGGCTGATGAGCTCAGTTAACCTCTGCTCTTTGTCCTCTCTGAGCAGTATCTAGAAAGCAAGCTGTCAGAGAAAATACACTGGATCCTCTGGCTTGGTTCTGCTGCCTCTTATTCGTAATAAGCTAGAAGAAAGGCATCAGAATGAGAAGCAGGATTTTCCACTATCCATGGGGTATCCTAGAATCACAAATAACAGAGCTATAAAGGGCCTCTTAAAGTGGTGAGCTGGGAAAAACATTGAACTAGCCAGGAAACAAGTTCTAATATTAAATGGTTGAATGATCTCAGACATTGCTTATTCCTAGGACTCAAGTTTTCCCTCTGTTTAGGGGGATGGAAGGGACTTTGGAGAATCATTGAGTTCAATTCCATCATCTTTTTTTTTTCTTGCAGAGTTCTAGTTTATCACCTTTCTTTCTTTCTTTTAATTGCTTTTATTTTTTAAATACATGACAGTGGAATGCATTACAATTCTTACTACACATATAGAACACAAGTTTTCATCTCTGTTTGTATATAAAGTATGTTCACACGAATTCGTGTCTTCATACATGTACTTTGGATAATGATGTCCATCACATTCCACCATCATTGCTAAACCCCTTCCCCCTCTCTTCTCCCACCCCTCTGCCCTATCTAGAGTTTGTTTATTTCTCCCATGCTCCCTCTCCCTACCCCAATTCCATCATTTTATAGAATAACAAACTGAGGCCCAGAGATGATTTTCCTAGATTGTATAATGATGTACTGTGAATGCCACAAACACACCCAGGTCTTTTCACTCACATTCTTGGCTCATTCCACCAAGTTGCTTGACCTTCTTGCCCTAGGACATTCTACTTGAGACAGGATGATCTCCTCTAAGTGTTGGGCTAGGTGAAGGTATTCTGCCATCATTTACGGGAGCACCAAACCTGGAGGTGGGTGGGCCTCTGAGTGTACAAGGCAGGAAATTAGCCCTGTGTCATAACTCTTGGTCGTTCTGGAGATGAGGATACAGATGTGTCCAGCACTGAGAAGCAGCTCTGAGCCCAAGGCAATAACTGACTATTTTAACATTAAAGGGTTATGTTTTGAAATGAAAGAATAAATATAAATATGAGATGATGTATCATTTTTTTAAAGTTTTTACCTTATGGTATTCCCGTAAATATAAATTAGACCCTCAACACAACTTCTAAGGCTCTGTATAATGTAATCTGAAAGCATCTACTGAGGCTGAATTTGAGGAAACTGAGAGATCTATAATCTGGATATTTTAAAATAGTACTTCAGGAGATTGGAGTAGTTTATAATTTTAAGTTCTCAAAAGGGGAAATATGCCTTTCTTCTGTTTCTCCATTTTCTTAAATGTTGTTATTTTTCTTCATTATAAATTCTTATTTAAGCCATATCATCAACTCTTTTCCTTAGCTGTCCATGATGTCTGAAAATGGTAAAGAAATACATCTTGGGGTCTTGCTTCCTGTGTCCAAATCCTAGATGTACCACTTGGGTTACTTAATTGCTTCATGCCTCTGTTTCTGTTGGCATGAAGCAATTAAGCAAATGGGTCGTTATCAATCCTCTCATTGAGGAATCAATGAGATGAGGCAAGTGACATTGGAGCTCTGCCTGACATACAGTGTGTACCCAATGTGCCTGAGCCCAATAGGCACATATTGTCATGTCTAGAGTCCCAGCTGTGCTCCCTTTTTGCTATCTGTCCTTGAGTAAGTCACTTAATTTCAGTTTTCCTCAATAGCCAGGAAGCCTTGACTCCCTGATTATTCCAGCCTTGATTATCTGGTGAATGGAACACCTTGGCCTTCTTTCTGGCTTCTTGACCACCACCTGTCAGTTCACAGATGCTCTATTCAATGTAATTCAATTCAGTTCAACTCATCAATTTAGTGCCCATTATTAATTATAATTATGGAAAAAGTATCTCCTGAGGTCTAAGACATGCATAACACCCAGCAGATCTGAGACAAATAGAAAGGAGGCATGGGGATCCCGGTTTCTGAGGTTCTTACATATTTGAATGCTTTCTATAACTGTACCTCCTTTCTTAGTGGAGAGAAAATAAGAAAGACTGTCCTCTTAGGGGCTTAAAGGACTTTTTCTTTAAACAATCTTGAGAAAAACAACGTCTAGCCAGTTGCTGAGAAATGTGCTTGTGATAACAAAGTGGTTCTAATTATTCCCTCCTTGAGGGGGAAGTTCCTAAAAGCTGGCAAGCTGTCCCCCTGAGGCTGCAGCAGACACACTACTCAACTTTGGTTGAAAACAAGAGGGTGGCTGTTATGGGGTTCAAACAGCAGCAAAATAAACAAAGCTCCAATTATGATTCGAGGGAGGTAGATGGGCTTTTCTATCTAGTCAAAAGGAATTGATTTCCCCTGGAGTGTCACTTACACATAATGATTATTGGAAAGGAGACAACTTAAGGAGAGCAATGCAAAAATGAAATGAGGTGGGCTGCAGATCAGTAGCTGATCTTGACTGCTTTCCCTGAAGGCAGAGTTAGAAAAATACAATAAAAGGGGAGGCAGGATATTTGCAACATTTTATTGATATTCATTTTTTATACTCATTTTTTTTCATTCATTATTTTTTTCTTTGTTTAAAGAAAGAGGTGAACTGAAGACCAACAAACAAAATGGTAAATTTCAAGTTAACTTTGGGGGAAAGTTATCTATATTTAATTGGGGCCTATTTATTTCTATGTGTAAAAGACTAAATTAACCCCATATTCAGTTAAGTTTCTCCGAAGGAATTCTTTATTTTGGAAATCATGTTGCTTCAGATTCAAAGATTTTCTAGGTGTATTGTGATCTCAGTCTATCCCTTCTGAAGGCAGTTAAGATAAATGAATGAAAAATCTCTTCTATGCTAAACTATTTCTAGTGACTTAAGTCATTTATTTTTCTCAATTGCAAACTAAGGCAGTATCTGATTTGTTCTGTATTTAGTCACAGACATTTTTTAAAGCCATTCATTGCACTTCACCAAGTTTCTCTCAAGCTCACCTTAGTTCTTTTTATTCAAACCTTCACAAACCTTTAAGAGAACACCTTTGTTTCCTACTGGATAATCTTAAATTAAAGACCTGGAATAGAAATGCTTCAACTTTCTCCCTTTAACCCATGTGCTATACTTGGTACATTTCTAGAAATGAAGTTGACAATTCAGAAGTAATGCTTTCTCATTCAGAAGTAAAAGTTATTTCTTTGATTTCCTGCTATTAGAATAGCTCTCTAGGTGTTAGTTCTGCCTATTGCACAATTGTCTCACAACCATATATTTAAATCCCTTTATACCCAGCACATGTCTCACCTTTTTCAAAGAAGTGCTATACTATATTTATTCTAGCATAGGTTCCTCTCCCTTCAAAGGACTTCTCCAGAACTCAAATATTGCTCCTCTCATCCTATCCTAATGTTATCACATGATACATTAGAAAGTCTTGTTCTCTTTTTCTATGTTTGTGCAAATGTGTGCCTACTCTCTTTAGCTGCATTAATAGAGTCTATGTCAATGGTGATGAATACCTGTAACCTCAGCTACTCAGGAGGCTGAGGCAGGAGGATTGCAAGTGTGAGGCCAGCTTCAGCAACTTAGTGAGACTCCCAAAATAAAATGAAAAGGACTAGGGATATAGATTAGTGGCAAAGCACCCTGGGTTCAATCCTCAGTACTGGTCAGAGGGTGTGTGTAGACAGAGGGTATGTGTGTCAGGGCTTGCTCTTATATCCTAGAGAATTGCTGTGCACACTGAAAGTGTTCAATAAAGATGTGTTGCCTGTAGTTATGGGTTTTGGATGATGTATGGCTTTTGTTTAGAGTCTCGGTGATTTGCTGTTGAAGATGCTGAACTCGGGATTTTGATATAACTTTTGACTTGTTTTCCATTTGGTACAACTGTACACTCTTTGTTGCTGAAATTACTTCAACTGAATGGTCAGGACTGTAAATACCCAGGGAGAAGTTCATTTTGTCTCTATTCTGGTCAGGAGAAAATAAATCTGTTCTTTTCCTTTGTTCTAACAAACTGAAGCAACCCTGGAAAACATCCTTTCAGTCGTAATTCCCTTTCCACGTGCTTTGCTCACCATGTCACAGTGTTTAAGAAACTGCAGTGCCTGCCAAGAAGAGCAGTCAGTGCTCTTATTTTGTAGGTGATAGTGTCATTACCATTCACTAGACCAATATTTAGGACGTGTGTACTGAATTATTTAAAATGAATAACGCACAGGGAAAACATTAAAATAAAAAATGGGGGCCTGCGACCCACCGGCAGAAGAGGAGCAGCGGCCTGCTGAGAGGCAGAGCCGCACCCTCCCCCTGCACCGGCAAGGTAGAGGGAACTGTGACCACGCACAGAGCAGGCCCAGCGGCCTGCTGAGGGGCAGAGCCACCCCCCATCCCCCGCGCCTCCCAGGTAGGTGGAACGGTGACCACCGACAGAAAAGGCCCAGTGGCCCGCGGCGGGACAGAGCTTCCAATCACTCCTGCAAGGTAGGCGGGCCTGTGACCCACCGGCAGAAGAGGAGCAGCGGCCTGCTGAGAGGCTGAGCCGCCCCCTCCCCCTGTGCCGGCAAAGTAGAGGGAACTGTGACCACGCACAGAGCAGGCCCAGCGGCCTGCTGAGGGGCAGAGCCGCCCCACACCCCCCGCGCCTGCCAGGTAGGGGAACTGTGACCACCGACAGAAAAGGCCCAGTGGCCCGCGGCGGGACAGAGCTTCCAATCACTCCTGCAAGGTAGGCGGGCCTGCGACCCACCGGCAGAAGAGGAGCAGCGGCCTGCTGAGAGGCAGAGCCGCCCCCGCCCCCCCGCGCCTGCAAGGTAGACGGAACTGTGACCACCATCAGAACAGGCCAGACCTGCAACCCAGAGACAGAACAGGCCCAGTGGCCTGAGGAAGGGTAGAGCCGCCCCCCCCCCCCGCGCCTGCAAGGTAGGCGGACCTGCGACCCACTGGCAGTACAGCCCCAGAGGCCTGCAGAGGGGCAGTGCCGCTGCCTGCGCCTGCAAAGTAGACAGAACTGTGACCACTGACAGAACAAGCCTAGTGGCCCGCAGAGGGACAGAGCCACCGCCCGCGCCTGCGAGGGAGACTTTGCAACTATACAAGACCAATATAAATATATAGGGGGAAAATTCAATAGCACAACAGTTTCACCAAGTAGAAAGGAACGCGAACAGTATGAAGAGACAAGGAAAGAAAGGACCACAAGCATTGCAGGTCAACTCAACTTTAGAAGAGGTAATAGCTGCAGCAGATGGAATGTCAGATAAAGAATTCAGGATATACATGCTTCAGATGATCTGGAGTCTCAAGGAAGACATCAGACAGCAAAATCAGACAATGAAAGATCACTTCGACAATGAATTACGCAAACAAATCCAAGAAGCAAAAGATCAACTATACAGGGAAATAGAGGTTATAAAAAACAAACAAACAGAAATCCTAGAAATGCAGGAAGCAATAAGCCAACTTAAAAACACAATGGAGAATACTACCAGCAGAGTAGAACACTTAGAAGACAGAACATCAGACAATGAAGATAAAGTATTTCAACTTGAAAAGAACATAGACAGCTCAGCAAGACTGTTAAGAAACCATGAGCAGAACATCCAAGAAATATGGGATAACATCAAGAGACCAAATTTAAGAGTCATTGGGATACAGGAAGGTACAGAGCTCCAAACCAAAGGAATGAGCAGTCTATTCAATGAAATAATAGGAGACAACTTCCCAGACTTGAAGAATGAGACAGAATCCCAAATCCTAGAAGCCTACAGGACGCCGAATGTGCAAAATCATAAGAGACCCACACCTAGACACATTATAATGAAGATGCCCAACATACAGAATAAGGAGAGAATTTTAAAAGCTACAAGAGAAAGGAAGCAGATCACATTTAGGGGTAAGCCAATCAGGATAACAGCTGATCTTTCAACACAGACTCTGAAAGCTAGAAGATCCTGGAATAACATATTTCAAACACTGAAAGAAAATGGGTTCCAACCAAGAATTGTGTTTCCAGCAAAATTAAGCTTCAGGATGGAAGATGAAATTAAAACCTTCCACGATAAACAAAAGTTTAAAGAATTTGCAGCTAGAAAACCATCTCTTCAAAACATCCTTGGCAAAACATTACAGGAAGAGGAAATGGAAAATAACAATGAAAACCAACAGTGGGAGGTAGGACACTAAAGGGGGGAAAATAATCAAAGAGGAAAACAAACCATGTATAGTAACATAAATAAACAAATATGGCTGGAAGAACAACCCATATCTCAATAATAACCCTAAATGTTAATGGCTTAAACTCACCAATCAAGAGACACAGGCTAGTAGAATGGATCACAAAACAAGAGCCAACAATATGCTGCCTACAGGAGACGCATTTGATAGGAAAAGACATACATAGGCTGAAGGTGAAAGGTTGGGAAAAATCATATCACTCATATGGACTTCGGAAACAAGCAGGAGTATCCATGCTCATATCAAATAAAATAGATTTCAAGCCAAAGTTAATCAAAAGGGATAAAGAGGGACACTACATACTGCTCAAGGGAACCATACACCAACAAGACATAACAATCATAAATATATATGCCCCAAACAATGGTGCAGCTATGTTCATCAAACAAACTCTTCTCAAGTTCAAGAGTCTAATAGACCACCATACAATAATCATGGGAGACTTCAACACACCTCTATCACCACTGGACAGATCTTCCAAACAAAAGTTGAATAAGGAAACTATAGAACTCAATAACACTATTAATAACCTAGACTTAATTGACATATATAGAATATACCACCCAACATCAAGCAGTTACACTTTTTTCTCAGCAGCACATGGATCCTTCTCAAAAATAGATCATATATTATGTCACAGGGAAACTCTTAGACAATATAAAGGAGTAGAGATAATACCATGCATCCTATCTGATCATAATGGAATGGAACTGAAAATCAATGATAAAAGAAGGAAGGGAAAAGAATACATCACTTGGAGAATGAACAATAGGTTACTGAACGATCAATGGGTTATAGAAGACATCAAGGAAGAAATTAAAAAATTCTTAGAGATTAATGAAAACACAGACACAACATATCGGAATCTATGGGACACATTGAAAGCAGTTCTAAGAGGAAAATTCATTGCTTGGAGTTCATTCCTTAAAAAAAGAAAAAACCAACAAATAAATGATCTCATACTTCATCTCAAAATCCTTGAAAAAGAAGAGCAAAACAACAGCAAAAGAAGTAGAAGGCAAGAAATAATTAAAATCAGAGCTGAAATTAATGAAATCGAAACAAAAGAAACAATTGAAAAAATTGACAAAACTAAAAGTTGGTTCTTTGAAAAAATAAACAAAATCGACAGACCCTTAGCCATGCTAGCAAAGAGAAGAAGAGAGAGAACTCAAATTACTAACATACGGGATGAAAGAGGCAATATCACAACAGACACTTCAGAAATACAGAAGATAATCAAAAATTATTTTGAATCCTTATACTCCAATAAATTAGAAGATAGTGAAGGCATAGATAAATTTCTTAAGTCATATGATCTGCTCAGATTGAGTCAGGAGGATATAGACAACCTAAACAGACCAATATCAATTGAGGAAATAGAAGAAACCATCAAAAGACTACCAACTAAGAAAAGCCCAGGTCCGGATGGGTATACAGCAGAGTTTTACAAAACCTTTAAAGAGGAACTAATACCAATACTTTTCAAGCTACTTCGGGAAATAGAAAAAGAGGGAGAACTTCCAAATTCATTCTACGAGGCCAACATCACCCTGATACCTAAACCAGACAAAGACACTTCAAAGAAAGAAAACTACAGACCAATATCTCTAATGAACCTAGATGCAAAAATCCTCAATAAAATTCTGGCAAATCGGATACAAAAACATATCAAAAAAATTGTGCACCATGATCAAGTAGGATTCATCCCTGGGATGCAAGGCTGGTTCAATATACGGAAATCAATAAATGTTATTCACCACATCAATAGACTTAAAAATAAGAACCATATGATCATCTCGATAGATGTGGAAAAAGCATTCGACAAAGTACAGCATCCCTTTATGTTCAAAACTCTAGAAAAACTAGGGATAACAGGAACATACCTCAATATTGTAAAAGCAATCTATGCTAAGCCTCAGGCTAGCATCATTCTGAATGGAGAAAAACTGAAGGCATTCCCTCTAAAATCTGGAACAAGACAGGGATGCCCTCTCTCACCACTTCTGTTCAACATAGTTCTCGAAACACTGGCCAGAGCAATTAGACAGACGAAAGAAATTAAAGGCATCAAAATAGGAAAAGAAGAACTTAAATTATCACTATTTGCAGATGACATGATTCTATACCTAGCAGACCCAAAAGGGTCTACAAAGAAACTATTAGAGCTAACAAATGAATTCAGCAAAGTAGCAGGATATAAAATCAACACGCATAAATCAAAGGCATTCCTGTATATCAGCGACAAATCCTCTGAAATGGAAATGAGGACAACCACTCCATTCACAATATCTTCAAAAAAAATAAAATACTTGGGAATCAACCTAACAAAAGAGGTGAAAGACTTATACAGTGAAAACTACAGAACCCTAAAGAGAGAAATAGAAGAAGATCTTAGAAGATGGAAAAATATACCCTGTTCATGGATAGGCAGAACTAACATCATCAAAATGGCGATATTACCAAAAGTTCTCTATAGGTTTAATGCAATGCCAATCAAAATCCCAACGGCATTTCTTGTAGAAATAGAGAAAGCAATCATGAAATTCATATGGAAAAACAAAAGACCCAGAATAGCAAAAACAATGCTAAGCAGGAAGTGTGAATCAGGCGGTATAGCGATACCAGACTTCAATCTATACTACAGAGCAGTAGTAACAAAAACAGCATGGTACTGGTACCAAAACAGGCGGGTGGACCAATGGTACAGAATAGAGGACACAGAAACCAATCCACAAAACTACAACTATCTTATATTTGATAAAGGGGCTAAAAGCATGCAATGGAGGAAGGATAGCATCTTCAACAAATGGTGCTGGGAAAACTGGAAATCCATATGCAACAAAATGAAACTGAATCCCTTTCTCTCGCCATGCACAAAAGTTAATTCAAAATAGATCAAGGAGCTTGATATCAAATCAGAGACACGCCGTCTGATAGAAGAAAAAGTTGGCTACGATCTACATACTGTGGGGTCGGGCTCCAAATTCCTCAATAGGACACCCATAGCACAAAAGTTAATAACTAGAATCAACAAATGGGACTTACTCAAACTAAAAAGTTTTTTCTCAGCAAAAGAAACAATAAGAGAGGTAAATAGGGAGCCTACATCCTGGGAACAAATCTTTACTCCTCACACTTCAGATAGAGCCCTAATATCCAGAGTATACAAAGAACTCAAAAAATTAGACAATAAGAGAACAAACAACCCAATCAACAAATGGGCCAAGGACCTGAACAGACACTTCTCAGAGGAGGACATACAATCAATCAACAAGTACATGAAAAAATGCTCACCATCTCTAGCAGTCAGAGAAATGCAAATCAAAACCACCCTAAGATACCATCTCACTCCAGTTAGATTGGCAGCCATTATGAAGTCAAACAACAACAAGTGCTGGCGAGGATGTGGGGAAAAGGGTACACTTGTACATTGCTGGTGGGACTGCAAATTGGTGCAGCCAATTTGGAAAGCAGTATGGAGATTTCTTGGAAAGCTGGGAATGGAGCCACCATTTGACCCAGCTATTCCCCTTCTCGGTCTATTCCCTAAAGACCTAAAAAGAGCATGCTACAGGGACACTGCTACAGCGATGTTCATAGCAGCACAATTCACAATAGCTAGACTGTGGAACCAACCTAGATGCCCTTCAATGGATGAATGGATAAAAAAAATGTGGCATTTATACACAATGGAGTATTACTCTGCATTAAAAAATGACAAAATCATAGAATTTGCAGGGAAATGGATGGCATTAGAGCAGATTATGCTAAGTGAAGCTAGCCAATCCCTAAAAAACAAATGCCAAATGTCTTCTTTGATATAAGGAAAGTAACTAAGAACAGAGTAGGGTCGAAGAGCATGAGAAGAAGATTAACATTAAACAGGGATGAGAGGTGGGAGGGAAAGGGAGAGAGAAGGGAAAATGCATGGAAATGGAAGGAGACCCTCAGAGTTATACAAAAGTACATACAAGAGGAAGTGAGGGGATAGGGGAAAAATAATATAAGGGGGACAAACGAATGTCAGTAGAGGGAGCAGAGAGAGAAGAGGGGAGGGGAGGGGAGGGGGGATAGTAGAGGATAGGAAAGGCAGCAGAACACAACAGACACTAGTATGGCAATATGTAAATCAATGGATGTGTAACTGATGTGATTCTGCAATCTGTATATGGGGTAAAAATGGGAGCTCATAACCCACTTGAATCAAATTGTTAAATATGATATATCAAGAACTATGTAATGTTTTGAACAGCCAACAATAAAAAATTAAAAAAAAATAAATAAAATGAAATAAAAAATGGGATGAATAACTTCATTGTGATAACATTTATTTCTTCCTGGCTTGCCCAACTGCTTTTCTTTTTCTTTCTTTTTTTTTTTTTTTTTTTTTTGGTGATGTTCAAGGACACACCAAGAACTTCAGAGATGATCATTCTGGTGCCTGACTACTCTGCTGTTTTCGGCCACAGCCCACTCTGCCTCTGCTTTTCTTGGTCAAG
Source organism: Marmota monax (assembly GCF_021218885.2). NCBI lineage: Eukaryota > Metazoa > Chordata > Mammalia > Rodentia > Sciuridae > Marmota > Marmota monax. Next base: position 17,932,851 of record NW_026692194.1, on the reverse strand, counting down.
AACATGGTGGTGGGATGGACTTCCAGCATGACAGTGTGAAGAGACCTGTTGTTGGGCTCCATAGTGAAACTGATGAAAATCATAAAAACAAACATAAAACCCATTCAGAGCTTCTGGAAATGGCTCCCCAAAGCAAAGAGTTTTCCAGAATTTAGAAAAACGCAGTAAAAACCATAAGGGTCTGTCTATTTGAACCAAGGCCATTGCCTCATCCTCCTCTCTGACCTCAAATAAGTGGATACCCAAGTCCAGACTGCTGTCCTGTTGTCAAGAACTCAGGGTTTTCTCTCTCCCAGCTCCCAAGAGGGCCAGCTCATTGGCATTTCTCATCATCCCCCTAATCCTGTTGGGGAGGCTAAGTTTTGGACAAGTGTGGTTAAGAGGTGGTGACTCACTTTCTTTTCATCTTGAGTGTGGCCTACTGAAAATACTGGGGCCCTGAGAGCTCTTGCCCCCATTCATGGTACAGGTGCTCCAGGCCCCGAGAATCAAACCAAAAGGATCTTGGGCCCCGATCCCTGTTCACTGAGCACTCAGCTACTGGAGTGGTGGTATCAGAGAGAAGCCTCTTATTGAACTCATCCCCCAGATTCAGAGCCCTGGTTCAGAGAGTTTACCTCAAGGGAGAAGCAGGCTATAAAATAGATAGTGGTACTGGTCCTTTAAATTTTTTTTTTTTCCCAATGCAGCTGACTTCACGCACATAACATTTAAAAGCCTGTAGAACACAGTGAAGTTTAGCCTAGGAGCACTCTCAGGTACAGTGAAGGTTGTGGTGAGAGGCACTTGGGAGATTCATAGAGCTAATGGAACTCTAGTGCAGGCCAGTTTGTAGGATGTGACTGGGAAAACAAGAGAGCTAGCAGGAGCCATTGTTGGGTCTGAATAAATATCAAACTCTTGACTTTTAAAATGGTCTCTTTGATGGAGCAACAATCTGATTGGATTATTTTATAGAGGAATTTATCTCAAAGAATTATTGAAAGAATAGCACAATATGCCTACAAATACTGAAGTTTGACAGTGTGGATGAACCTTGAAAATATTATGCTAGGTGAAAGAAGTATGTAATGAAAGACCTCATATTGTGTGATTCCACTCATGAAAGTCCAGACTAGAGGAATCTACAGAGACAGAAAGTAGATTAGTGCTTGCTTAGGGTTGAGTAGAATGTGGGCAGGTTGAGGGGTGATAGTTAATTTGTATGTTTTCCTTTTGGACTGCCAAGAATGTTTTAAAATTGACCATTGTGATGCTCATACCTATCTTTGAATACAAAACCATTGAAATGTACACTTTAAATGGGTAAATTGTTTGGTGTATGAATTATGTCTCAATTATTTTTGTTTTTAAAAAAACAAGCTACATTAAAAACAAGTCAGTAGTGGAGTTCTCGTGCTCGTAATGTCCAGAAAGTGTTTTTGTCTTTTCTTTTTTCAACCTGGGGATCGAACCACCCAGGGCTTCACACATGCAAAGCACATGCTTTACCACTGAGCTACAACCCAGCTCATACCTCAGAAGCTTGGAAATTGCAGGCTTAAAGTTCTTGACTTTGGAAACAGAGGATAGGCAATGCCTTTAGTGAACCATATGACCTTAGACAAGTCATTTCATCTCACTAGTCTTCATTTTTCATTTCTAAAACAAGGGGAGGGAAGTAATATATACTGTCTCAAGTTCATCTAGCAAAATTTCTCTGATTTGAAGAACAAGGAAGGTTTGCAGAGGAGACTTGGCCTATCTAGGATTTTAAAAAGGGATTTTTGTGTCTATGACTTATTTCTCAATGTACATACTACCTTTATTTGTTAACACTTTAGTTCCTTTGGGTACTTATAAAGTCCCATTTGCCAAAATATGTTCTTAGTTAATCAGTCACCATATCCATTTCTTGAAGTGTGTTTTATAAAACATGGATTAGACAAAGTTGGACAGCCTCTGAGAGTCTAGAACTGGGGCTATACCATGCAGCATTTTCCAAATTCCTGATTTCACCATGGAATTATGTTTTTATGTAAGGTCTTACGTAAATAGGGCTGTGAGGAATGCACATTTTTAAAAGCCAGAGCATAGGGCTAGCTGTTAAAAACCTGGGATCCAATCTCACCAGTAGGATTTATATTTCAATTTCAGAGACTTAGAAATTAGAGAAATCTTTAAGGTTCTGAAGATAGTGAAGGACCCCAAGGCCCCAGGCCCAACATTAGGGAATCCAACCCCTGTGCCCTGAAGCTGCAAGATGTTCTCTTACACAACCCCCATGTCAAAACCCCACCAGCTACACGTAGCATTTCAAGTCTTGCACAATGCCACCACAAGATGTTCCATATAGATAACCCCGGAAGGGCCAAACTTGAGCAAACAGGGTAAAAACAGGAGCTAAAAGGACAGGATGCAATTTTATGGTTTTTCCGAGAACAGAAAGTTAAAAAACAAGTTTACCCCCTAGGTGACCCAACTGTTGGATCCAGAGGGACCAATAGAATGGCTGTTGCTGTGCTAAGCTAAAACTATCCCCTGCTCCCTATAAAAGATCTGGACCCCTAAGCCCGGTGTGCCAGTTCACCGAAGCTCCGGCTGAGGTATAGCTGTGCACCCGCAGGCGCCTGTGTGAGAATAAACGCCTCTTGCTTTTTGCAGCCAGTGTCTCGCGTGGTTCGTTCCGGGTTTGGGATCTGTGGATCTTTCAATAGATTTATTAACGATGGTATTGTGACAAGTAGTAGAAGAGATATTTTCAGGCAACTGAGCCACCTTGGTGCCTCTCATATGGTATTATATAGCAAGCTGTGGTCTTGTTAGAACAGCCTTGGCCGAAATGTTAAATAACAACCAAAGTGAGAAAATAGGGATACAATTCTCCAAATCTAGAAATATGTTTTAGAAAAGAGACTGTAAAATCATGTTATATCAATATAAACTTTTTTTCCAGAACTCTATGGAGTTCTTGAAACATCATCATCAAGGTTCATCTCATTCAATGAGGACCATTTAGGGAGTATGTACATGACTTCTGGGTCTCCATCAAGCCCTCTATTTCACACAGCGTTCCTTCTGCTAAGCCTCTGCACCTGCAGAAGATCAGCTACTCAACCTGCCGAGCGTTAGCTATTTCTGGGGAGCTATCTTCATAGAAAAGGTGTGAAAGGCAACAGAGAGTTGGAGCCAGCCTGTCAACTGCCTCTTTCACAGGCATATAGATGCTCAAACAGCTCCTTAACATTAAATGATTTCAGATTATTTTTTATTTTACCAATGGAAGCATGCATTGATATTTACTTTTTCATCTTCATCCTACTTATTCATGACCCCCTGAATCACTCTTTATCTGTATTATTGTCTCCTCCTTATTGGCTGGTTACGAAGTACCTAACCTGGCTGGGTGCAGCAGAGGGTGCAGTCCTAAACCTCACTTTGTTAGATCTGAGGGGCAGGATAATATGTAAATTTTGTATTATAAATGACTCCAGCCTCACACATATATAAATCCTCAAATGAAAAATTTAGACTAGTTCAGAGGAGAGGGAGATCCTCTGTTCTTTCTTCATGGTAAGCACAAAAAGGTACATTTTTAAATCAGCTCTTTCAGGAATGTAAATTTAAATTGTGAAACCAAGAAGTTGGTGACTTTGGGCTATTCTTCTTTGATTTCATTTTTTTCTTACTTCCAAAATTGGAACAGTGAAAGCTGTAGTACAAAACTATTTTGTAAGACACTGAAAGGGCATATAGCATAGTGACACAGTAGGACTAGGTGTATATATATGTGTCATATATATAATACATAATACATAATATATAATATATATGTAAGGTTTTATGTAAATAGGGCTGTGAGGAATATATAATATGTGTATCATATATATATACATATATATATCACTCAATTTTCCATTTTAAATATTTACTTGAGAGGGCTTTTCATTTATTCATTCAATGCACATACATACATGTTGAACATGTACTTTGTACCAGAAACATTTCAACATAGTGGAATTCTTACCATCACACAACTTTAATTGTAGTTTATAGTGGCTGGGGGTGGGGAAAAGAAGATATCAAAAAAAAATAACATTCAAGTTGCAGTAAATTTATGAAAGTAATAAGAGCATTACATGCTAAAATAATGGATGATGGAATTATAATACATTGGACAAGAAAGGCCCCTCTGTTGGGGCAGCATTTGGTGGAGACTGGAAAGATGAGAAGCCATGTAAAAAAGGAGAGAGAAAAACATTCTGGACAGAAAAAAAAAAACAAGTAAAAACACCTCAGGTAGAAAGAAATTGGTGTACTGGAAGAGTAGTAAGGGGTCCAGGTGGGTCCAGGGTGGCTAGAGAACGGTGGTGATAGGTAAGCACGACAGCATGAGCATTATGGAAAGCAAGCAAAAGCCAGACCAGGGGATGATTTGTTGTCATGGAAAAGCACATATGCTTTCCATATGTGAGAAGAATTTGGTCTATTTTGCTCTCTGTTAAATCTCCAGTACCCAGAACACTGCCTCTCATGGTAGGTGATCAAAAAACATGGGTTGAATAATTTTTATTCTAAATGAAATTTTAAGTAATTGTATGCCATAGTGTTTTGGAAAGACACTCTTGCTGTCACATGGGGGGATGGGCTGTAGATTCAAGTGAAACCAAAATATGGAAAGTGATGGGAGCTATTGCAGTCGCCCAGATAAGAAATGATTGTGGTCTGAGCTAAGGTGGTTGTAGGGACAATATGGAGAAGTGCAGATTTTAGAACTGTATTTTGGTGGGCTAAATCCTCAGAATCTGGCCATGGATTGATTTGAGGGTGAGGATTTGATGACATATGCATTTATACAGATAGCAAAGACTAGGAGAAAAGTGTCTATAGGGCTTGGGAAAGGAACATTTCGTGCATTATTTTTTGTGTTGTTATTGTTGATTGTGAGAGGACAGTTAGGGATTCAAGTGAAGATGTCAAATTTTGAGTTGGATATTCCATGTCAAAGGCTCCATGGAGTGGAAAGCCATGCCATATACATTATGAATGTAGGTTATATTTTAAAACATGGGACTGGATGGGATCATCTTACACAGTCCAGATACATGAGAGAGGAGGGTCCAGGGTGAAGCCAGGCCCTGCAACACTCAGAGGCTGGCTAGCAGTACAGAACTCAGAAGAGGAGATCAGCCTTTGGGATGAGACGTAGGGCAAAATGTAGCGTGGTGTCGCAGAAGTCTGAAGTCAAAAGGAAAAAACAGAGCAGGTGGATGGTCAGCTACATGGTGTATTCCTGAGAATGTGTAATACGTGAAGAGAGAAGAGACCACAGCATTTGTCATATGAATTGAGGGTATTCCTCTGCTATCCAAACTTTCATGTTTTTATTTGAAAAATAATTTAAGCAAAGTATAAAACATACTGAAAATAAAGAGGTTTATTGACACTTGTGACAAGAAGAATTTTCATTGGAACCCATAGAGACAGAGCCTGATTGAGTGGGTTGAATAACAAATGGGGATTCTGGGTAGGGAGGGCATATTAAATATAAAACTATTTTTTTTTCCTCCTGAAACCACACTGAGACAATAGTAAGGGACTTTTTTTTTAAAGGCATAAAACCACAAGGAAACAAGAATAAGATTAACAAAATATTAGGATCATGCAGGAGATGGATGAATGTGGATTTGAAACTAGCACTGCCAACATTGCCTGGAAACTGGTTAGCAACGTAAACTCTGAGGACCCTCCTGAAGTTTATTGAATCAGAACATGTATTTTCACATTATAGTCCTCTCATTTGCATGCACATTGGAGATTTGAGAAGGGCTAATTTGACAGACTCAAGAAGATCTAATCCTAAAGCAATGTGATTTGTACTACACCATCCTTAATATAACTCAGGAATTGGAGCCACTGGGTACCTGTATAAGTGGGGCAGGAGGTGGAAAGGAGGTGAGATGGATAATATTAAAGAGCATTGGTGCAAAATTTAAGATGCAGCCAGATTTCCCACTCAGAACAGTTAGGTAAGAGGTCTTACCCACCTCAGCAAAACACTAAAGATGTATTCTTTAGAGACAGTAAAATAGAGTTCCTGGGCTTCAGGGTTCCAGGCACCACTTGTAAGTGCTGGATATTGAGACCATACCCCCCACCCCAGCCCTCTTCCCAGCTACTAGAAATGTCAGAATGTTGGCAGGGAGCGCTTCACCCTCTAGGTAGGAGTTGGGAAGCATCTTCTCTAGGGAATTTGACCAGCCTGAGTCAAGACCTGAAGATTGTGATGCAGAAATTCCTGACTTAATGACCCAGCTGGTTCTTTTGCTGAGGTCCTTGTAGCTTCTGTTGCTGTTGTTGCTTGTCTACTTTCTCCAGGATCTTCCCTGAGAGATCTGCTTCTAAGAGCTGCTTTGTTGTTTTCCTATCTGGCTACCAGAACTGTTTGTTCTCTTTCCACTTGTCTCTAGTATTTGTTTGGGGGAATTAGATGCCTTTCCAAGACTGTGCGTTCTTATTGAAGGGGTTCAGCAGATTTTCACAATCAGAGGCATGATAAGCAATTTTGCTGCTGTACATAGTATCCCCAGTGACCTCTTTGCTTCTTCATAATTCTTCTATTTTCTTTTGTTGCTTTTCCAGTTTGTTTTCTATCTTAAAACTGTCATGTGTTTTTCCCCAATACCTATACTTAGAGAAATGCTGCAGTGCTTGCCCACAAACAAATTCTTATTAAATGAAGATTTCTTCCATTTCTGTACTAATCAGAAATCAATCTTGGTGGTCAAATGACAGTGACAATGGTTTGGGGCTGAGTGCTGACACCTGATCAGGCTGTGATCTGTTGATGGATAGTTATCATTCTACATTTAATTTGCTTTTGTATTCTAAAGCTAACATAACTTTCCAAATAGTTTGAAATTTAGAGGAAAGGGAAGTAATCTATAAGTTCAACAGAATTCAATAATTCCCTATTAGTGTCCCCCAAATGCCAAAGCAGGTGTGTCATTTTCAGAAGCCTAAGGGCTTTGTTAAGGCAAACTCTATGTAATTACCAGTTTCAAAGACTATACCCTGCTGCTCTGGGGGGGAAGCTGGCATACAGGGCCTATTGACAGGCAAACTCTTACCCATAATATCATTCAGGAACACAAGTGGCTTTAGGAAAAATTATGAAGTTGGAAAAGCAATAGAGTAACTTAAATTTCCCCCTTTGGTGTATTTTCTCCGACTTCTCTATCAGTCCCTTTCATCCAAACTCAAAGGATCCAGTCTCTTGGATTTTCACAGTTTGAAAACTTCTAGACAAACTTAAATATTTGGATATCTGCCAGTTAAACTCTATCATTTATTTACTGGTGTTCATTTGTCATTCTATTTTATTTCAAGGTTTGTAAAGCCGGTATTTGGGAAGTAGCCCTGCCCAGCTCCTGAAATCAACACTAGAGGAGGCAGAGGTGCAGGTCTGGATGGGACAGGCTGATGCCTGCCTTCTCATCAGCTTTCTTCCGGGATCAGACAGACAGCTACCCTCTCATTGGCTTTCCCTGGGCATCCGTTTCTTTTAGCTCTCACAGTCTGTGATTCACATCACACAAAGCAACATGCAATTAATTGTCAAATTAGTGGTTTTGACAATGACTATTCTGGGTTCCAATGGAGATTTTGATTATTGTGGGTAAGAGTGAGGGAAAACATTATCGTTATTACTTTGTTTGATGTTCTTTTTTAGCAACTTCATAAGAGCAGGGACCTTGCCTCTCCTATTGATTGTTTTCTCCCAAGTGCCTAGTATAGTGTATTGCACATATATAATCAATACGTATTTGCTGTTGAAAGAAAACTTCATGAAAAATGAGCCTCTCTACTGTGGTCTCAAAGGTGAATAATACTGGAGTAGGAGAATATATTCAGTTTGGAGAAAATAGGACAGACTCAAGTTGAGAATATAAAGATGTACCTGGGAGCCACGGAAAAGAAAGCAGTTTGTAGAATAAAGGGCCGAGAGCATGGGAGATGAGAGAGGAGATACAGGAGTTTATCGGATACTGAAATATAAAGGGTATCAATGCCAAATGTATGACTTTAGCTTTTTGTCCTGAATATGGTCATTGAAGTTCAGAGTAGGGCAGAGCTCAGGACAGGAATCTGGGAGGGGAGAAGATAGAAGGCTCAAAGAGCAATTGAGAGGTTAGAAAAGCACAGTAGAGGTAACACTCTTTTCTAGGGATATGATCCTATATCCTGAACCAAATTTTCATGAACTATTATAAATTTAAACTAAAGCCACTCATGAAAATCTAGTACTCAAGGCTATGACTCATCCATCTCAGAGATCTCTGTCTCTCATGCCCTTCTTATTCCAAGAGAATACTAGAGGAGGTGCAGAGTTCAGTGTGACCTGTCAGCCTTTGTTTATTTAAGTACAAAATAATTGTTGGAGCTGGGATTCCTCACACATTCTTTTTTTTAAAAATCCCTACCAAACTGAAAGTAACAGGAGGGCTGTTTGTATGTGGGTTTCCATGTTGCTTTTCAAAATAGCAGAACTGTCCATTAAACCAAAGGCAAATATCCTCACCTCCTAAGTCCCACAGCTGTAATCACAGCATTGTAGCATTCAAAAGCTGCTGGAATCTGAGGCCTAGGAAAAGCCTATTGGTTTGGAGAAAGTTGGTATTATGGGCCAGGCTATGGGCAATAACCAAACAGACTCCATTTTACCCTGAGACTCCACGTCATGTGAGAAAAACTTCTCCCATGAGAAAACTCTGCCTTTGCCAACCTGATCCTGCTTAGCACACCTTGCTTAGAAACGCAAATGTTTCTGTTCTTCTTATGCAGTGTAAAATTGTTCTCTTTTTGGTTCTCATTTTTCTTGGACAATGTACTCTGTCAGAAAATGATCGTCTAGATATTAGTGACCATTATATAACTTGTACTCAACTAGGATCATTTTGACCCACTTCCCCTTCTGCTTATGATTTTAGATCTCATGATGTTTGTTTGTGGTTTTGAATCATAGCAACAGCCACTTATGATTAGTGTGCTTTTGGACTATAAAGGTGTACTCTAACCCCTAAAGAGGTGGTTGGAGGGTGTAGACTTTCAGACTGCCCTTTGGTCTGCAAGTTGGTGAATCCGGACTGCTAGCTGGTGAATAAATGTGCCATCTCCCCTTTTAAGATCAACTTGGTGATTTATTGCAATCTCACCATAACATTTATACCTGAAGATGTTTGTGAAGTCAAAGCTTTTTAGAATTGAAGTCAACAAAGAATCACTTTGCCTCAATCTTTCAACCATCATCTCATAAGTTTTCTCTCTGATATCCTTGGCTAGCTGACCTTTATGCTTTGTTGAAACTTAAACTTTTGGGATCCCTATTTTGCAGGGGTTTTCACTGAGCTAGGCATTAGGGAGATGTTGTGTCTTTTCCTCTATTTCTAACACAGGATTCTGTGATGGTTCTGGGTTGGTTCTTGCTGAAAGAGGTATAGGAGAAGACATGAAAGAAAGTAGATTCAAATCACTCATAGACTAAAAGTATAATTGAGTTCAAATCCATGACAAGGGTTTGGTTGCTTTTTGAAATAGTTTTTTTTTTTTTTTTTTTGCAAGCCCTCATGAAGATTTTCAGATCAGCTGGCATATTCCATATGAAAGACCAAAGTAACGGCATGCTCAGGTCAGAGATATGAAACACACTGTGAGATACTTCAGGGAGAGGTCAGATTAAGAACCAACATCCAAATCTCATTATAATCAGATCCTAGGCAATTAAAAATAATTACTCTTTTTCCTAGCTGACCTTGTGGGATATATAAGCTAGATCTAGTCTAAATAAAGCTAAATTGGAGAGTCTACATCTAACAGCTTTAAAAAAAAAGCATAGTCCAATCAACCACAGTAACTAGATAACCCAATTAGTGGCTTTGGAGAAGGATAATCAAAAGTTAAATGGTTTTCCCATTTTCTGCCATGATGTCCTGCTTCTGAAGCTCAAGTTTCTTTAGTAGAAGACTTGGATGAGGAAGGACAGCAAGAACCTTTAGGTAAACAAGGAGATTTTATCATTACCAAGTGAGTGCAGTTCTGTACTTTCAAACCCCTACTTTTCAATTGCTGATAATGACTCTGTAAATTATAGCTCTTAGCCAATTCTCAGGGTAGAGTTCATCTTCTACTTTAAAAGATTCTTTCCTTACAATGTAATTGCCACTTTTTCAAGGTACTGCATTTCTATAGCTATTTCTTTCGTCATTTTTTTTTTCTGATTTCTCTGTGGGGAATAGAAACCTCTCTTTCCCCTAGCCCAATTAAATTCTAAATGTTGGACATAGGCATATCATTTCTCACTAAAGTAGAGGATTTTGCATTAAGAAAAGGTATTATGTATTCATTAGCATGAATGCAGTGCTATTTGTTTCTTTCTTTTTTTTTTAATTTTTTATTGTGGGTTGTTCAAAACATTACAAATTTCTTGACATATCATATTCCACACTTTGATTCAAGTGGGTTATGAACTCCCACCTTCACCCCATACACAGATTGCAGAATCACATCAGTTACACATCCATTGATTTACAAATTGCCATACTAGTGTCTGTTGTGCTCCGCTGCCTTTCCCATCCTCCACCCTCCCCCCTCCCCACCTCTCCCCTCCCCTCCCCTCCTCTCTCTCTACCCCCTCCACTGTATAACCCTGAGGGTCTCCTTCCATTACCATGCAATTTCCCTTCTCTCTCCCTTTCCCTCCCACCTCTCTATTTGTTTCTTTCAAAGAAGTATCTAGACATGGAGACAGGAGTGTGTGGACTTGGATTCCTAGGGCAATCTGAACAGTGGAGTTTTTGGTTTTGATAACCAGAGAGAATGTCCACAATTAAAATACATCTAGGGAATATAGAAAACCATTCAGGTGCGCTCTGATCCTAATTGGCAAAATTATTTTTCTTTGAACATTTTTGCCTGGTTTAAATTGATTTTGTTTAAGCAGTTTCATTCATTTTTTTTCTTGCTAAGTAGAGAGAAGCAGATACTATTATTTAAGTCAAAAGAACTGAGTGACGTGCCTAGAGTATGGAATATTCAACTTTTAACCTAGGAGACTTGTTTCTGTCTTTCTGAATGTATTAATAAATTCTGGAATAACACCGGCATTTTCTTAAAACAAACACATAAAAAAGCAAGGGAAACAAGAAAACTATCAAATCCTATAGTAGTTCACCACAGGAGAGAACAATAACCATCTTTTATAGAAATCTTTTCTTCAATACTGAGAGCAGAGCAAATAAACAGATGTAATTCCCCCTGATTTATTAAATCATTTGTTCTACACGTAATTGAGACCCTGGAACATACATTGCATTGAACCAGGCACAATAAGCAGTACAAAGGAAATTTTCACTGCAGTTGAAGAAATAAGACACACATGAAAAATTAAATGCAAAGCAAGATTAAGTGTGAAATGCACTGCAGCAGGGTTCAGATGATTGCAAGATTAAGTAAAGACAGGCTGATAAGGGATGACATAATGAAAGAGACAAAATTTGAGTGAGATTGTAACTAGCATGCATGGCAAGAGGCAAAGAAGAAACTTAGGACAGCACAAGCAAGAAGCGTACCATAGAGATACAGGGAGATGAAATGCACACACAGTGCTTAGAAAGTCCACATCAGCCTGTGGAGTAGGTTCCTCCTGAGAATGGTGAGAGGTAAGTCATAAAGGTGAGCTATTGAGCTATTGAATGATTTCGAACTAGGGCATCATAACATGGTGGTAGTGGTGTTTTATAGAGGAAATGGAATGATGGCATGCAGGTTGGTTTGGAAAAGAAGGTTTGGTAGGAAGGAGATAAATTAGAAAGTAATTAGATGGTCTAAGCCCAAGCAAAGACAATGGCAATGAAAAGAGAGAACTCTTGCTATCAGCAGTATGATAGGATTTTGTGAAATGATTAGACACGTGATTGGAAAAGTTTGAAACTTACATGACATTAACAAGTAACAGCTAGTTTCCTAATGGCTGTAGTCAATACTTTAGAATCATCTTCTTTATGAGAATACAGCACATTCTTTAACAGCTGCTTCTCAGGCACAAAGCAATGAAAACCCACTTATGGGTCCATCTCTAGATATTATTGAGAACTGAATGGGGAGTCAAGAGGTCTGGTTGTGGTTCAGACTTTATGAAGGATTCTCTCTGAGGTTGGATATACCAGTCTTTTAATCTTTCCCAAAGTATGTTCTGTGACATATTATCCCCAAAGATGTTCTTAGGAACAACATTCCACAATTAAACCTGTTTGCAAACATCAAAAGCTCTTTCACTTGGAGATCACACAATTTACTGGCTCCCCCTTTTGCACAGAACACTGATACATTGCTCAGAACTAAGGGCCTACTAAGGACAGACTATAAACTAGACACACTATTGAGCTCCTAAATAAATAATAATCTTGGGTCATGGAGTATGGAGAATGATCTAAACCAAGACAACACCACAAGGATAGGAGGCAGAGAAAGAAAATAAAAAGGGAAAAAGATTACTAGATAATTCAAAGTGCTCATCAAATGAGATTGCAGAGAGGTGTGGGAATGTGCTGTGGGAATGTGCTGCAGCCTACAATACAATCCCTGTGCAGATCTCCCTAAGCCAGGAAAGACCACCAGTGGACCCTTCTCTTCTTTGGTGTTATGGTCATCTGACCCTGCTGAATAAAAAGATGGTTGTAAACATGCAATTGCCTTGACTTAAATTTTCAGATTTAGAATGGGTGTTTACATCTCTATAGGAATTCTAACTCGAGAAAGAATAAGGCAAGATTAAAAGGACCTTTCTAGATTCACTGACTGCCTCCAGATGAAGCAGTTTTGGCAACAATTCAGAAATCAAAATTCTTTTGACAATGGTCTGAATGAAGCTGTTCCCTGGGTTCTTGGCAAATATTGACAACCTTAAGAAATATATATATATATATATATATATATATATATATATATATATATATATATATATAACTCAGAAAGTAATCGCATGGAGGTTAAGAGCTCCAGCCAACTGGGAAGAGAAGATTATTCTTAAATAAGAGGAAGATTGCAAACTTTCTCAGAATTATAAAAAAATCTTTATATCAATTTTCCAAAGCAGTTTCATACCTCTTGACTGATTTGCTCCTCATGAAAGCCCTGTGTGGTAAGTAGCTTTTGCCTAGTTTTTTGCAGGTAAGAACACTGCCATAATCACTATCAACAGCATGAAAGACTTTGTGCAAAGTGTTTTACCTACATTGTCTAATTTAGTCCCCATAGCAATTCTGTGAGTTAGGCACACAATGTAATTTCCATTATACAGCCAAGAGCCCAGAAGACAGAGCCAAGACTTAATGGCAGAGCCTCAGTTTAAACTCAAGTATATCAGATTCTAGATGCTGTTCTCTACTATCTCTGACTCATCAGAACCAGTTAAAGGATGACCTGGAAATATTGCCTCTGAGTGGCCCAACTCCTGACCTACTCACCCAGTGTATTGCTCTCTCCGTCTGCGTGTCATCTCAGATCCATTCTCTCAGGTATAGCCTAAACCAGAAGTGGGTGACATACAGCCTGTGGGCCAAATCTGACTTGCTTTACGATTTTTTTTTTATGGCCCATCAGCTAAAAATCTTTTCCATTTTTTTACATGGTGCAAAAACTCAAAGGAATAAATTTTTGTGATGGGAAAATTAAAACCAAGTTTCAGTGTCCCTGAGGTAAGTTTTGCTGGACCACTCTATGCTCATTCATTTATCTGTTATCTATGGCTCCTCCATGCTGCCATGATAGAGTAGTTGTAAAAGAGATTCTATGTCCTAGACAGCTGACTTTTGGTCCAAATTCCCAGGACACCACACTAGAAGAACCCAAGTCATGCATAGGAAATATAAATACAGATTCAAATCCGGTTCCCTGTTCTGCTATCCAGGAGCTTCAGGGTTGACTCTGCCCACGTTATTCAACTTTTCTGTGCTTTGGCTTCCTTCATTTGAGAAACAGAGCTGTCTGTAATGCCATATTTGCAGTACTACCGTGAACATTTCATGAAGCAGTATGTACAAAGTATACAGAAAGTTGTAGGTGTCATTTGGTAAATGGAATCCACCTTGGTTGGTGATGCCTCTGCATTCTTACCAGTAGGTGCAGATCGTAGGGTATTAGAAATCTTTGGTGATAACTGGCAGATATATGAAATGAAATGAAACTGCTATGAAGTATACAGAATGATAGGATAACAATATATGTGGTAAAACATAGGAGTTGTTTTCCTAGTGGGCCCTCAGTTATAATAAAGCTTTTTCATGTAGGTGCATTAAGCACATGCAATCAATGAAACCCAGATATTCCATCTACCTGCACCCTGACTTGATCATCATAAAAGCCAAGACCGAAACGTGGAAGACTGCAAGGTGAATTAGAAATATTTCTAATTGAACAGCACTTTCAGCTCTCTTCTGCCAACATTCCAGATAACCCTGATCCAATCCTTTTAAGGAGGAAAAATAAAGTAATTTTTCTTTCATAGTAACAGGATGTTGAGTTCTAGTTCACTCAGCATTTAATCTACTCTTTAGTGATTAATACAATAAAAAACCTCTCAAATAATTTCCCTATTTTTTTCCTTTTTAAAAAATATTTGTTGATTGACCTTTATGTATTTATTTATTATATGTGGTGCTGAGACTCGAACCCAGTGCCTCATGCATGCCAGGCAAGTGCGCTACCCCTGAGCCCTGCCCTTTCCCTATTTTTTTTTCTAATAGTCAATGCAACATTTTCTCTACTTTCCCTCAATATACCTTACCAAGAAGATTGCCAAGCCAAAGTCTAGGTTTGTCCAACTCAAGCCCTACTGAGCATGCAGACGAAACAATCTTCTAAAGATTAGGCACCTGGGAGACCTTTAGTACTGGGAGCTCTCAACCATACTCATTCCTCAGGTGGGAAAAATGCCAACAACTGGCAAGTACTTTCTTATTCCTTCCTCATTTTATGCAGCTTTGTCTTCTATTGTACTGATGTAACACCTGACCCAGAGCCACGTGTAAGGAGCATGAAATTTGTATCTGGTGCTCTTTCCAACACTCTCCCACAATCTCTGTCTATAAAATTTAAATGCCTTATGCTTTCTTTCCTCAGCTAAAAAAATGCTTTTGGACAGATATGTATTTTGGTTATTTGTGCCTTAGTATAATGTAAAAAGAACACACTCCTGCTCCTTCTACACGCATTCATGCACACACACTGGGGATTTGGGGTGTGGGAATGGATTTTTCCTTTCTTTCTCTTCCTCCCCCTTTCCCTCCTTCCCTCCTTCCCTCCTTCCCTTCCTTCCTCCGGCCCATCCTTCCTTCCCTCCCTTTTCCACCTATGTTTCTGTGAAGAATGAAACAAAATTAAAAAAAAAAAATACTCTCTCTTCTGGCGAAGAGATTTCAGATAGGCAACAGACTGCTGTGGAAGGGAGTTTTAGGGGGTAGAGGACCTCTCTTTGCAGCTGCCTCTGGATAGGAACCCAAGACTGGAGGACACCAAGGGGAACCTGGCAGGCCGACTATCACGTTATAACCATTTGTCCCTGAGTAAAAATCTGAAATGTGGCACCAACATGTGGAGTGGCATTATGGCAATTGGTGAAATGAAAAGATGACTACCTTCTACAATGAAATTTGGAGGTGGGTGTTTGCTTTAGCAAGTGGACGGCACCACTTGACCCAAAGGGAAACACTGGAAGAAATAGGGAAGGTCCAGGAGAGATGGGAATTGTGGGTAGGGAAGGAGGAGAATCTATACCTTTTAGTGTTCAAAATAATGCCAACTAGCAATGTATTAAAATTAGTTTAGAAGAGAGGAAGCTGTGGCTCAGGAGGGGTTAAGACATTGTTCAGAGTCACTTAGGAGCAAGTGACTTCTTTTAGGAGACCAGGTGCCTTGGTCTTCTCTTGTGTTTAGAATGACCCAATAAGCCAGACTGTCTTTGTGCATAGGTTTGCTCTTCAGCATGATCAGAAATAACTGTCTCATCTGAGGCGGTGGAGCCAAAACAGAGCCGTCCAGTTATTTTTCCTGTCTCTGCAGCTTCCTCTGGATAGGAACCAAAGATTGGAGGGTGTCGAGGGGAAAGGGGCAAGCAGACAACCATGTTGTAACCATTTGTCCCTGAGTGAACGATCTCACCAACATGTGGAGGGTCATTATGGCAATTGGTGAACTGAAAAGATGACTACATTTTGCAATAAAATAAATGTCATCGATAGCTCTAGGGGACAAAAGGTGAAACACACCTCCATCCAAAATAGTGGCTGCTGTTTAAAATCCTTGGGATAGAAACACTGAGGATGCAGAGGGGTAGTAATTTGATCATCAGACACCCTGCCTGGTGGTGGGCTTATGTAATCAGGCACAGGTCCTGGGGGAAAGAACTGCTTGTGAGTTGAAGGGCTGATTTCCAGATTAGGTTCTGCCCCAACTCACTGTGAGAGTATGGACAGCAGATTCCTAATTTCCAAGACGAAGAGGTAGAAGAAGAGGATGTCTCAGTTGGTGCCAGGCTCTAGGAGACTGATCTACTTACTTCCTGTTAAAATGGTTTTATAAAAATTGAAAGTGGGCATCCTGTGTTTCTCCCTCCCTTTCTCCTTCCTTCCTTGCTTCTTTCCTTTTCTTCGTTATGCCTTTTACCCTCTTCTCTCTCTCTCCCATTTTTCCTCAGGAAGCAAAATCTCAATGCAGGAATTATCTGCTGGTGCCTTCAAAGACAGAGACTCTAACATTCATGAATTCATTGTCCTCAGGAGAGACACATTGTTTACTCAGATTACATCAGCCATCTTTCTGCCTCCAATTCTCCGTCTCCTAAGTTTTTTAACGTGGCTTCTGGTTTTGCTTTTCTGGCTCCACTAAAGGGAACATGGAACCTTCGAGTAAATGTGTCGAGAAAAGACTAAAACCCCTTCCCTTTGCCTTGGGATTTAGGTTTCTACACCGCCCTTCCCTGACGAATGCTGGAACAAACTCTCACCTAAGCTCCTTGGAGAGCCACAGGCAGGAGTTTTGGGCTGGGGGAGTTTGTTTTATTCAAGCCTTTGGTCAAAGCAGAAATATTTCAGCCCAATCGATATCGCCTCATGTGAAAATAATAATAGTACTCCACACACAAATGCCCGTGATGCGGCTATTCCCGCTGATACTCACAGTTCAACTGCATTCCGGGGGAGGTCGGAGGGAATCTCTGTCACCTTGCTGTCTTGGCAGAGAAAAACTTTGTTAGAGCAGTGACAGAGCCGATGATAACATCCGGAGCCCAAGCTCAGGAATGCCAGCAAAGAGACCAGGAGGAGCAAGGCCATATTTATTTATCCATCCACCTGTTTTCTTCCTGCATTGGCAACAAGAAACTGCCTCCGATTTCAGGGAATCCACAGAGTGTCCTTCTGAGAAGAGATCTGCTTTGAGAACTTGTGAGGTCATGTGACCCACCAAGGGATGCTTTTTTTTTTTTTTTTTTTTGGTCACATCCAGTTGAGTAAAATTCCTCTGTCCCAGTAGTGATTTCTAAGGCACATAAGCTATACCTTTATCCTTTGAGATTGGGTTTCTTATAGCCTGACCCAAGGAAGGCAGTAAATAGAACCTTGATGCCTATCTAGAACAAGTTCCTGTTATTTCACTGCAAAAGTGTCCCTGCTGCTCACTATTCTCTTCTAACAAAGTGACATGATCAACTTTCTCTCCAAAAGACGCAACCATAAAAATGACACATCACTAAGAGGGGTACTGATGTGAAGACGGATGGGTCTTATTTCAGTCTTCAGCATCAGCTTCTTCCTCTGGCCCATCTAATGTAAAATTAGACCATCTGGATTGAAGTCATGGATCCTCTTTCTCACTGTAATTAATGACATTACTCAGACATAAATGGGAGGGTTAGCAAACCTCTGTAGTTATCTACAGAGATAACTGTCCCATCCGAGTGATCTAAGGTCTGAGCTGTTACTGGTGGGAATTTTGTAAATACCAACATGCTCCACTCCTTCCTGCATGTCCTTTCTGAATTCTCTCATTTCTAGATTCTGAAGATTGCCCTTGACTTTTAGCAGTTGGCATAAATGAACTTATTAAATCTGTACTTTTAGCTTTAAGATATTTCCTGTAGGTGACAGCTTGACGCTTTATTTGGCATTAGTAATCTCCTTGATGGTGAGGGATATAAGGACTATTTGGCAGTGCTTTTAGTAAAGTGGTTTTCTACTTTCAACTCCAGAATCTATGAAGATGAAAAGACACGAAAGTCTCTAAAATCATGCCTTCAGCTTATTACCTGCTAAAATTAGTTTTAACATCATCTTTAGATAATTAGTTGCACAAAATTGAGTCTCATGAAAATGCTAAAAATATATATCTATCCCCCACTTCAGTCTCCCTGAATGGATTAAATTATCAGGAAGAAAACAGAAGTAAGTGATTTTGGGGGTGAAGTTTCTCCCTAGCTTTTTCTGGAAACAACTGATTCATTCTAATTCTGGGATTGGAAGATAAGAACAGTATTAGTATGGATTCCATATTGCTAACAATTTTGGCTAACATGAGCAGTTAAATTAGTTAACTCAACAATAGATCCAAGGAATTAGTCTTTCAGATGCAGAATGTTGGATTTAATTCAATCAGTCAACTAACACTTAAGATTATTTTAAAATAGTCATCAATATAAAAAGGATTTCTTCCTTGTTCTTGAATAACTCCAGTGATGAAAAACATCACCAACTGAATCTCCACACCCATACCTCTGCCCCAAAAACCCTCAACTTAGATTTTGGAGAGCTTCAATTATAGCTAAATTAGTCTTTGTACAATGAACCAAAATATTTTTTTAGTTGAAATTTTTATTTTAAAATATATGTCATGCTGGATGCAATGGCACCACCTGTAACCCTAGTGACTCAAGAGGCAAAGGCAGGAGAACCACGAGTTCCAGGTCAGCCTGACCAACTTAGTAAGACCCTATCTCAAAATAAAAAATAAAAATGAGAAGGGCTGAGGGTATGACTCAGTGGTAGAGTGCCCCTGCATTCAATTTCTAGTATCAAATAAATACATAAATAAAATAATATCCATCATATTTACAATTTACAGATTATATGTATAACATACAATTTATTAAGCATAATAATAAACTGCTGTGGACTGAAGAGTAAAAAGATATAACCCACCTGGTTGCACTTACTCAGTAGATTCTCACTTACCCATCTTATGTTCCTATGCCCAGAAGTGACCATTACTCTGAATTTTGTATCATTGCTTTTTTTTAAAAAACATCATTTTATCACTGAGGTATGAATCTCTAAATATATGTTGCTAAACTTTTTACTGGTTGGATTTTGTAAATTATATCACTTTTTAAATAGTCTTGCTACTTGCCATTTTACACTAATTGACATTTCTAAGATTCAGCCATGTTGTTCTGGGTAGCTGTAGTTATTGATCTTCACGACTGTATAATCCACTTTACAATTTATGTTTTCATTCCCTTGTAATTTTTCTTTTTCCTGAGGTCATGAATCATGAAAATATGCTGTTATGATTTTTTCTAAAAGTTTTTTAGTTTTTTCCTCTGTGGATTTTAGTCTTTGATATAGTTGGCATTGAAATTTATGTATGGTGTGAGTCAGGGACTCAATTCAGTTTTTATGTAATAGCATAATTGTTTTTATCCATATGAATTTATTGAATACACTGTCCTTTCTCCTCTAATTTATAAAAAATAACTTTCTTTATATCTCAAGTAACTATTTTGCAGGTTTGTATCTAACTAAGCCTTTTCATATTCCATTGTCTTTTTTATCTATAATGCACCAATGTTATACTGTCCTTAATTACTAGAACTTTAAGGTAAGTGTTGATATATAGTAAGAAAATACCTCTAACATTTCTTATAGGATAGGAGTATCTGAACTATTTTGGACCTGTATGAAAGAATTTTAGAATCAGCTTATTAAACTCTTTGGAAAAAAAACAATATAATTGTATTTGGATGGACTTACATTGGTTGTCATCTTTAAGATATTAAGTCTTCCTATACATAAATATGGTGTATCACCATATTTTGTAGGCCTTCTTTGATGTCATTCAATAAAGTTTTAGACTTTTATCCATGAATGCCTTAATATCTTAAACTTGTTTCTAGACATAGCATATACAGGTTTTAATGCTATTGTTAATGTTACCAATATTTAAAGTCACATTTTATGTTTATTGTTACATTGTAAAATGCAACTGATTTTGGACTATTTATCCTTATATCCAATTATCTTATTACATTTTCCATGTAGACTATCATCAACATCTAAATAATTCCGTGTGTGAACATAATGAAAATTTATTTATTTTTGATTCCTTCCAATGTCCTTTCTTCCCTCTCTCTCTTTCTCTTCTCATCCCTTCCCGCTCCTATGTCTTCTACATCTCTCTCTCTTTCTTTATGACAATAATCTTATACTATTAAACTACTCATATTCCTGGTATTAGCAAACTGGGTTATGAGTTATTGTTATTATGTACAGTGAAAGATTTGATTTTATGTTTTATTTAGGATTATTGCACCTATGTTCATAAATAATTTATAATTTAGCAATGAGTAATTATTTTAAATTTTATTTCTAATTTTCCTTTCCCATACTCTCCTTATATGGTTTATTATCAAGATTATATTTGTCTTGTAGACTGAGATGGGGAATTATCTCTTGCATTTTGTCCCCCCCACCACACAAAAAAAAACTATTTTAGATTGGATTAATCTATTCCTTAAAGGTATGGCTATATTTGCCTGTAACACCATTAAATCCTGGTTTAATGTATGTGTATGCATGCACACATGCATTTGAAGATTTAAATATTAATTCAACTTTTAAAATTGTTATCAGACATCTTTTATTTCTTCTTAAATTCATTGTTCCAGTTTTTCTAGGAATCTCTCATTTTATTCAGGTTTTAAATGTTGTCATAAAATTTTTAGTATTCTCTTTTAAAATCCTCTCCCAAACTATTTCTAATGTTGTTGAATTCTGTCTAGTTTCTTTTTATTGATTAAGCCTATCAGATTTCCTTTATTTTGTTTGTCCTTCCAATGAACCGACTTTTGCCTTTACTGATCCTATTCTATTTTTGTTTTCTTTCCACAATTTTTGTCTTTTTTCCCCTTTATTTTCCTTGTTCTTTGTTGCATCTCTTATTTGAATGTCAGCTTAAAGTTTTTAGTTTCTCCTCCTTTCTAATATATACACTGTAATTTGACTGTAATTTCTGTCTGAGCTCTATTCTTCAAATGTTGACAGTTAAATTTTTCATTATAGTTTAATTCTGACTTTATCTTAATTTCTTACTACTTTGATGCACAGATCAATTGAAATATGTATATTTGAATTTTAAAATAACAGAGATATTTTAATATCTTTTGTTATTGACCTCTAATTTAATTGCATGATGATCAGAGAATGTAGTCTATGTTGACTTTATTTTTTTCCTCCAAACATATTGAAAATTTTTATGGCTTACGACACAGTTAATTTTTGCAAATATTCAATGTGACCTTGAGAAGAACTAATATTCTGTTTCCTATTGTCAGGTTTTATATTAACCCAATAAATCCAACTAGTTGTTTTCTTAAAATCTTCTATGTATTTACTAGCATTTAAAATTTAGCTTAAATGATTGAGGTATTTCTACTGAAATTTCATGAGTTATATTTTTGTGTCTGTAGTCATGTGCATCTTATTTATGTTTAAAGTTTATTTTATTTGGGGAAAACATGTTTAGAATGATATTTCTGGTAAATTAAACCTTCTATCTTTTGTTGCACCTTATTTTATTTGGAATATTGCCTTTTCTCTTGAATTTTATTTTATCTGATTTTAATATAGATATGCCAGCTTTTCATTTTATAAATATATATTTATTTTTTTTGTCCTTTCAACCTTTCTGTGTCTTTATGATTTAGGCATGGCTTTTACAACTACTTATCAATTGGATTTTGTGTTTTAATCCATTCTTAAAATCTCATTATTTTTAACAGATGAGCTTAGTTATTTATATTTTATAAATATTGATTGATGTGGATGCCTTTATTCTACCATGCCACTTGCTTTCTATTTGTTCAAATTTTATACTTCATTTTTCTCCTTTCTTATCATTTGTTTTATTTGTTGAGTTCTTTGTTTGTTTCATTTTTTGCTCTTTTTGTTTTGTTTTCTTATTCCACTTTCTTCATCATTTTACAAATTGAATAATCTCTTTATAAATTTTCATGGTTACTTAATTTTTACCTTTGATTTATGCTTTTATTATATACATATACCTTTTATTTAAAAATTAATTTTATCAACATTTTAACTCCTCTCCTAAAAAAACACATGAACTTGAAATTGAAAGTCTAATCGGTGACCATATAACATGTATTTATTATTATTCAGTATTTTTTGTTCTGTCATCATTGAGTATCTTTATTGTTTTATTCATTCAATGTTTGCTTACACTCCCTGACACTTTTGATCATGGATTTTGTAGGAGTTTAGATTATTCTCATTTGCCTTTGTAAGTACTGTATTAGAAAGTTTTGAGTAGCACTGCTTAGAACCAAAAATAGTCTCCTCCTAAAGAAAAGCTTCAAAACAACCAAAGACAGCTAATTTCAGTGATTTGGTAGCAAGTGTTTAACAACCGGCTCTCCAGGAAAATAAAAGTACATATTTTGTATCATTTGTTTTATTTCCGTGGTATAAATTCTCCCACCATAGCCTATGTCAAGTGCACAGTGTGTTGTCAACCAACTTCAAAACTTTGACCATTTCTCAATCTGCCTAGATGAGCTGGTAGGGGCTAGTTCCTGCTTATCACTGGTTATTTTGTACTTCTTGAACCATGTTTTCACTTGTCTAGGCAACCCCCAAGTTCTTTAGCCATTCTTCATTAGACTTTCATGAGCTAGAGCTTATCTGAATCTTCACTTTTTAATAAACTCTAATGTAGGTCATTTTACTTTAGTAGCTGAAGCTTAAAATATAGTTGTGTATTTAGCTCCATTATGAGTTCTCTGAGCTTTATGAGGGTCTGGCTGGACAGAAAGTCTTTTAGGGTAGGGATATATGTGTTTGGGTCTTGGAAGCAGCTCTCTGGAGTTAAATGTTTCTTTTATAGCTAGGAGAAAGACTACTCATTCTATGACCAAAGATGGGCATAACCTAAAGAGAAATGAAATTATGGCATTTGCTGGTAAATGGATGGAACTGGAAAATATCATGCTAAGTGAAATAAGCTTTCATATTTCTCAAAACCAAAGGCTGAATGTTTTCTCTGATATGTGGGAGCTAACTCATAATACTTGAGGAGGTAGGGGTTGAGGGAAGAGTAGAAGTACTTTGGATTAAACAAAAGAATGAAAGGAAGGGAGGTGAAATAGGAAAGATAGTAGAATGAATTGGACATTACTTTCCTATGCGCATACATGATTACAAGACCATTGTAACGCTACATACTGTACAACCAGAAGAATGAGAAGTTATACTCCATGTATGTATAATATATGTATAATATAATATAATTTTAAAAAGTGGACATAACCCTTGAGACAACAATGTTTGACAAGACCATTAGATATAGATAGAGAGGAAAAAAACCCATTACTATAAAGGGACTCAGATGTAAAAAGTGAGATTAGTGGTGTAAACCTGAATTAAGTTTCTTATTATTAAATATTTCACCATGAAAAGTATATGTGTAATTCAGATCTTTTTTCTGTCTCTGTAAAAAAATCTCCCCTTTGACTTGCATCCTTTCTATATATTGTCACTAATGTCCTTGCCTTTCCTTCTATTTATTCTGTTTTAGGAACAGCTTTCTTTTGAGTCACTGCCAGTTCTTCCTTACATGAGAAGACCCCTCATACTTGGTTTGCTTTCAGGTTGCTCGGGATTCCACGTAGATTTCCTAGTTAGCAAGATCTATGCACCCATCAGGTGTGTGATCATAACTATGATTATGATGGTCTTAGGAATCTGTCTCTTAGGAATTCTACATCAAGGTCCATTTGGCTTCATGAATTCATGACATAAAGTTTCTCAAACATCATAGATCTCAAATCTCCATACTGAGGCAGAAGCCCAGCTTTGCCGTGCTGAACTGGAAGAGGAATGTGGTATCTTCAGATAGATTTTATTTCTTGGACTGTCTCACAAACCTGTTTGTCATAGGTCAGAAATTTGAAATGGTTTGTAAATAAATCTGAAAATTAATTTCCAATCCAAGTTTATTTTCCTTACTGGGAATTTTCTTTTCCTTGTTTGGAATTCATGTGAAGATAATGCCTCTGAGGTTGGTGGGAGAACACCTGGATGCTCCGTGGCTGGGAATAAAGGTGTTCTAACGGTAGAGAAAATAGCCACATAAAGGATAAAAATCTTACAGGTCTGACTGAAAAATGAGTTGAGGTAGAAACACTTGTACCAGGAACTCTTCTGTCAGAAGAAAACTAAATTTAAAGAATAGAAGATGATGTTGGTTTCTTTCTTTTGTATTAAGATATTAGATTTTGATACTTTACAAAGTACACCAAATCATTATGTCTTCAAACAATCACTATTTGTTTTATTTATTATTTTGGGTGTCAGCAACTTGGTCTGGGTTCAATTGAGTAGTAGACTTGGCCGGGTTCACTCATGTGTCTGGGGTCAGTGCTGCTGGGTGGACTGGGATCTGGCTGGTCCAAGATGGCTTCAGCCTGAATCCCTTACCTTGCTGCATATCCCCATCAGGCCAGCCTGGTGGCATGCACATGATAGTCCAGGAGGCTCCATGTTAGTGCATTGTTATGGTTTAGATATTAGGTGTCCCCCTAAAGCTCATGTGTGAGATAATGCCATAAAATTTAGAGGTGAAATGATTATGTTATGACAGCATTAACCTCAGCACATTAATCCTGTGACAGGGATTAACTAGGGTAGTAACTGTAGGCAGGTAGGGTGTAGGAGATGGGTCACTGGGGGCCTTCCTTTGGAGTTCATGTTTTGTCCCTAGTGAGCAGAGCTCTTTCTTGGCTTCCTGCTGCCATGCCTTAAGTGGCATTCCTCCACCACACTCTTCTGCCATGATGTGCTGCCTCACCTCGGGCCCACAGCAATGGAGTCAGCTGTATATGGACAGAGACCTCTGAAACCTTGAGACTCAAATAAACTTTTCCTTCTCTAAAATTGTTCTTGTCAGGTCTTTTGTTTACAGCTGCAAAAAGACTGACTAAAACATACACCCTAACATTTGCTGTGGACTATTAGTCGTATGAAGTCACAAGATCAGAGACAAGATTCAAGGGCTGGGGATGGGGGAGACAGAGACTACCGCTTATTGGGAGGAACACAATGTCACATTGCAAAGTGTTGTGCAGAGATAGAAATGACTGCAACCATTTTTACCAACATTTTATCATAGTACCTAAATATTTAGAAGACACCACTGTCCATGCTAAGTAATTTTTACTTTTTTTCCTATTGTTTTTCAAAGTACAAGTAGGGTCACCTGATTGAAATGCCAACAATGACAATGTTGAAGATTTATTTTCAGCTTTTAGTAGTTTGTGGAATTACTAACTATCATGCTGTTAACCAAAGAAGAAAAATAAAATAAGGTAGTCTTTTTAAAATTACATTATAAATTAGTCTAAGATACTTATTTTCTACTTAGAAAGTCTTATTTCATAGGTTTATATTTACTTAGTAAGAAACAAATCCCTTTCTACTTCCAACTGATCTACATTATCATCAAAATCACAATGTTGATTTGCTTTCAATATGCTTTTTTTTACACATTGAACTTTATTAATATTTTATTCCTCTATCATATTTATGATAAAAATCAGATGAGATTTGAACAAATAGGAGGATATTAAATATAAGCTTAGCATACCGGTTCCATCACCAGCCACACATGGTTGATGGGCCAAGGCACACCTTTTCCATACTGAAATGACAGTTAGTGTAAGCTGTAATGTTAATGAACTCTCTTGGGTGGGCAGGGCACAACCTACACACATGCACCTGAAGGTCCTGTATTGGGGGCTCAGGATGGGGGTCAGGGACAAGTGCTGGACCTGAGGAGGATAAATTCACTGGATGCCAGTAGTAGAAGCTAAGGAGAAACAATTGACAGAATATTCGGAGTATGGGGAGATGGTTGACAGGAGCATCCTTTAGGACCCATGCAGTTGATCATCCACATCACCCACTCTTAGGACCAGCAAAGGAAGGAGCAATAATGTGGAGTTTGGGGACCTGGGCTCTGGTCATCGTTTTCTTACTGCTATGAGATTTTCAGATATCTGTGATCATCTGGAAGTCAGATTCTTCTCAGGAGAAAGAGGTGTGAATACTTATCCTCCAGGGCTCTTGTGAAGATGGACTAAAATTAATAATAAAAAAAAGCACTGTGGGAGTGTCTGGTGTCAATGTATAATATTCTCCTTACCAGCTGTCATGAGAGAGAGAGAAGTAGCCAGCTCGTCACTACAAGGGTGAATCTTTTTGAAGGTAACTTCCAAGTTAGTTTATGTGATGAAAGGGTAGGCAGACAGCTTTGGTCAGTGCTTCTGTGCCACTGACCCTGCCAAGCCAGTTAGCAGAAATATACCATTGTTGGCATGTACCTGCACTTCCCCTTAGGACTCATTCTCCTAGTCAGGATGTGGGGAGGTCAAGGCCAACTTACTGTGGGCAGAATGAAGATATGCCTTCCTGGACTTGTCCTTGACCACTTCAGATAACAACGTATACAGGCACATTTGTATCAACAAAAATGTTACTAGGAAGTCTAATGATAGGTGGAAGGAAGGCATTTTTGGAAGCTTGTTTGGGGAATTGGGTGCTGCTTTTGAGTGAACAAAATGGATTTTGAAATTCTTTAAAATTCTGTGTCATTTAACGTGTCACAGAAAGACACAGAAAGAGTGAATCGGATCTCATTTTATTCATATCTTTTGGTCAGTGTTTTGATCCCCAACTTTCTAGGTTCAGAGAAAGAAGAAATTGAAAGGGACTGTGCTTGGGAATTGGGGTATTGTGATGTGAATGTCACAAGCTTTAGGTGTCCAGATGCCAGGAGCCTGTGGGAGTAGTGGAACAGTAGTTTTTGGTAAACAGCTTACTGTGGAAAGTTTCATAAAAAATTCAAGTCAAACAAATGTTCTCAGAAATGCTTGTGGTAAAGCTAAGAGTAATATAAATCTACACCCAATGTCCACCAAAGAGGTCCCTAGGAGTTGATATGTAGGATGTTGTCCCTGCCCTTGAGGAACCCAGACATTGACTTATGACAATGTAATGAAATATATGACAGACATTCTTTCCTTTATAGGAATATACTTGAATTACAAAATAGCTTCATACTTAGTTGTAAACCATGTATACCGCCATAGTGCTTAAGAAAACTGATTTTAAGCTTAGTCTCCATAGCAGTGAAGATAACTAGATTTTTAATTTTCTAGCTATTTGCTTCTTATACCAACTAGATCCATCAATCAAACTCTTAGTTAAACAGAATACTTTAAATATATATATATATATATATATATATATATATATATATATATATCTCCAACTTGTACATGTATTCAAAACATACCAGCATTTTGGGGCAGGGTCTTTGCTTGTGAAAATGTGAGCAATGATTCTCAAGAACACTGAGCTGCATATGAAAATCTAAGGCCTGTTCTCTAATGTTTTCTTTTGGAATGAAGAAAAATAATACTGAGATTTTAGTATTTGTGAACATATTATATGTCAAGATCATTGTACTTTCATGTGTAACTAATTAAAATAAATTTAAAAAAGAAAAGAAAAGCAGTGAAATTTTACTGCTTTCAAAGAATAATTCATTGCAATTCCACACAGGACCTTTTGCCTTTGCCTCTTAGCAATCTCCTTTGCCCTGTGGTTACTAAAGGCTATCCAAGTACTGTGCTCTGCTGGGCCCTGCCAGGGGAGAGCTGGAGGCCCCTGAGTGCCATTGTGCGCTGAGCTTGGGAGGTAGCTGATGAACTGACCTGTGAGCAAAGCTGGGATGTAAAATGGAGATTGTGCCCTCAAGATATTTACCATCTATTAGGAGAGATGAAAGCCAGCTATAAAAATAGGGACCACTTATAAGATGTGAAGAGTCATATACTAAACTGTTCAGAATTCAAATCTACATATGAAAACTGCTTCTATTTATCTGGGCTAACTTTGTGCTGCACTTCAGGATAAATACCTTGCTATATAATTTCTGATCCTTCTACCAATCTTATAGGGCAGCTCCGATTATTCTTATTTTATGGGGAAAGACTGAGGCTTACAGAGGTGAAGTGAATGTGCCCAAAGTCACATGGCTATTAAATGAAAGTCCAGAATTGAAGCACTAAAGTCAGCACCTTTGCTACTGAGAGGCAGCCCCATCCTGGAAAGCAAGGGCAGCCTGGGAGGGGGAGAGGGAGCAGCAGTTGATGCTGGTTGACTGGCAGGCTGGCACCTCTGTGGGCTGTGCTCAGTCGACCTTGCTGGGGCGACGAGCCCTTCTCTGTGTTGCCTTAGTGACCCTAGAAGACTGGATTCCTTAATTATTTCTGCCAGATAGTCCTGCTGAATCATTCCAACCTCACGGTGGCCAAATTACCTGCATCAATGCTCTATTTTTATTTGTGTGGTTCTGACTTAGCTGAAAATAGCTCAGTTTTAATACCAGTTTTGAGTGAGGTTTTTAAAATAATGGTTTAACTTATCATGTAAACCAGACAATTTTAAGAGTGAAAGGGCATTCTGGTAGAAATTATGCTAGGACAATCCAGGCACCCAGACTTGAGGGCAACCTACTAGCATGGGACCAAGGGATACAGTAAACATGGAGACAGAACCATGTTATTCAGAAGTGAACATCTTCAGGGCAAGGAGGAGCCAAATGGAAACAATCTTCATTTGCTATGCAATGACTGTCTCCTATCTGATGTCAGGTCATGGATTTGGGCAACTTAGTCCCTCAACCTTCACCCACCCCTTACTCAGCCAAGGCAGCTCTAATTTACTGTGTCAGGGTGACATGTGGAAACCTTTTGCTTACTGCCAAAGTTAGTGCATTTGGACTGGTTTAACTTATGGGGTTTAAAGAACTTCTTAATTCTCAAGAGCCTCTCAAGAGTCTTTTGTTTAAAATTTACAAATTGCACCATAACCAAAAGCATTCAGAGTTTCTCTTAACAGAAAACCTGGCAACAGTCTGTAAAATATCCCATACTATTGTTCTAGCCTCCCAAAAAAAAGGAAGGGAGGTGAGGAGTGAGGATGAGAATAGGAGAGGGAGGGAGACAGTCTAGGTGTGTTTTAAACCAACAGGATCCAGGAACATCTTCAATGTGACAGTGACCTTCTAACCCAGGCCCCTCCTCTCTTCATCCCTTACCCTCTTGTCATTTATTCTCTTGGAGCTGACAAATGGGTGTTGATTTATGACAGCATCATCGATCAAATGACATGCTGTCTTTTGTTACGTCTGGTAATAAAGAAACATAAAAATGCTTCTTGGAGTAACTTGACAGTATCAATTTAGATAGTAAGCACCAGTCCTATAACTGTCTGAGAATGACAGCAACTTCCCTTTGTCTAAAATATGAAGTTCTCTTCACTAATGCCAAAAATAATGCTTGCTTTGAGATGAGCCTCCTTGACAATTTCCATCAAACATCTCTAATGAGGGAGTTTTCCAAAGAGATCCCTAAGAAGGCCACCATTTCTATGGAGTCTCTTATATTATACGTGCATGCAAATTTTACATTCTACTTTACAATACAGTCACATTTACTTTACTATCAAATTTCTCAATATATTTTTAGTAAGAGTTCTGTGCAAAGAAGAAAAGATGTGCCACTTTTTACTCTACAGCTTCATATTTTCCTTTGGCAAAATGCCATATACTCCAGTTTAAGAATGTGAAGACTAAACCACCCCATAGCAACTGACAGAAGGGAAGGGGTAATTATTTCTAGCATTGCAGACAAAGAGTTTTGATTTTATAAAAGTCAACTAAAGATCTGGAACTATTTATTTTATTTCAAAACTTTTTTTTGAATAGTTCATTAAACCACAAATACAGTACCATACAGAGAAGTTTCTGTAAGGAATCAAGGGAGAGCACAAGAAAAATCACATTAAAGTCTTTGTATTGACCAACCTGGGGGAATCCAAGATGGCAGAATTGAGGTGTCCATTACTCACTTACTTAAAGAAGAACCAAAGCAACAAATGGAAGGCTACATTTTGAGGTGAGTAATCATGGGAAAATGCTGACCAGATAAGATGTAGTGACTCTCTTTTCTCAAAATGTTCTATTACCACTAAATATTTCATTGGTTTTTTTTAAAATCAGAATGACAATTTACAAATTATAATTTCAGGATACAGTAGAATTAAAGTCAAATAGCAATGTTTTATGGGGATCCTTAAGAATTCATCTGAATTTACCCTCCTCTTCTTGTTGATGGATATTTGTTTTTCCTTCTCTGAGGTAAGAACAGATAAAGATGAACTTTGGCATTCTTGAGACAGACTTTAAACACAAAACAGATGTACTTTCCAAGCTCATTTTGATTTTCTGATAAGAACAATTAACTTCAAGATAAATCTGTTAACATAATAAGGTCCTTCATTATAGACATTACTGTCAGCATCCTAAAATCAACAGCAGGAACAAACAGAAAACAAGCAGAAAAACTGAATTACCACCCTAAAACCAAAACAAAAGTGAAACTGAACATGTTGATAGTATGAAAGGTAAATGGCAAATTTGATTTTAGAAAACATTTGTCTATTTTCTTTAAATTTCAAGTAAACATTGATATAGATGATTAAATTTATCCTCCACAGTAAGAATCTTTTTACATTCTCTTACCCACTGGAATTCAGTCTTGATGTATGAGAAATTTTGATCCCAAAGAATGCACAGCACTCTTTTTCCACCCTCTGCTGTGAGAATGATTAAAAATCTAAATCCAAATCAGCAATATCAATGCTCTTCATTTATCCTGATACTGGTCTCAGAAATCAGGATCAGGGCCTCATTCTCCCAGTGTTGAAGACTAAACCCTTGAGGAATGCCAAGGCAAGAGTAGAAAGCAAGTTTTATTTAAGAGAGAGACAGACTTCTCCGGAGAGAAGGGGTCCCAGAACTGGTTATCCCTGGGTGGTCTTGTCTCTTTTATAGATCTCAGATTTCCTCCCCTCCACGTCCTCTTTTTACCCCGTGGATGTGTCCAAGGGCAGGAAAAGAGCTGGGGAAGGGGTGGGTGGGTTGAGGGTGGTAATCATTGGCAACTCCTTGTGTTGGGAGGAGTGATTCCCTGGAATTATTAGCAACCACTATGTCTGCTGGGGGTGTGAGGGGGAGGTTCTCTGGAGGGGTTAGCAACCAAGTAACCCATTTCTTTTTTTTTTTTTTTTGATAATTATTATAATTATTATTATTTTGATAACTAGCTCTCATCTTTCTGATGGATCTTTTACTATCTATGCTACCTGTCCTTTGTCCCTGTGTCAATCCTAGGAGACCTCTGTTATTGCCTCATGTCTTAGGGACAGGGCATTGTGCTGAATAGTTTAAAATGGATCAAATATATTCCCTGTTTTCTGACCTCACAGTCTAGAGTACAGACAAATAAGGTGTGCTGCACTGTGGTAGGTGAACTTGGCGAAATCTGGGAACTGTCTTTTCCAGCATGACCACCTTTACTGTTTTTGATAAAAAGAACTTGAGATTTGGTTGACAGAAATGAAGCAGAATTGATTGCTTTCACATGGTTGTCTCTTAAATGGTCAATGCAGAGGGATTGACTGGGCTCCAGCTTGTTCTTTCCTCCATGACTCCTCCAGGTTATCTTCAGACTATGGCACCAGCCTCACCACAGGTATTTGACTAAAGACTTTTGAATGCTGGTGCTCTGTTGAGGCAACTTTTTCCCCAGAAGGACAATTTCCATGGACTTCTTGGGACTGTTTCTGCTTATGGTCCCGCTTTAATGACTTCTTGAATTTCCTTCCATGTTCTCACTGACATAGCCGCACTTTTATTATAGGGCCCCTGAATAATGACTGTTTTTGTGACCCTCCACCTCTCCTTTCCAGGTTTTCTCCTCTTTCACTCCTTTCTTAATTGTATGAGATTAAACTCTTACAAAAAGTCCTTCATTCCTGTAATACTTATGGTGAATCAATTTCTTTGTTGAAAACCCATTCAAGTCACCCCATAAGAGGACATTATAATGAAGAAAAGTAGTGGGAACAAAGGAAAATCAGAAAGAAATGGCATCTCACCTAGACTGTGTGGTGCCATGACATGGTTAAAGAAGGCTTCAAGGACTGGGGAGGCTGAAAAACAGGGCAGGACATTCCAGAGAGATGACATGAAATATTTTAGAGCTATAAGTAAATCTCTAAAATCAGATCATAAGACACATGTTGAGAGGTGTAGTGAGACGTAACTTTGGAGAGGTTAGGCATGAGCCAGATCATGAAATTATTTTATGCCTGGCCAAAGAATCTGTGTTTTGAGGCCAATGGGGAACTTTGGAATGCATTGAAGTAAATAAGTGATTGATGAGATTTAGTTTGGAAAATTTTTCTGGCAGCTATGTAGAAGCTGAATTGGAGAAAAGTAAGATCAAAGCAGGAGGATAAAGAAGGAGCCTGTTGTACCAGTTCAAATTCCAACAAAATAATATAGACCTTATTCATACAGAGGAAGAAGAATCAATGAGAAAGAAGCAATACCACCATACATGAGCTGAAGGAAAAAAAATTGTGAAAGAGGTTGTAGGAAAATCAGAAAAGAGTGGAAGAAGAGGAGGGGAGGACACTGAAAGAGGGAAGTAGTTGTCTTAGTCCATTTTCCATTGCCCACAACAATGCTTGAACCCTGGATATCACATACAACAGTCATTCCACTCAGATAGTCCCAAAGGTTTAACTCCTTCCAGCATTAACTCAGTGGTTCAAAATCATTCATTTGAGACTCAAGGTCAGCTCCTTTCAGTTGTGATATATGCTTTCAACATACAGTGGTGGGACAGGCCCTGTGTGTATGTTCCCATTTCAAAACAGAAATAGAAAGTATTCCTCTTTTAAACGAATTAAATTTTAAAACTCCAATTAGCATCCTGTGCACATTGGGGTTCTGTTGGGCCCTCAAGGGCTCAAGCAGTTCTCCTTGCCATTATGGGTTCCTGGGCTTAATCCACACTCCAGCTTTTTTCATTTGGAGTCAAGACTATAGACTTCCCAGATTGGTGTGCATACTGGTTGTTCTATGGTTTCGGTCTCAGTGTTGGCCTTGCCTCTGTGGCTCTAATTAGTCACAGCCCCAGAAAAAGTGCTCTATGGCAGCTCCACCCCTGGGGCAGACCTCTGCCTGATCTTCTAGGTCCCAGGCTGCCCTGGGCAGTCAGCCTATGGAGAGTATCCCAGGATTCCCTGAAGCATTGTGTTCTTCTAGGCCATTGTGATAGGAGGACTCAAAGATTTCTGAGATGCCCTTGAGACCTTTATCCCATTGTCTTGGCTTTATCCCTTAATGTTGTTTTATCTGTAATAATCTCTTTGGCAAGCAATTGCTCGGTCACCTAGTACCTTACCTAGTACCCACCAAAGGTGGCCCAGGGCATCCATCACATGGTGAGAGACAATTATCTTTTGGTTTTTCTCTTTCTTCTTATAAGTTATTCTTATGAGTGCTCCACTCTGTTGACTTTATGAAATTCTAATTACCTCCCAAAGGATCCACTTCTAACTATCATGGCTGAGTTAACTGCCCTGCCCCCCAATACCTCACAATAAGAATTAAACTGCCATTCAGAGGGGACACAAACCATGTTCAAGCTATAGGAGTGCCCAATAAATAGTATAAGTAAATTAGGAGGATGAAAAATTGCCCATTCTATTTTAAAACCCTGTAGATATCATTGGTGAACATAGGTCAAACAGTACTAGTGGTATTTATTTTATTCTTTTACTGGTCTTCTGGACATAGAAATTTTTGAGAAAATTGTTTTATGTATATAATAAATATTTTGGTCAGCTTTTTCAATGCTGTGACTGAAAGCCCTGACAAGAACCACTTAGAGGAGGAAAAGTTAATTTGGCTCACAGTTTCAGAGGTTCAGTCCATGGTCAGCTGATTCCATATCTCTGGCCTGAGGTGAGGCAGAACATCATGGTGGAAGGGTGTGGTGGAGAAAAGCAGTTAGGGATCTAACAAACAGGAAATTGAGACCAAGCTCTGCTCACCAGGGACAAAACATAAATCCCATATTCACACCCACAGTGATCCACCTCCCCTGCAGTCACACTCCACCTGCCCAGTGATCACGCAGTAGATTATCCACTGATTACGTTACGACTCTCATAATAACCCCAGAACATTTCTTACATTGTCTCACACATGGGCTTTTGGGGGACACCTCATATCTAAACCATAGCAGCAAACTTCTACTGCTAACAGAAAAATGCAGCCTTGGCAGCCAGGTGACTTTTCTCCTTCAGAGGTCACCTTTTCCAAATCGAGTGTGCAGATAAAGGTCTTAGATAAAGGTCCTTCCCTCCCTACCTCTACTCCAAGAGAACTTGATTCTCACTCATGTATGTGGTAAGCCATGAAAAAAACCTTTCAATAACTTGTCAATAAATTGATGATGGCAGAGAAGTGGGAAGAGAAGTAGCTTTTTCTAACTCTGATAGATTGCTTTGTCTTTAATTCTTCAGTCAGAAACCATGTTTCCTGGTTTCTCTGAGTGAGCCACAATCATTCTTCATGGGACACAATGCAAAGGGTGATTCTCTATTTCTGTCTGCACTGGGAATCGTAGCTACTGCCCTCAGACCAGGTGACCCCAAGGTGGAAACTCATGACTTCACTACATAGATGGAAGAGGCCAGAGAGGACAAAATTCCTCGTACTGATCAGTAGATGGAGTTAATTATATGCTTACTCTGCTCCTCTTTGGCATTTGGTTCACAATGAAAATTTTTTTTCACTTGCATTCTCCTGATGTCTTCATAAATGTTAATGTTTTTAAAAAATATATATCTTTATAGTTTGTAAGGTGTGAGATAACTACAGCCCTGGAATAATCTTTTCCTCCTAGGAGTCTGTGACTGAGACGTGGCTTCTGCTCTTTTTTCAGGATTCATGCAACGAGACAGGGCCCTGGGGCATTCATTAGGAAGCAGTGTTTATTTTGTGCCAGCACAGACTCAGCAGATTCTCATCCAAAGGCTGAGCCCCAAACACAGCAGGGCTGTACTTTATATAGCTCCTGCTAGTCCCCTTCACCTTGACACCTTTACATATTAGCCCCTTTGTCTCCCTCTTTGGCAAAATACATTTCCTGTGAGTATTCTATACTATAATGCCATAAGGAAGTTACAACAAGCTGCACAGTTGCCCTGGGGTAAGGGAGGTTGGTAGGGTCATGCATGCACCTTGAATGTCAGCAGTGTTGTGCATGCACATCGAGTGTGACATTTTGCCTTTCTTTTGTCTGGGAGACGTATGCACACATGGTTACTAAAGGTGCCATGTTGTCCTACAGAGTTGCAGATGCACGCAGATACTGGCCTCACCATGTTGTTTGACAGTCGTGCATGCGTGCACAGATACTAGCCACTCTGTGCTGCTGTGCCTGTTTGGAGAGGGCTTCTACCATACTCTGCATGTGTTGTTTTTAGCCTACTGCTTAATTTAATCTGTGGCTTGTTACAATGGAGAACATTTTGAGGTACCAAATATTTTCTCTTCTGTAGACCAATAAACTTGGAAACAGTCAGTCATACTTTCACATTCTGTTGTTAGTCATCTTTGTGTTGCTGTGACCAAAATACCTGACAAGAACAAATTGAGAAGTTTATTTTGACTCACTATTTCAGAGGTCTAGTCTATCTCAGATGTTCTATTGCTTTGGGCCCAAGGTGAGGTGGAGCATCATGGCCAAAAGGCCCAGAGGATGAAAGTTACTTACCTCATGGCTGAATCAGGAAGCAGAGGGAGCTTCTCATCTTAATTACTAATGTTTATACACCATTCCAGGGCCTTCTCCTAGTTACTCACCTCCTCCATTCATACCTTACCTGCCTACAGTTACCACCCAATCAGTCCTTTCAAACTAGGATGGACACATTAGGTTACAACTTTCACAATCCCATCATTTTACCTCTGAAAATCTCTTCTATAACACAGGAGCATTTGGAGGACACCACTTATCCAAACCATAACTAAATGAAACTCTGTCAACTTGCCTACTGTCATGAGCAATCTATGCCATTATCAAAGACCAACCAATTTGTATCTTTCCACAATGTCAGAATTTGAATAACAATAAATTAGTAAACTACACTATTTTCAGCAGATATAATTCACTGAATATTCATGGGTCACCTGATATAGGCCATGCAACCACAGGTCCTTTTAGTCTCATCTTAATTACTAATGTTTATAACACTCAAGTCACACATATGCACTTTACATAATATATATATATATATATATATATATACACACACACACACACACACACACATTAAAAAAAGGCTAAGAAAGGGTTAAGGTGACCATAGGAGTTCCAAGGGCTGAATTGAGAGCAATTTGAATATGGTTATGCAAAGAATCACTGTAGGTGGTCGGATAATATTTTTAGCCTAGTTCTACAGAATTGTCAAGGCAGATGGTGTGGCTAGATGGCAGTTTCAGAGTGGCAGCTTGAGATGATATATTGGAGTGGGCAGGCTCCTGATGAATAACCAGATGACAGGATCAGTGTGCTACTGTACCCAATCTTGGGGTGCTCCTCTTATGAGTTTCAAATAAGGGGCTTGCTTTATTTGGTGGTCTGATATAATTGATAAGCTCATGGACCTTGTTTTTCTGATATTAGGCTGATACACCCATGTATCTGTATGCTTCTGATTGATTTGATAAGTTCACAGAGGTCATTTTTATTAGCACAATTAATTTATTTATCAGTATGTGACTTATGGTTGTGCTGGGCAGATGGTAGTTGTTTATTTACAATGTATAGTCATTCTACCCCAGCACTGAGTAAGGAGAATCCGTACTCAAAATGGAGTAACTCATGGCAAACTGCTGGTTTATAAAAGGAGTAACTCAGGGTTAGGCACAGCCTGAAAATGACTATTCTATTCATCATGGAATAACTCCAAGCAGGGTACAGCCTGCTGTGTACACCTCACCCTTACAACACACACACACACACACACACACACACACACACACATGATCACCCAGCAGATTTAAAATGCCTTGTTTACCTTTGTATGTCCAATTCCAAGCATTGGGTCTGGTGCTTATAAATGATAAACTTAATTAGAAATGTTACTTAATTTGCTTCTAAAATGAGTATAAAATATTTTATGACTGAAATTTTAGAAAAGTCAATCTTTCTTTCACATTTCTCTTCACAGTGGTCCCAAGTGAATGTTTAGAGGTTCTTCACATTAATCTTGATAGTCATTTGTTACTTTGTCTATCAACTCAGCTCCAAACCATTGCTTCCCCCTGTACCACATTATCATATTGTCTATAATTCACTCTCTGGGCTGCTGGCTCTCTCTGTGCTAAGAATGGGCACAATGTCTTCCTTTGTCTTCAAAAGCACAGCTAAGGTTAGACTCATTTATGGATTGCTAACGGAATAATAGAAGAACAGTCCCAAGTTTAATGTGCACTGTCACAGCAGTGGTCACTTCGAGGACCCACAGGCACTAATCCCTGAGCCTGGAGAAGGTTTTATGTCCTCTCCAATCCATTTGTTGAATGTGAATAATCAATTTGTTTCAGAGGAATGCTAGAAAAAGGCCATTGCAATAGTAAACAATGTATTTTTCCAAGTCTGAGATATTCAAACTTAAAAATGTCATTTAAGGAATACTAATTATTAAACCTGCTATTTAGAACAGTTATCTGAATCCTTAAAGGTCTAGGCCAGCTTACAAATGGGTGCACTTAGTTTACTCAACTGAAAAAAAAATGCAAACTTGAATCTATGCCATCTGTGTTTGTGAGGAAATCAGTTTTCTTTGGGAACAATTGTCAGCATTTGCATTATCTATGTAACTCAAGGATCCATCTTGTTAATTTCCCTCAAATCAAGAAGTCTGTTTCAAAAAAAAAAATTCTAATTATTCCCATTAGCAGTTTTCCATTAAAATAAAATTAAAACATTTAAAGTTTGTCTCTACTGGCAACTCATTACTTAGGTATTTGTTGAATTAACAAATAAATTTTGGAGTCCTGTGATTAAAAAAAAATCTACAATAATTACTTCTCAAATAGAGCAAATAGCAATGACCAGAGAAGTTAACCTAAAATTCTCCATGTTCAGCAGTGTTATTGTTTTTATCCTTAAAATAGGAGGTACTAATATTAAATCCTAGTCGAGTTTCAAATGGCTCTTGATTCTTCCTTTGATTTTGTACACCTTCTTTCCTCTCTAATCATGTTAAGAATATGAGAATCTCCTGCTTCTACATCTGTTACGAAGCAGTGTTTTTAACAATAAAAGCATGAACTAAGAAATCTAACTTCTCTCAGTGATTTTAGAAAAGTCAATTCTTTTGGTTCTTTCATATTTTTATTGGTGTATGATAGTTATACATAATGGCGGGGTTTGTTGTTACCTATTCATACATGCACACAATACATCAATACAAAGACAAGTCAATCCCTAGGGTACAATTTCCTCATATGCTCACAGAGGGTGATGAGCTTTATCTCCTTAGAAAACAAATCAATATGGAACTCAGAGCCATTATTTACTTATGGATGGACCTCTCTTGGGGAAATCTGGAGGCTGGGAAACAGGAGTTTGTATGCCTATAGGTAGGGCATATAGAAACAGGTGTGCAGGTCTGTATTTAGGGCCCAGTATAAAGAACAGAGCCTCCATGTATATTTGAGAGATGCCAGAACCAAGTTTTTGTTGTTGTTGTTGTTTTTAATAGTGGAGAATCCTTGGAAGAGCTGTGATACTCTTTACTAGAGACTGGCAAATCAGTAAACATGACTCATGTTCCTCAAAATGGAACCCATGGTCCAAAATGCTTTCAAGTCCAAATGCTTCATAAAAGAACTTTTAAAAATATGTGTTACATCTCACTGATGATCTGGCAAGTTATAGGCATCAGATCAACTGCTGTTCAGCTTTGATGTGGACATTCGCATTTGTTTTTAAAAACTTATTTTTACTGTGTGAAAGTCAAATGACTTTAGAGAGCAACACACTTATAAAACTATCACAGAAAGAAATGTGATGGGAAGGCTGTATCATCAGAGGGCAGAGGGCATCTATGCACATTATACTCAAGACAATATGCCTCTGGGTGGCAGCTCCCAAATTGTATAGATAATCTCTACAGGTCCCTTCTTTGAAAAAAAAAAAAAAAAAGAAAACCAAACTGTCTCTGCTCCTTTATTGTAAGCATGGCCAGACACATGAAATGAGACCTATTTCTGGCAATCAATATTTAGTGAATATTTCAATAGTGCTGCAATCATAACCTTTTTTTTCAAGTAAACAAGACAGCATTACAGAGTTATCAACTGACACTTAATGAAAATTGACATTTGAAGATTATTTGTTGGCAGTGTTTTGGAAAAACGTGAGGTCTATTTATTGTGAGCCAGCAAGTAAAACTTTGAGATAATTAATAACATACATATGCTAACAGGCATTATCTGAATTACTGAAGCCAAAATACAAAAGAATAATTCAATACAGAACCTGACCCGGGGCTCATCTTTCTCCTATTAAAACCAACACCAGTGATAAGTTTCTGCAGAACATCATTCATTATAGTGACTTAATGTTTTTAATATGAATTTTATTATCTTATAGTTTAGTTATTAAATGCTTTTAATATATATGTTTGGTTGTGGTTTAATGATATTTAGAAGCAGTTCGTAGACAGTTTTAATCAGCACTGGCTCACTGCTATAGGTATCAGGAACAGAGTTCAAAGTCAGACCTGAGTTCAAATTTGACCTCTCACACTTAAAAATTGTCTCAACTTGAATGTGTAACTTGATCTTCG
This sequence comes from Marmota monax, assembly GCF_021218885.2. Taxonomy (NCBI): domain Eukaryota; kingdom Metazoa; phylum Chordata; class Mammalia; order Rodentia; family Sciuridae; genus Marmota; species Marmota monax. The sequence goes on along the minus strand of NW_026692194.1, from coordinate 17,892,682 downwards.
AGAATGGGCATCATCATCATCATAATTATAGCACCAATATCATGTGGTTATTTTGTGAGGAATAAATAATCCTCAGTATAAGGATCTCTGACACATACTGAGTTATCATCATCATTATCATTATTACTCTTGGGCTGAGGAATCCAAGAGATGGCAGAGCAAAGCAAGGAAATAAGAGATGCCGTAAGAGATGCTGCTACGAGGCATTGCTTTCCATGGGAGAGAGCTAGAGTGGTCACAGGAAATACCATCTCCAGAGCAACTGAAGATATCAGACTGCTGACATTTCATCACCCAGAAGTCCCAACACTTTCTAATAGCCTATAGCATGCGTCACCTCTGGGGAGGAAAGTGGTGGTTTGATCCTTCATTTTAGATGGTTTCCAGAACTTTCTTGACATCCTCAGTAGGGCTGCCTGCCCTGCGCTTTCTCAGTCACTCTATGGCCCTTCATATAATTTTGCTGGTCTTGGTTCTTAATTTTCCTCAGGTTATACCTGTTGGTCATTCAGGAGACATCCTAGCCTCTCCTATTAGTGTTGCCTGGATCCTTGTGATTGTCTTTTCCTGTGGGCTTCCTCATCTTGCAATAGGGGAAACTCAACACTTTGTGTGGGAATAAGATGGCTGCTGGGCGGATTTCATAGAGTAAATTATATTCAACCATTGTTACTCTATTTCAGTGCCTGGAAGTTTGTTGAAGTATATCGCTAAGATATATTTCATAGAAATACAGATAAGATCCAGTGGGGCTCATTCAACCACAGTGTCCCTCCTGTGGTTGCTGGATCGCAAGTTTTTCAGATTTGGTTCAGGCCTCTCAGAGCTAATCCCAGTGATTCAAGAAGGCAGAGAGGGTAGGTGGTGAAAACATCAATCAGTAAAACTAACCTGGAGAGAAAGGAGATAGAAACCTACTAGGATTATTTCTTTCACTGGGAAGAAGCATTTAAGTTTGAATCCATCCCATTTTATTGATTCTTGGTTTTAATTCTTACACTATAGGAGTCTTATTAAGGAAGTTGGGGCCTAACCCAACATGATGGAGATTTGGGCCTATTTTTTCTTCCATTAGGTGCAAGATTTCTGGCTTAATTCTTAGGTCATAGATCCACTTTGAGTTGAGTTTTGTGCATGGAGAGATATAGAGGTTTAATTTCATTTTGTTACATATGGATTTCCAGTTTTCCCAGCACCATTTGTTGAAGGGGCTATGATTTTCTCCAATGTATGTTTTTGGCGCCTTTGTCTATATAAGATAACTGTAGTTTTGTGGGTTAGTCTCTGTGTCCTCTATTCTGTACCACTGAATGGTCTATAGGTCTATTTTGGTGCCAATATCATGCTTTTTTTGTTATTATTGCTCTGTAGTATAGTTTAAGGTCTGGAATAGTAATGCCACTAGCTTCACTCTTCTGGCTGAGGATTGCTTTGGCTATTCTGGGTCTCTTATTTTTCCAGATGAATTTCATGATTGCTTTTTCTATTTCTATGAGGAATTCCATTGGGGTTTTGATGGGATTGCATTAACTCTGTATAGTGCTTTTGGTAGTAAGGTCATTTTGACAATGTTAATTATGTCTATCCAAGAACAAAGTAGATCTTTCCATCTCCTAAGGTCTTCTTTAATTTCTTTCTTTAGCGTGCTGTAGTTTTCATTGTGGAGGTCTTTTGCCTCTTTTGTTAAGTTTTGAGAGCCTACAAGAATGGGAGCAAATCTTTATCACAAGTACATCAGATAGAGCACTAATCTCTAGGATATATAAACACTCAAAAACCTTAATACCAAAAAAAAAAAAAAAACCCAAATAACACACTCAATAAATTGGTTGGCCAAGGAACTGAACAGACACTTCTCAGAAGAGGATCTACAATCAGTCAACAAACATATGAAAAGATGTTCAACATCTCTAGCAATTAGAGAAATGCAAATCAAAACTACTCTAAGATTTCATCTCACTCCAGTCAGAATGTCAGCTATCAAGAATACAAACAATAATAAGTGTTGGTGAGGATGTGGGGGAAAAGGTACACTCATACATTGCTAGTGGGACTGCAAATTGGTGCAGCCAATATGGAAAGCAGTATGGAGATTCCTTGGAAATCTGGGAATGGAACCACCGTTTGACCCAGCTCTCCCACTACTTGGTTTATACCCAAAGGACTTAAAAATAGCATACTACAGGGACACCGCCATATCAATTCAATGTTTATAGAAGCACAATTCACAATAGCTAAACTGTGGAACCAACCCAGATGCCCTTCAGTAGATGAATGAATAGGGAAACTTTGGTATATATACACAATGGAACATTACTCAGCATTAGAAAAGAATAAAATCATGGCATTTGCAGGTAAATGGATGGAGTTGGAGAATATCATGTTAAGTGGAGTAAGCCAATCCCAAAAAACCAAAGGCCAAATTTTTTCTTTGATATAAGGATGCTGACTCATAATGGCAATGTGGAGGAGCATTGGAGGAATGGAGGAACTTTAGACAGGGCAAAGATGAAGAAATGGAAGGGAGGGGGCAAGGGGGTTTGAATGATGGTGAAATGAGTTAGACATTGTTACTCTAAGTACATTTATGAAGACACGAATGGTGTGAAAATACTTTGTGTACAGTGACTTGAAAAATTGTGCTCTGTATGTGTAATATGAAATGAATTACATTCTGTCATTGTGTATAACAAATTAGAATAAATGAATAATTTAATTTTTTTAAAAAGAAACCTACTAGGATAATAAGAAAGGAAAAAGGGAAGGCATCTTCATCCTTGCAGATAACACAGATTGTTCACTGTATGATGATTAAAAAAAAATGCAAAACTGGGGGAACTCCCTCTCAAAGCCAGCCTGATTCCTTATCACATGGTCTGTGGTGAGATTTGCTGATCTGGACACCTGGTTAGAGTTGTGTTAACATGTAGTATGCATAACTTTCTCTTTCCCAAACCACAAACCCCTGTGGACAGATTTTTCCCCCTTCTTTTTCCTAGAGCATCTCAAAGTCTTTCTGTGATCCCAAAGAGCATGAATTACTCACTATATATAGCATCAAGCTTCAAAGTATACTTTTTGAAAAGTAAAACTGCCTAAAACACCCAGTACTTTGCTTTCTGGCTTCACTTTCATTCACAGAACAGCATTTGTGGAATCATTGCCCATAACCCTTCCTGGCCTTCTTTTTGTGGGTCTGATTCTCTTTCCCACTTCATTGCCTGTCCCTCAGTAATACAACAAGGTTTCATCCTGTCTTTTCTCAGATTTGTCCAGCCCAAAAGTGCGGTTTACATATAGTCAGGCTGCATTTAAATGCATGGACATATATGGAAAAATAGTATCTCTGTCTCATTTAGTGACAGCCCAAATACAAATTCTATTGACACACGGACTGACCACCTACCTGTATCTCCTTAACATATTTGTTTATTTACTTAATTTTGTGGTAATAGAGATCGAACCCAGGGCTTTGAATATGCTAGGCAAATGCTCTACTACTGAGCTATGTTCCTAGCCCCTCTCCTTAGCCTTTATGAAGATTCAGGAAGCATCCATAGCTCAAACTGATATTCCTACTACCTAAATAAGCCACAGTGGAAACTTTCTGAGCCTCAGTTTTCTCATGAATAAAAGGGGATAATAACTGTTCAGCCATCTAGCAGCTTGGTAAAGTTTAGACATGTGATGTACACCCATCACTTAAATATAGAGAAAGTACTTAGTTAATAATTAATCAATGGCAATTGCTAATTTATTATCCATATTCCAGATTAATGACATTTAGTTCTGGTTCCAGCAATTGGGAATTATGTGAGCCCTCTCACATAAAAAAAATGGTATTTTCCTTTTGTGTTTAACACAGTACTCAGCATATTCTGAATGCATTCTGTAAGTAAAGAAGAGCCTAATGGAGCCTAGGGGTATGGCTCAGTGGTGGAGCATGTACTTAGCACATACAGGGCTCTGACTCAGTCTTCAGCATACACAAAGAAAAGAAGACCCAGGGATAATATAACAACATGAAAACTCAAATAGAAACATTATCTCTCAGGAGCTTACCCCCTTAGGCATGTTCACTCATCAAGTTTGAGTTCAACTCCTGCATTGGCCACATAACTTAACATGCAACTTTGGGCAATTTCATCAGCGAGTCATTCATCTCTCTAGGCTTACTTTCTCACACATAAAAAGGGAGCCCTTAAAAGAGCCCATCCAGTTGCTCTTTGTCATGACTTAAGCCAGATATTGGATATCAGGTCCTGAGTCCAGGGCTTGACGCATGATAAATGTTTGTTTTTAAACTGCAACTTACATATATTAAGTCTGCCCACGCTGTGCTTTCTCCCTAACTATACAGAAATGTTGAAAAATGTGTGTAGAGGGAGAGAGGGAAATGGCCATAGGCAAAGCAAAAACTGGTGTTTTTCCAGAATGAGCTCATTTTTTTTCTCATTTTTATTATGAAGAATTTAAGACATACAAACCAGTACATATAACACATGCAAGTTATGAATCAGAATAATAAAAACGTTACCCATGAAAACATTATTAAGAAAGAAAGGTTACTTAAACCCTTGAAACTTCTGTAATTTTTCCTGACTCTTTTTCCCTGCCTGCCATCAGATATAACTGCTTTTTCTCCCCCTCGCTTTTCTTTATACTGTTACCATGATATGTATATGTCCCTAAACACCATGGGGTCTAGTTTTCTTCCTTTTGAACTTTGTGAAAATGTTATACTGTATGTGTGCCTATGAAACTGTCTTTGGTTGCTCCACCGTTTGTTTCTAAGATTCATTCCTGCTGTTTGTGGCTGCTGTTCTTTCATTATAATTGCAGCATAGTATTTCCTCATATGAACAATCGATAATTAAACCAAACAGTCTCCTGCCAATGAGTATTTAGGTTGTTTTCAGGTGTCCCCTTTTATGAACAATACCACCATGAATATAAACATTGTTGTACATGCTTCCTATGATTTCTTTAGCGACAGCACCTCATATGCTAACCACTAGTCCACTAGTCATAATTGGATCTTGAGAACTTGAAAAATGGCTAGTCTGAATTGGTATGCATTGTAGGTATCAAATGTCCATCATATTTTAAAGGCTTAGTACAAAAAAATGTAAATATCTAGTTTAGTTTTTTTCATATTTTATTATATGTTGAAATGATATGTTGGTTATATTAGGTCAAGTAAACCATATGAAAACAATTTTAAGAGAATTTCACTTTTGTTTGTTTATTATTTTGGATATGGCTTTTGGGAAATTTTAAATTACATATATGGCTTGTATTAAATTTCTATTGGTCAGAGATATTTTAGGGTATAAAATGTATTCTTAAGAGTGAAACTCTCAGTCATAGGGTTAAGATCATCCAGCTTTTCAAGATAGTATCAATTGTGCTTGCAATCAGTTGTAGTAATTTGAATTCTCATCAAGAATGTATAATCCTCATTGTTCCACATTCTTGTTATACATGGTATTGTCTGATTTTTAAATTTTTGTTATATTGGTAACTGTACATTGTATTTCATTGTCCTTTTTTTGCAATTATTTTATTGTTATATACAGTGAATCTTTTTCTCACATATTTACTAGTCATTTGCTTTTCTTCTTAGAATGCATGTTAATATATTTTAGTCATTTTTATGTAAGCTTATTTGCCTTTTATTTTATTTTTTATTTTTTGGTACCAGGGATGCTTAACCACTGAGCCACATCACCAGCCCTTTTTTATTTTGAGACAAGGTCTCACTAATTTGTTGAGGATCTCACTAGGTTGCTGAGGCTGGCTTTGAACTTTCGATTCTCCTGCCTCAGCCTCCCGAGCTGCTGGGATTACAGGTATGTGCCACCACACCTGGCTTACTTGTTGTTGTTTTAAGAATTTAGAAGTGTAATCTTTGTTCTAAGCCTTTTCAAAGTTTATGTATTGTATTTTCATATTTTTCTTCCTTTAATATTTTGATGACGAAAGGTTTTTATTATTAATGCAGTCATTAACTTTCTTTTTAATCTAATAAAATACTTGCCTTTTATAGTCAACTCTTGTTTCTCTACCCCAAAATCATAGAGATGTATTTCAAAGTTTTGCTTTTTTATATTTAAATCTTCAATATATTTGAAATTCTTTTGTGTGTATGCTTTGGCCTTGGAGGTATAATTTCAATTTTTCCATATGAATAACCAATTTTTTTACCATCATTTATTAAACAGTCCCTCATTTCCCCCTGTGCAATGCTACATCCATCAGAATAATAAATTATACATATGCAGGACTTTGTTTCTGGAAGTTTTTCTCTGTTCCAATATTGTATTTGTTTATCATTGAGAAATTTCTCATTCTTTTATTTTCACATCTTTATTATGAATATTTTTTTCTGATAGAGCAAGACCCCCTTACTTAACAGTATCAACTCTTCTTGGCCATTGGTCTATCGTATATCTATTAGAATCAGCTTGTTCAATGTTTCTTTAAAAATTTCTTGAAATATTTATAAAATTATAGTAAGACTATATATAAATTTAGGGATAATTTAATGTTTTTGTAATGTTTAGCATTGAGTTCAAAATCATGGTACTTAACTGACCTCAAACATCATTTATTTAGCTCTTCTTTAATGTTTTTCAATCAAATTTCGTATTTTTTCAACAAATTATTTGCACATGTTTTGCTAATTGTGTTCTTAAATAAAATATACATATATATGTGATACATGTATATTACTGTTATTATTATATGACTACCTTTTAAAAATTGCATTTGTGAACTGTTGTCAATAGACAAAAATGGAATTGTATCTAATTTTATTTCAAAACTCTTACTAATTCTAACATTTTGTATGTAGAACTTTTTTCATTTTCATTGAAGACAATGATATCACTCTTTAGTAATGGAATTTTGTGTCTTCTATGCCAGTCTTTATAAATTTTACATTTTATTATTACCTATAATATCACTAAGATCTGCAACATAGTGCTTAATAGAATAGGTTGAAAATGAGGATTCTTCTTATTTTGTTTCATTTTAAGTAACATTCTCATGTATATTTTAATGTTATTTATAAAGAAAATATTCTAAGTAGAAAACTACTATACATTAAAATAGTTTGAATGGTCAAGATTTTAGAAACAACTGATTATAAAGAAATATTTGAAGGACTACAGTAAGAGCTATAATATGTAATAATCCAAGTGTAATATTATGAAAAATTAAGCAGGTTTAAATTCCCCTCTGCCATTCTCCAGTTGTGTGGCGTTAGGCTTACTTTCTAATCTCTCTTGGCCTCAATTTCCTTATCTTTAAATTGGGGTAGGACAATATTACATAAGATCAACTGAACATTAAAATAGCCTTGTCTTATTCTTTATTTTAAAAGACAATACACAACAGATATTGTATATTAAATATACAACAGATCATGGCTGGAAATTTTTTGGTGGACACACAATCAGTTTAAGGAGTGTCCAGTGTTTTATTAGTTGGGTAGATATTTTTATCATAAAGAATGTTGAATTTTATCAAATGCTTTTCTGCATTCTTAATATGATCATTTATTTTTTTCTCTTTTACTGTCAGTATGGCAAATGCCCTAATAGATTTTCTAATGCTACATTAGTCTTGCATCCTGGTGATAAGTCCAATTTGATCATGATAGGATTTCATTTTCAAACACTGCTGAATATAGTCCATTGTTACTTTGTTTCAGGTTTTTGGCCCTATATGCAGTTATCCATTCATCCTACTTAACCTATCAACTGCATTGAATGTATTTGCCACTCTGGTTATCTTCTCACATGTCACACCACTCCTCTGGCAGCATTATTATGTCCTTTTTACCTTCCTAATTTCAACTGTGAGTTGGCTCCAATATCAATTCTTGAATTCTCCTCTTTTGAAATCTGCACTTACTCCCTTGATATGCTCACTATTTCATGGTTTTAAAAACCACTCATATGATGACTGTCATGTTGGATAAGAAGAGTACCTCCAAACAGCTCATGTTAGAAAATGCAGCATGTTCAGAGGTAAAGTGAACAGACTAGGAGAGCTATAATGTAATCAGTAGATTAATCCATTTTGTGGATTAATAATTTGAATGGATTACTGGGTAGTAACTCTGGGAAGGTGAGGCATGGCTAGAGGAAGTAGGTCACTGGAGTTGTGCCCTTGAGGTTTTTATCTTGTCCCTGGCTCCTTGCACAATCTCTCTCTCTGCTTCTTGGCTGCCATGAGCAAAGAAGCTTTCCTCCTGTAAGCCCTTTGGCCATGATGTTCTGCCTCATCTCAGGCCCAGAGCAGTGGAGTGGACCAACCATGGACTGAACCTCTGACACCATGAGACAAACTTTTTCGCTTCTAAGTTGTTCTTTTCTTTTTATTTGTTCATTTGTTTGTTTATTTATTTATTTATTCTAATTAAGTATATATGACAACGAATGCATTTTGATTCATTGTACACAATTGCAGCACAACTTTTCATTTCTCTGGTTGTACATGATATAGTGTCGCACCATATGTGTAGTCATACATGTACGTAGGTAATGATGTCCATATCATTCCACCACATTTCCCGCCTCCAGTCCTCCCTCTCCCCCCACCCACTTTGCCCAATCAATCAAATAATTCTAAGTTGTTCTTGTCAGGTATTTTAATCACAGTGATCAAAAGCTGACCAGAACAACTGTGCTCCCAACTTTTGATAGACAAGAGCTGACATGATATCTCCTGAATGTCTATTCAACATTTAGAGTTTGACATATCTGAAAATAAAGTTTCTTCTCCCCCAACAGGCTTCACTTTTAGGAAATATCAATATCATCCTTACGGTCATTTAGACCAAACAACCTTGAAGTCTTGCTTGACTTTGATACCCCAAACCCACTATGTTAGCAAATTTCATTGATTCTGTTTCACAGTAAATCTAGAATATAACCGTTTCTCATTGCTTTGTATCACCCAGTCCCAAGTGACAATGATTTCTATCTTAGGTTTTAGAATAGCCCATAACTTGCCTTTTTTGCATCTGAATGTCCCTTTAGTCTATTCACAGCATGAAATCCAAAGTGGTTTTAGTAAAATACAAAGCATATCAAATCCTCTCAATATTGTCCTTTCTTAGTCATAGTGAAAACTAACATTTTCTTATAATAGCGTTGGAGCCCTACTTGATCCAGCATCCATTATCTCTGTAACTGTATATTTTACTATTCTCCCTTCAAGTTTATTCTGCTCCAGGCTTCAGCCACACTGGTCTACCTTGCTGGAACAACCTAGACATATATTAACCTCAAGCCTTTTTCATTTTTTGTTCTCTCTGCTTGGAATAATTTCCCTCCAAACAAAACATTGCCCCATCTGACACTTTCTCCTGCTCTTTACTCAAATCTTTCTCAGTGAGATTTACCATGGCCTTCTTGTTAGGAGACAGATGAGGATGGTGGGAACATGAGGTTAAGAGAATAATTCTATAAAATCAGCCCACTGTGATATCCCCACATGCTTTTTTTTTTTCTAAGAAGCAATTTACCTGCAGCTCTGCCCAGCCTAAGTGGACAGGATATGTCACATTCGTCAGCAAACTTCCTATTCACTGTAGGAAAAATGCAAGCCCCAAATAATGTTGATAAGGGAAACCCAAGTTACCCTGAGGGATACTTTTGTGATCAAATCCTGAAACTCTGGGAGATAAGGATAGTTCCTCTTAACCATGAAATCTGTAAGAATGTATGGTTAAGAATCCAATTAAAACAGGTCAGCATGGGTCAAGTTGACCTAGAGTGGCCATGACAGTGGGAACTTGAAAGTCTGATGTCACCCTACCATCCTGCTGTCAGCCAAAAGTCAAGAGGTGGACCTGGGTGGGATTCTGTCTGGAAACTTCTCTGGATTCTCAATAAAACTGGAGTGTAGGAGAGGCACATTGTCCCTTTCCTTTCTCAGAGGATCCAGTCTCTTTCTTGAGAGTGTCCCCCTTTTCTTTTACCCATTCCTTCAATAAACTCATTACTGTTACTGTGAATGACATGCCTGAAGTCTTTCTGACTTGGTTGCAAGAATTGGGGTTTGAAGAGGGGGAGTCTTTGCATTGCCTCAGTTTCTTGGAATGCCCCAGCTCTGTTACATACCTATCTAAAATTGATTCTCTTTCCCATCCTACAGGCTTCCCTCATTTCCAGGTTTCCCTCATTGTTTGTCAATACCCCATATATTATATAATTTATTTACTTATTTACTGTTTCTATTCTTCCAGGGGAATACAAGGTTGATGAGATAGTGGTCTCTGTTAGCATTTATGAATATTCCATGTGTACTTGAAAATGAAATACAACATTTTTTTATGTTTGTATTCCTCATTCTTTATATTCATTAGTTAGGCTTGATAATATTTAAATTTTCTTCATGCTTACTAATTTTTGGCTTACTTGATCGATAAATCACTCATACAGAATGTTAATATCTCCTACAAATTTATAGAGTTGTCAGTTTTTCCTCATCATTCTTTCAGTTTTTGCTCTAGATATTTTAAGGATTGAAGAGCTATGTAAATTTAGAATTATTATCTCCTCCAGAAAAATTGAACCTTTTTTCATTATGTTGTAACTTTCTTTAACTCTGCTTTTATATATATATATATATATATATATATATATATATATATATTTGTGGTAAAGCCTATTTAGGCAAGCATGAGATAAGCAGATCAGGTATCTGTGGCTAATATTTGCCTAGTTTGTTTATTTCATCCCCTATCCTCAATATTTCTGTCTTTATCATAAGGCTTATTTCCTTGGAAAGGTGTATATCCCCTCTTCTTTTGTAACCAAGTCTGACAGTTCATGATCTTTACCCAGAGAGTTCAGTTCATTCTCATTTACTATAGTTTTTTTTAAAAAATATGATTTATTTTGACCCTTATTTTTAAATAGTTATGAAATATTTTTATTGAACTCTGTATTGTTTTTGAGGGGCTGGGTCTTAAAATTGATGCATAATAATTACACATGATGGATTCATTATGCCTTATTCGCACATGCACAAAATGAGTTTTGATCAATCTACGTGTACCTTCCCTTTCCTTCCCCTCCTGCCCCCATCCACTTGATCTACTCTACTGTCATCTTTTTTCTTATTGTAGTCGTTATTATTATTATTATTATTATTATTATTATTACATTATGATTAGGGACATATAAATGAAATTCATTGTGGTATATTCATACATGGCTATGACATAGTTTGGTAGATTTCATTCCTCAGTACTTCCCCATGCCCTGCCTTCCTCCCTCCCTTTTGACCCCTTTCTTCTTCTCTATTGGTCTCCCTTCTATTTTTGTGAGATTCCCCCCTTTTTAATCTCTCTCTCTCTCTCTCTCTCTCTCTCTCTCTCTCTCTCTCCCACACACACATATGAAAGAAAACATTTGACCCTTGATTTTCTGAGTCTGGCTTATTTTGCTTAGCACAGTGTTTTCTAATTCCATCCATTCATCAGCAAATGCCATAATTTCATTTCTTTGTGAGTAAATCTCTGTTGTGTACATATATCACATTATCTTCACTTGTTCATCTGTTGATGGGCACATAGACTGATTCTATCACTTGGCTATTGTGAACTGTGCTGCTGTGTATCACTATAGTATGCTGATTTTAGTTCTTTTGAATAGATAGAAACTAGTGGGATACCTGGGTCGTATGGTGGATCTATTTTCAGTCTTTTGAGGAACCTTCATACTGCTTTCCAAGCTGGTTGTACTAGTTTGCAGTCCTACCAACAAAGTATAAGTGTACATTTTACACCTAACCTTTGCTAGAAATTGTTATTTGTATTCTTAATTACTATTCCAATTGGACTAAGATGAAATCTTTGTGTAGTTTTGATTTTCATTTCCCTGATTGCAAAATAGGTTGAACTTTCTTTCCCATATATTTGTTGGAAAATTGTATTTCTTCTTTTGAGAGATACCTTTTTAGCTCATTTATCCATTTATTGATTGAGTTGGATTTTTTGGTTGGGTTTTTGGTGTTACGTTTTTTGGGTTCTTTTTATATTCTGGATATTAATTTCCTGTAGGAAGAGTAGTTGCCAAAATTTTTCTCACCTTCTGTAGGCTCTCTGTGCTTTTGTTTCCTTTTGCTGTGAAAAAGCTTTTTAATTTGATGCCACCCCACTTATTGATTCTTGGTTTTAATTTTAGAGTTTTAGGAGTTTTATTGAGCACCAGTATGTTGGAGTGTTGACCCTAAGTTTTCTTCTAGTAGTTGCAAAGTTTCCAGTCTAATTCTTAGGTCTTTGATCCACTTTGAATTGATTTTTGTGCAGGATGAGAGAGTCCTAGTTTCATTCTTCTATGTATGGATAACCAGTTTACCCAGCACCATTTATTTTAAAAGTCTGTCTTTTCTCCAAAGTATGTTTTTGGCACCTTTGTCAAGAATCATATGACTCTGTCTATATGGCTTTGACTCTGTGGTCTTTATGTCTATTTTTTTATGCCGAAACCATGATAATTTTGTTACTATAGCTCTGTAATATAATTTGAGATCAGGCATTGTGATGTCTCTACCACTGCGCTTATTGCTCAATATTTCTTTGGCCATTCTGGTTCTTTTATTCTTTCATAAGAATTTTGGGACTGCTTTTCCTAGTTCTGTGAAGAATATCATTTGTATTTTGATGGGAATTATATTGAATCTGTAATCACTTTTAGTAACATGGCCATTTTGACAACATTAATTCTGCCTATCCATGAGTAGGAGAGGTCTTTCCATTGTCTAAGGTCTTCAATTTCTTCCTTCAGTGTTCTAGAGTTTTCATAATAGAGGTCCTTAATTAGATTTATTCCCATTTTGTCTTTTAGGCTATTGTGAATGAAATTGTTTCCCCAATTTCTTTCTCAGAAGATTCAATATTGGAGTAGAGAAAAGCCATTTATTTTATATGTTGCTCTTGTGTTCTGCTACTTTGCTGAATTTATCATTGCTAGAAGTCTGTTCTTGGAATTTTGGGGTCTTCTAAATTTAGCATTATGTCATCAGTACAAATAGATGATTTGACAACTTCTTTTCATATTTGTCCTTTTCTTGCCTGATATCTCTGCCTACACTGTCAGGAATTATATTGAATAGGAGTGGGGAGAGTAGACATCCTTGTCTTTTGTTCTTGATTTCAGAGGATATTCTTTTGGTTTTTCTCCATTCGGTATGATGTTGACTTTGTGTTTGTTGTATATAGCCTTTATGATGTTGAAGTAAGTTCCTTCTATTTCTTATTTCTTCAGTGTTTTCAACATAAATGGGTGCTGGCTATTGTTGAGGGCTTTTCTGCACCTAATGAGATGATCATGTTTTTTTTTTTTTCTTAATTCTATTTATGTGATGAGAGGCACTTACTCATTTGCATAAGTTGAACCAAACTTGCATCCCCAGGAAGAAACTAACTTGATCAAGATGTCCAGTCTTCTTAATGTGCTTTTGAAAGTGAATTACTAATATTTTATTAAGGATTTTTTGCATCTCTCTTCACCAGGGATATTGGACTATAGTTCTCTTTCTTTGACATGTCTATCTAGTTTTGGTATCAGGGTAATACTGTCTTCATAGGTTGGATTTGGGAGGTTCCCTCCCTTTCTATTTTTTGAAATAATTTGAAGAGGATTGGCATTAGTTCTTTAGTGGTCTGGTAGAACTCAGCTAAGAATTAATTGATTGACCCTTATTTTTAGGCTATTTGTTCTCCATTTTCATGTTTCAGATTTATCTTATTTCTTGGTTTCTTTGAATTGATTACCCCCCACCCCATTTCATTTTCCATCTCTCCTCATGCTTAATTTGAAGATAAGTACTCTACTTTTATTTTTCAATTAAAATATTTAACATTCACATTTCATATACTTAGTCTAAATTTAATTAAGAATTTTACTTTTTTTCCCAAAATACAAAAACCTCATAGTCATATTCTATGTGTTATAAGAAACAATTATAGAAAGAATACATGGACTGTAAGAGAGATGTGAAGGAATAACTGTGTCCCTCTTCCTTTTCCTTCTATATTTTCCTCCAAATTCTACAGGACAAGATTTTTTTTTTTTGCCATTTGCTCATTTTTGTTTAGTGTTTTAAATGCTTTTGGTTATAGTAAGTGTGTAAGTGTTCACCAAATGTTGCTAGGTGGATGAAGAATACTTCAGTTGCAAATATATAGTCCAAACCCACATGGAATTATTGCTCAGCCTTTTTTTTTTTGCTTATATTTGTTGTTTGGTTTTGTTTTGCAGTGCTAGAGATCAATTCAAGTCCTTGTACATGCTAGGCAAGTGGTCCACATCTGAGTGACATCCACAGCCTTAGGTCTGTAGATAGAAAACTCACTTTTTTGTGCATATATCTGAATGTATTTTTTTCATATTTGTTCTTATAAGATATTTCTTAATGGAATGCAAATAATTTTCCAACAATCTGAGATGTTTGAGGGTACTATTTTTCTACTCTGTGGCTACCCCCCCACACACTGAAAAGTTATGTTTCAATTTAAATATTTCTTTATATACATAATCTGTCTTTTCTTTGTAGTTGCCCTTAAGACCCTCTCTTGATCACTGGTGTAATTTGATTGTACTGGATCTAAGAATGGATTTATTGTATTTACTTTTCTTGGGTGTTTAATGACTTTTTTGATATGAGGGTTGACATATTTTAAATTTTGGGAAACCTCTCAGGCATTGCATCCCTGTAGGCTTCTTATCATACTTACTCTTCCATTATTTTCTCCAGTAGTTAGGTGGAAATTGCTCCTTTCTTTATATTCTTAACCTCTCTTCTACTTCAATCTCTTTATGTCTCAGTACTTTATTCTGCTGTTTCATCGTATTAAACTTCTAGTTACTTATTTGCTCTGTAACTTTGTCTGTCTCCTCTATTGTTTAACCCTCTGATTGCACTTGTAAATTTTCAGTGATTGTATTTTTAAATTTTAAGCATTCTACTTGAATATTTGTCAAACTAGTTGGCTCATTTTTGGTATTTACTTTTATTATTATTTCCTATTTTAGTTCTAAATGCAAAATCTGTGTGTATTTGATTCTCACTAAGAGTGTAAGAGACTTCTGCTTGTTGTGCTCCTCCTGAGAGACGTGCCTTGCTTCTGTAGGTCTCTAGGGATGCTACTATGGAACTCGATGTACTTTAAAATTCTTGAGTCATAGTCTCATAAATAAAAAATAAAGTGTAAATTCAGACCCAAAGTCATGTGATCTCAAGGGATTCAGAGTTGCAGGCAAGACAGATCCTTTTTTCCCCCCTTCACTGGTTAAGTTTTCTTCTGATTCACCATGTATACCCCTTTTATAAAGGCAGAGTCCACACTCCTATTCAAGGATGTCTGAGATTATCTTTAAGCACAGAGGAAAATCCACAATCTTTAAAAAAAAAAAAATGTAAAGTAAAAGAAACAACAAAGTGATAGTTAGCTGAATCCAGCTATTAACAATGTATTGGAAAACTGATCTATGTTACTGAGCGCTTCAATAAAGCAGTTCATTTTTCTGATTGAAGATTGTTTTAACCAAAGGCAGCAGAATACAACAGACACTAGTATGGCAATATGTAAATCAATGGATGTGTAACTGATGTGATTCTGCAATCTGTATACGGGGTAAAAATGGGAGCTCATAACCCACTTGAATCAAAGTGTGAAATATGATATATCAAGAACTATGTAATGTTTTGAACAACCAACAATAAAAATTAAAAAAAAAGATTGTTTTAACCAGCTTTATGTTGCCGTGACAAAAAGACTTGATAAGAACAACTTAGAGAAAATGTTTATTTTGGCTCAGTTTCAGAGGTTCAGTCCACGGTCAGCTGACACCATAACTCTCTGGGCCTGAGGTGAGAGAACATCATGGTGGAAAAGCATTTAGTTCTAAATGCAAAATCTCTGTGTATTTGATGATGAAGCTCAGAACTTGGTAACCAGAAAGGGGGTGGTGGTTTTCTCAACAAGAACAAAATATAAATCCCAAAGTCATGCCCCAGTGACTTGATTAGGTTACAACTCTTATAATCTAATCATTTCACCTCCTAACTTCAAGCATTGTCCATCACACATGAGGTTTTGGGCAACACCACATATTAAAACCATAATAAAGATAGTAGGAAAAAAAAAGTTTACAATTGCAAATACCACACAGAGAGGTACAAGATAACAATTAAAACATAGCTGATAATCATGCACTTAGAGACTAAATTTAAGGGAACACTAGGAACTTCAAAATTCTGTTAGGGCAATTTTAGTTTAGTCACAATATTTTTCATTTTATTTGGTTCTTTTCAAAATTAGTCTCCTGTCATATTTCCGATTCCTTCTTTTATTTGTAAAAATCATTTAAAATATTTAGTTTCATTGCCAATTTGATACCTCAATTATTTGAAGTTTTGAATGGGATCTGCTTCTGTCTTTTGGTTGGCTCTATTCATGCTTGGTTGTTTATTCATTTATTCTGCATTTTTTGAATTTGTGCTCATTCTAGAAATTTCTGTGGAAATCTTGCATGACCTGAGTTTAAGTTGTATCCTCTGGCATAGTTTTGAATTTGTTGGTGTCAGTTACCTGAGCAGCGCTATTGGCCTAAAATTAATTTTATGCAAATTCCTTGACTTCCCCTGTCAAGTTTTCTGCAATGTACTTGCTGAAGTGAGGAGGGAAATTATATGTCTGCAAGGAGAGAGAAGCTGGATAGTTGTGTTCTCGGAGTCACAAGCACAAAAGGAGTCCAGTAGGAGCCCAATGCTTCTGTGATGGTATACTTCTATCACTTTGGCACTTGCTAGAGATGCCTAGCAGAAACTCCTGCTGTGGCTGCATTTCTGTCTGTGTGTATTTCTGGTTCCACAGATCCTCAGGCACTGTTCACTAAGCCACTATTTCACCCAGGCATCTATCCAAGCCCTATCAGCTGATATGGCACAACATCTTGGTATACTTAAATGGCAAAGAATAAAACCACTTGCTGTGTCCCTTCTCCTTGTTGTTATCATATGTCCATTTGTTTTCTCCTGAATGGTAGCCAGAAGGATGGACTTACCTTTCCCAGCAACACTCATGGCCTTAAAACTACTCCTTAAATAGGAGGTCAGGGGACTCAAAATATTTGCATAGTTAACATGCAGTTTGGGCAATGGCTTGTTTTCGCTCTTTCACTCTCTGCTTATCAGCATGACTCCTGGATGTTTCTTTGCATGTCACAGCTGAGGTGCTCAGGATTGTATTTGACCAAAGTAAAGAGACAAAGCCATGTGGCAAACAAGCCATATGTTTATGACCTACAGCATAAGTGGCCAAAGTCCTTGGGTTCTCAGAGCTTACGGCACAATCCCCAGTGATAATTCAGTTATTTCCCAGGTCGTAGTAGTGAGAGACAAGGAGTGGCCATGTTTGTGTAGGATATTACCACCCAGGTTTATAACTGAAGGACCATCTCCAAAATTTAAACTCAAAGAAGAAAAACTCTCATAATTTACCTGAGTCAGAGGTTCATTGAGTCAGAATATCTCAAAAAGCAGTTGGATTGTTTGGTAGTGAATCTCTTGACTCCTGGGGATAGAGGAGTAGAAAAGAGAGTATCCTCCATGCTGTCTTCCTTGACATGCTTTTTATATGTGTGGATGCATCTTCTTCCCTAGTCACACAAAGCCAGAATGTTCTACGAAAAAGAAATATCAGATGCCACTGTATGTTTAATTTTTGTCTCTTAATTAAGAAAATCCAATTCTGCTACCCAGAGGATAAAAGAAATAAATACACAAAGCAGAAATGAGACCTAGATAGAAAGTAAGGAGTAGCTTATGAGTCATAGAGGAAACTAAAAATGTGAATAAGTGTGAATACTAAGTTGCAACCTGTGAGGTATATTACATCTGGTGAAAGTACATAAAGCATTTGTGTGTTGAACATGGGTCAGAAAGATGCAACACAAACACTATAACTTGCTGAGGAAAATGGAAAGCCAGGTAAATGTTAAGTATTCCAAAACCACAGATTATGTTTCCTCCAGTCTGCAGAATCCTTCCTGGTCCTGTTCAGTCTCTACTCTGCATGAAATCTTCCCCAACTACTCCAACCTACTCATTCATTTCTTTAGGGGTTCATTCTGTAAACATCCATACCTGAGTTCTTATGTACCCTATTCTGGCCCAAGTATCCTCTGTCCATGACATATGGTCTTTATGGTCTTAACTGTTTATAATGTTGGTGACCATTTATTGCCAAAGTGAGTAGAAGACTGGCCAGGAGTTGATCTTAGCAAGACAAGGTCATCACCCCTCATCGCCTCTCTTCTCTACTTGCTATATCCCAGATAGTTAACGTTCACTTCCATTGTTCTTCCTTCTCTAGCTCATTAGTAAGGAATTTGGTATGAGAGCCTGGAGTCAGACAAATAGGAACCTGGGGGTTGTATAAGGCCAAACATGTCAGATGTGAAGGTGGTAGATGTTACATATGCAGTCCCCCCAAACAGGTCTGCTTATCCCTGCTCTGTCTAGCTCAGCCAAGAGTTATGAACCTTTGAGGGGGGTTGGCCTGCCCTGCTGCCCTCTTTTCTGGGGAAACTATTCCTTACTCACTATATTCTGTGATTCTGGTGGGGTTTTCTGTCAGAGCCCTCAACCTCACTTGACATCGACATCGAGTTGGACTTGTGACCAAGTCTGGCATACTTTACTATAGTATCCATTATGTCTACTTGAACTGGAGAAAAGGGACCTGGTTTTGAGTTCACGGGCCAGGAGATATGGCTCTCTGAGATATGAGATATGAGATATGGCTCTCCTGCCATAGGAAATCACTGTCAGTAGAAGAAGAGAATAAAATCAGAGACAAGTAGATTTGAGAGACTGGTATACAAAGAAATGATGACGTCGGTGGCAGCTCCTTGTTCTAGTTCTATTTGGTCCTAGAGCTGCCCTTGCTCCCTTGATCTGTGTACCTTGGTTTCTGTGAGCCCCTTTTAGTTAAGTGACTTTGTTCTGAGTTTTTGTTATGTATATAAAGATTCTTGGAAAAACAGAAGTTAGCCTTTAGAAGTGGGGTATCAGGCTTTAAAATTCAGAACTGATTGATTTCAGGTACAGTGTGGTTGATGAGATTGCCATTGGGCAGAAAACGTGGAATTAGCTTGAAGTGATCCCATAGCAGGTGGTTGAATGCTTATCTACTATCTCTTGGTATCATAGACCAATTCCACATACCAAGATGGGGTCTTTAAGGATTTGGAAGACAGTTGTAAGGATATTAGAAGTTGTTGGCTTCTTATGATTATCAGAGGGTTCTAATAGAGTGAAAAGGCTTATTATATTCGGACATAACTAACATCAGAAAAGGAACAACATTCAGCATTGTTAATGGCAAGCCCTTTCCTCCTGTCTGCAGAATCCTTCCTGGTCCTGTTCAGTCTCTACTCTGCATGAAATCTTCCCCCCAACTACTCCAACCTACTCATTCATTTCTTTAGGGGTTCATTCTGTAAACATTCATTTACCACCACTGTGTCAGAAATTGGACAAGGTGCTAGACATTTCAAACTCTGCTAGTTTTTTGAACATGATATGTTAATAATACAGTTTTTTTTATTGATGTTGCTGTATAAAAACAGCTCAGAACTCTAAATCTATGGCAGTAAAAGGGGAGAAGTCATGTGATACTCCTACAGAAGGAACCACAAAAAACAAGAAACATATTTAGCAACAGAAATTGAATGCCTACTATGCAACTTTGATGTGACTTGACATGTCCCTGGGGAGTTCATAGATTCCTAGGAGCATTGTTAGAGTTACATGTAGGATCATGGTAAATTATCAGAAAACCCAGTTGCTGGGATTCTTTATATAGGGATTATATTTTCATTCTTATCTAAAATCAACTCTGGCCAAAGGATATGATGATATATTCTGAGCATTTGTACAAAAGCCAAAACTACAAAATCACATTATGAATTGGGAGAATTAAATGGGATTGTGCTGCTGAATGAAGTTCCTTACTTGGTGTTCAGATCTCTTTGCTACACATTTCCTGTTTGTGCTGTTACAATAAGGTTACTGAGATTTGACTCCCATCATCAGATGAATTTGTAAATGTATTATTGCATTCATTCTTTTGTTTGCTTGTTTGTGTTGATCCCTCATGCTATATAGCAAGTGGAAGGCCAGGTGAAGTGTTTTAGTCAGTTTTTTTTGCTGCTGTGACTAAAGGACACTACCAGAACAATTTTAGGGAGAAAAAGTTTATTTGGGGGCTCACAGTTTCAGAGGTCTTAATCCATAGATAGCTGGCTCTATTCCTGGGGGGCAGAACATCATGTCAGAAGCATGTGGTAGAGGAAAGTGACTCACCAGATAGAAAATATATATCCCAAACACACCCACCCTCAGGGATCCACTCCTTCCAGCCACACCCTATCAGCATACAGTCACTACTCAGTTAATCCCATCAGGGGATTAATCCACGGATTGGGTTAAGACTCTCATAACCCAATAACTTCTCTTCTAAACCTTCTTGCATTGTCTCACACATGAGCTTTTGGAGGGGCACCTAATATCTGAACCATAACGTGAAGAAAGGTGCAACGTAGAGCTTAGAGCGGGGAAACTTGAATACAATCCTGTTTTGCAAGCTGAGTGACTATAATCCTGGGTGAGTCATGAAAATGCTCTGAATCTCAGTTTTTCATTTGTGGAATGGAGATTAAAGGCAGCACCTCATAATTACAAGATGAGCCAGCAATATAAATGAAACAAATACTCAGGAGCCCAAAGTGATATAAATAAATTATCAAATAAATGGAGAAAGGAGAAGATCAGAAGAGTTCTAAATAATAAATGTAGATGGAGTTAGAGGAATAGAATCACCATTAGATAATTGCTGCATTCAAGATCCACAAGTAGATGCAAAATCAGTGGGTAAAACTTTAAACAGTTTATTTGCATAACCTCAAAGTATCTCCTCCCAGATATTTATTATATAAATTGGTAGTTGTAACATATCTACAAATTCTTTGATATTCTTCTTTCCATGAAAGGGGACTTAATTCCCCTGTTCTGGAAAACTGACTGAACTCAAAAGAGTATTTCTTATAAAGAATATGAAAAGGAAAAAAATTTTATAGTGGAGACACCTGTCAGACACCACCTTAAATCAAGTGACCACAGTTAATCTTGCCAGTAATAAGTCATGTTGATGTGGTATAGTCCCTGATATGATGCAATGAAGAGAGCACATATCCTTTATGGTATCTCTGTCCACAAATCCATAACCCTATCCAATCATAAGAAAAACATGAGACAAACCAAAATTAAGGAGCATTCTGCAAATGCCCAAATGGAATTCTTCAACAGTAGAAAGAATAAAAATGAAGAAACTGTCACATATTCAAGGACATTAAGAAAATTTAATGTAGTGTGGGATCCTAGATAAAATCCTGGAACAGAGTAATTAGTGGAAATGAGAAAATTTGGAAATCTGAATAAAGCCTGTCATTTAGTTAATAGTTTGGCACCAATATTAATTTATTCATTTTGCTAAGTATGCGTGAGTTATGTAAGATCTTAACACTGAAGAAAATGGGTGAAGGATATATGTGAATATCTGAAATATTTTTGCGACTTGTCAGTAAATCTAAAATTATGTCAAAATAAAAAGTTAAAAATCCTGTCTCACAAATTTGTTTAGAGAACCCCTTCAAAAGTATTTGAAGATGCCTAAAATGCATCAAGTAGCATACTTAGATTTTTTAAAAAAGAAAAGAATGTTCTTTTTACTACAAGGGAACAGAAATAGTAGAAAGTAGAAATGATTGCTGGGGTGTAAGAGATGAAGAAAAAAATTTAAATGACATTCTTAAAAGTTCCAAAATCAATGTTCCCTCCTGCTTATTAGAATGTCAGCTCCAAGAAGGGAGAGATTTTCATTTCATGTGTATGGGGTTGGATTCTAAGCCCTGGAATAGTGCTCAGTTCATAGTAAGTGCTCAAAAAAAATTGCTGAATCAAAGAATGAGTAAATGGATGAATGCTGTTTTACATTGGTCAGGAGGTGAGGCAAGATTGGACTGTGCTGTTAGAAGTGAAAAGCAATTATAAATCCCTAAATCATAGTTAAGATGGGAGAGAATAGTCTTTACACTGCTTGTTAAGGGTGAGGGCTGAGGACAAGGTTGGAGCAAAATGAGAGTTATCAAAGGCGGAGGGAAAAGATAAGGGAGAACCAGTATTTAAAGCAACCAGTAGAGAAAGAGCAGTTCAACTATAGTATTTAGCAGTTGGAGCAATTCTCATGACCTTTCACCTTTTCTAAAAGTTTAGCACTGTTCCTGACCAAGGTCTCAGTTCCTCTGAATAAGTTGAACAAAGGGCCTGAGTCTCTCTCAAGGGTATTCCGTCTTCTGCTGAGTCAAGAAAAGCTTGCTCCCTTAATATAAACAAAGTCCTCTTGTTACAGCTAGACAGCCCATGCTCAGGTCATGATAACCTTCATCTCAGAACAATTAGAATTATGAGTTTCTCAATCATTAAGTTGGCAGAAGAATTAAAAAGAGATTTCTCAAAAGACCATACACAAATATATTTGTCAGCACAAATATATTAAAAAACTTAGCATCCCTTGGAATCAGGGAAATATAAATCAAAACTACATTGAGATTTCATCTCTCTTCAGTTAGAATGGGAATCCTCAAGAGTATTAATGAAACATGCTGGCAAGGATGTGGGGGAAAATATCAAGTCATACATTGTGGATGTGACTATAAATTAGTATAACCACTTTGGAAAATAGTATGGAGATTTCTCAAAAGATTAGGAGTAGAAGCACTGTTGATAGGGTCACCCAAACCTGGGTATTTATTCAAAAGGACTAAAATCAGCATGCCATAGTGATACAGACACATCAATGTTTACAGCAGTGCAACTCACAATAGACAGTTGAGAAATCAGCCCCAGTGACTATCAACAAATGAATGAATAAAGAAAATGTGCTCTATACACACACAGTGGAGTTTTACTTGATCATAAAGAAGAATGAAATTATGACTTGTGCTAGTAAATGGATGGAACTGGAGAACATCATACTAAGTGAAATAAGTCAGACTTAGAAAGTCAAGGGTTGAAAGTTTTCTCTCATACATAGAAGTGAGAGCAAAATAAGGAGAAAAAAGGAAAACATGAAAACAGAGAAACTAAATCAGGGGAGTAGAGGAAGGGAATTAATGGGGAGGAAGAAAAGACAGGAAAAGGGAGGAACTGAGGAATAAAAATGGCCAAATCTTGGTATGTACATGTAGGAATATACCAGTGAATTTCACCTATATGTATATCTATGAAGCACCAATTAAAAAAATAACAAACACAAAAAATCCTAAAAGAAGAAGAAGAACAACAACAACTACTACAATGACTATGGGTTTTTGCCCCCAAATTGGGTTGCAGTTCCTGAATGGAACCATCTGTCAAAACCATTGGGGGATGAGTTAGGGAGTATATTCTACCTGCCTTCATATGGTTGTCTATTTTCCACATATCCCTGTGTTCTTTGAAAGTTCAAATGTGGAGTTTCATATAGCAAAATAAAGTTCAAGCAGGAATAAACACAGAATCCCGTGTCCTAGGCAGTTAATTCCTTGATTCCAGGCAGCTTTAGACCATGTTTTCTAGTTCTGTTTACCAGGGTCCCCAAGTTCATTCTACAGGCCAGGCATTTGTTAGGCTGCTGCCTATGGGGTTCCTTGGTGAAGGAGATTGCCCCCCAACAGAGCCCATAGCAAGGGTATAAGAAGTGTTGGCACCAGGATCTGAGATCCCATGGAGCAGAGCTTCAGCAGGAACTTCTTTTCCACTTATGTAACAGAATTAGGTCTTTCCTGCCTTCTACAGATCGATTGAGTTTCTCCTAAATTTCTCAGGATGAGCTCCATAATGTGGCCTAAAGCCAATTTCCAGGACAATGACCATTACTGTTGAGTTGCAGTTTCCAGCAAAAGTTAGTTTTTCCCAGAGTTGGTAGCTCAGCTGTTTCATATCATAATGGGGTGGAAAACTGGCAGGCAGGCTGTCAAACCTGATGCAAATGATATTTTATAAAAAGTGGTTTAAATTGGCTGACGCTGTTTTTAGACTGATCAGTTTAAAAAGTATGTAGGGCATCTTTCTGACTTGCAGGAACGCAGCTCCCAAGAATCAGATTTTTCATCATATACTTTGTGAGCATCTTGTAGAGTACAGTCTCCTCAGAAGAAACGCGTGAAGACTTGTTAATGGGGGAAATATGTAAATTGTATTTAGGCTGCCCTCAGTTAATAGGAAGAGACCTGTGCGCTAAATAGGGAGGAAGGGAGTCCTGTGGGGATGAATGTACCAGCATGCCCTGGAGAAATAAGCTTTGTTCTTTTTTCTCCCTGGGCTATTCCAAAAGTTGCAGGAATTCCACCCCAAAACACCAGAGGCAGGGTTCATTTTGCAAGTCAGGGTTATAATTGCTCTCATTTCTCACAGGGACCCAAGAGGCAAGTGATATTTTGACCCTTGATAAAGGGGTTTCAGGAGTAGCAGCCAGAAACCAGGGGTGGTGAGCTTTCTGATTACTGTGATAACTAGTTCCCCTGAGATTAGATAAGCCAAACTCAAAACTCCACAGAGGAATTTGGAGTTTGTGATTTATGTTAATATCAGAGCTACCCACAGGCTTCCTTCTCCTTCTTCCTGTTCAAATCTTACTCTCAGCCATTATCCTGGCTCTGGGCTAGTCTAGATGCAGCAAGAGGCTTTTCTCTCTGCAATTCTGTGGAGTACTGACTCTGCCTTGACTCCCCCGTTAGGTCCGTGGAATTAGGCTTTTCAGAGGTCTGGGTATAATTTAGATGAGATGTATTGACTGTTGTGTAGTGAACTAATCAATAAAATCAGTAAGAATGTAAGTTATAGGTTATAGCTGTGAACAATTGTAGTAGCTTGATCATGTAGACATAAGACTTATACATATCAGTAGTAAAATGATGAGTAAATGAGATAACTGCAAGTATCAAATAAGTTACTAGTACAGGGACAGCGGGAATAGAGTCACTATGGCTACAAGAACAAAAAAGTGTGGCCATAGGGACACCCTCTTAGCTGTTCTAGACTCCATCTTAGTTCTTCAGTTACTGCTCCTGTGAAGAGGGAACCGACTCATTTCTGAGAAAGAAAAATGAAAGCTATCTTCTTATTAAAAAAAAATGTTTTTCTGTACTTTGTACCCCACAGAATGTCCCCAACTGAGGATATGGTGGTGATCATGGTAAGCTATATCCTGGGTTTGAGTACACTTACGGGTCTGCATGACTTTGAAATAGAGTATCACCCCCCACTCAGCTGAAACTCAGGATACAGTTGTCTAACACTTGCTCTGACCCAAGATGCGGTTAACTAAATTGTAAGCTAACTGCTTTTTTTTAGTTTCTGTAATTTACTTGCTTGCATGACGCTGAGAAAAGCCCCTGAGTTGTAGTTTTTGTCCTTAAATTCTGAAGACATAGGCCAGGAAATGGCTGTTTTCCCATAGAGCATCAGTCTCTATGGGTGGGGGACAGTCCCTGGCCAGGTAAATATAGCTCTCTTTTGTTTGAATTCTGAGTTAGAGTGTTTTCTGAGGCTGCTCCCCATGACCTTGACCATAACTGCTATGATTTGGATCTGAAATGTATCCCAAGGCCCTTGTTTTAAAGGTTTCCTTCTCCGCTAGGTGGCGCTATAGGGAGGTGGTGGAAAGTTTAAGAGGTGGGGCCCATCGGTGATCTTCCAGTCTTCCGTGCTGTGCCCTTTAAGAGGATAGTGAGGCCTGGCTCCTCCTCTTCTCTTTTTGCAGGGGTGGTAGGGGGTGGGGAGTTCTGTTTCACTGTGTGTTTCTGTCATGGTGTGCTGCATTGCCACAGTTCCCAAAGCAACACTGCCAATTGATCAGGAACTGATATCTCCAAAACTGGGAGCCAAAATAAACCTTTTCTCTTTATCAGTTGATTATCTCAGGTATTTGTTACAGTAATGGAAAGATGAATAACACATACCCCGATACTCCATTTGATTCAGATACTCCATTTGATTCATCAAAGAGCCGATGTTGGAAATTTGTGTGAAAATGGTTAATAAAGGAATATGTAAAAAAATTTTTCCTCCTTTCCGCTCTTAAGAATTCCATATTTGTTTATTCAGTATCTCTCTGTGTCCACTCTGATTTCTTTTTAAGACTTAGGGGCTGAAGAATTGAGGTGATGGGGGAAGAAAGGACCAAAGGGAGAAAACAAGAAAGTTTTGAGGGACTGGCTTCAGGTACTTTTAAGGACAGGCCTAAGAGCAAGTGTAGTGTGTACAATTCTTGCACTGGAGAGAAAAAATAAATTAATTTAAAAAATTGGAGAAGTATTGTTGATTAAAGTACTTTTCATTGTGTTAGTTATTTTTAGAGAAAAATTAGATATTGGAACTGAATTATTCTTTATATTGAACATGGATCATGTTCTTTTAACTGCAAAGCCACTCTGGTACCACCCTAGATGTGCCACCGAATTATAAAGAATATGTTTGTTTTAATTAGTTGACCAATTCATGTGTGTCATTGGGTGTCTATTCTCTACATTCTTTAGGAGAAGATAATGTAAGTTGTGGCTTGAGCCTTGGAGAAATCTAAGAAGATAAAAGATGGGGAAAATTTATAGAAATGCTGGGTGTTCACTAAGGTGGTGATCATGAGTGCACTGGAATATGTTAATACGTTTATAAACTGAAAATTGCTATAGAAATAGTAGTGATTATTTTTGTAGTGACAGAGCTGTGCCTACAAGCCAATTTCCCTGACTTCTTCCTGCTCTATCCAGTATCATATATCAATCTGCTTCTGCTAAAATATTATCATTCTAGGTAAGCCTTGTCTGCCCAGCTTGATGTGGGAAAACATGGTTTATATGGAATCACTATGTGGAACCTAGTATGTAATGGCCACATTTGTTACAAATACCCTGTGAAATAATATATCATCCTGGTTTTTTTTTTTTTTTTTTTTTTTTTAACAAACGACACTAAGACTGCAGAAAAGTTTCAAACATTTACCCAAGGTCATGCAGACACCCATAGAGGCAGAATTCAAGCCCAGATCTGCTAAAACCCAAAAGCTTGCATCTTGTCCCTTTCTCTTTCCTCTTTATTATTCTCCTTGAAGTAGGAATGGTTTCTTGTTTTCTTCAACATTTATTCCATACTTGGCCACACTACCTGATCAAGCAGAATTTCTGCTTCATTGATAACTATGTCCTTCTTAGGAAGTCTCTATGAACTATTTTTTATGAACAATTTCCAGTGATAATCCATCCTACAAACTCTATTTTTGGATCATCTCTAGTCATTAAAAAAAAAAAGCATGATTAGGTTTTCAGGTTTAAAAGAATTTCATGTACTATGGCTCTCTTGAGAAAGATCTGAGAATTTGAGAATTTAGGTGGTTCTTTGAACTATTCAGTTGAAAATTACTCTTGAAGTATAAGGGACAATTCATCTTATTTTGTAAAGGGTGAACTCTGAATGATGATTGGAAAGCATAAAAATGGGGTGGGGGGGTGCTGTTATAACCCAAGCTGATGAGAAGATGAACTGCTTCCTGCTCTACCACATGGTTGTAGATGTTGACAGCTTCCTTTGGGACAATGCATAGACCACAATGACCTGAATATGGTGCAATTTTGTCTATTCAAGGGGATCTCTGCTTTCTAATGTCTTCCTTTCTCTCTTTAAGAGGACCCTCTTACTGAGCCTGGTCATTTTTTTTCTTTGGGACTGCATAGTTGCCTTCATGAGATGAGGTGTCCCACATGACCCCTTATGCTGAAATAACCCTCAAAAAAACTATTTAAGTTTCTATTTTAGGAAAAAGCTACTCTTTGAGAAGGCTACTCAAGGCAAATGCTTTAATTGGAAAGACTGAACATAATTTAGGATTATGCTAAATTATAATTAGGAGAGGCTGGTGAGAAGGTAGTTTCTGGCTGAGTACCTTCGGATTTTGAGTCGGGAAAAGAAAAGACTATATTTTAAAATCCTCTTAGTCTACCACAGTTTCCAGGGAGTGTTGTGCATGGAAAATATACCCTAATTTATAATGAGGAGACAGTGGCTGGGAGCTGGGACAGGTCAGGTGTTCACCATAAGACCAAAGTCATCTGCCACCGTGATCTGACCTCCTTTGTCCTCTTGGCACAACTTACTCTTTGTGGCTCTGACTTCATTTGCCTGATTAATTATCACTGTCACTGCTTAGCTGCAGCCACATATTTACCTGGTCCCTACATCATCATTCCTTTATTCTTTTTTGTTCTTTCTTTGATAACTACTGGTGAATGATATGATGTAACCTCAAATTTGTAATCTATACCTTTAGAAATGACCCTCAGGCATTCAATATACATAACAGGGTAGCCTTCAATTTTTACCTGTCACTACCTGTCATTTTCACCTAATGGTATGAGAGTCTATTTGCCAGACAATTGCAGTTTGGACTATGGTTTTGAATAATGTCACTGGCAGATGGGTTTATTCAGCCTCTGGGGATGGCATCTCTTGATGGCTCTCCTAATACCCTAGTGTTTATTCTCTTCACTGCCAAAGTGTGCTTCCATTCATCTGAACAGTCAACTTTCCCAATAACCTGTCTTTTAAAATAGCAACCATTGTTTCTCTATGTCCCCTGAGGACAGAAAGGTAAAAAACAAATTTTCTGCATCTAAAACATTTATATGCTAGGAGAGGAGTTCTTGACCAGACCGTCTCTCTGTCTAAAGTGATGTTTTAGAATTTTGGCTAATTAAAGATAAGAAGAAGCATGATAGTCACTATATTCTTTTCTTGGAAGTGGTAGGGTTTGTCCTCTTGACACCTGTCACAAGCCATTTATTTGCTACTGGAATGTTTTCTGCTCTGTCTTGAGTGCTGAGAGGCTCTAGAGCAACTTAAAAACATATTCTTACCCTTAAGTAGTCTACAATATAATTCACACATTCAAGAATATGTAGGCTGTCTGTTAACTACAACCTGATGTGTCAGGTTATTAAAGGAATAAGTTGTAGACTGTTTTCTTGAGGGATCACAACATCCTAATGATACAATGTTCAATTGATAAATGATAGGAGTGTGTATAAATGCCGAGGCAAAGATTACCTAGCTGTATTGCATCTATGCTGAATTTTAATGTCCAATAACATTCATTTTTCTTTCATTTTCACTCTTCCAACTTGCGGCTCCTTGTTTTTTTTTTTTTTAAATAATGTCATTCAAGCCAATAGAATTAAAATATCAATCTTTTCCTTCCCTCTTTTTTGCCTTCCCTTTCCTACCAGATTTTGTCAGTTCTACATGCATGACAAATGTCTCACAAGATATCTCCCCTCCTCTCTCTTCTCCAAATGTATTATATTTTCATCTGTGATTAGGGTTCTTGCAATAATTTCTAAGTACTTCTTCATGTAATTCATCCTCTGTACTGCGGTGAGAGTTAATTATAATTTCATTTGGCTATTTTATTCCTTTAAATGTTCCTAGAAAAGATGTTCAGCTGTGTGAGTATGGCGACTGAGGATCTATATCAATGGTGAGAATTTTTTTTTCTGTACAAAAATCAAGCAGAGCAGAGAAAATGTTTAGGAAAATGAAACTACTTTGTATGACATAGTAATGGGAGATGCGTGTTAATATAATTTGTCTAAACCCATAGAACGTACTGTTATGCCAGATTCGTGGGACCCCAGTAGACCTCCAGGAGCTGAATCTGAAGCAATCACACAAGAGTCTTTATTGCAAGCTCGAGCCTGGACTCACAACTGTTCCCGATGCAGTGGTCCCAGGGAGTGAGTCCCGGTCC
The DNA here is from genome assembly GCF_021218885.2 of Marmota monax. Lineage (NCBI taxonomy): Eukaryota > Metazoa > Chordata > Mammalia > Rodentia > Sciuridae > Marmota > Marmota monax. Next base: position 17,862,753 of record NW_026692194.1, on the reverse strand, counting down.
TTTGTCCAGTGAGATTTTATAGGTTTTGGGGGATACTCTATGCGTCACTACATCACACAGCAAATCATTCCATACTGCGGGAAAATCAAACAACAACTCCTAACATTGATTAGCACATTCACTGGTAGGAACAAGTTGGGTAGGGGTGATTGGTTAGTACAAGAGGGGGATTCCTTTGAACTGATTGGTTTAGGCCACTAGGGGTGTCCGTGCTAAACTACATGGTTTCCCAACATGTTATCAACCACCATAAACTACTTGGGGGTCATCTGGCATTCCAGGTATTTTCCCTGTCTCATGCTGATTGGAGGTTGCTAGGGGGGGTTGCTATGGGTCCTCACCTAGCCTAACTGAGTCAGGGACACCTGGTGCCAGAGACCTCTCCTGTTATTTACAAACAAACAACTCAGCAGGGTGGGTATGTGCTTAGGAGTGCTCTGTGGGTTTTTCCAAGGACAAGGGTCACACCCCCTTCCTTGGGCAGGCTTTGCTCTGGGGTAGAGGCTTGCTGAGAGCCATAGCCAAGTAGGAATGACGCATGGCAATTTCCTTGTCAGCCTACCCAATGTTGCTTAGAGGGAGGACTCTCCATTGTGGAAATGGGCTTGCCTTGGACCCAGGTCATTCGCAGTGACATTGCATGAATGTTTGAGAGTTTTGGTTGAAAGGTGACCCTGCTCAGGGATTAGGGTGGATCCTGCTGGGAATAGGGCGTATCCTGCTGCCTCAGGCGCTCCTGGAGTTCCCGTGGAGTTCTCGCGGGGTTCTGAGAGTATTTGGTACGCAGAGCCCGGTGGAGGGTGTATTTTCCCAGAGCGTGTATAGAGTGTCCGTGAGAGTCGGGAATAAAGACTTGCTGTTGGAATCTACAAGTTTTTGTGGTGGCTCGGTTATTTTGTGTCCAGCCAGACTGCGGCAGAGGCTGGTTTCTCAAAAATGGAGTCAGATTAGTTTCTTAGTACAACACCATGAATGAACTCAATGTAAACTGTGGACCTCGTGTCAGAATAATGTGTCAGCGTAGGTTCAGTAATGATCACAAACGGGCGAGTCTGTGTATGTGGGGGTGGGCAAGAGTTATAAGGAAAATCTTCCATAAGTTTTGCTTAATTTTGATATGAACCCAAAACTGCTCTAAAAATAACACTTTTTAAAAGTTAAAAAGGTAACTTAGTTAAAAAGTTAAAAACCCAAACCTACTTCGGCTAACAAACAAACAAAAAGTCAGGAAATATTTTAGGCTTTGTGGGCCATCCAGTCTCTGTCACAACTACTCAACTTTGTCACTATGGTACAAAGCAGCCAAAGATAAATACCTAAATAAATGTGCATGGCTATGTCTCAATAAAATCTTACTTACGAACCCTGATATTTGAATTTCATATAACTTATATTTGTTATAAAATGTCACTCTTCTTCCTTTTTTTTTTTGATTATTCAAAAATGTGAAAAACATTATTAGCTTATAGGCTACGTTAAAAAAGTGGCAGGCTGGATTTGGTCCACCCCTGGCCTTATTACCTCTACTGCTGCAGCTTGTCTACCATTCTTTGTCTGCTACAACAGACCATTTACTTATCCCGGTGTATATCAGGTACTTTCTTACTTCTGCACCAGTGATTCTTAACCCTGGCTGCCACTTGGGCAAGACCATTCAATACTGGATCCCAGGGAATCTTCACATATTCTTGAAACCAACCCTTGGGGCCCTCTTGCCTTCTATTGTAGAAGGTCATGGCCCTGTGAACATCCTAATATTATCTCTCAAGTTATCAAGAATAATAACAGATCTGAGATTTTTACCCTATTTGCATTCATCCAAGATTTGGAGTTTGCAAAACTTCCTGCCATTTAGACTTATATATTCTTATGATAACTTGTTGACTTTTCTAGTGAGTATCTGCAATATTTCATGTCCATGCAGTTGAATCTCTGAGTATCTATAGGCTATTTTGAGGCTATTATGAATTCAGACATATCAGGAATTACTTTTCCTTTTCCTTATTTCTGCACAGTTGCTAACACACAGGTCTTATCTGCAGTCAAAAATTTATTTGCTAGTGTTTTAGGAGTAAACTGGTGATATCTTGTTACCTCGCTTTGTAGTAGAAGTTGTCTGGCTTTTGGTTTTCTAGTTGATCTCTGTTTTTATGGGGGGATTTGAGGGTATTCAACAACAAAGGCATTACCGTATCCCTCTTTCCTAGAGTCCTATCATTTTCTTACTTTGCTTTTTTTAGTTTTATGCAATGTGACTTTACATTACTTTTCATTGTCTGCAGTTTACCCACAACCTCAAGAACTTACATTGTCTTCATTTTTATTTGATTTTCTAGTGTCTAACCCAGAATATGGGTATTTTATAGAGTGCTCTACTATAAAATATTACAAATGATAACATACTAATTCACTGAAAGTCAACACCTTGAGCTGTTATTCATTTTGTACTTAAATGTTCTCTTTGAAAAATGAACTAAGTAATTTCCTATAATGTATTTCACCACCTTTCAATGAAGGCTAAAATGTGGCCTAATAGCAATGAGATAAAAAAAATTGTCAGATTATACTTTATGGTGTATATTATTGTCTTTAGCAACTTGTAAAGTTAACAAATAACAAATCACTTTTGATGGTAGTTGATATTGAGAAATATCATGAGTTATGTGGCTTTTTATTCAGCTGTTAGAACCTAACTTATATGCAGAAGCCAGTAGATTCTGTCCAGCCTCATTGATTTCACAAAGATAAAGGTACTTAATATTGGTATCATCATTTAAAAAAAATGCATGCTGCTACAATATTATGTGTCCATGCAGTTGAATCTCTGAATATATACCACATCCAATGGACCAGACTTTTCATTCTGAGTTGGATGAGGTTCTACCAGAAGCAAGACTTGTTTAAATGTTGTATCAGTGTTTGAGGCTGCCATAACTAGTTAGCCATAAACTGATTAAAACAACACAAACTCATTGTATGGGGTTCTGTTGGTCAAATGTCTGGATGGATATTATTGCATCCTCTGCTATGGTCTAGCGAGTCTGAACTGAAGGTGTTGGCAGGGCTACGGTCTTAATGGTGACACTGAGGAAGCATCTGTTTCCAAGTGTTATTTAGGCTGCTGCATCTATTAACAGTAGTTCAACTAAGGTCCTTATTTCCTTGCTGGCTTTTAGCCTAGGACTTGTGTTTCTTCCTAGAAATTTCCTGATTTCCTCTTCATGCTTTCCAAGTGGACCCAAACATGACAGATCGAGTCTCTTTCCTTCTTCTAATTTCTCTGGATCCTCCTTATTCCATATCTCACTTGCATCCAGCTAGAGAAAGTTCTTTTCTCCCAATCTCCCTCCCTCCCTCCCTCCCTCCCTTTCTTCCTTCCTTCCTTTGTTCCTCTCTCTCTCTCCTTCCTTCCTTCTTCTCTTCCTTTCTCTTTTCCTTCCCCTTCCTTCCTTCCTTCCTTCCTTCCTTCCTTCCTTCCTTCCTTCCTTCCTTCCTTCCTTCCTTTCTTTCTTTCTTTCTTTCTTTCTTTCTTTCTTTCTTTCTTTCTTTCTTTCTTTCTTTCTTTCTTCCCCAGAGGTGCTTTACTACTGAGCCACACCCTTGGACTTTTTAAGTTTAAAAGATTTTTTTTTTCAAATTTCAAAACAGGGTCTCCTTAAGTTACTTAGGCCCTCGATAAGTTGCTGAGGTTGGCTTTGAACTTGCTATCCTCCTGACTCAGCCTCCCAAGCTGCTGGAATTATAGGGAAATTCTCTTTTAAGAGTTTTAGATTGGGTCAACCGAATAATCTAGGAAAACATTCTTGCTTGAAGGGTGGTTTTGCAAAACTCCCCACACAGTGTAAAGGAATGTGTTTCTATTCCAGAGATTGGGGTATAGATGTCTTTGGAATATCATTCTTCTTACCACAAAAATTGCTACTGTTTTAATTTTTTTTCTGAAATTCAACACCTTGAAGTATATAGGGTAAGAAGAATAATTAACTAATAACATGAAAAATATACATAGATTCTGTATATATATATATATATATATATATATATATATATATATATATATAATAATGCTCATGTTACCTTCCTTATCACCCAGATAAGGGCTCCATTCAGACTTTTGTCTCTGACATGGGGAGGTAGTTAATAGATGTCAACAGTAGGTACCAATGGTTAGTATATAGAGATCACTGGTTGGAAAATATTTTCAAAAGTCCATAGACAATTCTAGAAATATAAATTTCTTTCAAAACCTTTTGCATCTCTGTCATCACAGACAAAGATGGAAAGAGAGAATCTTCTTGCAAATAACAGAGAAATTTATTTCTACCCAATCTAGAAAATATAAGTAATCACTTATACTCACTATGCTCTCTAATACTTGGTAGATGGTTAGATTAACTCTTCATATACATTATCTTATTTAAAAACCCACAGCACTTTTTTGAAACAGAATTTTCTCTTCCCTGTATACAGATAAGGAGAACTTGAAGGAGTAATATATTCCAACCTTATAAAAACCAGAGCTAAGATTTTAAAAGACAAAAACACTATAATGTTTAGAAAAAGTATTTTTATGAAATTGAAGTTACACATGAAAATGTTTTAAAGATTTATACAATGTCTGTTACCAAAAACATCAGTCTTCTGCCCACATGACAGACAACTGCTTCCAATTATTTTGTTTGGTTACTCCATATCTCTACATAACAGGCTCATATTACTATTTCTTGATTTTTCAGCCTTAGTCCTTATCTATTGACTCCTCCCTATGGAAAATGATTATTTACCTCTTTCATTTGTCCTTCTATGTTGTCATCTTGCCGATCTTTAGGAGAAATTCTTCAAATTAAAAAGAAAAAAACTTCTGTACTCTCTACTGAATATTTTTAATGCATGCCATCCTAGTTTTCATTTCCAGGAGTTTTTTTCTTTGAATATTCCTATAGCATAATTTACTGTTCTCAATTCTCTGAGGCTATAAGTGATATTTGCATTTTATTATATTTTCCCCATGTTGCTTTTCTGTTTTGATTTCGTTTTTTCAGGTAGATTTTCTGCTGATCCTTGGCTCACAGTTTATATTTAAGTGACTGGATTGTATAGACTGGTTATGGGCATCATTGAATGGCATTATAATGGGGATTTATTAATATTATAAGTTTAGACATTTTGCTCTTAGACTGGCTAGATTTTCAAAAGGAGAATTTTCCAGTGTTTTTTGTTTTTTGGGTTTTTTTTTGGATCTAGAAGGATAAACCTTCTTAATAGCATTCAGAGGACTTGGTAAGGCTAGAAGGCTGGTGGTAGGGATGAGGATAGGGGAATCTCAAGATTCTGTAGGCAGACTTTTGTTTTTTCTTACTTTCTCATTCCTACTCTAAGCAGAGCTTACCATGCTCTAGAGCAGAGACCTTCTGTTTTTCTCTCTGGGCAATGGATCCCTAGCCTTCTTAGGGACTGAGGCACTCCCTAAGTTAGAGAACTGATCTTGGGCTCCAACTGCTTTGAAAACATTCTTTAAACTGATCGTCCTATTTGTAGTTTCATCTTTATCCTCACTTCTAGGCGTGCTAGGTGATGCCTCTCCCTGAGCCTTTTGTGGGTTCTAGAGTATAGTTTTGGTCTTGCTTCTCAGAGCTCTCCCCTTCGTTTAAGTCTAAACTTTGGGGTTTGCTCTAGTGTGTGTGTTTTCCACCTTTTGCAATGTTGGTTGCCATTATCTCCTCTCTCTGTATTTATGAGTTTAAACCTTTTGAAAATTCCTTTCCCATCACCTCAATGGATCTTGAAAGGGAGCACAGGTAACTCTTGTGCTCACTCTGCCATCGGCCATCTTCCCTTGACACTTGAGTCAATTGTGTTATTGATCTAGACTCGTTGTCTTTTCAAGCCCCACTCAGCCAACATTGGCAGTTTGAATAGTTAATTCAGATGAACAAATAAGGATCAAGGGCAAGGGCATTAAGGAAGGCCCTCTTCCTTCAGGGGCTCATAGGATACACTGGTGTCAAGAACAAATTGTCCAGACGCAGATATCAACACCTTCATGTCCTTCCCCAACAACAGCTTTCAGGAGCAGCTCTCCTGCTACTACTCAGCTAAGCTTAGGAAAGGATCATAAAAGGAGTGTGTATATTGTGGTCAAGTGTCCTCTAGGCTCTTGGTGGGAGAGAACCAGGAACATGTCTTTCTAATTGTATCTCCTCAAAAAGGAAGGAATCCAATTACCTGTACAAATCCTCACAGTAAAGCAAGACAGGTTTTTTTTTTTTTTCTCCTCTGCAGTAACATCATTGAGAAGTAACCAGGGATTCTGAGGGTAGATTAGAAATAAATCTGTTACAATAAAAGGTGGAAGACTGTGTTTAATAGAAAACCCATAATTCCTTTGAATCTGTACTTTTTGGGAGCTGATCAGCATTTGATAACTACTTATTTAAAACTAGCTTCAGGCTAGGCAGAGTAGGAGTCTTATGATATTAAAACTAAAAATAGATGTGGGGCAGCACCTATCATAACTTGGAACATCTTGGACTTCAGTAAATATATATTAAGTTGAAAATATGGGCACTGAACCCCCAAAACATACTCTTTAGATGGCTAGGCAAAGACCTTTTGAGAATGTGCATCAAAGAAACAAGGTTAAGATAGTTCTGAAAGCTAGAGTAATAATTAGATAAAAATTTATTGATAACCTGATTTTCTTCCAATGCTCGGCTGAAAATCTTTTCCAAGTTGAGAGGAGAGTAAATAAGTCAAAGCATTGAATATTACCTGATGTGCCTGGAGATGGCAGTGTTGCATATTTGGAGTCCCAAACAATTCTATGAATAAACAAGGGCAAAGAAAATATTTGGATCTGAAAATAATCATGTCTAACTTAGGCATTTTCCCTTCTATTTCTCAATAAAGTTGTGATATATCTGGGAATACCAGGCTAGAAAGTATTATATTTCTGAATAAGTTATTTTGACTAGATTAATTAAATTCTTCAAAAACTCACTCCTACAACAGTTTTGAGTGACAATTTATCTTGAATCCTTCGGTTTTATATATGATGAAATTGATATATTCATCCAGTTACCTTGTCATCATATGAATACAATAGTAATTTTGTGTTTAATTTGTAAAACTTATGTAAACCACTTGAAGAATTTGGATCCATGAATCCTTTTGTGATAATTTCAGTCTTGAAAAATACATTCCATTGTTTAAAGGGAAATATTTAAACTGGTTTCATGTTTGTGGCAGAAATTGTTTATTGGCATTTATTTGTACATACATGTTGTATTGGTAGTAGATTTCTCAAAGCCTCTTTACTAAAAGAAATGTCAGCCAACAAGAGAACTTCATAGGATCTCAGATGGGCAGTGGAGGCCATTCTAATCCACTGTAGCAGGAAAAACCAGCAATGTGGGCTGAAGGGTTGTGGCTCTGGTTGAGGACCTTTGATGGCACCAGTAGCAAGTGTTGTCTTCTGGGCTTTTACAAGGGGACTAGCAGCTTCCCAATCTCTGGGTAATACCACCCTCCTCCTTTTTCTCCCTAAGAACTTTTAACACTTTCCTAATTAATTTATTGTATTAAATCTCTTTTTATAAGCTAAGTGGAGTAATTTCTATTGATCTTCCTGGACATTGTCTGATAAAGTCTGGAATTTCTTAAAGCTAAAATTGGAATTCCACTATGCCTTTTGGCAAAGCATTCTATTATTTCTGGATTTGGGCCTGTTGTTATGGCTTATTTACCCTTTTGTTTTCTAAAGAAATATGTTTAGTCTGATTTGGAAGGCATATATGTGACTACATAGATATTTGTACGTAATCAAATGATCTTCAACCTTATCCTACTTTACATCGTATGGATAAACTACACTTCATCCACTCTTCTAATATGGAAGATGCTATATATTTAAAAGTTCTTGATTTTTAGTTTCTTAAAACTACATTTATTATTTTACAATTTCTGCAGGTCAAGATGTGGTGTAGCCTAGTTGGATCTTTTTTTTTGTTTGTTTTTAATCTCAGGTTCTCCTTTAAGATGTGATCAAGGTATTGGCTGAAACTGTGGTCTCAATAGAAGGCTCTCCTGATGGAAAGGCTTTTGTCAAGCTCATTCATGTGGCTGCTGGAAGATTCAGTTCTCCTGGATGTTGGACTGAGGGCCTCACTTTCTCTTTGGTTACTATCTAGAAGCTGCCTTCAGTTCTTGCCATACAGGTTTTTCTAGGGAAACTCCATGAAATGGAGATTGGCTTTACTATAGAAAGCAAGAGAATAGGAAGAGAGAGATAGAGGGAGGAAGAGAGAGAGAGAGAGAGAGAGAGAGAGAGAGAGAGAGAGAGAGAGAGAGAGAAGAAGAAGAAGAAGAAGAAGAAGAAGAAGAAGAAGAAGAGGAGGAGGAGGAGGAGGAGGAGGGGAGGAGGGGAGGAGGGGGAGAGGAGGAGTGGGGAGTAGTTGGAGGGGAGGAGGAGATCTTGTAACTGATATCCTATAACTTTTTCAATGTTCTGTGTGCTAGTATCAAGTCACTCTATGCAACTCACATTGAAGGGGTGAATGATTACACAATATATGAATCCCAAGAGGTGAGGATCATTTGGAATCATTTCAGAAGATGCCAACCACATCCCTTTCCTAAAGAAGCAGTCTATTTTTTTTTCTTTTCAGCTTTAGTGCTTAGTATAATATTGATGAAAGTTGGACTCATCTGTATAGACAGCTTTGTTATTTTAGTTTCCGTGACTATACATAGAAAATTTTAAGCAGTAACAACAGATAGCCAAACAAATTAAGTCACCTCCTTTTACACCCTGGAATACACATTTAATTCTGGAGATTGCAATGAAAGCATTATTAGTTTTTAACTTGTATATTTTATAAAAGGGAGTCACAACTTAAATGTATTGCCTTAGCCGTTACTAGTTTATCTGAGAGACTTTCCTTAGTTACAAAGGAAACTTCTCAAGTCAACCTCCACTCTAGGAAGCATCCTCTAATGGCTACAGAAATGGAAAATGTGCCACCTGCAGACTTTCAGATAAACCGATCCCCATTTCCAGTGGGTGTGCAAACGCCTGCTTTCAAAGGAATCTTTTAAAATTACATCATACTTGTATTTCAGTCTCTTCCCTAAATCCTGATAAATAGCAAAGTGCTCTCTTTGGATGGGGGCAGGTTTCCGCTGTTAAAAGAAGTTCATATGGCGACCCCTGTGCTACCTCTTACAAGTTCTGCCAATGCTTTTATCATTTCAAATCTAAAAAGGGCTTAAAGTGGCTTCGTTAAAACCCTTCCTATGAAAAGCTGAAATCCTTCAATAAGTCAGAATGAGATGCAGCTATATAAAGACACAGCAGTTACCTGATTTTCCAGGTAGGAAATGTATTGGCTATGCTTTACCATGTTACATTTGAAGAAAGTTTTAATCTAAATTTGAGATATCAGAGATATCAACACCTAAGTTTTAATTACACACATTAAGAAGTGTGGTGCACGTCTTTGCCTTGCACAAAGGTAGAGATAATGTTACTTAAGTGGTTTAATTTAAAGAACAATGAGCAAACCAACATCCCAAGCAAACTATACCTTCAGTTTTACAATGATGCCTGGTATTGTATCACTTAAGAGCCACCCAATGGGTGAATTCATTATCCCCTTATTAAATGCAAATACCTCCAGAAATAAAAACATACAACTAACTAATTTTTAGGACCCAACATTTTTGAATGAATTAATCACAATTTTTCCATACGACTATTCTTGTCAGATGGGCAGAAAGAAGGGAAGGAGGGAGATTACCTTCCGTGGGCAATGGAGAATAAGGATTCCAGGGTGGTTTGATGAGGAAGGCAGACAGCACATGAGAGGGAGATAGAAACACTATGAATCAGGTGTTTACTTGTGTGCCGGAAACGGTGTAATGGATGACATATGCATTGCATAATCCAATCCTCACATCTCCCTTGCATCGCGAGAAGCATCTGAACTGGGATTTTGGTTTAGTCCTGTCTGACTCCAAAGACAGTGCTCTTTTCGTCACACCTTCTCAGAATAATTCTGAAAGTGATAGTGGGAAGCCCCAAAGATAGAACTGGCAACTTAATTTCTTAAGGGTGTGTAAGTTTAAAATGAGAGTGAGAGAGCCGTCCCACTCTAGAAATGAAATGTCAGTGTTACTGTCTTTAGAGAGAAAATAAAAACTACTCAGATTTGGATCCATTTCTCTTTCCTGAGGAAAATTGTTTGTTTGATCATCTTAGGATTTCTGTCTTGCATGCTGTAGGCCATTTGGCAGAGACAGTTCCAGGAACTGCGAGGGCCCATTTTTGCTTACGTGATGCCTTTCCTTCCTCCAAATGTCAGACTGAACTACATCCTCAGAGACAGCAGCAAACAATAATTGATGTACACATTAATAATTTTGAGATATCAAGAGAATGTCAAATTGTGCTCATTGGCCTATATATCAGAAGGCAAAAATCTGAATCCTATATTTCAGAAGGATTTTACTATGCTTATTTTTCTAAGTATTGGTGTCTAAATCCATTAATGTCAACTCATGCTTTGACATGTTGCTTGATTAAAAAAAAAGGAATACATGTCTAAGAGATATTTGGCATGATTTTTTGACAACAAGGTTTTTTACTTTTGTTCATTAAACAAATACTTGTCAAAAACCTACTGAATGTGAGGTAGAGGTCAAGAAACTAGAGACAAAGCAGTGAACAAAATGATGTAGAACAAGAAAGAAAAAAAATGGAAAAAAAATGTCTAGGTGTAATGCCTGAACTCCTGGTGCTATAGGATTGCAGGGAGAAGGAAAGCCTTGAGGGAAGTCTCAGTGCTTGGAGAACTTTGTACCTGGCTCAATAGAGGCATCTTTTAATTCTCCGAAGATTCTAAACTTTAAATAGCTGAACCATTGCTACCTGGTTCACCCATTCTTCTCCCTTATACCATCCATTTATCTGTCCGCCATCCATTTATCCATCCACCCACTTTATCCAACCATCCAGTCATCCCTGTATCCATTCATTAATTTAAAAATACTTGAGTGCCTCCTAGTTGGGCATGGTGGCAGACGCCTGTAATTCCAGCAGTTTGGTAGGCTGAGGCAGGAGGAATGCAAGTTCAAAGCCAGCCTCAGCAATGGTGAGGCACTAAGCAACTCAGTGAGACCCTGTCTCTGAATAAAATACAAAATAGGGATGGGGATGTGGCTCAGTGGTCGAGTGCCCCTGAGTTCTAGTACCAGTACACAAAAAAAAGTATTTGAGTGCCTCCTATATGCAGGACAATAGATTGGATTCTGTTAATATAATGACAACAAAGATGGTAAAATTTACCCCTCAGGCGAAGATTTACGTATTTACTATAGAGCAGACTGTCCATTGGGAGGCCTGTTTCAGGAGGTGGCATTAATGCTTGAAACCTGACACCTGAGAAGGGAAAGAAGAGCATTACAGGTCAGCATTCAGCTGCACAGGGACTAAAGATAAAAATGCGATTGGCAAGTGTAAGAATGTAAAATAGGCCAGGGTGGCAGGTCCACTGGGAGTAAGGGTGGCAAGCATATGGGGCCAGAGCGGTGGGCAGGATTTAGCCTGTCAGAGCCTTGTAAGCCATGGTAAGAGCTTGGATTTTAGCCTAAATGCAAAGGAAGTCAATGGGAAGATTTAAGCAGGGGGGTATCCAAGTTATGTCTATAAATACCCAATGTATACTTGTAATTATAATTCTGGCTGCTGTAAGGATAGTAGATTGGAAAGAGAAGAGATGCAAGGAAACTGTTTAAAGGCTTTAGCTGCAGGCCAGGTAGAGACGTCCTAAGTTTTGCACTTGGAAAAATGATCCGATCATAAAAGTAGAGTGAATAGCACTAGCTTGCCTTTCATTTGTCTGAAGCACTTGCTCCTCTTTGGTTTAGAGATATTCGTTCAACTGAACAGTGTTAAATGACCCTTCTCTGGTGATCATTCTGACTCTAAGCTTTCAGCCAGTGTTAAGTTTTAACCCACATGGGGCTCTTCTTTTCCAGTTGTTTAATAGTTTCTCCTCCCTTCTTCTCCTGTATATGCACAGAGCATGAGAAGAAATGATTTTGATATGATCATGGGAATTATATCACATCCAGTATTTAACTACCTGTACTTGAAAACAGCTAAGTGATGAGAATATGATTGCCAAGCGAAGGTGAAGTCAGTGGGTAAAGTAGGAAGTCCAGGAGACTTGCTGCAGGCAGGGAGAGAGTTGGCCTTGAATTAGTTTATACCAATTCCAGGGGCTATGAGAGGAGCAAATCCTATACTATCTTCTGGGTGTCTACCTGAGGTGGGAGAGAGGAATAGGTGTTGAGGCTCTAAACCCTCTGGAGTATGTATTAGTCAACTTGGGTTGCCATAACAAAATACCATAGTCTGGGTAGTTTTATAAACACCAGATATTTACTTTATCATAGTTCTGGAGGCTGGAAGTTCAAGATCAGGGTGATAGGATAATAGATTTATCTTGAGCACTCTCTGGCTTTTAGATGTCTACCGTTTATGTCTTCACATGGTGGGGAAAGACAGAGAAAGAGAGATATACATAGAGAGACAAAAAATATTGGCTTTCTGGTGTCTTTTATTATGAGAGCACAAATTCTGTCATAAGGGTCCTTCCCTCATGACCTCATCTAAGCCTAAGTACTTCTCTTGGATCCCCTCTCCAAATACCATAGTTTTGGGGTTTAGGAGCTCAACACATGAATTAAGGGGACATAATTCAGTCAATCAACAGACTATATCAGCTCTGCCTTGTATATGTTATCACAGCCCTTTACATTTTCTTTTCATAACATATATGAATATGCATATGTGTATATTATATGATAATATATTGTTACAATGAAATAGAACTGCATAACTATTTAATTTAATGCCTATATTTTTCATGAGGCTAGGCTCCACAGACACAGTGACTGAGTCCTTTGCTCATTGTTTCACCTCTAGCTGTTTAAATATTTGGTACTCAGCATATATCTGCCTAATATAAATTTATATTTTATAAATTAAAATAATTTAGTGATTTATATGTTGTGATTATGCATTAATATTTCACTTTTTACACATAATATAATACATGTATACCATTGCTAAGAAACTTTGAAAACATTTGGCCTATAGAATTACCCAAGAGTTCCTCTCTCTAAACTCCCCTGTCATCTGTATTAATAGGCAAATGGACTGGAATTTATAGTATTGCATAAAACCCCTCCATGGCTTATATTTAATGGCTTCTATTATAAAAGTCACTTTCAGTTCTTTAGGTCCAGCCATCCTAGACAGAAATACAGGACCCCCTGCACTCTGGTCCCAACCCCCATTCTGGTTTTATCACCTATTTTTCCTTCGATCATCTGGCTCCACTAAAGACCCTCTGCCAGTTTATTCATTATTGAAACCTGGCCTGTAACATTGTCCTGGCTGCCTTCCTAACCCCAGTGATGGCATTCTGTGTTATGCTTTTCCCAGCTTCATCTTCATAATTGTATTTAATTCTTACAGTGATCCTATGAGGCTGATATTGTTATACAAATTTTAGCTGAAGATTGTAAGTCAGAAAGGTGAAGTTAACTCACCCAAGCAAGTAACACATCTGCTAAAAGGTGGCAAACCTCTTAGAGTCTCTATCCTGAAGCCCATGTTCCTTGGCACTGTACCTTCTCTTCTGAAAGGCTCTACTCAAATCTACCTCAATCTTTGTGGCCCAACTTGGACTGCGTTTCCTCTACATAGTCTTTGCTAAACACTCCAGTTCAACCAACTATCCATTCTTTTTCTTTCTTCCTTCTTCCCTTCCTTCCTTAAGTCCTTCTCCCCCCCCCCCCACCTCCTCTAGTACTGGCCATTTGTGTTATATCAACAATCCCCATTTTTTAAGATATATAGACAGATATTTATTTATGAAAGAAGATAATGTATTCAAGGGAGAGAATGGGGGTGATTTCAAGAGAGATACCTTTAAGGGTAAAGCAAGAGATAGACATTCAAGGGAGAATGTGAGTTATCTATAGAGGGAGAGATAGCCTCCCCATCCCTTTTTTATCTTTTATTTTGAGACTAATTTGCAGAGGCTGGCCTTGAACTAGTGATCCTCTTGATTTAGCTTCCTGAGTTGCTAGGATTTTAGGAGTGACCATCATGCCCATGCATTCTTTTTTTTTCCTTAACAAAAATTATAAAGCCTTTATGTAATGCTTTCACCAATCTTTTATTCTAATGACAACAATAATAGCTACCCTATACTCTCACTATGTACCAGAACTTCTAAATTTGTGCATTTAGATTATCTTACTTAATGCTCACATTGATCTTATGAGATTAGTATACCATTTTTACAGATGAGAAGGTAGTTTCAGAGTGATACAGTAATTTTTCTCAAGGTCACAGAACTATAATATTTCAGAGAAGAAGTTCAAACACAGAGTTCCCTGGCCTTTAATCTAGGGTTTTTTTTCAATTTATCATAATGTCTTATTTCAGGAGTGCCATCTTCCCACTAGGTGTGGCTGGCTGTAGGCTAAAGCTTAGCATTCAATTAATTAAAAATTGAAATAATTTTGGTCATAAATGATGATAAGGAAGGACAACATGCACAACACAGATCCATATTAAAGAGTATAAGCTGGATGGCTGTATTAGTTTCCTATTGCTGCTCTACCTGCAATAAACTTAGTGTTCTGAAATAATACAAATCTCTCTTCCAGTTCTGGAGGTTGGAAGTCCTAGGAAAGGATCTGTGTATTTGTCTTTTCTAGCTACTAGAAGCTTCTTGCATTTCTTGGCTTACAATCCTATCCTTCATCTTTCAGTCAACAGTGTGCCATCTTCCAATCTTTCTGTCTCCAGCCCTTATACCTGTCTCTTAAAAAGACCCTTGTGACTACATTGGGCCCTGCATTCCCGGCTAACATGGACTAACCTAAAGCACTTAAAATGACTTTTATGCAAGAAGCCACAGAAGGTTTTATATAATACTGTAAATCTCCCTGTCTCAAAATCCTCTGTTTAACACCTTTGCAAAATCCCTTTTGCAGATACTATAGCATTCATATTCTGGGGATTATGGCTTAGACATCTCTTTTGGGGCAGGCATTATCCAATTTACCACACTGGTGGTTGTGCGCAGGACATTCAGCTATCAAAATCTGGGGAGAAGGAGTTGAGCACTGATTATTTTGATACATATTATGGATATTTTTATTTTAAGGAACACAGAGAATAACATGAAAAATGAAAATAGCTCAAAGGAAAACAGCGAAGGTGAGATTTCAGCAGTGCCATCTACAATATTCCCCCCCCCCCAAAAAAAAAATGTCAATAGGTAAATAACTGCCTATGACAAGTACCCAGATGAATGTCTTAAGTCATTTCCTACAAGGCTTAAAAGTCTGCTGATCAAGCATTCTCTTCATGAACATCTCCCATTCCGTTGGAGTGCTATGAGTGGAGAAATGACCAGATAACAGGTGGAGCCTTCCTGGGGTCCTTTTGCTAAGGAAACCACCTGTTTTCTAGGTGTAGAAAAATGGCATCCAAGTGACTGACCTATTGTTTAAATTTTTACTTCAAGTAAGTTGAAAAGTTGGAACTAAACCATCTGTTGCTTGACTCTCAGTCCAAATCCCTTTCTATTTTGACTCACTGAAACTGAGGGATATTCTGAAGAATAACAGAGGACAAGTGGTATCAGCTAGGATAAGATGAAATAGAGGGTGAAAAGGCTGGTGGGCCATGTGGGGAGTTAGTGGAACACCGGATTTTTTTCTTCTATGCTCCACTTCACTTTCCATTATCTCCTCTTGGTCCCTGTTTCCTCTTTAAGACAATGTCAGCATCTGTGGTGGTGGCCCATGGTGTGAGAGCTGGAATAAGTAAGGCTAGAGTCAAGGGTGGAAGACAGCTAATTCTTTTTATCTCATCCTCAAGTCCTATTTATGTTGCTTGCATGACTAAGTGAAATGGTTGGAGACAGAAATGGAGAGTTGATACAGATGAAGAAAGTGGTTCAAGGATGCATCACAGTATCCAATTTCTATGTGACTAATACCTTTGAACTTTTCATGTAGGTATAATATGTCAAAATACACTCTACTGTCATGTATATCTAAAAAGAACAAAATTTAAAATAAATGAAGAAATATATAAAAAACTTATTCTTCCCTTCTCAATTTTATAGTCCCGGTGAAACAAATAATACTGAAGTGGGGGGGGGCCTACTATATCAAGATCTCGGAAGAAAAACATATATAAGGTATCCTGCAAAGAATAAGAGAAATAGTAGGCATTTGCAGAGAAACATAAAGGAAATAAATGTCTTTATTTAGATAATTTTAACTAGCAAATTTCAACTACAGGAGGTATTCTGTGAGTTGGGTATTTGATGTTTGCATTTAAAATCTTGGTATCCTTATTTGATAGCTAGGTAAGGCAATAATTGTGTGTGTGTGGTGGGGGTGGGCTGGCAGGGGAAGTGCTAGGGATTGAACCCAGGGCCTCACACAGGCTAGGAAAGGACTCAAGTACTGAGCTACATCCTCATCCCTAAGTCAACTGTTTTTGAGGAATGTTGGCTTAACAAGATGCATTTAAGTCTCAGGATTCTTTCTACTCTGAAAGGTATAATTACACTATAAGATTTGCCCCCTCCTGTACCATTTCTCCTTTGTGTATTTACCTCATTAGACTGACACAGGCCCTTATACTCATCCACACTGATATGTTTGGGACTGAAGTGCTCCCCATTCCAAGGAAATTTGCTTTCCAAAGGAGTCTGAAATGAGCCATACTGTCTAGTATAGCAGAGAACAATGAAGAAGATAATTGGGGAAAAAGAGAATTTCTTCCTGGAAATAATCACCACATTTTAAATCCTGATATTTCTGCTCTCCTTTGCTACCAAAAAGAATTTAAACGCCCAATTCTTTCAGTGTAATAGCTAAGTATTTTTTCTAATGCCTTAAACTCTGGAATGCATATGAATCTATTAACAGTTGACTTGGGAATGGACTACAAAAGGTTGATCAACTATCATTTCTGAGTGCTAGGGCCAGGGCTGAATCAGCAGTATAATGACCTACAAGGAACTAGAACATCTGGAGCAACATCAGAGGTGTAAAGGGAGCAATTTCTCATGGCCAGGTCTCAGAGTAATTCAAACACAAACAAATTCAAACTGACGATAAATTCGCTTTGGCTCTTGCTTTTCTGTAGGAAGTGTCAAGTTGCTGCCAGAACAGCCAGTATGGCTGAAAGGAGAAAGTTAAAACAGCAATTAGAAGGTACTAATATGGCTTCAATATAATCCCTCCCTGGTTTCAAGTCTTTGCCTGCCAGGGCTCTTGGCCACCATCCCAGGACTTAATTGCATTTTGCAAGTAGCCACAGAACACTTGCCACATATCTCTCCAACTAATTTCAAACACAATCCTCATATGCAATTCAGTAAAAAGAAACTAAAATACCTTTGACAGAAATATGACAGTGTTATTTAGTTTAAAGATTGGTTTAATTATGGGAATAGCAGGTTCTGAAGAAGATAAATCAAAAAGGGGTAAAATAAATAGATAAATCATAGTCCTGAATTCTGGAGAATTTTAGTAAAGCACCATAGAAGAATGGTTAATGATCAGGCCTGAGTTAGTTCTATTATTTAATGTTTATCTGCATTTTCAGATGGAAGGGGTTTTAAATGTGATTTGATCATATGGTTGGAGGGTCCATTGTGGTTGAGTGGAAAAAGCACTGGTCTCATTCTGGCCAGATAAACTGTGTTTTAGTCACTAGTCACTAAGTATATGAACCTGGAGAAGTTACTTTAAGACTTCAAATTTCTATTTGCTCATCAATATACCTAGGTAAAAAAAAAAATGTTTTCCTTATTTAATTTTCAGGATTGATTGCTAAAATACTTATAAAATTACAAACTCATTTTAAGTTATTTCTATTAAAATCTAACTAGTAAATATTTCCAATTAAACAACTAGATGTTTATGAACTACAGTCATCTATAAAATTGTGAGGGAGGTGGGAGGAAGGTAAAGAAAAAGGATGAGAGTTTTGGAAGATAACAACATGGACCAAAAGAGCAATTGGGAATTTTATATCCTTGAGCTAATTTTAATAACAGTAGGCAAATGCTATTTACATTAGGCTTAAGTGCAATGGAATGAAGTGCCTAGTTCACAAGTTGATAGCATCTATTGAACACTTAGGGCCCACTTAATGTGATGTTTGCCATCCTGAGAATTACAGTACATGTGGTATCTTTCCTTAGGGAGATTATAATCTAGCTGAAGCAACAAGACCCAGATATCCTATCATTGGATGAGAAAATATATACTTAGAGATTCTCAACTATATATTTTAAGAGCAGTAGGAGTTGAAGTCCAAAGAAGAAAAGAAAGAAACAACAGTTTGAAGAGACTTTATGGAGGATAAAGGATTTGAGAGGAGCTAGAAGGATGGCTATGATTTGGAAATAAAAACATTTCAGGAGATGAGAACATGGTGAGAATAATATGAAAGGGAATAAGAATAGTGGAAAGAGAGCTGGGCATGGTGGCACACACCTGTAATCCCAGCGACTCAGGAAGCTGAGGCAGGAGAATTGTGAGTTCAATGCCAGCCTCAGCAGTTTAGCGAGGCGCTATGCAACTCAGTAAGACCCTGCATCTAAATAAAAATATAAAAAGGACTGGGGATGTGACTCAGTGGTTAAGTGCCCCTGAGTTCAATCCCCTGTACCAAAAAAAAAAAAAAAAATACAAACAGCTATGTAAAATACAATGTGATTTATAAGCCTTGTTTCTAATTACTCTATAAGCAGATAAGTGAAGTTTTCCACTAAAATGACATTGGCCATTTAATACCCACACCAAAGAGTAACTTATATAATTTGTTAATGTCTGAATCTTTCTGAAAAACAAGAACCCTGAATGATGAGCAAAGCTAACCCAAGAATGGCGAACAATGTGGAAGAACAGATGGAAAGGAAAGAGCCAAATCCAACCAGGGCACATATCAAGTGTCAAAGTCAAGAATTCAAAACTAAGCAGGTGAGGTCAAACCCAAGCGGAATCTTCAGAGAGACAGGGTTAATAACGTGGGCCCTGAGTTTTTGCCTTCAATGCCTGTGAGTCATCAGGACTTACTTTTCTCAACCAACCAAGGAAATTCCAGGGCCTGACTCAAAGGTTGAGGGGTTGGAGGTGGCAGGAGACCATTAGATGAATATTGGTTCCCAGTGATCAAATATCCCATCACAACACCATTGCTTTAAAATACCAGACTTAAGGGGAAAGTTGTTATGCTTGATAAGCCCTAAGGACAATAGAGCCTAAAAGAAGACTTAAATTGGCCTTCTTATTGTATTTCAGATAAATTATTAATACTAATAATCTTGGAGAATATTATTTAACTCCATAGGCTGGAAGAACAACATAATTAAATTAGCTTATATTTTAAAACATCAAACTTTAGTTTCCAACAGCTATAAGGAAATATTTCTCTCATATTATTTGAGATAGGTGGGAAGACCTAGAAAGGAAAACTGCAATTTTCAAAGTAGGGTCCCCTGAAATAAGTGTATGTAGGGTAGTCTTTAGAAATTCTCTCTGTGACTCTCTCCAGAGAGACCAGCATCGATAGTTGAAATCTATCAGTGCTTTTGTAGGGGTAATGTTCATAGCAGGTGGGGTTCTTGGATAACAACCTTAGCCTGAAAACAAGATCTGGCAGAGGTGAATAAAGGATCAAAATCAAGCAAGGAGTTGTCACAAAGCCCATGTGCTTTATTAACAAGTTTATAGAAGGCAGACCAGAACATATGCATCAAGACTGTTGTAGAAAATAATTATCTGAATTTATCTGCTTAACCTTGTATTCTTTTAAAATTATTATTTTTTAGTTGTAGATGGACACAATACCACTATTTTATGTATGTATTTTTATGTGGTGCTGAGGGTTGAACCCAGTGCCTTACACATACTAGGCAATCACCCTATGGCTAAGCTAAAACCCCAGCCCTAACCTTGTATTTTTGAGACCTTTAGTTCTTTCTTAGCTTACCAGGGGAACAAAACAAAGTATAGAAGTTATGAGCAGGCAAGAATAAGTTGAAATGGCATGTAAAAAAAATGTAGATCCTTAAGGCATGCTTTAAACCAAAATAAATTCCAGATGGACTGGAATTTTAAATATAAATAACATAAGCTTGAGTGCATTAGAAGAAATAACTAAATAATTATATTATACTTGGTAAAAGAGAACTGTGTAAGCATATCTCCAAAAGCATAGATGACAAGTGCTAAGAGCCATAGCCAAATAGTAATGATGCATGGCATTTTTGGTTGAAAGGTGACTCCAGCAAGCCATTGAGATGATATGATTATGTTAAGATCTGCATTCAAATGGATATTAGACCCCTGCTGTCCACCTTGGCCTGCTACTTTGGAGCTCCAGCGGGACTCCCAAAGAGTTCCCATTGGTTGGGAAAGTGTGGTAGGAGGGAATTCCGGAGGAGGGATTTCCTGTTGGGGTAGTGTGGCCCGGGAGAACACCGCGTGTGTGGGTCGGCATATTTCCCGGGAACATACAGGGCATTGGCGGGAGTTTCAAAAATAAAGTTATTCCTGTGTGAGTGGCTCGTGATTTTGTGCTCAGCCAGACTGTGGCAGACAAGGGAAAATCTGATAGATTCAATAACACAACATTTAAATTTTTAACAGCAACGGAAGCAATGAAGAACAAGAAGAGAGAGCCTCCAGAATGGGAGAAAATCTTTCCCACCTGCACCTCAGATAGAGCATTAATCACCAGGATATATAAAGAATTCAAACATATATACACACACACACACACACACAAACCTAATCAATAACTGGGCAAAAAAATTAAACAGAAACTTCACAGAAGAAGAAATATGAATGATCAACAAGTATATGAAAAAATGTTCAATATCACTAGAAATTAGAAAATTGCAAATTAAAACTACAGTGAGATTTCATCTTACTCCAGTAGAATGGCAATGTCAAGAATATAAGCAACAATAAATGTTGGTGAGGATATGGGGGAAAATACAATGCTAGGTGGGACTGCAAATTGGTACAAGCACTCAGGAAAGCAGTTTGGAGATTCCTCAGAAAACTTGGAATTGAACCACCATTTGTTCCTGTAATCCCACTTCTTGGTATATACCCAAAGGACTTAAAATCAGCATACTATAGTGACAGGGCCTCATCAATGTTCATAGCAACTCAATTCACAATATCTAAGGTATGGAACCAACCTAGGTGCCCTTCAATAGATGAATGGATAAAAAAAATGTAGCACATATACACAATGGAATATTACTCAGCTTTAAAGAAGAATGAAAGTATGTCATTTGCTGGTAAATGGATGGAACTGGAGGCTATCATGCTAAGTGAACTAAGTCAATTCCAAAAAACCAAAGGCTGAGTGTTCTCTCTGATATACAGATGCTGACTGACAATAGGGGGAGGGTAGGAGGAGTAGAAGTTCACTGGGTTGGATGGGGGAGATGGGGGGAAAGGGAGGGGGCATGGGAATGTGAAAGACAGTAGAATTAATTGGCCATAACTTTCCTATGTTCATATATGAATACATCATATATGTGTGTATGTTGTACATGATGTATAACCCCACATCATGTACGATCACAAGAATAAAAAGTCTTATGCCATGTAGGTATGACATGTCAAAAGACATTCTACTCTCATGTATAACTAAAAAGAACAGATTTTTTAAAATGAAAGGAAAAAAACCTTAAATTTGGTAAGGCAAACTCACAAATACAATTGAAAGGCAAATCATATTCTGGAAAATCATTTACTATATATATGTGTATTACACACATGTACACACACATATGTGATTGATTTTCTTAATATGTATTCCTCAACATACATAAGGCACAGATAAGGGATGGATTTCCTTAATATTTAAGGAGTAAGAGATGATAACCCCAATGGAAAAAATGAAATAATAACCATAACAAATAATATTCATTGACATTCATGATTAAAGGTAATTTAATTGACAATAAAAGTGGTATTTTGGCTTTGAGATTATGTAAGAAGAATACCCAGTGT
Organism: Marmota monax; assembly: GCF_021218885.2. Taxonomy (NCBI): domain Eukaryota; kingdom Metazoa; phylum Chordata; class Mammalia; order Rodentia; family Sciuridae; genus Marmota; species Marmota monax. Next base: position 17,840,604 of record NW_026692194.1, on the reverse strand, counting down.
TAATAATGGTATGAGAAAAGACAGTCTTATACACGGAAATAAAAATGGCTAAATTTTATTCATGCATTCTCTGCATCAAATCCCATTTTATAGTTTATGTGTATTTTCACATTTAATATTCAGAACAACACTAAGATGTAAATTGTTATTTTAACTTGTTTTTTAGAGTGGAAACTAAGACCCAGAGGATCAATAACTTGCTCTTAACCTTCAACCCGAGGTAGGTTTGGATTCAGACTCTACCTAGGAGGTCATAATCTTACTTTCCTCTGTATTTAAGAGAAATGTAGATTGACAATTCCTTTCTGGAAGACAATTTGGCAAAAACAGTTTATTGCCCAAGTTGTTAAAATGTTCAGTTTAACCCCGTAAATTCTCCTTTTAGGAATAATGTTAGAAGAATGCAAAATTATATATGATATATATGAGATATTTATTATAATATAGAACAGTTGAAAAATAAATGTCAAAGAAATAGGAAATAGCAATGTAAATTCAAAGGCCATCTATATTGGAATATTACACAGATATTAAAATGCTGATGTACAAATACACTTATGGTGAGGGAAATATATTTTGAGTTCAGGAAGGATGGTAGATGCAGCTCCTATATTCAGTCAGTTACTGAGTCCAATTACAAGCTCTTTTTTATGGTAAAATATTATATTATTACTAAGATTTATACCTCTATGTACTGAGCATTTATGAGCAAAACAAATATATCCATCATCATGGACCTTGCATTCTAGTAGGAGAGACATACTATAAACAAGAATAAAATGAAAATATATAGCATATTAGAGGGGCAATAAGGGCTGAAGAGAAAAAAGGTAAAACATATGTGACATTGGTAGTGGCAATTGAAACCTAGAGAGAATAACCAGGAAAGGGCTCACAGAGTTGATGATTATGTTGCAAATAACATGCATCACATTTGGAAATTGAAATACAGTCATGAAATAATTTTACTGAGGTCTGACGACTAACTACTGCAAGAGGCAGGACACAGACATGCTGATTCTATTTTGCTATCGATAAAAACTTCAGAGTTACTTAATAATTAATAGTAATTATTTATGGACAGTAAGATACCTGTCAATTTTTTGAAAGCTACCATGTTTACTGAGGTATAAGACAGTAAACATGGTACTATTCTTGCTGTGCCTCAGCTCCACAGTGGTTCTTTTAATATCTTTACCTCTTGGGTATGGAGTTTCCACAGTGGCTTCTCCTCTGGTCTATCTGTACAATGACACACTATTATTTAAGCCACTGGATGTCTGCTTTTGATAATCTCTAACCCTTGGGTCCCATTCATTCATTGGCCAGAAATGATACAGTTTGCCTTTATAATCTCCTCACATATCTTCTCTTCTTTCCATATCATGACCATGACACTATAGTTTAGGCTTCAATTGTGTCCCCTCTCCAAGGCAGGCACTACACTAATCTCCCGGTGCCTTCATGATTTATCCAGGAGAACACCTTCAGACCTAGTTAGCAGGTGGATTCTAACCAAACCCAAATCAGGTCTGTCCCCCAATCTTGTGCTTTCAGTCACCCCAGTTCCTACTAAGGTAAGTGTAAATCCTCATCTTGACATTCTCTGTTGAAAGTGGCTGACATTTCCCCTCTCATCTTTTATTCTCCATTGTACATGTTTTATATTCCAGTCATGAAAGAGATTGTACCGCTGACCAAATCATCTCCTTTCCCCCATATTACCCAGCTCCTTGCAGTTGGGCAGGCCATATGGCTAGTTCTGGTTAATTAGTTGTTAGCAGAAAAGACATGTGTTACTTCTGTGTCAGAGCAGAGAAGAACAGGTGTGAGTTCTCCATGAATCTTTATTCCTCTCCTGAAGCAACAAGCCAAGTTGCACATTTCAGATCATGCAGCTACAAAGTGGTGGATTCTGAATCTACTGATCTATGATGGATGTGCAGCAGGTGCAGGAAATAAACCTTGATGTGTTGATGTGTTGTTATATTCAGCCCCTGGGATTCTGAAGTTAAAGTGTTACTATTTTTACCATGAAATGGTAAACTATATTTTCAGTATTGTCTTCTCAAGATGTAGCTCAAAACTAAGTGTAGATCATATGTCAGTGAATTAGGAAAGATAAAGCACATAAGATATTACTATAGTAAAAATCAAGTTAGCCAAGACTTAATTGCTGCAAGACCTCTGGAACTGCAAGAGTTCTTAGCAGAGTTTCGGAACTCTCAGAATAAGAGAAATAAAAACTAATTTTTGATAAAGCTGTTATGCTTTGTAAAGGATTTTCATATAGTCTTTGATGATTGTTAGAATCTGTCGCTGTGATCAGTAGGTATTACCCTCACTTTGGAGATGAATGAACTAAATCCCAGAAAGGTTAAGTGACTTGTACAAGGTCAAACAGCTGGTTAAAAAAATGAGTGCTGAGGTCTCCTAACTTCTGGTCCACTGTTCTTTATTTTATATGTTACTGGGCTTCCCTAACCTAAGTACAGTACAAGGAACATCTCTAGTGTCATCATTGGGCTTGTGTAATGTGCTGTGTTGGCAGGAGCAGCTAGGTAAGCAGCTGAGGAGAGCACATGTGCATGGACACACATCCGCATTCACATCAACATAATTATACAAGCCTCCTCCAGTCTGGGCCAAAATAGAATTAATCCTGTGTTCATTGCTGGCGAATGCTGAATCCTTCCATATCAGTGTTTGTGTTTAAGAATAAGTCAGTATACACACTCTGTAATTGAATGTCAAGAAATATGAAAATATATTGTTTTATTGCTACTGTTCATTGATTTATCGAAGTGATTTATTGTCGATGGACATGCAGTACAACAAATCACTTTGCTGACACCATCAGCTGCCTTAACTAGGTTGTCAGTTCACGACATTAAAGGTAATGGATGGTGATTATTTTACAGTAATGGGTTTAATCAGCGCTTTGAATGACTTAGCAGTCATGTCAGAGTAGAGCCAGCTCATCATTCATCAAGGCAGCATTTTGTTTACCAACATCATCTATAATTCATTTGATTGTTGACAATCATCAGCAAATACCTCTCAGGCGAAGTTTTATCAGAGATGGAAATCTGCACAGCTGCAGCATTCGAAGTCACCCCATGGGACTGCCAGCAGACACAGGTGGGGAAGGATGTGCTGGCCCTGGGCCCCCAGACAGGCAGCCTCCTACAACTAGGCTTTTGATCTTCTTACTATCCCATGGATTGGATCATTTCCATTTCTATCTCCGCAACTCCTTGATTCCATGGGATCTTCAATAAGAAGACCCAGAAAGGCTGAAGGTACAAGTTTATGAAATTGGGAAAATGAGAGCTACAGGATTTTGTTGCTTGAATCTGCTTAACATAGTTGAACATGTGATCCTGGCTCTGTCACTTGTAACTAGTCCCTGCAAGAGCCTGGACTGATCCTCTACTAAGGGATGTTAGGACAGGTTTAGTGACCCGCTGGGGCAGATGTGGCAGGAATCTCTTTACATAAGAGATTGTAGGGCTTCCTAGAGGAGAGTTCAGGATAATGCTAGAACTTTTCTTGGCCCTTTAACATCTGATTTTGTTTTTCAGGAAGAAATAAATTGCATGCAGGCAATATTTTATATATAATTTTCATGAGTTTAGGTGAAACCTAGGCAATGACAGTCAGGTAAAACGGTTAGGACCCTGGATTTTGGAGGCAGCACACATGGCTAGAATGTCTGTTCTGCCCATTACCACTCATAAGCCATTGAGCAAGTGGCTAAACACTTTTATAGGGAATAATACTATTACATTACCTTTGTCATATGGTGCTTGTGAATATTAGCTGAATTGATGTAGGTAAAATGCTTAGCACCATGCCCTACCCAGAGTAAGTGCTCAGAAACTATGGATCTTCATCATTGTTGCTGTTTTTTACTCATGGATTCGATTTCAGAGCATTTCATCTTAATGGAAAAGAGAATCAGAAAGTCAAATTAAAGTAGAAACAAAGCCTTGTCTGAGTTTATTATCGCAGGTTTGTTTTTTTTCTGTTACTCATTTTCAGACACAACATGGGCATGAGACATGGAGAGGAAAATAAGAGCCATAAATATGGAATTGCAAGAAAGCTATTCTGCCAAAACTTGGTGGCAGGGTACAATACAATTGTTCTACTTTGGTTTTCTGCACAGTACCTTAGTTCCCAGGTTATCAGTGGAGGGCAGTGCTCTGTGGAGACAGTGGTGTCCAAAAGGGAGATGACACACAGACAGAAGGGGTCAGTAGTACCCAATGCAAGCAGCATGCTTGACAGAAGAGGTGGTGGAATCTGAGAGATGCATAGGACTTAGAGATGCCAGGGCAGGAATATGAGTCCAGTAATTCCAAGAGCTGACTAAAGCAGTGAGAGGAGAAGCTGAGAAGCTGTGCAGTGGCTGATGGGACAGTTGAGTATATGTGGGATATCCCCTGAGGACTTCCAGACATTGTTTTATTTGGAAGCAAGCATACATCACAGGAGGCTGGAGTTCTGAAACTAGCAGGGTGGTGATGAGGGTCAGAGAAGCCGAGATCTCAATAATTAGCAACATCTTTTGGCAGATCCATTTTTTTTTTCTTTCTTGGCTTCATTTTTCTCCTCCACAAATAGAGTCAGGATATGTATACTCCAGTGGACAAAGGGTAGGTAAGTAGCAATGTATTAGAATTGCCTGATAGTTCCGTTTGGAAAAGAATACACATATTTGTGGTGCTCAAAGAATCTTCTTATCAGAATCTTTGGCTGTAGTTTGGTAGATGTTGTAGTTTGGTAGATGACATGAAGGTAGGGAAGTTCAGGTAGCATGTATGGTATGGGTTTAAACTCTTTGTTATTCTCATTGATTTTTCATTTTTGATAACCATAATTTAACTATCTCTGATTTACTTTCAATTCTATGATCCTTTAAAAAATTACTACATTAAGTCCTTATGATCAGATTTCATTTCCTTTTAAGTTCTATTCTTACTTCTTTGCCTGGTCCAACCATCCTTGGTCATGGAGGGTACAAGGTTCTCTAAGTTAGATACTGTAGGAAAGACATTAGATTAACGTCCATTTTAAGGAATGAATACAAATAGTGTAACATTCCTTGAATGCTTGCAATATGATAAACTCTCTTCCTAGTAATTTTCATGTATTAATTCATGTAATCCTCACAAGAAGTTTATGACGTAGGTTTGGTTATTTTTCCCTCTTTATCGATTTTAAATAAATTCAAACACAAAGGAAACAACTTGCCCAGAATCACCCAACTAGAAAGACTTAGACCAAGGCTTTATGCAAACATCTAATTAGGGGAACTGAGCTGTTAACCCTTTCTCTACCCTGCCTGGACATGGCTAATGCTAGAGGGGAGATGACTCTCAGATTAGGTGCATTCCTTTCACACCAGGATTAGGTCAGGTAAGATGCCCCTTCTGTTTCTTCATTATGTAACAGAGTCTCATTGCTTCTCTTCTTGGAAACACCTATTAGCGCTACTGAGCATTCCATACACATGCAAATCATCCTTCTTTGTCACTGAAACCAGAAGGAAAGTGTGGAGACAGGCTGGCCTGAAAACACCAGGGGATATTCTAGACACCAGAGACTGTAACCTTAAAGACACCTTTGTCTATCTCACAGCTTTATTGGGGGGCCATTCTTGAACCTGGTGAACTCTTTTTGTCCTAGGTAAGCACTCTTCCCTGTATGTAAATAACAGAAAAAGAGAATCATGTCAAGGGAAGAGACAATTGAAACTCTTGAGAAGGTGCCTGTGGCAGGATCAGGAGACAGATGTGAACATCAAGCCCTAAGGAGGGGCAGAGCAGAGAGAGAGAGAGAGAGAGAGAGAGAGAAAAGAAAACAAAAGGCTCCTAAATTCTATTTTAGATGCCGATGGAAAAAAGCAATGATACAGTATGTTTAACAGCGTGCACTTTATTAGATAAACATTTCTTTCCACCTATTTTATCATCTGCAAAAAGCTAGGAAAGATTCAGATTTAAACAACCAGTGTGAAAAAAGGAGTAGACTATAAAGGAAACTTTTATTGCTTTTGAAACAACCCCATTTCCTTATATCTCCATAATGCAACAAAAGCTGTCTGCCTCAGCTCTGGCTCCAGGAAATATTAGCAAGTAAGTCTTCTCTCTGCCAAAACCATCTTCTCTCATCTCCGGATAATAGGAAGGAAGGAGGCAGAGGGAAGGAGAAGGGGGCCCTCAAATGAGTTTTTCAAGCTGTGATGAGTAAACCACTGCAGAGATGTCTCTTTATTTACTAAGTGCCTTTTTGCCACATACCCTTCAGAGAGCTCCAGAACAAGAGGATATCTGCTTAAACACCAGCATGTCCCTCTTGGAAAGAGTCCCTCATAGAAGAGTGGTGGCCTAGCTTGGGAGAAATGGGGAGTGCTCAGACAGTGCTCTCCTGTTGCAAGGAAAAGGATGGAAGCTGGGATTGCTCTTTACCTCTGAACATCCAAATGCTCAACTCATAACAATTTGAAGGCCCTTATATTATCATAGATTTTTGCTCAATTGCTGCACACAAAGCTCAGAACTGTCTGAGACATTTCAAATATTCAAGTAAGCACTGTTCAATGAGGGCCTGCACATACATAAGATAAGCCATTAAGTGACAGTATAGAATAGAACTGAACCAGGTGACCAAACAAACTGCAAACAGGAGATATCAGCATGGGCTGACCTAGTTAAATAAAGCTTTGGGAAAAAAGTGGGCCTTGAGGAAATAATCCACCACACGTGGGGTGAGAACATTTCTGAAGACAGAAACTGCATTAGCAAAGCTTTAGTTGAGAGTGTCATTGAAGAATGAGGTGACCCTCACGAGTATAACTTGATTTTGCTACAAGTATGTGTACCTAATTACTATCTGAAAGCATGCTAATTTTTGATGAATAACACATGACTCATATCTAATTTTCAACCCTTCAAGACTAGATAAATGAATAAAGTTGAGCAAAATTTGTAAAAAAATATTACAATGACAGTGTTGTAAATATCCTTCCAGAAAAATAAAGGATTGACCAAAGTCCCCAAGTGGTACTTTTGGTATGAAATGCATGTCATTTAGACACTTTAAAAATGGAACCAATTCTGTATTTTAGGATAGGATATATTAACAGATAATTTTTATTTGAACTAACGTTGACTCTTTAGTAGAATACATCTTGTATGTACTCATTGTAGAAACTTTTTTTAAAAAAATGTGATTCTGCAACCTGTATACTCAGAAAAATGAGAAATTATATCCCATCTGATCCAAATGTATGTCAAGATCACTGTACTGTCATGTGTAACTAAGTAAAACAAATTTAAAAATGCATATTAAAAACAAAAAGCATTTGTAATCTCATGTTTCCCTATCCCAAAGATAAATTAGCCTTTTAGTGTGTCTCTTTCAGACTGTGTGTATGAAAATGTGTGTGTGTGTGTGTGTGTGTGTTAGAATGTGAATCTAATAGTCATACAATCTCTGGAGCTAGAGAATATATACTATGGATCCCAAGGAGTTATCCCTCCATCCATGCATATGTTCTGGTATAGTCCCTGCTCACAGTGTCTCTGGGATTTAGCTATGTGGCTTTCTTTGACCAAAGGGACATCAGGAAATATTATGTAAGCAGAAGGCTTAATAAGCTCCTAACCAGGTTTCCTTGAGGATAAAAAATCACATTTATGGAGAAGTACAGTCATCCCATATGTCCCTGAAGAACAAGACCCTGAGTGACCTGGTGTCCATATTATACAGTATTGCTGCATGCATGATTCTCAGAAGAACACAGCAAAAGGACTCCTTGGCTGAACAGAAAACTCTGACATTTTAAGCCACTAAATATTGAGGTATAACTCAATTATAAGCCTATTTTTTTGTTTATAGTGAATAAATTTCTAAATTCTTAAAATTCAAGAACCTATTTTTCTAAATGGGTTAGTCATATACCGTTATAATATATACCAGAACCTATTTAATGTATTATTGTTTGACATGTTTACAGTCAATTTTTAATGCTCAATTGGTGATTCCCTAATGACACTTCTACTACCGGTGGTTCAGGGAATATAAACTTAAGGAAATATAATCTTATTTTAAAGTAAGTGTATATATCACTACATTCTAAGCTCTTTGAGAACACTGGTCATAAATTACTAAAACTTTTCTCCCCTTCAGCTCTTGAAATGTGCATGGCAAATTGTTGGTGCTAAAGATATTTATTAAACAAAAAATGAATAAGTAAGTTTGCTTTGCAATTAAGTTAGAAAAATAGGACTTAGCTTACAAATTTCAATACAATGTCTTATTCAGGCACAAGATTATGGGGAAAGATTAACCTTGGTACACTCTCTTCCTCCACAACTGCTTCCTTTGTCTCTTCTTTTACACTTCCCAGAAGCACTAGAAAATGAATGTTTCCCTTGATTTCTGTATTGCTACATCAAAACCCGTTATTCCCATGTCACATTCTCTCAATGACCAGCTTAGTGTGGAGGTGACAGTTAGTCAACAGGATGAATAAACATGCACTAAATTGATAGTTTACCATGTTTACTGTCCCCAAAGATATGCATATTCATGTAGGAATAGTTTGAGTCTTCTCAAATCATACTATTTTTATCCATAGTCTGACCTTTATGCCAAAAAGTACTTCAAGGCAATCTACTCTTTTACGTTTTTTGTTTCTTTGGTTCATTCTATAAATAAGAATAATTTAGAGGTGGTTACACTGTATTTTTCAATAAATTACCACCCATCATTAAAGCTAATCCAATATTCAATTTAAGTTTGAATTAAAATGTTTTAAAGAAGTAAAAGAATAATTTATTTTCCCATTAACCTTTAGGGCAACTTCTATTGTATTTTGTTTCCTTTGGATAAGAGAAGTACATTGTAATCTTCATTTTTAATTAGGTTTTAAAGTATATATAATCCCCAGGTTAAAGCATATTATTCATGCTTAATAGAGAAAATGAACAACCTTAAGGATATTGGCTTCAGACTGAAACCATAGATCTAAGCTATTTAAATAATGTTGTCTAAGAGGTACCAAAACTTTAAAAGACATTCTTACAGTTTCAAACTTTGATCCAGAAAACTTTCTCCTCTGCTTTTCATGATGAACTGTTTTGAATATCAACTCTTTTGACTTCACGTTCCCTACCTGGTTCTCCCCTTTGGGAGGCAGGTCCAAGAGAGGGAAGAAAGATTCAAAAAGTAAGAGGACCAAAATTAATTGATCACAGCCTGTCGAGCCCCCAAATAGACACTTTTATCTCCATTTCACAGTTAACAAAACTGAGACTCAGATGATAGGAGGAAATCAGTTGCAGAGACAACACAGATCTCTTAGAATTAAGCATGTCATTTCCAAAACTAAGCAGTCAGAAGACCTAAATTCTAGTCATGTTTTCTTGGAGTCCCTTTGAGGTCTTCAGCAAATACATGACCTTCCTTTCCTTATCAGCAATATAAGGAAAAATGCCTTTCCTTGTTCATAGGGAAAACATTTCCTTTCCTATCATTTCAATGGGGCTGATATAATAATGGTTGAGAAAATGCCTTAAAAACTGAACCAACTCTGGTAGAAATACATTGTCTGAAGTCCAGCTTCTGAATGAGTTAACATCATTTATTGATAGGGCCCACACGGGGTGCATAAGCATCTTGGCCATCCCCAGGAGTCAGAAGGCTCATCAGGTGTCCCTTTGAACTGAGATCCCACTTCTCCTTTTCATTCTGATTCATTGATTTTCTTTTCTTCCTCTCTCAAAGAAGACTTTGGGGCTTTTATTTTTCCCTAAACTTTTGTAACAGGGCTGAGCTCTACTCACCAAGAACAGTTTTTAAAAGGGGGAAAAAATGACAGCCACATAGGACTGGTGCCTTAGAACATGTGTTTTGAATTTGGTGGGAGAAGAACTGAGATGAATGGCACAACTTCTGAGCTTAGAGTGGGAAGTTTCTTTTGGTCAGTGATTGCAACTACGGACTCTGTGTGTGGGTTTGGTGAGTCAACACCCCTTTTTCTATTCTCAACTCCATCAATACCAGCCCTTTTGCAACTGTTCTCCTTCCTGTGGTACTAGAGATTGAACCCAGGTCCTTGAGCATGTGGGGGGTCGGGGGTCCACCACTCGGCTACATCCCCAGACCTAAGTGTTCATTTAAAAACATCAATTTTTATGCCAAGCATCAGATGAGGAGCATGTTGGCCACTGCTTTGCGTTATGATTGATTAATTTACTTCAATTTGCCTTTAAAATTTCCATCTGTAAAATGGGAATATGAACATTGCTCAAGTCTCTTCATCCTGAATATTGAAAAGACATTTGAAAAACCTTGGGCTCCTCTGAATGACTTGCTTACAGTGCTTTTTTGCAATGGCACATACTTGTTCAATGTGCAAGCATTTGGAACACTTCCCCCCCCCCAGGCAATATTTGCTTAGTCAAACAATGAACCGTATGCTACTGCTGTGTTTATAGCACAAAAAATGGTCAAATATAAGCAATTTCATATAGTTCAGCCTAATAACTCAAGTGATTACTGTTCTGCATACATGTTTACCTTTAAATATGTGACTTGAACCATATCTTTCCTGCTTCTCCAAAGAGAAAAGAAAACATTATTATGTTTTCCTGTTCATCAGTATTGTGGAGTAGTATTCTGCAATCTGGATTATCCATCAGATGCTCCTGCTCAGGAGCAGGCAAACGACAGTCATGAATAAATACTGTATCCCCGTTTTGTGGGTGGACATGATTGTGGCATTTTAGTGCCTTGGGAAAAGAAAGGCAATGCAGGCCATTCCTAGGAATGAAGAGAAAAGGATGGGGAAAGGAGGAGATTATTACCTGGTCCAGGTAGGAATGAAAGAAGGGGCACTGGGAAGATCTCAAAGCCTTTCTTTCAAGAAATTATTTTGTTTTAGAAATGAAGTTCCACAAAATTGACCAAATTGTATTGTGCTATTGTGTGCACATTCAAATATGTAACAATGAATCCCACTATTATGTATAATTATAATGCCCCAATATAAAAATGTTAAAAAAAGAAGAAGTACTGACTGTTGAGAAGACAGCTACTGAGAGTAGAGAAGACCAAACTTTGGTCAAAATAGAGCTTCTGCCCTCAAATTTCACTTTACTCCTTACTCGAAGCATTTCATATATCCTCAGGAATGATGAAAACAGAAGTTGGTAGTTTAACTGTAATTTGTAATCTGAATTTAAAGTGTGGGCATTATATGATTTTTTACTAATTGCATTAATTTCTATAAATTAAATTTGAAATTCAAGTTAAGAGGCAGTATTAGAATGCCCACGAGAGTGGCTGTTTCTAGATGTCAGTGACTCCATGCCAACAAGAGTGGAATGCCTCTGAAATTATAGCTCGGGCTCTGAGTCACAGCTGTAACCTCTGTAAAGGGAGCAGTGGTTTGTCACAGTCAGTCATTCCATGAAAGGTGAATTCACCACATATTACAAAGCAAGGTGCTTGGGAGTCCATAGGATGAAAGGAAAGGGTGATCTGCTTTGTTTTTCTGCAATTGATCAATCATTGAATACTGTTAGATTATATTCTTCTCAGAGGCACACATAGCATTAATGATTGTACAAGTGGTTATTAAACTTTTATTGAACAATTTATGGCAAGTTTTCTAATAAAGATCAACACTCTTATCTCATTTGTCCTAACAAAATTTTGAACAAGAGGTACAATTAGTACCCCATTTTATGGGTAGAAAAAAACATCTAAATTTAGGAGGTTAATGAGCATAATCTGAAAGCAAGCAGGTTCTTCTTTTTTTAAAAAAATGTTTTTAATGATGTAATTCACGATCACAAAATCAAAGCTTTATTCTTAATTTGCATTTGGTTAGTTCTTGCTTGGTACCCCACCATCCTGTACATTTTTTTTTATTCATTGTACACAATTGCAGCACAACTTTTCATTTCTCTGATTATACGTGATGTAGTGTTGCACCATACGTGAAGTCATACATGTACCTAGGGTAATGATATCCATCATATTATACCATCTTTCTTTTCCCCATACCCCTCCCTTCCCCTTCCTCCCCTTTGCCCAATCAAAGTTCCTCCATTTTCCCATGCCCCCCACCCCATTATGGATCAGCATCCACTTATCAGAGAGGCAAACAGTTTCTTCAAAATGACCCTCCATAACCTGTAGGTGAGATCACCTCGACAGGCTTATAAAAGGGAAGAGGGAAGACTGGCTGGACAAATTGACAGCTTCTGAAGAATGATGGGAGCTTCGTGGGGACAAAGCAGGCAAGAGTGGTGAGACAACCATGCACTCTTGGCATCTGTATAGGAGAACAAAGCCCCACATCCCCTGTGACCATACTGTCAGGCAGTGTGCCTCATTTGTTCCAGATTCAGTGCTTGTTAATCTCCAGATGACACTGTGGTTTTCCATTTAGAAATTTGAAGTATTTCTAAATGAAATAAAAATCTGCACAAACCTTCATTCTCTTTCTCTTGAAGTTTGAACAGCGGCATTTAAACTTAAATACTCCACTGGTCTTCACTGGCCTAATATTTCTTGTCTTACACTGATTTTGCTCACCTTGGAGATGGAATTCAAAAGTAGATTAAATAATTTCAGAACCTAGGTTACTATGGTGATCCAGGATGAAGTGTATGAGATTTTTTTTTTCCTTTAGATCTTGATATTGAGAAGTCAGCTTATTTGTCCCTGTCTTTTACAGAAACTTGTGGTGTGATAGAAAGGATAATGTGTGGGAAGAGGTGTTATTACAGACACATTGGGAAAAAATGCAGCTTTGGAATTGGCCTCTGTCTGTTTCTGAGAGGTCCAGGATAATTCTGAAGCTCATGTTCAAAGGCTAATGAAGCCTTGGATGGTTTTATGCTTGATAACCATGAGAAGCCATTTATTTTTGGATGTCCAAAACAAGTCATTCCTAGGTGACCTCAACCAGTCCCAGTTTCTAAGTACAGTTGTCCCTCACCATCCCTGGGGATTGTTTTCAGATCATCTCCCCCCAAATAATTCAGAGATTAATTATCATACTTCAAAAAAAATATTTTTAAATTGTTACATTATAGTTATACTTATGCATGGGGTACAGTGTAGTAAGTTGATACATGGATAGAATATGTAAGGATCAATTGGGGTAATTAGCATTTCCTTTTACTCAAATATTTATCACTTCAATGTGTTGAGAACCTTCAAACTCTTCTCTAGTTTTTTTGAATTGCATATTATATTGAACCCAATAGAAAATGATTTTGATTTCATTTTTGTTATCTTTCTAAAATCTGCTCACTTTTATGTGGTTACTGCCCTTGGACCAAGTCACTACTTTCATCTGCTGGACAGTCGAAGTAGCCTCTTGATTTTGTCTTTGTGGTCTCTTTTTTACCCTAAAGTCAAAAGATTGAGTCTTTTAAAACGTAGATCTGGTCATGTCAGAAGTTCTCATTTTGAGTAAAAACCAAAGTCCTCAAGATTGTCCACAAGCCTATATGTACCCAGTTCCACTGACCACTGCCAGAACCTCTCCCTCATGTCTGATCACTCTATTCTGTGCCCACTGGGCTGCTCAGCGTTCTGCGAATGCACCAAGCATGCTTTGCCTCTGATGCTTTGCATTGCTCTCTTTACATGGAAGCTTCCTTCCTCATATATATATTTACTCAAATATATATATATATATATATAGCTTGCCCCCTCATGTCTTTCAGGTTTTCAAATGTCTTCTTGTAAAGAGGCCTCCTCTCCCTACCCCTAGCACTCACTATTCCAGTAGCAGCATATTGTTTTCTTTTCCTATAATTAATTAATTAATTTGTTCTAATTAGGTATATATGACAGCAGAATGCATTTTGATTCATTGTACACAATCACAGCACAACTTTTCATTTCTCTGGTTGTACACAATGTAGCATTGTACCATATGTGCAGTCATACATGTACCTAGGGTTATGATTTCATTCTAATTTCCACTGACTAATATGTGTTTGCTCATTTGTTTATTGATTTCCTGGAATGTAAGTTGATTGAAAGCAGGGACTTTTACTGTTACAGCCTCAGAACTGTTAGGACAGGCTCAGAATTGAAACTCTATGAAAATTTGTTGAATATGAATGAAATCAACAAATATTTGGCTGAAATCAGATACAGAAAAATCTCACATAAAGAATCAATGGGTCTGTTTGAATGTAAATCAGAATATGCACATTTGTATGTAAGGAGCTACATGTGGGCATGTAGGAGTAAACACCTTTGCATATGTCAGACTCTGACATATGCAATTTTGGTATGCTTACTGACAAGAATATCACAAAACCTACATTTTCTTCTGTGTGCTTGTATCTGGTGTTATTACCAGTAATCTGTTATGTTTTTGTCTATGCTTTGTGTGGCTATAGTCAAAATTTATTTATTTTATTTATTTTGCTCACTTTTTTAGAAGGGGGAATAGGGAATATTTTTTTCCCAAAAATATTTGGGGTAATGCCTCCCTGCGTCACATATTAGCAATGAGAACTGTTGATCTGGGCTGTCCATTTTTCTCTTAGCATCTGCATGATTTCTTTGAGTCACATTCCCATTACTCTCTAATTATGTAAAATTATATTATATTAAACATAATTTCTTCTGGTAGCCACAGGGTGGCATTCATGTTCTTTGCTATCATTTTAATGACTGATAGATTACAAGGTCACTTTGAGTAGATAAATAGCCTATAGATTCTTTCCAGTGAGGTTCACATTCTGATTTTTCATATTAACACTTGTAAATTGCAGAACTTATTATGCTATCCCACCTGAACCTCATTTTGCTTCCAGCACCTTCGGTCTCTTCCTGCAGGAATCCAAGATGACTCTATCAGGTGGCCTTGTTTTAATATTCAACTCAAAGAGAATCTAATGAAAGCCAGCAACTGACTCTGCCTTGGTATTCATTTCAACTTAGGCATCGTGGGAAGATTTGCCAGCAGCCTTTAGCACAGGGCTCTGACTGCATACTTGCTGGTAAACACTAAGCTGAATAGCAAGTAGGATCACTCCCCCCAACAGATTTGTGCAAGGCTAGATAGATTCTGCAGACTAGTCCTTGAGGCATTAAAACCATCTATTTAATATTTAAATACCACATTGATTATTGAATACACACATACACACAAAGAAATATTTACGTGGGAAACTTCAGTTCTAATGAAGCATCTGGATGATGTCTTAGAGATACAGACAGAGCCTATCCCTTCTTCTCTGGTGCTGGGCATGCATTTCATTTATCCATCCATCCATCCGTCCGTCCATCCATTCATTCTTTGAGGTAGCTCAATCATTTTTCATTTCATTTATGGTGCGGTCATACATTGTTATATGTTTTATCATATTTGTTGTTCATATATTATTTTCCTATTTTATAGATGAAGCAAGTGGGTTAACAGCAATGTTAATTAGTTGAAAGCAACACTAAGAGTCGACTGTAAAGGCAGAATAAATATGGTGGGGCTTTTGACTAATTTTATTTGTCTTTGTACACCTCACAGCTGTTCTTGAAGTGACATAAATATATATTACAGATGCCCTAGAGGTCACCATTTTCTCACTATCTCGTGGGATTATTGCACTAGGGACTTTGCTGGCCTTCCTTGTTCCAATTTCTTTATCTAGCCTATCCTACTGTCCCCTTCTACAATTATCTAAGTGAAATTTGTGTCTTTTATTTTCTTATCACTCAGGAAACTGGGATACCATAGAAACTCAACTGCATTTTACACCCCCCCCCCATGACACTTTGAAATTAATGGAAAGTTCTTTCTTCCTCTCTGAATGAACACCTTAAAGACTCCATGAATTTTCAGGTTCCTCAAATGTAATAAAAAGCCCCAGGTGTTCCTTAAGTCACAAATATAAACTCAATAAAGAGACTAGAATGTCCATCCTTAATATATTAATTTTCATTTAGTGGGAACAGTTTTCCCTCCTCATCTGCAATTAATCTCCTGCCTTCAAGGAGCGGAGTGAAAGCAGATCCTCCTTTCTTGCTTGCTCACCTGCTCTTCTACTCACTAGATGCTGTAATTGACCTTGTCAAGGTTGTGGTGCATGGAAATGAGAGGAATAGTAGAACACAAATTCTTATGAGACTGGCATTAGAAGACAGCTCTGCTTTCCCTAGGCCTGAAAGATATAAGAAGCCAACTCTCTAATGGCATTTGTGAGTACTTCAAAGGCTCCATGGCTGGGCCCCAGGGTGGCAGATGTTTTCTTTCATTTAGAAAGTATTCCTTGAACTTGCTCTTCCTGACCCACACTCTCCTCTCCCCACTACGAGTTTCTGGAATCTTTTTGGCAGTCTGTCAACTACACAGAGACCCTCTGTTGGAATTTCATCACCCCTAGAAGCAAATCTTTTGACCAGGATCATTTTAAACATGATTCCTGCCATGGATTCCTTATATTTTCCCCAGGATTTATGCATCTTTGAACATCAACATGAGACAGTTACCATCCAATCCAGAAGGAGTATTTATCTCTGTTACCATGGGATGTTTTAGCTGCCGCTCATCTTTAGATGGTTTTCAGATTGAGTCAGCTTTGCTCTTTTTTTTTTCCCTCTAAACATACTTCTAAACTGTTTTCTCAAATTCCAAGACTAGTTTCATAAATCACTTCTCTAGTCCTGAGTTTAAAACTTCCTTCTCAAAAATCTGTGGCTTTGTAGCATTTTTCTCAATACATTTTGCCTTGTTTGTAGGTCAAACTGATTTTCTAAAACCTACTTTGAAAAATCTGCTTCTTTGTCACTAAACTTTTGTATTTCATACCAGTTGTTTAGCCTTCAGATTTAAATACAATCACATATTAAAAAAATTAGATTCCAATTTTTGCAACTGGCAGATGAGGTAATTCAGACTAGCAGTCCCTCTGTGGACAAAACATAGAGCAACATTTGTTTTTTAAACTACTGGAGGATGTTGGAGTAACAATTGGTGGATTTACTGCAACAACATCTTGGAGACCCCAGATTTTGGAGTCTACTTTTGGCCAGGAGGTATATATTGATTGTACAAGATATCTGGAAGGATGAGAAGGCCTTTGACAAAAGGGCCAGCAGAATGGACCTGAAGTCTAGGATTTTCCCACTAAAATTCCTGAAGCACTCCCTCCAAGACAAAGAACAACTTCAAGTAAACCAGTTTTTACATGGACTACAGATCAGTTCTCAGTCCTACCAGTGACCCAGGAAATTTTAGATCCTAAGATTATCACTTCTGTGGACATCTGTATGAAACAAAGTAAGGTCACCTGTCAAGGAAATTAATATCATTCTGGGCCCAATTCCATAAATAACTTAGAAAAAATTGCAATGTCTGGTGGAGAACCAAAGAGTCAGGTATATGCAGACTTAAAAAAAAAAAAACACATAAAATGTAAAACAAAGGAAACAGAAAATAGGAATCAAAGGCCCTAGGTACAGAAATATAAATCAACTTTGTTTATCATCTTCAAAGAGACAAAAGACAAGATTTAAAACATTGTCCAAAAAGAAAAAAAAAGGAAAAAGAAAAAAATCCTTAAAATTTTCAAAAGTGACCCAGCAGATATTAAATTTTCAAACTGAAAATGTAATAAGCAAAATCACAAACTTACTGGATTTAAGAGTATTTTAGACATAGCTAAGGAGAAAATCAGTGAACTGAGACATAAGTTGGAAGAAAATATCCATAAAGAGGCATAGAAACACAAAAGAATGGAGGAAAGAAAGAGAATGGGACAACTATATATTCAAAGCACTAATGACTATGATTTTTGCAAAACTGATGAAAGACCTCAATCTTTAGATTTAAAATGCAAAATAAAAAAAATCAATACCTAGACAAATCACAGTGAAACTACAGAAAACAAAAGGAGACATTATCTTGTAAATAACTTGATAGGGAAAAACAAAAATTCTCTTCAAAGGAGCAATATTTAGATAAAAAGCTGATCTCTCAAAAACATATATTTGAAAGTTAGAGGAAGGTTATAAAATAATGTCTTTAGAATATTGAGGGGAAAAAATGGCAACTTAAAATTTTTGTCCAATGATATATCCTTCGATCATGGTGACACGACAACTAAATATTAATAGGTTGGATTTGTTAATGTGACTGATTCTAGATCAGAAATAATGCTATATTACCATTGGAAGTATCTGAATAGATATTATTACACACAGTATTGTTTATGGATCGGCTATATCAATCACACCTGTGAGCTTATCAGATTATGAGCATAATCATAGACACCATCCCAGACCTGGTGCTTCAAATTTCACATTTTAACAAAATGCTTAGATTGGCACATATATTAAAGATTTAGTGGCACTGTATTAATCACATTTTATTTGTGCTAAATTTCTTGAGTTTGGTATGTGAAAAAATGTGATACATTAGAAAATGCCTTTGTTCTGTTGAGATAACTGCAGATGTACTTAGAGTTAAAGGGCCATGATATTTTCAACTTAAACTGAAAAGTTTCAATAAAATGATAAATGATAATAAATACCCATAGTGACAATTATAAGGGAACACATTGTTTCAATGAAAGATAGTGCAAATGTGCTAAAGAGTTTATAATTGCTAAGTACAGAGACAAGTGTCCATTGTATTAGCCTTGCAATTTGGAAAGATCACTTTGGCAAACAGTTTGGAAAACATTTTTGTTAGTGTTAAAGACATTCCAACAATTTCCCTGTTGGGTATGTATCCAAGAAAAATGTTTGTACATGTGTGTATGTATATATATATGTGTGTGTATATATATATATACACACACACATTATACATATATGTGTATATATATATATATATATATACACATATATGTATAAGAATATTTTTTAATTTTTTAAGACTATTTAAGGCAGCATTATTTGCAATAATTTAAAACTGAAAACACTAAAATTTCCATCAAAAATGCACTGGATAAATTGTGACAGAAGTACACAATGAAATAGACTATTATACAGCCATGGAAATACATTGTCCACACTACAAATAATATTATTCATGTTTGTTATAAATATAGAAATAAAGAAGTCGGAACTAAAGAAGTACATACTGTATAATTTCATTTCAGTTGACAAATGCATAATTAAGTACTAAAAAGAATTCATAAAAGCTAGTAATTTATTACAGCATAAGTGAAGATACTAGCTACCTGTAGGAAAGAGGAGACAGGATCAAGGTGGAGCATGCTGAAGATTATGTGTTGGTAAGAGTCTAAACCTTGAAATGTCAGGTGAAACTATGGGTGTTGTTTTATATTAATTTAATTGAGCTGAACATTTGTGCTTTAGTAACTCTGTTTATGTTTTTATTTCAGGACAAAAGAAAGGTTTAGAAAGTAATGGAAATGATTTCTGTGCTTGCTACATGGAAAATGGACTGAATAGATAATAATAGAAAGAAGGAGATAGAAAAAACTTGCCATGGTCTGTGTTATACGTGGTGGTGGTATGGGCTAGAGTGGAAACAGAGGAAATAAGAAAGAAGTGAAGTGAATCAATGAAACTTGTTAATGGAATATATGTGCAGCCTGAGCCTCACCCCAATAAAAAGCTAAAGGAAGAATAGAATCTTGGTTTACAAATTGAGTAGCTATGAAACGAGGGTCCATTGGCTGAGGTGGTAAGCAAGGAAGGAACAATTCTGAAGAAAGAAATCATCAGTTCATTTTTGGAATATATAGAGAGAAGGCAATGATACCAGGACCATTCAGGTGAAAGTGGTGTCATAGAAACAAAGATAAAAGAGTATTTCAAGGTGGGATTTAGCTGGAAGTGGTGGCATATGCCATAATCTCAGAGACTCAGGAGGCTGAGGCAGGAGGATGGCAAGTTTGAGTCGAGCCTCAGCAATTTAGCAAGTCTCTATCTCAAAAAAAAAAAAAAAAAAAAAAGCACCGGGGATGTAGTTCAGTGATAAGTGACCCTGGGCTCAATCCCTGGTACCAAAAAAAAAAAAGTGTGTGTGTGGGGGGGATTCAGCAAGCATGATGAAGACAGATAAGTAAGTTACTTTTTAATTTTGGAAAGATAAAAATTATTAGTAATTGCAATAGGAACAGTTTTGGTGGAGAGGTAGAAAGGCCTAAGAGACTGCTTGAACTAGGTCAAACAGATCATAGAAATGAGGAAGCTGAGAAATCAAGCACTGGAAACTCTTCAAAGACATTTTCTGTGAAACTGAAATAAATAAACAGCATCATAGCTAGAGAGGTATATGGGGTACAAACAAACAAACAAACAAAAAACAAAAACAAACAAAAAACCGCTGTTCTTAAATAAGGAAGAAGGCAGGACAAATAATGCACAGGAAAGATGGCTCTCCAGTGGAAAGGAAGATACAGGCTATAGTGAGCGCTTATTATGTGGTAGGTATTGTTCAAAGAAATAGATGGATACAGCCCCAAATAATTTTCCACCCTTAAGGACAGCATAGAGCAGTGGGGAGAAAGATGAGGAAACTAGCAATCAACATAGTATTCAGTTAAAAGAAATACATGGAACACCCCAGGAGTACAGTGTTCAGCTTTAGAAGCAGGAAAGAGTTTCTCAAAGAAGGGAGATTTAGTTTTGGGTTTTTTTTGTTTGTTTGTTTGTGTGGGTGTTTTTTTTTGGGGGGGGGAATAGGGATTGAATACAGAGGTGCTTAACCACTGAGCCACAACCCCAGCCATTTTATTTATTTATTTTTTTAATTTTGAGACAGGCTTCGCTAAGTTGCATAGGGCTTTGCTAATTTGCTAAGGTTGGTCTTGAACTTGTGATCCTCTTGCCTTAGCATCCCCAGTTGCTGAGATTACGGGCGGGCACCATCATAAAAGGATTCATCTAATGGAATCAGTTGGAGGTATAATAAAAGTTCTTTTGCATGTTCACAACTGCTGAATTTTCTAGTCTTGAACATTGACTCATATCAAAACATCTGTCATTCATCTAACATGTCATGCTAACTTATTATGTAGATGCTTTTGGTTTTCTGTAAATTGCTCTTTCCTTCCTGGTGAACTTTTTCTTCTATCTCAAAACTCAGCTGAGTGACCAATTATTGTCTAATATGCCTTCCAACTCCATAAGGCAGAGTGAAGAGCTCTTGCCTCTGGGCTCCTGTGGCACTCTGTGAGTGTCTCTGTGGTGTGGTGTGCTTTGTGACTTTTTAGAGAGGGAGTCCACCTAGATAAGTGTGTAGGGTCTGTGGGTTCAAATCGTAGCTCTGTCATTGGTCAACTGTGAAGCATTGAGAAAATTCCTCAATCTCTCTGGGTCCTAGTTTCCTTCTTCCTAAAATGTGGGCAATAAAACTAATTCAATTGAGTAGAACTGAGAGACATGAAAAGATGGGGAAGATACAGGAGATGTAGAAAAAGGTACACTCAAGATAAACATTCTAGACCTTGTGGGTTTGCTTGCAGGTCTGTCCTGCTTCCCTGTGAACAGCCTTGCCTGGCTTCTGAACGGAAGAGAGGAATAGGAAGGAAAAAGAAAGGTTTTAAAGGAAAAAAAGGGTTTCTATCTTTGACAACATAACCACATTGACTATGAATTATGTGTAATTCTAGAGTTAAACTAATTTCATTTTTCATGAAGTCTTGTCTTCTGCACTCTCTATTTTTTTTAAGTACACTGTCCATTTTGCCAATTTGTTTCCATAGAAACCACTGAAAATTTACAGTTCATTTAAGTGGATCAGAGAAGAGGATCAGGTTGTTGTCGGTATTAGATGAGTTTATATTGCGAAGCACTCGGAGTTGTGTCCGGCGTGTGAAAATAAGCTTGATAAATTCTAGCTATTACTATGATAATTATGTATGTTTTTCTACTATTATGGTAGAAATATCTCTTATTTATTTTTCCTAGCTTGTCACTCTTCTTCCACCCACCCACCTTCCTCTTACATGACAGGAGGGAGCTCAATAAACAACGTAAGGAAGAAAGGAAGAAATGAGTGAATCCCACCACTCAAGCAACTGGTTTAAGGGCAAGGTTATTTTCTTGGTGTCTCCTTGGGGCTTAGCACGGGTTTGGTATATAAAACACACAGGGCACAGAGCTGTTTGAATGATTTTTTTACCAGTATAGGCCCCTAAAGATTTTTAAAATTGTGGAAGCTGTAAGGAGAGGCAGTGAATTAAATCCTTACCACTTCAGTGTGACTGCTAACAAATCAAAGATTATCAGAATAAAACTTAAAAGCTTACAAATTGACTTTCCTTTTTCTTAGGGAATCTCTTCTCAATATCTGTGACTGATGGTCAGTCATTTACTCTCTGCCTATGAAGTAAATAGGTTATTAGGAGACGTCTCTCTGATAACAGAATGAGAGGAAGAAGAGAGAAAAAGAAAAGAGGGGGAAAGGGGCAAAAAAGATGGAAAGAAGAGACACTCAGGGCAAAATTCTAGACCTTGTGGTTTTCCCGCAGGCTCTGGCCTGCTTCCTCTTGGCTGGCCTTGCCCACCTTCCCTGGAGAAGGGGTAATGCATGTGCCTGAGGGAAAAATTGGTCTTGATTTCTGTCTTTTGAAATCATAAGTGATGGTGACATCTGTGTGATTTTTTTTTACAAAGGAAACTGGTTTTATTTTATTTTTTTACTGGCTCCTTTCTGTCCTTTGTGTTCTCTCTTTTTATTTATTTATTTTAAGCGTACCGTCCATTTTTGCCAATTTGTTTCCATGGACACCATTGACAATTTACAGGTTGTTTAAGTGGATCTGAGAAGAGGCAGTAGTAATAAACAAAGCCCTGACATGGGCTATAAATAGGAAAAGTGCCCCTGGACTGCCCATCTCCACCGGTCTTTTTGCCATTTAGCAAATCAGGCTTTAGAATAATCAAGTAAAAGAACACTGGGCTTCCATCCCCCACTGGTGCAAGTGGTAGGACCCTAACCCTCACCCTAATCCTAAACCTTTCTCTTTGGATATTATAATGGAAATTTTGGCAAATCTAAGGAGAAGGGGGACATTCTCCAAGGAGCCTAGGGATCATTAGTTGGTGTCTGGCCCACACACAGCTGTTAGCACTTTCTCTTTCTCAGGGTAGCTAAGGAAACTGTGGCTCCTGAAATGATTCCAAACAGCAGGAAAGAAAGCTGCGAGCTTTCTTTTTGTCACCTCCACTGATAGTGAAGGGGGTGATACAAGCAAGAGGAGAAGGTTACTGAGAACGACAGCGGGTAGATGCCAAGAGTTGCTGGCTGAAACCCACAAGGGCATTTCTGGCACTGCAGGGGACCATCTCAAGAGCATGTACAACAGAGGAGGCAAAGCAGAGAGCTGGGAAGCTGGGCCACCTGGGACTAGGGCTAGCTCAAAGAAAGTGTTTGAGATGATGAGTGCACCCCTATTCCATCTCCACCCCTTGCTCCTTGATAACCTCAGTGTTTAGCTGCTATACCCTGTGCTTAGATTTAAATTGGGAGGGAGGATATAAAAGAAGACTGAGACTCATACATTAAAAATAAAAATAAAGAAGGGTGGAAGAAAAAAATAGACACAGAAAAATAGAAATAGACAAAAAAGAGGCAGAAATTCAAGACTGTGTGCAAGGATTGAAAAGTAATCCAGAAAGCTCCAATGGTAAATCTCATAAGACTGACTAATGAAAAATGAGTGATTATCCATCTGCTATTTTTTTCAGCATCTGCTAGGCATGGGCAGGGGGCAATAAAGGTCAAAATTTCTTCTCCCCAAATTTACAATAGATGAAAGAAAGCTTGAATGTCAAAATACAGTTACACCTGAAACAGAGTTTCAGAAAGACAGTTACACCTGAAACAGAGATTGATAGAAGCCATAATTTGGGTGAGTCCAAACAGCTCTTGAGAATATAGTCCCACCTGTTGCTATAGATTGGTGCTGAATCAGTTTCAGTCTAGGATGTCAAACGATAGTCAAATACTTTTGCAAAATTAAGACGTTAGTAAAAGTTTTACATTTCTGACATGGTTATGAGTTAATCAGGTTAGCTTTAGCAATCCCATTGGCTCAGTTTGGAAAAAGGGTGGAATCCAGGGAAATCTTGTGGGGCTCTTCTGCTCCTTGATAGTCACACATTTCAATCTGTAGATGGGATGGAGATGGCACTTCCCAGGTTATAGCTCTGAAACACACAGGATTTGATGGGGTGTTATAAAGGATAGTAAAATACACATCCTATTTATCAATTTGATAAATTGGACTATCACTATATTAGATAAGGGGGATGAGTAAATTAGGTAGCAGAATAATTAAAAATAGAACTTGTACAAAATCAGTGATTGGAATAATTAGGTAGAAGTCAAGGTCTAATAAGAATCTTACCCTCAATAGGGAGCAAGAGAAACTTCTCAAGAAAGGCTGGTAAACCTGGTCTACCTTGTTAAGAAACCCAAAGAACAAGCCAAGTATACTCAGTGGATAAAAATATACAGTATATATAAGATGCTGAGAAACTTGTCTATTGACAAGCTTACCAGCTAGACAGAAGACATGAAAACAGATGAATTGTCAGATAAATATTGCAAGAGTAATTATGCACCAGCTATAAATATGGTGAGATGATGTTTTCTACCTCTATAGAAGTGCAGTTAAAATTGGGATAGTGGTTTTGATGAGAAGAGGATAAGAACTCAGGGAACCTGAGCTCAGAATTTTAAACAGCCTTGGAGACTGGGTTATCATAATAAAGCACTATCTGCCACCAAGGAAAACTTAATTTTCTTGTGTCACTCTCATGGGGCTTACATGTGAAGAGGTTAACATGAGGAAGACCTGTTTGCATGTTAACAGGTTAACAGAGGAAGACCCTTCCTCTGTTTCTCGCAGCAGGATTCCTTGGGCTATGATGTCCATTTGTGTTAAAGTATTTAGCCACAGGCAATCTGGTCTGCTTGCTTTTTTTCCTTTACTTTAGATGCTCCATTGAAGTAATAATAGGATTAACTCCGAAAACCCAAAAGTCTTCACCCCTGATTTTGCTGAAACTTGTACTTTAATATTAGGGAGGTACAAACTCCAAAGCTAAATCCCGTGTTATGGGGGGAAAAAACTGTAAGCATACCTCAGACAGTTATATCTCTGCTAGTGATTTATGTTTTCCGCTTTGTAAGCTGTGAGAGAAATACGGTTTTAGATATGAGGATAAAGTGTAATATCCTAGTGTTCAAAATATATATCCCCAGTGCAAACCTTCCCACTCTGAGTTGTTGTAATTTTGGCTAACTTCTTTCTTTCTTTTATTTTTGACAAAATCTAGGCTGTTATATGATACTAATAGATCAATAATGATCCTGGAAAGTATCTACTCTCCCTCCATCTTAGTAAGGGAAACAGAATAGGTTGGGGTTGCCATTGGTGGTGTCAACTTTTATCTGTTGAAGATTAGTCCCAGAGCTTGTGGAAAACAGAAACTTAGACCCTTAGGCTTATGCTTGCATTGTATGTTCCTCTGCTGGACCTCTTCCTTAAGGTGAAAGTACTTAGGACTCATCTGTACTCAGATAGATTACCTTGGATCCTTTCTAAATCAAGTCTAGGTTCCATAGCATGTCATCCAAAGCCCTCCATAATATGACCCCAACTGTGTTAAGCCCTAGGATTCCTCTCTGTTCATTGATAGCTCATCTCTAGAAAGATATACAGCCCACAATACCTATATTTCTTTTTGCCTTTGAATATTCTGCCTTCTCTAATTGGAATACCATTATTTTGCTCTCTGTATCATGTCTTCTCTTCAACTCTTCTTCTTGACCTCTCATCTTCTATGATCCAACTTAAAAGTCTCCTCTACAAAGTCTTCTTCAATAATTCTTCTGATCCTGATGAAATAAAAGGATTCCTGTACTATCTCTCTAGTCAACTGGTTCATTCCAGGTCAAAGATGGTGTACTCACTAACTTTTATACTCCTCTATGCCAAGCAGAATACTTAACACATAACAAGTACCCAGCAGATTAAAAAAAATAGTGAGAAAATGGAAAGGTACAAGTGAGATATAAATATTTGTAGAAGGGAGCTACATTAGAAATTATTTAAGTCTCTTTTGAACATATGATTCATAATGTAATTTATACAGTTATATTGTCCATTTTAGTTTTGTTACTGGAAAATAAACATTTTGTAATCCAAAAATAAATCATAAAGTCCAATCTTTTTGTTCAGTCATAGAACTTCAGATTCACATGACATGGATAATTGTTTTGATTATCTATTTCTGCATAACAAACTATTCTAAAACTAGAAGTTCAAAATAAAAATGTATTGTTTTGTTGAAACCTTGGTGTGGGTTAGGAATTCAGAAAGAATTGAACTGAATGGTTGGATTCCATAGCTGGGACTGGAAGATCTCCTTCAAGATAGTTGCTTTACTAATGGGAATTTTTGTGCTCCTAGGGCTATGATTCCATCTGTGTTAAAGCTCCTAGGCTGCTCTTTATCTCCATGAGACATCTTGTTCTCCAGGGCCCCTTAACATAGCTTGCACTTCCTGAACAACAGCCTCTTAGTAGTTGCTATTTTTTCTGGCTGCCTATGTTGGATATGGAAAATAAAAAACCCCAAAATAGTGTGGCCTGGGAAAAGGGAGTAAAAAATGTAAGCTGTACATTGATAGCACTGATCCTTTCCCAATATATTTTTTCCTGATGACAAAACAAGCCCTGGGGGGAAGGTGTCCATCAAACCTAGAATGACAGTTTCTGGGAAGAGACTTAAGCATTGATCTCTCCCAAAATAAGTCATTTCCAGATTCTGGCCGCAGACCCCCAACCCTCCACCTTGCCCAATAAAAACAAATCCCAGATATTGACCACTGATCCCAGACTCTCCACTGCTCAGTAAAATCAAAACCCCAAATTCCTGATTGCTCAAACTAACATGTTCATTAATTAGTAAAACAGACTCCAAATTCCTAAGTGCCCAAATTGACATACTCACTAATTAAGTCACCTCTCTGAATAACCTATATAAGCCCAGTCTCCTCCTTTGGCCAGTGGCTCCTTTTCCACCAGGAAAGTGGGTCCATCAGAGAGATCACCCTGTTCCTGCATAAACCCATTCCTGCATGAAACTTCATTCCTGAATAAAAACCTGAGGTGATCTGTGAAGTTTGTGTCTGTCCCAGCCTCCTGGCCTCCCAGAGGCAGGAAAGGAGTGCTATAAAGGGACACATAGATGAGGATGGTGGGAACACGAGGATAAGAGAATATTTCTATACGAAGAGTCCACTATACTGACTCCCCACATGCTTTCTTTTCTTAAAAGCAATCTACCTGCAGCCCTGCCTGACCCGAGGGGACAGGAAATGTCACATTCCTCAACAAACCTAGGCAGAGGACCAAAGCCTGGCAGTCTGTATAGATAATGAATGATGGGGGTCTAGAGAGGATGATGGGTGGCCAACAGCTCACCTCCCGGGATCACACTTCCCAGCTCTGTGGATTGCTAAAACCTCAGAGGATCATAATTCCCAGCACAAATGATTATCCCCTGCCTATTCCTGCCCTTAGGCAGTACACAGAGAAGAGAAGGTGGGAAGTTCTGGGGTCTTTACATAAGCAAAACACACCCACTCCCACAGGCACCCAGGTCTGGGCCCCCTTCTCTCTGGAGAAGTCTGTTCCCTCTCTCCCTCTCTTAAATAAAACTTGCTTTCTCCACTTGCCTCCATGTTTCTGGGATGTTTAATCTTCAACACAGGCAAAACGAAGACCTGTTCCTGATCTCCGAGACCAGAATCACTGCCAGGTTGGTTAAGGGTCACTTCTGTCACTGACACTGGTCATTTCCTCCTTACACTAGTGGTCAAAGCAGAAACACAGTCTACCCAGAGTTGAAGGAGTAAAGAAACAGACACCACCCTCTTTATAGGACGTGGCAATGTCACATGGAAGAAAACATGTTAAGAAGGAATAAGATATTGCAGCCATCAATGAGAAATACAACTTAGGACACAATTTATATATTTGATAAAGCACTGCCTGAAGGTCTTTGTCCTAAAAGTCAATTAACCCTGTAGAAATGCTCAACATGTCTCAGTTTGATAAGGTATAATCCAGTATATGCTTCTTTTAGTAGCCTCTCTGCCATAGAGAGAATCCGTGAGGAAGAAAAAGGAAGTCAAGCCTACTGGTCTTCACCTAGATATTGTGATCTCATTT
This sequence comes from Marmota monax, assembly GCF_021218885.2. Classification (NCBI taxonomy): domain Eukaryota; kingdom Metazoa; phylum Chordata; class Mammalia; order Rodentia; family Sciuridae; genus Marmota; species Marmota monax. The sequence continues at coordinate 17,812,388 of NW_026692194.1, read as the reverse complement.
ATCTGACCTTAAATACTATAGAATCACAAGTGACAGTTCCACATCTGTGGATTCAACAGCAGATCAAAAGAAAAAGATTGTACCTGTACTAAATATGTACAGGCTTGTTTCTTGCCATTGTTCCCTAAAGAACACAGAATAACAATTATTTGCAAGTATTTACATTATTTAGAAATAATAAGTAATCTATAGAGAATTTAAAGTGTATGGGAGGATACACAAAGGTCATGTGCAGATGCTACACCATTTTATAGAAAGGACCTGAGCATCCACAGATTTTGATATCTTCAAGGGAAGAGGGAGTCCTAAAACCAATCCCCTGTGAAGACAGAGGGACTACCAAGGGCACTGAATACCCTTGCAGAACTCATTTCCCCACAAGGTGGTTTTAGGTAAATTCATGGGTAATAGATCTAATTGGTTTAAAGAAAAATAGAGATATATTCCTGGCTTCTGAAGCTGACAACAAATAGAACACTGTTTTTCAAGCTGAGAGTTGTGATCAATACTAATCAATTGTAAAATGTGTTTAGTGGATTGGTGCTAGTAGTTAAAAATTAAAAAAAAAGAAAGAAAAAAATAGAATAGGAAGTGTTAATTTAAATGTATAAGAATGCATAGGTGTGTTTTTGTGCATGTGTGTGAATATGGGTACTGGGTTACAATGAAAACTGTATTTCTAACTGAGCCACAGTCAAAATGTTTTAAAGCCACTTAAATAGAGCATCTGTGTCCTCTTGTGAACCCTCCCTTGGTACCACTTACAAAGGCAAAACATGGGACTAGAGGAGCCATTGGTTTGATCCGGAATGGCATTTCCAATGTTCTTATGAAAAATATTTTGTTTGAGGCCCAGAATGACAAATAGCTCCAAGTCCAATAGAAACATCATTTTCTAAGAGAAGAGATTGCTTTACAGACAGTGTACAGCAAAATAAAATATCTCACCTCCACAGCTCATGCCCTCTGTTGCCTATAAAGAGTTTTTATATAAGATTTTTTTCTTCTCTCCTTCTTTTCAAACTTACATCTGGTTGAATAGATTTCCCAAGAGCTTAATTCTTCACGTATCCAATGTTTCTGACCCTTGACAGGCTGCAAGACATGGTTCAGGGTAGACCCCAAAACACTGAGAAATATTGTGTGTGTTAATGGCTGTATATGACACAACTGAGTGACTCTTCTTGCACTATACTTAGCTGGGGTGTGGGGTATTTACATAGAGGTGTTTTATTTAGACTGATTTTTTGCATGCCACTCAGTGGGACTCAGTGTCCTTCTTTTCTACAAAATATTTCTCCAGTCTTATCTTGTCCATACCTATAAGGGAAGAATGGTTAATTTTCATGTTCACTTTTGACTTTCTAAATCAGGTCTCTTTTTCCTGAATAGTAAAGGTAATTTACTCAGTGCTTTTCAAATAAATGACTTCCCTTAATATTTGGAACAAATCCATGCGCAAGTTATCATACAAATTTTCATTTTTAATTTGGCAAAGTTGAGGCTCAGAGAAGCAAAGTGGCTTGTCTAAGCTGACACCCCTCAGGGAGCGACAGACCCAATATTTGGCTGTTGATTCCGTATCCTATACCACGTTCCTGTTGGCCAGAGAAAAATGGGTCTGAGCTAACTTTCTGGACTTGTGCAATTTTCTTGATTTTATTTTAAGTTTCTTTCCTGAGGATGCCTTCAGGACATCTATCCTTTCATCCGTCAGGCTCTCAAGATCAGGAAATAGTTCAAAATTTTGCCCTACTTCTAGAAGTCAATGTCACTGTGAAAAAATAAAAGTGATATAAAGGCAAGTATCCAATGACGGTCAAGAAGCTTATAGCATAGGTACCTTAGCAGCCTTAACCCTGCCTGATTTCTATATCTTTGTTTGGCCTTGATTTGTGAATGTGGTAATAGAGGACCCAATTCATTAGTATGTAATAAAAAAAATAGTTATGCATTCTGCTGAAAGATTTACACTCTTTCAGAAATATGTGAGATGTGAATAATAGGGATAATCCTTTTTTTTTTTTTATTGTTGGTTGTTCAAAACATTACATAGTTCTTGATATATCATCTTTCACACTTTGCTTCAAGTGGGTTATGAACTCCCATTTTTAGCCCATATACAGCTTGCAGAATCACATCAATTACACATCCATTGATTTACAAATTGCCATACTAGTGACTGTCATGTTCTGTTACCTTTCCTATCCTCTACTATCCCCCCTCCCCTCCCCTACCCACCCCTCTTCTCTCTCTACCCCCTCTATTGACCTTCATTTCTCCCCCTGGTATTATTTTTCCCTTTCCCCTCATTTCCTCTTGTATGTTCTTTTGTATAACCCTGAGGGTCTCCTTCCATTTCCATGCAATTTCCCTTCTCTCTCCCTTTCCCTCCCACCTCTCATCTCTGTTTAATGTTAATCTTCTTCTCATGCTCTTCGTCCCTACTCTGTTCTTAGTTACTCTCCTTATATCAAAGGAGACATTTGGCATTTGCTTTTTAGGGATTGGCTAGCTTCACTTAGCATAATCTGCTCTAGTGCCATCCATTTCCCTGTAAATTCTATGATTTTGTCATTTTTTAATGCAGAGTAATACTCCATTGTGTATAAATGCCACATTTTTTTAATCCATAATCCTTGATTCGACTTTTTCTTTTCTTATGAGGTACTGGAGATTGAACTCAGAGCCTCACACCTATTAGGCAGGAACTTTACTACTGAGTCATGCTCCTACCCCTGGTTAGATAGTTTTTGTTTTGATTTACTAGGCATATTAAGAATTTGTCAGCTGAATACAACTCCATGAGTTAGCAACTATGTTTTTTTCTACAGATTTTGCACTGTGGGGTAAGTTATGTCTAGTTAACTAAATAATTTAAGCCTTAGTATAACAAACTACATTATAATACACTGCGTTCCAGTGCTAACACCCTCTTCTTAACAAAGTATTGGTGAAACCATTATCTGTATGTGAATTAGGGAAACATCTCTACCTCATTTTTTGTATACTTTTAGACTTTTTAAAATCCTATTTGAGTGCACATCACATTGTTATCTGGGTGAAAGGGGAATAGCCTTCTCTTAGGGTTGGTACCCTGATTACAGATATAACTTACATATTCCATGCCTGCATAGTATGAGGCATAAAATGACATAATTACATGGATAGCCAAGATATCCAGGGAGCTCCCACACCATTTAAGTGCAGAAATCTAGTCATTTTACTGTATTTCTCTTCTTCAAAGTTTGTTGATACCCATGGAACACTTATACCTTCTACAAACCTGCCTCATGCCTCCATCCTGCAGCAGCCAGCCTCTGGCTTCTGCCTGGCACCTCTGCCCACATGAGTCTGAATTTCTTGAGGTTTACCTGCTCCAGGCTAGAACAGATCACTGCTCTGCAGTGGACATCCCCACATCTCTGGTTTGTCTTCCAGAGGGGGTGCTGCTTTCTCCAGAGTTAATGTGTTCTCAAGTATGGACCAGATCCTTCAACTATTGCAAAAAGATGCAATTTCAAAATCTGACATCAGAGTCTTTGGAGGTCAGATTCCTTGCTGAGCTCTTTGCTGTTACCATATGACAGGGACCAGCTTACATCACTCCCATCTTTCACCAATTGCTAAAAATCCCTAGGGCTCACTGCACTTTAGAATTCAGACTGGCAAAAAAATCCGCTGATCTAAAAAGAGAAATGTTGCTGCCCCTAAGAAAAATGGTTAGTGCTTGCTTAACAAAAACCTGTGTAATCAAATGGGATATGCAAAGTTCTGCTGCCTACCACAAAGAGACTCCTTGCCCTAAAGGCAAATCCCAGAAGCAGAAATGACTTGTATCTTTTAAGATGGAAATTTTTTTTCTCTCTGAAAACATGGTTGGCTTGTCTTTTTTGGACACCTGGCTCTGCAGAGAGTTATACATCTTGCCATTTCGTAATTTCCCAGAAGTGCAAAATCTTCATGAGTGTTTAGAAACTTGTTTCTAAGTTTGTGGTACTTGTAAACTTGAGTGTCAAGGAGTTAGGAATACAGATTTTTGAAAAATTTGAGAAATGAAGAAATGTGTATGTGTTCCTGTGAGCCTATAAGTACTGATCCTCAACCCCTTACCTTTCTGAAACTGTCTCCTTCATTTCCATTTGATATTTTTTTTTTACTCGTTGCCTATACCATACACAAAGCATCTCATCCCACACCTTCAATAAGGTGCAGAACTTATGGGATCCTCCAGCCAAAGGAACATTATTCCTGCTCTGTTTTTCTCTTCCTCCAAAATTCTGGAGCCTGGAGAGGAGTTGGGGAAGTGGTTTTTTTAGTGCCTCTACCTGGCCTAAATTCTACCCTAGGCCTGGAAGTCCATCAACAGTGCAGTAATCTTGCTCTGCTGTAGATATTGATAAGATTAACTAACAGGTGAATTGCCAATTCATTTATGTCAACCTTATTCCTTGTTCAGGGCATACCACTTGGAAGGGGTCCAAATTATCTTTCCTAACATTTATCATGAAGGACAGCTATGCCTGTAACTTCTAAGATCCCCACTTACCAGCTAAGCTGGGATCCTGGGCCAAATTCCCATATTATGTTACACCAACTAGTGTCAACTTGCTGACAGCTGATATTCTTCCATGCTCATCATTCTAAGTAGCATTATTTGCCTTAGAGGTAGTAGGTCTTGGGAAAGGAGGAGAAGTAGGACTGGGAAAGGGAGGAAAAATTATGATTCTAATATTATGGGGGTTAAAAAATCCCAGTAACCAGAAAGACTGAATAACTATGAACCAGGCTTTTTGGATTATATTTTTGGTATGTCTGTTTTATTCTTCTCCCCCTCTCTCTCTTTCTTTCATACACACATTCAACTAAACATAAATAATAAAAACACATAACACAAGGTCATTAAACCACCTTTCTAGTTCACAAAACAAATTCAGTATTACCACAAGATTCTTTACTTCGCTAGCATCTATCACAAGTCTCATTGGGCCTATAGCCTTTTGTGAGACTTACTTATAGGAGTGAAAATTTGATTAGCATTTGGAAATATTTAGTTCTTTCTTTCCTTCTTTGAAAAAATTGCCATTGAATGCCTAATATATACCTATTGTACTATCTATGTTTTGTGAAGGATTCCAAAAAGCAGAGCTGAAAATTTCTTTGTCCCCAAGGATAAGGTAGCATGGAAAAATTAAACAGGTGCACAGGGAAATGTTATATGCCTAATGCTACCACTACTACTAATAATAATACAATTTATGTCACAATTTACAGAAGGAACTATTAAATGACAAAAGGGCAATAGAAACTAGATGTGGTCAGCACAAGAAAAGAACGTGAGCTCAGGAAATATTTCACAGAGGTCATGTTCTAGAGCTTTCATGGAATTGAGGCTTGAGATAAGTGGAAATAAGGTAAAAAGATGCATCATAGATGGATAGATGCATCATAGAGTGACTGAGAAGCTTCTTCCTAATGGAGAAGATCTGCCTCAATGTCCTGGAGCCTACGAACACATGGTACATACATAGTGAATGCTGAATGCAGGGTGGAATTCCAAACAAAGCCACAGGGGCAGGCATGCTGAGCCCCCATACCCAAGGCTGCATATTTTGGTATGAAGATTTAGGGAGCAACATGTTTAATTTGGATCACTTTACTTTGATTTTTACATTGATAAAGGCCACTGTAGATAGTCACTATAAGGCACTCTCTAGGAAGAGAAGTACTTTAGGGAAAGAGGATTGATGAAGACAAGGAGGTTGATTACTTATAACTTACTTAGCTATAGCTCCCAAACAAGAAACCACCTATGGCCTCCTGCTCTCCAGTTCTCATTTCAATTAAAGTGGATCTTGAGAATCTGAATGTGCATAAATGTTTCAGTGAGTAAGATCCTTTCTTTTTTTAAGAGCCACTTAGGGACTGGGGCTGAGGCTGTGGCTTAGCGGTAGAGTACTCACCTTGCACGTATGAGACCCTGGGTTCGATCCTCAGCACCACATAAAAATATATAAGTGAAATAAAGGTATTATGTCCAACTACAACTAAAAAATAAATATTTAAAAAAAGAAAAAAAATTCACTCATGAACTTGGAACTAATATGTCTTTTATTATTATCAAGGGACCACAAGGTAAGATAAGGTGATTTGTTCAATTCTAGTTCAAATAGTACAGCCAATGGGTCTAGGAGAAGAAATGGCCTCAACCTACATCTGTCCAAGTTCCCACTTTAGAGTGAAAAAAAAAGTTAAGAAATGACTTTTCAAAATGTTCTATTTCACAAAAAATTATGATAGCTACAAAGGAAATAAAACAATGGAATTCTCTACCCCTGAGACATCTTTTTTTAAACTTGTGGTAAACTCGGTTCAATTTAGAGGGAAGGATTTTCTTTTACTCTTTCTGCTTATAATAGTAATATGTAATCTGATTGGTTCAGCTGTCAATAGTTTTACATTTCTTCCCCAACAGCATATTTGCACATATGCCCCAAAGTTTGAAATCTTATTGCTAATTTGCTAGATTTATTGAGTTATTTTTTTATTACACTCTTCAGGGGCAAAAGTAGAAAAAAAATCCAATTTCTGATGCAGCTTTAATCTAGTGAATACTGTTGGGAACTAATAGAAATGCAACCATAAATTCAAAATGCACAGAAAAGTGCTGGATGGGAGATGGGGGTAGAAAGATTTGTTCATGTCACTTAGACTTATAAAGCTGACATCCACATTTCCCAATGATAAAGAACACAATATAACAGGCAGCTACTGAAGTGCACAAATGTCAGGGAATTTAGGACTATTCCATTAATTTTCCTGGGTCTACCAACAATTATTAGGTGAGTTTGATCTTATGTTCTTACTTAAGAAGCTTCAGAGTTCAGAGTGTCAAAGAAGCATACCCAGTTCTGATACTGTTGGATTGAATAGCTGTGAAGGTCTTCCTAGTTTGCAGTCCTGGAGTGAGCATGACTGTGAGTTGAAAAGATTAGTCTTACTGCTCAAAAGGTTCACAACATACTTTGTTTTTATATCTGCCATGCATAGAATTATGCCTGAAACAACGAAGGCCTTCAGTTACTGAGAATGTCTAGTAAGGGCTGCTGCTGAAGCTTTAGCTCTGTGCATTCATCAAATATGCATAGGCTGAGTGAATTATCAGAAAAAAATAAGTGTCTTATGGTGGTTAATTTATGTGTCAACTTGACTGTATAAAGCGCTATCTAGATACCCGGTAAAACGTTATTTCTGGGTGTATATGTGAGGGTGTTTCTGGAAGAGATTAGCATTTGAATTAGTAGACTGAGTAAAGGAAGATCTACTCCAAGAAACTTAGGCAGACGTCAGCCAATCTATTGGGGGTCTGGATCAAACAAAAAGACAGAGAAAAGGTGAATTTTCTGTGTCTTTCCTTGACCTGGGCATCTATCTCCTCCAGTTTTCAGAAATCCTTTCAATTCTGGGACTTGCACCTAGGTCACCCTCTTTTTCAGGCTTTGGGGGATGCAGCATCCACTTCCATGGATTATGGTATAATTCAGATTTGGTCTGCATGATACCACTGGTTTTTCTGGTTCTCCAGCTTGCAAATGGCATATTGTGAGACTTCTTTGCCTCAAAATTGTGTGAGTCAATTCCCATAATAAACCTCCTTCTATATATTTTTCTCCTATTGGCCTGTTTCCTTAGAGAACCTGACTAATATAAGTACTATTTAACTTCCCATCTTCTCTAACTGGGTTAGAAGAAGCAAAAAGAAGAGCAGAGTCTTTACTTTTTTTTTTCTATATGAATCCTGATAAATTACAGAATCCTCAACCATTCTATTCCTTTTCTAAAGTATGTTTTCAGTGGGCTTTTCCAGTCCTGATCCTTAATCTACACAGGGAAATCATGCCTAAAGCCATCTTGAAACTTCCTAAATTGTCACTAGGAAGCTGAGTTTACAATGTTCATGTCCAGAACACTCAAATGTAAGTAGAAAGTAATAAGAAAGTAGGCCAGGGATTGGGGAAGTGGCTCAAGCGGTAGCGCGCTCACCTGGCATGCGTGTGGCCCCGGTTAGATCCTCAGCACCACATACAAACAAAGATGTTGTGTCTGCCGAAAACTAAAAATAAATAAATAAATATTGAAATTCTCTCTCTCTCCCCTCTCTCTCTCTCTCTCTCTCTTTAAAAAAAAAAGAAAAAAGAAAAAAAAGAAAGTAGGCCATGCTGAAGCTTTTCTATGCTCTCTCACCGGGTCCTTGCACACGTTCTGTTTAGAATCCCAGGCTGTACCCTTGACTGCCTACTAAGCCTCAATGCTCAGCCCAGGATGATCCCTTCTGAAATCCTTTATACCATTCCAGGTTGGGATAGGTGCCAATCACTAGTGTTCCCATCAATACCTTTGTGTTCTCCAACCCTATTTTATGCTTCTGTGTTTCAGGCTGACTTTAGACACACACACACACATACACCCACACTCACACACACACACACACACACACACACACACACAGAAATTATGAGCTTGAAGACTTACAGGCAGGACATATATTTTATTCACCTCTGTTGTCTCTTCAACCAGCACAAAGTCTGGCAGGTATTGGGGATGTAGTACATGTTTTTCAATAAATGAGTGAAGCTATTCCAAAGAAATTACCTATTATGATTTGACAAGTAAAAACTTGGTAAAAGTGAAAAAGGAATGCAAAGGCTATTTCTGCTATTTTTCGCATTGATCTACTTCATTAAACTTGACTAATGTCCTGGATCAAGAACCGTAGGCTTGGGTTCTCTAAGATAACTCCTTCTTCTTTCCATAAACTGTTCTGCGGAGAAGGATGGAAGAGATCTCATCACTTTTTTTTTTTTTTTTTTAGCATAGAGACAGGTACCTCCCCAGATTATTCTGTGCACAAAATGCCCAAGAACAAGAATTCTCAAGGCCAGACTCACAATAAAATGAGAAGCAGCATCCTGTAGCACTCAGTCCCCATTTTATCAACCTGAGTTCCTGGTGGCACTGCATCTGTTCGAACAGGCTAGAATTTATGGAAAAAGAAGGCACAGTGGACTTCTTAAGACAAAAATTCTTTACAAAACAGATAGAAAAGATAATACTGTTTTCACAAGTGAATTGAGCCCCTCTTGCCCAGATCTGTGCTAGATAGTAGTTATTGGTTTTGTGAAGTTGTGTGGGTGAGCAATGCTAAAAGGATATATGCCTTAGTTTCTTCTCTCCTGGTGTCTAGAGCTTACAATCTGGCCCAAGACAGAGAACAACACACAGACATATATATTGACATATTTACTGAAAGATGAATTAAAATCAAGTGTCATATAAATGTACATTCAGCTAATCACTGTGGACAGACTACACAAGAAAATTAAGTAGTGACTGAAGTTATCAGAGATTGGGTGGTGAGATTGTTGTACGCCCCAGGTCCCAAAGACATCCATCCTTTCAGGCTCCATTAGGCTCTCCCATGTGCCTCCAATCTCATCTCCGAATTTGTCAAATGATCTGAAATCTGGCTCATAGCTGCTATCTTCCCCCTCCTACCTGTTATGTTTTTGGGTGATTATAAGGTCTCTGTAGCCCACTTTCTCCAAAGCTTTTACTCTTGGTTTCTCTTTCTTTTTCTTTAGTTCTTTTCCCGTTTTGATACATTATAGTTTACACATTGTAGTGGGATTCATTGTCACATATTTATACATGCACATAATATAACAATATAATTTGGTTAAATTTGTGTCCTTTTCCTTCCCTTACTCTTCCTTCTATCCCATTCCCCTTACTCTATTTTACCAATCTCCCTTCTATTTTTCTGATGTCTCCCCTCAACTTCTTCTCTTTTTTTCTATATTTCACATATGAGAGATAGCATATGACTCTTGATTTTCTGAGTTTGGTTTATTTAACATAATATTCTCACGTTCCATCCATTTTCTTACAAATGGCACAATTTCTTTCTTCTTTATGGTTAAGCCAAATTTCACTTTGTATATATACCACATTTTCTTTATTCATTCATCTGTTGATGAAAACATAGGCTGGTTCCATAGTTTGCCTATTGTGAATTGTGCAGCTAGAATCAGGGGTATGCATAGATCACTATCTTGGTTTCTTAATCATTCAGTCTTAATGACATGCAACTCTACCCTTTAGAAATCCCTACTCAGATCTAACTAGATCCTGATGTCAGTGGAACTCTTCCTACTCTAAAATCCCAAATCCAAGTTCCAGGATCACAGAGTAAGAGAGAGGAGATGAGGGAAGAAGTCCAATTCTGAGACACTGCATCCTTCAGATACTGAATAAAAGAGTTGGCATAGAGTAGTGAGATGAGAAGAAAATCAGGAAGGCATGGTGTCATTGAAGAACAAAATCTCTTTGGAGACAAATTGGCACCAATCCTGTCCATTGTACTGAGAGGTTAAGAAAATGAGAGAAAAATGGCTGTTGAATCTGGTTAAGTATTAATATCCTTGAAAACCTTGTGAAGTGCAAGTTAGAGCCTGGGAACGGTGTCCTGATCTGATCCACACAAGGCTCTGAGTGAATAGTCCCAAGAAGTTCTAATGATTGGTAGTAGAAAGCACAGCAGAAAGTGAACTAGCTTGTACACCACAGGGAGTGTGATTTTTAGGCACAAAATGAACAATCAACTAGGGAAATAATATTGAAGTCGTTAGCCAATACACTAAAATATTAGGAAAAAATTAAATAGCCTGAGGAGAGCTGGAGAGCCCCAAACAAGTATCAACTGGGTAGACACAGGAAGAGAGCAAAACCAAACAGGAGTTCAAAGGGGGACTAGAAACAGAACTAAATATTTCCTGAACATATGCTGGCCATTCCTCATTAAAAAAAAAAAGAGGAGTTGAAAGTTGGATTTGGGGGGAAAAAGAAAAGAAAGAAATGTATAGAAAGGAAGAGGAAAGATTTAGGGCTTCTGAGGAATTTATGGGTAAAACTAGCCTCTGGAATGATTTTGTCACCAGGCAGAACAAATGGATAAAATGCATATAATCTGCTTAGTTGACCACAACCCTACCTATGTTCAGACTTCCAGTGTTATGTAGAGAGATAAAAGAGCTTAGTTAAAGCATGCTGCCTGAGTAGCAGAGTCACATTCCCTTCTGAATTACAGTTAGACCCTCAAGTGCAACATTGCTTCGGACCAACTGATAAAAATTATCTGGCCTCAATGTTCTCATAGATAAATTGGGGGATAATTTACTCAGTAAGTCACTGGAAACTATTTACCTTCCAATCATTTCACTGACCTGCCTAAAGGACTATAATTATGAAACTGACCAAACCCAGAACAAAGATCATTTCTGATGAAGCACATACACATTGCAATGTTAGCTGTGGGCCCAGCAGAAGGAAGCTAGAAATAGCAATAACCAGAAAAGAGGTGCCGCTGAGACTTCATCTTTAGCCTCATGCATTATGCCTTTGTTTTAAAAGCGGCAGAAATCTAAGGAAGGAACTGGAACAATTTTCTCTGGGCTTGTGACAAATCCTGTGGGCTCTGTGGGCTGGTTCATGGCAAGTGGAGGTGCTGTCTCATTGTCTGCTCTCTTCTCTTTTTTTTCTGATGTGTCAAGACAATTCAGAGACTTTTTAAAAAAAATTTATGTGATTTTTATTCAAACATGAATTGGGAACCTACTGGGTGCCGAATATAGAAAAATAAATTTGGATGATGTATTCTCTGCCGTTGAGGGACTCACAGTCTAGTGAGGAGGATCTATCTATATCTATATATCTATATTCATATCCACATCTACATATACACCTATAGATCAGAGAGTTAAAATAATTACAGGTGCTATAACACTTTTGTAATGAACATGATGTGTGCCTCTGGAACCCCTATTCTACTGGGCAGTGTGGATGGCTGACCCTGGCCTCAGGAATGGGCTTTGTCAATTCTACACACATGTGTTTTGGAATGAATTATTTTTATTATGAATGTACCATTCTGTCATTCTGTAAGGATCTTCAGACTGATATAAGTACCTGTTTTAATTGTGGGTAGTCCACTGGTCACCTATTAGTGTCATTTCATAAGTAGGTAAACTGAGGCTCTACCTGGTCAAATAAACTAATTCATGCATTGTATTTCACAATAGTTTGGAAGGCTTGTTAAGCACAGACTACTGACCTCTACCTCCAGCGTTTCTGATTCATTCGTTCTGGGGTAAGGGTACAGAATTTGCATTTCTAACAAGTTTCAAGAAAATACTAACTTTGCTAGTCCTGGGGCTAATCTTTGGGAACCACAGCACAGCTCTTCTCTTTCATTAACTTTTCTCAGCCTAATGAATCAATGCATCTTCCCTCTCTTGGATGTGTTCCTTCAATCTCCAGCTGGGATGATAACTCTCCTTCATGGAAGGAGGCATCCTGTACTAAACCATATTTATTTATTAATGTGCTATATTTTAGTGGAATTGTCTATTCATGACCTCTGTCTCCCAGTGAGTGCCAGATGGGGATGATGAACTAATACTCACTTATGCACTGAGTGGCATCAGGGTTTAGCAGAGTGTCCAACACATTTGCACCTAGTGAATATGTGTTGAATACAACTGAGCTATTTATGGGGGTCTCCCATCATTGAATCCCCAAAACATGAGTGATATCTCAATGGAGGTAAAAAATTATCCCAAGAGGATAACTACTGATTCTTGGAAGACAAAAACAAAATCAAAAAACAAACAAAAAATATAGACATTAAAATGGTTATGCTGTTTCAAAGGGCCGCATTACATAAACAGATATTCAGTGTATATGTGGCCTCATAGAGAGGTGCAATTAGAAAAAAAATGCCTAGAAAGGCCCCTTTGGGTGATGATAATTGAAAAAAAAAGTTTAAGAATCTGCTCTAGAGTATTGCTTCTGGAAAAATGTCCAGAAGATTGTCATTGCAGGATCAGTTGGGCGTTTGCTGAAATTTAGATCATAGGCTCCACTCCAGATTTTTTGCTTTACTCACTGTGAAGGGGATAGAGACCAGCACATAGCAGGTGCTCAATAAATATCTGCTGAATAATTCATTTCTCTTCTAACTACCCATTTTCAGAATAGCCACAGCACTTCTTTCCTTTACACATTCCCCAGGGTCAAGTTTGGTGTGTGTTCTCATTGACTATCTCATACTGATTGCTTTCATTACTCAAGGAAAATAAAACCCCCCTAGCTGAATTCTTTTTGGATGTGGAATGACCTTCACAACCTGGGATAAATCATGCTGACTCAACTCTGGCTGGGTTACAGCCTTCAGCTGTAGCAGGCTCAACCTCCTCAGGCCCTGTTGCAATTTCAGAATGGGTGCTATCTGAAATCTACACAAAGTCTAAAATTCTTTCCTTTCTATCCCTGCCTGCAAACTTCCTGTTTGTCTCATTAAAGTAACATGGCTTACCTCCTCCAAAGAGCCTCAAATTAGGCCTGGGAAATCAGCTTTCCAAAGGTATCACAAAGTTGTACAAATCATAAGGAGCCACTGCTCAAGGCTTCTTCATAGGATGTCAGGAAATTATGAGCTGCTCCTTTTCAATTCCACATCTAGTCATTAATATTCCTGCCAGGATTAGTGATGCCTTCTTGCTTTTCTCCCTTGGGTGAACTCTTTCATCTACTCCTTCTTTCCATTCTATTTTTTTCCTTCTGTTAATATACCTTGATCCATGTATTTTCTCCATTCCCATTCCGCATCTGTTCTCCTTTGGGCAATTGTCCTGAATTATTTAATAGATGTTCCATTTTTTTCCCTGTTCACTCCATCCTCATGTTTTCCTCTCTTGTTGGTGTGTCTAAGTTCCCTTCTGCCTGTGTATGGAACTCATCCAGCAATCCTCTCCTTTCTAAACCATAAATCATGGTGGGGAAGATTGTATTTTGACACTAGACAGGAGGTAGGCAGCCCCAGGTGGGTAGGCAGGGGAGGAGCATGCTCCAGTGACTTGCTTTTAGAAGGTAACAGATTTGATCATTTTTTTTTCAAGGAGCCCAGCAGGCAGTGTGTAATTGGTAATCAAGATTCAACAAATGGTGCTGGGAAAACTGGAAATCCATATGCAACAAAATGAAACTGAATCCCTTTCTCTCGCCATGCACAAAAGTTAATTCAAAATGGATCAAGGAGCTTGATATCAAATCAGAGACACGCCGTCTGATAGAAGAAAAAGTTGGCTACGATCTACATACTGTGGGGTCGGGCTCCAAATTCCTCAATAGGACACCCATAGCACAAAAGTTAATAACTGGAATCAACAAATGGGACTTACTCAAACTAAAAAGTTTTTTCTCAGCTAAAGAAACAATAAGAGAGGTAAATAGAGAGCCTACATCCTGGGAACAAATCTTTACTCCTCACACTTCAGACAGAGCCCTAATATCCAGAGTATACAAAGAACTCAAAAAATTAGACAATAAGATAACTAACAACCCAATCAACAAATGGGCCAAGGACCTGAACAGACACTTCTCAGAGGAGGACATACAATCAATCAACAAGTACATGAAAAAATGCTCACCATCTCTAGCAGTCAGAGAAATGCAAATCAAAACCACCCTAAGATACCATCTCACTCCAGTAAGATTGGCAGCCATCATGAAGTCAAACAACAACAAGTGCTGGCGAGGATGTGGGGAAAAGGGTACACTTGTACATTGCTGGTGGGACTGCAAATTGGTGCAGCCAATTTGGAAAGCAGTATGGAGATTTCTTGGAAAGCTGGGAATGGAGCCACCATTTGACCCAGCTATTCCCCTTCTTGGTCTATTCCCTAAAGACCTAAAAAGAGCATGCTACAGGGACACTGCTACATCGATGTTCATAGCAGCTCAATTCACAATAGCAAGACTTTGGAACCAACCCAGATGCCCTTCAATAGACGAATGGATTAAAAAAATGTGGCATTTATACACAATGGAGTATTACTCTGCATTAAAAAATGACAAAATCATAGAATTTGCAGGGAAATGGATGGCACTAGAGCAGATTATGCTAAGTGAAGCTAGCCAATCCCTAAAAAGCAAATGCCAAATGTCTCCTTTGATATAAGGAGAGTAACTAAGAACAGAGTAGGGACGAAGAGCATGAGAAGAAGATTAACATTAAACAGAGATGAGAGGTGGGAGGGAAAGGGAGAGAAAAGGGAAATTGCATGGAAATGGAAGGAGACCCTCAGGGTTATACAAAAGAACATACAAGAGGGAATGAGGGGAAAGGGAAAAATAATACAAGGGGGAGAAATGAAGGTCAATAGGGGGGGTAGAGAGAGAAGAAGGGTGGGGAGGGGAGGGGAGGGGGGATAGTAGAGGATAGGAAAGGCAGCAGAACACAACAGACACTAGTATGGCAATATGTAAATCAATGGATGTGTAATTGATGTGATTCTGCAATCTGTATATGGGCTAAAAATGGGAGTTCATAACTCACTTGAAGCAAAGTGTGAAAGATGATATATCAAGAACTATGTAATGTTTTGAACAACCAACAATAAAAAATAAAATAAAAAAAAAAAAAAAAGATTCATCTTTGCATAGTTTCGCGGGATTGTGCAGAACTTAGGTTCACTGTGTCTGCAGTTTTCAAACTTTTCCACCAGTTTTTCTCATGGCAGCTCTTGGTCAAGGTAAAAAGAAAATAATTATGCTATTAAAAATAAATTTATACCCACAATAAAAAATTAAAAAAAAAAAATAAAAAAAATAAAAATAAATTTATTTTAACTTTTTGAGGTTTTCCTGTTTGTCAACAGCTGCAAGAGTAGCTTTCAAAAGGAGAAAATTCTTTTACACACAGCTACACACAAATACACACACCCACAAATACACACACCCACACGCACATTTGGTAAACCTGTGATACGAAATAATTCAGTCCTTGTGGTGGTCTTTTCTAAATACTTTTTCTTTTTTCCAGAAGTCTCTCATTGTCTCCCGAGGCCCTCTGTCTCTAGTCTGAGAAAAGAACTGTAAGATAAAATGGTTAGGCTGCTGACAATCCTGTAGGGGAGAGCTTTTGGGGTAATGACAGGCCACAATGATATTTCCTAAAAGTGTTCTTTTGTTTTCTCCTATTTGAGCAGTAAAATGAAGAGAAATCAGCCATTTGCCTTGTGATATCCTTTTTCAGTTGCTGCTTAGACTGCTTTTTGGCCTAATGTTGGGATGCTACCCCTGTGTACTTGTGAGGGCTTCTAAAAGCAAGTTTTGTGCATTAGAACCTAACTTCTGTCTGTGGCCATTTATGTTCTCTTTACTCAAGTATAAAGATTGTCCATTCAACCAAATTTTCTCAAATGCAAAGTTCCCAAATGCAAAGCAATGGTAAGACTCAACAAGTGATACAAAGGTAAACATAATCTAGCCTTGTATCCCTACATTCAAGTCTCTGCCTCTAGTAGTTATAAAAATCTGTGTATATGTATATATGTGTATATATTATGTAAATAGTAGTTACATACTTATATAACTACTATATGTGGGTTATATATAAGTAGTAATTATATTAGCTATAAAATATTATTACTAATATAGTGCCACTAATGTATTGCTACTATATATAAATAGTAGTAGATAGTAGTTGTGTATATATTTGCATCAGTAGTTATATATTAGTAATATATTTAGTAGCTATTAAATTGTGTTCATTTTGTAGTACTAGAGTCAAGTAGTATTAATGATTATTTGGGGGAAAAATCAGCCCCATGGTAAAATAAATGGGGAAAACACTGGGGGGGAAATGACATTAAAAGTGTTTCTTTATTGCAGCACTTTTCAAAGTCCTTGATATGATAATCATATTTGAGGTGGTAGAACAACTGGTGGAGTTCTTCCAGGTATATCTTGGGAAAAGCTGCCTATTCCAAGGCAGGAAGTGGTTAAATGCTGCAAAGAGAGATACCAGTAAGATGATTGGAAGGAGCAGAGGATAACAAACCAACTTGGAAAATCTAGAACTCTAGAGAGGAGATCCCATTCAAATTGAACCCTGATGGATTGGCTGATTTGGGATCAGGGTTTGTGAGAGCAGGGTATTTAGAAAAAGGGCACCTGAAAGTAAGTAGCATCAAAACGTAGAAAACTTCTCTGGCTGTACAGGATGTAGTGTTGCGCCATGTGTGCAGTCACACATGAATCCAGGGTAATGATGTCCATCACATTCCGCCATCTTTCCTGCCCTTATGCCCACTTCCTGTTCCTCCACTTATCAGAGAGAGCATACCTAATTAAATTAATTAATTAATAAAAAATAAAATAAAATTCACAATCACAAGAAAAAAAAGTAGAAAACTTGACACATCTATGTGAAAGACTAAGTGAGGCAGCACAGGAAGAGCTTATTAAAAGTCAATGGCAGTAGACAGGGTTGGAAAGGAACATTACAATTCTGGAAGCTTTTTTGTTGTTTCCTAGTAGAAATGATAAGCACTTCCTCTTTCTCCTCTAAGAAAAGCCCTCCAGGGACAGTGACCAGTGTAGAGTTTAAAAGCCTGTGCAATGAGAGAGACTTAGTAGCTTGTGTCTTTATACAAGTGGCCTTGGATCATACAGATTCTTGATTTTCCCTCTGAAAAAATGGGGATGATCATAATAATGTATTGGGTTATAGAGGCCATTAAATTGATGTTCCATCTAAAATGTTTGGTATAGCATCTGATGTATAGTAATTGCCTTATAAATATTAGTTGTTTCAGTTACTTCTGTGAAGAGAGAAAAATAAAAACAAATTCTATAGGTATTCTCAGAAAATAGAGAACATTGGTCAGTTCTATTGGCTTTGACTAGCTTGTGTTAATTCTTCCATTTTTAGGTTTCTTTTGGCCTAGACTCACATCTGTGCTTGCATATTTTAATTATGGAAATTTGACAATTTCATGGGTAATTTTCTGTGTCTTTGGGAATTTTACTTTTGGTAATATTTGCTGTATTCTTGGTGAGTTTTTGGTAAGTGTTCAACAACTATTCTCCTATAACACACACACAAACACACACTAATAAGCATATTATAAGTCTTACTGATATTAAGGATGTGTAGCACACAGTTTATAAGTAATAATAACATAAAACAATATTCTTCATGGTAAATTCTATAAAGCCAATTGATTAGTATAGAATGGTTTTGTTAATTTTTGTTGAATTCTCTTATCTGTAGATACGCTGTGGTTGTAATTGATGAACAAGGGTGGTTCCAACATGAATACTGGCTGTGATTTTTCTCTAGGTTCAAAAATAAAAGATGAAAGTAAAACAATGAAGATGTATATCAGAAATTTGTTCATCAATGACATGATACACTTTTTTTGTTGGCTTAGATAAAGGTTTTGAATGCTGAAGAAATATTTCCTCATCTTTTTGTGCTATTAACAATGTGACAACTGTAGAATGACATGCATGTTAAGTGTGCATTACTCCTATTTTCTCCATCACTTTAAAACATCTAGAAAATCAACAAGACAATAAATCCAATGCTGAGTGTAGCATTTACTGAAGTTAATCCTAATTGTTGTGTCTGTTAGTTTCTAGATGTGGTAGCTAGTAGTGATATAGCTACTCCCACCATAGCCAATTTCAACAATAGCAGAATGTAGTCGATTAATCAGGAAGTGATGTGTCTTGGGAATTTATTTTTAATTTAATTTATCTAGTTGCAAATTTATATAATTTACTTTTAAATGACTGTGTTTAACAATTGATTTATATAATTCCTAATAATCAAACAGTCAGATTTTGAAGAGGATCAGGTGTCTCAGAACTTGAGGGTGGCACATTCTTCTTAATCTGACTTGGCAGGATTCTTGCTGAAACTGGATTTTACAAGGACATACACCCATGATCCTAGGAGAACCTTGAGGAACCTAGTTTGCTCAAGAGAAGGATATTGGTCATAGTGAAATAGTTGAAAGTGGTACTTGTGTTTTCTGAAGATACTAATACTAAAAAACTTTCCCATTTGTGAGATTCTGGAACAGCCCTTCCTCCGGCTTCCCTCCCACAACATAGAACATTGTGAAGAAAGAATTTTCTGTTTCAATTTTCCAGCATAGATCTGCCTCCACTGGTGCCATTTTAATTTTATTCTAAAACACCTCTCAATCCTGCCTGCTTGAATCTCATCACAGCATGTTCCAATAACATTTCTCGGCTCATGTTTTTGTTATTTGGCGCCAACGACCGTAAAATAAATGAAGGCCATATTTCACAGAGAGGCACATGATTTAGCATTAGGTGAAATATCACGAGTCTGGTCACTGTTTCAGTGGGTAGTTTGACAGGCTTTAAGTTTCTGAAACAAATTTCATGCATGAAGACTTTCAGTCAATTCACCAGAATTATAATTTTCTTAATGATTAACTTGTAGTCCAACTTACACCATCAAAATATATCCTGTCCAGCGAATGTCATGATAACCTGCCACCATTTATTCTGAGGGCCTTCTGTAGAATCCTATAGGTAAATGTGAAATATCTGAGTTTGGGGGTATTGTTTTTCCAATTTGGTACTTTTTATAAAGCTGTATTACCCTTTTTGTTAAGTTGTGAGTGAGGCCAACATGGAGGAATTTTCCAAACCATTCTAAAGGCATGGAAATCGTCTGTATGCTAACCACATCCTGCTGAGGATAGAGTTAATTCTAATTAGTAAAAAAATGGAGTCACAAGCAGTCATTGCACAGGTGTGGCTATCCACAGCACGTTTAAATTATGTAAAGATTCGTCCCAGGGTTCAAATACCTCTATCTTTCTTCCCAGAATGTTCCTCAAAATGATGCAGCTGAATATGGGGACCAGCTTTCCTAAATTGTCTGTCCCACAGGAAAATGCTTGAAAGCACATTCCCTAACCTAGACTTCTTCAGCTAGACTCCACTAAACTGGATCATGCTTTTATTCCTTAGAACATACTTGTAGTTTTCAATTTAAGCTGTTTTTTTTTTCCTTTCAGTTTGTTATTTCAAAGGCTTTTCTACAATATCATTCCAGACCAAGACATAGCCATTATTTACATTATTGACAGCTTGATGGTGCCCCTCATATCTTTGGGGGTCTTTTTCCTTTTCCCATCTTTTGAAAAGACAAATGCTATCCCTCATCTTAAACGTTAATATGGATGGTGAAACCCCATGATCTCAAAGGCAGGACTGTCATTCTCCTGAGCTTTAATACCTGCATGGTTTACAGAGCACAGAAGAGATGGGTTTGCTCGCCACCACATGCAGGCAGAGAAAATTGGGACAAGTGCATGCCTAATCATTTCCCCAAGAAATAGAAATGCTACCTTTTTCAAATGTTCCTGTGAGAAGGACATGCTGAATGTTAAAAATACAAGTCTCCAATTACCAAATGAAAACTGAACTATATATTCCCTGTATCCCTAAAAAGTTCCATCTATAGAAATACTTCCTTCCTTTCTCTTTTCCTTCCTCCCTCTTTTCCTCCCTCCCTCTTTTGTTCTATCCTTCCAAATAAGTAAGCAATTTCCCCCACTGGTAGTTCAATAAGCTTTTTGTTGTTGCAGTTGGGGTCCTGAGGTTTGAACCCAGGAGATGCTTAATCACTGAGCCAAATCCCCAGCCTTTTTTTCACTTTGAGTCAGGGTCTCACTAAGTTGCCCTGCTTGCCCTTGAATTTGTGATCCTCCTGTGTCTCAGCCTCCTGAGTAGCTGGGATTACAGGTGTATGTCACTGCAGCCACCTCAGTAAGCTTTTGATGGAATGGAACCATTTGTCATAAATGGATATGCCTAACATTCCCTTTGGGACTCATAGCTAAAGATGGGGTGTGTGTGTGTAAATATCATACAGAGTGATATTCAAATTTGGGGTCCAGTAGTCACCCATCTCCCCAAAGGGTTATTCTCTATTCTATCATATGTGAACATTTGCAGGATCTTGACTACCATCAAAGTGCAAAGAACTAAATACTTATCTTAAATATATTTTTCCTCAATCTCCATCACCAAACCACTATGATTTCTCATGCATCCTACTGCAATAACTTCCTAGTCTGGCTTCCTTCTTTCACTGTTACCTGTTCTACGATTCACCCCACAGATTCTAGATCGAGCATGTACGAACACAACCAGATCAGAGCACAACATGTGCACTCAAAAAACAAAACAAAACAAAAAATTCCAAACACTTTCTTTTGGCTTAGAAAGCTCTTCATGATGTAGTATCCATTTATCTCTCTCATCTCACCACCCCACTGTGTACCATTACCCCTCAGCTACCATGCTCCAGCTGCATTCCCCTTCTGTACTATGACAAATCTCAATATTAGAGATTTTACAATGACCTTTCCCTCTGCTGGGTCTTTGTTGGCATTCAGATCTCAATGTAAACACCACTGTATCACAGAGGCACTTCTTGATATATATATATATATATATATATATATATATATATATATATTTGCCCAATTAATATTTTTTACATCACCCTGTTTTCATTCTCTGAGCATTATTTGTTCTTATTTATTTGTTTGTTATTTGTTGTTTATGAAAGATTGATTTCTTCCCCCACCTCAAATATAATTCAATGGCCCAAGGGAACTTTTTGGTCTTGCTCAATATCATATCCTCAGTGCTTCCAATGCTGTGTGGCACAAGCATTAAATGGAAGTAATAAATGGTTGACAAATAACTAAATAAATGTATGCAAGAAATGCAAGGATGCCACATGCAAAGAGAAATCAGTTACTGACATGTCACATGCCCTCACTTCCCTCCTTAGCCAGTTTCAGTTCCATCACATGATGGTTTCCTCCTGCATATCCTTCAGTTGCCTTGCCCCTCTCCTTGCAGCTATTGTCTCCTGGTGAAATATTAGTGCTGGATAATCTCACGGAATCTTTACTCTTACCCAGGAAGCTGAATTGGAGGGCAGAGGGACACACATCAGGACAGCTGGTTCCACTTTAAACTCATGATCAGAAACTTTAAATGGAACCTTGGTGAAAGCTTGCAATGGTGCTACCACATTTAAGGCACTCTAAGACTGACCGTTTTCCACATTTTAACACCTTTGAAATCAAGATGCAAGTTGGAGCTAGTAACTTGTGACAAGTTGATTAGTTCTTTGTGACCACCTCTGTGATCAAGATGGCAATTGTGATATGAGGACTTGGTTGCATTCCTGGGCTAGGGCTCATCCAGAAGACAACTCCTATGATTTCCAATCAAGAAACCCAGTGAGGATAATTTGAAGAAAGATTTGGAGTCCTGCTTATGGCTTGAAACCCTTCCATTAACACTTTCTGGTGGAAAAATACCAGCATCAAACTTGCAGAATGGGTGTCTGTATTCACACTCTCCAATTCTCTTCTCTCATTCTCTAATTGTTTCCATGGAGATCTTAACAAAATAGTTTGAGGAAGTAATATATTCACATAGTTTAAAGATGAAAACAGCTACAAATTTTGCATCTCTATCCCGTCTTCTGGCTTCTTCTCCCTCTTCCAACAGGTAATCTATTTTATTAAATTTCTTGTATATCTTTCCATTGATTCCATATTCAAATTGCGTCAAAAGGATCATGTATTCTTATTCTAAACCTTTTTTACCAAAGGCATCATAAAATAAAAACTTTTTTCACTTAGCTGCTTTTTTTTTTTGCTAAAAAATGATACTAAAGGCCATTGCATATTAGTACATAGTTTTCTCAATCATGTATTTTGCCACACACATTCCATCATCCAGATATTTCATGGTTTGTCTAACTTGCCCTTATTTATAACCATCTGGGTTATTTTTAATCAATTGTTGTTACAAAATGCTGCAATGACTTTATGCACACCTAAATTTCATATAGATAAAAATGTGTGCGAGAAATTCTCCCAAATTAGTTTCCTGGGTCAAAGGGCAAATATATGTTGTGGGTTGAATTATGTCCCCAAGAAAGATATGTTTCAGTCCTAACTTTTGGAATCTATGAATATGAACTTACTTGGAAAAAGGGTGCTGGAAGATATAGTCAAGTTAAGATGAGGTCATACTAGGTTAATGTGGGCCCTAATGCAACAACTCTTGTCCTGATAGGAAGAGAAAATTTGTATGGAGACCCACAGGGGAAAATGCCATGTGAAACTGGGTGCAGAGACTGGAGTGATATGACTACAAACCAAAGCATGCCAAAGATTGCCAGCAACCCCCAGGAGCTTGAAATAGACAAGCACTCTTCTGTGGAGCTTTCTCCATGGTTCTGCCAACACCTTGATTTTGGATTTCTACAGTCTTTACAATTATGAAAGAATAAATTTCTACTGTTTTAGGCTACTATGTTGGTAGTACTTTGTTATGGCAGTCCCTAGGAAACAAACACAATGCATTTGTAATTTTCAAAAAATATTACTGGTTTACCCTCCATGGACTTGGCACTATACTACCCTCTCACTACAAAGCATGGCAGTGATGGCAATCTTTTAGCCTCACCGACAGAGGATATTGTTAAATTTCTGTGTTGCCACTGGTAATAGTAAATGGTGCCTCATGTCATATTAGTTTAAATTTTTCTTTTTATGACTTAAGTACCTTTTCATACATTTAAGGACTGTTAACATCTGTTTTCTATGAATTCTGTTTATCATTTGCCATTTTTTCCCTGTTTGATTATTGTCATTTTGTTTAAATTTATACTAATATTATAGGATTAGTTTTTGTAGTATGCTTTGAAAATTTCTTTTCCAGTTTAATATTTGTTTGTTTTAATTAAAATATTTATTTATTTATTCTAATTCGTTATACATGATGGTAGAATGCAATTCATTTCGTATTACACATATAGAGCACAATTTTTCAAGTCACTGATTGTACACAAAGATTTTCACATCATTTGTGTCTTCATTCATGTACTTAGTAATGATGTCTAACTCATTCCACCATCATTACCCCTTCCTTTCCCCTCCCTCCTCTTTGCCCTATCTACAGTTCCTCCATTCCTCCCATGCTCCCCCTGGCCCATCACCATTATGAGTCAGCATCCTCATATCAAAGAAAACATTCGGCCTTTGGTTTTTTGGGACTGGCTTGATTCACTTAGCAATATATTCTCCAACTCTATCCATTTATCTGCAAATGCCATTATTTTATTATCTTTTAATACTGAGTAATGTTAGCATTTGTCTTTTGAAATACAAATTGGCTAAATTTTTGTTTAGATTAGTTAACTAATCTTGCTGTGATTTCTGGAATCTGAGTCACAGGAAAGTTTTGAGAAAGTGTATAAAGGGATTTCACCCATGTCTTCTTTCAGAACTTTTTTTCTTTTTTCATCAAAAAGTTCATTGGAAATTTTAAAAGGATAAAGTTGGATCCAACTTTATCTTTTTCCAGATGGCACATAGTTTATTTCAATACCATTTATTCTTGAAATGTTACCTTTATGATATACTGAATTCTTGTATATATTTGGATCTATTTCTGGAAATTCTATTCTGTTACATTGGCTTGTCTCTCTTTTCATGTGCCAATAGAAACCTGTCTTACTTTGAAGTTCTGTAATATGTTTTAATATGTAGGCAGGTTAGTAAATTTCATCATTCACTTTCTCTCATAAACTCACTTCATTTTAGTCTCTGTCCTCAGCACTTTACCTAATCTGCTTTCATTAAGATTTCCAATGAACTCTATGTGACTAAGGCATACGATTGGTTTCTCTTGTAACTAGATCAGTCAGCACCAGTTGATGTGGCTGAATGGTTTTTCTTTCTTAAAATATTTTCCTCAGGTCCAACCTTCTCTCTTGAATGTCTACCTACATTGTTGGTTGACCCTTTGTAATCCACCTTGTACATTTTTTTCTCATTTCTCTGGCTTGCACATGCCCTGTGTTTCCCATGGCTTAGTCTTCTGACATCATCTCTATCTTCCCCACACACATTTTCTGAGTGATCTCGTCAACAAGCAGGATGTTTAATACCATCTGTACCCTAGTGACTACCGCATTTCACATCTCTAAGTAGGTCCTCTCCTGTGAATTCCAGGGTCAGAAACCCAACTATTTATCAACATTTCTACTTGTACTAAAAATTACTATGTCTAAAACTGAATTAATGATTTCCTCCTACAAAATATGCTCTTCCTTTCAGTTAAACAAACCAAAAAAATTATGGAAATAATCTTTAACTCTTCTTTTTCTCTAATGCCTCACATCTCTTCCAGTCAGCAAATTCTGCCAGGTCTAACTTCAAAATATTTCTAGAATCCAAACACTTGCCAGCATCTCTGCTGCTTATGCTCTGGCCCAAGCCATGGCTATCTTCTGCTGAGATTACCTCAATGTGTTTCTGCCTGGTTCCTTTGCCTCTTCCTATAGTCTTTTCCCCCCAGACATTCAGATTGATATTTTGTAAGATATAGTTCAGACCATTTTACTCTTCTGTTTAAAATTCTCCATAGGAGTAGCTCATCTCACTCACAACAAAGCAAAGGACAAAGTCTTTATCTTTATCCAAAGACCTTAATAAATGGGATCTTCATGCCAACCCCATCTCCTAACACACTTGTCCACCTTCTCTTCCAGCATGATCCCTTCCTCACTGTCCCTCAAATCTACCAGCACTCTCCCTCACCAAACCCTGACCCTTGCTATTTCCTAATATTTTTCTTCACTAAACCTTCTCAGCTCTACAATGTGAGAATTATGATCCTAATTTTTCAGATGAGAAAATGAAGCTCAGGGAGTATCAGATTCTTCTTAAGAATCTTCATTTCTTTAAAGGTCTGTAACCTGTATGGTAATTAAGTAGCAGCACTGATCCCCGGACCCAGATTGCTTTGTTAATTTTTACCTGTCCTGTTAGAGCAAAGTTTGAGTTTATATTTCCACCTTTGTTACTGCATCACCAGGAGCCTCTGGCTAATGTATCCTGACCTGAGCATGCTCATCTATGAAAAGAGGGCTAAGTCCAGGTGATCTTAAATGCCTACTAGGGAAGACTCCACAGTAGTGCTTAAAGGGAAGACGTTTGTGATTGTGCTGAGATGAGGAGGATACAGCAAACCACGGACAGATGTCAGTATAGAGAGAAACTCACTACACAGAAGTAGGGAAGTACCAAGTACTTAGTTTTTTGTTACCTGGGGATATTTTTCTACATTCATCCCTCTTAAATGTAGGCTATTCAGCTAAGCATCCACATGTGAATAAATCACCTTGCCTTTTCCTGGTACTCATTGCATCCCCTCCCTTGTCAGATTAAGCAGTTGGGATGTAGAGGCAGGTCAAAGCTTGCTTCTGTACAGACTTGTAAACTCAAAGAAGATTCTGTTTCCATTCCTTAAACTTAAATGTGTGGTCTAGCCACACTTTTCTGTTCATACTCAGGACAAAATTAAATTACCCCCAAAGATGGTGGTACACCTTAAATGCACTGTCCCAGGTTGAAACCAATCACATGGTCAGAGAGAAATTACATTGGTTCCTAACTCTAAAACTATCAGTGCCATTGCACCAAGAGTCTCACCTCCTACTCACCTGGGGAAGCTCTTCCTCAGCTTCTCTAGGATCCATCTGGTGGCGATGACAGCGCCCACCTGGGCTCAGTGTTGCTCCTGCCATCGCTCTGTGAAACCATCTGCTCTGCCTATAGCTGGTCTTCCTCTCTCCTAAGGCAGGACTGTCATGGGCTGGGGGATTCGGTTCTGCCCTGAGTCTCCTCCAATACTTTTAGTGTGATCACTTTTTGTCTTTCTTCCTGGAACCTGGATAATTGTAGCAGAGGTTTAGGATAGAAGTGACAATGGATAACTTTTCTTTGCTCCATGCGTCTATAGTAGAAAAGAAACCACTTAACTTGGAGGATGCACTTCATTATTTCCCACAAGGATTTATTTCCTTTCAGTCAGATTCAAGCTAACTCAGAGCCCTATCCCACACAGATGGAAAGACATTGAAGCTCAGTTTTCACTGAAGATTTCTCTTCACTGTGGAATATGGAAAGTTTCACAGAATTTTTATATTATCAAATCAGTAGCTAGGTCCAGTCTTTCTAAATGTGCCCCATATCACTAATCAAGGAGTGGCATTTCCATAGACTATGATGTGAAGGGAAACCTTGGAGATGAGTGATTCTTTAATAAAACTAAGATAAATTAGTAAATAAGACAATAAATAGCAGACTGTTTTCTTTACACCACTGTGATCTGGGATCCCCACTCCTCTCCAGACCTCAGCCAAACCTCCCACATCTGTGTTTTCTGTGACATGAATAGTGGAAAATGTCACTGTAGCAGAGGATCAAAGACCTCACGGTGCTTTACCTATGGTAACTCAGTCATCACACTGCTATAGTATGTAGGGTCCAATGTTTTCCCCATTGTAGAGGTACAGAGATGTTAAGAAGCTGTTGCAGTCACGCAGTCAATGGCTAAGCCAGAATGGGAGCCCAGATGCTGTGGCTTTTGCCCCATCCTCTGAACATGTGCCACTCTTTGTTAATCTCACATAACCCCAAGAAGTCAATGATTTTTTGACTTCTACTTTACATTGGCAGAAATGAAGTAGATTGTAGGTTCTCTCCCCTGCTTATGATTACTGAGTAATAAGAAGGAAAAAGGAGGGCTGGAGATGTAGCTCAGAGGTAGGCCACTTCCTTAGGTGAGGCGCTGAGTCCAATCCCCAGTACTGCCAAAAGAAAAAGGATAAGAGTGGAGCCCAGTTTAAACCCAGATTGACCTTTCTAATTTCATAGGCCTCATTCCTTTGTTTCCCTTAAATACTTGCTGCGCTAGAACAAATGTTTAAATTTCATGTTTGAATCCTGGCTCTCAATTGGTATTTAGAAGCAGGAAGATGGAGCCTTTGTGAATATGGAACTAGTGTCCTCATAAGGAGACTCTAGGGAGTTCACTTGTCCTGCCATGTAAGAACACAGCAGAGAGACAGCAAAGGAAGCCCTCACCAGACGCCAAATATGTAGACTTTTAACCTCAGACTGCCCAAATTCTAGAACTATATCTGCTATATATAAGACACCCAGTTTATGGTAGTTATAGTAGCCCCAGTGGACTAACCCACCTACATCTTTCTTGGTTCTTTTTTTTTCCTTTGTGAAAAGCAGTATCCCCTGAGAATCTGCCAGTCATGGGTGTGTTTGCCAGCTAGCTCTATGTGCAGAGATGAGCACTGGCAGTGACAGGGTCTGTGAGGGAATGTGGCAGATTAGGGGCTCTCAGGGATCACAGTGACAAGGTTGCCTATGCCCCAGGTAGGCTTCTCCATTACAAAATTTCTCAGCAGTTATGATCAGATACATTCCAATATGATGTAGACAAATACTTAAAGAAAATAAAAAGAATATTGTAGGGGACACTGAGAAAAAATACTCTGTCTCCAGCCCAGGCTAAAAATAAACTCTATTTACAGTGTGTACACCCTGCCTCATGCTGCAGTATTTCAGGAACGGAGGCAGAATTTAATCATCCCATCCTCTGATGTGAAAGTCTCTATGGTTTAATATGCACACATCACAGATTTCAAATTTTGCTGCTGAAATTCAGTCTTCAACAAAGACCTTGCTGTCTCTTTGACTTGAAATGTGTTCTAAAATGTACAATAAAGGTCTATTGAAACCAATAAAGCATCTCTGGAAAATGCTGGCTTAACCCACACAGCTAATTCTCTTTTTCATAAATTCAATTTGTATTATTTGGTTGAAGAGACTGTTCTCTGAGCCCTGACAGAAGCTAGTGGTAAGGCTGATACTCAGTCCAGAGTTTCCATGGAAAAATCAGTGGGAAAAATCATGTCATTGATCTCATTTGTTAGGTTTGTCTGGCCTTGCTTGGCTCTAGGTCTCTGCACAGCTTTGCTCTCCAGAGCAGAAAGCTCAACCAGCTGCTGCGCCCTTCTTTAAGCCCTGGATCCATGGAACTTGCCTTCCTCTGGGTGGAAGATATGTGTCATGGTGGAGGGGGTTTGGTCCAAGAGACTATGCCTCTGTGTGTGTTCCAGTTCTCACGGCTAGATCCAAGCTCTTTGCTTCTGAGACATGACCCTCTATTTTTCCCTGGTCCTGGGACTAAACTGCCAGCTCCTTATGTTCAAATCTCTGCCTACCTCCCTCTTTGGTTCCTCAATTCTTCAGAGAATGGAGACCCACCTACATATGTCAATCTTCCTCATTCCCAAGCTCAGTATTTCTCAGCCTGGGCACTATGAATTTTTGTGCTATGGTTACTGATGTTGGGACTGTCCCATTCATTGTAGGATGTGTAGCAGCATCCCTGGTCTCTCCCCTCTAGCTGCCAGTAGCACCTCTTCTCAATCAAAATCTAGAGTCAAAAATGTCTCTTAGACATTGCCCGTGATCCTTGGAGGTGATAGGGCAGAATTCCACTGGTTGAGAACAAGTTTTTAAATTGCCTTTGGGGACCAACACACTGTTCTCACACCCAATATGGTTGCCAGCAACCACCATGAGTTTTCACTGATCTCAGTGATGCCCAATAGAAATATAATATGAGCTTCAAATGGGAGACATCAATTTAATTTGAAATTTTCTAGTAGATTCATTAGCAAAGTAAAAAAGGGGCAGGTGAAATTAATTTTAATCGTATATTTTATTTTATCCAATATATCCAAATTATTATTTTTATTTCTGTTATATCTTTGACTTCTGGTGTGTATTTTATACTTACAGCACATTCTAATTTGAACTAACCACATTTTAGGTGCTCAGTAACCACATGTGGCCAGTGACAATGGTATGGGAAGAACTGATGTAGATTTCTAACTCCTTCTTTTCAATTCACTCTGAGAATCAGAATCTTACAGTGATGTAAGTGTGGGCTTTGGTGTCAGATGTACCTGGTTTCACTATTTCTATATCTCTTTCCAATGTTATGAACTTGAAATAATTAATGCCTTTAAATCATTTTCAATGTTTATATTAAGGAAATAGTAATAGTTCCTCTTCAAAGAATCGATATGAGAGTCACATGAAATAAGGTACACGGTGCTTTGTACAGAGCAGGTGCTTTGTTAAATGAGATACCTCTGTTTTCTGTACCTTTGCTATCATTAGACAACTTCGGTATTTAGTTCCCTTAGTGTTTTAGTCAGCTTTTTTTGCTGCTGTGACTAAAGGACCCAATCAGCACAACTGTAGAGGAGGAAAAATTTAAGGGGCTCAGGGTTTTAGAGGTCTTAGACCATAGAAGGCTGGCTCCATTCCACAGGGTTGAGGTGGAGGCAGAACATCATGGTAGGAGAGTGTGGCAGCTCACATTATGATCAGAAATCAGAGAGAGAGAGGTCTCCACTTGCCAGATACCAATATAATACTCCAAAGCCACTCCCCAATTCTCACCTCCTCTATCCAGACCCTACCACTTCAGCTACCACTCAGTTAATCCCGATCAGGGGATTAATTCACTGATTGGGTTAAGGCTCTTTACAACCCAGTCATTTCTCCTTTGAACCTTCTTGCACAGTCTCACATGTGAGATTTTGGGGGACACCTCACAACCAATCCATAACACCTAGTGCTAGACTCTTTCTTGAAACAATACACATGCTTCATTTGATGGAAACCATGTTCTGTCTAACTGGACCCTCAGGGTGCACACAAAAGACTGTCATCCCAGGATATCCAAGTGCATCCCCACTCAGTCCTGTCCAGCTGCTGTTGATTAAGCCATGATTGGTTGTGTCTAAGGAAAATGGCAATTTAAGAAAATCACTTGGCCCTCTCCGTTTCTTTTTATTTCATTCAATATTTGCTCCATTCTTTTTTTGCAAGTCAAATAATGTAAAGAAGAAGAGAACATTCTTGAATGCATTTTCCCATGGAGAAGGGCCACCTGTGTAACATCATCAAATCATAGTACCATGTTATTGGCAGATTTCCTTTGCAGAGACACAAAAACCAACATTCTGGCCAGTGTTAAGAAGAAAATGAATGGCTGAATCATATTGGCTAGATAAATGGCTAACAAATTCATACATTTTGTGACTGAATAGGTGGGATACATAAAAGGTATAAACTCATTATCATGACAAAACAGCCCATTAAAAATAAAATGCTTGTTTAGGTCAGAACTCATAGCCAGTGGTATTGAGGTCAAGTGCTTATGAAGGGAAACTGACAGTTTTCTGCAGAGTGTATATTCTTCAGAGTTTCCCTACCTTTGCAGAATTCCTTCTTCCTGCCAATCCCCTTTCACCTGGTGTGAAAACACACTGTCCAACACAATGTGCTAATTAAAACTCTTCCATGTGGCCTGAGTTGTCTTTAATGAAGACTTAAGGAAAACTATGTTTTTCTTGGATCACCATGAGATATTTGTGAAAAAGCTATCAAGATTACTTGAGAGACACAATCAAAGTGTGTACTGTGTGTCAGGCACTGGGGAGAGCTAGATGATTAAAGGCCAGTTTCTATTCTCAAGGACTTTGTGGCCCAGGGGGAATCAGCATGCAAATATATGATCATAAGATGGTATGCAACTTGAGATATAGAGGACTTTGGGAGCACAGGCAAAAGAGCAATTTTTTATTCATTCACACATTTATTGAGCACCAACTATGAGCTACACAGGCACCGGGTGGTGAGGAAAAGTGACATTAAAAATAAATTAAAAGATCAAAGGGAAGAGAGGTCCATATTCTAGCTCTCCTCACCCTTGGAAAAGTGTTCCTTTTTCTAGGAAAGAAATAGTGAAAGAAATCTTTTGATCTCTGTCATGTAAGTATATTCTGGATTATACTTTTTCTAACCGCTCTTACCTTTGATTCTGAATGCATGTACATATCCAATTAACAAACTAGAAAATTCAAAAAAAGGTTCAACAATTTTTCTGAGCATTTGCAGTTATTATAGACATCAATTTCCTGACCAAATAAATGCAGAGTTGCCTGTAGTTAATAGTTTCTGTATATATGCATGATACAATCTAATGATGAGTTTTTAATTAGACTGTAATACAACGAACTTAACTCTAAATCTGTTTTAAATTTAGTTTTTTCTTTTCTTTTCTTTTTTGCTAAATTAAAATGTTCTTTAGTATTTGCAGAGTCTTAGGATATTCACCATATGTATCAATAACAATATTGTCATGGAAATATAGTCTTATGGTGAATTGTGTATTTTAGAAAAAACTCGCATCCTAGATAAAGTCTTTTCATAACAAGCTTTCCCTGTAGAATGTTGAAACATTATTATACTATTATTTTTCTCATTTTACAGATAGGTCAACAGAACACAAAAGATTAAGTGACTTGCCTGGGGTTATGCAGAATAACATTACGAGCAAAGCCAATACTATATCCCAGGTTGCCCAAGTCTCAGTCTGTGAGTCTAATCAGAAAATTTCTACTTGATTTACCAAAAAATTGTGCCTAATTTTTAATTGATTTCTTTTAATAAATTTCTAGCTTTTAAATATTCTAACATCATTCTGTTTACTTCTCAGTTGAAAAACTTCACAGTTTGAGGTAATCAATCATTATTGAATATCTATTAGGTGTAGAAGGGCCAACTACAAGACAGGCAGAAATATTGCCTTCCTCAAGGAACTTAGGATATAAATATTGATGTACAAGATCACTTTGACATGGGGTACAATGATTATAATAATTAGCATGAAAACTTATTTATTGTTCTAACCAGTGAAAGCATTATGGTTCAGAATGCACTATGAAGTTCTTCCATCTTTGATCTTAGAGTTGGTATGATATTGACAAAAGGATAGAAACATAGACCAATGGAACATAATAAAGAGTCCAAAAATATACCCATGTGTCTATAGTGATCTGGCATGCAACACAGGTGTCACTATAAAATTCTGGGAGAAAAGGGTAATTTTCAATAAATGGATCTTAGTTACAGGTTTTCATATAAGGAATGAACATACTTGACCCCTACATCATATCATATGCAAAAGAAATATGTCATAATATAGCCTTAAGCATGAAAGGCAACACCTTCTAATATTCTAACATCATTCCTGTTTACTAGAAAGCATCTAGAGATGACCTAGGGGAATGACTCCATGTCATTGGGATAAGCAACTTTTTTTTTTTAAATAGAACTCAAAAATACTGACCATACAAGAGATGATTAAAATGGCCTTTATTAAGATTAAGAACTTTTATCTATCAAAAGTGATTATTAAGAGATTAAAAAAGTAGTCAGACACGGGTGGTAAATATAATACAGTGCATACATCTGACAAAGAACTCTTTTCAAAATATGTAATACATTTAAAAATTCTTTTCTAAAAAAGATAATTGAACTAAAAGTAAGAGGGACAAAATCTTTGAAGACCATATATATATATATACATGGCCAATCTGTGTAAGAAAATGTGCTCAATATCATTAGTAGTAAAAAAAATACACATTAAAACACCAGTGGAGATACCACTTTAACCCCACCTGAAGTTCTGACTCAAGAGCAATGATAGGAGCTTGGGGATGGAGCTCAGGGGCAGAGTGAAAATGTATGGAGCCCTAGGTTCAATTGCCAGCGTTCCCTAAAAAAATTAAAAAGAGGTGTGATAGTATCATGTGTTGGTGAGGATGCAGAGCAACCGAAACTCTTCTTATGTTTGGTGTGGCTATAAATTGGTACAACTGTATTAGAAAACCTTTATAATATCTACCAAAGCTGAGTATAAATATATATACATAAGAGCCAACAAACAGAAGCAAGTTCATGATAGACTTATTCACCTAAATGCCTATCTGTGGTAGAATGAGAAGATAAATTGTGTGGTGGAATACTACAGAGCAATGAAAAGAATGAACTACAACTGTAGTAGGTTGAAGCCAAATGTCTGAATGACTCTCACAAATATAGTATATATAGTAAATATACCCTCAAATAAATAAATACGAATTTCACATGAAAGTAATACATATTATTTGATTTCACTTGTATAAAATTTAAAAACAGGCAAAAATAATCAACTGTGATAGAGATTGGAGAGTGGTCATCTTTGGATAAGTACATGGACAAAGAGCAGTCTGTAGGAAGTTTCAGAAAATATGAGCATTGGAAGTGTTTTGATTTTCTTAGTGGTGGCTATAGGTGTACATACACGTATAAAATTCATCAAGTCACAGTTGATCAATTTATGCAATTTACTGCGAGTTATGTGGTAGATTGACCACTTTTCTAAGATGTCCACATGCTGGTCCTTGAAATTTGTGAATATGTTCCTTTACTTAGCAAAACGGATCAGGTGAAGGACATTTCTATGGGATTATCCTGGCCTGTCCAAGAGGGCCCAGTCTCCTTAAAAGAGGAAAAGGATGACAAAAGAGTGGTCGAGAGACCAAGCACAAGAAAGACTCCACACGGCACTGCTGGCGTTGATGGAGGAAGGGCTGACCCTCTCCTCCAAGTGCCAAGGAAGGTGGGCAGCCTCAAAGCTGAAGTCAAGGAATAGATTCCTTCCCAGAACTTGTGGGGAAGAGAGTAGCCCTGAGCATGTCTTTATTTCACTTCAGTGAGACTCTTACAGGACTTCTGACTGCCAGAACTAGAAAATGATACATTTGTGGCTATTTGAAGTCACTGAGTATGTGGTAATGTGGTACTTTATTATAGTAGCAATAGAATTAACATACCTCAAAAAATGAAAAAAGTGCTATTTTTTTTTTTTTTTGTACCGGGGATTGAACTCAGGACCACTCAACCACTGAGCCATATCCCTAGGCCTATTTTGTATTTTATTTAGAGATAGGTTCTCACTGAGTTGCTTAGCACCTCACTTTTTTTAATATTTACTTTTTAGTTGTAGTTGGACATGGTACCTTTATTTTTATATATTTATTTTTTTGTAGTGCTGAGGATTGAACCCAGGGCCTTGCACGTGCAAGGCGAATGCTCCTCCCATCTCAGCCTCCTGAGCTGCTGGGATTACAGTTGTGTGCCACCGTGCAGACGGCGGGGGAGAAAATATTCTTATTTCTTCTTTATGAAGGGCCTCAAAAGTGAGACTTGCCTGCTTCCCATAAACCTGGTTCCTCCAACCCTGGAATGCCCACAGGACTCTACTTTGCAACCATTCGTCTTATTTTAGCTGAGATCCACACCAGATCATGAGTTGTCAGAGAGCATCTTTATATTCTCCACTGTTCACATGCCCGACACTATGCATATGTGCATTTTATATACTAGGTACTCTATGCATGTTTAGTAAATTAAATTAAATTGAACCATTTATCTGTATGAGAGGCAGTGACTAGGACAGACACCCTCCCACTAATGTGTTCTCTTAGCCTACTTAGCAAGCTTTCCACTGCAAAGATACATTAACGATAGTGGTTCTGAATAATGAGTCTGGGGTTGTTTAAAACAGCAGGCTGGCATCAGATGAAACATTCCCATATCATTCTAGATTAAATAAAACATTTACCATTTCATGCTTTCTTTCCTGGTAATTTTGGCTTGTCCTTCACGTTAGTGATTTGTTCCGCATGGCCACTCGTTTAGGATAATAGCAGGCCAAGAGGCGTGACAAAAAGAGACAGGGCCATACCTGATCACTGATATTCCATTATGCCCCCTTGAGCTGTGGGCCTGGTAAAACTGTCACTATCTTAAAATAAAGGAACTGTGCTTGAGTCTACATATTAGAAATTCAGCGACTCTACTGGCAGTGATCAAATTATATAGCAAGTGGGGAGACATAGTTATAAAGGGAGGCCAGAGTCAAAATGAACTGCTTTTGTGTGTCCAGTCAAACCACAAATATTTTCAACACCTATTATATGTACAGCCCTGTGGTGTACACTACAGAGGGTATGCGGAAGAGAAGGTAGAATCTTTAGACTTCAAATGAGCATAATGCAAGCCAGGCACATCTGTGTATGCCTTTAATACCAGCTACTCGGGAGGGTGAGGCAGAAGGATCACAAGTTCATGGCCAGTCTCCTCCGAAACTTAGTAAGACCCTGTCACAAATAAAAGATAACATGGGTGGGGGATGCAGTCCTCTGGTAGAAAACCCATGGGTTCAATTCCCAGTACTGGAAAAAAATAATATGAATTAAATACAGTGAAGGAAATAAAACAGTTAAGAAAACGTAACATAGGAAAGGTACCAGTACATTCTCTAAAAATGCAGAAGAGGGAGAATTTCACTAGGAAGCCTTTGGGGAACAGGTAGAAATAAAAGTAGGAGTGGCATATCAGCATTAAATGTAGAAAGCTGATGCATGGTGCTGATGTGCCCAGGACCCTCCAGAAATAATTCCCAGCCCAAGTGGCCTAGAGCAGTTACTTAATCAACCTCAGCACTATCTACATTCAGCCCTGTGCAATTTCTCATCGTGGGGGCCATGGGCATTGTAGGATGCTCACCAGCATCTTGGTCTCCACTGGTTATTCCGTTTACCATGGAGTTATGACAGCCCAGTGTCCTCCGACAGATGAAAACTGCAGCCAGCCGGGAACCACCATGCTGGAGTAAAAGTTCACAGGGTGGGAGACATGTGAATTACCTGCAGACAGCGAGTGTGAAATTTGATTCTACATACAATAGGAATGACTGAATGCATTTGTGTTAAAGAATGCAAGTCAAGAAATGCTTGAAAATAATTTATCCGACTGAAGTACCTCAGAGAAATTTGCGGGTGGGGATGGGGGGAAATGGGCATTCTGGAGAAAAGAAAGAAGAACTCAAAAGCTGTCAATCACAATGTCCAAGCATGAAATGATGAGATATGATGGTAACAAGACTAAGGAGCACTCAGGTTTGGTAGGTGTTCTCAATGTCTGGAATTTTCAAAGTACCTTTATATTTAGATCAGCATTTCAATACCGCACTTTAGGTTTTATTTGAATACTAAGTTCTCAGAGATGTTTCGCCTGTTATAGGAAAATGAAGCAGCAGAAGTCCCAAGCACCCGCTCATGGGCCTCCCTGGAGAGAACAGCCACAGGCTGCATCTGAAGCAATCTGTAGCCTGGGAGCCTTGGCTGGGAACACTCCACGGCCTGATGTTTAGAAAATGGAGAGTAGCAGCCCAGAACCAAGCATGTGGTGCGAATCCTCGGGGACCATCCTTCAGGCCCACGGAAAGGAAACTAACAGTAACTTCTAAGCTTCCAGAAGCCTCCTGGGCAATAAACACATTTTTGCTTTCACTCCATTCTCTCTATAAATTTCAAATTTATATCTAATTATGGCAAAAATACATTTTAACAAGTTTTTGTTCCCGCCTAGTGAAATGGCAAGAAGAAAAGGGAGAAAAATGTATCCTGGGCCATTTTCTAATATATTTTTCTCCCTTTTCTGATGGCCGTTTCCTAAGCTTACAGTATCAGGTAAGAATATTATAAAAAAGCTGTGGGTGTGCCAGAACTTCATGGAGGACACTTCTTTAGTGATTTGAATGCAACACTGAAACTGCATGGGTAGATGTCCATATTTAGGATACACCAATAGAATTGGAGACATTTCTTCAATAGATTAAAAACTTTAATAAAGGCAATGGTCACTTCATATAGACCATTATTTTCCATTTCCTCACTTAATAGAGTGATGGGTAAATAAAAGCTTTCAAATTGGCTCCTGCCTGAAATTAAATTCACCGTGACTCATCAGTAAAATGATCTGTCAAAAGAATAAAGTTTCTCAGGGTCATGGAATCATATCACAGGTTAAGGAAATATTCTGCCTAATAGAGATTCAGTGCTTGGAGCATGGATTCAAGAATTAGACAGGTGGATTAGAATCCTCCCTTCACCTTCTTCTAGGTCCATGACCTTAGGTTTTTTTTTAAATCCTCTGTTTCCTAGTTCCCTTGCTTATAAGATGGAGCTAAAATAGGGCCCACCTCACAGAGAGAAGAATTAGTAGCATTACATATAAAATACATAAATACTTAGTAGACAAAAACTATTACTGGAATGCTGTATGCAAATTAAATATAAAAACAAATATTTTAATAATATTTTAGTAGTTATCTTTACATTTTTCACATTTTAAATGAGCTGAATATTGGGAGGGATTCCCTAGGAAATTCTTTGGGACCATGAAGACTCACCTTTTGAATTATTATTTAGTGGCTATGGATCTCAATATATTGATTTGCTGGAAGTGGAGAATTTCCCCAATCATGGATCATCTAGCAGTCAGAAAAAATAGGAAGAGCAAGATCTGTGGTCAGACCTCAGTTGTGACACTGATTAGTTCAATGACTCTGTCTCGCTGAGCCTCATGTCTTTCCTTATTAGGAAATGACAACTATCTCTCTTGTTAAGCGAATTAATGTGTCTAAGTTATCTACTGTGGTTTGAGTCTAAAGAAGTGTTTAGTGTCTCATTTTTCTGTCTCAAGTGACAAGATTTTGATCTGCATGACCACATGGGGTTCTTCCTGATCCTAGAAAATATAAAAAATAAGAATTTTGGGTGCAAAAAGTTCTCATTCTCCATATAAATGCAAAAATATTTCCATTTCAATGACTATCAATCTCAAAAGCATGTCTCTCAATCACCTTTATTTTTTTCATCATACATATCAAGTAAATGGGCTTGATTCAAGTGGGATGCAGAGCTTGC
Source organism: Marmota monax (assembly GCF_021218885.2). Classification (NCBI taxonomy): domain Eukaryota; kingdom Metazoa; phylum Chordata; class Mammalia; order Rodentia; family Sciuridae; genus Marmota; species Marmota monax. The sequence continues at coordinate 17,773,852 of NW_026692194.1, read as the reverse complement.
TGGTGGGGGGAACACAAGAAAATACAGTCCTACATTATAATTTTTGAAGAAGAGGCATTTATGTTTTGTAGAGATCACATCCATGGCCCATGAAACTCTCTATACAATGCAGACATACTGTCAAAGGATTTAAACCAATTTTATATAATTACTTTTTTGAGCTCTCATTACTCCTAGAAGATTCATATCTGCAGCTGATTTGGAAAGAATTGTAACTAAAATATCAGAGCTGTAGCTCATATTGAAAAGTTCCTCTCTATAGATTGTTATTTTTTTTCTGATACTTCAAAGCCTAATGCCAGACAAAAATAAAAATCTCATTTTGCATCTGCCCCTTTAAATGTGGGCTTTTAACTGTTATAATTCCTAAGCCTGGATTCACACATATCACCTTACTCCAAACAGAACATTGGTATTAATGGTGTAGTATTAAAAGCAGAAACAAAAAGCAATTGCTTTGGGAGACACTTAAGTATAGTAATACCTAGAAAAATAAAAGGCTTGATACATAGCTGAAAAGCTACTTTTGCATTAGTTATTCCATGCAATAATTTTGAAAAGTAATAGATCAGTCTTCCACTTACTGGCTTTTGGAAACTATGGATGCAATTTATGTGTTTAACCCTTGAAAATCCAATTTATATTGGATTCATTTACTGTAGCATTGAAAATCAATAGAAAAGACCAGACCAAATGTCTCTATCTCTTCAGCTTTTGCTAAATACCATGCTTCCTGACAATGGAATTTCCAGATTTCTAAGATATACAACACTCAACCTGTACCAAGTCCTCATATAACATACATTTAAAAATACTGTCCAGACACTGGATTACAAAGAGAAAGAAGAAATGATACTTGCCCTTATGTACTAGAAAGAAGGGAAGATGTAATCAACTAAAAGCAAACACAGACGCTTCAAAGCACAACCGATAGAAAATTGATGTCTAACCTCAGACCAGTTGAAAAATAACCAGAGACTACTGGTTCCCTTCTGCAGGATCTTGAAACTGCTATGAAATGAATAAGGAGGCTAATGGGTTTCAGAACAAGTTCAACAAACACAATTAAAACACTGTAAAATACTTTGGGAATAAGATGATTAGGACATGTGTTTGGGAGTTGGAGTGGGGCTGAAGACCAAGAGAAGGATGAGGGAATATAAAATACACTGCATCAATGGGGTAGGGAACCTTGGGGTTTACCAGATATAATTTTCTAACCATGTCCTTTCTTTTATATTATATTACTTTAAAGGGATCCTCACTTGCCTGATTCAGTCTAGTACCAGATTCAGTCTAGTACCAGCCATAGGCAACAAGCACCTATCAGCATAGAAGTGGAATGGGATAGATAGATGCTACACTAATGACTGTAGACATGCTGCTCTGTCCCAGACCATCCTTAGCCTTCTCCCTAATCCTTCCATCCACAACCAGTGTAACCAATTGAATATAAAGAATGGTGGAGGACCCTGGAGAAGATATTACCTGGGATTGAAGTATTAGGAGATTCCCTGGAGTTAGGGAATACCTTGAGAAAGGTGAAAGAGAGGTAAAAAGGAGAAGTTAAAATTATAATCTCAACAAATGTGCTGTAAGATTGGGTGGAGAAGCTGTTTTAGAAGATACCAAGAAGACACAGATCAAACGTTCTGCTATGAAAATAGGGGCTTTAGGCTATATGAGGACATGTTTCTTAAAGGAATAGCTATGACTGATGTATAATCTATCTACCTACCTATATATTATCTTTCTATTTATGATCATCGTTTATCTGTATTTTTTTCAAAAGAACCATATAATGACCATAAAAATTGGCCTAAGTACATACAGCAAGTGAGGAAACATTAATTCAAGAAAATCTGCTAAATTTCAGAAGAGTCAGACTAAGTCACTTGAGTCACAGCTTACTTTTGTTCTAAATTGCACCCTGTTCAGCATTATAGAAGCTCTACTCCATGTAGCCAAGAAGACAAGGCTTTCTTTTCCCTTAGTCCTCAGTCAAGGGATATGAAATGTTATGGAGAGGATCAGGACACTGGCATTTCTCATCAAGTTACAGAGGCAAAATTCCTGGGAAGTGTGGGTTATAGGCCAGGGACTCCCTTCTTCCACCAAGCCCAATTCATAAAGTGGAGTCTATCCGAGGGATGGTAAGTAGAGAATACTTGAGCCCAGTTACCCTTGCCTTATCTTGCTTGTAGGGCCTATGTTCTCTACTGAGGCCTGGGCCCTTGTCCTCCTGCTATTGCTAGTACAGTGGGGATACTATTTGAGAGAATTCAGTTTTCAAAGTAAGATAAAAGTAAAATAAATCCTAAAAAAAAAAATTAGGAAGAGATCTACATCCTGATATGTGATAGTAAAATTCCTGAAAGTCAAAGACAAATTTTGAAATGAGCAAGAGAAAAACCATTCCTTATGAATAAGAAAGGCTTAACAAGCAGAGCACTGTTTTTGACTTCTCGTCAAAAACAGTGGAGGCCAAAATGCACTGGAGGACACATTCAAGTTCTGAAAGAAAACAATACTCAATCCAGAATCTTCTATCCAGTAAACATATCTTTTGAAAACAAGGAAAAATTGAGGAAATCCCTGATGCACAAAAACTAAAATAGGTCATTCCTTGAAGACTCACCTTGCAATAAATATTTTAAATACTAGTACATACTAAAGGACAATCTTTAGGCTGAGAACAAGTAAACAGGTGGTGGAAATTCAAATCAGATAAAAAACAGAGTGTCAGCATGCTTAATTATATAATTATATATATATATATATATATATATATATATATATATATACACACACACACACACACAGCTCCTTCTTTCAACTGATTTGAAATAACTTTATAAAACAATATGCATATAATTAGTCTATTACATATAAAAATGAAGTATGTTTGATATTACTAGCACAAAGAAGGTGGAGCAAGATCTGTTGGAGAAAGAAATGACATGAGATGGTAACTTGAATCCACAGAAACAAAGAATCATGTGAGATAATCACTATTATTATAACAAAACCTATACATATATCCTCTCTCTCTCGGCAGCTTCTTTTATAGCCATATCATGAAATAATTATAAAAATGTATTTTGAGGTTTGTAACATACATAGCCATCATATTTTAAACCAAATAGTACAAGAAAAGGAAAAAGGAGAAGAGGAATAGAGCTCTATGGGATTAATGATTCCTATATCTCACTGGCACTGGAAATATTTTTATATCAGTTTAAGTCTGATTTTGCTCCTATGAACATTTACAGCAATTTAGTTTTGCTGCTGAATAAGTTATTTTAAAAAACTTTCAGTTTTCAGAGATTTTGAAATTTTAGGATTGTGAATAAGAGACTAGGATTAAATATAAGAGATACACTTAGAAAGTATGGAAATATAAGGATGAAAAATTGTATATCAGAAACAAAACAATTCTGAGAAAATGAAAGTGAAATGATCTACTGTTATATTCTCTTAGTAGGGCAATGGGATGATAGGTTAAAATCAAACATCTGTAGCTCCCCCCAGAGTATCAAATTAGATAGAGTGAAAATTGACCAAATTATGGGCAGGTAGATAAGTCAGCAATTAGAATTACAGATTGCAGTTATCTTTCTTGATAACTCTTAGGTCAAGCAGAAAACATACAGTGGGGTAAAGAACACCTGAATAACACAATGAACTCAATTTAAATGCACAAATTTATAAATATATATAAATCTAGAATTTAAAATTTATAAACAGAATATTCATTCTTACAAATTATGCATATATGGCAATTTTATTAACAGAAATTGATGATATATTAAGCTACCTATTAAGATACAGAAAGACAATGAGTGGATGTAAATTTTTGATAATTTTGATCACATGGAAAAGAATGGACCTTTACCTTACATTATATAGAAAGTAAACTTAAAATGGATCAAAGACCTAAATGTAAGAGCTAAAAATATCAAACTCTTAAACAACATGAGATGAGCTTCATAACACTGAACAGGGTAATGATTTCATGGATGTTACACCAAAGGCACAGTCAACAATAACAAAATGACAAATTGTACTTCATCAAATGTAAAACAGCTTAGCATCAAAAGACAATATCAACAGGGTAAACAATAGCCTGCAGGATGGGAGACAATGTTTACAAATCACATGTGACGAGGGATTAATATCCAGAATATATTCAGAAATCCTAAAAATCAATGACAATAACACAAGCAATCCAATTCACACATTACTAATATTCAGAATTATGTGAAAGCAATGAGATCTACCACCGCACATCTATTAGGATGGCTATTGTCAAGAAAAATAAAAATAACAGTGTCAGCCTGGAAGTGAAAACCTTGTGCACTTTTAGTAAGAATGTAAAATGGTTCAACTCCTGTGGAAAGCAGTATGGTGTTTCCTCACATATGAAACATAGAATTACAATTCAATCCGGTAATTTTGCTTCTGGGTATGCATAAAAGAATTGAAAACAGGATTCAAACAGGTATTTACACACCCATATTCACAGCAATGTTATTGCAACAGCTGAAACTAGAAACAGTTCCAATATCCACTAATGGGTAAACAAAATGTGGTATATACATAAAATGAAGTATTATTCCACCCGCAAAAGAAAGAAATTCTGATACATGCTCTCCTGTAGATGAAGACATTACACTAAATGAAAAAATCCAGACAACAAAAAAACGACAAATACTGTTTGATTATACTTCAGTGAGGTACCTAAATCTGTGAAATTCATAGAGACAGTTCTTGGTTTATCAGGGGCTAGGAAAAATGAGAAGTGGTTAGTTATTGTTTAATGAATGCAGATAGATAAAGACTTTCTGGTGATGGATAATGATGATGACTGCACAACAATGTGAAGATGCTCAATGCAACTGAACTGTATGCTTAAAATTGCTAAATGGTAGATTTAATGTTACATATATTTTACCATGATTTTTAAAAAGAGAAAAAAAGCCTCAATTAATTTCAAAGAATCAACAACATAAAGAACACGTTTCCCGATCAAATATAAAATTTAAATTGATTAAAAAAGCATTGCTAACCAAAAAAATCCCATTAATTTTTGAAATCAAATAACCTCTTACTAAGTAATACTTTAAGAAAATAACATAAAGCAAAAGCAAAGTTAAAAACACTGAAGCTAAGTGACCAAGCAATCAATGTCAAACTTTGTAGAAAACAGCTAAAGCAGTTAGTAATTATCTGTTGAAATTCAAACATTAGAAAAGTTGGATATAACAATCATGAAAAAACAGTGAAAGCAATGATCTATATTTTTACACCAGGAATTAGAAAAACAGCAGAAGATAAGAAGAAAAGAAATATTAGATTTAAGGCCACAAATCAAGAAAGCTTTACAAATCCACTTAAAGATGATTAACAAATGAATAAGCTGATCCTTCAGAAATGATCAGCTTTTTTAATGTGATAAAAAATTTCAGCAAGACAAAGGAATAAAGTTGATACAAATAAATATTCAGAGTATTGAGACATAGAAATATCTACATATAAAAGCAGTATAAATCAGCTATCATGAATAACAATAAAATAATTCATTTGAAAAATCTAACAGTTGCTTGCAGAAGACATGGTGTGTGTGTGCATATATATATGTATATATATAAAAACTACTATATATAATATATAAAATATGTATTATATATAAATGTTTTATATGTATGTATAAAATATGTATTATATATAAATGTATTACATATATGTATATGCATTATATATAAAACTATAGATAGCAGTTCTAAAATTTAAAGAAAATATGAATCAGAAGAATAAATATTTATAGAATTGAAATGGAAATTAAAATACTTATTTTGAAAGTTAAACTGAAATAACTTTGTGATTTGAGTTCTATAAAATTTTGAAGAACACATGATCCTCTTTTTAAAAAATATTTATTTTTTAGTTATAGGTGGACACAATATCTTTGTTTCATTTTTACATGGTGTTGAGGATTGAACCCAGTGCCTTACACGTACTAGGCGAGTGCTCTACCTCTGAGCCACAATCCCAGCCTCACATGATCCTCTTTTAATGAAGATTTTAGCAGAATAGAGAAAAAAGGAGCATAAATAAGATAAGATAATCCAACAAAATAAAGGTAAAGCCAATTTTTAGAGATGTATATAAATGAAACAAATCCTAACTGAAATGTTTAATACCTGAGAATGAATTTCACATGGATATCACAATCAAGAAAGATTTATCATAAGAATGAAGCCAGGGCTCAAGTCATCAAATGAGTTATTTTCTCCCTTACAAGATAAGGAGAAAAACAGATGATCATCATATCAATGATATAAATAAAGCAATTGAATATTCAAAAAATATCATTATTAAAAAAAGAAGAGAAAAACCATTCATCGGAGTATTACTCTGCACTAAAAAATGACAAAATCATGGAATTTGCAGGGAAATGGATGGCATTAGAGCAGATTATGCTAAGTGAAGCTAGCCGATCCCTAAAACACAAATGCCAAATGTCTTCTTTGATATAATGAGAGCAACTAAGAACAGAGCAGGGAGGAAGAGCAGGAGGAAAAGATTAACATTAAACAGAGACATGAGGTGGGAGGGAAAGGGAGAGAAAAGGGAAATTGCATGGAAATGGAAGGAGACCCTCATTGTTACACAAAATTACATATAAGAGGTTGTGAGGGGAAAGGTGGGGAAAAAAAACAAGGAGATAAATGAATTACAGTAGATGGGGTAGAGAGAGAAGATGGGAGGGGAGGGGAGGGGGGATAGTAGGGGATAGGAAATGTAGCAGAATACAACAGTTACTAATATGGCATTATGTAAAAATGTGGATGTGTAACCAATGTGATTCTGCAATCTGTATACGGGGTAAAAATGGGAGTTCATAACCCACTTGAATCTAATGTATGAAATATGATATGTCAAGAGCTTTGTAATGTTTTGAACAACCAATAAAAAAAAAGAAGAGAAAAACCAATGTAATGCTTATAAAGTCAGAAATAGAAGGTAAATTTCTTATCTTGATAAAGGTTATCCAACAAATATCACACTTAATGAAGAAACTTTGGACATATTCCCTTTAAGGTCAAAAATATGACAAGAATGCTTGCTACCATTCATACTAATTAATAGAGTTCTCTCTTTCCCTGTGTGGTGTATATGTGTGTGTACTTACACCGTATATGTATGCAGAGAACCTCCTCACCTGTGATCGTGTTCTTCTTGGATCACCTGTTTACCTGATGAATGAAGAAAGCAGTGTATAAATATATGGCTGTTTTAACCCCAAATACTGACTGCAGTATTCATTTCTAATTCCCTCCTGAGATATCTGAGGCTTTGGTGGCCTGCATAGCCGTTTAACTTCTCCCTCTCTTGTAGGCTGATTTTTCCTGTTTCCTTTTATAGATGTGGATCCTCTTATGAACACCTTGAACTCCTAACTTTCTCCAGAATCTCCTATGAGCAAACTTAACTGAAGAGAAGATATAATCATTGACACAGAAAACACAATGGAATTAATAAGAGAGTTCAGAAAAGTTGCTGACTAGAGAGCATTGGTATTTTTTAAAAAATAGTCTTCTGACGACAATTTTAAGATTGAATTTTTCACCAATAACTATAAAGAGTACAACAAATATATAAAATAAATATTTGAAAGAATTAGCAGAAAAGACCATCAAGACTTGAGAAGACAAGATAAACCAATTTTTCCTTCATACATTTGCAAATTTATTATGAAGACAACAAGTGAGACCAAGAAGCAAGAATAAATTAGCTGCTAAAAATTAGAGAATCTCAGTAGAAATTTTATCAGTTCCATTTTTAGTAAAAAACAAAATCCATATCTTGAAGAAATGATATAAACATCTACTACAAAGCTACAGTTAGAAAAAGCTGCATTTCACTAACACAAGAGCCAAACAATAGACAATAGGGTAAGATAGAAAACCTAGAATTGGACCCATAAATTAAGAGGATCCAGTCTATGATATGAAAGGTATCACACATTTGTGAGGTAAAGAATGACTTTTTGAAAAAATGATATTGGAAAAATAGGTTAACGTCTATTAAAAAATCATAAAAACATAATTGACCTCAATCTCTCTCCTGGACCCCAAATGGATTAGAGGCCCAAATGTATAACTCCGAAACTAACAGAAAAAAATATCAAAAAATATTTGTCATTTTGAGATGATGTTGAAATTATCAAAGAAAAGTCTAAAAGAAAAATATAGGCAAGGAGAGAAACTGATTAACCTATCTTACATTCAAATTATACCATTCTGTTCTCTTAACAAACTAAGTTATCAGCTTTGTGACAAGATTTGAAGGGGACATTTGCTCCATTTAAACAGACAGTGTTTGATATCTAGACTTTCCAGAAAGAACACTCTGAATAAGTAAATGACAGGGAATCCAATAGAAACTTGGAGAAAACGTATGAACAAGCAAATCACAGAGAGACCAGTGTAATGACAGTGAGGAAAAAATAGGAATAGCTCATAATATAGTCTCCATAATTAAGTATTTTACACACATTAATTTATTAAGCACTCATGATAATCCTCTGAAGGAGGTTTCATTATAAATGTATAAATAAGTACCTGATTTCATTAATATCCTCGGAAAGACAAATAAACCAATTAAATGCCACTTTACAAGGATCATTTTAGAACAAAAATAAAAAGATCAAAAGTATCAAATGTTATTGACAACATGAGGAAAACAGAAATGCTCATGCACAGCTGTGGTATTTTGGATTGAAGTATCTATTCTTGAGAACAATGGGTCAATACTCAATGAAGCTAAGTCCTGGTTCTGTGAGCTACAGTCAGAGCCCCTCCCTTCATGCCCCAGCTCCACAGTGAGACACGTACAAGAATACCCATTGCAAAATGGTTTATGGTAGAAAGTAGGTAAGAAGAACATGGATATTTCTCACTATAAACAGGGTAAGACTCTATAATATGTTCCTGTGGTCAGGGCCCAAGCAGTTAAGGTATTAAACCTCTGTATATGAGCATGGATGAAAGTTATAAAAGTTGGAAATAATGAAATGTATACAGAATACCTTTTGTGGAAAGAAAAACACACATACTTAGCATGAACTTTAAGTTCCATGTATAGTGAAATAAGTCTGTCAAGATGGATTTGGTGATTATATACTCAATATACTGGGGTGGGGGCCTAAGCAGAGAGGAGGATGGGAAAAATAGAAAATGAGGAAGGGGAATTGCATGAGTGAGAGGGAATGGATAGGAAGGATGAAAGAAATTTCATCACAAACTAATTTAATCTAGGAATTGTATTATCTCATATACTTGGAAGGTGTAATGCAGAGGCTCGGTCTGCTTCCCTTTAGGAGGCTCTGGGTATGCCCTACTGTGTGTCAAAGTCAATCTTATGCTGGTAGCAAGTTGGCTGCAGCATCTCTAGTCCTACATGTGTCCTCACATGTTCAGAAGACGAGAGATGATAGCTTTTTGGAATTCTAGAAGACAGAATTTTTCTGAAAACTATAATAGACCACAACCCTCATCTCAGTGAGGCAAATTTGGTTACATGTCTTTTTCTGAAATGATCACTTGGCAAGGTGATGGATTCTCTTCTTTATAGAGAATTTGTTCCTTGAATGGAACTGGAAGTGGGGTTAGCTTCCCTGAAGGCAATGGTTCTCAACTGGGGTAGTTTTGCCTCCCAGAGGACAGTGACAATGCCTGATGACATTTTACAAAAATACAGGGAGTAGGTAGATCCCAGAGGTGCTGTTGAAAATATGTTAGGATGCAAAGGGCAGTCCCTCCAAACACACAAGTGCTCACTCCAAATGTCACTATTCTTTTCTGAGGCATGTGAGCTGTAAGTGAGAGTGATGAATTACTAAAGAATGTCAGTAGAGCTTCTGTATAGAAAGAAGCAAACACAAATGATTATTGGTAAATAAAATGTTATGAAATCCTAAATAGAGGGAAAGACTACAGTGGAACAAAAATGGTGCCACTCCAACTGGTGGACATTATGAGTACGTGAGTATTTTCCAGAATGTCTAAGGTAAGATGTCTAGGGGATGCTAAGGCCACAGTGTCTTAAGTTCTCTAGACATTGGTTCAAGTCTCAACTTTGCATTTTACTAGATATGTCAAATTTTCAAATACTTAATCCTTCTGCAAGTTTTCTAGTGCAGCACCAGTATCTAGAAATCAGTTGCATGTTTCAAATAAAAAATATAGCTCAAATATGAAATTTAAGAAAGATTTGATTTACAATAGCATCAGAAACATATAATCAGATCTAGAAGAATAATGAATACCTCTACCTAAAAAGTTAAAAATGTTATTAAGAAAAAAATTTAAACTAAATAAGTGGAAGAATATATTAATTTCATGTTTTAGAAGACTCAATAGTAAACAGACAGTCAAAGTACCATTCCACCCCCTCCTAAGTGGTCTGCAGTTTTAACTTTTGACTTCCTAGGATATGACATGTGTAAAATACAGTATTCATATCATTGTAGTGATGTTAGGTAGATAAGATAATCGTGCAAGGAGATCACCACAGGGCTTGCCATATATTAACATTCAACAAATGCTAGACACTGTAATTATTAGTTCCATAGGCATTGATGCTTAAAATGATTTTTGAAAGAGAGAGGATTTTTTCAGGCATATATTATAGAGCTAGGCAGAGAATTATCTTTCCAAAATAATAGGCAAATCCTAGGCAAATCCTGAGCCATGAAGCTGTGTTCATTAAGGGAACCATTAGTATTTTCACTGGGTTGGAGTCAAGGTTGTACAGGAGTTAGCAATGTCAGCAGAGGCTGCAAGAATAGGCAGAGGGACCGGGTCAGTCACCTTGCCATACACCTATCATAAATTACTATTTATTTTGTAATAGTTTTAGGTCAATGCCTTCTTTTTCTTTAAAAACTTAATTCTTAGTCATTTTTTTTTAATCCTTGGATTTTTCTAAACAAACCAAGGACTCATCTGGAAAGTGGTTTAATTTGAAGTCAGGTAGCTGGTTGTAGGGAAATGCACTCCCTTACTACAGCCAAGCCTTCATTCTGCAGTGATGGGGGACAATGTTGCTTATGCTACCTGAAATCCTTATTAAGAGATCTCATGGGGAAGGTAAAATCTTAGAATGACCTATGATTTCCAAACTCAATGGTCCCTTCCAGCATGGGATTTCTTCAAGGGATCCAGTGGTGTTATTTGGAGCACCATTTTGGAGACAAATGAGAAATAATCCCATGAGACTGAATTAAGGTCAGTGAGGTGTTCAATTTTAGTAAGACCAAGAAGGACACAGTGTTTTAAAAGTAGTCCAAGGTCATTTATAAAAATCTGCCTTTAAATGCATTCAATGGTGGAGAAAGAAATTACTAAAGATTAATGGGTTTCATTTTTCCTTAAAATTCTATTTTGCAAGGATAAACAAAATTGGGGGAAATGCAGCAGAATGGACATTATCTTGTATTTTCTTCCTGGATAATAGAGAATACAAATTTCAAAGCTGAAGGCAAAGACATTTGTCCTCTCAGCTCTGGGTGGGAGCAATATGCTCTATACTTCATTTCTATTCTAACCATCAAGTCTCCAACAGTTTTTCCTTAAAATAATAAAACGAAAATCAATTGCATTCAAATGCACAATGAAAGATAAGACAGATCTGGTTTGCTTTTGTTGTTATTTCTTTATAGTTCAAATATGTCTGCAATTCTTTTTTCAGAATGACAAGTGCTCATGGTATAAGATACTACGTCTCTTGGGTGGGTTGGCAATCAGCACATTGCTGTGATGTATTCAGAGGATAAAATGAGGTCAAGCAGGGACAGGGTCACATCAGTGTTCTTGTGCAGACTACATAGGGGACAAAACACACAACCTAATTGGGACTGGGGTCCACCTGTCACTCATCAGCATGGTGAAATGACACATCGTCCTCTGGAGCCCTTCCAGAGAATCCTCTCAGGATCAACATGGGTCTACACTGTTCTTACACTTTTGAAATATCAATCTCAACCTAACAGGATAATAGTAAAAGTCAGGAATTTGATCTTCTTTTTAAAAATTTCTTCATGTAACCTTCTCAGCAGTTGATTGATACTTAGAGATCACAGCATACATATTGAGGAAATGCACCCACAATCTATGTACAACTGGGATCAGGGCTGCTACTGATAGTGAATAGGAGCCCAAAGACACACATTCTGGGTTTCTTCAGGGATAGGGATGGGTGCATTTGTTTTCTAAGTGCTGATAATTTCTACACTTTTTTTTTTTTTGGAAAAAAAATCTATGGACTAACTTAAAACTAGTTTGCTTTCTTCCTGTATCCTTCTTTCCCCAATATATCTGTCTGCCTCTTTCCCTCCCTCCCTCCTCCTCCTTCCTTTTCTCCTATCTCTCCTTTCCCCATCTTCCCTCTCTCCCTTCCTTCCTTTCTTTTTGTACTTGTTCTTATTAGTTATACATGAAAAAAGAATGTATTTTGACCATATTATACATATAGGGAGTATAACTTCTCATTCTTCTGATACTTCCTTTCTTTTTATTTTTCTTTTTCCTTTTTCCCCTATAAATGAAAATTTAAAATGTATGTAACTACATTACTTGACAACACAAATTAAGTAAAAATAATAAAAATTAAAATTGTTAAATTTTAGCTAGATCCAGATGCCTATTGTGAACTCTAAAATTCTGAGACTTGACCTTTTTTTCTTTCTTTTTTTTTCTCTTTGGTCTAAAAGGATATTAATTACTATTGACGCATTGTAACTCTTAATGGAATCTTGACCCCAATGGAATCAGAGAGAATAGAAAAGGAATAGATGTTTTGTAACAATATGATTCAGTGTTGAGCAACACCCCAACCACATGACTCTGATAAGTTTGCATCTGTTAGTAGCAGAACAGAAAAATACCAAACTGAAAGCGGTTATATAATGTTTATATAACCCTAGTTCTAGGATCAGTTTATAGCACACCTGTTGTTTATTTATTCAGCAAATACTTGTTGAGTGTGCGTTCTGGGCCTAGGCACCATTCTAAATGCTGGTGGGACGGTAGAAGATTCACATATAAAAAATTATAAAGCAAGAATGGGGATAGAGTGTTCTTGGGATGGGGGTGGGGAGTCTGGTTGCAATTGGTAAAGAATGTTCCAGACAGCAGAACAGCAAGCACAAAGTGCATATCAGCTCTGTTGGGGAAACAAAGTAGTAGACACTGGCAGGAGCAGAGTGGATGAGGAGGAGCAAACCATAGAGATGGGGACAGAGAGGTAGCTGGAAACTGGAGGGATGGTCGGTCATGCACAGCCCTGCAGCCCCCTTGGGCTTTTACTTTGCAGAGTGGGATAACAAACTGCTGGATATTTGCTTTGGCTGCTCAATACCTCCTTGCTATTCTGCTCTCCTCATATACACTGCCATACCCACTCTCCCTCAGGTGGTCTGCACTTTTAACACTTGATTTCCCATGCAATTGTGTCCTCTGGATTAGATCTGAATGCATACACCATGATGAGGTAGGGGTCTGATGGGGGGGGGGCACTTCTTCAATGCAATTTCTGTTTTGAGTGGGTTTATGCCAGAGTTAGTTGGATTAAGACCCTGCTTTTGTATCCCATTGCAGAGTCAGGAAGAACAAAACCCTTTTGCAATTTCTATTTTACATACCCACATTCGGGTACATGGATTAGTTATCTAACCAGAAGGAGGAGGGGAAAAGTGTAAGGAAAAATGTGCAGAAGAGGCACATTAAAATAGCTCCAAATTTATGCAGAAATATAAACTAGGTGAAACTATATAAGATGAGTCAGAGTACAGCAATAAACTTTGTGATTTCTAGGTTGGGAAAATCAAGATCCTTTTAGATTAGGAAGAGTAAGATCCTTGCAAATACTGATTTTCCATTGATTTAGATAATAAAAGTGTTGGTTGCATATTATGGTGATTTGAGGACAGTTGAAAGGCTTCCCTGGTTGCCAAGCACATCCCATTCTATTAGAGTGCAGGGAATTTGCATTGAAGAAACTGAATATTAAATGAGGCTGAGAGTAATGACTTAAAATTTCATAATAAGTCTGATATCAAAGCTGGAATTAATCCACCTGATTGATTGGTTCATTTCCCAGTGTGAGACAGGACCCAGCAAGTATTAGTTCAGATATAGAGGAAAAGGAGAAATTCAGGAAAAGTTCCTGAAAATAGTACTCTATTTATGTAGGTCTTCCTATTGGGAAGCCACAACTAATGCGTGCTTGAGTGTGTGTGTGTGTGTGTGTGTGTGTGTGTGTGTGTGTAGAAAAATAAACACTGTAGCACTGTAGGGTCTTGTTTTCCTCCTCAGTTCATAAAATGGTATGTATGTGGCACATAACAAGGATACTGAAAAATATATTTTAAATTAATCTACTAAGTAAACTAATGCTGAAAAGATGAGAGTAGGGAAAAGGTTGGTTACAAACATCTCTGTTGTAGGCAGAATTTTCACTAGAGAAAAGTTACTAGCAGAAGGGACTTTCTGAGGGCAGGCACCAGGAAATGAAAAGGAAGAAAGCATGATAGGAGAGGGCTCATGAAACACAGATGATAGAGGCCTATTAGGACAGAGCCAGAGTATAGAAAACAGTCTGTCTGAATATTCTGCAGACATGACCTTGATACCAAGAGCCAAGTCTGGGTCAAGGTGTCCTCGGTCTCCTATTGCTTCAGAGTAAATAGAGGGCTGTGGTCTCCTCTGAAGAGAGTGTTCTTGTGGCGTAGTGTGTTTCGGAAGTTGTTCACATATGCAGAAGGAGGGAGGGAGGGAGGGAGGGAGGGAGGGAGGGAGAGAGAGAGAGAGAGAGAGAGAGAGAGAGATTGATTCTAAAAATCTGCTTTGTTAGCACTTCTAAATAGGTCATTAAGACGAGGGAATAGCCAATCCCTCTGTAAGGCAAGCTTAAATTTGTATGATGCTTGTCATCTGTTTACTTGATAATACATCTGAATCAACTGGAGAACTTTTCAAACTGTAGGTCTCTAATTCCACTATGATTTAGGTCTATTGAATTATAGACCTGAGAGTTTTGGTTTTGTTGTCATTGTTGTTATTATTATTTTATTTTTTCTGAATCTCTCTAGATATTTCTGAAGTTGGCAAAAAAGAAGATACATGGGTAGGAGTCAGAGCCAGCTTTGGAAATTATCATATACCTGTAAACTTCATTACCTTCCTTTTAAAAATGGAAATACTGATAGTAACTTCCCTTATTCCATGTAATGCATATAATGTCCAATTCTAATACACACTGTACAGTTGATGCAGTTTTTCTTTGTCATACACCATCACTATCACCTTTGGTCCATTTTTCTTTCATTTGTTAACATGCTTGATGAAAATAGTTACCTGTCTCAAGGGACAAGGTTTAATGGTCAAAAGCTTGGGCTTTGAAATCAGGCATTTGGAAATCTTCATTGCCACCTACTTGCTAAGCAATCTATCCAAGTACCCTGAAGTTAGAGTGTGTGTGTGTGTGTGTGTGTGTGTGTGTTTCTTCTCAGCTGATAAAGGAGGATGACAGCTATACCTATATCACAGGATTGGTAGTAGGGTTCATATGGCCTGATGTCTGCACAGAGTGAGTGCTCAAAGTTGGTCTTCACTAGTGTCGCACTACCATCCCAAACTAGGATTCCTGTGTGGTATAAAATTTTGTTTTAGGTGTGAAAGGAACATGCAACAAAAGGAATCAGAGGGAAAGGTCTGATTGATGATGATTTTAAGGGAAGTGACAGCACTCTTAGTTCCTGAAAATAAAATGTGTAAGCTTGGTAGTAGAAGAGAGTGAGTTTGGCTATGCAATTGGTCATCATAAGTAGCTCACTGTCAAGGCCACCTCAAGAAGACATTCTCAATGTCTGTTCAGAACATTGGAATTTTAAAGCTTAAAGAACCCAGAAATCAAGGCCAAGCATATTTAAATAGCAGAGTTAGTGGCAGATTTAAGATGAGATGAATTCTAATATGTTGCACAGATGTTTAACATAGTTCAAATGAGTGAGAAATAACTGTAGCAAAAGTAATTACTGAAAATAACCACATTTTTGTTTTATATCCTTAAATTTTAAGCCTGATAACCTGCCACCATGTACCCGTCTAGCCTTTTCTGTTTAGAGCATGTGATGGTGATTGAAATATGGGTGGGGGAGGGTGCTACGTGGAGATTTATCAAAATAATTTGAAGGAATGCCTTAGCCATTGAGTGTGTTTGGGCCAAAAAAAAGTTGAGAACCACTGTATTATGCCTAATACTGCCTTGATTTTTTTCTTTAACATGTTCTCCCATAACCCCTTATTCTGTGTTTTGAATATAATTTCAGGCCTTCCTTTAATACCTGAAGAATGATGCTTGATTTTTGCTAATAAATTCTGAATTGACATTCCCACCAGAAAGGGCATTGTGCAGAGGGCTGGGAGGGCCAGGCTGGGCAGTTATTAGAGCATTGGAGATGCAGAGTTCCAGCTTATTTCTGAGAAGAGGAAAAGCAAGATGTGTGTAAGGACAGTGCCTTGAGATTTCCCTTGGTATCCACTTGGTGGAAGGAGTTGGGATGAAGAGAGAAGGTGTGGAAGAATCACTCTTCAAATGAAGGAACCTGGAGGATGACAGCTATACCTAGGTTCATATGGCCTGATGTCTGCACACCTGGGCCTCAAAGCACAGTGGAAACCCCTGTATACCGCCCACACAAACCAAATCAAGCTTGGTAAACTGTCGCAGAGAGAAAGAACAATGTACATATAGTACTGACTTCACCAGAACATCTCCTCAGCCTCCCATTCTCCATCATCAGGCCATTTTATTCCCCAAGGAGACAACTATAAACAATAATGTCAACAGCTTACAAGTTTTAGCCATAGGTATGTGCCGTAGGTATGGAGCTAAGCCTTTTGCATGCAGGACTCACAGTGAACTCCCTAGAAGACACCATTTTAGTCTTTCATTCATAGACTAAGAAACTGAGACTTCAATGAGATAAAATCTTCCTGGGAGCAGGATGCAGATATGAAGAGGAAAATTATCTGAAAGGACTTTAAAAAGTTCTGAAAATATTTGTGTGTGTATGTGTGTATACTGTTCATAAGGATTGCTTACTGCCACTTGTCCTAGAAAATTGTTAGTAAAAGCAAAGGAAATATAAATAAACTGTAGACTTAGTTCATAAGACTGTATCAGTGTTGGTTCATTAATTGTAAAATGTACCATAGGAATGTAGCATATTAATAGTGGAAACTGCAAACAAGCTTTGAGGGAATTCTCTGTCCTATTTTTGCCATGTTTCTGTAAATCTAAAACAGTTCTAAAATTTAAAGTTTACTTAAAACTAGATGAATTAATTAAGTATGGTACCTGATCTCATAAAGCTTACAGTCTAATGAGAAAGACATACTGGCTGGTGAGAGAGAGAGGTAGAAATGGGTAAGGTAGGATATTGTTCAACAGTGTTACAAGAGATAATGGCATTTTGGGCTAGAGTGGTAGCACTAGAGATGTAGGAAAAGATACACGTTTTATTGACAAGGAGACAAATGAGCAGAATTGGTGAATGTTTAGAAATAACCTTGCTTCTGAATTGCACTTATTGATGAATGGTGGTGATACTGAGAAGAGAGGAAAAAATGTCAGCCTCGAGTAATGATCCTGGTTTTTAGATATTTGGTTTGTAGCATTAGAATAATACAGAACACAATTGTATTTACCACCATATCTGGAACTCAAAGTGGAGATCTCATTAGAAGATATCAGCATATCAAACATCTGTTTATGAGTGGTCATTAAATCCAGGGGATAAGATCAAATAGAGAAAAAGAGTTGAGAGGTAAGAGAGCCTAGAACTAAGGGTTGAGGACCTCCAAAAGTAATTATCTCGGTAGAGTTAGGTGAGCTTGCTAAATGGTTGGTCCAGATCTGCTCAAACAATGAGAATCAACTAAGAATGGATACTGTCAGAAGCCAAAGAAAAGAAAGCATCAAGGTGGAGGCGGTGAGTGGGAATGTCTCTGATAAGTTAAGTGAAGTGAGTGCTGTATACATCTGAAGAGCTAGCAGAATCAAAGCCTACAGTAGGCACAACTGCTGCTGTGTCCTGACACATTCCTGTGTCTTACCATTTGTGCAGCCCTCTCTTGCCAGCTGCTCTTCTGACAGCCCACACCTAAGCTTCTGCCTGAGGGCCTCACCTCAGCCTATAGCCACTTCAGCTGCACTTGTAGAGCACTTTCTTACTTTACAAGAATCTCCACTGTAGAGTCTGGTTTTGGAAAACTGACCCAAGATAAATCTTGGTTCAAAAAAGAAAAAAAAAAACAAAAACAATCTTCATTTGAAATGGGAATAGGTAAGAAATAGTCCTTTCTGCTAGGGATTATCACTTTCCAGGCTCCTAGGGAAATACTATAGAAATGTCCAAGATCAACATGTGCATGCCACATAACCACAATGTCATGGCTGTCCTTTATAATGAAAATTTGGTGGCCTTCTTGGGAAGGTACTTGTGCAGCCTCATTGTGGGAGGGGTATATGAGTGGAGGTGGGTACAGTACAGAGCATGTATTTGTGTGTATATGGAATAGCTAGAATATAGAGGGAACAAGAGCAGATCCCAAATTCAAGGGTCCATAAAGGAGAAACATGGAGGACTGGATAGAAGCAAATGTACTTCAGTTACTTCTGGTACATGGTGGAGAGAAAGATGTGGGGGTTTGCAGTGGCCATGTGGCACTTATGTAAGCACACCTACTTGCCTACACATCATGTGATATGTTGGAATACCACTTTTAAAAGGGGAGGCTTTAAAAAGAGAATGATCTCATTTCAGAGATAAATAAGTTAGTTGGAAGCATTTGGAAAGATAAACTTTATCCAGCAGACTCACACATTTTGATCTAATTTCTCAAAATATTATAGCTTTTCAAGATAAAGATCCAATCATTAGCATTTTAGATTTATGATATTCATTAGACTGTAAGAGAAGGTTTACTTCTAAGAGCAGAATGAATCAAAGACAGCTTTCAGGCAAAGAGTATGCAAGCATATTAGTTTAAAACAACAATGACACCCTATGGCAACAGATAAATCAATAAGAGTATTTTTCAGGATTAAATTTTATATATTATGCTTAATTAGCTCATATTTTTTTTAAAAAATGTCTTCATATGATGGATACAGTGAACATACTTTAAATGTGAGGATGATTTAAAGGGCCCTAGGGTGAGGAAAAAGCAGAAATGTAGCAAAGGCAAAGGCTGTGAGGTCATCCATTAACCTACTTACATAAACAGGCTGCCTGAAGCACTCACGGAGCAGGTTAGCTGTGCACACATGTGATATCAGGGGACACAAGAGTATCAGCTGCCTGTCTCCCTCTAACTGATGCCTCGGGTCGCTAATAGGGCATTAGTGTTCTTGGTCACGGTAATCCTCACATTCTGTGTCAAGTATGAATTTTTGGTAGAAAAAGTTCTACCCACAGCCCTGACAAGGAAGGAGACTTTTTTCAGGAGCTGCCATTGGTTGGACCAAGTGTGGACACCTCCCTCAAGGATGGCTCACCATAAGCTAATCAGTGAGTCTTCGGTGTCCTGGTATGAAAATCATTGTAAGAAGGGTAAAAATGGTGGTTTTGATTATTAGCTAGCCAATTAGGTTCAACATTTATAGAATTTTGATGGGAAAATTTTAGAAGATTTCTAGTTAAGTTATAATCATGGAGAAGAAGACTGGCAATGAGGGAAATCATGGTGTGGGGTGGGTCTGGGACAGAGATAGAAAGAATAGTTAGTCCCCAAAGCTGTTGTGCACTATGTTCTAATTTCTCAATTCAAGTCCCATATTTCTAAGATCTTTTGAGTATCTTTTCCTTGCAAATGAAAGACCCAATCATGTGGGGAGTTAGTTATATCTATAAAGAAGTTTGTACCTGAAGTTAGAATGTATGGGCTTGAATCCCAGTTCTTTCATTTAACAAATAAGAGATTTGGAACAATTAATTTAATCTCACTGATATTTTATTTCCTATATGACAATACTTTGTAAGAGTGTTATAAACACTAAACAAGATAGTAATAAAAAAAAGGTTTTTCCTTATCATGATTTTAAAAGATGTATCTTTTTAGAATACCTATGTTACCCTTGGAAAGGTCACAATGAGTATTTAGTAAGATGGTAGGGAAAGCAAATCCAATCTCAAAGACCCAGAGGAGCTGAGGATGGCTAAGGATCAGTATGAATCATGAGTCTGAATGCCTGGTAAACAAATTTAATTAATATCCTTATTTTCCATGGATTCGAGGCATGTCTGTTCTAAATTTTCTGAACCACTGAGCTTCCTAAATTCCTAAGGCTAATATATAGGATAGATTTGAGATAGTTGGAAGAGAAAAAGTAATATCAAACCAAGCCCAGGTTGTTTATTACAGTAACTTTTATACAAACTCTTCGTCTGGGTAGAAGTTTAAGTCAGTTATCTAAGTACATTCTTGTTTTTAATCCTTCTCCTTTTTGGAGAAGTCAAAGATATGAATAAGTTCACCTGATTCATTATATAACTGTGGAAAAGTGCAAAACCATTTTTTTCCTGATGGAGAAATTGGCATAAAGTTTTCTCATTGGTTAATATCTATTCAATAGTTTTCTTTCTGATGATATTTCTGAAATATAGACAAGAATTTTTGATTTGAAGGTTGAGGATAGAAATGAAAATTAGATGACAGAAAAGCAGATCTAATTCTAAATCTGGTAATTTGAATTATTAAAGAGCCAGGTTAGGAAAGCGCACGTTTATGGCCATACATATATGCATACTGCATTTCAAACAAACCACTTCGATTCCTTTTGGGCTGCCCTGTATGTTGGCTATGGCCTTGATACAGGCTTCTTGAACTGAGAAGTTTATATTTCTTGCTTTCTTCTCATTCTCATCCAAAGCAGTTTGAATTCCAGATGTACATTATGAGATTACTGCTGGGCTATTTTTTTAATTCCCCAAATTGAGATTATTATAATGATCACTGGAAGGGGTATAAGGGATGTTCTTCTAGGGTGGAAAAGAAGAAGGCATGAAGACTCATTATAACCCAGTAGCACAGTGGTGTTGAATATAAATTTTAGGCCTTAGGCAAACTTTTGCAAAGTTTCGTCTCCTTGGTATAACATTTCTCGCCATTGTATGAGTCTTTCCTATACTCTGTACATATCTTGTATCTCCAACTGGTAGAATTTTAAAGTTAAAAGAATCATCCTTGCTTGGATGAGCATGTGTGTGCGCACACATGAAAAGAAAGGGAGCAAGGAAGGAAGAAGAAAAGAGAAAGAAAAGAAAAGGATATGGAGTCATGATGGGGGGCGGGCATAAGCAATACTGCATTCCAGAGTTCCTGACTCTCCCAGATGGCTAATCTTACATACCACCATTTTGTCTGGCTCTCCCAGTTCTACAGGGGACCATGCATCACCTCCATCCCATTCCATTCCTTTGTGCATGCCAGAAACCACCCTTCTCTTAATCCAGTTGATCTCCTTCCTCAAACAAAGGACACTAAAAGTGAAATTACCCCAGATTTTCCTGACTCAACCAAATATGAGGTTCTTAACCTGGATTACCTGTTTGGCTGCAAGAGTTGTAAACATTTTAAAATTTTATGCAAAGTTTGTGCCTAAGTGTCGTCTATGTAAAGTGTCGTCTATGTCGTTTATGATTTTCATAAAGAGATTAGGACTGATGGCTTCAAAAAGTGAATTGTAAGCCGAACTGTTGGTTCTATTGCATCTAATGAATGGCATTCCCTCAGTTATAATCAATTAGGATTTTACACATCGATTCATCATGACAAAGCCTTTATAGAGAAATACAGATATTATTATATGATGGGTCATATGCCATTGAAGTGTCTGAGCCCAAACACTTCCTGAAAATAGGTTCTACTGCTTGAGTTTCATGGTATATGGCAATAGATCACAGGCATAGGAGGTCAAAAGGAAGCAATATCAGATGTTCAATCATCTACAAATACTGAGTCAGACTTTTCAAATGAACTCCATGAATCCTAGTCTGATAACTCTTAGGAACCAATGAATCTAATCTATTTCCTCTAATTAAAAATCTCTGATTTTTCTACTTATTTGTTGCACAGAACAAGCTAATTTTTATTTTTGGGCAAAACCACACTTTGAATGGTAAGATTGTCCAAATTCTGGCATAAATACTCCCAGCATGCCTGATTTCAAGCTGCTAATGTTCTATAGAACACAGAGAACTTAACAATGGATTCTTCTGAATTAGCACGAGCTGGCTCCAGCATCTCTATGGAGGGTGTCAGCTTCTACCCACATTCGGTCAGAAATGTCTGATTTCTGACCTTGTAGTTAATCCCTCTTTAGAGGATTAGCATTAATTTCAGTGGATGCTCGCCTCATCGCCACTCACTACAGTGTGGTCTGACTTCAGGGATTTTCCAAAAGTTGAGCTACTCAGACTTACCTAACATCCGTGCAGAATTCCAGCTATGTAGTCCACACTCTGCTTGTCCATTCCACTAGCTCCTCTAATCCAAAGAGGCAAAGAAAGGATCAGTCTCTCAGTCTCCTCTTGCTGTAAATTCCTTTCTGTCCCTGATAAAGCCAAAAATTCAATAAAATGGGGACAAAAGCACAATGTACCAAACAAGAGAGAGGGATGACAAACAAGCACATGGAAAGATACACAAAAATTTTGGTTATCAAAAAGGTACAAATAAAAAACACAAGTACATACCCTCTAGAATGGCTAAGATGAAAAGGAGAGCAGAAATATCAAGTAGCAAAATGGAATGCTGGCAAAGTTGCAGAACACCAGATCTCTGATGCATCACTAGTGGGATTGCCAAGAGGTACAGCCACTTTGGAAAATGATTTGTCAATTTCTTATAAAGTTAAATCTAAACTCACCACCGATGTCGCAGCAATCATACTCTTAGTTATTCACCCAAGGCGGTTAAAATTATCCATAATACAAAGATTTGAACATGAATGTCTAGAGCAGCTTTAGTCACAATTATTAAAGAGGGAAAATATCATTGGGGCTTGGTGGCACACGCCTGTAATCTCAGTGGCTCAGGAGGCTGAGGCAGGAAGATTGCAAGTTTAAAGCCAACCTCAGCAATTAAGCAACTCAGTGAGACCCTATCTCTAAATAAAATACAAAATAGGGCTGGGGATGTGGCTCAATGCTTACATACCCCTGGGTTCGATTCCTGGTACCAAAGACAAAACAAACCAGAAAATATCCACCTGCTCATCAATTGGTGAATGCTTGAAAAAATTGTGATATATTTCTACAATGGGATACTATTTTGCAGTAAAAAGCAGTTTTGGGAAAGCAATACAAAGGAATATGTTATGATACATAGAACAACATGGATGAATCTCAGAAACATTGGGTTAAGTGAAAGACAAAAGAGGCTGTATGTCACTGTATGTTTTCGTTTATATGACCGTCTGGCAGAGGAAAACCATAGGACCAGAACAGAGCACATGTGATTGTCAGTGGTTAGGTGTTGGGAAGGGAACTTTTAGAAGTGATGGAAATATACTCTATTCCAATTGTAGTGGTGGTTACATGACCTTATGTATGTGAGAGTGGATGCTACACCTCCACAAGTAGCCTTGAGATGACTGTAGCCCCATTACTGCAACCGCATAGAAGAGTTTGAGCTAGAATCGCCCAGGTAGGCTGCTCTCAGATTCTTGGCCAAGAGAAACTATAGATCAAGTGTTTCAAGCTGCTAAATCTGGGGATAATCTGTAATGTAACTATAGATTAATGGACATATTGTATATGACATATATTTATATGTCATTTAATATTATTTAACTAATATATATTCATTATTATTATTATCTGGCATATCTACCTACCTACCTATCTACTTAAGTATTTGTCTTTATTCCAACATAATCGGCATGGGCTTAGAGCTACTGAAAGATATACCCACCATCCTTTTTTAACCAAAATATTTTTAAAAATTATATTTTAAATCTGAAACATTACATTTATATTATTTCAGTTTTCTCCTTCTCTCAATTGCTCTTATTTGAGTAATGGAAAGGGCTTGTCAAAATGATTTCCTGCATAATTAAGAGAGGAACTTTCTTCAAAATAAATTATAGCATTTGCTATAAAAGGCAGTAGTTTTAAACTGGTTATAATTTTTAAAATGGCAATACATTCATTTTAATTATCATTCTGTGAGTACCACCTCTGCGCAGGAGACCAAGCCAAGCATAGATGTTATATTGGTGTGAGAGATAAATGTAGTCTTCACTTTCTTGGAATTTGTAGTCTAGAGGGGAAGAGAGACATTAAATGAATAACCCAACAATTGAATATAATTGTGATAAAAGAAATAAAGAAGGAAACCCTCATTGTTACACAAAATTACATATAAGAGTTTGTGAGGGGAAAGGGGGAAAAAAAACAAGGGAGAGAATTAAACAACAGCAGGTGGGGTAGAGAGGGAAGATGAGAGGGAAGGGGAGGGGGGATAGTAGGGGATAGGAAAGGTAGCAGAATACAACAGTCATTAATATGGTATTATGTAAAAATGTGGATGTGTAACCGATGTGATTCTGCAACTTGTATTTGGGGTAAAAGATGCTCCGGAGTTCATAACCCACTTGAATCAAATGTATGGAAGATGATATGTCATGAGCTTTGTAATGTTTTGAACAACCAATAAAAAAAAAGAATGAAAAAAAAAAAAAGAAATAAAGAAGACATATAGGATTCATATTTTTTAGATAGAAAATATCTTATGATCTCCCACCAGGCACATCTGAGTTCAGAACACTATTCATTGATTCCTGATTATAAAACATACTCATGCTCATTTTAGAAAAAAAAAAGGAAAAAAAAGTTTGGCAGAAAAAAGTGAAAATCACTAGAGAAGAACTTGTGCTCTTCTGAATCTCCTTCATCCATGGCTGGCTTCCTCCCTTTTCTTAAGTGGGAAGAAATTAATCTGTGGCTGACCCAGCATAGGAGATTCCTCATAAGCACCAGCTGCTATTTTGTGACCTACATCCTGCCCACCTTGAACCACCTGAATTAGGTGTGTTGATCCTTCTGTTTGCAGCCACATGGGTCTATTAACAGCATCCGGCAGCCATTCCAAAGGGCCCTGAGTGGCCTTAAAGTTCTTTATGAGGTTGGTGTGAACTGGTGCAGGATGGCGAGAAATCAAAGTGGGGGCTGTCCTGGGACTAGGCTGCTGTTGTCTAGGCAAATTTATTAAGAACCTTTGTTCCTTGGAAGATGAAGCCTAAATTAACTCTTGAATTCTTGGAATTAAGGCTTTCATTCTAAACTTGTCTTTGGCACTTGAGAACTTCCTAGTCTCTCCTACCAAACCATTTTCACCTTGTTTAGAGCCCTCAAATATTTATCAAGTGGCGCTGATTTTAAAGGTCTCTTTATTGTTAACATATTATTACAAATTACTTGACCATGTAGATGCCAGATGATATATTTCTAGAATGAGATCTAACCTCAAACTTAATGTTCAAATTATGATTTATTCTCTGATTCTGAAGCCGTCTGTAAAAACAAAACGCCATGGAGTACAATTTTTGAAAGGCATTTTTCTTCACCTTAGTATAAAGTGAAAGACACCATGTGTATCCATAAGTGTTAGCATTGGCAATCTCATGTCCACAAGTTTTTAGGGGCCAATGCACCTTCTTTCAATATTTCCAATATAGAAAGTTTCTTCTTCAGTGTTGGAATAGGCTGGTGTTTTTTTTTACCTAAGCAGCAGACAACAATACTTATACTGCATAAGTATTTGTGGTGCACCAGGAATTATTTGAAATATTTTGAAGATATTAACTAATTTAATCCTCATGAAATCATGACAAAGAGAGGCAGAGTAACTTGCTCAGGTCACAAATGAATGCTACTATTCAGAGGCAAGCTTTAAACTCAGGCAGGCTGGTAGGCTTAGAGTTTGTGCTCTTGATCACTCTTAACAGTGATTAACAAATTTTCCTAAAGTGGTCAACTTGTACTTAGAAATCACAAGACAGGAAAAACTGCAATTTTAAATCATACTGAGCACAGCTAGTGTTCACATGAGGAGAGGTATGCAGGAACTAAGACGAAATTGCAGACCCCATTCACCTATTCAGTAGAAGGGTGTGCTGAATTGTCAGCATTATTAAATTTCTCTCTTTCTTGAGAAAGTATAAGATCTGGAGTCCAGTTTGAGTCTTAGCTTCATTTACTCTTTGCTTCTCCTTTTATACACCTATCTTAGCTTTTTAGTTTTCTCAACTATAAAATGTGTCCACTATTCCCACTGAAAAATAATTATTTCACAGTATAGTTAAGAGAGGTGGTAAGTGTGGGATGATCTGGGATCACATTGGAGGAAAACCTAGCAATGCTTTTGAAGGTCAAAGATGGTTTCCCAGAGGAAGTACTCTCTGATGTAAGTATAGAAGCTAAAGGAAGAATTAGCCAGACATAGGTATGGTACGGAGGCAGGGGGTGGATGTGGGTTGGGGGTTTGTGGGGGTTCACTGGTGCTCTGGACCAAGGGAATGTTACATTCAGTGTTTCTGAGTTCAGGTAGATAAATGTAGGTTGAGTGAACTGAAAGTTGTTCCAAATGGGTTGAGCATACAATATGAAGGTAAGAAATTTTATTAAACAAGAAAAAGTCAATAAAGTCATGTTAGGGAGCTTAAAATTTACCATTATCTGTATTTCTATTGAGCTGGGAAGCAGGTCAGATTTTGCATTTCTGTGGTCCAGAACTCTCCCTGATCTCATCATCTCCAAACATGCTGCCATGTACCATGCTTCAGCCAGGTTCACTCACTTGAACCAGGAACACCCTTCCTTTGCCACCCATGCACTCATATTCTGTCAGCCTTGGCCTTTGATTCTTTTGACCTTTGCTGTAATGTTAACTTCTCAGTAAGACATTATCTATTCATCTAGATTGTAAGATCCATCCTCCTCCCTAACCTTCTCTACCTGTGCCCCTGACTGGCTCCCTTCCCCCAATAGTATTTGCTAGTATCTGATAAACTATGCAATTTACTTATTTATTTAATTTACCTGTTCTTCACACCACCTCCATAAGGGAAGAGATTTGTGTTTATTGTTATATCTTTGGGTCTTTGAACATTGCCTGGCACACACTAGAAGGTAAATTATATACGCATACTAAATGAAAAAATAAAAGATTTTTAGAATGGTCATTAAAGTTTCAGTGTGGAGACAGGATTGGTGAAAGGCCTGAAGCAGGAAAGCCAACTGGAAAATATTGCAAAAATCCAGACATGAGATGGTGTGAGTTATACCATGGATTCTAGAAGATTTTAGAAAGTGCAGTCAACAGAGTTACTGATTGATTGAGAATGGAGATGCTAGCTGATCTGCAGCATGAAGAAGAGCTGCCAGGCCACACTTATGCAAGATCAGCCAAATGACAGCCAACCTTTAGACCTACTTATGTGAGAACAAATGCTGTTGTAAGCCAAAGAATTTTAAAGTAGTTGTTATTCATCATCACTATGGCAACCACTAATACACTTGCTTTCCAGCATGGGTTTTTATTTGATAGATAGCTGAGGCCTTCTTTAGACCTGGAGAATCTAGAAAGATGAGCAGGTTTAGGGGGAAAGATTGAGTTAAGGTTTGGACACAGCAGGTTTGAAGTGCCTATGGGAGCATCCAAGGGCTTTTTTGCAGTAGATAAGTAGATACTTTGGTCTGTACCTTAAGAGCTGTGCTTTGGAATTCAGTAGCACACACCAAATGATGGCAGCAATGAGAGAGTGCAGAATGGGAAAAGACTGAGGACAGAGACATGAGAAGCATTTCATTTTATAGAGGACATATAAAACTCTTTGAGCTAAAGAACTCTCAAAAAAGCTAGACTCGTAGGATGCACACTGAGAGCAGCATGATCCACAGTCCTGGTTTTAGGCTAAATTTAGTAAATATGTCTTAGACTCAAAGAGTGAAGTCCCAGCTCACACCAGCTCTGTATTTGTTTCCTTTCCATTGGTCATAGCCTCCACAGTTCTCAATGGCAAGAAACCCAGAGGACTGAGAAGGCCACTTTATATCGCCCTTCTCTAGGCCGCATGCAGGGGCCATTGCTGAATTCCTCGTTATGGAAACGCAGAACAAGTTGCAAGTTCCTTCTGATTATCCAGAAGGACAGGGAAGGGCAGAAGTGTTCTTCTCTGCTCAATGATCCATGCAGCTCAAACAATATCCATCGTAGGCAAATTCAAGGCAGAGATCAGTTGAGATGTACAGCCCAGTAGCTCTCATAAATGAATTTAGTTCAAGTTGAATTAAGGTGATCTGTGAAAATGTGTTCCAAAATGATTTTCTTCAGTATTGGGGACATCAAATCATTCTGAAAAATGGTTTAGCACTTTTGGTAAATGTTTCTATTATAGCCTCGTCATTCTATAGAAGTTAGACTAGGGACCTCTAATGAGCTTATTGAAACGGTGAGCACTAAGTGCTATTTAATATTTGCTGTCACTTTTCTGAAGGCAAAAAGATCTCTTCATTCTGTTTTTCGCTGACTGCTCGCAGCTGTATTGTGAATGGGTAAAAAGACCATGTTTGCCAGGCATGGAAAAAGCAATCTGTTGAAGCTGGAAATTACAAATGATTTTTCTTGGTGAGGGAGGGTGATGGAACTTGAAAGAGGCAGGGGCTTTCTTCTGTTGGAGATTTCTATCAACAGCCTCTTTAGGTTTTCTGGGAAGAATCAGGCTCCTGACTTCTCTCATTGTTTACTGTTCAACCTATGCCAAATTCTTTCAGATAGTCTGAGCTCCACCAAAAATATGCTATTGGGGGCAAGGGAATGTCAAGGAGACCAGGGATATATTTTGACGGAGGGAGAACATCTGGAAGAGACCAGAAGTACAAGTTGACTGACTACTGGGGGAAAAGAGATTATTATGTCTCACTAATTTTTAATATTGAAAATAATCATCATTGCATTTTCCCCCGAACATTACACATCATGTAGCCAATAACACAGCTGGGAGACTTCGCCAAGGAGCCTTTCCTACAAAGAAAGCATATCTGTTATATGAATGGAGGTTTTTGGTGCACACACCCCTTAGGACATGATAGACTATGCGATACAATTACAAGGTTGTGCAGAGTGGTGCTTCATGCTGAAGTCAGTGGGTCTTCCACCAGGGTTAAATTTCCAACAGCTTCCAACAGCCACACACAATTACCAGAACCTCAGAGACTCTTACCAACTCACCCAGGCAGGCAGGCAGGCAGGCTTTTTGTTATTTTTACTTCTATTTCTGTATTCACTTTTTCCTCCTTGGAATACACTCTATTTTGTGGAGCTTAGAGAATCTGATCCTCTCATCAAAAGAGTTGAGATAATGAGAGATATTGAGGGGAGGGCAATTTTGGAGGCATTTTAATAGTCTAAGAAACTAAGGACAGAGTTTTATAAAGTGAGTTACTAGTTGAACTAGGAATGGAATCAGAGGTCTCTGGATCTCAATTTGCAATTTGCTAGTTAGCTGTGGGCTTTGACATATAATATAGTGTCATTTTACTTTCCATTTTAAATGCCCAGAAGTGCTTTATTCCTAGACACCTATGTTGCCAACTATCTTTTTAGAATCTGGCTCCAAGTTTTCCCCTTTCTCCTATACATAATAAGCATGTATGCTATAAATTGCCAAAAAAGAAACAGGCACCCATCCCTACAAGATGAGCTCTAAAAAGCCACTGTCATCACAGCCAGTGATACAAACTTGTATTCCTAATTGGCTATGGGGAGTACGGATGTGGTTTTTGGGATCTGAAAGTCACACAGACATTGGAAAAGTGAAGAGAATGGTAATTTTCCAATGTCCCTGATTAAAGCCATCTGTGCATCCCTAGTGCTGTTCCCTTAATGCGTTCTAATGCAAAATAGCCTCTTCCTTGTTTATTTTGGAACACAGCTGTTGTCTTAATTGAGCCTAACAGATAATGGAAGCATTGTTGCTTTCCCCTCCCCCCACCCCCTTCTCCAAAGAAGCACTTTGTGGGATCTGAGGAAGATGGGAGGGAATCAGCCTTGCTTCTGGGAATATGTATGTATAATTTCTCCAAAAGTTTATATTTATTCATTTTGCTTAGAATCAGAGGTGGAAAATACCTATCTATACACGTGTGCACATGCATGTGCGTGCATCCTGCTTCTGTTGAATTTGAACTTTGGTTGTGCTTTTTCTTGCAGTCTTTTGGCAAGTCCCCCCATCCTGACCTCCCCTTAGTTAGCACATGATCCATCAGTGATTCAGGTTGAACTTTGAAAGCTTTTTTTTCCTCTAGCATTTACCTCCTCCAAAGTGAAAAAGTTAAAATAACAGAGAATAGATTGATTTGCTCTTTTTCTTGCTACCTTTCCATTCACATGGGCTCCCAAAAGTCTTTGCATGCTACTCTGAGCAGGTTAACCATTTAGCATTCTATTCTTTTCTGATCACCAGTGATTTACTTAAATATTGTTATAGGATATTTCAGACTTCTGAAATCTAGGTTTGGTGGGCTGTGAAATATGTTATTTTATGGATGCTTATTAAGAAAACATACTATAAATTTAAAAATTAACAAATAATACAAAACTTATAAATTCCTGGGAAAAGAGGGAAATATTTTTATTAACTGCCTAAAACACTTTTATAAAAACTTTTTTCCCCTATGTATTTTTGCTTCATACTTTTTGATTGTATCTTCATTTGGCAATGTTTGTAATAGTATTTTCCACTGGGAGAATAAAAAGACAATTCAATCTTTCCTCCAGGTTTTTTTTTATTATTACATTTGGTTGCTGTAATACATAAAATGTGTGACTTCACACACAATTGCACTCACTGTTTCTAATATTGCTACAAGTTTGTGCCCTACAAATACAGACATTCCAAAAAAAGTTCAAACTGCATGATTTCCATCAAAAAAGAAATGTGTGGGGTTTCCAAATACAATGTTACCATTTCTGGAGTTGACCTCCAGCCATGAACTACAACACAGTACAAAATAAATAGGGGAATTGTTTTCATGCATTAACAATAAAAAGGACTGCCATCACTGAGAGAGAGGAACACAAACTGTGCCTCAAGGTCACCAAGGCCCTCAGAATAGGGCCAGTTTCTTGATTCTGGAGCCAAAGCAAAAGCACACAGTATGGTATTGTAGAGGTGAGAAGGCAGAAATTTGGGGCTCAGGCTGATAAAACTTATTATGTATGGTGTAGGAAAGGAGAGAATTCATCGGGGTGGGGTAGAAATCTAGGTGGGGTTTCTTGTGAGACCTTAGCTGAGGCCAGGGCTATACATGTAGAGGGTGAGACTCTGAATCCCAGCAGAGAACAGCTGCCATAGAGTAGAAAAGGGAATAAAGATAGTAGGGGATCACTCAGTGCTGGCAAAAAACAGGTGCTCTCCCCCAGCCAGAATAATGAGATCCTGTGAATGTCCATTGGTTTATCTGTGACACCAGAAAGGGCCCACCTTTGCATTCTGAACAATACCCTAAATTCTCACAATATCTCTGCCCATTCCAGAAAGGACAGGAATATTCCTCCAATGAAACCTGAACAGAATCACCAAGTTGCCAAAATATTAACTCCCTGCCCTCCCAAAACAAAACTAACAGCAATTCAATACTCTTTAAAGGAAGACATCATGATCCTTAATCCAGCCTCCTTGCAATGTATTATCCACTATGTCTGGTGAAGATATATATGTGTGTGTGTGTGTGTGTGTGCATTTTTCCCAGATATGTGAGGAAACATCTAAGGACTGTAATCGCACAGAGGCTGGAAGTGGGTGAAATGGGAACATGTTATTGTAAGGTTCTTGACATTTGTTAATTATGAAGATGAATTAAAGATTGAGATATAAACTGGTACAGTATTAATTCTATGTCAACTGTGAAAAGTTAAGAATGCAACCACTAGAGAGGTCCAGTGGGGCTCCTGAAAAAGCCTGGCGTTACTTAAGTGTGATACTTAAATCCCCCTTTCCAGTTTTTGTTCTCACCAATCTTTTGTTTTGTTTATGTCAACGCTAATCTGTATTGTTGTCTTTCTTTCTTTCAACTAAAAAGAGATATAGCTAAAACAAAACAACAACAAAAAAGCCAATACAAGGAATAAAATAGAATTTGCAAAGGATGATCAAACTAACTGAATGATAGCAGTAAAAAAAGTGCCAAAAATATAGGACAAATAGAATCTATAGCAAACTGTTAAACTTGAATCCAACCATATCAATAGAACATTAAAAGTAATGAAGTAAACAGGGACTGCAATTAAAGTTAGATACTCTCAGAGTGGATAAACATAAAAGAGCAATACTTTAAAATTAAAGACAGAGGTGGGATGAAAGAATTTTGAAAATGATTTGCCATACTAATAGCATAAGGAAGAAAAAGAATATTATACATGAAGATGATTTTCATAATGATAAATGACCAATTCAACAAAAAGGCATAATGATTCTAAATTTGCATGTATCTAAAACATAACTTAAAAATTTACAAAACAAAAGTGGACAGAACCATGGAAGAAATAGATAAATCTATAATCACAGAGATTTTAATATACTAATGTTATTACTCAGTGTATTGTCCATTAACCAGCTGCATTTCTACCTGGCCCTAACCTTGTTTATCTTTCAGGACAAGATGCCCCAGCCTCTCTTTAGGTGGGCTTGGAGCTAAGATGGCTGCCAGAGTGAAGGACAAACATCCTCTAACCTCATTATAATCGAAGCTACATGATAAATGACACCTTCCAGCAGCAGAGCACTTGACAATTGTTATGACGATGACTAGAAAGAACCATTAAAAAAATGAAACAGGTGTCACCCAAATTCTCAGAATATCTCTGCACTTTCCAGAAAGGACATGAATATTCCTCCTCTTTATTAGCCTATTTCCTCTCTTCATTTCTTTGATCCTTGTTATGATTTAGATATGAGGTGTTCCACAAAAGTTCATGTGTGAGATAATACAAGAAAGTTCAGAGTCAAAATGAATGGATTATGAGATTTTTAACCTAATTAGTGCATTAGTCCCCTGATTGAGTAACTGGGAGGTAATGGTATGCAGGTAGGTTATGGCTGGAGAGGTAGGTCATTGGGAGGTAAACCTATATTTTGTTCCTGGCGAGCAGAGCTCTCTTTCTCTCTACTTGTTGGTGCCCTGTCCTGAGTGGTATTCTTCCACCCTACTTTTCCGTCATGAACTTCTGTCTCATCTAGGGTGCAGAGCAATGGAGCTGGCTATGTATGGACTGAGACCTCTGAAAATGTGAGTACCAAATAAACTTTTTCTCCTTTAAAATTTTTCTTGTCAGTTTTTTTTTTTGTAGCAGTGAAAAGCTGACTAAAACAATAAATGACTTCCCCAACTTCCATGTATTGAAATGTTGAATTGTAAGTCTGCCTCCCATTTCTCCTATTCTTGACCAAAAATAAACTCTTTCACTGTTCCATCTGGTTTATTGGTTCCATGATTATGAGAAGGAAAAGAAACTCAATTTTGGGCAAAAAGTTGGTAGCATTTTCAGTAATTGTGAAATGATTGTTAGATGAACCAGATGACAGAAGACTACCCAAGAATACAGAGGATTCGAATACTATAATGAATTCAGTGGACGTCATGTACAAGTTCAGAATACTAAACCCAAAATATATAGGGTGCACATTAAAAGAATTCTCAGTATACTTGGAGATACTTAAATCTTACAGATTTTGTTCTTTATCCATAATGTAACTAAATTTAAAACTAACAGCAATAAGATACTAGTAAAATTCTCAAATAATTATAAATTATAAAACATGTCTCAATAATTCATGAGTCAAAGAAGAAATCACTTGAGAAGTCAGAAGAATTTTCAAGCTGACTAATAACACAAACGTAACTTTTTGCAATTTTGTAATGCCGCTTAATTACTTCTTCTAGCTATATTTATATTTATAATGCATATTTTAAAAAATAAAATATCTTTAAAATTAATAATCTAGAATTACACATTAGAAAACTAGTAAAGAAAAAATTCCAATCCAAGTAACCAGGTAAAAGAGGATAAAGATAAACCAATAAAATGGCAAAGTAAACAGTAAATATCAATAAAGAAAAAATTTGGTTCTTTGAAAAGATTAATGAAATTGATAAACTCAAATAATCTTGAGCAAGAAAAAGAGAGGAAAATGCAAATATCCAATATGAGACGAAAGAATGACACTACAGATTTGAGAGCCATAAAAGGATAATATAAATATTATGAATAACTTTATATCAGGTAAATCCAATAACATAGATGGAATAGAAAAATTACTTTGAAAACTTCTTGCTAAAACTTATAAATATAAGACAGAAAGTCTATATATTATACTTAGGAATGAAATTGAATCCTTGATCAAAAACTTTTCTGTTAATATAGCTTCACATGTTAATATGATCTCATTTTATTGGTAAATTTCCCCTAACTATGAAAACATAGAGATCTTAAACTTTTTAAGATAAAAAAGAATATTTTCCCATATTTTTATTATAGCAAGAACTGTTAAGGATAAAATTTTAAAAAAGCATCCCTCGTAAACATAATATTTAAAGTATTAGAAAATGGAATCAAACAATATATAAAAAGATACAATATCATGATCAGTCAAGTAGTTTTTTTCTAATAATACAATGATTTCAACAATTGAAAATCATTCAACATTAGTCATGAATCAATATCAACCATTTTACATTACAATATAGGAGAAAAATCATTATAATTATCTCAATAGAAACAGAAAAAAAAAACATTTCATAAAACCCACTCATGATAAAAACTCTTACTTAATTGAGAATGAAAAAAGAATTTCCTCCATTTAATAAATGGGATCTATGGGAATATTGAGTGCTTTCTCATAAGACTGGGAAAAGGCAATGATTGTCACTCTTATCATTTAATTCACTATCTTTCCAACAGTGTGATAACACAAGAAAAGTTGTAAAGATTAGAAAGAGTACTTTGTACATGCTGAAAATATTTTTTAAATCCCCAAATTACTAAAATTAATAAATAAATTTCATAATGTCATAGGATAAAGAGGTCAAGTTAAATAAGTTTAATAAATGAAAGAACAGTTGGGAGATGAAGTCAAAATAGCATACAAAATATCAAATATTTCACCAAATTGATTTAAGACGTCTATAACGAAAAGTAATGCCAAGAAAATTTATAGATGACTTAAAAAATAGAGATACTATGTTCATGGGTTAAAAGACTCTATATTGTTAAGATAGTAATTATTCCCAAATTGCAATAATTCAATGCATTTCCAGTTAAAAATCAACTACAGTTTTTAAAAAGTGGAAGCTATTTTTTTAAAAGAGTTGTTCCTGCATAAAGAAAGAAATATAATAAAAGTCTAAGAATACTGTGAGGCCAGGCATGGTGGTGCATGCCTGTAATCCCAGCAGCATGGGATTCTGAGACGGGAGGATTGCGAGTTCAAAGCCAGTCTCAGCAAAAGCAACTCAGTGAGACCCTGTCTCTAAATAAAATAAAAATAGGGCTGGGGATATGGCTCAGTGGTCGAGTGCCCCTGAGTTCAATCTCAAGTACCCCCGCCCCTGCCAAAAAAAAAAAAAAAAAAGAATCCAGTGAAAAATGACAACTGACAATGGGCCTTATTTTCCAGGACACTATAATGTGTGTGACATCAGTGTCACACTGAAGAGCATACTTATTGCCTATTGAGATAGTGTTGATTGTTGGTACAGGCATATGACTGTGGTATTGCTAAACCTTCCAATTTTTCAAAAGAATCTTGAAATTAGGACATTTATGTGAAGGCTTTTGACATTTAATTTTCAGAACAATTCATCCCATTCTATTCTAACCATAAGAACGGAAAAAAAAAAATATCTCAAGTTCACTTTCTATCAGGTCCTCTGGTATCGACTTTTAGACATGGTATTTCCTTAAAGAAGATAGTCAGTAAGGGATAGAATTGAATTGGAATTTGAAGATCCAAGCCCCAAATTTTTAATATTTACTAAATACTCTGTGGTAAGCTTCAGGAGTGATTTGCATTCCAGATAAGGAAAGTTAATCTTTAAAAAGTTAAGTAACATACATGAAGGAGATGACATTGATGCTGAGTTTTATATGATTCTAGAGTTCAAACTCAAAATACATTTTTTTTTCCCAGTTCAGGGAAGATGTGTGGGAAAAGTCCAAGTTCAGGAAGCAGTACAAGTAATGGGTAAAAGTGAGATCCCAGCACAACACAGACCCCTTATCTTATGATGTGTTTTGTTTCCTCCTAATTACCACCTAGAATACCCAAAAGTTTTTCACTATCATGTCAGTATCCAGAAAATCAACACATTTGATCTCTGCATTGAGAACATCATCCAGGGATGATATTATTTGCCACTTAACAATTTCTGTGCATGCAAAGCTTATATCCATGGCTAAATTTAGTGAGCATTATGATGTTACAACATAGAGCAAATAATTTACTTGAACATCTGTGAGCCCAACCAAGTGAATTGCAACATCAACTCCCCACATATGACTAAAATCAGGGCGAGAACACTGGCTCAGGAAACACAGGGACACTGAGGAATTCTGAGGCTACTTTCCATCCTGCCTGTCTCCCAGAGCTTCTGCCTCTATTACCTCCCGGGAAAATTGGGCACCTAAGCAAGGCCCTTATGCGATTCAGCAGACCCAAGATCATAGAATGTTACAATGAGAGTGGGTCTTAGCCCATAGAGAGCCAAGGGGACAATCATGCTCTCAGAGGGTTCTAACCAGATAAACTGGGTTGAGTTGGTGCTTATTAGTATAGCAGTCGGGAAAGCAATGCAAAGTCAGATGTGGCTGGTAAGCCATCTACAGGGAAAGACTATTGAGCATATTTGTTAAAGGCGATCTTTAAAAATAATGTTACTTCCGTGGACAGATCGTCAGAACATTCACAACTAGTGGGTGAGACAGGCACTACTGTAATATTAAGAAATGCCCACACAGAGATATATACCCAGTGTTTTGGGAAAACAGAGTGTGAGTAATTTTGCCTGAAGCCATATGGAAGTAGCAGTAATAAAATGCCTGTACTTTTAAGTAGGGGTTAGGGCTTCACACCCTGAGCTCTGCACAATGCCAAAAATGTCATTCTTCAAGCCTTGTGTCCCACCCAGTTGTGCAGTACAATCCTGTGTATGATCTCCTGCTCAAACTGGAGCCATTTCAATGGCAGAACTTCTTTATTCCCCCACAGATTTTTTAGCACTTTTTGACCTCCACTCCTGTGAGAAAGCTTCACAAGCTCCAGCCTCTTGCTTGATGAGGGACCTGTGTCTTCCAAGGAGAGTTGCTGAATATTCTGGATTCAGCAAAAGATTGATACTTGACTGTCTCTCTGTGCTGAAGGGTCTGACTCTATGTCTCTCCAGGGCTCACTCTATGTTTAATAGAAGAGGAGGTGGGCTTCACAGTCAGACAGGACAGTGTTTGAACCATGCTTAATAGTGTAAAGTGGGCAAGTTACTTAAACTCTTGAGTCTTAGTTCTCTCATGTAAATTGCTATGATGATAGTACCTGTACTATTTAAATTATAGCATTTTTTATGAGTAGCTAATGAAACAATGCTCATAGTTTTGTAGCACGAAGACGTTTTCAATAAGTGTTATCCACGGCACCAACTGCCACCCAGGCATACAATAGATGTTTAATAAATATTGTGTGAAATCAACAAGGAAAATAGTCAAAATAAGAATGGGCACACACATGCACACGTGCAACACACACAAACACACACAGCCTTTAGGGCTACAGTTATAATCAAACTCATTGCAAATTGTATTCACAAAGCCACCTTCCCTGGGCCAGAAAGACTACATGCTACACTGAGCAGAACACTATGAGGAACCAACTCTCCTAGCTTGGAATCCTGCTCCCTTACAGGAGGGAAACCTCAAGCCTCAGTCACACTGGCTGGCAGTGTAGGAGTGAGATCCTGAATTTGTGAGATCTGCCACTTCTGGATGCACAAACACAAAACACAACCACATAATGCAGTGTAGAAATTAAGTATGATACGCTATATCAGTTCTAGGCACATTAGCAGAGATTGAAAATGGTTTCACACTTAGACATTTTCAATGGATGATAAATAGGGTTAATGGATTGTGACTGAAATACTCCTGCCCTCTTAAATCTTCCAGGAAGCTTTTAAAACTGGTAAATACATATTCTTCATGATGGCTTGCTAAAGTCTGCTCTAATTCAATTTCAAGCTGCTTAGGACTGTGCAAAATGCAAAAAACCTGCTTGCAGAAACATTCAAGCCATGGCACTTAAACACACACACACACACACACACACACAGAGTGAGAAAAATGATGCTTTAAATCATTCAGTTTCCTAGAGTCTTTTGAAGTCCTGCACATTAGCATTGGCCTGGTGTTAATCTTCTTTTCAGAATAGAATCCAAGGTCAGTATTTTGTTTGCATGTTTATCTCTGGAAGCTTGGAATGCTCAGGGCTGTTCTTTGAATTGATTTGTGTAATGCTTCACATCAATGGAAAGCAGAAGAGAGATTTGGGGGCTATGAAACTTGTCATCTAGTAGGTTGCAGTGCCCCCACCCCATTTTGCCACATTCATCCTTGAGGGAACTGAGCTCACTTGAACCAAAGGAGGGATATGATAGAGAGCAAGTACTGTCACACTGGGTGGAGTTACCCAGCATGGTCCCTTTAATATAATTCCAAAGGCTTGACAAATTCATGCCAGGAAGAGCTTTGTGATCTAGTTGTCTTAAAGTACTCAGTAGATAGCAGCTGTGCTGCCCTTGAGTGACAATGATGAAATCATCTATGGCAAGGAAGCCATGGCAGTGCAATCAAAGGGTGACAGATCAAACCCTAGGAACAAAGAATTGTGAGGAAGCCTAAGTTTTGCCAAGGAGTTGTTGGAAGGACAGAGATGGGTGGGTAACATTCAGATGTGAAGGACAATTCAAGCAACAACTACACAGGTGGGTCTTTTTCAAAATTGCTAAAGCATGTCACCTTTGAGGAAAAAAAAGGATGACATCCAGTGTCTTTTTATGGGGTGGGGGGAGTACTGGGGATTGAACTAAGGGGCACTTGACCACTGAGCCACATCCCCAGCCCTATTTTGTATCTTTTATTTAGAGACAGGGTCTCACTGAGTTGCTTAGCACTTCACCTTGTTAAGGCTGGCTTTGAACTCTGAATCATCCTTTTGCAGCATCCTAAGCCACCTGGCTAGACCCAGTGTCTTTTAATCCTTGCTCTGGGAAGAGAAGAGTTTATTCCACTGGAGAACCAACTAGCTCTGCTACACAGGAGAGTACTCAAATTTGCATACAAATCTGGGCTCAAGGCACTTAGCAGCTAGATGATTTTTTGTTTTTGTTTTTTATAATTGCTCCTGTGTTGAGATTTTAATTACATCTTTTGAAAAAAAATTATTTGACTATCTTTTGATAGTCATATCTTCCTCACTGGATTGCTTTTTTAGTTCAATGAGTAGAAATATTTTATAAACTTTAGAATCTTACCTAAATGCTAATTATCTTCATTAATGCAATCATTAATTTCTTATTAGGAAATAACCTGATAAGACAGAATCCCTTTCTTCTTATAAAGAGCTCAAGTCCAGAGAAGCTAACCTAACCTGTCCAGTGATTGATTTCTAGTAGATGGACAAAAGAAGCAAGTTGTCCCCATTCATATTCACATATTGGGTCTATGTAGCCTCCACAGCATCTACATAGTAAATTAAATTCCTGAAATGATTTGATAACAGTATTGGTGAATCAATTATTGTTTTGTCTTAGGCTGACTCTGAAGAGATTTAGAAGAAAGGATTTTTGGCATCACAGATCAATGGTTTTTTCTTTCTTCCTTCTCCTTCTTCTTGTTCAGAGACCTTTAACATCTCTTTCCTTAACCTGGGGAACATACAGAGTTACCAGTGCAGAATTTGACCAAATGAGGCCATAAATGCAAAACAAAACAGAGCCAAGTGCAGTGGTACACACTTATAATTCCAGTGATTTGGGAGGCTGAGGCAGGAGGTTTGCAAGTTCAAGGCCAGTCTTAGCAACTTAGTTGGACCTTGTCTCAAAATTCAAAAAATAAAATAAAAACCAACAAGAAAAGAACTGGGTTGTAGCTCAGTGGCAAAGCCCCTCTAGGTTCAATCTCCAGTGACAAACAAACAAACAAATCCAGGAAATTACTATCTATTCTTACTCTCCTTCCATATAGACATCTCCCAAGCCCAATTTCTCATATAGGAATGAGAGTAAGAATAGATAGTAATTTTAACATGCTTTCTTCAAAGCTCGAAGAACAGACACACAGATTTGTTCTTAATAGCATTAAGAAAAACAGGCTTATTTCTTCTCATGTCCTAGTAAAGTGGTCCAACATTGTCAAGACTGGCTGGGCCTGCACACCTGCTTTGGAAACAAATTTCTGTCACATGTTGCTTGATGATGTTTGGGCCAACAACAGATCCATATATAATAGTGGTCCTGTAAGAGTCATCACCCAATGAGAGCATAGCCATTGTAATTTTTGTAAGTGTATTTTATGATGTTTAACCTATGACATCACTTAATGAAACATTCCTCAAGTGTGTCTCTGTCGTTTGCAGTACATGATTATACTTGGATGGTTCAGTCTTCTGAGACATCTCCCAAGCCCAATTTCTCCTTACTGTTTTCTTCTTCTAAGTAGTTCTCCCACCTTCAGAGGTAATAAAGACAGATGAAACTATAACATTCATATTCCCAGAAGCTAGTAACCCTAGTTAGGGCACTTCATGGAGTAATTGATTTCCCATTGTACTGAGCATTTGACAGCCACACATTTTTTTCCTTGTGTGTCTTTCCTCACAGACATAGAAAGCAAACCACTCAGGATAATGGGATAAAGTACTACATTAGGATCTGTAAGCATATGTGCATTTATTCATAACAATGTTGAAAAGAATTTAAGGCATTTAAATCAATTGCATATGTATTCACCATATAATTTAATTAGCACTTATGGAAGGCACCATAAGAGTTCCTATTACATTATTTCCATTACAAATAATTACAAACAAAAAAATACTTGTAGCATTAGGGATGGTGTTCTCTTTGTGATTACAAGAGGGCAATTTGTTTAAAAGCTCCACTGACGTCATGAAGGCAATAGCTATTTATCATTTCAGCAAAATGTAAAAGATGATCTTTGCCAAAGGAAATAGTGTTTTTCATTGTAGCACTTTGCATACTTAAATACACATAACAATCCAATAGAGCTAGGTGGTTGCTATCTATTTAAATTGCCTGATTTTAAAATGAAGTGGAATTTTATGAAAAAGGAGGGGCAATGGTAACCTAAGTGTTTGTAACAACAACAACAGAACAACAGCAACTACCATCATTTATTATATGCCCAATGGCTGTTGGGTAGGGAACAATATTTAATATATACAACATCCCCAATTCTTGAAAATAGCTCTAATTCTTACACATAATGTTCATTTTCCTCATGGGGAAACTGAAATTCAGTGAGTTCCTATGTAAATTGCACAAGGTCAAGTTAGAGGCATCAGGATGTAAAGTTGTATTGACAAGGTAAATGTTCATATTGAGCTGAAAACAAGTTTTCTTTATGTATTTCTTTCCTATTCATCATGACTATGTCCAGAATAGGCAAACAAGGAGGCAGAATGTTGATTGTGGTTGCTACTGCCTGGGAGTGTTGGAAGATTGGAGGATAATAGCTAAGACATACAGGAATTCTTGAAGTGATAAGAGTGTCCAACATTCATTGTGGTAACTACTAAAAACCAAGACATTTTACACATTAAATTGGTAAAATGTATATTAAGTGAATTATTAAAGATGTCGAAAATTGAGAAAACCAAAAAGAAAAAAATGTCCATAGTATTTCTAGTAGAGAACAGTGTCCTTACTCGGGTATGGTACTTTAGTGCAAATAAGAGGTGAAATTCCACTGTGACTTGCTTTTGCAATTCCTTTTAAGAAGAATCAGGGGAATCTAAATTACATGCTGCTATGTGTACAAAATCCCATAATTACATGAATTCAGATGCATTCAGTTATCTCCTACTTTCATATAAATATTTTTTACCATCTTAGTAAAAGCAAATAAAAGCAAATTTCTTCCTAAAGATTTTTTCATAGGAAAACAAAAGACATTGTTTTTTCCCCCACAAAGACCAAGGCATAATCAAAGACTTCCCGAACACTTAAAATAAAACATCAGAGGGGGAACCTTATTCATGCAAACTAAGAGTGAGCTTAATTGAGAGTTGGCATAGGGGGTTGGTTACATCCTCTTTCCCCTTTCAAATATTTTTGATGACTTCCTCAAAGCATAGTCCATCTCACCTCCCAATCCATTTCTTCAGGGAGAGAGAGAAAGAGCACCAATTCATCTGGTAAGCACAACGGGCAAGTTTTTTTTTTTTTTTTTTTTTTTTTTTTTGAAAACTGGTACTTCATGACCTTTAAGAATAATCTACTTCACTTAACTGAAATTGCTAATTAATAGAAAATCACTCCAGGCATGGCAGTTCATGCCTGTCATCCCAGTGACTGGGGGGTGGTGACAAAGGAGAATCACAAGTTCAAGGCCAATTTGGGCAACTTAGTGAGACCATTTCAAAAGAGAAAATAAAAGGGCTGAGGCTGGGGCTGGGGCTGAGTGGTAGTGCAGTTGCTGGGTATGTGTGAGGCACTGGGTTCAATTCTCAGCATTGCGTATAAATAAATAAAAATAAAGATCTATCAACAACTAAAAAATATTTTTTTAAAAGGGGGCGCTGGGGATGAAGCTCAGTGGTATAAAGTGCCCCTGGGTTCAATCCCCAGTACAAGGAAAAAAAAGTCACATCCCTAAAAGAGCCTAAGACTGATAGCTTCATCCAGAGCTTTCCTCTTTCTATGACTCTGAAACCATTTTTTCACGGTGTTAGAAAGTGGTATTTCTGACATATTTCATTGTGTATATACTTTTCTTGGGATGAGAACTTTACCTGGAACTCTATAAGAAATACTATGGGAATGGATAAGTGAC
This sequence comes from Marmota monax, assembly GCF_021218885.2. Taxonomy (NCBI): domain Eukaryota; kingdom Metazoa; phylum Chordata; class Mammalia; order Rodentia; family Sciuridae; genus Marmota; species Marmota monax. The sequence continues at coordinate 17,730,599 of NW_026692194.1, read as the reverse complement.
TTTTTTTTTTTAAGTGGAAAGTAGACTATTTTTTGTTTGTTTGTTTGTTTTTTGCTTTTTTGACTGGGGATTGAACCTAGGGGCACTTAACCACTGAGCCACATCCCTAGAGCCCCCCCCCCCTCTTTTTTTATTTTGAGATAGGGTCTCACTAAACTACCTAGGGCCTTGCTATATTTCTGAGGCTAGCTTTGAACTTCTGATCCTCCTGCTTCTGCCTCCCTAGCCACTGGGACTGGAGATTTGTACCACTATGCCCAGATGAAAACAAACTTTGACAAGCCAGGAAAGCAAACCTATATCCCGAACTGCATCTCATGTTTCTTCAAGGATGGAAGTGTCCAATATAATCAACTTGCTACCAAAAGGCGGTAGGTCTCCTTGATCAATATAGCCATATCAGGAGCTCAGGGCTAATCTTCGAGTCTGGAAGTTGGACAGCCAGTATCAGCAATAACCAGATCAGAATTTTTAAACAGAAGCCATGCTATTAGACCCGTGTATAGTCTCAACCTCTCCAACCATTACCACTCCATTCATGTGCTGCTTGTGCTAATCTGGGGATGGCCATGGGCTAATTAACAATGATCAACTCATTCTGTCCAGAGAATCTTTCCTGCTGACTAGTTTCTTATGGATATGAATATGTAACACAAAGATTCCATTTAATTCTCATTTCCTTGTTTTTGCCACATGCTTATAGATCAGACCTTATCCTCCAAATTCCATGTTTCTTCTTTCAAGGTGTGGCAGGCCCAGAATTCCATCATAAGTTAGAAGTGGCACTTCATATATCTGAGATGATGCTCTTTCTTTTCTTTTCTTTTTTTTTTAAAGAGAGGGAGAGGGAGAAGGAGAGGGAGAGGGAGAGGGAGAGGGAGAGAGGGAGGGAGGGAGGGAAGGAGAGAGGGAGAGAGAGAGAGAGAGAGAGAGAATTTTTTTAATATTTATTTTTTAGTTTTCGGCGGACACAACATCTTTGTTTGTATGTGGTGCTAAGGATTGAACCCGGGCCGCACGCATGCCAGGCGAGCGCGCTACCTCTTGAGCCACATCACCAGCCCCAGATGATGCTCTTTCATCACAACTGGGGCACAAGAAAAATGGTAACCCAAAGTCCTATGTCAGCCACAGGGTGCTCCAAAATTCCTTTCTCAATAAGGTGAAATGGTACATACTTGTAATCTCAGCAACTCAGGAGACTGAGGCAGGGGGATCACAAATTTGAGGCCAGCTTTAGCAACATAGCTAGGCCCTAAGCAACCTAACAAGATGCTGTCTTAGATTAGAAAATCAAAAGAAAATTGATTCTTCCTCAATGTCATTAGGTTGTATATACTATAATCTCAAGTTTTCTTTCTTTCCATGCAAGATGAGAAATAGGTGCCTCAGTCTACCCTTCAAGATAATTTTCCCTATCACTGTCTTCTAGGGTCAGTGAGTATTCTATGAGATGCCATGTATTTTTTGGCTTGCACCCACATATCAAGGTGACAGATCTGCAAAACAAACTTGGGACTTTTGTTCCTCTGTTACCTGATTTGATGAAATTCTTCATATGATCATAAATATGAGCAGAGAATGGGCAGAGATATTGTGAGAATTTAGGGTATTGTTCAGACTGCAAAGGTATGTCCTTTCTGGTGTCGCAGGGTATTGAAGATTGAACCCATGGACACTATATCTGAGCTACATGGCCGTTCCTTTGATAGCTCTAATACCGTGGGCTCTTCCAAGACCTGTGGTCCAAATGGCAAAGTCATCTAGACCTGCTGCACAGTCCTTTCTTACTCCAGATTATATTCACAACTGACAGTCTTTCATATCATGTGGTATATGGGTTTCAGCTATATTTTCAAGTATAGAAAATGTTACTCCCAGAATTCAAGAAGTCCTGCAGAGTGTTGTTCTTTCTTTTTTGCAGTGGAGGTATAATATAGAATGTTCAGTCTATCCACATGGGATCCTAAATACAGTATTGTGTCAGACCACAGAATTTATCTTATGTAAATTTTGTATTGAGCCTATGAAGGAGCTTCATTGGTAAGTTACATACTATTCCATTAAGAAGCTGCTTTGCAGACACAGAATTAGAATGATCTGTGAATGTCAACTGAGATGGCAGCTGATGGTGAGGGGGATTTAGAATGAATGCTAGAGGAAGGAAAAGATGAGCATAGCTGTGGCCTTGAGAGTAGACACAGTGACTGGGGCTATAGTTTGTACAATTAATTTCCTCTTCTAAATCTCACCCAGAAAGATGGGCCCATTGGAATACTAAAGGGGCCTCTTCCTGAGTGAAAATCAAGAGGATCTGAGCAGCTTAAAGGAGAGACTGTGGGAGACACAGAGATGTGCTGCCCAGCTTCCCTTGACAGGAAGGACCTCGTGCCTCATCTGTCAACTCTTTTAGGGTTTGCCTCAGCTACAGATTGCTGCTTCTCCCAAAGGCTCATCCTTCCTAGAGCACCCCATATGTAATGAATCATGGATGCAGAAACTAAGAGGCACGGCTAATTAAGATGCCTGCAGGACAGCTCCCACAAACTGTGCTAAACACTGACCTCCCAAAGGGATGGAGCAAAGCTCTGTTGGACCTGAGTCACAGTTCAGCTTCTTCCTCTGCCTATCTTGCTGCCTGACCACTTCCTTTCATGGACATCCACATCAGTACCTACTACATACCCTAAACTCCCATCTCCTAACCATCTGTTTCAGGAAACCCTGCTCATGACAGAGTCCTCCATAAAACACTGCCTTGGGGAATGTTGTACTAGAAGAGTTGTAAAAATAAATTGTGTCCTTCTCATTTATTAGTTCTTTCAAGATAACAAGTATTTTAAAAGTGATCACTGCCAAATGTCTCTCTAAAACGTTTTTGTTACATTTTTTTCCTTCTTAGTTATGAGCATTAGTTTGGTACCTGTAGATTAAAGTGAACCAGAAGAAAAGGAGAAAGATAACATTACATAATTTCATGCAAGACACCACTAGGCCTAGAATCTCTAAGGGATTTTTTTTTTTTTTTGGCTATATAGGATGCTATGTTGACTTAGAACCTTCGAGAGGCAAGAGACATATGGAAAAAAAAATAAGAACGAGAGATTGCAGTGGAGTGGTCATAAAGCAGTAGATGATTAATTTCTAAATGAAGAAATACAAAAATGTGTTCCAGAAGCCAGGGTCACAAAGGGGAGGACATACTCAAAATAATAAGAAAACATTAAAAATAAGACAGTGAAACAATCTCAGACTGGAATTGATGAAATGTTCAGAAAAAAGGAGGGATTTAAATATATTCGGTCCCTCTCTTCCAAATTTAATTTAATTGTTCCTATATAAGAACAAAATGCTCAAAAATTATTTGCAAGATCCTTACATTTGTAGGGCTCAGTGCAATGCTGTAGATATTGCTGTGGACTAAGGGATCTCCCTAAAATTTGTATGTTGAGATCCTAATCCCTAATATGATTGTATTTAGAGATTGGGCTTTTGTAGGAGAATTAAGGCTAAACAAGATCATGAGGGTGAAATTTGAATCAAACAAAACTTGTGATTTTGGAGAGAGAAAGAGAAAACCTTGTCCACTCACAGACATCAAAGAAGACTATTTGGAATCTGCAGTTGAGGATTGGCTGTAAACGAGGACCCCTCACTAGGAAAATAACTGACCTTGACACCTTGATCTTTGACTCCCCAGCCTCCAACCACATGAGAAAATAAGTTCATGTTTTTTAAACCACTCAGACTGTAGTATTTTTTTTTTTTTTTTTTTTTTTTACTGGCTATTGAACCCAGAGGAGAGTTTTACTACTGAGCTACACCCTCAACACTTTTTTGTTTGCTTTCAGAGATGGGGTCTCACTAAGTTACAGACTGACCTCAAACTTGTAATCTTCCTGCCACAGCCTCCCCAATCACTGGAATTACAGATGTGTACCACTGTGCCAGGCTTATAGTATTTTGTTAGAGCAACCTGAACGGAGTCAGAAATTATCCTAAAAGGAGAGATGGCCTCTTCTCTGTCAGAGTTAATATTCTGCCAGAACAGAAAACACTGGCAAGAGCTATGTCAAGAAGGGAAATGTTCCAAATGCCTGTGTTATATCTGAGTAGGAGAGGAGGAAGATAAAATGCACACATTTAGCCCACTTTGAGTTTGATATATAAAGTTTATTTGATTATAAGATATTCATAATTTTATAATCTGGTAAGTACAAAATAACCATTGGGTGAGAGAAAACATTTTTTGCGCAAGAGCAAATATTTTAAACAACATACAGCAGTTTTAAGGTGGGGGTGGTACAGGGTAAAAATTGGTGATATAATCTTTTGATTTAAATAAGATAGTGCAATTAAAATGAACAGAAGCCACTGCACCTAAATGCAGAGCGGCATTGACATAGAAACAGGAACATTTCATTTTCAAGAAATGTCAGTTTTCTATAAATATAGAGGTTCAGTCATTACCAGCAGAATTATTCATTATACTATGATTCAAAACAAGATGAATATACTGGTCCAACATTAGGACTCCAATCCCAAAAGAGGCCTTTAATGTATTTTTCAAAACTGGTTTTGTCCATTTAAAAATAGAAGTTTGTTGAATATAAGGTCAGGGGCAAAAAATGTACTCATTTCTTTCCCAGATAAGTTAGAAGTAGTCATTAAAAACATTTGAGGCATTTAACCCAAAATATCATTCTTAAAACTAAAATCTGGTAATGGAAAAAAAATAGCATCTGAATTCTCATTCCAATTGATCCCCACCTTGGCTTTAGCCCCTCTCTGGTCTGGTCTTGCTTTCTAATCTCTCCCTGTTTATATCCTAAACCTTCTTCATTTCCAAGTTGAGACTCTTACTTCTTCCATAAATTCTTTTCTTGTGACTTGTTTTTATGATTTTTCTAGGGAACTGTGTGGATGGGTGTGTCCAAAATGCACATGTCATTCTCATTTATCTTGTTTAAGGTTTAGTGCATATTATTATTATTATTATTATTATTATTAGCACTGGGAAGGCACTTTACCACTTACCTATATTATAGTCATTTTTTAAATTTTTATTTTTGAGACAAGGTCTTGTTAAGTTGTTGAAACCATTAGGTTCCATCTTGTTTCACTTGCAATCCTCTTCACTCAGCCTATAGACATGCTGGGATTACAGGTGGGGGCCACCACTTCCAGGAGGACCCATCTTTCTTTGGGTTCATCTTGTTCTCTTTGTTTTGTGGAGTTGGTTTTACCAAATGAATGGTGGTTCTTGGTGTTTGGTGTATGTCTATGCATGAATTGGGTTGATGGAGTCAGTGACAGGGTTTCCCTGAATTTCTGTCATTTTTTTTTTTTTTTTTTTTTACAGATTCCTACTGAAAGGAAGGGCTCAGATTGGTTCTGGGTATGTGGTCAAGATGTTTTAGCTCACATACTATTCTTTGCGCACAAGAGCAGGAAGTTTTCTTAAGTTTTAGATCCCCATTGCCAAGTGAGAAGAAATGGACTCAAGCAGTAGAGAACTTTAGTCTACACTTTTTTTTCCAGAGTGGCCTTTGCTGACTGTTTTTCTCTTCTCTTTCTTAGGAATTTGGAGTTTTCACTCAGATTGTGTCTGAACCCTCCCCAGGCAGTCAGCATGGGATTAAATACTTCAGTACTTCCACGACTACTGCTCACATGTGTGTGTGTGTGTGTGTGTGTGTGTGTGTGTAGAGAAAGAGAGGTCACCCAGCACACTTCACACTTACTTTAATTACAGTTCTTTAATAAGTATCTCTGAAGGATTGTTCCAGGAAACTTTTTTGCTTTGTTATTATTATTGTTTTTAAGTGTATTCACTTCGAGCTTGGTATTTCTCTGCCAGCTTATGCTTGCTGATGTGGTTTACTCAGGTTTATTAGGCCTAATCCATTTGCTTTTCATGTTTCAAGTCTCTCTTACAATATCTTAGATTGCCTTGTTTTCCATCTGTTAGGAACCTTCAAGATCTAATCTTAAAAGGTATATTCTTATAATTCACTTAATTTATTGATTGGAAAGATGTAAGTGCAAAAATGGCACTTCTTTTTATCCACTAAAATGTTAGTATCTGGGTTTATTTGAGGAATAACAACAAGGAGGCAACTTTTTAATCTTCTTAATGCAGAACTAGATCTTGGCCATATCTTAGGGCTACATAGTTCCTCAGGTTGCTCATTACTGGCTTAAGATGTTTCCACTCCTGGGGGCATTTGCGTTTTAATGGGGAACTCTTGCAGCACAAAAGCCTTCAAGACCAAAAGAAATTAATCTCTAAAAGTGAAATTTGAGATATTAGGACAGAGCTCTGGGGGCAAAGAAGAGAGGGAAATTTTTAAATGGAAGATGTCTCTCTACCTGCAAATTATATCATGTCTATCATAAGGCAAGCTTCAGTAGGGAAAAGCAGGAAAGTATATAACCCCATATTTCCCATAGGATGTAAAATTTATTTTCAACAGTCAAAAATATTAAAGGACTGTCAAAAGCACATTGAATTATTTACATATTTTGAAAGACATACACTAAGGCTTTTTATTTTTACTTTGGCACAGATCATTATGTAAAATGCTACTTTGAACTATTAATTGGTTCAAATACTCTCCTTCCTCCTAACTTCCACCAAAAAGTTTAAGCAGATGGTCAATATGAAGTATGCAATATTAAGTGAACACTCGTGACACCATATGCATGGATGTGAACATAGTGCCTGATAAAGCATCAGGTACTTTGGAATAATTAATTCACTCCAAAATAATTTAATTTGTGGTGAATTTCTCTGATTGGACAAATTGCCCAAATTCCAAGTTCCCAAAAGGGAGACTGAGATCCTGATGATAAAACACAGTTAAAAATAAACTTCTCCATTTGAGATACAGAGGATCAGTTGAATGACATGTGTAAGTAATTATGAGTTCTAGGGTCTCCAGTATTTTTCTTTTCTCTTTTATCAAACAAAAGTAATGAATCTTAATTTTTCATTTTTCCTTGTTTTCTTGTACATTTTACTCCTGAACCTAGCAAGTAAGTAAAAATGGTGAATAGCATTTTCAAACCCCAAGGTCCATTTCAAATTTTGTTTGAGCCAGCCACGGTGGTGGCACCCCTGTAATCCCAGCAACTCAAGAGGCTAAGGTAGGAGGATCACAAATTCAAGGCCAGCCTCAGCAACTTAGCAAAATTCTAAGAAACTCAATGAGATACTATTTCAAAAATAAATAAATAAATTTTAAAAAATAGGGTTAAGATGTAAGTCAATCCCCAAACTCAAATAAAGAAAAAAGGAAAAATAAAAAGATATTTTGCTTGAAGAAATAAAGAAAAAGCATTGAGATGGGAAACAGCAAGGAAAAGAGAATTCCTATACTTAGCCAGAGAAAACTAAAATGAAAACTGGACCCCCATACCCACTGCAATTGCTAAGTGATAATGCAGTGTGCTGTATGCATACAGCACACTTTTATTTAAGAAACACAGTTATCTTTACTTAAAAATGAAGTTAGAGAAGTGCAAATCAAAACTACTCTAAGATTTCATCTCACTCCAGTCAGAATGGCAATTATCAAGAATTCAAGTGACAGTAAGTGTTGGTGAGGATGTGGTGAAAAAGGTACACTTATACATTGCTGATGGGACTGTCAATTGGTGCAACCATTATGGAAAGCGGTATGGAAAATCCTCAGAAAACTTGGAATGGAACCACAATTTGACCCAGCTATCCCACACCTCAGTTTATATGCAAAGGACTTAAAATCAGCATACTACAGTGATGTAGCCACATCCATGTTTATAGCAATTCAACTCACAATAGCTAAACTATGGAACTAGGCATCTTTCAACAGATGAATGGATAAAGAAAATGTGGTATATAGACACAATGGAATATTTCTCAGCTTTAATGAAGAATAAGATTATGACATCCGCTGGGTAAATGGATGGAGCTGGAGAATATCATGCTAGGCTAAATAAGCCAATCCCCCCAAACTGAAGGCTAAATGTTTTCTCTCACAATGGGTAGGGGGATGGCTGGGGAAGAACAGAGTTACTTTGGATTAGGTAGAGGGGAGTGAAAGGAGGGGAGGAAATATGAGGGTAGGAAGGATAGCAAAATGAATCAGACATTATTACCCTGTGTATATATATGACTACATAACCAATGTGATTGTATAACATGTACAACCAGAAGAATGAGAAATTATATTTCATTTATGTATAATGTGTCAAAGAGCATTCTACTGTCATGTATAGCTAATTAGAAGAAACAAACAAACAAAAACTGGAGAGAGGGTTTTAGTTATCATTGTACAGGTAACAAATATAGACTGAACTATCTACAAAGCCCTTCAGCTGGGTATGGTGGTACATTTCTATAATCCTAGTAATTTGGGAACCTGAGGCACGAGGTTGCAAGTTCAAGGCCAATGTGGGCAATTTAGGATTCTGAGAAATTTAGCAAGACCTTGTCTCAAAATGAAAAATAAAAAAGGTTAGGGGAGATAACTCAGCAATAAAGCACCCCTGGGTTCAACTTCCAGTACTAAATGAATAAATAGGCATTTCATTAGATAAGAAATAAACATATGAAAAGCTGTGTACATCCTAACTGGTATATAGACAAAAGTTCTGGTCTCCTGAGGCAATCTGTTTTCTGAAGTGAGCCTTGATAAGAACACTTTGTTATTTACATTAGATTAGAGTAGTAACTTATTTGACTGTTTTCTTAGGAACCTTCAGATAGTTATTTTCTTAGAAACAACTCCTCTTCTCTATAAATGAATAACATACATTTGAATATCAAATGAAAATAACTAAATACAAGGTTTGGAAACTAATTATTTTTTCTTATAAGAATTGTCTATTTGGGGGGCTGGGATGTGGCTCAACTGGTCGCACTCGCCTGGCATGCGCGAGGCGCTGGGTTCCATCCTCAGCACTACATAAAAATAAAATAAAAGATGTTGTGTCCACCGAAAACTAAAAAATAAATATTAAAAAAAGAATTGTCTATTTGGCTCTTTTTTTTTCACCATAGGAAACATTATTCTGGGCTGCTCTGGATATAGCAGATGTCGTTCTAAGTTATGTGTCACCAAAAGAGCAGGTGTGCTCTAAAGGGAAAAAAAAATCTTGTTTTCGTACAATTATCTTTTTTAATGAAAATAAATGAAGGGGAAAAACGTACAAGACCATATCAGCATCAGCATCTTCTTCCACTTTCCCTCTTGCAAACAGTTTCCTCTGAAATGAAAGCAGCTCTTTAACCTCTTCAATTCTTGAATCGCCTACTAAGTAAGCACTCATCAGGGTAAGTACTGAAATCTGAAAACAATCTTACTGATTGAGCTTCGAAAGCAGCCATTCAACCTCATAAGAGTAACTTTTTTCAATTAGAAACTTAACAGTAGGTAGATTACAGGAAGATGGTGGGGCAGATAAAAGAACACATTAGAAATACAGAGACTCTTAGATAATAGAAGTGAGAAGGCATTCTAAATACAGTGTCGTGAAATGTATTTTATGCAGCAACTCCAGAGATCAGATGAGAAAAAAGTAAAACATTCTAGCCTAGAATAAGATAGGAAGGTATGTAGGTCAGAGAGGAGGTTGGAATATTTCATAATTGCATCTTGCTCCAATTATATAAGAAAGAACAATGAGAAAATTGCAGTGGTTTGGAGAGAAGAGTAAAAACAGTAGAAGCCCTGAAAATCGGAGGGCGGATACTGTGAAGAATTCCACAGGGTCAAAACTCAACCAACCTATGCCTGTCTGTAAGTGGGGTGAGTGCTAATAGTGTTGAGGATTAGTTCTTCATTATCTCTGTAACTTTTACAGTTTCATCTTTGCTCCTTTATTCTGTCATCAGGAATGCTTTTTTTTCTTTCTACAACACTTTACAGTCTATCATTCTCCATTCCCTACCTCTTCTCCCTCTTCTCTGAATACTGCTGGTTTTCTCAGTCTGTAGTTTTCCAAAACTTAAGAGGAAGACAATTCGCAGGAATTTCTTATCTATCAAATGCAGGTGTTTTAAGGTGTTGTAAGTAAACAAACAAAATGTTGTTGACCAGAAGTGAAGACTAGCAATTTTTTTTTAATGATAAGCATTCATTTTACATCATTGAATGTTATAAAATTTAGAGAATGAAAAAGGAAACAGATAGCTAGGACATGCCAACGGGAGAAGATGAATTTAAGTTTTGTTTTGAATTGTAGAAGAGACATACATGGGAAGAAGGAGAGGGGAGCGAATTGAGAAGTAACAAGGACAAAGTCATAATGACAGGAGTAAGGTTGATTGTAGAAGCAAGAGTCGACATAACTTTAAAATATGTCAAGCACATCATGGCCTTCCTGAGCTTAAAACTTTGTAATGGTTGCTCATTTTAACTAGAATAGAATACAAATAACCTTCATGAACTTCAAGGTCTTCTATGGGCTGATGGTCTAGTTGCTGCCTACTACTCAGCAGTCATATTCTGTTGCTTTCTATTGTGTTAATTCGGATACAGCAAGTGAGCTTCTTCTATTTCCTGAGCAATGCCAAGTTGTTTCTACTTTAAGGTTCCAGATCAGCCCTTTCCTCCAACTGGCATGCTCTGCCTTCCTCCCTTCTTTTCGTCATTCAAGACTCAACTGAATGCTACTGCCTGTGGAAACCTTCTCTGATCCTCTCTTCCACTTCCTATTCCAACAATTTTGCTATTTTCTGAACAGTTATTACTGCTAAAATTTACTAATTAAATAACTCAGGAGTGTCTCTGCCCCCACTGTCAACTCAGGTAGAACACAAGGCACAAGAGAAACTACAAATTTCCCAGTCTTCAAGCCTCTCTGTTCAATATTGAGTATTAGTGAAGTGTTTTTCTTTTCTTTTTTTTCTTTCACTCACCTCCCAGAGAAGTAGTCTTCTTGTTGTTTGAGTCCTGAGATAGGGAGCTTTGAGAAAAGTCACTTTCCTCTAATGTGCTATCTTGTCTTTCAAGAATAGACACTTTCTATCTTGCCCATTGCTAAATCTTTGTCACCTACCATTGGTTCTAAAGCTCAGTGCTACAGAAAGTACGTGGTCTATGAACTCTTTACTACCATCTTCTCAACAGGTAAATCAATAAATGCTTTCTTTATCCAGAATCTTCTTTTCTACTAAAAATATATAGCTAAATTAAACAATGTGTCTAGTGACATAGTTGGTTTATATTCTGGGACAAACTTCCTATCTGCTCACAGACCCTAACAGTTTGTAGACTTTTATGGACCACAGACCATGCTTTGAGAAGCATGATCTAGCTTCTAGGAGAGGTTAGAAGGTTTCATCCCAGCAGAAGGCAGAATATATGAGTGGATTACTAAAATGTTTGACAGTTTTGATGGGTTGCCTATAATTATCTCACAGGTGATAAATTATCACTGATAATTATATTTCTGAGATACACAGTGGCAACATCAGAAAAGTCTATGTGATTTCAAGAAAAGTTATTAAAGTCAGAAGGGAACAGAGCTTGAGAGAAAAGGCCAATTCACTGATGCCATGGACCGAGCTTAATGCCGGAAGTCATTAAAGATGGGACTCTCACCTGAAACACAGAGGTTACTCGAAAGTAGGGAAGCCATGGGGATGTTCTAGGGACATCTAGGGAGAATGTTATTTTGTCTTCCCACAAAAGATCGATACATTGTGCACCAAATAGAAAACAGATATTAAGCTCAAAGAGGTTAATTGGTTTGGGAAAAAACTTTCCATACCTCAATATTTGGAGGTAGTCAAGATTTCCAAAATGTCAAATAAGAAATTTAAGATTCCTGTAAATAATTCAGATATGATTGTTGCAACAATATACCTTCATGGAGTGTTCCCTATCTACAAGGTGCTATAGCTATATCACATCCATTATCTCAATGAATTTTCTCAATAATCCTTTTGGGTGGACACTGCTCTTATCCATTTTAAGTGAGGCTTAGCATGTGGTGGAATCAGTATTTGAAAACGAAGTCTTAAATGAGTCTATGCTTGTTTTTGTCTTTTTTTTTTTTTTTTTTTTGCTGCTGGAAACAGAAGACCTGAGAACAACATGGAGAAGGAAAGGTTTATTTGGGGCTCACATTTTCAGAGGTCTCATTCCATGAATGGCCACCTCCTTTGCTTTGGGTACCAGGTGAGGCAGAGCCATAGAAGGGTATGGAGGCACATGGAAATTAGGAAGCAGAGAGAGAGAGGTCCACTCACCAGAGAGTATATATGAACCCCAAAGGGATGCCCCTAGTACGCACCACTCTTAATTGGGGATTTCGCTTTTAAAAGTTTCCTATGTAAATCAGACAAGTTTGGAAAAGTTGCATCAAGCTAATCGCTTATGAAGAAACAGTTGGGAACTTACTAAACTCTATATGGATGGAAAGTTGGAGAAAGGTAAAGAAAAATGAAAACATTAAATAGAAACAACAGTTTCCATAATTTTTTCTAGTTTTAGTCATGCCACAGGGAATTATTTTTAACCTTGCCTTGTCTCTTTCAGGGTTCCAAGAACATTTCAGCAAATGGATCCAGTGTACTGAATGAAAGCATAATGTGGAATAAATACCTTGGGTGAGGAAAACCTGAAGGAATTCAATGTTTCCCTTTGGACAGACAGCTGGATGCCAGGTGTTAGTGTTACCACACCTTGACTAGAACAAACAACATTACCCTAAATTAAACAGATGTGGCTTCAACAGCAAGTACTTTATATGAAAATCACATATATTAGGGTTAGTTTTTTTCTAATGATGAATTGATATTCTGCTTGGTGTTGGTATGTCACTATGACTCTTGCATTTATAAAGCAGAGAAATCAAACAACACAGCAAGAATCCTTGGAACTTGAACCGATACTAAAAAAAAAAAAAAAGTCTCAGAAACTGAGTAGGTCTCAAGTTGAAGATCAGCTTCTTGGTCTTCTCTATGCTCACTTGGGGTTTTGAGTACAATTTGATTTTGTATTATCTTACATCTATTGGAATACACATTTGCCAAACTATACTTTTGCTATGGGACTCATTATATCTCATACGATATCATCAATATCCATTATCTTCAAGTATTGTTCTCAGGGTACTTTAATCTAAGAGTTTGGGAAGAGCAGCAAGGCTATTTTAAAAAAGTCAACATTACAATTATAAAATGATTGTTTATCTTTATCTACAGATCTGGATGCAGTGCAGGACATACTGAATCATTAATATCATTAAAAATGATGATGCTGACAACACCTTAGATTTGATGAAAGTAAATCCTAAGTGGAAGGACAGTCCTGAATATCTATATTTTCCACTGAGTTTAAGACTATTTACACAAAAATTCCTTCATTACTTAGCTGGGAACTATAAAAATAGAAATAAGAGGAGGCGTATGCCAGATGTTTGCCTAGGGTTGGCACATATTCATTGGAGGACTATGAGTGTTATTTGTTGAGAGCAAGCCTAGCTATTATGTGTTTATTTTTTTTTTAAATTAAGGGTTAGAAAAGTTTTGTGTATTAGAAGATTTTGGAATGTTATCATTTGCACTGTACAGTCAAACAAGCAAGAAGAATTTTCAACTGTCAATAGTTGCCAGGAAAGGATAATAGGATATACAAGTATGGGGAAAATGAATGAAGAAATTTCCATCCATTATGTGTGCGCACTATCACATTGTATGATACTGAATGTATACACTCATTATAATTAGTGAGTTAAATTCAAATATTAATAATTGGTACCAATAAAAATGTTGGATACTTGTCTGAAATTCAGGTAGGTGCATAGTCTAGGTTTCAAATAGCAAAATAGTGGGAAAAAACCTCTCTCATCAATTTCTTTTAAAGTTGTGGATATGTTTTCTTCATCACAGATAAGAAAGTAGGGGAGAGTACATTTACCATGTGAAAAGAAAGGCTGAGGAAAAACAATGGATACCTATTTGTAAACTTGAAATTTGTTTGGGGTTTGGTGCCAGCACAAGATAGAGTTTAAGGTCATTTCTCATTTCATCCAAATAAATCTTCTTATTCGGGGTTACACATTTAAAGGGATATAATCTGCACAATGCTCCAAATCACTTCACTTTCTTTCCCCCAGATGCATTTAGCATGGCTGGAAGGCTATGTTCAGGAAATGAAGTTTTCTAAACTGTGACTGGTTTTATCAGACGATGAATCTTCCCTCAGAAGGAGGATCAGGGATGTGAGGATCAGGATGTCTTGGCCAGCAGCAGTAGCAGGTTCTATGCCACACTGCTAGCAGTGGAAGGAGAATAAAATAATAAATGAAATGTGCTTCCTGACAGATGCATCCTCTTTGTCTTTTCCCAGCTGTGGCACATGCTCATCAGCTTAGCATATTCCCTTGGACTGGAGGCCCGCAGTAAGGAAGAGCCATGGAAAAGGAAGTCAGGTTTTTGAGCCAGTTCATTAAGTGATTAATTACTAGTGATATATGGCTTTTTTGTTCTCATTGCTTTATGCTGGGTTTCACAGAAGCTTTTGGAGAGCATAGGTTTTCATTTCTCACATCTGATCTCTGCCTAGGCAGGGGTCTCTCCCAGAACACAGTTGGGAGCCAGGAGAGAACCAGAGTCAAAGGTGAAAACTAGCATGAAGGTGATTTATTCCATTGAAACTTGGGCAATGCATCCCTGTCACCCTGTCAGCTGTCAGAAATGCCACTGGACCTTTTATTTACTTGTTGCAGTACATTCTTCTGGAAATCATCCATCTTTGGAAATGGCACTTTAATTAAAAGCTAAAGGGAAGCAGTAAGTTCAAATTTGTGCATGTGGTTAAATATGCATGTGTGAATGTGTGCTTTTATAATGATGTTTGAGTTTGTACATGTTGCATGTATGTGGACATATTTATAATATATGCATACTTTTGAGTGTCATTTTAATTAGTTTACACACTTGAGTTTGTGTAAACAATATCTTATGGTTTTGGAAAATATATCTGTAGTCACATTGATATACATCTGAAATGACTATATTCTTTAAAGGAGACCTATCATAAATCCTTTCAAAAACAAATATTTATTCTGAATGGTAACTTACTTTCTTGCAAATTTTATGATTTTTAATGACTTTTAAAATTTTAAACAAGAAAACTGTAGATGATAGTTGTGATGCTGCTCAGGTAAAAGAAGAATTAGATCAGAGGATGATCTACAAGGGTCCACTGATTAGGTAACTAACATTGTAGGTGTCTGTCACTGTGAGACCTCTGGTTAGATTTCTCCACATGAGGCCTTCCCTCACAAAGACGATGACATTTCTGATTTTCTTTCTATTTTCTTTATTAGTGGCATTCGCCATCATGGGCCTGACTCTCTGTTCTGCTGTTCCCTGAATAACTAGTCAGACCACTCCCATATGGCACTCAATGAACATGACTTCTTCTAAAAGGAATTTTAGAAGGAATTGTCTTTAAACTCCAAATCCAAGAGAAATCTTCCCTTTTTTTTGGAACCATGTTTAGCAATTTCCATATTGGATAATATTAATTACTATAAATGTTTGATATGGTATTCTGAGGGGAATTTCCCTAGCTAGGGCAAAACCATGACCAATATATGTTACTGTATTATGGAAT
The DNA here is from genome assembly GCF_021218885.2 of Marmota monax. Lineage (NCBI taxonomy): Eukaryota > Metazoa > Chordata > Mammalia > Rodentia > Sciuridae > Marmota > Marmota monax. The sequence continues at coordinate 17,714,982 of NW_026692194.1, read as the reverse complement.
GTCAGATTCCAGCAACATGGCTTCTGAAAACAGAAAGAAAAATGATTCTTTTTTTCAAAGAGCTTTGCTCTGGTTGGCTTATGTCCCAGCAGTACAAAGAGTAGGTGATGTTTTGGCAACGGTATGGAAGAATATGGAATAGTCAGGATTGTGCTCTTATTTGCATTTACTAAAAGCCCAAGATGATTATTTGTCCCCACTGCTCAATGTACACACCATGACACTTCATTCACCAGGTCCCCTGAGCCCATGAGACATCAATTCTATTCAACAAGATGTATTCACCATTATATCTTTTTTTTTTTTTTTGAGAGAGAGAGAGAGAGAGAGAGAGAGAGAGAGAGAGAGAGAATTTTTTATTTATTTCCTTTAGTTTTCGGCGGACACAACATCTTTGTTTGTATGTGGTGCTGAGGATCGAACCCAGGCTGCACGCATGCCAGGCGAGCGCGCTACCGCTTGAGCCACATCCCCAGCCCCACCATTATATCTTGACAGAAGAAAGCATCATGGTGATGTTTTGGAGAGGAATATTTCAGAGCAGTTTCTTGTCAGGAATAAATAAAAAGAGATATTACGATTACCAAGAGAGGAATCATTTGCAATCTGGGTCTTCTGGACTATAGAGCATTACAAAAATGATATTGCGAAAGTGTGATCTTTTAGGAATACCATCAGAAAAGTAACTCTGAATTAGCAATGGAACAATTGAGGGATCCTGTACAGCTGTGTATACTCAGGTTGGGATAAATAAAATACATGCTAGTTCTATTCCTCCAGTTTCCATGCTAAACTAAGGCAACTTGGCAATCGTCATCTTGAACAATGGGTATGGTTTGGTAGACTAAGGTAGACTAAGGAGAAGGGCTGTGAAAATGGCTGGTTTGCAAGTGGAAGAAGACAAGTCAACATGATGCTTTCGGAGTGATGGGAGAGTGAGTGGACAAATTATCTAAGGGTAAGAGAAGATTATTGCAATGGCTTCACTGTAATAGTTTGCTCAGGTTGCCATAACAAAATACCTCTTATGGGAAAACCAATTTTCTCTCAGTTCTGAAGGTTAGAAGTTCAAGATCAAGGTGTTGGTAACATTGGTTTCTTTTTCATCCTCTTACCTTGCAAGGGCCATAATATTGCTCCCTCTTTACATGATTGTCTCTCTGTATCAGTGCATCTGGTGTTTCTGTGTCCTAATCTCCTTTTCTAATGAGAATGACCATCAGATTGGATTTGAGTCTACCCTAATGGCCTCATTTTCATTTAATCACCTCTTTAAAGACCTTATCTCCAAATCTAGTCATACTCTGAGATGCTGAGTGTTAAGGCTTCCACATATGATTTTCAGAGAGACATAATTCACTCCATAACACTCATTTGACCATATACTCCAACATGCTATTACTAAATTTTAAGGGCTGCCTCGGTCCTGGTCATCTATAAAGACTAGTAAAGCTCCAAGTTTGGTTTTTGTTTGCTTCTTTTTCAGAATGTTACTAATACTGTTCCCAAGCTGATAAATGTTGAATAGATTTCATGTGTTTTCCATTTCTTTTATGCTATCTCAACTTCTGATTTTTTTAGGCTATCATCGATAACCATCTCTGTATAATAGTTCTCCAGTCACATGTTTATGTGACCTTTTGATACTTGGTTTAGATTCGTAGAAAACATAAGGATAATGTTGGTCCAGGATGGGCTAATAAGAGGATTGGTGTGTATGGGAAACTGGAAATCAGAACACATGTGATCCTTCTAGTGGGCGAAGTGCTACTGAACTGACTGGAGTCATATAGAAATTCTGGAGGTACTAGAATTTCTGATTTTTCAAGAGAAGCCGGCAATACAGATTTTAATTGAATGTTTACAATTTTTAAACTTTTAAAATTATTATAAATGAGCTCCCAGTCTGTATTTGGTAATCAAGGTTGTATCTTGCATCTATTGGAGGTGCTATTTCAAAGCCAATGATCAAAATAGGAATTCTTGTGGAGAACAGGAAAGTACAGAGTAGGATAATCATTCATACAAGGAGACAGAGACTTTATTTATTTTCCAAAATCCATCTTAGGTGAAGCACTATGTCTTCCTGAAGAAAATGCTTCTTAACGTGAAAAGGAAACTCATGGACAACTCAAGCAAAACAAAACTCTTCCCACCAAATCATAAATCACAAGAAGAAGGCAGGCTAAGGGGAATGGAGGGCAGGAGAAGAGGGGAACATTATGTCTCAGAAGGTGGGAAATCATCTAAGCAGACAGAAAAGCTCATGGAAGTGGAGGTACTTGAGCTGGGTTTAATAGATGAGGAGAAAAGGGTCTTTTAATTTAGGATGTGGCAAAGGCAGAAAGAGCATGTAACCTTTCGGAAATAATTGAGGATGGAGACCATGGTTTTACGATGTTAAATGAAAGCAATTGGAATTTCTAGTTTGGTATTGTTTCTGGTTGAGTTTCCTAACCTTGTGATCTTTGCTTAACCAAGAATAATAGGCAGGAGAAAAAAGAAATACTAAAAGAAAGCCTTTGGATAAAACAGAAGTCCACAAATGTTTCTGTGAAGGCCCATGTGATCCCTGTGCAAGTTCGCAACTCTGTTGTAACATGAAAGCAGCCAGACAGAACACGAGTTAAGCATGGCCTTGTCCCAGCACAATTCTATTAAGGGCAAGGCTTGGCCCACAGGCCACAGTTTGCTGATCTCTGGTCTGGAGGGAAAGACACGTTAAGGTCAGCGAGGGGTAGGACAAAGGACAAGCTCTAGAGAGTGACCCTAAAACAGTACAGAGCATAGTACTGGACAGCTTCAAAATGATTCATATGTGTTTTTGAAACTTTATTGAAGAATAAGAAGGAAAGGAAACAGCATGGTAGGGAAATGATGGATAGGGATAGGGAAATGATTTTTTTTTTTAAAGCAGAAAGAAATGGTTGGGATTAAATGGGAAAAGAAATGTCCAAATGGGATGAGCAATTAAGCCTATTTGAGGAGGCTAAAATGGGAAGAGGAAAAGCCAGAGCATGGAGGTGAGGTCATATAGAGACATATCAAACATCAGGGTATAAAGGACCTGGTGATATTACAGACGGTGATGTTTTAAGCCCATTGCAATAAAAGGACTTATAAAGGGGACTTGAGCTGTTCATCTACTGAGCCTGCCTCTCTGAACCAGAGGCTCATCAGCCTCATTAAGCAAGGTTTAACTTTCCTTTCAGCAACTGTCCCCAATTTCTTACTCCTTCTCTAATTAATCATTCCAACACTGAGAAGCAGATAGGAAAATGAGAAATGATGGGGCGAGATGGGCTTCAACGGGTGCTTCTGTGTGCCCCCTCAGCACCAGGCCCAGCTTACCTCTCTCTTGATTTCTGAAAGCTTTGTCTATTCTGGTTGAGGAATGAATGATCCCATAGGCACAGTGTGGAGTCTACAGAGTATTAAGCCTTGCAGATGTCATTAAGGCAAGGTTCCCAGCTGATTTAACGAATGCAGTCAGCAGGAGGGCCAGAGAATTGAGTTTATCAAGGCGATTGTTGTCGTCTTATTATCTAGTTTAACAATTTGGGATCACCAAATCACATATCATCGAAACTCCCTCCCTGCCAATGTTTTCCCCTTCTCTTTCAAGACTTGCCACTGAATCATTTCACAGTATGCTTTAATGACAGTGGATATGGGATTCACTGTGGTTTTATAATAAAGCTGCAGCTGCCAGGCTCGTCTAAAGAATTACAAGGTCTCTTCTCCAAGCAGAGTGAAATGAATATCACATCAAAAATAACACCTAGGATTTAAAACAAAGGAGCTTGGATACAGCTTACAAGAACCAAATTCTCTTTTTTAATTTTTGTTCCAGGGTAATTCCTGATCTCTGAGACGATGCTCTTGTGTGAAGTAGACAATGTAGAAAGGATGGACTTGGGATCGAACTACCTAGACTGGTGGTTCCTTCTTCATCCCACCCAGCTGACACTGTATTCATGTCCTGGTGCAAGCTGCACCTGGCTCAGTGCCTCACACATAAGAGTTGCTCAGTAAGTGGGAGGTAGGTTGGGTGGATGAATAATTACAAATTTCCCTTGTGCTTCTTGGGAGGGAGCCGGCTAATGTCTTCTCTTGTTAGTTCCTCTTTACTCTGCAAACTGCCACCAGGATTGGGATGAGTTCCAGAGGGAGACTTTAATTTAGTAACATGAAAACTAGGCAACCTACTTTTTTTGTTTTCAGTCAAACTTGAACCATTGCTGGGGAAACATTTTGAACTGATAGACAACTGGATCATGTTTCTGTACAATAGCTTACAGTTCATGAACTTGAACCTCCAGTACTTTTTTAGTGAGGCTTGTTAATGTCTATGCTGTGATCAGCACTAATCAGGCTTTAATTATACTGTAATTACAAAGCACCATTATGTCCTTGTGTTTTTTTCGCAGCAAAGAAAAGCACAAAAGCTCTTCTTGGCCATACTTTGTCCACATTCTTCTTTTGTCATCTCTCTGATTTTTTTTCTGCAAGTAATTAAAATTATGAAATTCAGGACAAAAATTCAACAGTTAAATAATTCATTGTATATTTAATAGACAAGTTGTACTCTTCACTTATTGAAGGTGCAATTAAAAACACATAAAACTTTAATTCATATAATGTTTAATTGGTAGGTCTGAAGCCAATTATGGTACCAATGTACTCTTTTTCCAATTTTAACTCCTACATTATTTTTCATTAAAAATGTTAAATTAAAAGAAATTGTCATTAAATAGCAAGGAAAGCTGTCACTGAACCTAGCAGGTGGTTTCTGTTAGCAAAGCTAAGACCACTTAGGAAAATGGCTCTAGTGGAACCTCTTTTAGGTAACCACTGTTAGGACACACACACACAAACACACATACACACACACACACACACACACACACCCTTCAGTTTTCTCTAACAAAAGCTAATGCATATATGTAAGCCAGAAAACTGGAAAGTATAAAAATATGGAAAAAAATCCCCAAATGAAATAAACATGAGTTAACACTTAGAAGACAATAAAATTTCAATCTTAAAAAAAAATGTGCTGCTCTAAGACCCACATTGCTCAGCTTAAAATTTTAAAGACTGTTGGATAATTTTTTTCATATTATTAGTCTGTTCTTTTCCTACAGGTATTTTCCCTCCAAGAAAAATGAAAAAAAAATATTATGACCTTTGGTAAGGTTGAACTCCTTGGTTGGTTCAGGAAATTTATCTTTGCCTCTTTCTGTTAAAATATTTTTGTTAGAGAGAGCTGTGATTACTATTTATAGTTTTAATTAAAGGGATTTTAGAAACTGTAATCCCTTCTCCATTATGTCTTATTCTTTTTCTCCAATCTCTATGCTTTCTATAGTTATAAATTAAAGATCTCAACTAAAAAAATGTTTTATATAGCATGAGGAATATGCACAACCAAGACAAGAAGGAGTAGATATCATGCTGTTTCAAAGGAAAGAGCTAAGTTATTTCACAATTTTATAGGCATCTATGGTTTTAGTTGAGGGTAATGCTTTCTAGTATTTAAGTGCTAAAGGATCTGTGAATTATAGCAAAGCTTCATTGCATGCTACTTGATTTACCTTTCAGGACTCCTGTTTTTTTTTTTTTTTCCATGAGAGTTCTGTGTTAGAAGAAGCCCTAACTATTTTACTTTTAATTTCTTCCAAGGAGGAGATTGCCTCTAAACAGTCCTGAAATATCATTCTTTAAAGATTTGAAGATTTCTGGGAAAATTCAAGCATCTCATTTCACTGATGGAAGACTTCAATTTTAAGGAAAGTTTCTTGGCAATTTCTAACCCTTTTCTAAGGTCAGGGGTCTGGTTATAGAAATAAGGCCAGGTTTTGTTATTCTAGAGCAGAGATTTTCAACCTCTGCAATACAGGCGCTGTATTCTCTTATGCATGTAGGATTCCCATCTTTTACCTATTAGATGCCACTAAGCACCACCCTACCAACCCTATCCTCTCTCCCCTACCATTTGTAAAAATAGAAAGTGTCTTCTGGGGTGGGGGAGAGTAAAATCCTCCCTAACTGAGAATCACTGTCTAGAGAACAAGAACATAACTGGTTTGTAACAAAGTTTGGGCTTTAAATTGGGGTTCCATGTCTTCCCTCTCTCCCTCCCTATTATGGTTTAGCTGAGGTTTTCCCCAAAAGCTCATGTGTGAGACAATGCAAGAAACTAAAATGATTGGGGTATGACAGCCTTAACTTAATGGGTCCATTAATCCCCTAATAGGGATTAACTGGGTGGTGACTGTAAGCAGGTAGGTGTGGCTAGAGGAGGTAGATGTGGCTAGAGGGTGTGCCTTTGGAGTATATATTTTGTCCATGGTAAGGGAATTCTCATTCTCTGTCTCTCTCTGTCTCTCTGTCTCTCTGTCTCTCTCTCTCCCTCTCCCTCTCCCCCTCCCCCTCCCCTTCTCCTTCTCCTTCTTCAGCTCTCTGCTTCCTGGTGCCATGTTCCCAGCTTCCCAGGTGATTCCCTCTGCCACACACTTCTGCCATGATGTTCTGCCTCACCTCAGGCCCCAAGGGGAGTTGACCATCTGTGGACTGAGACCTCTGAAACTGTGAGCCCCCAAACAACCTTTTCCTCCTCTAATTATTCTTATCAGGTCTTTTGGTCATAGGAGTATAAAAGCTGACTAACACTCTTCCTTCCTTCCTTCCTTCCTTCCTTCCTTCCTTCCTTCCTTCCTTCCTTCCTTCCTTCCTTGATTGAATCCTAGGGGTGCTTTACCTCTGAGATATATCTCCAATCCTTTTCACTTTTTTTTTTTTTTTTTTTTGAGATAGGGTTTCAGCAAATTGCTGAGGCTGGCCTTAAATTTGTGGTCCTCATGCCTCAGTCTTCCTAGTCAATGGGATTACAGGTGAGCATCATCATACCTGGCCGTGCTTTCCACCATTTTGTTATTTCCTGCACTGACTCAACACAGACTATTTAGAGCCTCCTGATGAACCCATTTAAAAGAGATGGCTTTAGATATATAGAGTGACCAAGAAATGTGTGGTTGAACCTGGTGTCTGCATGGCTTTTAAGTTTCCACGACACCTGTGCTCACCAGACTGAGGAATTTGAGAAGATATGTAAGAGTCACCTTTTCCTGAAATTCTGTGACCTGGTATATTGTATAATAAAAAAATTCAAAGATAGGAATTTGTGATGGTTAATCTTGATTATCACCTTGATTGGACTGAAAGACACCTAGGAAATTAGTAAACACAGTGGCACATGGTACAGCAAACTGAGCTGAGAGGCCTGTCCTGAATGTGGGCAGCACTGTCTAATAGGCTGGGGGGCTCCATAGAACAGAAACAAAAGAAGGAGGGAGCCCACCAGCATGTGTAAGCCTGATGCTTCTTGAGCACGTGCATCTATTTCTGCTGCCATCACCCATAGACATCAGACTTCTTCAGTCTTTGCACGTGGACGCTGACCACTGATTCTCCAGGAACTTCTAGGTCTTCAGTCTCAGACTGGGGACGGATCACTGATCTGTTTTGTTGTAACGCTCCACCTTCTTGGATGATTTCCCTGGCTCTCCAGTGTACAGATGGCCATCATACTTTTTGATCATGTAAGCCAATCTAATAAATCCCCTTTAATAATTATACACCCCTTCCATTCTTTTCCTCTAGAGAATCCTAATAGAGGGAGGGTGTGTTGTGGCTCTCTGTTGTGGCTCAGCCTTGACTACTACTTCTTGGATAGACAATCTAGATTTTGCTCCTAGTTGGACCTTTTGCCGATTACATGACCTACTGTCCTATTTCCCCACACTAACTTTGAAAATATGTGTGAGTTTTTCTTAGATTTGTTATTGAATATTTCGTACTTTGATTAACATGTAAATGAGGGAGAAAAAACTTGAACGTTTCCTAAGTTTTGAGTACTCTTCCCCAGTGTTTCTTTGCTCCATGGGCACTATTGTTTTTCGCGATCCATTTTGTGGAATGCAAGGTTTCTCAGGAATGAGTGTATTGTGTTATTGCTGTTATGGCTTACAGTTTTAAAAAGTCGCATAGCGCGAGGAGCTTATAAATATAGACCTGGGTCTCTGCCTCAAAACCTTCAGAACCTGTTCTTTATCCCAGGTGTTCTAAGATTTCATGACGTGCCTTTTTGTGGGTCTTTTTTCATTCATTTCTCTAGGCACTCCGTGGGTACTTTTAACCTGAAGTTGTATGCCTTTCACTTTGGGAAAATTTCCTTGTATAATTTCTTTGATGATTTTCCTCTCATCCTTTTTTTTTTATAGAACATCTATTAATACGATAAAAGTGGAAGAAGGTTTAAATGAAACTTCTCCAGTTATGTAATCTAAACCAAAAACAGATGTCAAAGGGGACTGATGCCAGGTGTTAGGCTAGAGTTGACATCTATTTACTGGAGGGCTGTCAGGTTTATTGCAATCGAGTCTTGCTATTATTTTTTAAATTTTTCGAAAGTTCAATGTTAAAATAGCCGTGATAGCAGTGTTTCAAAAGTTCATTATTTCCACAGTGTGTTTGTTTGAGCAAGAGGAACATTTGACTATTAAAAGTTACTAGGAAAGGATGAAATTAGAATAGGAGAAAATGGATGAGAAGGTTACATGCAGGTTACCAGCCAGTGCTGCTGACCCCTTACTGCGGGGGTTGTGGGCTATTATTTAACAGCAGCCCCTTCTTTAGAGATCTGTCCTGGTGAACCAGGGGCTGCTTCTCCTAAAGGGTAATGCCACTCAGGGCTTAAAATTCAGACAATGACTGACTGACATGGGGAGTTAAAAGGCTGGACCTCTGCTTGAAATGGAGATTGGTCCAGTAACGCAATGTGTATTGTCATGTTTTCCCAGTGGGACCAGATTGAATGAAGTCTCCACCTGAGACCAGAATCTTGCATAGTTTTCTTGCCTTGCCCTAGCATGCATTCCTCTATTCTCCTGAAAGATCTGCCTCAAGCTGTCATTTAAACAAGAATCCCCTTTCAGTCTCTTTTTCCAGGATAGCTGGCCTAGGATAGAAATTATACTTTTAAATTCAAAGAGTTCTCCTCCCACTATCATTTCTGTTTATATATGCATCCTCTTCTTGTGCCATGAGTACGCTATTCTGGAAGGTTTTGTTTGATGCATCACTTTTACCTTCTTTTTGTTTGCTTTTGTCTCTTCTTCACAATAAGGTTTTCCCAAAATGACTGGTAATTTTTAGCTACACAGTCTTATTTAAGGTACTGAAAAATGGTTTGGAACCTGAATTAGTCAAGATTCTCCAGAATCAATAGGAAGAAAGGGTGGGTGGATAGATGAGAAGATATTGATTAGGGAAGTTGGCTCACAAGATTATAGAGGCTGAGAAGTCCCATGACAGGTCACCTGCAAATTAGAGACCTAAGAGCTGTTAGCATGATTCAGTTCAAGTCTTAAAACCTTGGAACCAGGGATGCCACTCAGCCCAAAGCCACAGATCTGAAATCCTGGGAATCTGCTAACATAACACCCACAGTCCAAAGAGCAGAGCGACTAGAGTTCTGATCTTCAAAGGAATAGAAGGGTGTCTCCGCTTTAGAAGGGAATTCACCTTTCTTCTCTTTTGGTTTTTATCAGGAATCCCAGCTTACTTGATGGTGACTCTCCACACTGAGGACAGATCTTCCCTACTCATTTCAGGAACTCACTCACATACCAATCTCCTCCAGAAACACAGCCATACCCATAGGCAATGCTTATCAGCTCTAGGCATTCCTAATCCAGTCAGGAAGACACCTAAAATTAACTATCACAGAAGCTCTGTGTGGACAGTGGACTTCTCTTTGGTGAACATCACTTGTAAGAAAATTGGTGGACACTGGGATTATTAGATGTTCCCAATAGCTTATCTTTGAGGTGGTTCAACTTCTCCAGAGAAGGGTTCCTTTCTCTCTGACCTAGAACATGTAAGCATGGTTGCCCAGCTGGTATCCTGGAACAAAGAGGAAAGAAGAGTTATTATCTAGGGGGTAGTTTTAATTTTGTCCCCTTATTTCAGCACAGCTACTCATTTACCCATTTTAAAGTCTAATGGGTTTGCCTCCAGAGCCTCTCAGATTTCATTTTCCCAGAAAAAAAATCTACCATCTTCTGATAAGCATCAGGGTGTGCACAGGGTAACCAAAATGTCTGTTTCTTACAAGGACTTTCAAATAAGTCCCTTGTTTTCACAGCCTTATCATTCAATGTCATCCTTCCTGAATAGCCTTGCTTTTTATTATTTCCATCAGCGTGAATTTTGATTAGAATGGATCTCTCTGTAATATTTTATTTATTTAACTAAAGCTTATATCATGCTTATTATCTAGGCCATTGCACACATATAATTCATTTTAATATCACAACAATCTCTGAGATGATGTTTTTAATCACTATTTTACAAATGAAGAAACTGAGCAAAGGTCACTTGCCCAAGATCACATAGTTACTACATGGCAGGGCTAGGTTTTAAATTCAGGCAATTTGGCCCGGAAGTCTTTTTTCTTAGTCTGTTCTACTCGTCCTGTGATTTTGGGTCACTTCTGCCAAATTATTTATTATGACTTGGATCAAAATGTCTGAATTTATTATGGGTGAAATTTCTGTTTCTGATCTTCTTGTTTTGGGGTAAATTCCAGAGAAAGGGCTTACCAGGGTTTTCAAGTTCCACAGGAGGTTAAAGCTTTAGGCTGGACATAGTTATTTTTCTTAAAGCCTTAACATCTGATTATTGATTAGAAGAGTATAATTTAGAAAATAAGAATAAAATCATCTGGTTGTATGGATTAGTTCATCAGGGCTTTTGATATCCTCTCAGTCTGAGAAAGACACCAGATTTTGTTTTCTAAAATAGCGTCATTGAGGTATAACTTATAAAATTAAAGGCTAAACTATATATTTAAGAATACAGTATATGATGTTTTGACAAATGGTGAAACCATCATCAGAAACCTAGATATTGAATATATCCATCACATCAGTATTTTCTTCATGCTTCATGGCAATCCTCTCCCTTGCACCCAGTCTATCTTTCTTCTAAGCTCCTCTACCCCTTCCTAAAGCCCAGTCCCTGGGAAACTGATCTGCTTTTGGTTTTACTCACTTGTGTTATCTGGAATTTTGAAAAAATAGATTCAAGGAATCATAAAGTATGTACCTTCTTTGAACTCTCTTCTTTTTCTTTCTTTCAGAATAATTGAGTCATTCATGTTTCTTCATGGGTTGATAGGTTATTCCTTTCTTTGGCTTAGTACCATTCCATTGTGAGGATATACCACATTTGTTCATCTCTTCCCCTTTTGATAGATGTTTTTTTTTTTTCAAAAATATACTGTTTTTAGCTGTTACAAATAAAACTACTGTGAACATTTTTACAGAACACTTTTTATAAACTTATAATTCTATTTTCACCTAGGAGCAGAGGGCCTGGATCAATGGATAGAGATACTTTTTTTTTTTAAGAAAGTGCCATATTTTTTTTCTAAGTGGTTATACCATTTTCATTCTCTTCAGTAATGTATGATTATCTCAGTTTCCCCATACCCTCATTATCACTGTTATAGTCAGTCTAACTTTTAGACATTCTGATAAGTGTATAGTGGTATTTCACTGAGGTTTTAATTTTTCTTTCTTTAATGAGAAATGATGTTAAACACGTTCTTCTCCATGTGCATGTTTATATTTTTTTTATTGGTTGCTCAAAACATTACAATAATCTTGACATTTTTTGGTGAAGTATTTGTTGGCCTTTTTAGTCCATTTAAAAAATTTTTTCTTAAATCCTGCAATTTTGGAGTTGCTCTTTATGTATTTTAGATGCAAATTCATTGTCAGATATATGCCTTCCAAATGCTTTCCTTCAGTTTGTGATTTTTCTTTTCATTTCTCTTAATAGTGTCATTCGAAAAGTAGTTCTTAATTTTAATGAAGTTAACATTTACAACTTTTATTGATAAAATAAAACCAGTGAAAGGTAGATTCAGAGTTGAGCTGAAGCCTCCATCTGGTATATTTCTCATTAACTATTACTGTCTCTCAGGAGTAAGATTCTTACTCAACCTGTCCTAAATAAAAAGGTATATATAATCTCATTCCAAAAATCTCAGAAAGCACAACCCTTAACTCTCACCTTCCTCCTAGTAAATTGCATTACGATAAAATTTGGAGAAATCTCATAAAGGACTGTTTTTTTCTAGCCCCTATTTCCTTATTAGGCCCCATTTGACTCTAATCTTTTTGTTTGCTTGTTTCCATAGGCTATGAGGATTCCATCCACTGCCTATGGAAGTTCTTCACACTTGCTACACCTTTTGGGGCCCTTCTCCTAGCAATACTGTTTGCAAATTGAGAAACCAAATTTCTGTTTTCTCTTTCCTAATGTCCTAAAGATAATCACTGAGACCCTTTTTATTTTAAGAAGTTTAGTGCTGATTGCTCTGGGGAAACAGATGGTAATAGCAAAAATAACATTACCAGGAACATTAAAAAGGTTCTAGAAATTTTACAAAATTCTTACAGTTGACTTCTCTGTTCCCTGGCTCCTGGATCCCCCTAAAAAACTATCAGCTATTGTTAACTATTTTCATTGTTTGTAGGTGGGGCTTCTTCACCTCTAGCAAAGGACATTTTCTTTGCCTTTCTCTATAATGGAATAAAAAAACTCTGAAGATTCAATAAATAGAAGCACTGTTTTCCCTTATGTGAGAAGTTTGCATCTCTGTAGCTATGCAAACTTGGTAACAATCAAAGTTATCCTCTGGGAACTTCTACAGAAGTATGAGTCCTTTGTATATTAGTGGTAGTATCTTCCTACTATGAACTCAATTGTGTAACTCCCAACTACCTCAAGAATTAGAGATTGCACAACTGAATCCATAGAAGGAAGTCCTAGGAAGAGAATGTAGATTCAGAGTCCCACTGAGCTTCTACAGGCTATGAAAATAGGCAAATTTTTACTATGTCTATAAATCAGTGGATAGGTTCTGGGGTTTTCTTGATACTGGGGATCTAAAGCTGAAGAACAGGTGAGATTTAGGACAAAGCTCATGTTAAGACAACCAGGAAAAAAAGTATTTCACATGGTAGACAGTGGGGAGTTATACACAGAGGATTAAAATTGGAAATGAAGTATTGAGTTGAGTTAATGGGAAAAGCTGGAAATGAGGCAGTGATACTCGAAAGCTGTCATAATGGCAGCATCAAGTAACCTCCACAGGGATGGATCAGAAGGCATTTGGTGTCATTGATTGTCAGAAATAGGGTCAGAGAGTCAAGCTAGCTGTATGGCTTTTACAATCAGCTACGTCTGGTTCTGACTTCCTTTTCACCTAGTTTGGCTTAAAGATGACCTCTCTGTCAACCATCTGCTCCTTCACATGGTTTGAGTCACCTGAACTCACTTTGAGTTCAGAGATGATTAAAGGTGGCAGAAGCACTGAATGATCCTCTGATTCAATTAACATGTATTGAAAAAGATGTTTATAAAAAATGTAGTAAAGACACAAGAGTGAAATGGTGAAGGCCCATGAGGTATCAAGGAAGAGCACCCAACTAGCTGTGTGGGCTCTGAGGAGGTTCCTGCTTATGTCCTTTCTACATCGTAAATCCATCCTATAATACATGCCTTCCTGTTGTAATTGCACAGTTCAAAGAGCACATGAAATAATTTTTGTGAAATCTCTGAAAATTGTGACTACTGATAAATATAGTGAAGCCCAAGACTCAGACAATGCTGCACGCACACTTAAAATCAGTGACTCAGTAGTCTGAGGACCCAGAATTCAGAGAATTAAAGAAGCTGGCATGTAAGGCAAGCTTACATATATGTTCCTATGGAAAAAGAAATGACCAGCAGATATCTGTAAACTATGGAAGAGCACACAATAACAGTAATAATCATTACCATTTGCTGAAAATGTGCTGTGTATTCAGAGTTCTCATCTCATTTCACACAATGGATACGATTACTTCCATTTTATGAATGAGGTGACTGAATCTCTAAAGAAGTGAGGCAAACACACCAAGGACCAGAAGATAGAAGAGGCTGAAGCAGGCTTGGAACCCATCAGATGACTGGAAGTTCATGCAGTTAACTAATCAAATGGCCTTTCCTCTCCAATAAAAATACAAGCCATTGGAGGAGGTTTGGGTGTAATGTCTTTTAAAATGATGGTCTTCATGTTCATCCTACTGCTTTTGAACAAGAATAGGTCTCATTTCAAAACTTATCAAGAGATTTCTGAGAGATGTGTAAGATGCCCCAGGAGAAAGTGAGCACTTCACAGAACACAGCAGGCTTTACAGGGATCTCAGTCTTGGGATGAACTAACCTATGCACTTAATCTGCCATTGACACATTGGAGGGGAGAAGATATTTCCTCTGTCCTAGTGTCTGGAAAATGGGGAGTAAAGTTGCCTCATTAAAAGAGGGCAGGGGAGCCTTTTACTTTTCTGATGATGCTTTAGTATGTGTGGGCTGCAGAAGCACTAGACCATTGCCCACACAGAGAGCTGATTAAGCCTGGAAATCACCTTGCTGGGCTGCAAAACCACTTCTCTTTCCCAAGCTACTAACTTCCACGCAGGAATAGCTTCTTAACACCAGGGTTCTGATTATATAACACCCAGGGATAATCTGTCCTTGGAAAACCAGCAGCTATTCTACTGCTGTTCTAGGGAGAACAGAATTAAGAGGGAGGAGAAATACCAGCAGGTGGGTTTGTTTTCTATAACAGAAAACCCCAGAATTAACGGATATAGGGGGGAAAACTGATTGAAACCCATTACCAGGTTTGTTAAAAGGAGATTAAACTGAACCTTCTCAAGTTTTGCAGACTTTCCTTGGTGCCCACATCCCGTAGTGGTTGTAAACATCGAATGAATTACTGCGGTGTTTCTAATTGAAGGATATTTTGCCCTCCAGAAGGCATTTGGGGAGGTCTGGAGACATTTTTGATGGTCACAACTGAGAAGGTGTGACTGGCATCTAGTTGGTAGAGAACAGGAATGCCGCTGGACATCCTACAATGCACAGGACAGCTCTCCATCCCATGACCACACATACCAAAGAATTATCCAGTTCACAATATCAACAGCATCGAGACCCAGGAATCCTATAGGTGCAAAGAAAGTTCTTAGGACAGAATCCGGTACACAGTTGCTTTCTGAAAGTGTTAGCTACTGCTTTTGTAACTAAAGAGTGAGCATAATACAGAACTATTGTGATGAGGAAACTGCTCCTGTTGCTGCTGCCACGAAGCTAACCACTTTTCAGTTGTCCCAGAAACTCCATGTGGCGGTAACTTTTGTTTCCAGAGAAAGACTCCTACAAGGTTCCTGACTCTTGTGTCATTAACTGCTGGGTCAGAATCGAGTGTTAGTTTATCTGATTGGTGATATGTACATTTCAAATGATGCCTGGGCCACCAGGCATGATGAAAGACAGAGTACCTTCCATTTTCATCTTCTGTAATGGGAGGTGGGACCTATTTTCCATCAAGCTTCATAACATGTGGATTCCCCAAACACAGGACTAAATTCAGTTATCTAAAATAATAACAAATTCCCACTTCACTGAGATATTGCATCCTATGATCTGGAGATTGAGAGACATTTATTATCATGGAAATTACTGAGAGAAAGGAAAGAGTTAAGACTGTGCTAAGTTAAGACTGTGCTAAGACAGCAGGGAGTTTATTCCGAGGAGTGTAACTAGAACAGAGAGAAATCTCTATTCTTCTTTTGTTCTTTTCATTCCACTGAAATTATTAGTACTAAATATATTTTTAACATTCTAATCATCAAAGGCTACTTCTAATCTAGTAAATTTTCTTCAGTATTTAACACTTTTTACTCTTCCTGTTGTTTAAAATTGTTCTCTCTTGATTTCTGTGACACTCTTATTGACCTCCATGGCTGGATTCTTTTCTGCCTGCCTCTAAAATCCTAAAATCATCTATGGTTTAATCTATGGGTTTATTCTGCACATTCTAGAGGCGATTTTGTCTATGCCCATGGATTATACTACCAGTGAAGACTAAAGGGTCCTTCCATTAAAGGTCTTGCAGCTAGCTTATCTCCGCCCCGCTCCCCAATAATAACCCATATAGCCAACTGCCTCCTCTTGGTTGCTCTAAGTCATCTTAAAGTCAACCCATGTAGAATGAATACCTATATTTATTTTTCTCCTCTACCCACTTATTTTCTACCACATTTAGTATTGCTAATATTTCCTAAAATATACAAGTAAGAGAAGTGTGAAATTAAATTTTAGAGTTCCCCTTTTCCCTTACACCCATATTCAACCAGCAACTGATCCTTTGGCCTTAGCTCTTTAATATATCTTCTCCCTCCTCTCCAATCCAAATTCTTTGTTCACATGTCTTGTCATTCACCATAGATAGTAAGTTCCTTGAGATCCTATTCAATTTTATATTCATGGGACTGAGAACAAAGACCACCTGGGTCAACATGACCTAACTCTAAAGACAAAACTATAAATCAATAAGTCATTTTGCTGCTTGTTTCAGGAAATCATTGCAAGCCAATTTAAGCCAGACAACTGGTTTGCTCATCTGGATACACAGTTTCTTTTATTTAATAATATCCTCACTTGGGCAAACATCAAATTGATTGAACAACTGTTTTCTCAACACGGATATGATATCTATATGTTCATGTCACGAGCAGCTTCTCAGCCTTGTCTGGTT
This sequence comes from Marmota monax, assembly GCF_021218885.2. Lineage (NCBI taxonomy): Eukaryota > Metazoa > Chordata > Mammalia > Rodentia > Sciuridae > Marmota > Marmota monax. The sequence continues at coordinate 17,698,262 of NW_026692194.1, read as the reverse complement.
ACCAGGAGTTCCCTTCCGGATATCTGCACTGGACCCCGGACCGCGACGTACGCAAACACCAAGCACGAACTCGATTGCCTTTTGAAATGCTGGTTTATTCACACACCACACAAAGCAATACACGAGGTGGCTGGCACACAACTGCACGATCTTACTCTCCGGCGACGAGAGTTGGTTGTGAGCAAATACATGGAGTTTCCCTCGCGCTTATATACTCTATCAAACTTGTTTATGTCTAACTTATCTAACATAAGCACACTACCTAGTTACATCATCAACTTATCTAACATGGGCATACTATCTAGTCATCCTATAACCAAAACATGTTTACAACTAAAAAGTCACTTAGTCACTGCAAAGTCCAAAACAAGTCCTTTTGCTGATTCATGTTGTTTATTCATCCTTGATGTTTACTCCTGTCATTTCACCATTCTTAAACTATTGTGTCAGTAATTTTGCCCAATCCCACCTTGAAAGACTCACTTTAAACCATCTGAGTCCAGTCCCCCACAAGCCCTATAAACGGCCTTCCCTAACTTCATTTTTTTGTGTGTGTGCTATTGAGAAGGCTGTCTCCATGTGGTTTTTGCCTGTTGTAGTGTATTTAATAAATTCCATTTTGTCTGATCAACAGTTTCTCTGATGGATATTGTTAAGGAGTCAATAATCAACAGGTCCAAATTCAGTCCTTAACATATAATCAAAGCTCAATAAAGTTCTACTTTTGCTGTTGCTTTTATTTCATTAAAGAACTAGGTAGGGACTTGGGTGGGGTATCATATAAAAGGAATGTGGAGAAGAGGAAACAGGGGAATAATAGCCAAAGTGCGAAGTTTTGGTTATACAAAATAACTGAGTCTCAGAGATCTACTCTACAGCATAGTTTCTGTAGTTAATAATACTGTTTTGTATGTTAAAATTTGCTAATAAAGTAAATCTTTTGTTAAGTGTTCTTGCCTCAAGAAAAAAACAAAAGACAGTGGGAGGAAACTTGCCTTCAATAGGTATATGTGTATACATTTGCAATAGATATATGTAAGGGATAGATGTGGGGATGATTTGGTGGGGATATACTTATTTCCAAACTCATCAAGTTTTATACCACAGTCACGTACAGCTTTTTGTATGTCAAACATAAAAATAAAACATTTTGAATTTGGAAAAAAAAGAAATTTGGAGCGATCTGTGCTGCTTCTCATCTATTTCAGGATTAGAAGTTGTTGGGATAAATTAATAGTCACTTAAGGTTGACTACGCTAGATGTTTAAACATGGAGAACACCCTTATGTTTGAAAATAGTGAATGAACCAATAAACTTTATTGTATGAGCTAATAATCTTTCCAGAGCTTAAGAAAAAGAAGATGAATAAATTTTACTTTGTTGATCCTTGATATTCTGAAAGGAATTGTCATGAGACCCTAAATCCCTGAATTCACAAGTACTAACAGGCCTCACTATCAACCAAGGAGTCTTTGATAAGGTCAGAAATCATGGACAAAGCAAATCCCCACTAAATTACAAATGCTAAGTTGATGAGCAATCTACTTGGCTAACTTACCAGCTAACATATTTCCCTCCCAAGCCTACTCCTACAGAGATTCAAAACAGCATCATAATCCAAATCCATGCCTCTGCAAAAGTACAAATTACTCTGTTATAAACTTCTAACACACAGTAACTGTTGAAACCCAAATATTAAATCTAGGAATGCAAAGTCCTTCTGTAAGTAGGTCGTATTCTTAGTTATTCAATGACTCATTGGTAAACTTTCTCATATGAGATTCTGAACTTAAAAGCTGTGTTTTCAGGTTGACAGTGGGCATGGTGTTGAATAAAGAAGGTGTTTAATTTAAACATTTACTGAAGACATAATAAATTAATCTCACTTGGGAAAGTGAAATGCATAGGTCAATTGCTTCCAGTCATATGAGAAGTCAATAGTGCTATGTGACAGTGGTGACCATATGGAAAGTCCCATTTATACCTGTTTTCCCAGCATTCAGTTTAACTTAGAATATGTCCAGATAAAAAGTACTTGAATATGACTGGTAAATTATAAGGTTACCCTGTAACTCTGATCTTCTACCTCTACATTTGAAACTTATTAACTGGATATTTTTATTTTCATTTGGAAAATGTTTTTCCTGCAGTTTATAAAAAGTAGTTTGCAGGCTGATGTGTTTCTCTTAGAAATGGAAAGCATAGAAAGCTAACTCGTACTGAGAGATGTTTTCTCCAACTTAATCCTGTGGGTACTTTGCCCCATAATTCAGAGAATGTGAACTTACACCCTTGAGCTGTTAGAGCTCATTAAATATTTTAAATAGAAAACACTTTTCCTACACTTTCCAATCTTCTGTACAAATATTAAAATAAATTATCTTCCCTTAGTCTCTAAAAGGCTCAAAGAATATAGTTGATCCTCAATCATAAGAATCATAGAGTTCGAAGAGATAGCCAACACATGAGGTCAACCAGTCGGTGTTTGGAGATACATATATTATCCTCTCTGGAGTGTCACAAAGAATGGGCATGAAATTATCTGATATATTTTGCAATGAAGAGCTTGAATTTATCAACATTTTTTATACTTATATGAAAGGCTTTCTCTGTACCTCCAGTTTAAGCTGAGGCTCTGGATTTGCCTACATGGGCCAATAGGAAGAAAATAGTTATTTATTCAAACATTCAGTGAATATTTTGATTTGTTATGTTAAAAAAAAACATGGTAGTTTCCAGTGACACTGAGATGGATAAAACAGAGTATCAGTTTTTAAGCATCTTTTGGCATACAAAGCTAAGGTTTTAATCTCAAAGAGAAGTAAATGAAAAGAAATAACATTTCAGAAGTGTACAATCCTGAAAGGGTTCATGTTCATAAGTTTTTAGATGGTCCTGTTGATCCTCCAAGGAACCTATGAAAGGCAAAATTATTTTTTTTCTGGGAGGGTTCTTTTCATTTCATAGAAGCAAAGATCATTATCTTGGGAAAATATTGTAGCTTAGGAATCATTGTCAATTGTTTTTTTTGCTGCAGAAGGGGGAAAAAAACAACCTTTTGTTTTGTTTAAAGAAGTAGAACATTGAGTAATTCTTGAAATAGAAAATAGCTCTTTAGCTATCATGTAGTGCAATTATGGCCTTCAGCAAAGACAATATCCATCAAGCCAGATGACGAGTAAAGCTCTTCAATGTGATAACTCCAAAATGCAACTGGTCACTTACTCCAGTGCATGCAAGTTTTTAAAGTGAGTAAATATTTCTTAGGGACAAATGTAAAATCTTCTTCCTTGTTAAAATACAAGGCCTACCTAATTTTCTTGTTCTTGACCCAGTAAAGATGAAGACAACTTTGCTGCATTTCTAGAAAGAATGTTAGAGGCTTCCATTAACTAAACCACTGGCACATTTGTTGAGGTTCATAAGACATTAAATTAATATCTTAGGAAATAACTGCATGCAAGAAACAGAAAAGCAATTATAGGCTATATAAAGGACAAGTGAGAATATGAATAACATATATATAAAGGACAAGGTCCAGGCAGAAACATTTAATGGGGAAAGGAGGTCAGGACAAGGGTCTGGGAGAGAGTATAGTGCATCTTGAGCATAGTGGAAAGTTGGGCAGAAAGGAAAGGTAGCAGAGGTGGGGAAAGAGCAGGGCTGCTTCATAGAGGGATGAATTTTAGGGCGGAACTTTATTCCCAGTGCCAGGGATCCACATTCTACCTATGCATATTTGTTAAGTAATAATGATAAATATTATCTATTCTTATTAATGAAGCTTATGTTAAAATATAAATACACGTGAGATTGAAAGAACAACACTTCTTCCCAGCCACTGCTGCTGTGGTAGCCTATTTGACTCCAGACTTAGTCTAGGCATTTTACAAAGTGTATTTTTTCAACCAGGTACAGTGGTGCACACTAGTAATCTGAGTGATTCAGGAGGCCTAGGCAAGAGGTTGCCTCTTTCAAGGCCGGCCTTTGCAACTGAGTGAGACCCTGTCTCAAAATAAAAAAATAAAACGGGCTGGAAGTGTAACTCAATGCTAGAGCACTTGCCTAGCATGATGACTTGGGTTCGACTCCCCATATTGCAAAAATAAATAAATAAAAATTAAAAGGCATTTTAGCTCATGTTTCAACTTGATTGTGGACTTTTCAATTCAGTATTGCATTATGAGTCTTTTCCGTGTGAATCATGCATCTATTTTATTTCATCAAGTACATCTTCTATATTTTTTTATACCTCCCATCTGATTTCACCTTTGAATAACCTCTCATTTATTATTATTACAAGCCATTTGCTACTAACATCTTTATATATAACACAACTTTTCTGACATGGAGTCACTGACAGGGGACTGTGGTAGTGTAGACAAAACATAGGATTTGGGATTAATTAGATCTGGTTTTGATTTTTCAGATTTCTTGCTTTAGTTTGTGATCTTACGGAATGTAGCTGGCTTCTTTTGAGCTTTGGTTTCCTAAAATATAAAATGAGCATCACTATGGTTACTTTGTAGAAATATTTTGAGAGTGAGATTTAATAATGGAGAAATGCTTAGAACAGTACCTGGCTTATAATGGATGCTCAATAAATAATGGTTATTACTGTTATTGTTATTCATATTAGATATAAGAATGTAACATCAATATTCATATTGATATTATGTGTCCCTTCTTAGGGACAAAGGGGAATGATGGGCAAAAACCATCTCTGGTGAGTGGAGTGATTCCATAAGGAAAAATGAGAAATGAACTCAAAGGATAATTTGTAGCCTGATTTAGGCAGGGTTGAGTATTATTTCAATTGTGCCTCTGAGTCTCTGGATAACCAGGAGCTGTTCATAATTCTAGAGCAAAAGAGTGTTTTAATGAAAGTGATCTAAGAAAATGAACAATTAGTCTTGTTTTTTTCCCTTGGGTAATCAACCCCAATATTATTAATGTTTCCCTATCAGACCTTTCGCTTCCACATTAATCCTTTGGTTCTTTCTGTAGATTTCCACTTATGTAGATGTAGCTTCTATTTAAGTCTGTGAGATGAATCCTTCTCCACTTAGTCCCTACACAAACATAGGTAACTCATAGTTAGGCACGGAAAATAAAATTTTAAAATCACCTAACTACACATCAGATAAACAAACAAACCAACAAAAAAACACCCTCCCCCACCCCCTACAAAAACAAGGAGAGAACTCTATACTTGAACCCCAATTCCAAATCTCTTTGGAGTAAAATAAATGAGTCTTGAAAGGAGACTGCATACAATACAGAAAATACTTTAAAATATATATGTATTCATGTAAATTCTTTAAAGATTTTTTCTCTTAATTTCTAATCAAAAGAACTCATAAAGGTGGAGCTAGTGAACTAGGCAAGTTTAGAGTTGACGGAAGACAGATGCATTTGTCATATTATCTGAGCTTTACACAGCCTCTCTTACTGCTCATTCTTGGACCAAGTGACAGCTGACAGAGTGGCTCATGATGAATCGTTTAGATATTAAAAAAAATCACAGTTCCTGTTTCTTAGGTGAAATGAATCAATTCTTAAGCTTTATTTATATGAAGTTAATAACTTGGTTCTTTTAAGGTGAAAAAAAATTAGCAAAAACTAAAAACCTAAGCAAATGCAATTTCTGAAAAAGCCACTGAGATGTGTTGTCTCTGTTTCTTAAAAAAAAAAAAGTTACAGAAGGTACATGGCCTTATTCTGATTTTGGTACCTTTACTGAAATTTATAAATATTGATATTCCTTGTTTGGCATTGGAATTAATTTGTTTCCTTCCTAGGAACGAGTACAAGTGTGAACAATACTTGTCTGTTGGTTTTTGTAATTATCTTAATGAAGGCTTTAAATGGTTTTACCTTCTCTATATCAATTTGCTTCTCCACAAATATGTCACAGATGTCATTGAAGTAATTAAAACAATGTGAGCTTAAGAAATTATCATCTGTAACTTGTGTAAAATACCTTTCTTATAAAAACACATCCTTATTCATTTTCCTAAAATGGATATAGAACTACATTATTTCCTTCTTAAAAGCATTTCCATTAAAGGTGTGTCCTAAAACTTTAGATGTTTTTTTTTTTTTGTACCCTCTAATTTATTCTGTCACCTATTATTAACTATTTACAAATACACATACTACGGGAACTTCCATTTAAAGCAACCATTGATCAATTTGTTTTTTTTTTTTTTGAAAGAGAGTGAGAGAGAGAGAGAGAGAGAGAGAGAATTTTTTAATATTTATTTATTTTTTTTTAGTTATTGGCAGACACAACATCTTTGTTTGTATGTGGTGCTGAGGATCGAACCCAGGCCACACGCATGCCAGGCGAGCGCGCTACCGCTTGAGCCACATCCCCAGCCCCTGATCAATTTCTTTATAATATTCTTCTTTAATGAAGCAAAATGAGTGAGGAAAAAGATACCTGGATACCATACTGGCTATAGAAGCAAAGTGAGGATGGTGAGCAGGGGTTGGCAGTTGAAATTTGATGTTTGAAAAGAGTCATAGCTATGCCTGCAAGGTAGGCAGACCTGCAACCGACCGGCAGATCAGGCCCAGCGGCCTGCCGGCGTGGTACACATGTCACCCCAATTGGAGTAGGGGCAGACCAGAGCCTTCGCCCGCGCCCGGAACAGGCCCAGCGACCTGCTGGCGAGGTAGTCACGACACCCCAATTGGAGTAGGGGCAGAGCAGAGCCGCCACCCACGCCCGCAAGGTAGGCAGACCTGCGACCGACCAGCAGAACAGGCCCAGCGGCCTGCTGGCATGGTAGACACGACACCCCAATTGGAGTAGGGGCAGAGCAGAGCTGCCGCCCGCGCCTGCAAGGTAGGCAGACCTGCGACCGACCGGCAAAACAGGCCCAGGGGTCCGCGGGCGTGGTAGACACCTCACACCAATTGGAGGAGGAGCACAGCTGCCACCCGCCCCTGCAAGGGAGACTTTTCAACTATACAAGAGCAATATAAATATATAGGGGGAAAAATTTCAAAAACACAACAGTTTCACCAAGCAGAAAGAAATGCAAGCAGTATGAAAAGACAAGGAAAGAAAGGACCACAAGCAATGCAAGTCAACTCAACTTTAGAAGAGGTAATAGCTGCAGCAGATGGAATGTCAGATAAAGAATTCAGGATATACACGCTTCAGATGATCTGGAGTCTCAAGGAAGACATTAGACAGCAAAACCAGACAATGAAAGATCACTTCGACAAGGAATTACATAAACAAATCCAGGAAGCAAAAGGTCAACTATACAGGGAGATAGAGGTTATTAAAAACAAACAAACAGAAATCCTAGAAATGCAGGAAGCAATAAACCAACTTAAAAACTCAATTGAGAATACTACCAGCAGAGTAGAACACATAGAAGTAGAATATCAGACAATGAAGACAAAGTATTTCAACTTGAAAAGAACATAGACAGCTCAGCAAGACTGTTAAGAAACCATGAGCAGAACATCCAAGAAATATGGGATAACATCAAGAGACCAAACTTAAGAGTCATTGGGATACAGGAAGGTATAGAGGTCCAAACCAAAGGAATGAGCAATCTATTCAATGAAATAATACGAGAAAACTTCCCAGACTTGAAGAATGAGACAGAATCCCAAATCCTAGAAGCCTACAGGATGCCGAATGTGCAAAATCATAAGAGATCCACACCTAGACACATTATAATGAAGATGCCCAACATACAGAATAAGGAGAGAATTTTAAAAGCTACAAGAGAAAGGAAGCAGATTACATTTAGGGGTAAACCAATCAGGATAACAGCTGATCTTTCAACACAGACTCTGAAAGCTAGAAGATCCTGGAATAACATATTTCAAACACTGAAAGAAAATGGGTTCCAACCAAGAATTGTGTATCCAGCGAAATTGAGCTTCAGGATGGAAGATGAAATTAAAACCTTCCACGATAAACAAAAGTTAAAAGAATTTGCAGCTAGAAAACCATCTCTTCGAGAAGAGGAGCAGCGGCCTGCTGAGAGGCAGAGCCGCCCCCTCCCCCTGCGCCGGCAAGGTAGAGGGAACTGTGACCACGCACAGAGCAGGCCCAGCGGCCTGCTGAGGGGCAGAGCCGCCCCCACCCCCTGCGCCTGCCAGGTAGGGAAACTGTGACCACCGACAGAAAAGGCCCAGTGGCCCGCGGCGGGACAGAGCTTCCAATCACTCCTGCAAGGTAGGCGGACCTGCGACCCACCGGCAGAAGAGGAACAGCGGCCTGCTGAGAGGCAGAGCCGCCCCCTCCCCCTGTGCCGGCAATGTAGAGGGAACTGTGACCACCCACAGAACAGGCCCAGCGGCCTGCTGAGGGGCAGAGCCTCCCCCCACCCCCCGCGCCTGCCAGGTAGGCGGAACTGTGACCACTGACAGAAAAGGCCCAGTGGCCCGCGGAGGGGCAGAGCTTCCAATCACTCCTGCAAGGTAGGCGGGCCTGCGACCCACCGGCAGAAGAGGAGCAGCGGCCTGCTGAGAGGCAGAGCCGCCCCCTCCCCCCCGCGCCTGCAAGCTAGACGGAACTGTGACCACCATCAGAACAGGCCAGACCTGCAACCGAGAGACAGAACAGGCCCAGTGGCCTGAGGAAGGGTAGAGCCGCCCCCCCCCCCGCGCCTGCAAGGTAGGCGGACCTGCGACCCACTGGCAGTACAGCCCCAGAGGCCCGCAGAGGGGTAGTGCCGCTGCCTGCGCCTGCAAAGTAGACAGAACTGCGACCACCGACAGAACAAGCCTAGCGGCCCGCAGAGGGACAGAGTCGCCGCCCGCGCCTGCAAGGTCGGCGGACCTGCTACCGACCAGCAGAGCAGGCCCAGCGGCCTGCCAGCGTGGTAGGCACATTGCCCCAATTGGAGGAGGGGCAGAGCCGCCGCCCGCGCCTACGAGGGAGACTTTGCAACTATACAAGACCAATATAAATATATAGGGGGAAAATTCAATAGCACAACAGTTTCACCAAGTAGAAAGGAATGCGAACAGTATGAAGAGACAAGGAAAGAAAGGACCACAAGCATTGCAGGTCAACTCAACGTTAGAAGAGGTAATAGCTGCAGCAGATGGAATGTCAGATAAAGAATTTAGGATATACATGCTTCAGATGATCTGGAGTCTCAAGGAAGACATCAGACAGCAAAATCAGACAATGAAAGATCACTTCAACAATGAATTACATAAACAAATCCAAGAAGCAAAAGATCAACTATACAGGGAAATAGAGGTTATAAAAAACAAACAAACAGAAATCCTAGAAATGCAGGAAGCAATAAGCCAACTTAAAAACTCAATTGAGAATACTACCAGCAGAGTAGAACACTTAGAAGACAGAACATCAGACAATGAAGATAAAGTATTTCAACTTGAAAAGAACATAGACAGCTCAGCAAGACTGTTAAGAAACCATGAGCAGAACATCCAAGAAATATGGGATAACATCAAGAGACCAAATTTAAGAGTCATTGGGATACAGGAAGGGACAGAGTTTCAAACCAAAGGAATGAGCAATCTATTCAATGAAATAATACGAGAAAACTTCCCAGACTTGAAGAATGAGACAGAATCCCAAATCCTAGAAGCCTACAGGACGCTGAATGTGCAAAATCATAAGAGACCCACACCTAGACACATTATAATGAAGATGCCCAACATACAGAATAAGGAGAGAATTTTAAAAGCTACAAGAGAAAGGAAGCAGATCACATTTAGGGGTAAGCCAATCAGGATAACAGCTGATCTTTCAACACAGACTCTGAAAGCTAGAAGATCCTGGAATAACATATTTCAAACACTGAAAGAAAACGGGTTCCAACCAAGAATTGTGTTTCCAGCGAAATTAAGCTTCAGGATGGAAGATGAAATTAAAACCTTCCACGATAAACAAAAGTTAAAAGAATTTGCAGCTAGAAAACCATCTCTTCAAAACATCCTTGGCAAAACATTACAGGAAGAGGAAATGGAAAATAACAAGGAAAACCAACAGTGGGAGGTAGGACACTAAAGGGGGGAAAATAATCAAAGAGGAAAACAAACCATGTTTAGTAACATAAATAAACAAATATGGCTGGAAGAACAACCCATATCTCAATAATAACCCTAAATGTTAATGGCTTAAACTCACCAATCAAGAGACACAGGCTAGTATAATGGATCACAAAACAAGACCCAACAATATGCTGCCTACAGGAGATGCATTTGATAGGAAAAGACATACATAGGCTGAAGGTGAAAGGTTGGGAAAAATCATATCACTCATATGGACTTCGGAAACAAGCAGGAGTATCCATACTCATATCAAATAAAATAGATTTCAAGCCAAAGTTAATCAAAAGGGATAAAGAGGGACACTACATACTGCTCAAGGGAACCATACACCAACAAGACATAACAATCATAAATATATATGCCCCAAAAAATGGTGCAGCTATGTTCATCAAACAAACTCTTCTCAAGTTCAAGAGTCTAATAGACCACCATACAATAATCATGGGAGACTTCAACACACCTCTATCACCAATGGACAGATCTTCCAAACAAAAGTTGAATAAGGAAACTACAGAATTCAATAACACAATTAATAACCTAGACTTAATTGACATATATAGAATATACCACCCAACATCAAGCAGTTACACTTTTTTCTCAGCAGCACATGGATCCTTCTCAAAAATAGATCATATATTATGTCACAGGGAAACTCTTAGACAATATAAAGGAGCAGAGATAATACCATGCATCCTATCTGATCATAATGGAATGGAACTGAAAATCAACGATAAAAGAAGGAAGGAAAAAGAATACATCACTTGGAGAATGAACAATAGGTTACTGAATGATCAATGGGTTATAGAGGACATCAAGGAAGAAATTAAAAAATTCTTAGAGATTAATGAAAACACAGACACAACATATCGGAATCTATGGGACACATTGAAAGCAGTTCTAAGAGGAAAATTCATTGCTTGGAGTTCATTCCTTAAAAAAAGAAAAAACCAACAAATAAATGATCTCATACTTCATCTCAAAATCCTAGAAAAAGAAGAGCAAAACAACAGCAAAAGAAGTAGAAGGCAAGAAATAATTAAAATCAGAGCTGAAATTAATGAAATCGAAACAAAAGAAACAATTGAAAAAATTGACAAAACTAAAAGTTGGTTCTTTGAAAAAATAAACAAAATCGACAGACCCTTAGCCATGCTAGCGAAGAGAAGAAGAGAGAGAACTCAAATTACTAACATATGGGATGAAAGAGGCAATATCACAACAGACACTTCAGAAATACAGAAGATAATCAAAAACTATTTTGAATCCTTATACTCCAATAAATTAGAAGATAGTGAAGGCATAGATAAATTTCTTAAGTCATATGATCTGCCCAGATTGAGTCAGGAGGATATAGACAACCTAAACAGACCAATATCAATTGAGGAAATAGAAGAAACCATCAAAAGACTACCAACTAAGAAAAGCCCAGGACCGGATGGGTATACAGCAGAGTTTTACAAAACCTTTAAAGAGGAACTAATACCAATACTTTTCAAGGTACTTCGGGAAATAGAAAAAGAGGGAGAACTTCCAAATTCATTCTATGAGGCCAACATCACCCTGATACCTAAACCAGACAAAGACACTTCAAAGAAAGAAAACTACAGACCAATATCTCTAATGAACCTAGATGCAAAAATCCTCAATAAAATTCTGGCCACTCGGATACAAAAACATATCAAAAAAATTGTGCACCATGATCAAGTAGGATTCATCCCTGGGATGCAAGGCTGGTTCAATATACGGAAATCAATAAATGTTATTCACCACATCAATAGACTTAAAAATAAGAACCATATGATCATCTCGATAGATGCGGAAAAAGCATTCAACAAAGTACAGCATCCCTTTATGTTCAAAACTCTAGAAAAACTAGGGATAACAGGAATATACCTCAATATTGTAAAAGCCATCTATGCTAAGCCTCAGGCTAGCATCATGCTGAATGGAGAAAAATTGAAGGCATTCCCTCTAAAATCTGGAACAAGACAGGGATGCCCTCTCTCACCACTTCTGTTCAACATAGTTCTCGAAACACTGGCCAGAGCAATTAGACAGACGAAAGAAATTAAAGGCATCAAAATAGGAAAAGAAGAACTTAAATTATCACTATTTGCAGATGACATGATTCTATACCTAGCAGACCCAAAAGGGTCTACAAAGAAACTATTAGAGCTAATAAATGAATTCAGCAAAGTGGCAGGATATAAAATCAACACGCATAAATCAAAGGCATTCCTGTATATCAGCGACAAATCCTCTGAAATGGAAATGAGGACAACCACTCCATTCACAATATCTTCAAAAAAAATAAAATACTTGGGAATCAACCTAACAAAAGAGGTGAAAGACTTATACAATGAAAACTACAGAACCCTAAAGAGAGAAATAGAAGAAGATCTTAGAAGATGGAAAAATATACCCTGTTCATGGATAGGCAGAACTAACATCATCAAAATGGCGATATTACCAAAAGTTCTCTATAGGTTTAATGCGATGCCAATCAAAATCCCAACGGCATTTCTTGTAGAAATAGAGAAAGCAATCATGAAATTCATATGGAAAAATAAAAGACCCAGAATAGCAAAAACAATGCTAAGCAGGAAGTGTGAATCAGGCGGTATAGCGATACCAGACTTCAAACTATACTACAGAGCAATAGTAACAAAAACAGCATGGTACTGGTACCAAAACAGGCGGGTGGACCAATGGTACAGAATAGAGGACACAGAAACCAATCCACAAAACTACAACTACCTTATATTTGATAAAGGGGCTAAAAGCATGCAATGGAGGAAGGATAGCATCTTCAACAAATGGTGCTGGGAAAACTGGAAATCCATATGCAACAAAATGAAACTGAATCCCTTTCTCTCGCCATGCACAAAAGTTAATTCAAAATGGATCAAGGAGCTTGATATCAAATCAGAGACACGCCGTCTGATAGAAGAAAAAGTTGGCTACGATCTACATACTGTGGGGTCGGGCTCTAAATTCCTCAATAGGACACCCATAGCACAAAAGTTAATAACTAGAATCAACAAATGGGACTTACTCAAACTAAAAAGTTTTTTCTCAGCAAAAGATACAATAAGAGAGGTAAATAGAGAGCCTACATCCTGGGAACAAATCTTTACTCCTCACACTTCAGATAGAGCCCTAATATCCAGAGTATACAAAGAACTCAAAAAATTAGACAATAAAAGACAAACAACCCAATCAACAAATGGGCCAAGGACCTGAACAGACACTTCTCAGAGGAGGACATACAATCAATCAACAAGTACATGAAAAAATGCTCACCATCTCTAGCAGTCAGAGAAATGCAAATCAAAACCACCCTAAGATACCATCTCACTCCAGTTAGATTGGCAGCCATCATGAAGTCAAACAACAACAAGTGCTGGCGAGGATGTGGGGAAAAGGGTACACTTGTACATTGCTGGTGGGACTGCAAATTGGTGCAGCCAATTTGGAAAGCAGTATGGAGATTTCTTGGAAAGCTGGGAATGGAGCCACCATTTGACCCAGCTATTCCCCTTCTCGGTCTATTCCCTAAAGACCTAAAAAGAGCATGCTACAGGGACACTGCTACATCGATGTTCATAGCAGCACAATTCACAATAGCTAGACTGTGGAACCAACCTAGATGCCCTTCAATGGATGAATGGATAAAAAAAATGTGGCATTTATACACAATGGAGTATTACTCTGCATTAAAAAATGACAAAATCATAGAATTTACAGGGAAATGGATGGCATTAGAGCAGATTATGCTAAGTGAAGCTAGCCAATCCCTAAAAAACAAATGCCAAATGTCTTCTTTGATATAAGGAGAGTAACTAAGAACAGAGTAGGGTCGAAGAGCATGAGAAGAAGATTAACATTAAACAGGGATGAGAGGTGGGAGGGAAAGGGAGAGAGAAGGGAAAGTGCATGGAAATGGAAGGAGACCCTCAGAGTTATACAAAAGTACATACAAGAGGAAGTGAGGGGAAGGGGAAAAATAATATAAGGGGGACAAACGAATGTCAGTAGAGGGGGCAGAGACAGAAGAGAAGAGGGGAGGGGAGGGGAGGGGAGGGGGGATAGTAGAGGATAGGAAAGGCAGCAGAATACAACAGACACTAGTATGGCAATATGTAAATCAATGGATGTGTAACTGATGTGATTCTGCAATTTGTATATGGGGTAAAAATGGGAGTTCATAACCCACTTGAATCAAAGTGTGAAATATGATATATCAAGAACTATGTAATGTTTTGAACAACCAACAATAAAAATTAAAAAAAAAGAGTCATAGCTAGAGGATATGTCAACACTTCATTCCAGTGTGCTTCAGCTTTTTAAAAATTATCACCTCCTATAGCAAATTATTGCCTCCTTAGTCTTTTTCCCTCCTGATTGCTGCCCCTCCATAGAAATCTAATACTGCAGAAATATCATATATTTCTTTTTATACATCTATGCTCTATGCATAAAAAGAATATTTTTTACCCTGTTCTGTGTTTGCTTCTATGAATGTTCCCAATGGAATATATGCTCCATGTGAACTTGTGTTTAAGACACAGATTGTGCAAATGATAAGGTGGAAGAGGAATTGTCTATACCATAAAGGACTGCATGAGTCAGCCTGTGGCTGTTTGAATAGATAACATCAGAGGCAACATCCTTTTAGGGAAGGCTATACAGAGAATGAAACTCCCAGTGTTCTTTCAGGAAGAGCTGCCAGGTGCTATATCTACAGTACAAAGTTGGATTTGAGTTGGTCTGTTGAGTACCCAGAAGGTTGGTTTTCCCATTGCATCTGCAATTTGAATTGTGTCCTACCAAAAAGATACTCTGGAGTCCTGATTCCCAGTATTTCAAAATGTAATACTGTTTAGAAATAAGATCCTTAGAGATGTTCAAATTAAAGTAAGGTCACTAGGGTGGGTCCTGATCTAATATAGATGGTGCCCCTACAAAAAAGGGAACTTTAGACACTGTTAGTCTACTAAGGGTGTCATAAAGTAATAACATAACCCAGGTGTATTAAATAATAGAGATCTATTTTGTTACAATTCTGGAGGCTGGAAGTTCAAGATCAAGTTACCACTGGAGTTGGTGTCCATTGAGGCCTTTCTTCCTGATTGTAGATGGCCAATGGCTTGTTGTGTCCTCACATATGATCTCATTTTACCTCAATTACCTCATTATAGGCCCATCTCCAAACACAGCTGTCCTGGGATGAAGGCTTCAACATGAAAGTTTTGGAGGCACAATATTCAGTTGTTATGAAGTGACCCAAAAAGAAGATGGCCACCCATAAGCCAAAGAAAAGGCCTGGAAACATCCTTCCTTCCAGACCCATTAGAGGGAACCAATGCTGCCAACACCTCGATTTCAGACCTCTAGCCTCCAGAACTGAGACAAGAAGTTTCTGTGATTTAAGTCATCCAGTTTGTGGCACTTCATTACGGCAGCCCTAGCAAACTAGCACCATGGTCATCTCATAAAGTAGAGGCAGTCTATGCTAGCTCTAGGTCATTAGCCTGAGATGCCTCAGTCCTACATCAAAGAAGCAAAAGAAGAGGGAGGAGAGCCAAGGCTTTTTGAAACAAAATTTGAACCCATATATTAGAGTGATATCTGTTCCTTTACTCTGGTATAGGCAAAACTCCTTGCTGGCATTGCTATTCCTAGAACTTGCTCTCCATTGTCCTGGGCAATTGCCCTCTGCAGAAGAGAATCCTGGAAGCTTAACCTGAAAATCCAGATGGGGATTACATCACCAAGAAGGAGAAGAAAGGATGGTCTAATGGATGAGGATGCAGGAATGCAGAGGGAATTAGAGATTAAGGTTGATTTAAGGAAGCTAATAAAGATACAGTCATTTGGAATGGAAGACCAAGTAAGGTCTTGAAAAGGAATGACTTACCTAAAAGGTATGGTTATGGGAGGAAAATATATTTGTAGAAAATGGTCAGAGAATATAGGGGTATCCTGGGGAAGACCAATCAGAATCAGGAAAATTCGAGAACAGCAAGAGAAATGTGTTAAGTATTCCCAGTAAAGATTATTTTTCCCTTTCAAGGGGAAAAGTTTTCAGCTGCTGCGAAAGCCAAGTAACTGGACTCTTGGTCTTTCTTGAGCAAATTCTGTTCTGTTCTTCTTTAGCACATTTTTTTTTTTTTTTGACTAAGACACAACCTCTGTAATATTAAATCTTGGAGCTAGAATTGACTGATATCATCATACAATGAAAATAACAGAATCTGACATATACAACATGAGTTTAAAGATTTGAAAAGGAATTAAAAGTGACTTTTACCCATCTAAATATAATTTATTTTTATAGTG
This sequence comes from Marmota monax, assembly GCF_021218885.2. Taxonomy (NCBI): domain Eukaryota; kingdom Metazoa; phylum Chordata; class Mammalia; order Rodentia; family Sciuridae; genus Marmota; species Marmota monax. The sequence continues at coordinate 17,681,854 of NW_026692194.1, read as the reverse complement.
ATCTTTAGAGGTCTCTTAATTCCATTTTCCTATGCCTGATATAATTTTTTTCCATTATCGTTTCTCTCTCTTTCTTACTCTCTCTCTCTCATAGACACACATCCTCGTTTTTGTCTCCACCTGATTCTACTATTGAATAGCAGATTTTTAGACCTCTATTTCAACATGTTGGATTTTCAGCGAAGTAGCTTTCTTAAAAAGAAATTTAATGGTGGTGGTTGTATTATGATACAATAGAAGTTGTTTACTTTTGCTAAAGCAAAGGAGAAAAATGGAGTGAAATCAACCATGATTTTTTTTTCATGCTAGCTTTTCCTATTTAGAAGATTGTTACTGATGACATGGCAGAAAACATATTGCTATATTAACAGGGTCACTCAGTCACAAAATCCTATTAATGTGGAAAATGACAGAATCTAGCCGTGTGGTGACAAATAAGGCAAGTTCTCACCTTTTATTCTTAAGACTTCTTGTTCAAATTTTCATGGACGGCAGGGAAGTTGAGCACAGATTCAAGTGAGATGCGTGACTCTGTGAAAAAGTTCATATATCAGCAGTATTGACACTTTACTAATTTTACTCTTTTTTTACTTTTTTAAAAAATGGTGGCAGCAAACTAAATCAGGGACTATGTTTCAAATTTATGTTTATATATAAAAGAGTTATCTACAGAAATATAAAGGAACCTGCTGAGTAGAAAATTTCAAAATCAACATATTCATTCATAACATTGCTGACATATTAACTTTTTTTTTAAGAACTAAAGGCACCAAATAGTCATTTGCATTTTGAACGATAGTAAAGGCATTTCAGATTTAGTTGTCAATTTAATGAAGCCTCAAATATTGATTTTAGAGGAACAGTAAAGTAGAAAATAAAAATAAAGAGGATCATTATAATGGTATCCCAGAGGGAATAACCATGGTCACTTCAGTCAATGATAAACTGACTTTAGTGGTGTGGATTAGGCAAATAAAAATAAAGATTGCCTTGATTTAGCTTAAGCAGGAAAAGAAATCTTGGAAGTTTATGGCTTCATAAATTGTTCTGAATGTTTAACATTCCGTGAAGAAGAAGCAAACAATGAAGATACTTCATTCAAGAATATATACCAATATACTCAGGCAAAAGACTTGTCATTCAGATTTAGCATCTTGTTATCCCTGTTTGCACTGCTAAAAGGCCTTTGACTATTTCCATAGCATTTTCATGCAGACATGATGAACCATTTTGCTTCTTTTAAACACCTGAAAGACTGATCTGTCTTGATGGTGTTGTAACTACTGAAAGGTTGTACACGAGGTTATTTATTTTAGGACTTTATGACCTTTTGTTGAATATAGATAAATTATGTACACTTCAGAACAAACTATTCTTGCATGTGGTGATAATTGAACTGTTTGGATCCCCCAAATACTTTCATGTCTCATTGGAAAACATTAGGAAAATTAAAAGTAAATGGTTTATTTACTATAAGGTTGATAAAGCAGAATCATAAAAAATTATGAATTTATTTCCCAGTCTGTAGGGCACCATGACATACATTACATAGTTTAAAACTATAATGATACTGCTTTTTCTCCATATTCTATTGGAATTTCTGGAATGAGAACAAAAGGGATGGTATTAGAGTTTGCTTATATACTCATTCCTGCTTTTCTGAATATAAAAGGTTTATTATTATATCTTCTCAACAGAATGCTTGTTATTAATTCTATCTAGAATATCCTTACCATGTCATTCAACTTCTCTGGAGACCAACTTTGCCCAGAGATCTACTGACACTACAGTTATATGACCCATGTTACCTTTCCCACACCCTGGCCCGCAATGACTCACTCTATGATGTCTTAGGCCACTTATTTGGCCTTATTATAGTCCTTGTTTTCTTTCTTTTCTGAGGTACATACTGTATAGTTTTAGCCTAAGACTCTCAAGATCAAGAATTTCAATTTATATATGCTCTTTAACACATATGAAGCAATACGTAGTATACTAAGTACTATAATATACCATAGTATATTATAATATATAATACTATAATATACTACACATATGTAGTATACTAAATAGACTACACACTGTTTCTTAGCAAATGACAATCATGCTTCAATATTTGCTTTGGTTACTGTGAAGCCCCAGATTCAATTTCTGTTTTATATTTGTAAACATATACAGACTCTCTTGCCTCTAAAGAGCCATCAACATTTTTTCCTGAACCTGAAACCTACTATTAACATATTTCTTAACCCACTATTAACATATTTCTAATTTTATTGTTTTTGTTCAAAATGATAGGTAAAGAAATAAACAAGTGGTTAATATAAGTTTGTCATTGGTTTTATTAAAAAAAAATCTCTGCTGACCATTGTGATATATGTTTTGGAACTTGGTTCCCATTTGTAATAAATTTAATCAATGAAGACAAAAGTTACAGACATAAAAAGTCCAGATTAAGAAATAATATTATATATATAAGAACATGATTTCAGTGAATGGATTCAGTCTAAAGAACAGAAGGATGGCTTCATGGTAACATATAAAATGGGCTCTGAATAAGAGTGAACTTTGGCTAGTTAAATTTTGAGAAAGACAATTTATAAAATGGAATTAGCATAAAGTAAGAAAAAAAATTGGAAAGAACATATTTAAGTTTAAATACATTAGACCATCTCTAAAGAGCTGAGACTAAATAGGATTAGTTGAAATAGATGATGTTAGATATATAAGTAAAAGTACATCAAATAATCCATTAATTAAGTAGACAGAAAATATGTAAAATTGATAAATAAATTCAAGAACTGATCCTTTGAGAGCAATACTGTAGATAAAATTGTCACAAAGATAATTGGGAAAAAAAGGAGAGAAATAAAAAACAATATTAGAAATGAGGAAGTTGATAAAAATTCACAGATACAAAAGAGCTTATTTCAATAAAAACAAGATACCATCTGCTCAACCAGAAAATAAATCAAATTATAAAGTTGAAATAATTAAATGTGGACATATAAGTGCAGGAATAAACTTACAGGCTAATGAAATTGGGAAAAATATCCAGAAGGAAACCTTGATGTACACATAAATTTAATACTTTATAAAGATGGTGATTCAAATCAGTTAGAAATAGAAAGATTATTCAATAACTTGTGTCAGGAAACTGGCTGATCAGTTAGAAAAATATAGATTATTTTCTCACACCATGTGGGGAAATAAGTAAAACTTTTAAAAATACATAAAATTACTAAAAGGAAATATAAATATTTGTACATTGTTAGTATTAGAAAACATAATTTTGAAAATGACCCAACTTCTACAATAAGCTGGTAAGAATTTTTATTAAAACAAACAAGCAGAGAAAAGCAATGAAGTCTATTTAGAAAACAACAGAACAAAAATTGTTTGGTATAGATGGTTTAGTAAGTAAACACCATTCATAGCTTCCACTTTTTTGTTGCTAAAAATCTAAATGATGTGACAGTGATATGGAACATAGACACACATACACACATTTTTTCCTTCAGAAAAAAAGTACATTTTAGGAAATAGAGGTATATGAGTTATGTTTCTAATTGTGTATGTGCCCATGCATAAGTACATAGGTATTCCTAAGTGGTTTTAGTTACAAACAGAAAGAGACTCTAGCATAAATAGAAGAGGAAAATTTGAAAGCATATTGGATGGGTCACAGAATCCCCAGGAAGAGTGCAAAAGGAAAGGTCAGGGATCAAGGCAGGAAAAGTGGTATAAGCCATTGTCAAATCATACTGTGGTGGTCTTTGCTGCCACCACTGCCTTTGGAAATGTTCCCACTGCCATAGCTAGAAACAATTGTTGTCTCTTCTTTGTGCCATATTTGATTGGCGACTCCTGCATTTTGGATCCTTCTACTGACTTCCAGGAGAGAGAGAGGGAAAATGCTTATTTGATTTCAACTCCTGTAGTGAGAGGCAACCATGACACAACTTATCCTTCACGAAGGGGAACAAGCATATATTTGCAGATTTGCAGGTGTGTGTGGGTGTAGGTCTCCTGAGATAGCATCTGATATGATTTTGCTATGAATAAAGTGATGTTGTCGGTGACTTTCTACCTAAAATATATATTGTGTTCATGGATTCACTATACACCAAGTACTGTGTATTACAAGTGTGTTGCATGCAAGTGATTTTTTCCCCATTCAAGAGGGTGTAGCCTGGAAGAAACGATTAGCCTATGTGGAATATCTAATACTATAAAACAGCATACATCAAGTTTTACAATGATTGACACAATTGATATTTGCTTGTTTTTGAAAGGAAAGATTTAAGTGATTGGCACAGTTGAAAAGACTTCATTAGAAAAGTACCAACTTGAAATAGACTTTGAAAGATGGATAATATTTGTTACACATTGCTTATATGTCAGTGTGTTGATAAATGTGTATGTATGTGGTCAAGTATATGTTTACATGAGTAATTATGAATGTATCCTCATCCAAGAGAGGATACAATTAGTGAAATTGTAGCTTAATAAATTGTATATAGTGCATTTCATGTGTGGGTCCATTGTTTCTCAAGCAATTCTTTGATTTTGTAATAAGGCCTTGAGCTAAAATAATCCCAATTGTTTTGTAAACTTATCCATCAAGTATATACACACAAAGAATAATATATGTGTTATTCGTACATATACCTCAATGAGTTTTAACAAAGTGAGCACTTCTTACAAGCACCACACAAATTGAGAAACATAACATTTCACTCATTCTAGAAGCCCCTGGTGTGCCCATATGATTTTGCTATGAATAAGATGATGCTTTCCACAAAGGTGACTGATATCTTGACATCCGTCACTGTAGTCCTACCTGAGAACTTTATATCAATAGAATCATATAGAACATACTCTTTTGTTCCAGTTTCTCTGTCAGCATTACACTTATGGTATTTATCTTTGTAGTTGCATAAAACCACATTACCTTCCCCCAAGGCTATCATCCCTTGTAAAATCCATCATAATTTATTTATCCACTCCATGAAGCTTGATTTTATTGTTTATAAATTTGGGCTTCATCAATATTGCTGCTATAAGCATTCTTTTTGATAAACATGTGCAGGCCTGTTTGTTAAATATGTAGGGATGAAATTTCTAGCTCTCAAGTATGAATATATTAAGATTCAGTACATATTGGCAAATGGTTTCAGTAGTGCTTGCTCCAATGTACATCATCTCCAACCTGTGCTTGAAAATTCTTGTTCTTCAAATCTTGCCAGTGCTTACTATTTACTAATATATTTGTTTTTGTGTCTATAATGTACCATTCTTGGGCTTATGTTGTGATTTCTAACTGTGGTATTAATATGGATTTACTAAGACAACTAATGAATTAAGGAACAATATCACTGGTCTAATGGACATTTGTATAACCTTTGTTTACTTTTTTTTTAAATACCTGTTCAAGTCTTTTAGTCATTTTATTATTTGGTTTTCTGTTACTGATTTTTAGTTCTTTATGTATTCCAGATGAGTCTTTATTGTTTGTATTGGTAATATTTACTTCTAATCTTTTCATGCTTAGGTGTGTCTTTCTTTTGATTAACAATGGTCTTAATTTTATTCAGGCCCAATTTGTCAATATTTCCATTTATGTTTGGTGTCTTTGTGTGTGTGTGTGTGTGTTCTATTTCAAACACATGGTTATCCAAGTTGACCAAACACAAGTAATTAATAAAACCATAACCTCACCAATGTACTTTAGTAGAAATTTCTCATAAATGAAGTGACCACATTTGCTTAGGTGTCTTTTAATCTCATTTCTGCTCCAGGGGTCACCTCATATGTTCTTGCTGGTCTAGAAAACTTCCAGCCACTCTAGATGGCAAATGATGATAAGGCACTAACTTCCAAGTTGTTGAGAGCCACAGCCGAAGGGGCCCCAGCAAACTTCCAGCTGCCGGCTGATGATTGGCTCACAGCGGCCCCAGCAACATCTAGCTGATTGGCTCCTCTGCGGTGATGCTCATTGGGCTGTTTCCCTGCCCTTTCAGACCACGGAGCTGCTCATTGGGGGCCTTTTTTGGCTCTGCCCACGTGACCCAGCCAATGGGCCTCAAGAGCAGGAGGATTGTGGGAGGTGGAGAGAAGCTTGTGTGGGAGAGAGAGGCTTGTGGAAAGCCGGTGGTGGCAGTTGAGGCTCTGAGGGTTTTTCCTGAGAGGCTGTTTTGTTTGGCGTGTGTGGTTCTAAAAATACAGTTAGTTTCTTTTGACAAGTGGCTCCTGATTGTGCCCAGCCAGACTGCGGCACCAAGTAAAGACAAGATCCAGGGTACTCCCAAGGACTCAGTCTCAAGATAACATCCCAGGTGTTTATAAAGTCATTATTTTTACTTCTTTCTTCTAATCAATCATAAAATATCTTTCACATGCACACGTCTTTGTTCAGTTTCATTGCTATCAATAGTTCAGACCATATCAGTTCTTGTCCAGGTTATTAGTTTCCTACTACTTTTTACTCTGCCTTACACACTTATACCAGAATAATCTATTACTTCTTTCAGTCCTTAAAATTACTCCACTTCTTCAACATAAGACACAGACTTTGCATATGAGAAGCATGGACATTGCTTACATCACTATTTTCTTACTTTATCTCCTCTTACATAAATCTTCCTATGGTCAGTAATAGTGGCCTAAGCTCAAGGTTTAGTCCACAAACCTGCACCTCACCCTTCTGTTTCTGTTGTGAGGAAACTGCTAACCAGCTCTAATTCATTCTATCTAGAAGTCCCACCTCAAAGTATCAATTCAGTATGAAGCTATTTCCCTTACCTTTTAAACAAAAGTTAATCATTCATTTTTATTTAGTGGCTGTGAACTGATATTATCTCTACTGCATCTTCATATTCATCTTTGTATACCTAAAGATAAGGTACTTAAAAAATAGTGGTTGAATCGAATCAAATTGATGAATTTAGAACTTCTCCCAACATTACTTATTCCTCTTCACAAAAACAAACAAACAAAAAACAAAGGGATTAAATCATTAAATATTGAATCTCCAGTTGTAGTACAAGAATGTTGAATATTAAGCTTCAAAATTTAGAAAATAAAGAAGAAACAAAAGAATATCTCTTTAAAAATACTTATTAAACATTTTTACAAAACTTTCAAAGGAAGTACACTGAACCTTCACAGGCCTATCACCCGGGTGCAACAATTATCAAGATCTTTTAACATTTACTTCACGTGGCTTTCTTTACATTTCTTTTTCTTTGTTGAAGAATCTTAAAGCAAATCAAAGTCCATTTCACTTTTACATATACCAGAATAAAATATTTTTTAAATAGGCTTTTTTTTCATAATACTATACTATCCTTATCCTATATGAGCAAGTAAAGAGTTCTTTTGGTGTAATTTAATATCCAGTCTATAATCAAATTTCCATGATAATCTCAAAAAATGACTTTTATAACTGAATCAAGAATCAACAAGTTCTACTCAAAGCATTTGTTCTTTTTGTATCTTGTGTCTTTTAAAATTCTTTTGGTAGCTGATCCTCCTGCCTTTATTTCCCTCATGCTATTGAATTTATTAAAAAATTAGGTTAGTGATATTCCACATTCTGGATTTGTTTCTTTGCTTCTTTACAATGTCATGTAAATAACTTCCCCTTATCCACTATAAGAGATGTTAGCTATGGATCTTGATTGGATTTAGTTTCAAGTTTTATTTTGTTTGTTTTGGAAGAGTTCTTTATAGGTAATGTTGTGTGTCACTCTGCATCCGGTCTCTCAAGACCACAACAAAAACTTTTTACAATTTTAGTGATACCTGGACTAATTAGTGGAGACAGACTAGGGAATCTAATCCTATCATAATGAAATACCTTATTTCATTGGATGCTTTCATTAATTTATTATCATTACCTGAATTCGTTATTTATCTCATTAGGAAATGTAAAATAATTCTTCTCACTTTATGGTATCTTTCCACGTTTCTAGATGGAATTCTTCAGCATAAAAGAACTTTCCCTTGTCAACTAGAGGTATTTGTTAATCTTGAAATATAGTGAGCACAGATCAGGCTGGATAATGCCCTTCTTTTTTATGGCTAGTGTTCAGAGCTGTTGCCTTCGAACTTCCAATCACATCCTAGAAGGCATTTTTTCCTTTCTCTTCATGAGTTCCATCTCAAACTCATATTTTTATATATTGAATGCTTTTAATCGGTTACATACATCAGATTTTGATGTTGCAATTCTTCTTCCTTTGACCAAGGGGGCCCTTCTCGTTTATCTCATCTTTTTCTCATGTAGCCCATTAGTCTTGAAGACTTCCTTACTTTCTGGCACAGGATATCTCAATTTAATCTTGCATATTTCAGCCATTTCTCCAAGAAGCTCTGAGTGTCAACTTACTTATTGTTAATATACTGCTATTGATGCTAGGCTTTTTCAGTGGACAAACTAGAAAATGCCTAGTTATGGAAACAAGGCAAAATAATGAGAGTCCATAGTGCTATTTCTAATTCGCCTGTAATATGATAGTATTTTACTGAACTTGTTTGATTTTATCATATATCAATTTCATATTAAAACTTTGAGCTCCTAAAAAACTGGTAAGATGATTTCTAAGTTGTATTTTTCTACAACACATAAAATAGATTAGAAATTATAATATAATTACTAATCATTAAACTACATGATGAAATTTAGTACATAGCTATTACTAATAATGTAAAAACAGAATGAAATTTATGCTACCAGATTGCATAGTACCTATCCTTTGTTCTAAAGTTACTTTAAGTCATTCTTCTGCTTCTATTGATACTTGATATATAGCCAAACTTCAATCAAATATGAAGGAAATATAAAAGCAGTTTTTGGTCATAAAATGACTCAAGAAATATATAATCCACATGCTCAATATTAAGGAAATTCTTGAAGACTTCCCCCAATAAGAAGAAATATAGTAAAATAAACCAGGAAAGATTTGAGAGCGAGGAAATAATGCATTAACTTTAAAGAACAAAGAAGATTTATCCAACTGGGGTCTTAGAGATCAAGTAGTTCAGACTAGCAGGGGACTACCAAGATATCAGGGAGATAGACCAAACAAAACTATACGTCCTATGGACAGTTTAATAAAATGCTTGAGACAGTGGAATAATTTAAAGATATAATAAGGGCACTTATAGAACAAATAGAGAAGCACAATTAGAAAAACCAAATGCTCTGTAAGTAAGGAAATGTGATCATAGAAAAGTCATTGACTCTGCAGTGAACCTTCCCAAACTGATAATAATTTAATATTGCTTAATGATTTCTATCATTTAACATCAGTATGTGGACAAAGTAAGAAGATTTAATTATAGTCATAAAAAACCCTATAAATTTTAGTAACATTAACTCGGTAAAATATAGGTAGCCAAATCTAAGAAGTAAAGTCTGGGGGATGCAAATGGCAAATAGATGCATTAATATCCTCATTCTACACAGAATGAAATCAGGAGATAACTTTCTATTAAATAAAGATTTCATTGTATTATTTGGGTACACAAAGGAAATTTATAATCATAGGAAGAACTGTAGTATAAATGACTCAAATGTGTGATTCTTATGGAAACAGAATTAAGATTGTGAGGGACTGGGGCAGTAACTCATTATTTTTTTGTAAACTGTCCTGTAATAATAGGTTTATTTAATCATGTATATGGAATATGTTGAATAAAACATGCAATATTAATATTTACCTAGTCACTTTAGATGACAGAAGTACCACAGCAAGAAATGTATATCACAAAATGAAGCTGAGGAATATCTCTCAGAGGCCAGAAAATAGAAATGCCACCTATGAGTAATTAGTGTCCCTAAGTGAAAAAGTGATATAAATGAAATAGAAGCTGTATTCAAGGATAGAAGAAAACTTTATACTTGATAGAGTTCTGAATCAACAGACAAAAATGGCTCACTATAATGAGAAACAAATTTTATTAAAAAAAATACTAAGACACATGATTTAGGTTTTCGCCACTGCAAAAGCTGCTTCACATGTCAGCTTTTTCACCACTGTGACCTGACAATAATAATAATAATAATAATAATAATAATAATAATAATAATAATTATTATTATTATTATTATTTTTGGGATTGGGGATTGAACTCAGGGGCACTCAACTACTGAGCCACATCCCTAGCCCGATTTTGTATTTTATTTACAGACAAGGTCTCACTGAGTTGCTTAGCACCTCGCTTTTGCTGAGGCTGGCTTTGAACTCGAGATCCTCTGCCTCAGCTTTCAGAGTTACTGAGTTGATGATAATAATTTTAAAGGAGGAAAAGTTTATTTAGTGCTTATGGTTTCACAGGTCTCAGTTCATAGACAGATGGCTCCACTGCTCTGGGCCAAAGGTGAGGTGTTCACAGTGGAAGACTGTGCCAGAAGAAAGCAGCTCAGACTTGACAATCAGGAAGCAGAGAGACTTTCTTCATCATGGACAAAATATAAACCCCAAAGGCACATCCTCAATGACCCATCTACTCCAGCCACACCCTACGGGTGTACTATCACCACCCATCAGGAGATTAATGGACTGAATAAATTAAGGTCTCATAACCCAAACATTTCACCTCTAACATTTCTTGCATTCTCTCATGGTAGCTTTAGGGAAACATCTCATATCTAAACCATAACAACATATCTGTAGATTAAATAAAGATATGAAATTTAAAAAGTAAGTTGTGTGTGTGTGTGTGTGTGTGTGTGTGTGTGTTTGAGAGAGAGAGAGAGATCAACAAAACATCCCATCAGGCTTCCTTTTTAAGTTGACTTACAGAGGTAAAGACACTAGGCTACCTCAGGACTCTCTTTTTCTAATATCTAAGTAATAGATGAACATCTTTATAGAATTAGCTAAACAAAAGTAGTGATCTAAAAATTTGAGATGGAAACAAACTGTTGTTCTCTTATAAAGAGGTCACAAAGAATTTTTCATGTATCCAGGATTTAGGAATTACCTCACTAGTGAATATCTCATTCTGAACCATGTACTTGAAGGGAAGATATATGGTGTTGGTATTAAAAGCAAGGGGTTGAAACAATATCTTCCAGCTCAAATATTGACTCATGTCAATTTTTAGCTGCATGAGTCTGATTTTGCGTGTTTAGAACTTTTAGCTATCTGTAGGAAGCAAGTATAATTCTCCTCTGCAAAACAATAGCATCATATTAAACCATAATGTATTTATAAAACTTTCATATAAAATATCAAACATGTGATTAGAAGTAGAATGAGGAACACACACACACACACATATGCATGACACACAAATTAGTAATATAGAGAAAAATCATGACAGATAGATAGACCATCACTGTGGTTGGAGTGTGGTTTTTGCCCCAAGGGTTCTTGTGCTGAAGTCTTGGTCCCCCATGGTATGATGTTGAAGTGGCAGAACCTTGATGAAGTTGGGTCCAATGCCAGATTATTAATGAATTCAGGACACTGCCCTCAGAAAGGATTAATGCTGATCCTACAGAGTGATGTTTGTCATGAGATTGTGTTGTTATAAAGCTAGGCAACCCCTAAGCATGGCCTCTTCTGCATGTAGCTGGTTCACTTTCCATATCTCCGCCATGATGTGACTCAGCCAAGGGAACTGTCACCAGAGACTGAACAGATGGGGCCACCCAATCCTCAACTTTCAGCCTTATAAACTGTGAGCTAAATACATATCTTTATAAGAATCCAGCCTTAAGTATTTTGTTACACTAACAGAAAATGGACTAATACAGTCATGTTTCATGAAGGCCTAAATATATATTTAGCTGTAATCCTAGCATGAGACAGAAAATGAATGAGAAGACCAATATTTGAAGACATAGCAGCTGTTCATTTTCTCACTTTGCAAAAGATATTGAGCCATGGAGTTAATAAAGACTACAAACCCCAAGCAAGAGAAATATAAACAAAACATCTAATAAGATTATAGTAAAACTGTCAAAAGGCAAAGATATAAGGGAATTTTTTAAGGAGTTCAAAAAGAAAAAAACACTCAACAAGAAGAAATAACCTATCATCTGGGTTCTCAAAAGCAACACTAGAAGTCTGATTATAAGACAGTATCCCCAAAGTTGCTGACAGAAAATAGCCTCCAACTTAGAAGTCTGCTCCCAGCAAACATACCTTGTAAAAATGAGGATGAAAAGATATTTTCAGAGACTCTAAAACTAAAAATTGATCACCAGGAAACCTACAACAAAGAAAATATACTTCAGGAAACAAAAAATTGATCCTTATTACAAACCTGGAGGTGAAAGAGTTCATGGAAAGCAATCATGATGGATTTGTTTTAAAGAATATTAATTATGGACAATGATATCAATGATAATGCCTTACGAAATTTATAGAGAAAATTAAGGTTTCACAAGTCAGTATGATTATTGAAGGAAGGCCAGTCCTGAGCTCCTGAGACAGTCTCTTTCTTCTTTGTGTCTGCATCTGAGGTACGGTCCTTCATCACTTCCTCTTCTTGATGAGAGTTGAGCTCTCATTTTTGTCTCCCTGAATCTCAGTTCTATTGATAACTTCTTTTCAGCCTCAGCCACATCTTCTAAGATCAGTAGGTACGGTAAGGGAAAAAATGATCCCCAAAGCAATGAATCTCCACTGCCTTAGGAACTTTCCAGATGTTTCATTTTATTTTATTATTAAAATTTGGCCCAGTTTTTTTTTCTAGATGTTTTCTGCTGGTAGATTGGTTTAAATGACATAGTCTGTAATTATGAAAAATCATTTATATAAACTTAAACTTTGTCCTCCTTGTTATTAACATTTCTCTTTTCCAAATCAACAAGAGTTCCAATAAGAAAAGAAAAAAAGCCAGAACACAAACACCAAAAGAGATGAAATCAACAAGACAACACGTGAAGTAATTAATTGTAGAAAGTTAAGGAAAAGAAGCATATCTGGTAAAACAGTCAATATAAATCAAAAACATTACTCATAAGAAAAAAAAGATGGGCAGATAGGATTAAAAATTAAAATCCATCTAAAAATTATTTCAGGGAAGTGTACATAGAGAAAAGTAATTTAGGAAGTTTAAAAGAAAAATGAAGAAATGTAAAACACACAACTCAAAGGAAGATTTCAAATATCTTCTCTCCAAATAAAAGATATGATTAAAAATAAAACATTGCATCATGAAAATCTGCATATTTTTTATGAATGATTTCTCTGTAATGAAGATTGTCATGAACTAAATGTGTTCCTTCAAAATTCATATGTTGAAACACTAATCCCCAAAGTGATGGTATTATGAGGTAAGACCTTTAGGAGGTGATTAGTCCTTGTTAGTGGATCCCTCATAAATGGGATTAGTGCCCTTAAAAAAAATTCAGAGAACTCTCTAGTTCTCTTTCTACCATGTGAGGATAAAAGAGAAATTGATAGTCTACAACCTGGGAGAAGGCCCTTACCTGACCATGCTGGAGACTTTAATACTAAAATTGATTACCGGGAAACACAACAAAGAAAATAGACTTCAGGAAACAGAAAATTGATCCTTGTTACAAACCTGGAGGTGAAAGAGTTCATGGAAAGCAATCATGATGGATTTGTTTTAAAGAATATTAATTATGGAAAATGATATCAATGATAATGCCTTATGGAATTTATAGAGTAAGAACATTGATTTCAACTTCCGGCCTCCAAAGTGTTGACAAATAAATCACCCAGTCTATGGTAATTTGTTATATCATTCCAAACTGATAAAGACAAAGATATAACTGTTAAATCACATAACAGTGCTGAAATATTTAAGGAAAAATGATTGACAGACAAGAAAAAATTGACCATAACATAAAATTAGTGGGAGACTTTAATGTGCTTTTCTGGGTTTGTAACCAAAATGAAAATAATCAAAAAAAGACTCCTTCAAAATATGATATGGAGCAGTGATGATAAAACCTCAGTGATATCAACATCACTTGGGGGGAGCCCAAATACCTGGCCTCACCTTCATGAATTTAGTTTCATTGGTATGGGTGGGCTCCAGGCATTATTGATTTATAAAAACCTCCCAGGCAATTGCAATGTATAATCAGAGAAGAAAGTTAATAAGGTAGAGGTAGAGAATCTGGAAGTTATTTTACTAAAGTTAATATCACACTCTATATTAACCTCTGTAGCCTACAGAGATAATCTCTTTAAAAGAACACCTACAAATTATTTACAAAAATTGATTGTATACAAAGTCACAAAGAATCCTCAGTGAAATCTACAATGTAAAATGGCATAGTTTTTGTTCCCTAGTAACAATATGATAAAATGACATTGGAAATAAAATATAAAATACACTCTAATGACTCAACTCCATACAAAAATCTCAACTATAGCACATTATTTAGAAAGTAGAATAATGATAAATTATAATGATTTTACTTATTAATTGTTGTAATTATTATGAGTATATAAATTATATGGCTAAAGTTTTCCTAAGAGAAAAATTAATACTGCTTAATTATTTCATAATGAAATGAAATAGTAGGAAGGAAAGAATTAAAGCAGCTGGCTTGTGACTCATTCATTTCTTTTAGTGGAGAATCACATGCAGGGGGGGTAAAAAGACGACCTGGTTAATATCATTGTCAACTAAACTTCTGGATAAATAGACTAAAAATCGTTGGAAGGAAAGAGAGATTATCTGTAGAGTTCCCTTAAGGAAAATACCCCCAGTTAAAGGGCTACTAAATCAAGTTCATTAACATAAGCATTATCTCACTATTTTTGTGTATGTATGTGTGGTGAGAATATAGTTTTCAAACCATCATAATATTATATTCAAAGGATAGGAAATCAGTATGTCAAAGAGATATTGTTTATTGCAGCACCATTCACAATAGCCAACATTATGGAATCAACTGTGAGAAACATTCTCACCTCCCCAAACCCAAAGAATGGGCTCAGAGACATGAAGTACAGTGACGGTGAAGCTTTAATGGTGGCCTTGAGAGATTGGGCATCTGGGGAGCAGGCACCACCAGAGCCTGATATGATCAGCATCATATCTACCCTTTTGCACAAGGATCCTCCCTTGATTTCTCATTGGCTGAGTACTGTGAGGTACACAATCTTCCCCAAACGTTATCCAGGTTTTACTGATTCCTATTGGATTATTTAAAGAAATGTTGCTTTAATTGTATCCACTTCCGTTTGTTCTTTTGTAGCAGGAAGACCTTTGGGGATGAATGCATTTTGGCACATAGTCAGTTTATCTCTGTTGGTCAGGCTGGTTCTTTCCCTCCCTTCCTGTTTATATGGACTACAAATCTGCCACATAAAGGTATTAAGAGCTGGTAACTACTCTGTTTTATTTCCCCCTCTTCTATTTTTCTGACAAGCCCAGTACCTTTACATTTAAAACTATATACTGTATTCTGAAAACACACCACCCAACTTTCTATTTCTCACAAACCAAATGTCTATCAATAGATGAATGGATAAAGAAAATGTAGTGTATATGCACAATGAAATACTACTCAGTCATAAAAAGAAAATCCTGAGTTTTTGAAAACATGAATGAACCTGGAAGACATTTTGTCAAGTGAAATAAAGTTGGCACAGAAAGGCCAATACTACATGGTCTCATCTGTAATTGGAACCTAAAAAAACATTCAACTCATAAGCTGAGAGTAGGATGGTGTTTACCAGAAACTAAGGGATAGGGGTATTGATGAGATTCTAATCAAAGGAAAATTACCTTCTTATTCTTTCCACTTCCTCACTATGATGGTCCTAGATAATTTTGCAGATCGGTACATTCAAACTAACAAAATCAATCCAGATGTTAATCAACTTAATAGTTAATAGGAAAAGAATAGCAACCTTCAAATTTATTTTTATCATGCTAGAATTTATCTGATGTAAAGTATTCAACAATGGTTGACCAATAAATGAAAATGCTTACATTACTTAAAATTCATGAAACAAATAATATGAAAGTTATTTGGGAAATTGTATAAAAAATAAAAAACAAACAAAAACAGGATACAGACTAAAACTCTAAGATTGAATTGTATTGTAATCCTGTAATAATAAAAGCTGCATATAAATGATCTCAGAAAATGCACAGTTATTAATGAATCAAAATTGTAGATCTTGAAAACGACTTAATGGTAACTGTAGGAAATAAATTACATGATAAAAAAGTCATTTTTTGACAGTGAGAAAGAATGAATTATTCAAAAATGTTTTGAGAATAACTAGATAACCACATACACAAAAATTAAGATTTCATTTTGCCTCATTCTTTACAATAAATTCCTAATAACATTAAAATGACTAGATGAAAAATGGAATTTTGGAAACCATAGAAGAAATGAAGGAAAACCTGTGATTCAACAGCAGGGGAAGATTTCTACAACACCAAAGGCAAAAGTTGCAAAATAATATTGATAAATTTGACTGATTAGGAAAATATTCACAGATATATATAACACGAAAAGGAAACTGGAGACTGAGTTTCTATCATAATGGAGTAATAGAAACTAGAATTTTCCTACCATCTCAAATTAAAAAAAATAGACCTGGTGATTGATATATGGCTTTTTTGACATTGGACAACACTGCCCAGGAGAGTTATCTCTGCCAGAAGGGAAACACTGAAGCTAGTCCCACAATTGCCCATTTCTATTGCCTGCAAAGAATTTTCAGGATACAAAGCATCTGGGGAAAAATCAGTCTGGTGGTCTTCCTGGGCGGAGAAGTCAGGGAGAACAAAGGAGCTAGGATTCACAGTATAGAGGGCTGGAGAAGAGAGAGATATACATTCAAGTAGCTCTGGAGTAGAAGAGGGTTCCCTTTCAAGGCCCAGTGTGCTGATCGTATATGCCTAAATCTGAGGAAGAACTACCATAAAGGTGTGGTGGGACAATTCCTAAAGTTCACACAGGGCTGAAACTAGACTCTATACATAATCAGCATAGGGGAAAAAAAACCTACCAAAATTCAGAGTACCAGGTAGAATACTTGACTGTGAAGACAAATTAGCCTTAAATTAAAGACTTATCTGATTTTGCTTATCAGAGATTACAAGCAAAATTTAAGAGGATCAAACTTTTCCAAGTGACTTAACTGTGTATCAGAACAAAGATCAGTAGTAGAAGGTTTTGGATTTTTAATTAAATAATAAAATAGTTTTACATTAATGAACTTTATATATTGCTTCCCAGTTTACAGTGCATGTTAGGAATATTACCTCACCTTAGGGGGTGGTTTACTTGTATGGCTAATGAAATATCTGAATCAAATAGCAGGAAGATGATCTAGGCATTTGCCAATCTTCATATGTTGGAGACATAACACTGGTACTCTTACCTTGTAAAATCAGATTAGAGATGGATGTCTTAGAGACAGACCTACAAAAATGTATAGGAACTCAGATGCAAAGGGACTTTGTTTTGTGATTGAATAAAGTACATGGTGTGCTTTTGGCTTAGGGTTGTCTCAAACCTAGGTGGTTTAATTTTGTGTCAGTTCTGTGCTGAGAGAGGCTTTAACCTAAACACCTAGCAACTGATAGTTCTGTTACCTGTCAACTGTGCTAGTGCCAACACAAGTTGTGAATTTCTTAATGATGCTAAAATTATTCTAGAAAATAATCAAAGTTACCAGTATTATAGCCAAGATCAAATGACTAACATATCAGGAGAAGCCCCAAAGCATTAGGAAGCTATTTTTGGGGGAAGTCTGTTTTGATACATGTGCAATTATTTGATGATCAAGAAGAAAAATGATAGATGTTACATAACTACCTGTAATTTTTAGTGTTTATTGAAGGTATATATAACGGTTTCAATAATTCAAACAGTGAAGTTAAACACATTTATGATTAATAAAAATTCAAATTAGATGAGAATATATAAACAGGGTTCATACACAAAGTATAAACTAACCAACCTGGGCTCAAAAAGAGTACATTTCTATAAATTACCAATAAATATCTTCAAAAGCAATGCCTTCCTAATATTTAAGTGCTTTTCATGCTATAAAACTGCAATTTCACACATCACATTGTGTGTTGTTAAATAATTTTCTGTTTGATATTAATCATTGATGGTTAGCTCTCTCCCTTGATAGATATTCTCAATATTTATATTTCAATTAATGAAACATGAACTCTGCTTAACGGATTTATACATCAATGAGTCTTCTGGTTGTTCTTCAAAAGAACATATGGTCAATTTTTTCAAAGAAATATACAAAACAGAATCACGTGTGGAGGAGAAATAAATGAGCTTTAGTCTCTCAAATACCATGCTTATTCAATTGGTAAAGAAAGATCTATATGATTATTTTTATGGTTTAACTATCACGTGTTCTTCCTGGGATTAATCCTTGACATCAAACGTAAGGCAAAGCTGATTCTAAAATACATGGGAAACTCATTTTGTCCTTGAATGGAGGTAGGGTCAGGATTCATCCCCCACTCGTGGCAGTTTGGTTTATGAGGATCTTCCTGTGAGCTCCTTTCTGTTTAGGTTTACTGCCTATCATGAATGAAGCTGTGAGCACAAAACAGACTCAAGACTCTGTCTTCTAGTTGCCAAAAATAAACAGCAATCTTTCTCCTTTTTACTCAGGAAACATGCCTGCCACAAGATAAGGGTTTTATAGAGAAAGAGGGAAAATTATTAATTGCTTCCCACCTCCCCTTCTCTGTAACAAGTCCAAGAGAAGGAAATATTGGAAAGCAAAGCAAAAATAAAGTGCTCTGATAGAAAATGGGAAGAGATTCAGTTGATCAGTGTGTCTTCCTCTTGCTTCCTATAAAAGTATTCTCCCATCCAGAGCTTATCAAGAAAAGCATCCTCAAAATGATCTATCTCCTACTTATAATATGTCAGACTCAGAATGTATTTTTTTTTTGCAGTGCAAGATTCTGGGGAAATTGAAAGATAAAATTAAAAGGAAGCTAGGAGGGAAATTAAAATTTTCCCTTTAGGGTCATTCATAAAATCTTTGCTTCTTAGTAGAGTGATAAAAAAATAATTTTATTTCAAGGAATAGGAAATTCAATACCATCCTTTGTTTAATGCCTTACAAACAACAAGGAGGGCAAAACCATCCATCACATACAGAGAAGTACGGAGAAGGGCTTTGGCTCAGCCAGCCATCTGGAGGAAAGCTAGAGAGGAAATGGAAATTGAGTTTGTTACTAAATAAATATGACAAATGCTTGGATATTAACCTTTGAAACAACCAAGTGCCATTCAAACCAAGTCCCTGGAAAGTTGTCTTAGAACTACAATTTGCCTATGCAACCAAAAGGGAAACCAGCAAACAGAAGACAAGGGTGCAATGTTGACACTACTACAAGGAAAGTAACAGAGAGCTCCACCAAAGGAAGCCTGGCATCCCCTTTATGACATTGGAGTCACAGAGTGTGCATTCCACTGCTGCATTATTGTAGGAAACAACAAAACAGTTAAAGTTCTGTCAGGGAAACTTTAGACTTGGACTTTTGACCAATGTGGAAACTGTTAAGATTTTGAAGAGTTGGAGATGGACATGAACCTTTGGGGACAAGGGACAGAATGCTATGGTTTGAATCTTAAATGTTTCCCAAAGCCTCATATGCTAAAGGCTTGGTTGCCAACTGGTGGTACTATTGGGGACTTCTGGAATTGTTAGGGAAGTGGAGAAGTGGAAGAAAGTTAGGTTGTTGGGGGTGAGCCCTCCAGGGGGATATTGGGACTCCAGGTCATTCTTCTATTTCTTTATCATTGTTTCCTTGCTGCCAAGAGGTGAACAGTGCTACATTCTCTCACTGCCATGACCTACTATGTCACTACAGGACCAAAAGAACCAGGCCAAGTGACCATGGACTGAGAGTTGTGAAACCATAATCCAAAATAAAACTCTCCTCCTTTTATGTTGATTTGTCTTGAATTTTACAAAAAAAAAAGCAAATATTTGTTACAAAAAGCAAATATTTGTAACAGTGGTGGAAAGCTGACCAACACCATATGTAAGTATCTAGATCATGTTTCCCTGGGAAATGTATGAAAAGACTAAGGCTCAAATGTTCTGTTCTGGAATTATTCATAGAAGAAGATGGAAAACATCTCAGATGTGCATGAAATGCACAATAATTGAATAAATTATGGTACCTTGACACTTTGAAATAATATAGAACACTATATAGGAATTAAGAAGTCTCTATCACAGATTTCAGGATCTCCATTATATACTATAGTTGAAAAAATAAGGCCTAGAAAAGTATGTAAAATATGTTATTTTTGTTGAAAGAAATCAGTTATATATAAATATGCAAATAAAGATATGTATGTATGTATATGCTTAATTTTAATAAAAACACTGAAACTTGAAATAAAAATAATAAAATAGTTACTTATACAGGGTAAAAGGAAAAGAGACAACAGGATGAAGGAAAGTAAATAAGGAATTTTTAAATATAAGTTGGTGTTTAGGTTTTAATTTATGTGCTTTACAACACTTCAAATAGATTCTAATAACCACGAGAAAGTGATATCTAAAAATTTTAGAAGAATTTAATTGTGTATCATTAGCCATACAAATCACACAGAGATGAGCATTTTTTAAGCAACTTTAGAACATATTACTTTTAGTGTGTTGGCTTGGTGGAAAATATTGTAAAGAAACTAGAACTACAAATAAATCTTGAATTTCAGTCAGTAGTCGATGGGAGAGTAGCGATTTCAATGTTATAATTTTGGAACTTGTTAATGTATGCTATAAATTAATGCAAATAAATAATTTGTTAAGATATAAAATTCATCTTTAGAGAAAAAAGGACCCAATTGTAAAATCCAAAGGTTGAATAAAGTATGACAATATAAATTTGACTGAAAATATAAGCATGAACACTGGGTATTTTTTTTCTTTTTTCAAAAACAGTTATTTATTGTAATTCCTGGAAGCAATGACAACTCGATAATAATGAACACACCTCGTGCTCAGATCATGATCTCTAAATACCACAGGGAAATCAGAGCTTCTAGGAATAATGCAAGATTCCATACAGGGGCTGCAAAATATACTCAAAATATGTACCTTTAATACAAAGTGGATAACTATCAAAGATAAATGGATTCTGTCCAAGGAACACAGAAATAAACATAGAAGAAAATTCCTAGCCAAATTTGAGCACTTTGAACTGAAAAATAGTAATGAATGCAATTTATTGTAATATACTGAATATATGAAAATTCATGTGTTCACAATGTTACTCAAAAACATAAGGGGATGAAGATGACCAAACAGAAAACAAAATCATCTAGGACTCAATTGGAAACAGCAGGGGCATCAAACCCTTTGTAAGAAAACTGACCAAAGAAAAGTTCAAATATTTAATCATGTCTTTCCTTTATGAGTTATATTCCTTAATGATAAAATAAACTAAGTTAATGAGGTATTTTTTATATTATGTGGAAAAATAGTAAATCTAGAAAATGTGATTTTTCAATCCCTTATGAAATAATTGATTCAGATAATTATCATCAGTGGATAAAAGAATTTGTTGAATAACTGATAGAGCACTTTATCGTGGTTGGATCAATGGACTCCCACCTGAAAGCTCTGATCTATCTTAGAATCACTTGAAGTGGAAAAACCAAGTATCACTTTTCTCTCTATGTGAGACAGCATGCAGCATATAATATCATTTTTGAAACATTCTTGTAAAAACAAGTGCACAAACCCCTTCAAATCTAATCAAGACTGTCATTAGCTTTCATTTACAGGAACTATAAGGAATAGAGCAACACATTAAATCACACTAAGAGGTAGTTAACACACATCTAAATGAGTGACATTCAATAGGGGGACTGGTTTAGCTTCTGTGAAAAGTCAGTGGCATGAAAAATACTAGGGGTAAGGAAGTGTGGAGGACCAGCTCTTGATTTAGAAAGCCCTAGGAGACCTGATATTCAAAAGTAAAGTGTGGACAAATTAACTTATGAACAATTCTACTTTGTAAAATAGTATAGAAATGGAAGCGTGCATAACATAATGATACTAAGAAGTTGTTTTCTTTTTAAAGTTTGAAAATGGCATTGTAATTATGTAAGAAAACATCTGCATATATGCATATTGGAGAATGCATGGGTGAATTGTCATGAAGTCTGCCACTTATTTTAAAATCTTTTAGCAAATCACAAAAGAAGTAAAAGAACAAATGAAGGAAGCATGGCAAAATCTTGATTATTTTTACATCTGGGGAATCTGTAATTTTTACATATGGAAGTTGGTTGTATTATTGTGTCATTTTGTGTATATTTTCAAAATTCTATAGTAATTTTTAAGTTGCAAAAACAAAATTAATGCAATGATTTTTTAAAAATAACTGCTATTGCTTGTATATGAGTAGATGGATAAATTAATGGAAGAATCATAAGACAATAAAGCTCATATTTTGGGCTTGGTTACTGCACCATTTTTGGTTTTAGGTAAAGTTAAATAACAAATGTAGGTCATGTGAGGGCAAAAGCAGGTGACAGTACTCTGAATTGCCAATGAGACAGATTCTCAGAGCTTCCACAGAAGTAGCTCTCCTTGTGTATTAAATACTTGCTTTAAAGGTGAATATATCAAAGAAAAAAAAAGACTTCTAAAAATCATATGATAAGAAAAAATTTTTCAAGGAAAATTCAAATTTTGAAAAATTGTCTGCTCTTCTGATTAGTGATTATTCCACTTTTCTATTTTAAAAATTAGTAGTTTTACAGGGAGTTCAAGAGATCTGAATATTTAAGATGCTTAAAATGTTCAAAGTAATGAGCAAAAGACAGCCGGATAAAACAGATTTGATGAGGACATTCCCAAGAGGAAAAACACTTTGAATAAAGCAAGCATGAAGCTCAGAATCCACATGGAAGTCCTTGGAGTAATTTGAGTAGGTCAGTATTGCTAGCAAGGCACCCGGTGTTGAGTGGTTCTTGTTTTGAAAGAAAGCCAACACCATATGAATAGGAAAGAACTCTGCATTTATCAAAAGAATGTGATATCCCATTTTCATAGATAATGATGCCAAACAACCTAAATTCATTGATCAAGAAGAGTAAAATGACAAAATACAGGCATTGAATACATTGCAATACACTCTTGAAGAAAAATAAACCCATGTTAAAGTCAAATGACTTTTTATATTGTTTCTGCCTATTACATTTCAAACATTTCCTGTGTTTTGGTTTGTATATTTAAAATTAACAAGCAAAATATAAAAAGTGAAATACTCAGGAAAGGATGCTACTACCTAAATGATCAGATGATGGAGGAAAACAGGTACTTTGACATAACTTGACTACTCATTGATCACCCATCTAATTAATAATTAAGCTCATTGACTTGAAAAGCGTGCAGGTGCTTACATACATGTGTTTATAAAAAATAGAGGAGAAATATTATACTTTATTTAATTTTTAAAAATTAATCCTTTAAGCACAGTTAAGATCCAGTATTTTACTGAAACTATGATGAAACATTTTGCAGAGTTAAAAATCCTAACATATTGTAAATGTCTAGCTTTTCTTATAGATTTTAAGTGGGTTTGCTTAACATGGGTTCCATTTTCAATTAATTTGATATTTGTTCAATTCAAAAATGGAGCATCTCAAGAGAAGATCCTATATTTCTATACTCAGATAAAAGGGATAGGACAGAAAAGAAGAATTGACATGACACTAAAAATAATTGTTAAATCCCAGAAAGTAAGGTTCTACAAGTTAGTTTCCCACTATATTTAAGCTGATATCAAAAAAAAAAAAACCAAAAACTGATAGGGTGACACCATCAATCTCTTCAAGGTCCCTGTGTGTTTGGAAATTTAACAATGAAATATATTTGGAAAAGAGATAGAAAACCAGAGATCAAGACATTAAATATTTTTTACACTATGAAGAACATTTTTTAAAAAAGCGTATCAAAAGAGATATTTATCTTTTTCATATTTCCAATCTTATATCTGCTTCCTGTTGTGTTTTGTAACATCTGAAATATGACAAACCCCACTGAATGTAAATTTCTCAAATTCTAGTCTTATTCAGAGAAGGAATTCAATTAGTGGATTTCCTAGCCTAAGATTCAATAAGATAAATATAAAAATCAGACTTATAATGGATGTTTTCTACTCAACTATTCTCAGCACTCTATCCATAAAGACAGAACAGCAGTTGAGTATGCATTCCTTTGAATTAAAAAATTTATCAGGTTCATCTAGCAGTATTTCTATATAGAGAAGTAAATTATGAATTAAATAAAAACCTCATGGGATTCATATCAATTTTTACCAGTAAAAAGTAAAAGATGAAGTTGATGTTATACAGGAACTCAGTTGGAGGAGAAGATGGAGAAGGAAAATAATGTTAATAAAGTTAAGACATTGAAGATCAAATAAACTTTGTGGTTTCTATTTTATCTTTGCTGTGGATATGAAGGTTTGCCTTTAAATTTCTATATGAGGAATTTTCAGTAAAGGTTTTAGTGCTTGAATATGGAAAGGTTGTGGCCTAGGATATGACATATATTGATAAAATAGTGGGTTAATTTCCAAATGAACCTCATCTTGTGTGTAAGATAATACACTTTTCTGCCTGCAGAGGCAATTACAGGTTTAATACACTGGGTTTTGTACATCAATCTTGCTAAATCAATCATTATAAATTATCTCACAAGGTGCCTGCAATTCAATGACAAAGCCTCAAGTGGAAAACCAACAAAGTTTGCCCAACAAAAGTAGCACAGAAATTTATTGTTGCTCAAAAAGACTTCTCAAAGAAAATTCGAGAATATTCATATATGATAATCAATAGAACCCCTAATTCCTTATACTGAACCTAAAGGGCTTGTATAGACTTACTGAGAAACAAAGTTTTAAAAACCTGGTAGGTCCTGCTCACACTTCTTGCAGTTTGGTTTCTTGGTTTATAAAAATTCATTCTCGTCAATGTAAGTTTCTGCAGCATCACTGCATTCTGACAGGCAGATGAGTAATTTTCAAACTTATGAGAAAATGAGAAGGGACGTTGTATTTCTACTTTGCATAAACAGGCTTCCCTTGGTGATACATTTTTTAGTGGTGAATAAAGATTACAAGATGTCCATGGCAGCCTGAAATGACATATGTGAATTTATTTGATTTCTGATTCCACCTAGGAACAGAAAGGAGGAAAATAGTAAGATCCCCCTTTCCTCTTCTCCACCCCAGACTTTAATGTTTATTATTTTTGTTTACTTTCTAAGCATCTTGAAGGCATCATCTTTATTGTGAATCAATATTCCTTAAAGAGTTCATTGCTTTTATATAAAATCTTGTCATACAAGTAGAAATTTATTTAAAGCTTTTCATTTTCTTTTTCTTACATATACTGAAAAAAAATATACATCTAATCTACAGATATGAATGCACACACATATGCCCACTCACGTATAAGTTTTTACTATTTGTCTAGCAGTTGCTGGTTTTTAATTCACTGCCTTTGGTACTTTTCTCTTCAACAATATCAAGGCTGATTTCAATAGAAGACATCTTTCAGGAGTGGGAGGGAAGAACCTTTGAACCCTGCTACTACTATGAATTCTTTTATCCACTTTGAATGAACAGACTTGACAAAAAGCAGGCATATTCATGTATAGACAGACTTTAGGGATGTGGGTTATCTGTCTATTGCAGGACTTGCCCTTTCTGTTTTCCTAATGTGTACATTAAAAAAAAAAGACAGTAAACATGACTCACCCTGGGATACTTAATATTATAAATATTTAAAAGTACTGTTATGAAAGACATATTTTATTGATCAACATGCTCACAGGCTCTAGCTACATATTAGGCACTGTCCATTTCCCCACGTGATTTCCATTTGGAACTGCTGCCTCTGTAGGTCAGTTACAGTCTTCTCTGGACTAGAAAATAGTTCCCTGACTTACCAGATGGTTGTCTAAAATGGCTGATGGACTGGCCAGA
This sequence comes from Marmota monax, assembly GCF_021218885.2. NCBI lineage: Eukaryota > Metazoa > Chordata > Mammalia > Rodentia > Sciuridae > Marmota > Marmota monax. Next base: position 17,655,877 of record NW_026692194.1, on the reverse strand, counting down.
TGACTTCAGGTATGAAAACCTCTTTGGGCCTATTACAATCTCCTTTTAGCTAATGGGATTTCCTATCACTCTGCTGTACACCTCCTCTCTCCCCTACTGCCCTCCTCTGGCTGTAAGCCCAAGTCATCAAATCCAAATATTTAAAAGCATTATGATCCTACTTAAAACGACTTACATTTTAAATTTGTTTAAAACATGTACGGACGACCTAACAGCCCAATGTGGCTCCAGACAGTATCATAATAATGTACAACACAGCTAAAAAGAAATTCCATTTGTTTTTTTTTTCTAATTGGCCTTCATATGAAAATAAGGAAATGCTTTCAGCCTACTAAATTATTCAGTGGTACTATGCATTCTCTAAATTTATTACTCTTGGCTGATCTACAGTTTTAAACATAAAATAAACGGTGGAATCTGAACTAAAAATGCAATAAATAGAACAGTCTGACGGTGGCTATAAAGAAACATCCATTTTCATGATCCCCTGATGGTGACCACATATCATCAAATTTATTTTGATAAAAATTGAATGAATAAAGTGAAAGATCTAACTAACGTAGCATTCGGTACTCTAACTTCAAGACCACATGAGAGTAAGTAATCACATATTTTTGGTTAATTGCTTCACACATATTTCTGTTTTTAACAGTTCTGCAGCAAATTAGACAAGACTACTAAATGTGTTATGGAAGTTATGTCAAAGATCACGTATTACCCTGGTTGGTTTTTGCATTGTTATAGTTTCTTTTAAAAACGAGACAAGCAAAAGTAACACAAGTAAAATTAGATGTGAAATATCTCTTGGTATAGTTTTTAAAAACAAAGTTTTAATTTGACCATTTCCCTCATTCATTTTTTTTTTTTGTACCTGATATTGAACTCAGGGACACTCAACCACTGAGCCACATCTCCAGCCCTAGTTTGTATTTTTTTCAATGAGACAGGGTCTCACTGAGTTGCTTAGTGCCTCGCCAGAGGCTGGCTTTGAACTCTCCTGCCTCTGTCTCCCAAGCTACTGGGACTTACAGGCATGTGCCACCATACCCAGCCGCCCTTATCCATTTTAGTTATTATTTCAACACTTAGAGACTATTTTCTAACATATAATCCAAATGTTTCTTAATCTTCCCATACTTTCAATTACTTCAGCCTTTGACTCAGGTGTCCCCTTCCCCAGCCATCAGTAGACTCACCTAATGATGATGATCATGTGACAGTCTTAATCACAAAACAATATATAACATAGACAATTTACTATGTCTCAGATACAAGCTAAGAGCTTTTCCTGGATTACCTTCAGTACAACATGACCTTTGAGAGTTAAGCCCTTTGTATACATGAAGAAACTGAGATCCATAGTAATTAAGCAACTTGACAAGTGTCCCAGGGCTGGGAATTCATATATAGATATCTGGCTTCAGTGCTACCAGTCTAGCATTTTAAAACACAAGTCAGATATCAGATGTCAATCTTATATGTGGAAACATTTTATCCGTTGCCCATCATACTTAGAAAAAAGTACAAACCCTTCCTATGCCCGATAACCTCTTTAGTGATCTCAACCCCAGGCTCTTTCCCCAAATCTTACACTCACTCTCTACAATATGACAATGATTTCTTTGGTCTCTCCAAAATGTGAAGAATCAATTTCCTCTCATGTATTTGCTTGGCTTACGTCATTACCCCATTCAAGTTATGCTCAAATGACACACTGAGAGGAATTCCCTCCATATTCTTTCTAAGATATCACTTTGCTCCTATTATTTATTTTGATTTTTAGGCATGTGTAGTTTTCCCCACCCCAGGGGGGAGCCTCAGGAGGACAGGGACTTTCTCCACTCTGTTTACTGCTGTTTCATTTGTACCTGGCTTAGTGATGTCACATGGTGGATGGTTAATTAACATTTGTGAAATGAAGGAAGAAGGTAGGGAGAGGCCTGAAGGGAAGAAGGAAGTGATTCCACCAGGCAACCTCTTTCTAGAGCGCTGAATACTTCTTTTTCTGTCTCTATCCTTTATTTTGCCTCTTTGCCAACTCCTTGTATTTTATTTTCTTCCAAAAACATGGGCAGTGTCCAAGATTTTCTTCTCCTTTGTTGCTTACTTTGTAGAATCTTCTGTTCTTTCTTTCCTTTTGCTCCTATGTTTAAGCAATTACATTTACTTAGTCAATTTGTATAGTTATGGCAGTCCTGGCATTCTGTGAGGGAAAAGCTGGAAGCCAAAATTTCCCCCTCCTCTCTGTTAGGTAAAGTGAAAGCCACTGAGCCAAGAGTTCATGGATTCTTTCCTTCCCTGAACACGTGTAAAAATGTTTGATAAGGGAAGAACACAATCAAACTTTATACTCATGGTTTTGCAGCAATAACAATAACTTATACGCAATGAGTACTGAGGCACCCAGGCACTATGCTGGAGGATTTGATGTACAATCTCATTTGATCCTCATGTAAACTTCATGAGAAAGATTATTTATTATTTCATTCAGGGGCATATAATGCTTCCCACCTCTGTTTAGATCCTGGAATACGGAACAGTTCTTATTCTTGCAAGCTGTTTTGGTGAACTTGCATGACGGTACCTGTGATTACAGTGCTGAGATGGAGAAGGATAGGGAGACATTTTCTAAAGCCTGAACTTCTGTTCTCGACTTAAAGCATTGAATGAATTTCTAACAAAATCAGAGCAGCAATAAAACCCACAAAAGGGGTGGGAGGCATGATGTAGTTTTAAGTTAGGAAAAAAAAAAAAACAAAACACAGTTCAGGTGGAAGAATGTTTTTAAAGCAATGAGGATTGATGATTAGACATCATTATATATACATATATTGTCACTACATCTGAATTAAAGTGAAAATTATGAGATTTTATAGTTATGTAATTTCATAATGTTAAATATTCCTGGGAATTGTTACTTTAATCCTCTTTTATAATTAATTGCAATTCTACTCCAGGATTGTATATATACTATACTAAACATTTACATGGAACAACTATATTTAATCTCTATCCAGATGTTTCCAAAGAAATGTCCCAGATGGTAGACACCATGTCTGAACGATCCAATTTGGGAAAATTTCAGAATTCTTCTTAAGCACAAATTTCTTTCCAATACATAAAACCAAATGAGAAGGAGTAATGTTCTGTTTTGTTTTCTTGTCTGATTTTCTTTCTTTCTTAAAAAAATATTTTATTTAGCTGTTGATGGACCTATATTTTATTTATATGCAGTGATGAGAATTGAACCCAGTGCCTCACACATGCTAGGCAAGTGCTCTACCACTGAGCCACAATCCCAGCCCTGATCTTATTTCTTTATCTTTCTTTCCATTTCTATTATCAACATTCTAAATCAGCCTTCCTAAGTTCCATCTGTAATACAGGAATATTCTCCCTAACGTGTCCACTTTTCATTCATAATCAGCTAAACATAAAGGCTCTAAACAGAAGAGACCATCTCTTTGCTTAGAAAACCTCAGATTTCCCATTACTCTCAGGATAAATCTCAAGTTATTGAAACCAGATTTAAAGAAATGATTGGGTTGTGAAAGTCTTAACCCAATCAGCAATTTAATCCTCTGACAGGGATTAACTGAGTGGTAATTGAAGTGATAAGGTGTGGCTGGAGGAGGTGGGAATTGGAGTGTGGCTTTGGTATATATATATTTGTATCTGGAGAGTGGAGTCTCTCTTTGCTTCCTGATCACGGGGATCTGAGCTGCTTCCTTCTGCCACTTTTCTGCCATGTTCAGCCTTACCTCCAGCCTGGAGAAATGGAGCCCATCTCCTATGGACTTAAATCTCTGAAACTGTGAACCCTCAAATTAACTCTTCCTCCTCTATAATTTTTCTGGTCAGATCCTTTAGTCACAACAGTGAAAAAACTGACTAAAACAACAACCAAATCCCAATTTTTTGTTTTTATTTTTATTGATTGATTGATTGATTGATTGTTCTAGGGATTGGACGAGGAGCTTTACCTCTGAGTCACATCCCAGGACCTTTTTATTTTTATTTTCATTTTGAGACAAGGTCTTACTAAGTTGCTTAGGGTCTCACTTAGTTGCTGAAGCTGGCTTTGAACTTGGGATCCTCCTGCCTCAGCCTCCTGAATTACAAGTCTGCTCCACTGTGCCTAGCTACACCTCCCAAAATTTTACATGGTGAAGACTTGACTTTCACATGAGGGACAGGGAACAGAGGGTTCTTGGATTCCATATCCTTAATATCTGTATTTATTTTTCTCTTTTTAATTTCAAGTGTCACCACTCTATTCTTCCATTTAGTCTCTTTAGTAAACTTTTCTTTTCTAATTCGTTTCAATATTACATAACTGTTTGACCAGGGGAACTTAAATGAACAAGCAAATACAACTTAGATGTAACAGAAGAAGGGCCAAAAATGAATTCATCCTAACAACTTATTTAGTGATGCATATTCTTTAAATTCACTGCATCCATATGCACATAAACTGGAATGAAAACACGCACTGCCCACAAGTATGCATAATCTAATTAGGGGAACCATCTATGCTTATTTTAAGTAAAGACAACTTGACCTTTTCAAAGGGCAAGCAGAAGTATTTTTAAAACTTATTATCATGGCATGATGAGAAAACTGTAACAAGATTCTTAATTCTTGAACACAGATACAACATTCTCCCCTTTCTCTTATCCCCTATGAACCTAAAAGAGTAGGATACACACACACACATTTATATATATATATATATATATATATATATATATATACATATATATACATATATATGTATATATATATACACACACATATTTACACATATATATCATATATATGATCAATATATAGTAGGATATATAATCAATATTTACTTGAATTTATTACCATTGCATGTTAGTTGAAATTATATGTCCTTTATAATGCAATAAAGGATGTAGTCAAATGGGTATTCTCTTTTGTTTTCTTTTTATCATTCTTGTATCTTTACCTTAAAAACTAGATGCAACCTTTATTAAGAAAATTGATGCATTTTCACATTATCAAGCAGTGGAATAAATTACAAGGTGGTGCTTAAAGAAAGTTTAAAAGCATGTGAGTGACAAGGAAGTTAGACCAACAGAGGGTAATGTTGTGTCTTCCTACAAATTCCCCTGGGATGTTGCTTTCCTAAACACTACCACTAAAGACTATTGCTTGAAGTAAAGTCGGGAGAAAGAGGTAGAGGAGATCATGGTTTTTATATTGCAACACAAATGTCTGTTCCCAGATTGATTATTGTGAGCCAGCTGCATCCATCATGAACTTGAAGGAAACATCTGCCTCCAGGAGAGTGTTGACCCTCCACCTCCTGCTGTCAGCTCCCCACACCATGGGTGCAGCAGGAAGTTGAATTCATGTGAAAATGAATAATAATCAGAAAACAAGCAACACAAGACTCCTGCATGGAAACTAGAAACAACAAAAGTAATAACAATAAAACAAAATCCTGAATGGGGAAAGTGCATGGGAAAAGGGTTCCTAAAGAACAGGGAAAGATGATGTAAATTAACAAAGAAGAGTCCAGATAAATAATTCTCCCCAGTAACAAGGAAAATAGGATCACTGTTCTTAAAAGCAAAAAAAGAAAAAATAAAATAAAAAAAAATAAATTTGCAGGGTTTAGCAATAAAGCCCCAGAAAGAAGTAGAGGAAAAAAAATGAAAAGGTATCATAGCTAAAAGTTACATGCAGTATGAAATATGATGAAGACCAAGTAAGATACGTGGTGAATAGCTTAAGAAAAAACCAGAAAGGTTTCTCTCTTGTTTATATCCCATGTATCTCAGGAGTCAGCTGCAGCCATGATTCACCATGAAGTCACTCTGGAACTAGGATTTCCATAACTGTTTAGACATTTCAGGGTGTGGCTGTGCAAGTCACAAGGCAAGCTTGCTCTCAATAGAAAAGGGACATATCAATTACCCTCAGGGAGAAGCAATGAGTAAGTTGAATGATAATACATTCTAGCACAAAGAGAAAGTCATTTCTTTTTAAAGAAAATACGCAATTCTCAGTCATATTGCTCTCATGGTTCAACTCCTTTAAGGCAAGAAACAAATTTCTACTATTCCAGGTGAGAAATCACTAGCTCTCTGCTTTTTCTTCCTACTTCTACCCTGTATCACTTATCATAGCCTTTTAAACACACACACACACACACACACACACACACACTCAAACACATGTCTTAAATTGGAATAACTCTGCACATCAATCTATGGTGAGATACTGTGTTTAAAAACTATATTCTAGGTGGGATATATCTTCCTTTCTACTTCTTTCCCCTTCTCTCCCTCCCTCTTTCCCTTCCTTCCTCCCTCTTCCTTTCTTCCTCCCCCCCTTCCTTCTTTCTATCCTTCCTTCTATCTGTCCATCTTTCCTTCCTTCCTTAATTTCCCTTACAATGAAAATAGCTTCTAGGAATCAATAGGGAAAAGATATAATTTATAAATGGAAACAAACAGGGCCACTGAATTCACTTAACATAAGTACAAAAGAATAAGTTTATAAAGTGTTCTCAACTATAATTACCATTATGCAAATTCAAAACAAATTGGACTAGTTTTAAACTTTTAAAGTTGCCAAAAGTTTAAAAACTTTGTGAGCCCCGTGCTAGAAATGATATAGGTGAGGGTATAGCATTAATGGGAGCATAAATTACTCTAATCATTTTAGAAGTCATTTTATCAATATCTATGAGACACTTTAACTATATGTATATTCATATACATACTGAGTTAGGGTTTTATATTTAGTAAGAATACTGGCTTACAAAATATTCCAAAATAAATGGGTAAAGATATTTAGTTTAGTAGCATGTGTAAATTAAAAAAAAAAAAACAAAAAAACTACGACAGTCTAAATGTCCATAAAGATGGGAAATTAGAAGCAATATAAATGACTGTCATTAGGGATTTACTACATAATGGCAGGTTATGTATTTATTTATAACTATGTTACATCTTTATGTTCTTGGCAAAGATTTATCAGATGAATAAAATGAAAAAAAAAGAATGCATATACAAACACACATATATGTTGGTACATCATAGAATTATTTCTGGATATACATACAAAAATTACTAGCAACAGTCTTTGGAGATGAGTGATGAGAGATATTTTAATTTTTATGTGTATATTTCTGTTGTTTGAATTTTTAAAGTTTACTTTGATTTTTAAAAAATCAGCAGGGATTATTTGTGTGTGGGATTTATAAACCATTACTGTGTCTTTTTTATTTTCTCTTTCAAAAGTTAATAGGTGTTATAAATATGGAAATAGGTGTATTGCTTTGTCTGTTTGAAAATATATTCTCATTAGTAAACATAAACCAGGCAACAGAGGAAAAAAAAAACTTCTGTAAAAGAAAATGAAATTAGCATGGAATTCCACTACTGGGACTACAGTTCTTGAAAAATACATAACATAAATACATTGCACATGGAAGAACAATGAGCATCAATCATAGCACAATCATGTGAAGTAAGGATTGGTGACCATAACATCCTTGAATATTACATGCACTTTGTACTGATGTACCTGACCACCCTTCCCCTCCCAAAACGATGGAACACGGAAAGGTGGGAGAGAGTATTTCAATATTATTATATGACTTTGCTAAAAGGCATGTCTAAGACATAACTTTCATTTGCTTTTACCAATGTTTTATGAGAAACTCATGAAAAAGAACTCCACACAGGAGCTCAGGTAGAACAGTCTATGTGGGCAACTAGCCCTCAGTTGGAGAATATGCGAGGAAGGTCTATTCTGTTCCCAACACTTTACCTAAGACCACACTACCCTGAATTCTTTGTAGTTACCTGGAGTATAATCAATTTAGCTTCCTTCTCTGAGATTTAGAACAATAATTTCTGTTAAAGCTAAAATAGCCTTGAGTGGAGCAACACATTAAGTTGTTACCAGTCATTGGAACCGTACTGTAGATTTGTTGATAAATTCCTTTCCAAAAGGCACAGAATATTAAATGGAAAGAAATGGTAAAGCTAAAGGGAGGAGGTATTGGAAAATCTTTGGCCATGGTATTTCTGCTTCTTGCATTATTACACAGGCATTTGACTTCTTTCTGACAAATGAACTTTCCGTAATTATGACCCATTCCTATGGTGTTTATAGTCATCATTTTCTCACTTTCATTAATGTTAATGCAAGTAGAAGAGTAATTAGAACAATGCAAATTTTATTTTAAGCTCTATATTGTGCTGACAAGAGTCCTCTAAGTACCTTGCTTTGGCAAATAAAAAAGAAACAAACTGCTTTAGGATTGGTGGGAGTGCAGCCAGGCCCACCCACTGGGTAACTGTGACTACCACCTGAAATCCAGAGATTTCTGATGAATAAAGATAATTATGAATAATCCTGCATACCTTGCCTGATTCAGAGCATATGGCAGAAGTTCTTCATTGCCAAAAAATAATGTTTCTGTCTGCATATATTCTGATGTTTCACTCAGAAGCTTTACCTCCATGTGATTGGCAGAAACACAAGAAAGCTTGCGGCACCATGCTGACAGAATTCACTGCAAAGGCTGATATTCTAAACAAAATCATCAGGAGTTGCATGGAATTAAATTTCAATCCGATGCCAGAACTGCAGAAGCAATTCAAATATGTACAGTATTTCTAAAGTCCTTGCTTGTGTAGTCATAAATATGAAATGCTAACAACCAGCAGGGTTCAATTGGTTGAATTTTTTCCATGAAATTATTTGAGATTTTTTTTTTCAAAGGTGTATGTTCTTATGACTGATTATTATTCATCATGAATAATTTTTATTTCTATGTACAGGTTTCTTCATGCTGTTAGGAAATAACTTGCTTTGGGGAGACAAATTAACTCTTTCACTTATCCTATTCAAAACAGTGGTGTGAAATAGATATTCGCTCTCTGGTATACCTGCAATTTCTTCTTCTATCTTTGTACCAAATGACCTCAAATAGCTGAATCCTCCCCTACCCCCACTAGCAATGTATTGTTCTGGCAGTGTGTAGGAATCCCCAATTTACCCAATCACTTCTTCCTTATCCAAACATTATTATTCTTTGTCTCAGCTTATTAAGACTCTCCTTGCATTAAAAAAAGATCATTTTATCCAGTGTTGACAAAATTGTGAGTAAAGAATTTAACCTATTCTTCTTCTTTATTTGCTTCTTATTGTTGCAAGGATGTTGCATAATAAAGTACTCTCTGAACTTATTGGCTTATAACAATAAGCATTCAGATTTCTTACAGATTTCAGCATTAGTTGAAATGTTCTGCTTCAGGGTAGGCTAAGCTTTGTTTCGGCTCAGGTAAGGTTTAGATCTATTTCACATAACTTCTTCTGGGATATGCTGTTCTTATGGTAATCACAGAAACATAAGAGATGAAGCCAAATGGCACAAATATATTTAAGACCTCTGCTTGCATTGCGTGCACAAGTACTTTTTCAGAGAAAGCAAGTCCAATGACCAAGCTCACTATGGATTGGGTAGAGAAATATATTTCACTCACTGTAAGATACTACAGGGTCATATGGCAGACAAGAAGCAAAGAATAGAGAGTCTGTATAACTTTCAAAGAAATGTATCTGTTCTTTCAAGAGAATGTACTAGAAATAATACTGTGATTTAAATGAAAGTAGAATTTATATTGGTATGAATATTGGCGTCATCATATCTGATATGTTCCTTCAATTGCCTCTCACATAGAATCCTATGAATTCTGTGAATTATATCCCATAGATGTTCTATTTATCAATAACATAATAAGAATTAAACCTAATACTTACTATGTGCCAGGGACTATTATAAGTGCATTTTCTACATTAGCATATTTAATTAATATAATAATCTTATAAATTAATGACTAGTCTGGGGCACAGAGAGATTTACCAATTTGCTCAAGGCCACACATTTCATAAGGTATGAACTCTAGCTAAAGATACTGAACTCCTGAGAGACTGGATATGCAAATGAACAATGGCTAGACCAGGCATAAAAATAGAACTGTGACCCACAACCTGCAGCAATATGCCTTGAAAACCAACCAATTATGTATAACTAGCCCAGGAAGCCAACCTGCTATAAATCAGACTTGTAGGAAGTCAGACTGCGATCTCAGGTAACAATCCAGGAAACCAAACTATAACTTCTATAACACTCAGCTCAAAATAGCCCTGACTTGATTAATAACTGACAGCTTCCCTAAGTTTTGTCCTTGCTTCTAATGTAGGATCAATCAGAGAAGCCAAATTTGCAGGCCTAACCGGTCACTTAGAATCCCTCATTTCCACTTAGGTCCCCAACAATTTCCCCATGCCAACCACCTCCAGTCAGGGCAAACCTGAACTCTTATCCTTTTTCCATTTGAAAGCTTTTCTTGCTCCCCTGCTTGCCTTTGAGTCTGTGCCAAAACATAAGGGATGGTGGCTGACTCTTTTGCTATAGCACGCTCTGAATAAACAGCTTTTGCTTTTCTCATTTTAGTTGGCCTTCATTTATATCCACATAACCATAGAAATATCCATCACACATAATTGAACTGGCATATTTCTAACAGAGAGCAAAATTTCTTATTACACAGAAAGGCCAATAATTAAGTCTTTTTAAGATTGAATTTTGGTAATATGACCTACTCATACTTGATATATAGAGAATTATCTAAATATATCCACAGGAAGCCTGAGTCAATAATAATTACAATAATAAACACAACAATAATAATAATAGTTATTTTATTAAACACTTATAAATGTGATCCATTTTATTAAAACCATTGCTTAGTCTATTTTGTTGCAAACTCAAAGTAAATATGTCAGGCGATTACTGGGAATAGTCTCATTTTACAGATGGGACTTCAAGAGGGTTAGGAATTTGTTAATGCACATGTTCAGTTATTGTTCAAAGTTTAACTTTGTCAGTTCAACTCCACAATTCAAGTGCATTTATGCTTAAACTCAGTGTCTTGCACACAGTAGGAATTCATCTTACTAAACACTTCTAAAATAAAAAGAATGCATTAATGAATCAATCATTAGCACTCAGTAAAACCTACACTGACCCTGAAGACCTATTCATCAAACCCCTTGGAACTTACTTATCTTCAACTCCTCTTTCCCTACATGCACATTATGTTCACTTGTACTTTTGCTACATGTATAATGAGATTCCACATTAAGATAAGAATATACTAAGAACACATGATCCTTCTTAATTTTCTTCCAGGTTTTAGTTTAACAGTGTACATATCACAAAGCCCGAGTTAATGTTGAAAAGAAATAGGCACAGAATTCTGTGCAACCTGCCACTGTGCCTAGCGAATCTACTATTGGGGGTTGGTAGCTGCAGTTCTGATCTCTTACCAAGTCTTAATTGAAAGATCTACAATCTCCCTATTAAGGCATCATCAAATCTTGGCTGAGCGCTATGTGCAATGTGAAAAGCTTTAGTTAAGACAGGACTTCCTGATAATCCAGTGCTCTGAGAACACCTTTAGCAATGACACATTGGAAAGAACTGGTCTTTCAACTCTTCAGTAGAACAGTTGAGATTGTAATCTTATGTACATATGAGTTAGAAAGCACAGTCCAGTCCGTTTCCCCTAAAGAGCTTGAGATCCATTGTAAGGACCATGAGATGTTGATTACAATAAACTTCACTGACAAATAACAAAATCATGATACAAGAATCATATTAAAATAAAAATGTTTAATTTTTTTTAAAGCCTACAAGGAGGAGGTATGATTTTCAGTTAGAAAAAAAAAAATGGGCTGTAGATTTAATTAAAGGCAGGGGACAAGAGAACATTAAAATGATAGGGAACAATCTGGCTGAAGGTGGAGCAGTGGGGAAAAGAAAGATGTATAACAGTGCCTGAGTACATCAGTCTTGTAAGGAAAAAAGGTTTTTGCAAGGAAATTGTGACCTTCAGATCTGATGTGCCTTCAGTTCTTCCAGATGAAGAACATCTGACCTTTAGTGGAAGATCAAAGAGTAATGGCGAATAACACAAGTGCTTATTTTGGAACCAAAACTTCAAAATGGCAATTCAACAATTTACATTTTTAGGGGATGAATTATCATGACTAAATGCCTTCATATGTGCTGATGTCTGTTCGTGTGACAACATGACATTTTATAAATCGCACATTGTACCATTCTGCACCGTTCAGGAGGAAATACGCCTGCTCTTCACTCGGTTTCTTTCTTGATACCTCATTTCTTTAGCCCCTCCAAAAATTATGCACTATTCCAAAGAATTATCTTCACAGCTTTTTTTCTTCTTTCTCCTCCAAAAAAAAAAAAAAAGGCCAAGCAAAAAGTGAAGCCTGCCTTGCAAACCATTGGTTGAACTTCCAGTCCTCTTTCTTGAAAATTCAATGGGGAGCTCATGGTAGGATTTTTTTTTTTTTTCATCTCTCTGTCTTTTGCTAACACACTGATATCATCCTTAATTAGTCTCCCTCCTCCCTTCTCTTTCTACTTGGGGTATGCCAGTCTCGCATCAAGCACCTCCCTATCATTATCTCCAGTTTTGTTGTCTGGATTTATTTCTGGTCCCTGGCACATCTCAAGAACGCAAAAATCCAAGAGATATTTTCATGGAGCCAGCAATAGAGAGGTGCAGACACTGAAGAACCACCGGAAATAGCCTTCTCCATTCATCCAAGCTGTGTGGCAGAATGGAGGCAGAGAGATAATTTGGGATGGTTTAGAAAGAGTCTCACTCAGTAATTGTACCTGACCATGTTTACTTCACAAGGCCCTATGCCAGGTACTGTAAGAATGTAAGAATGATAGGATACCATTCCTTCACTCAGTAATTAACAGTCTAACATATCAGATCAGAGCACAATCCCATCATAGAGAATGATTAGCATCATCAGACATGTACAGATAAAGAGCTGTATGACTACAAAGAACAAGGGGATTATTTCTCCCTGGCTTAGGGCCAGCAGTATTTCCTGAAAAATGCAATATTTGATTTGTGTTTTGATAGTTGGGTAGGAAACAAGCTGAAAAATAAGCCTGAACATTGAGTCATAGAATTTGTCAATATCATTGGTCACAGTCAAACCATGATTTCTTTCTCCTGCCCCCATCTCTTTTTTAAAGGGGACTGGGGATTGAACCCAGAGCCTTGCGCATGCTGGGCAAGCTCTCTACCACTGAGCTGCATCCATAGCCCAAACCCCGTTTTCTTCTTCTTCTGTTTAACTTCAATATACTTGATCCCAAGGATCTCAAGCAAATGAAAATCAGTAACATGAAATGGCTTTCCTGAATAAGTGATTTGAAGGTTTTATTTGGTTTGCATTGCTTACGCCCATCCCATTCATTTGGAGAACTGCAGAAAAATAACTTTTAAAAAATAGTTAAATAAATAAATAATGGTTGTTTTCATTATGACATTCTAGTTCCCTCATTTCATCATAAATCTAAAGTTTGTCTTAAGACCCTAACAACACTTTAGTGAACATGAAATGCGATATAATTGTAAAAGTACCAGAAAATATAAGCTGACTAGATATGCTATTCTAAAATAGGAATACTTAGTGATGGGAAGAATTTCCAACTCAGAGAAGCAAAGATTCTACTAGAATATGATTCCATTATCTACCAACTAACATTATTTTTCTTTTATTTCTTCTATGTGCACTAAATTTTATGTCTATATCATGAAGTAGCCAGCATTTTTTTTTTATTTCAAATTTTCTAACACACAAGAAGTAATTAACTTTATAATAGCACTGACTTCAGATGCCCAGACTGCCCTTTTCCTTATTAGTTATTTTAATTTGTCCAACATCTATTGGGACACTGACAATCAACACTGCAACTTTTAATTTAAATTGACTATAATTTACTGGGAAGATAAAACTGTTTTAATTTGTAATAAAATAGTATTGTTTTTTAATATCTGTGTATATTGTGATGTATCACCTGTGGTTCGCACATCATGACCAATTTAAACAAAAACTTATCACAAATATTCCAAACTTTATTGAAAATCACCCAATACAAGAAAATTTAATTTTAATTGATTATTATCTGAGCATAATATGATTTACCAGAGTGCCATTCATGTCAGTGCTGCTGAATAATTATGTGCATGTTATAAAAGTGGAATAACATTTGGGATTTTTATTATTCACCCCAAATTACTATTATAGTGAGGCATAAATACGGGAAATAATTTATTTCAACAAAGACAAATTAATCAATTCTTTGGTATATTGCACAGAAAAGCTATTTTCTAGGAGAAAAATGAACCAGAGGGGACTGAAATGTATATTAAAAGTTAATTTTTCAAATGCTAACATGAAATACTCTCATATATTAAAAAAATTCTATGAGTACAAGGCAAAAAAAACCCATTTCTGATTCTTTGAACAAAACTCTGAATTAACAACAATCTTAAACTCCATGTGCTGTTTGGCTAGGAGCTGCTTATCCAGCTTCAAAATTATAATTTTTCAATCCTGAGGTTTTGTTTCTCAAATTTATATTTTTAAAAACAGCGAAGCACATGTTATAAACTACATCACTAAGAAACCATCTGCCCATTTTTATATAGACCATTCACATTCTATTACATTTTCAGGTGCTAAGCTGTAGTTTTCAAATAACTGAAAGAGCAAAATAATCAAGACCAAAAGCCACTGCAGTTGTAGGAAAAAAAAAAAAAAAAGCACCAAACAGTTAAAGGATCCTTTCTACATATTGCTAAAACATCCCATAAATACGGAGGATGTCAGTCAGTTATCCAAAATTTGTGGGCTAGAGGTCACCACATTTTGGAAGTCTAACTTTATTTTCACACTGATCTATGGATGGTAATTGTGAAAACTTAAGCACCCTTCAACCCAAAGCACACAAACCTGAGTGGTTTTGACTGGTTTGTAACTGGTAGTACCTGGCAGAGGTGAGTTACCCCAGGGCACAGAAATTATTATCCTTAGACTGACTTGTAATTATGTGTAACCAATCAGTGACAATTGGCAGAATTATATCCTCAGGTTATCTGAAAGGTATTCTTTTCTTTCCTTTTCTTTTCTCTTTTCTTTCTTCCTTCCTTCCTTCCTTCCTTCCTTCCTTCCTTCCTTCCTTCCTTCCTTCCTTTCTTTCTTTCTCTTTTCTTTTCCTTTTTCTCCTTCCTTCCTTCCTTCCTTCCTTCCTTCCTTCCTTCCTTCCTTCCTTCCTTCCTTCCCTCCTTCCTTCCTTCCTTTCTTTCTTTCTTTCTTTCTCCTTTCTTTTCTTTCTTTATTTTTTTGTGGGAGGGGGTGATGGTACCAGGGATTGAATTCAGGGGCACTTGAATCAGAGCCACATCCCCAGCCCTGTTTTGTATTTTATTTAGAGACAGAGTCTCACCGAATTGCTTAGTGCCTCACCATTGCCCAGGCAGTCTGAACTCAGGAATCTCCTGCCTCAGCCTCCCAAACACCTTTGGGATTACAGACCTGTGCCACCACACCCAGTTTGAAGTGTGCTTTTCTTCTGTTAGTCATAAATTACCAGCTAAGTATTTCATTAAGCCCAAGCCAGTATTTCTGACCTGGAACTCAGCTCCAATTGGAGTTTTTCTCTTTTTTTTTTTTCAAGTGGCAAGTAAGTTTACTCTAGTATTCCTAGAAAATTTTTTCTAAATTTTTTGTTTGGACAAAGTACATGGGTAGTCCTGAGTGAAAAGTTAATCTAAAAAGTTTTAAAGTTATTACTTTATCATTTTTATTTCATTGCATGTCATCATTTCTTATCATTTGTTAATGTTGTCCTTGCAACTAAGTCACTCCTTTTAATTATGAGTGGTAAGACACCAACAACAAAAACAGGAAGTCACTTACACTGAACACAAACACAAATATATATATATATATATATATATATATATATATATATATATATATATATATATATATATATATATTCTGATCTGCTTATATTGTGGCATCTAAATACTTCAGTGTGTAATTTTTGAAGACAAAGGCAGTCTCATGCAATAACTATTAAATCAGGGAATTAACATTAATAGAATCCTATTATCTAATCCCTAGCCCTTAAATTTCACCACTTTTTACCCGGTAATGTATTTTATCCCCAGTCCCCTTTTCCAAGTTTCTAAGATCCAATCCAGGATCACTTGTTCTAACTAGTTATTACATTTCATTCATTCTTTTAGTCTAGTATACATTTCTTCAGGCCTTTTTTTTCTTTCATGATCTTTATATTTTTTAAGAGTACAGGCTAATTGTTTTGCAGTGTATTTGAAGTTCCCACAGTTTAATTTCAGACTGTGAATTTTGGGACAGGAAGGATACAGAAGTGATGTCAGATCTTTGTTAGTGCCTCCATTTCAGGAGGTTCAGGACCCTGATTTATTCCCTTACTGCTGATGTCAACCAAGATTATATCTGGTTAAATTGGTGTTTACCAGGTGTCCCCTGTGAAAAACTCCCATTGTTTTTCTTTGTAATTTGTAAGTATTTTGTGAGAAGATACTATGAATCTATATGTTATTTTTTCATCAAATTTTACTTATATTTTTATCAACCATTGATGATTCTTGCCTGATTCAATTTTTTATTATAATGACAGCCCAGGGATGATTTTAATTTGTTAATTTACATTTTATTATAAAAAATAAAATTTCCTTTTCCATTTGTCTGTTTGTATAATTATATCAGAATGGATTCCTGGATTCTTCTTTTAATTTAGTGAATTAGATTGTATGTGATCATGGGAACACACTGCTCACCTCTCTTTTCAAGTTATAAACTACTAACCTGTTTTCCAAAGTAGTTCTTCCATTTTATATGACCATACCTTGGTCTTTTTTATATGGAAGCACCAATCTTTGAGCGCTTTCTAAGGTTTTGTCACCAAATGATGTTCCAGACTCATCTTCTACTTCCTATGTATAGAATCAGCCTATTCCCCAAGCAGCTACATTTCTTTTTAGTGAGGAATGGCATTTAGAATCCAAGATCTGGGATGCTCATTATCAATGCAATGTATACAAACACCCACACACATGCACACATGCAGATCTACATTAATTTCTAAATCAATGGATTTAGAATCGATTTCTGTATAGTGCTTCAGTAAATATTGAAGTGTAGCTAACTCTTCAACATACAGATTTCAACTACTATGGATACATGCTTAGTAGTACAATTGAAGTTATATTTTATTTTTTTGAAGAAAATACATGCTGTTTTCCATAGTAACCATACTAATAATGTATTAGTATAAATCATTCCCACCAACAGAGTACAAGGGTTTCCTTCTTCTCCAAGTCCTCACCACACTTGTTATCAATGTCTTTTTAGTATGGCTACTTTTAAAGGGTTGTTGTGGTATTTCGTTGTGATTTTGATTTGCATTTCCCTTATGATTACTGACACTGAACATTTTTTTCACATACCTGCTGGCCATTCTTACCTTACGTCTTCTTTTAAGTAATATTTATTCAGATATTTTGTCTGTTTTTAAATTGGGCTATTTTTTTTTCTTGGCATTCAGTTGTTTGTGTCTTACATATATTCTGAATTTTAACCTTTATCATATATAGTTGGCAAATATTTTCTCCCACTCTGTGGTTGTCATTTCACTTTGTTGATTGCTTTCTTTACTGTGCAGAAGTTTCTTATTCTAATCCTATTTTTCTATTTTGCTGTTGTTGCCTATGCCTTTGAGCTAATAGCCAGGGATTTTCTTCTAGTAGGTTCATCGTTTCATGTCTCATATGTAAGTCTTTAATCCATTTTGAGATATGGTGTGAGATAGAGCCGAATTTCATTATTCTGCATGTGGATATCCAGCTTTCCCTGCATGGTTTGTTTAAAAGACTAAATTTTCCCCATTATGTATTATTACCACTTTTGTAAAATATTTACTGGCTATAAATGTGTGGATTTATTTTGGGGCTCTCTATTCTATTTCAGTGCTCTATGTGTCTGTTTTTATGCTAGTGTCATGCTGCTTTTATTACTACAGCTTTGGAATATATTTTGAAGTCAAGTATTGTGATGCCTCCAGCTTTATTCTTTTTTGCACAAAGACCTTTGGCTTTTCAGGGTCTTTGCAGTTCTACACAGTTTTCAGGATTTTTTTATGTGAAAATTATCACTCATATTTTGATAGGGATTGCATTAAATCTGTAGATTACTTGAACATTATCAGTTCTTCCAATCCATGAGTATGGGATATATGGGATGGGAAATTTTTCCATTTATTTGTCATCTTCAATTTCTTTCATCAGTGTTTTATAGTTTTCAGTCTAAAGATCACCTATCTCCTTAAATTATCCTTAAATATTTTTGTAGCTATTACAAATGGAATTTTCTTTTTCAGATAGCTCACAATTAGTGTACATAAACATTGCTGATTTTACTTTGCTGAAAGCATTCCTACAGTTTAATAGGGTATTGTGTGTGTGTGTGTGTGTGTGGTGTGTGTGTGTGTGAATTCATTGTGGTTTACTACATAGAAGATCATAAAGCAAATTCAAATTCTATTTTTTCTTCTTAAGAAATGTCTTTTTATTTTTGTTTCTTCATAATAGGTTGAGAAAAAGCATTTCAAATTTCATTAAAATCCCTGTCAGGTTCTCTTTAGGTTTTCATTGAATATATAGATTATTTTAATGAGAACCACTATCACCTATATTGAAACTATTAATGAACATGATATTTTTTTTCATATAGGTCATCTTTAATGTCTTTCAAATAATAATAAAGTTTAATAATTTTCTCCATAAAAATCATGAGGCTCTTAGTTCATACTTAATCTTAGGGTTCTTTTCTATTTGATGCTGCTACTGATTATATATATATATATATATATATATACACACTTAAGTCCATTTTCTATTGTTGCTGCTGTACAGAAATGCAATTTAATTTTTATATGGAACTTAAAAACCTGCAGACTTCTCATTAATTCTAAATATTTGCCTGTATATTATGTTAGGTTTTCTACATAGGCAGCCATAATAAGATCTGAAAATAATGACATCTATTTTTTTTCCAGAACATATTGTTAATTATATCTTTTGTTTTTTTTCTTTTTTGCTATGTTGGCAAGGACACCTAGTACATTTTGAAACAGAAGTGGTGATAGCAGGAGATATTGTCTTGTGGCTTGCTATTAAAAGGAATGCTTCTTATGTTTTATAATATTAAGATTTTGCTGTAGAATTTGTAGATGCCTTTTATCAGAAGAAAATGTCTTTCTTCCAGTAATTTCATGAAGTTTTTTTCTATTTATTCATGAACTAGTGTTGAATTCTGTTGAACGCTGTTTAAGTAACTATTGAGATGATAATTTGTTTTTTTTTCCTTTAATCTGTTTATATGATGAATTCTATTATAGCTTAAAATTCTAAAACTCGCTCTGAATTTTCAAGATAAAACCAACATTGAGATGATACATATTGATTTTCAAATTTATTCCTAGATTTGGTAGTGAATATTTTGTATAGGAATTTTATATTAATTTTCACATGTGATACTGTCCTATAATTTTCTTCTTCTTTTTTAATGCTATTCGTGTATGTTTAGGTATTAATGTCCAATTTGGTTTGAAATAATTTTCTATTTGAAATAATCTTTCTATTCTCAGTGATTAAGACAACCTTGATATCACCCTCAGTTTGCCCATACTTTACACAGATTTATTCCTAACTCTGGATCCCTTACCTCCTTGAAAGCAGTTACTTTGGAAAACTTGCAGCTGTAAATTCGTTGTCCTTTTGAAATATAAATCCTCTATGAGTCACGAATTTGTTTCTAAAGGACCCAGGAACAATTTCTTTGATATAAATACTAATCTCATACTGATATTTCTTCTGTCATCAATTTTCAACATTGCTATTTAACTTAATGCAAACTCCCCAGTTCCATAAGAGCATATACCATTTCCATCCTCCCAAAATACTTATGTCAATTTGGGAGGAGGTAGGAATTTTTATAACTCATATTGAATAGAGCCAAACAGCAAGTTACCTATCAGCTCCTCTAGTTTTCCTCTTTTGGGTCAGACCTCCTGAAGTCCTCTGTCCTCTGGTTCTCATTTAGTCTGGCTGCTGTCTAAGCATAATGCATAGATGACATCTGGCTCTTCCATTCTCCCTTACTTTGGGGATTCTCTTCCCCTCTTTTTTCCATTGTAAACTCTGGTTTTTGAGTTTTATAATTTTCTTTTTTTTTTTCCTGTGTTATGAGCCAGGCTTTTTAAGCAATGACCAAACAAACTTCATTTTACCCTGAGACTCCATGTCATATAAGAAATGCTTCTCCCATGGGAACAGTCCGCCTCTGTACCTATCAATAGTTGCTTAGCCTAGCATGTTTGGCAATACAAAATGGCAATTCTTATACAATGTAAAATTATTCTTTCTTTGGTTCCCATTTTTCTTGGGCAATGTACCCTGTCAGAGATTGATTGCCTGGATGTTAATAACTATTCTCTAACTTGTACTCAACTAGGGTCATTTTGACCCAAGTCCCTTCTGCTTGCTTGCTGCTATGGCAACCTGAAAAGTCCCATGGGAAAATACCAATGTACCCATTGCATTGTTTCCCAAACTGTTCAATTCAGCTTCTGTACCTCTGCTTGCTTGCAGCTGTGTCAATCCATAACACTCAGGCTCCAGGCTGTTCCTTGCAGAGACAGTTAAGGGTCCTGTGGGGAGCCAGCAGGCTAAATAGACTCTCCAATTCAGACGAAATGGACTTGGTATGTTTTTTGAGAGGTCTGTCCCATAACACCTGAAGCTGCTTCTTTTTTGTTCTTCTTTTAAATTTTTAAGCATCTTGTCTAAAATTCAGAGGGATTATAACATTGGTTCTTCACAAGTCAGAAAATGCTTTATTGAATCTTACGTTTGGTTGATAGACAAAATTATATAATCAAAGAATTCTGAGTTGGAAATAATTTTTGCTCAAAAATTTAAGGGCAATGTGAATCTTAATTCTTTTCCTTTATTACCTGTTTCTATTCCTTCTGCTGCAATGTTTTAGGGTCTTGTTAAGAAAAACTTGAAATTTCACCTTGAAATTTCAAGATGATGTATCTTAATGGAGATTTTATTGTTTTGTTTGTTTTATTTATGATGCTAGACACTTAGAGGATCCTGTCAATGTACAAACTCAAGTCCCTTAATTTTAAGAGATATTCTGATTGGTTCATCTCATAATTCTCTCCATTTTCTCCTTCAGGAAATACTTTTTTTTCAGTTGGTTCTTAAATATCCAGGAATAATCCTGTAATTTTTTTGTTCTCTCTCTCTCCTTTTGCTATTGCTCAACTCTTTATATATTTGGTCTGATTTCCTGGAAGTTTACTCAATGCATTATCTAAATCATTTATTATAGCATATATTTTAATTCTTGAGATCTATTACTTTTGCTTTAATTTTCCATTTGTTTTCAACATTCCGTTTTTGTTTTATGGATATATCATCTCTTATCTTATTTCTCTTGACATTCATTGTAGTTCTTTTGTTTTAAAGTTTTCTATAATATTGGTACCATTTCCTTCTTCCCCACTATACTTATTTTGCTAATTATTCTATGCCAATGGTTTCCTTATATGACTTCTCATTTTTTCCACTCTTCTCCATCTAAGAATGAGATCCAAGCACTGAAATTTTGATTAGAAGGTCTGGGTGCATGACTAAAATTTTTGTCAGAGAAATTTAAAGGAGGTGATTACGCAGAGTCTTTGGCATTTCATTGAGGAACCCAAAATGTCAGAATCTTTAAGCCATATCTCTGAAGTAATTATATTTTTTAAAGATAATAATTCTATTTTATAGATCTGCTTATGGATGAAAAAAGAGCTGGAGGTAGACACATCACTTAGGGAAAAAATTATTTAAAAGATCAGAAATCAATAGATTATTGAACCTGGAATGCCCCTCATAAGTTCATTTTGAAAACATGGTCCCTAGCGCAGCAAGGTTCAGAGGTGAGGCATTTGGGAAGTGTTTGGATTAATATGTGAGCTGTAACCTTGTGCACTACTGGGTGGTATGGTAAGTAGGTAAGGAATGATTTGAGGAAATAGGTCCACTGGGGTGTGTCTTTGGGGACTATATCTTATCCCTGGCTCCTCCCTCTCCCCCCCCCTCATTCCTTCCTGGCTTCCTTGAGCTGAGCAGCTTTCGGCTAAAATGTCCTTCCACCATGATATTCTCCCTCACCTCGGAGCAATGGAGTTGGCCAACCACGAACTGAATCTTTGAAACCACGATCCCTAAACGAACCTTTTTGTTCTTGTCGGGTATTTTGATCAAAGTGGCAAAAAGTTGCCTGGTACTAGTGTAGTCATAAAGCAACTTGAGGGACATGTTTTGAATTTCTTGGCAAATCTCCTCACCTGGAACTTGTACTTCCATTTATCAAATTCTGTACTGCATTGTTTTCTAGTGGCTACTTTTACCTCCTCTCCTAAACCCTGAGTTTGTTGCAATCCAAACCCTTCCCGTGAATATCATAATGAGGCTCTCCTGAAGTAGGATTTTAGAAGTACTCCAGGCCTGTTCTTATTGAGGGGTTCTCCTCTGGTCTTGAGTCCCCGCTTTTTTGACTCACCATCTAAGGATGTGCATCTACTTTCTAAAATGATTCTCCACCTTGCCCATCAGAAACAGGCAAGGCGCTGGCACCAATCTCAGTTCCTGAAAAGTCCAGACAATAGAATTCATATTTGGAGGCATTTTCCTGGGGCTCCTTTCTCACCTCTTAAGGTAAATGTTAGGCAGTCTTTTCTATCTCCCATGGTGGGAAATACTAGGAGGAGATTTTTATTGAAAATACAATTTCTTTTTGGCATTTCAAATTTCTTACGCATCCTGGAGGTAATAAGCATGGGGGGATTTCATTTGCAAATCTCACCAAGGAGCTGCCCCACGCATTAGCTCATTAGCCCTCCCATTGTTCCTCTTCCCTTGAGACAGGTATTTCAGACTGGGCCTAAATTGATAATTTCCTCCTTTAACTCATCCCAACTTTAACTCTACTCATAACTAGAACCAAGGGATTATGAAATTAGAATAAATATAGATGACGAAAATTAGCATTTACTGATATCTACTCTGTGCCAGGTACTATATTAGGTACTTTATATTCATTGTAAATGGAGTAATTTTCAAATAATCCTAAACAGGTATTATGTTCTAATTTTACTTATGAGGAACAGGAGGCTTGAAAAAAAAGGGTCTTATAGCTAGTAAGCTCTAGTTTAAATATTAAAAAAATGTTTCTGCCACTTTAAATCCCAAGCTGCATCCTTTAGGTAACTTCACTTCAAGGTCAACATACAGGTAACCTCTTAAGGTCTGACTAATTTATATGATCTACTCATGACTTCTTTGGGAGAGCTCTATTCTCTATAAATGAAATAAACCTGAATTTCCTTCCCTGAACAGATAGAGAAGTTATAATTCAATTTCTAAAGACTACCAGAGCCCTAGGAAAATCTCTAAAAAATACACACACACAAGCACATGCTCATGTATCATATTATACTAAAAATAATCACATTACAATGGATTGGAATGGACCTACTATCAGTTCTGATGGCCACAAACTAAGGCAGGCAGCAGATTTGGCTATGACTAAAGGAATATATCTTATTGTGATTATGTAGATTAGACCCATGTTCTCTGTGTGGTTTCGGTCATGAAAGATTTGATAAAGTAGTTAACCTTCAGGTTTTTATATGAATTTCAATGAGTTGGAAGATGACACAAACACACAAAAAAGACTCATAAAAGGAATGAGTGTTTTTTATGAATATTGTCAAATTAATATATACCAATGCTATTTTTTAGGGCTTTGATTGAATAACATGATAACCTATTTTTGGTAAATGAATACATAAAATGTACTTATACATATTGTTTATTAATAGAAATGATTCTTATAATAACCTGGATGCTTTTATTAGTAAACCTATTCCTCAGTCTCTGGAAAGGCCAAAGAACACAATTATTATTAAATAAACATCTTTTTAAAAAATTCAAATATCTTTCCCAATACCCTGTACTTCTTTGGCTATGAAAATTCACATTTGTGAAATCTTAGAAGGATCCAATGAAAGACAATCAATTGGGCCCTCTTCTCCTATAAACTATTTCCTCAGAGATGTATGAATTAAGAATGAGAAATCAAACTGATTATTTGTTTTGTTTAAATTTTTAGGTGGAAGCCTAAAAATCATATACATGATCTTCTGGACACCTTTTCTTTAATTAGGCAGTGAATTCAAACAGTCTACATTATAATATGCCACCTAAAAATTGCAGATTGAGTTCACCTTGTTTATCTATGAAAGAAAACATAGACACATGCACACACATACACATACAGAACACAAAGACACAAACACGCCTGAGGTTTAAGTCAGTTGAATACTTATAATGGTAGACTCAAAAATGAAGAATATATTTTAGCATGATTTTTCATCAGATACAGGTTACAGCTGTAAGCATTATGGACGTTTAACTGGTCAATTTAGTAAGAACAACCATTCTACAATGGTCTTTTGTTTACTTTTTAAAAATTTCAAATATTTAAAAAATTATATCATTAGTGCTCTTGCATTTAATTACTTCATCTTAAAATCTTAAGACAATATCCTTTTGGTCAAAAGCAAAATTAATTTCAGTAATAAATATACATTGTATATATTCATATATTTATGACTATATACATACTCATGTTCAATTTAATCTTTATGAAAATATACCAAATTGCAAGATATTGCTGACTTTGGCCACTAAGATGTATTACGTTTATGTCCTACTTTAAATCTTCAATCAGTCTTTCCCATCTGTCAAAAATTTTGTAGGTACTGAAAGATAAAGACTCTGTTGCTATGGTAATTATTCCATTACCTAGGTGACAGTGTTCAAATGATGTCATTGTTAAAAGTGATCTAACTCTTGAAACATTTTTAGTTTTAGTTATGGATGGGCACAGAGAAAACTGATCAGTGATACAAAATCACGAGGGCCATAAGAATGTCATTTTCTTTAACACTGTGCTCACAAATTCGAATTAAAAGGTGAATGCTAAAATGAATTTCTGCAATTATCTCTGCTTTTAGTTGGGTCAATACCCTCATCAGCATTTCATGAAGCTAAAAGAAGGAAAAGAAAGATTGTGTGTATAGAGAAGAATAATGATAGCAATGTGTTGTAATGGAAGAATGGTGGAAATGGCATCCCATTTAAAAATTATTTTCCTTTTAGTATCTCTTAGCTGAATCGCATGCTTAATAGTTATCAAATTAAAAAAAAGACAATGTGCATTTTCATTTTTGTACCATGATATACTACACAAACAAAGAGATATGGAAAGGGATATAGAAGGGGAGAGAGAAACAGGAAATTAGGTGGAGAAAACAGCAGAAAAGATCAGAAACCAGATTGCAGGTCACTGTTCAGAATATGATGAAAGAGGAATCAGAGAGGAGAAAGGAGATAGTAAGAAGAACAGATGAGTTTCTAAAGTTTTTCAGACTTCAATAGGACTTGTCAGGAGGTGCCTGCCCTGTGGCCAGTGCTGTTTCTGTCTCATCTAAAGGACTTTTAGATGTTGTCAGAGACATATAACATGCTCCCTCCAAGCTTACCAACAGATGAGATTGTATGGAACGTGTTTCTGATCTGCTGCTTTGGGAAACTGTCCTTTGAGCTGAGAAGATTCTGTAGCCAAACATGTTCTAGGGTCCTCAGGTGATTACTACCCACCAAAGAAAAGCCATGCCAACATCTTTAGGAAGGTGGGCACCATTTCTGCAGATGTCCTCTTTCTCTGTCTTCCTCTTCTTCTATATATTAGCTTACATTCTTCTCTCATGCAATAAGGATTGAATTATGAAGTTTGAAGGGAATGGAGATATCTTGGTAATATATTGTACAGGTGAGGCAAACGGCTCAGAGAGATTCCTTGTCATGTGGAATAATAACACTAGTTAATAACACTGCGTTGGATACTTGACATTTGCTAAGAGAGGAGATCTTAAGTGTTGTCAACACACACACACACACACACACACACACGGTAATTATGTGAGTTGTGAGGTGATGTTAATTAACTTGATTGTGGTAAACACTTCACAAATGTATGTGCATATCAAATCATCATGTGTATACCTTAAATAGTCAACTTTTATTTGTCAATTATACCCCAGTGAAGCTGAGGGAAAATAAACTTTCAGACTTGGAAAACAAATGTATACCATTTAGTGGCCTAATACCAATTCAAGGCCTGAATCCATCTAGGCTCTCACTCTGACCCTGCATCATGGAGCAATTGATTACAACTAGGGGCAGATCAGTCCATTTTGGCAAAGTTGATATAATCCACTTAGTGAAACACAGTTATATGAAGTCATGAGATTTTACTGTGTTATTCACCCATGTTATTTGAATTTTATAAGAGGAACATGCAAAGAGCATAGTTTTCCCCAAAAGCTCAAATAGCAGAATTCCAGGCACCATGGAACTTAGGGTACTGGTGGGAGAATGGGCTTGGGAAGACAACCTTGTCCTGGAGCACCCAGGAATCACACGATGGTGGGTCACTACTCTATATCTAAGATTTGTTTGGGCAAGGATGTGCTTATATATGTATGCATATTCATTTTCAGGCAACAGTACAAATCAGGCAGAATAGCAATGGATAAGCCACATGGTCAACCCAGAAATCAACAGCTGCCATGGCATTACCTCACTGTGAAAACTGGTGATTGTGGGTTTTAGGCAACTCCTCAAACTAATGTAGAAGCCATTCCCTGATTAATAATTAGTCTCTACTCAACTAACAGCTCCATGCATCTTGTTCTTGGTATGTAGTTCATGAGGTGACATTGCACTTAGGAGATAGTTTTTACAAGAAAATGTAGTATGTGAATAATCTTACTTTATAATGCCTGTTGGTTTCCCATTCTAGCAGGTTTCTTTCTTTCCTCCTGGCATGGGGGGGACCACACCAAAGACTGGAATCTGAATATCTAAAACCCCAAAATAATGTGTCAATTATTATTTGAACCACCAACATCATAAATTGAACCACCAACATCATAAATCAAGCTCATTAACAGCATCTGATAAGGTTTATCTGCTTCACATCACCAGGGAGGCACTTGCTAGCAGGGCCTTTGAGGATAGAATTTTCTGTAGATACCATCATTAGAACTCAGTAAAATAGCCAGCCGCAGAACAGCTTGCAGCAGTTGCTTCTGTATCATAATTACAGAAATGATTATAGTAGCAAATATTAAAAACAGTGCAGTTATGCATAATTTCTACAACACGCAATCTAATTTACCAGCAGTAAAAACAGTAATAAAAGCATTGCCCAGTGATGGGACAAAGCAATTTTCAGTCAAGATGCCTAAAAATAATGTAAGTTTCCTTGCAGCTGGATTCATTGTTAACATGGTTTGCTTAGCCTCCTGCTTGAGGGAGCTTAATCAGGACCTGGGTGATAACCAAGTTAGCTAACACGTGATTCTAATGGACTTTTCAGAGAAAATAATATGACTTTTGGATACTGTGAAAAGCTACAGTTTTGGTAAATGCCATCCACAGAGGATAATAAAGTCTCAGAAGGAAGGCACCATTTGCTTCAGCCAGAGAACAAAATTATCTATTTAAAGTCAACACAGTCTAATTCCTTTGAACCTCCATTTCCCATTCTGGCACTTTATAGTCCTCGTCATTCACCTGTCTTCGATTTCCTGTCTACTAATGTGTATCTATCCCCAGCCTCCCCTATTATAGTTTAAGCTCTTGGATGGAGGAGCCTATAAACTGATTCCTGTCTCTAATCTCTCTCTCTCCAGAGTTTGGCACCTTGCTAAGCACAAAGTAAGTATTATACATGTTTGTCAAAGTAAATTGATGAACCTGAGAAGTTATACAACATAAATTAAACATGACTCAGAAATGTCAGAAGAAAGAAAACAATATGCAGTATCCGAGCTCAGATGAGATTGGGTTTATTTATTTAAAGTAATTTTCAACTCCAGCTACTCGTGGAATCATTTGTATGGCTTTAAGAAAAATCTGGTTGTCAGATGCTACCCCGGACCATTTAAATCAGAACTTATGAGAATAGGGCACAGGGCATAGGATTTTTTTTAATTTTCAGAAGAGCCAGGGCTGAGAGTCAGTCACTGACTTATAGGACATCAAGGAACACACTGAAAGTATAATCAGGGGAAATAACTGATAGACGGGAATGAAGAAATAACTTCCTTTGCTGTATCTTTAGCCATGTGCTTCATTCTGTGAAACTTATTCTATTCCACTATGAAATAAAGGAGATTGATTATGTATACGGTAGTTCCTGAACTTTTTTTTTCATTAAAAATTACATGAGTAATAGAAATACCAACACCAAAAAACATTAGTCCAATGACCAACTGCAGGTTTACTCAGTTTCAGTTCCCAATGGTGGAAACCAGGATTTTACATTAAAAAAAAAAATCCTCAAGCTATGAACCTATTTTTTTGGACAAGCATGACAAGACAGGATGACTTCTGTGATCTGTTCTAATAATACAATATAAGCAATAAAAACCAAAATATTTTCAAAAACCAAGGTAGTCCAGATATTGATAGCTAAATACCAATCTCCAATCAAAGGAACCAGGATTCCTTGGAGGAACATTAATTTGGGAGTTGGGGAAGGGATTATATAGAATGAACTTGGAGCAGCTCATTGGGCCAAAAGTTAAGGAAATGTTTTCAAATAAATAAACGATGTGGGGATGCCAAAGAGAACAAAAGGCAATTTGAGGAAGTTCCTAACAAGCCACACGTGGATCAACTTGAACAATAAAAGAAATAAAAGTACTGGATGATAATTCAAAGTATAAAGTAAAATAAATATAGATTGAGTTCTTGTCTCCCGCCCAGAATTCATATGTGGAAACCTCATCCTCAGTGTCATGGTATTAGAGGTGAAGACCTGGCAAAGTGACCAGGTCATGAGGGTGGAGCCTTCATGAAAGAGATTAGTGCCCCCGGTGAACTTTATTCTCCTGCACCATATGAGGACACAGCATTGGCCATCTGTGAACCAAAAGTGGGCTCTCAATTGGCACCAAATCTGTCTGCACCATGTTCTTAGATCCTCAGCCTCCATAATTGTGAGAAAAAAAGAAGGTCCTCCAGTTTATGGTATTTTGTTTTGGCAGTCTGAATGAGATAATATTCAATAGTCCATAATAATATAAATGTTTAAATAATTTTTAAAAATGGGGGAGAAAGGACAAATCTCCCTTATAGAAAATTCCAAATAATTTATGCAGGTATTTCCTCCTCTAGGAGGTAGAGCATAACTTCCACTATATGGGGTATCACTTTGTGACTTTTTCCAAATAACATAGAGCAGAAAGAAAAACATGATTCTTTTACAGTGGAGAATTGTGGCAAATATCACCTTAATAAAATAACTACAGTTAATATTACCAGAGATAAGTCATATTGCCATATGATCCCTGGTAAGTAACAGGGTACTTCATTTCTGTGGCCTTCCTCCCCAAAACTCATAACTCTAGTCTGATTATGACAGGAATGTCAGAAGAAACCAAATACAGGAACATTCTAGAAAATACCTGGCCATGCCTCAAAATGGTCAAGGTCAAGAAAAATAGTAAAGAAAGGAGAGGAGAAACAGGATTAGATTATAAGCAGTGTAATTTTTCTGTTCCTGATTGTATCCAGGAGCAGAAAAAGGACATTTGTGGGGGAAACTGGTAAAGACTGAAGAAAGTTTGAAGCTTAATGATAAACCTCCAGTGTTAATTTCTTCATTTCACAAACATGTCATGGCTTATGTAAGATATTAACCTTAGGGAAACTGCATGAGGGATATAGGGAAATCTGTGCTATTTTGGTAAATGTTCTGTAAGTCTAAAAATATTCAAAAGTATAAAGTTTATTTAAAATTATACACAAATAAATAGAGCAGCACAGACCTACCAAGAAAATGTGATGAGTATATATATTTATTACCTCTGAATTAACAATATTTAAACTATTTTGCGACATGAAGCCTTCTCACTGACTCCTTATTAGCTGAGCAATAATTAAATATATATTATTTATATTCATATATTCATATTTAGCAAATTACAGGTTCAACCTTTTTTTTAATAACTTACATTTCTTATTAAATCAGTCTGAACTTAAGTGATTGAATTAGCAAGTGTACATAGTACTTGATATAGCACCAGAGCGGCTTCTGCGCCTTTCTGCAAACTTTCTCATTTAAAAAACAAACCCACGTCAGGTGCATCTAATTAAAGGCCCCAGAGGAATGTCAGTGCTGAGTGAACCCACCGTATGGCTGCAAGGTGTTGTCAATGCTTCATAATTGATTTACACAATACACATTTCTTGAGGCCTAAATCCTATCTGAAAACAAAACTATTCCCACGCTTGCTAGTGAATATTTAGCATCCTTTTGTTATTTCAGTTTATAAAGATAAAACTTCTCCAATAAAAAGGAAATCTCTTAGCTAAAGTTTTGATGTTAAAATAAATTCAAAGTAGACATTTCAGTTACTGATTTTTGCTGGCTTTACTTCCTGATTTTTTTTTTTCAAAAGCAGCCTTTCCCACTGTGATTTACACCCAATCTCAAGCTGGCTACTGGGTTGTCTGTCCCTGTTCTATTCAGAATCTTCTCTGTACATGCACTAAAGTCATTTCACTGTACTTAGATGATCAGTCTAAGTCTGACTTTGTCACCTCTCTTGGTATAAACCTCTCATGGCTACCTACTGTATGTTATGTGCAAGCCTCTCAGCATGGCACCCAAATTCATGATATGGACCCCAATGGCCCTGTAGAAACTGTGATGAGGAAATGCCAATCATTTTCACCATAATCAGTTATGCTCCAATATGCCCACAGAACTTACTTCCTATACACACTACCTGGCCATATGCATTAGTGTCTTCCCTCTTGCAGTTCCCTTTGCTTTTTCCCCTTCTCAACTGCTAAATCCCTAATTATATTTCAATGCTCATTTGAAGTGTCTCTCTTCCATGAAGTTGTCCTGAACAGTGGTTCCCTAGTGGTCCTCCTTCCACTGCAAACAAGCATTGCCTCATTTTTTGGCTTCTACATCATCCGTGGCTACCCCACTATTAACACTACTTTATCATGTATCCTACTGCCTTTTAACCTCCAATGAACAAGTGTCTTTCTTTCCACTGGACAGTAAACACCTGCACATTCATTTTTGTATCTTCAGGAAAGAGAACAAGGCCTGGTAAACAGAAGAAACTCAAAACTTTACTGTGTTACTCCAAATAGAAATTCTTGCTCATTTAAATAATATTTGACCTTCAAGGGACACTCTAATTACCTAGATTCACAGTATATCTGCAGGCTAGATTTAAACAGTACCCCTCTTCGTATATTTCTCTCTACAATCAAAATGGTACAAATCTGAATCCCCTGATAATTTTCTTTAAGTGCCAATCTCATATTTTATTTTTCTATTTGAATGTCTAACAGGCTTCTTAAATATAGTCTATTTTTAACATTCTTTCATTATGCTTATTTAAGTGAGATCTTTACTCATCTATATTCTAGACTTTAAGCTAGAAATGGAGAATGCAAAACCAAGTGAAGGGGCTGGGGATGTGGCTCAAGCAGTAGCGCGCTCGCCTGGCATGTGTGCGGCCCGGGTTCGATCCTCAGCACCACATACAAACAAAGATGTTGTGTCCGCCGAAAACTAAAAAATAAATATTAAAAAAATTCTGTCTCTCTCTTTCTCACTCACTCTCTCTTTAAAAACAAACAAACAAACAAAAAAAAAAACAAGTGAAATACTTCCTTGACCTCAGGGAGCTCATAGTCTGATAACATCTCACACAGAAGAAGCCACATGTTCTGTGGTAGAGCCAAGCAACAGATGCTGTTGAAAGACAAGGCCGAACTCCTAAATCATGGCAAATGTCCATTCAAAGATGACACTGGAGTTTGGATTTAAAGGATGAATGGAAATGTCTTAGCTGAGGAAGGAGATGAAGGACATTGAAGGTGGAGAATTATCTGAGAAAGGATAGTAAGAAGAAGTGTTGGTGGCAGGAGGCAGCCGCTCAACATGTTGGGAGATCTTAAAGAAGGTGTTGTGTCAGGATGAAGGACACCCAAGAGCATGTGCAGGGATATTAGACCAGAGACATACTTCCAAGGCCCTTCTGACTAAATATGAGTATCTTAATTTTAGGCTAAAAGCAATCTAGAGAAGGCAGAAGAATTTTAATCATGCTTATATATTAGAAGTTTCTCTGCAGATGCTCACGAGGAGGATGAAGAGGAAGGTAATAAGGCAGAGAGAAGAAAGACAAGATATGTGGCAGTTACAACTGTACAGGCAAGAAGAGACCGGGGCATGGATAAAAGAAGTGGTAGGTGTTGAAAGCAGGGAACCAAAATAAATAATAACACTTGGAGAACTTTGTGACTGGAGGGTGAATATGTGGGAAGTGTGTAAGATGATTGTCAGGTTTTTGGCAAGAACAGTGTGTTGATGGTGATGCTATTTCAAAAGACAGGGAATATACAGGAGGATGAATGGATCTGAGGAAGAAGATGAACTAGGTTTTAAACATGACTGGATTAAACCCCTGTTGGTGTTCAAGTAGAACCTGTGGTTGAATACTTTCTAGCATTGGCCCCATAGAACCATTAAAAATAAAGCTCATCCAAGAGCTTGGCTTTAGAAATATCACCCAAAGTGAAAAGGAGCTAAGGATAGAGACCTGATGACCAAAATTTAAGGAAAGAGAAACAGTGACCCTAAATGGTAAATAGGAAGACACAAACAGAAGATTAGAGAAGATCAGGAAAGAGAGATAAGATGGTACCAAAAACACAGGGGAGCAAGTGTGAAGATGAAGAAGAGTGTTACCAGCAATGCTGGGGTCCAGAGAGAGGAGGAGCAAGCTGAGGTTGAAACTATTCTCCACTGACTTTGTATTTTTAAGTATTTTCTTGGTTTGTATAAAAAGCATATAGGCGTATTATTTAAAATTTGAAATTGGCTTTATTTTGCTAGGTACAATGGTTTTATGACTAAAAAAGGGATTGATTTCATTCTTAATTCTCTATCATCTGGCAGACTTAGTCGCTAAAAATGCTTATTATTCTCAGTGTTGCTATGCAAGAAACCACATGCCAATTTCAAATTCTAATTTCAAGGTATCCGGTATTAGAAAGGTCTCTGCAAGTGGCAAGCGGGGGCCACGCTGCTCAAGACATTCTAACATTGGGGTATACCCTTCCTTTTTTGATATCCACTTTTCAGTCAGGCAAGTAGTTAGAAAATCTATATTCTAGACATTACTAACTGAATGGGTGCAAAAGGGAAATCACTTGCATTCTTAGGACATTTTTGTTAATGAGTCTAATTACGTAATTGGGCTGTCCTGATGTAGATGGATTGAAAAAAAACATGGTCTGGCAGACCTAAACCACACTTTTAAAAGTTGATTTGATACTGGATTTTCACCAGGTGCATACAGCTTTTTTGAGTTTGTCTCATTCTGGTGGGAATAATTTTTTGCCAGCTCTTTTGTACTGCCTACCCTCTAAATACTTCTTTCATCTTTGCTTTACTCTTCTCCCTACTCTGTGTGTTAGACATACTTCTTCCTCTGTACATTCAAACATATTTTACAAACTTCTATTACAGCATTTGTTGCATTTACTCTAATTACATGATGATGTGGACATCAAGGTATGGACTTCAATTACACTTAAATGTGTATCTCAAACATATAGCATAGTCACAACATAATAACACAAGCTGAGATATAGCGAATGTATAGGATTTGTTCCAGTAAGGAGTCTGATATATCTAGTTGTCTTTTGATCAGCTGGAAGAGAGGTGCCTAGACCAGTTTGCTCCAAGCTATGAATGAAACTGAAGGTCTATGGATCTATCATTGTGTACAGAGTGGTAAGAGCGCATGTGGCTCACGATTCTATAAATGGTTTCCAAGGAAGCTTCATCGGGAAATTCTATTTAATTAAATGGCGAGGTGGGATCCCTGACAATGAGCTCCTGGAGGGCAGCCAGTCTATCCACTTTGAGGCAATGCATATTGAAGCATAACTCTTCTGGGTAGAATATCCAGGAAGATGGATGATAACAGAATACCTAAACAACTGCCAGCTGATAGGCTCAAAGGCAGCAGGAGGGATGCTTTATTAAGTGCCTGCTACAGCACAATCACAGACAGGACAGAACCACTGTGCACACAGAGAGCAATGGTAGGAAGCTGCCTTACCTAGGGAGAGTCTGAAAGGCACTAATACAATGCCCAAATCTCAAAATGAGATCTTTCAGGCTAAGCAAAGCCGACCTTGTCATGAATGTGGTATTTTGAGATCACTCATTTCCTGGTCAATTCTATGGGTCCTCAGCTGGAAATTCCATGTGCTGTTATTTTCTTTTCAGTTTCCAGCCAAGTGCAATATAAGATTTTTGAGGGAAGATCATGTGTTAGATTTTCAAATATATGTTAGGATATATGTTGTTTTTCTGGGCGAGATAACAGTTGAAAAAAATAGTTTGAAAATGGAGAATATTGGATCATTGGCAACATTTTGAAAGTGTTTGAAGATGTTAGTATTATCAAAATTTGCTAGATGGATACCTCTTGGTATCATAGTACTATGTACTGTTGTGCCCATTTCAAGCTGTTTAATAAATGTTCCTGGATGATGATATATTAATCTTTTTTTATAACCCATCATATAAATAGGTAATAAACTTTATCTACAGTGTTATTTTCGAATAAACAATGGGGTACTGAATGGATATGCACTGTGAGGTATAAAATGTAAAAGATATGAAAAATAAGAATTTATTAACTTCTAATTCTGGACGCTTTCACCAGT
The DNA here is from genome assembly GCF_021218885.2 of Marmota monax. Taxonomy (NCBI): domain Eukaryota; kingdom Metazoa; phylum Chordata; class Mammalia; order Rodentia; family Sciuridae; genus Marmota; species Marmota monax. The sequence continues at coordinate 17,620,904 of NW_026692194.1, read as the reverse complement.
TGAAATTTTTATTTGCCAATAAACTTCAATAATCTAACCTCATCTCTTTTCATAGATATTTTCAAGTATCTCAGGCACACTTTGGCTTTAACTGGAATTTTAGTTCTAAGAAGCTAATTCCTTAGGTAATTGTAATCGCATATGGAAGGCTTAGCTTCCACATATCAGAGATTTTCTGGTTAATCAAAATCATTTACTCTTACTGTTAGAGATAAATAGTAATAACAGTAAAGGAAATTCCTGTAAAAGTCTTTATAACATGAATCATCCTACCAATAGCATCATTACAGAAATAAACATTCAAATCATTTAATATAGCTTGGACACATACCATATGCAAAGGACTATAGATATAGAAAAAATAAGGATATCAAGAGAATGCATGGTTTCAACATTTAGTAGGAAATATAAAGCTTGGCAGACACATAATCATGATATAAGACAGAATGAGATATTTTTGAGAGGAACTACAACTGTGTACTAAATAAACAGAGTATAATTAAGTTACAGTGATTATTTGAAGCAATGTAATTAGGAATTATGTAACCATTATTGGTTGAGTAATCTATTCCAAAGTTATAGGTAAGGTTCTCTGGTGGAATATAGAAAAATATAAGGCTAGTTTCTGTCAGATAGGAATATCATTTAAGACCTAGATTAATCAATAGAATCCATGTAAAGTAGTCTTGATACATTAGAGATGAAAAATATGGTGAACACATGCTCTATTTAGAAAGAAAACTTAATGACTACTACTTAGTCCAGATATTACTCCAATTTCCAGAGTATCCTGAACCTAGTTCCATATATAGGTAGTTTAAAGGGAAACAGTTAAAAAGAAAACCATTTAACACAGTAAGTAGCAAACACGTGGAACTTGGTAAGTTATGATTGGATATTAATTGAAAATGTTAAAAGGGACTTAATGCAATGCACTAGAGAAGCAGAGCATACAGAATGACAATAGAATGAGTGTCAGTTCAGGGATCATTGCTTATCATTATTTCCACATTTCCATGTATCTTAAAGGACACTTTGTGAAAGAAAGTACCACCTGGTGCTAACACACTTGCCCCATGGTTCTAAGGATCCATGGGAGTTCAGCATTAAAAATCACACAGGGAAGATTTTCTTTTATTATTTTCAAAGAATGATGACAATTCTCTCTCTTCCTATGAGCTCCTCAGTTGCAGATTAAAACCATTTCAGACCCGAGGAATAATAATTATCCTTTCTAATCTCTTGACAGGCCTTCCTGCAGCTAAAATGACTGGCAGAACTCACCTTCTGACTGCAAAGTAGGAGCTTCTCATACCTGTCTATACTCAAGCTGTGCTACATGACAACCCACGATCTTGAAGCAATCTGGAAAACACCTTGAACAAAGCAGGTGTTTTTCTATGTGATATGTAACACCCAGAGACTTTAAAATATCATTAAAGTAAGATAGATTTTTAAAGTGTGATCTCCTGATAATACATCTCAGAGACCTTTTAAGAACTTGCTAAAAATACTGGTTTCTAGGTTCCATCTAATTTCTATTTGATGGAGCAATTTTAAGGCAGAGTCCAAGAAACTGAAACTTATTCCCTTCATATGTGTAAGTTCAGAATCAACTTATCTAAGTTAGGGGATGTTGCATGGAAAAACTCATTAAAAATACAAATAATTGGACAATTCAAATAGTGTGATAACTAAGGATATCAGCAATTATATGCTAATAGCAAATGGTTGACGTTTCTTGAGTATCCACTACCTCACAACATTTTTCATACAGAGATTACCCCCTCACTAAACTGTAGATGAACCAAATGGAGAGGGGCTCCACAGGAGACTCAAGCTAATGAAATCACTATCAAGCTAAAGGAACATAATAGAGGGTCTCTATGAATAAATATGGTTAATTATTACACCAGAGCTTTATAGTCTGGAAATGAAAAGAAAATCTAGCAATATCCCAATACCACAAACTGCCTTCTGAGACAGCTAAAACTTGATGCCTGATCCATCTGTGTCCCTCAGTATCTTACTTTCCACATCCTCTGAAGCCAACATGTCCTAGAAGCATCGTGTAAATTCTACCCTGCTGGGATTTTGTAAAACGTCTATGGAGCATTGTATTGTGAAACTTACAATGTTTATAAGCTGCTCTTGAAAAATAAAGAATTCCAAATTATTTCAAACTACTCAGGAATACATTTCCTTCAGAAGACTCTGAGAAACAAGAGATGGGAATTAGTAAACAACTCAATCTCAGTATGTTTCAGTAGAGCCACCCTAAGTAAATGTTTTCTAGGGAATGGGAATTTAATAAGTGCCTGCGCAGATCCACGTGCTCTTGAACTTAGGATCTAACAATGGGGGCACAGGGCCCTGGTAGAGTGCTTGCCTATCATGTGCGAGGCTCTAGGTTTGATCCCCAGTACTTCAAAACAAGCAAATAAAAATAGGGTTACTGATGCACACAGGTAATGAGGGATAAGGATCAAAGAGAATACATCCACCTTGAAGTCTGGAATAGAACTTGCATACATAAATAGTTTTAGTTATTGTTGCTGCTTTTCAATAAGAAGTGGAATAAAAAGGAAAAGCAGCAACAACATGGGGTATGTGTAAGATTTTATAAAAAAAAAAAAAATAAAGGAAGTTGCAGAGGATAAGCATGCTGGAGAAAGCATCCTATTACTATAAATAAGAGAAAATTTTAGATTGCATATACTTTTTAAAAAAATATTTTTTTAGTTGTTGATGGACCTTTATTTAATTTACTTATATGAGAAGTAAATTACTTCTGTACTGAGAATCAAACCCAGTGCCTCACACATACTATGCAAGCACTCTACCACTGAGCCACAACTCCAGCCCCAAGATTACATATACTTCTATTATTAATAAACCATAGGAAACTATGCTGTCAAAAAATAAGACGTGAAATGGATTAAAATTGACTTGTCAAAGGTACAAGTAAATAATATAGGGAAACCAAAAGCACAAAAGAATGAAAATTCAGGATTGGTTATATTAAAAAGAAATTACTGCTGGATGTGGTGGCGCATGCCTGTAATTCCAATGACTCTGGAGGCTGAGGCATGAGGACTGTGAGTTCGAGGCCAGCCTCAGCAATTAAACAAGACCCTGTCTTAAAGTAAAAATAAAAAGGGCTGGAGATGTTGCTCAGTGGTTAAGTAGTGCCCTTAGAAAAGGAAGAAATAAATTACTTTATTAGAGAAAGTTAAATCAATTTAAAAAATTTGGTGAGTCTTTAATATAATATGGGGAAAAACCTTCAGAAACGTACTAGTGGGATATAACACCTCAGATTTTGAGAAACAAATTACATGAAACATAAATAAGGGAATAGATTGATTCTAACTAACTATAGCATGAGGTCTTTTACTTTGAAGAGTTATCTTGACATGCCTTGGATTAGGGGTTAACAAACAAGGCCATCTGACTTGCCAACTTGCTTTTATAAATGGTTTTATGAAAACACAGATTCATCAGCTATTATTACAAGGAAAATTTGAGTAATTATGACCCAGGGCTTGTGAAGTATAGAGCCCAAACTATTTAATCTTTGGCTCTAAACAGAAAATGCTTGTTGAACTTTCCCCTAAGTAAGGGGACACAAAAACACATTATCAAGACTATCAATAAATGGGATGAAATCAAACTAAAAGTTTTTTCTCAGCAAAAGAAACAATCTGTGAGGTGAACAGACAGCTCACATCCTGGGAGCAAATTTTTACCCCTCACACATCAGATAGAGCACTAATCTCTAGGATATATAAAGAACTCAAAAAGCTAAGCACCAAAAAAAACAAATAATCTAATCAACAAATGGGCCAAGGATCTGAACAGACACTTCTCAGAAGAGGATATACAATCAATCAACAAATATATGAAAAAATGTTCATCATCTCTAGCAATTAGGGAAATTCAAATCAAAACTACTCTAAGATACCATTTTACTCCAGTCAGAATGGCAGCTATTATGAAGACAAACAACAATAAATGTTGGAGAGGATATGGGAAAAAAGGTACACTCATATATTGCTGGTGGGACTGCAAATTGGTGCAGCCAATCTGGAAAGCAGTATGGGGATTCCTTGGAAAACTGGGAATGGAACCACCATTTGACCCAGTTATCCTTCTCCTCAGTCTATACCCAAAGGACTTAAAAACAGCATACGACAGGGACACAGCCACATCAATGTTTATAGCAGCACAATTCACAATAGCTAAACTGTGAGCCAACTTAGTTGCCCTTCAGTGGATGAATGGATAAAAATAAATAAATATGGCATATATACACAATGGAATTTTACTTAGCATTAAAAGAGAATAAAATCATGGCATTTGCAGGTAAATGGATGGCATTGGAGAAGATAATGCTAAGTGAAGTCAGCCAATTCCAAAAAAACAAATGCGAAATGTTTCTCTGATATAAGGAGGCTGACTCATAGTGGGGTAGGGAGGGGGAGCATGGGAGGATTAGATAAATTCTAAATAGGGAAGAGGGGAGGGAGGAAAAGGGAGGGGGCAGGGGATTAGCAAGGGCAGTGGAATGTGATGGACATCATTATACAAAGTACATGTATGAAGATTTGAACTGGGTGTCAACATACTTTATATACAAACAGATATGAAAAATTGTGGTATATATGTGTAATAAGAATTGTAATGCAAAAAAGTACATGTATAAATGCATGAATTGGCATAAACAAACTCTATATACAAAGATATGAAAAACTGTACTCTATATTTGTAATAAGAACTATAATGCATTCCACTGTTGTGTATTTAAAATAATAAAATCAATAAAAAAAAGAATAGATCCCTGACTTAGGATTTGAATATAGCATTCTCTGTCGCACACATGTCTTACAAAGGTATCTAAAATATTTGTTAGCCTTTTTCTCACCAGATTCAGTCAACATAATAAAGTTTAACTAGTGCAGTAGCTAAGCATGATATCCACCTAGTTTGTGACAAAGATTTTTTTGAAATTGATTACCACAGAGAATATGAGAGTTGGCGGCATTGCTCTGAGGGAGAACAATAAAAGTAAACTGCCATTTTTGCCACTTAAAAGCAAAGTACTTCAGGTAGATTTTTCTTTCATCCTCATTTGTATGGAGGAAAAAAAATACCACTTTCAGATGAATTGAGAAGGTTTAATTGGAGACACATTTTAATTACATTTATGATAACCTATTGTCATTCTGTAAGATCCATTTGGGAGTTTTGCACAGGACGGATGGGCATATTTCATGAAAATGTTTGAGGAACCACCACCATCTGTAAAGTTCTTCATGAGAATACTTCTAGAGATAGAAATAGTTTGGAGTAGACTATCCTGATAAGATGGATTACAATGTCAGCACAATGACAGAAAGGAAATCCCAGATCATTCCACTCCCCTTGGAGACACTGGTTCAACAATACATCGATCAATTCCCTTTGTCAGAAATCCTAAAACCAGTTAAGATGGTCCTGCACCACATACAAACATAAAACCAACCACAAAGATCCCATAAGAAAATGTGTGACATTTTCTCACCATGGTCCCTCCTCCTGCTAATGTGGCAACCTGTACACTCCCAACTCTTTGTTTATCCCCAGGGACTACTCAACTCTTAGAACTCGAGAGAAGCTATGCTGCTTTATTATGGAGCAAAACTATACACTTTCCATCAGAACTTGGGATTTTTTTTTTCATATACAAATCATGAGAATTTCATTTGCTAATTTTCTAGGGTTTTGGGGGGGAGGTGAGGGATGCCAGCAATTGGACTCAGCGGCACTTGACAGCTGAGCCACATCCTTAGCCCTATTTTGTATTTTATTTAGAGAAATGGTCTCACTGAATTTCTTAGCGCCCCACTGTTGTTGAGGCTGGCTTTGAACTCTCTATCCTCCTGCCTCAGCCTCTGGAGCCACTGGGATCACAGGCTTGTGCCACTGCACCCAGCTAATTTTCTAATTGTTAATTATCATTCCTAGAAAATGCCCAACTTGATCATAAATTATTATACTTCTCATTCCTTACTAATATGTTCAGAATTGTTTCATCTGTTCATGAATAAAATTGCTATTCCATTTTAATCACAAAAAGATCTTACCATATTTAGTAACAAAGTAATTCCACCTTTATTTTGAGAGTTGAGTAATATTCCCTCTTTAGCCATTCCCCAGAAGAAATTGTATAGACTTGAAGTTTTTGTTTTTCCTTCAATAATTAACCAAAATCTTCTGGGTATTCACCTTATGGCTTGACTTTCTTTTCCATCAGAACTTTTGACTAATTCAATCTTTTTCATAGTTACAGGTCTATGATTTCATTTCTTGAATCAGGATTGGAGTGGTGGTAATTTTTCTAAGAATTTGGTCATAATAGTTGAACTTGGAATTTACTATGTGATTTTTTGTGTGAAATGTTTTTATTACTCCTTAATATGTACAACATCTAAATATTATATGTCTAATTTAACATTTATGTCTAAATATTATATCCTGATATTTGATCATCTCTCTCTTTCCTGTTTTCCTTAGTGAAGCTGACCAGAAGTATGTCAATATTATTAGTAATTTATAAGAAACAATTTGGACTTTTTTGATCTTCTCTATTATTTTTGGTTATATTCTATTTAATATGTGTATCTTATTTTTATTTAAATTTGTCTGCCTTTTTGAACTTATTTCAGATGGCTATGTCTGGATAGTTGAGAAAGAACAAATCCCCTGTTTTTTAATTTTACTTATTATAATGTTTGCAAATTTGCATAATGCAGATCATATCTATAAAAAGTAATGCTAACCTGATAAAAGAAAAAAAAAATCCAAACTCTATGGCCCTGTTTCAGGACTGCTGAAGAGTCATCAGCAAGGAAAGTGTTGTTGCAACCTTTTCTATGCAGACATATATTTCATGATGCTGATGTCTGAAATAACTTGGAAAGCAGACCTGCAATCACAGCTTACATAACTCTAATGGAATTGATTGTGAACCCTTAGAATATTGTGCTGTTTCTTTGTGTTGATTCTTTAAGTCCCACTTAAAAATTCTTCCCAACATACTGATGAGAACGGGTTACTATGAAGAGGCGGCATGAACAGTTAATAAAACTGTGGCCTCCACTCTTTTCCAGGCAGCTCCTAGGAAGAGATTTTAGCCAGATATTAAAGATGAGCACAGGGATAAAAATCAAATGTGGGTCTCTCAATCCACTAAAGGTACAGCACATTATCAGTATGGATTTAAGTAAAAAAATTAAAAAATATATTTTTGATGAAAATTTTGCTAATGATTACTTACCTAAGGAATTGACTAGAAAACTACTAATTTTTAAGAAAATCGTGTTTCCAAAGAAACATAAGCCAATATGAAATATTGTAATTTATCTGAATTTAAAGTAAAATTCTGACTCCTAACCTTTATCCTCACAATGTACAATGCACAAACTGAAAAACCAGCCTCTACCTCAGAGCAAAGCCTGATGTCCAAGGAAGGGACATCACCTTTGTCCTTGGAAAGACCCACAGAGCACTCCTAGGCACATTCCCACCCTGCTAAGTTGTTTATCTACAAATAACAGGAGAGATCTGCTGCACCAGGTGTCCCTGACTCAGTCAGGCTAGGTAGAGACCCATAGCAACCCCCTAGAAGCCACCAATCAGCATGAGACAGGGAAATACCTGGGATGCCAGATGACCCTCCCAGTAGTTTATGGTGTTGGGAAACCATGTAGTTCAGCACGTACAGCCCTCTTGGCTTAAACCAATCAGTTCAAATGAATACCCCTTTTGTACTGACCAATCACCCCTACCCAACTTGTTCCTGCCAGTGAATGTACTAATCATGTTTTAGAGTTGTTATTTGATTTTCCCGCGGTGTGTGATGATTTGCTAAGAGATGCTATGATGTATGTGGGGGTCCCTGCCTTCTCCAAAGAATGTATAAAACTGCTGCAAACCCTGGGCTCGGGGCCTCTCAGCATCATCAGTTGCTGTGTGTGCTCGCAGAGGACTGAGCTAGCTTGCAATAAACACCTCTTTGCTGTTTACATTGATCTTGGTCTCTGGTGGTCTTTTGGGGGTCTCCAATTCGAGCATAACAAAACTAATACAAACTATCCAGCCTCTAAGAAGAATATAACTTCTCATATTTTCATTTTGAAGGACAAGGACAAGGAAGGTCTCCCCAAGACAAAACTGGGGATCACAATGACAATTTCTGAGAGCATTAAAATGAGCTACAATAGAAAGGAACTAAAGAACTTATTTCAGTGACAAATCTAAGATTGTTCACTACGCTTGTCCAGCGGGATTTGATAGTTGCTCTAGATCAGTGACTGCTGAATTTCTCCTACTTTCTTCCAAAAGGGAGTTTTCAATGCATTTTTGTTTTAGCATTGTATGTATGTGGAAGGGAAAAAACTCATTTTCTTTTGTGTTTTAATATGCCAAACACGATGAGCCACTTCAAGATAATTGTCTCCCTTACAATACTATCTCTCTCTACAAAGGAAACAATTCCAAACTTGCATCGAGTTCAAGGTCCATGTTTGGATAATATGCAGTTCTCTCCTGCAGATCTTCATGTGACTCCTCTTATTATGGTTTGATGTATGGCAGGAATAAATCTGAACGTTTAAGGAAGAGGTGAGTGGTGGACTGTGGTCAAGACTGACAGATGCCCCCTAAGGGGCATTCTATTCCATTCCATCTCCACTCTGTTCTTATATTGACAGACTTTAGTAAGACATATGGCGACACAGCTATCAGGATTATTTCTCGTCTCTTTTGCATTTGGATGGGCTGATACCCTGGCCAGTCAGTTATAAATTAAATAGTTATAACCTCTGGGTTTTGCCTTTCAAAGAAGTAGCATGTCTCTCATTTTCCCTTGGTTGGCTGAGTGTGAATGGCTTAGTAGGAGCTACAGAGAAGTTATCTAAGATTGGAAGATATACAATGAGGAGGCCCTTGGTCACTGAAACAGTAAAGTCACCATATCAGCCCAGAGAATTCATATTTGGACTACTTGTAAAAGAGAAAGGAATTTGTATTTTGACCTTTGTTGCAAGAAATCAATCTTACATCCTCACAAGTAAAATGGTAATGATAAAATTAAGATATTTGTGTGTCTGCAGCTAAAATGTTTTCCATTCTTTTCATACATTCAGAATCTTATTAATTAAACTGGAAAAATTACTTGAAACTTGAAGATCAGCCCTTCCTTCTTTTGATTTAAAATAGATACAATGCCCCCCCCAAATTACTCCTTATATTAAGTAACTGATCTGTCCCTGTATTGTTTCTTTCCCCAACATTTACAATTTCCCAAGACTATCAGAGGCTATGTTTCAATGATTGTTTTAGTTACTGTTTTTTGCTTTATCTCCCTGCATTTAGTGAAATCTCTACACTCCTTTTGGTACTGAATATGATAAATCACATCACATTCAAGCTATCTGAGAACTAAACCACTGGCATTTAAGATAATAAATTCCACAGCAAAGCCCTTTCCTCATCTACCACTAATCTTTTTGCCTTCCTCAGTCTATGACTAGTTGGAAATAACATTGCTTTGGTGTTGATATTGCAGAGGATATAGAAATTCATACTGCATGATGGTTGGTAAAAAATGAATTTTATCAGGAAAATGAGAAAAGTGTCTTTGAATAATGAACTTTAGATAGCTATAGAAAGATAATCTGTATGTTTAGCTGTGAGATGAATGCTTAGATTACTGAACTAAACCAGCGGAAGATTTTTTTTTTTCTTTTTGGATTTTACATTACATGTAGAATTTCAAAACCCTTGAAGTCTAATGGCCTTCCAAATGTACCTTATTACCCAATACTTTTTATGTGGTTTATTCTCTGCTTCCAAGAACATTTCTACTCTTTAGATACTTGGACAACCTGAATTGTAAGGTATGTAAATGTCATATATGAAGTCACTATTGGGACTTGGATTGAATTTTTGAACCCTTTCTCAAATCAGTTTACTTCAGTTTTCATTATATAGCATGTGCCTAAGAATTTTTAATACTGTATATAAAAGTTTATTTTGCATGATTCCCTGACTTCCATATCTTTCTTATTCTATTTTTAGATGCCCATGTTTAAGTCAGTCTGACGTTGTATTTCTGGTTCTGCATTGTACAGTTTATCACACTTGAAGTACATGGACATGGTGGGTCCAAGCCAGTGAAATTCATTGAACATATCAATGTGACATGAAAGGAGATTAGTTTTGCCACTGATGAGCCTAAATATGTCCTTTGCAGATGTGTCCTTTGTAGATGTTATATAATAATTTTAAGGGCTCTTTGTGTGTGATAAATTAAGTATGACCAATTAAAATAAGTTGTTCTAATTCCACTTAATAACTAAAACTTATTTTATAGTCAATTGTCTTACAATTAAGGTACCAATATTCTCTTTCCTAAGCATGCAGAAAGATATATTTGTTAACATTTTTTTTCTAGGATTTGGTATCTTAAAAAACTGTCATAATAATGGTTGTTTTTATTCTTTCCTCAAATTAAATTTCTTTGTACTTTCAAAGAAAACAATTTATTTTTTTTCCATTTCTTTTCCTTTAATACTTTAGGAAAGACATGTGCTCTCACCCATCAAACCACTAAAAGGAAAAAAATTGCCAATGGCTCAGTAGATTGATCAGTGTAGTATATCTTTTCAAATTTGTGTTATGTTGAAATACTTATAATAATAGTGATTGTTATTATACATATGTCTAAACAAACCCATATGATGAAGTCTCATGTCTATATACCTATATATTACTTCTTCTTATCTCTCTTACTCCACAACTCTTGCTTAGTTTTTATTTCTGGCATTGCACCAATTTTCCAAAATTCAATCTATTCTTTTTTTTTTTAAGAGAGAGAGAGAGAGAGAGAGAGAGAGAGAATTTTTTAATATTTATTTTTTAGTTTTCGGCGGACACAACATCTTTATTTGTATGTGGTGCTGAGGATCTAAACAGGGCCGCAAGCATGCCAGGCGAGCGCCCTACCGCTTGAGCCACATCCCCAGCCCTCAATCTATTCTTATTTGGTGAAGTTTCCTGATATTTATTAAGGTTCTTTCTGTGTTTTGCTTTTTTATGCTGAGGCTTTATTTAGACTATACACACTAAAAACATGTTGAGCATAATGTATGATAGAAATATAAAAATATTCTAAAATGATTTGACCCTCCCTTTTTCTCATCATACAAAAATAGCTAACAGCAGGTTATAACTCTTTCCCTCCCTTTCTCTTAGAAATTCCCTGCCCCTAGTTCCAAATGAAACAACAGCTCCTGTTCTGACATCCCAATTGTGCTTTCCGCTTCTGGTTTACCTCCATTTTCTAGGCTCCAAAGTGATTTCCAAAGTGATTTAGTTTCTTTCATTCCCTTTCTCTCTCTCCTTCCCTCCCTCCTTCTCTTTCTCTCTTCCTCTCTCTCTCCCCCTCCCTCCCTCCTTCCCTTCTTTTTATTTGGGGATCAGGCAGAGTCTCACCAAATTGCCCAGGCTGGCTTTAACTTTGGATTCTCCTACCTCAGGCTCCTGAATCACTGGGTTTAAGACTATGCCTGGCCACCGAAGTGATTTTTGAATGCAGATTTGATCATATTATTACCCTGCTTGAATCCATATCCTCTTCACTGTCCTCAGTACAGTACTCAAGGTCCTTCTCCAGTGGAGCACACCCTGCCTGCTCAGCTCTCCCCTTGACATTCCTATCTACTAGTTTTGCATTCTACAGTTGCTTCCAGTGGGTTTTTTTCCCCCCTTTAGGAAAGTCTTTTTGTGAGCCTATAAAGGAAATGAACAAACAATAGGGCTATTATTTTGATTCTAAAATTGATAAGGTGGTGGTGGTGGGGGGATGGGTTTGTGGCTCAGCTGTAGAGAGCTTGCCTAGCACGTGCAAGGCTCTGGGTTCAATCATCAGCACCACGTAAAAATAAATAAATACAGTAATGGTTGACAACTACAAGTAAAAAATAAATATTTAAAAAATTTGATAAGGTACTGCTCTCTTCCAACTATCTATTGCCCATTAAGATGAAATTTAGTATATTTCTAATACCATAAACAGGATTGTAGCTGGATCATCTAGAGCAATTATTGAAAATAGAATAAAAATAAACAAAAATAAGTATTCCTATAGTGAAAGTTAGGCTCAGCATTTAAAAAAAATCATTTAGGCTTAAAATTAAAAGAAAATACCCCATGGTAGATGCTATTGTTGAAGGAGACACATGCAACACACACACCTTATTGTTGCTTTGTTTTCCCAATTATTTCTGAAGTTATTTAAATGTGACTGCATTAGATGAGATAATTAACTTGGGGAAACCTTATTTGGCATAAGTGCTTTATGTATAATATTAAGCAGAGCTGTTTTTCTGTTTCTCTAGAATTTGGCCTTAGCTGTGACTTTAAAAATACTAGGTTTTGACCAGGTATGGTGTCACATGCCTGTAATCCCAGCAGCTCAAGAGGCTGAGGCAGAAGATTGCAAGTTCAAAGCCAGCCTCAGCAACTTGGTGAGGTCTTGAGCAATTTAGTGAGGTCCTGAGCAACTTAGTGAGAGCCTGTCTCTAGATAAAAATAAAAAAGGCTGGAGATGAGCCACAGCCCTCTCATCTGTCTCAGCTGCAGCTGTTAATTAAGGAGATAATGGATGAGGGGCAATGGGAAATAAAGAAAAGACAAGTAGACACACATAGAAAAAGATGGGATCAGGTGGGATACTGCTCTCTATTATATAGGTTTCATCAAAAGGTTATTTGTGGGAAAGTTTCAGCAAAGCAGGCAATTTGAAGGATACAGAACTGGTGAGACATTAGGGTCATCTTGTTTTGCTTAGAATCCTTTATCCCTGGGAGTTGGTGCTTGAACTCAAGGTCCTGACTGATAACTGCTGTGTGCCTTTGCAGGTAGCCTCTGAAGGCTGTTGTCACCACAGAAACTGGGTCATCTTGACCTGCACTTTTGCACAGACAGTTCCTAGCACAATGCAGCCACAAGAGAGTCAAAAAGACGGTGATTCAAACTACCACTCTCCACAGGCATGTGGCTCAGTGGTTAAACACACTTAGATTCAATCCCTGGTACCAAAAACCAAACAAAACCAAACAAACCAACAAACAGGTTTTCGGATAAAATTTAAGTAAGAAGCTGTCATATTGCATCATTCACCTCCATTTATCTAATTCTCAGTATAGTTTCACCCAGAAAAATGTACTCACTTGTCATTTCTGGAAGGCCAGTTCTTTTGTTTATACTTATGCTTTTTTTCAATAATTGATCTACATGATTCAGCCATAATCAAATTTGTGATACTGGAGCTGTCCTAAAATTCAGCACATTACATATTTCCCTTTATTTTCTTTTTAATAGATATTGATCAGAAGAAGAGAATGACACCTTATCAATTTTAGAATCAAAATACTAGCCCTATTAGTTGCTCATTTTCTTAACAAATCTTCCTATAAAGGCAAACTGAAACATCAGCTTTTAATTAATTGATCACTTCCTGCATATAAGGCAATAATAAAAGGGTAGAAAAAATGTTTTCATCAAGGCATGATGATGTAGGCCTAAAATCCCAGTGGCTCAGGAGGATGAAGCAGGAGTATCCAGAATTTAAATCAAGCCTCACCAACTTAGTGAAGACCTAAGAAACTTAAGAAGACTCCATCTCAAAATAAAAAGGGCTAGAGATGTGGCTCAGTAGTTAAGTTCCCCTGGGTTCAATCCTTTGTACCGAAAAAAAAAATTTTTTTTTCAGCCAGCTACCAAGATCCATGTTGTTCTAAGAATAAAATTATACATGTGGAAAGAATAGTAAGCATCCTTATGAACAACATAGTTATCTTATACATGAACTAATGATAATAGCGGCAATAAAATAATGATGATTAACATTTATTGAATGTTTACTAAACTTACTTTAGCTAAAATCCCTGCTGAAGTCTTCTATGCACTATGTCACCAAATTCTCACAGCAATGATGTAAGGCAAGAACTACTATTAAGACCATTCTACAGACTGAGAATTCAAGAGGCTATAAAACACACTTAGCTTTATGCAACTTGTAAGGTGTAGAAATGAAACTGGTTTTCTGAGTCCATAACTTTATAATACTCTAAAATGAGGCAGTTACTTATGTATGGGGTATCACTAAGACAGTAGAGTTAAATAATTAATAGCATCATATATATAAAAAACAATTTAAAAATATTTTCTTTTATGTGTTGGGGAGCAATTAAGATACAACTTCTCCATGTTTTCAGCTTAGAGAAAGAGGTAGATTTCTCCTGGGATTAGAGTTCACCTTTTGTTAAAGTTGGCACTCAAGCAGTCTTATTTCTACAATGTTTTGAAGTCTTGATTTATTTAGCTTTATACCACATAAACATTGATAAATCTAGTGTGTCATATACTTGATATTACAAGTTTTAGAAATCCATTGTAGATAACAGGATTAAAAAAAAACACAGCTTCTAAACATTGCAGAAGTTACCATAGTATATATTTCAAGACCCTATTCAGAAACAGCACCAGCATACATCATCCTATTACCAATTGAGTCCATAGCAAATATGGAAACAGGTGCATGCATAAAAATCTACTTTGATAATTGAAATCTGTTTTAAATAAACAACAAACAATATATCTTAAGTTGTCATTACTGTGGTATTCAAATGAAAGGAGGTTCATGAATGATTATGCAAATTTCAAGGAACACATTCAAAATGCAGTTTAACAGCAGTATGCAAAACATGAAAAGATGTCTATTTCTTGCTTTTGTAGCTGAGTTAATCTACTTGTATTTCAGAAATCTAATATTTAAGGAGGAAGAAGCTGATAATTTAGTTGTCATTGGCACAGATATAACTATGGGAAATTCCTATAAATATTTTTAGTCAATTACTCCTGGCTAGGAAGTCTGAAAATTCATGATACAAACAGAATAATTCATAGAAAAAAAAGACAAAGAGAATAGATTTTCAAACCATGAAACAGGATATAAATGAAAGGGATTTTAAAAAGGAACACAAGATTCATTCATTCATTATTCATCAATTCAATGTGTTTTAATCAATCACTTTCTATTTGCTGTGTAAGATATACCTATGGATATGGCCTCTGAAAGGTACAGAATTTTTAACACTATTAGCCCAATTCATTATTTAACTGCAATTATGATAAGTGCTGAAAGGAGACATTACGGTGGACTATGAGTGCAGTTAGAAAGCTTAAATTAGGAAGAGGCAAGAGAAGAGGAGGAAAGGCAGGTACATTAAAGATCCTTTAGGGAAGGATACTCAGGGTGAGATCTGAATAAACTAGGTCAACCAACTAGGAGAAAGAGGCTGAAAGTCAGATACTGTAGCGATGTGAAGCACCATGGTATACTGAACTGTCATGGATGTGACATGGGATGTAATCAGAATGATGACGATGACCTCTATCTGGCATCTGGATAGTATTATCTACACATGGTAGCAATGCCCATGTGAAAGCCTGCATATTTATTTACTTGCTTATTTCTTATAGAACACTCTGAGTAGGATTTAGTATTATTCCCTTTTAAGGATGAGGGAAAAAAAGGCAGAATATTTTGTCAGGGTCATGCTTCTGGTCTGCGGCAGAGCTGGTTTGAGTCTAGGCCATTTGATTCTACAGCCTGGTCTTGTTTTAAAAAAAATTATTTGTTTTAATTAGTTACACATGACAGTAGAATGTGTTTATGCACTTTCATATATCATACATAGACGGGACATAATTTCTCATTTTTCTGAGTGTACATGTTGCAGAATCATATTAGTCATGTAGTCACATATATACATACAGTAATAATGTCTGTTTCAGTCTACTATCTTTCCTATCCCCACATCCCCTTCCCTCCCCTCCCATCACTTCCCTCTACCTAATATAATGCTGTTCTTCCCTAGTGCCCCCCACCTTATTGTGAATTAGCATTCACATATTAGAGAAAACATTCAGCACTTTTGATCACTACCCACCTAGACTAGACATTCAGCTGTCATGATCTAGCCTCTGTGTGTTTCTATGCCAAGATTTTTCACAATGTGGTTAGATACTTGTCTTAGAGTTGATAGCAGGGTGATGTTCTAGGAAAACCTGATATTTGGAAGGAGCACCATATGATAATTAAGTTTACTCTGAAATCAGACAGGTAATAATTAACTCTTTGTCCCACCCTTCCTCACTCTCTTGGTAAAATTAGGTAACATTCATCAGCATTCCAAGTTTCGATAAATAGCCATAAAATTGGGATAAGAAGGACATCTTTATCACAGACTTGACAGGATAAAATAATAAATAAATGAATAACATGTCCTTGGCAGAGAGTAATTGCTCAGTAAGTGTTAACTACTATTATAAAGAGAGAATAAAGATTAAAAATGGATGTCAAAGAGGACTTTCAATAACTTATATCGTGTGTAAATATTGTTCCATAAACAACAGGAAGCTAGTGAAGTTTTCTAGAAAAGAATAATAAATATACATGATAAATTATTAGTGATAATCTAGAGTTTAAAAGTGTTTCTGAATTGGTTATTTAATTCAATCCTGGACCAATCAATCCTGATGGATGATATTCTGATTGTCATTTTATAGGTAAGAGATAAAACTTAGCTTAAGCAATTTGTCTGAGAGCTCATAGGACTTAGTAGTGCAGCTTTGATTTAGATCAGAACTTTGTGTCAAAGGACTGTATAATTTTCATTATAATATGGTTGACAGATAATTTTAAAAAGGCAAAAGTAGGGGGAAAAGCATTTTTGGTTATTCTGAATTTGAAGAGAATTTTTTTTTCTATTTTAGAATGGTGATCAGAGGTATATATCTATCTCTTAGAGGTTTGGGAAGCTTAAAGCTTTGGTGTTGGCTCCGCATCTGTTATTCCTTGTCTTTGGTTCAAGTTGCAGACAAGTTATTTAACATGTATGATTTCCTCATTTGATAATTACCAATGATCAAATGAGAATCCCCTCCTTCTAAAAAAAAAAAAAGCCATAACAAACAAAACAGAAAATTCAAAAGGCAAACACACTTATATTACTGTCATCTTAAAAACACAAGCTTCCATTTCCAACCTTGAATTTAAAACCTGATAGATTTTAAACCTTATAGGGAAAATAAGCTTAGGACCACAGGCATTGCTAAAGAATCTATTAAATAATTTCTTTTTGTTTACTAAAATTAAATATACAGAACACCAGGAAGCTTTTCAATGGCATTTAACATATGCTGATCTATTAATGGTAGCAACTTTATGTGATTTTCCATTTCCTGACACTGCTTACTTTGGGGCAATCTATTCCAGTTTGAACTGTGAGCAAGGAGATCTAGCTGTTTGTTGCAAGTATCAAATGCACAGAGGGACATTTTTCCAAGTCCAGTCCTCCCTCTAGATGTCTTTTTGCTTTTAGGACTTTTGCTACTTTGCTTTCTTTGCCCCATCAAGATTCCAGACATAAATTTTCTTCTTTATGAAAGCAGGAATGAAATTCTAAGGTCCTTCAGCATTCTTTTCAGCTTTATTGTTTTAAGGCCTCTTAAAGTAGTGAGGGATGAGATGGGATGGAACCTTCTACTCATTCCCCCATTTTCTACTCTAACAAACTTACAGCCATCCTTCTCTTAATTATCCCCAACTGAATTTCTACCTGATGGAAGCTTTTGAGATTTCTGAATATTTCGACAAATGTGTACACATTCTTTTGGAGAGTATAGGGTAACATAATTTTGGAGCGTTTCATAACCAACAGCATAGTGTAAGACTTTATAAAATTATTGCTTGAAAAAATTGGGACTATGACCTATAAAATTCATGTAAAATCTAGAATATCTGAAATAATTTAACTGTGTGAAAGAAGGACTTATATTCATAATTTGTTGCCTCCCACCCCTTTGTCTAATTAGATAATATGATACCTTTCCACTTAACATCATGAGAAATCAGTGTGGGAAATCTTCATGTGAAAAGAAAATATGCAATGAGGGTGAGATAGTAGTTAAAATATGTTAGAGCTTGGTTTTGTTACCATGTCAGAAACAGCACTGGGTTTTATAAACTTGTAGAAAACTTGGATCACACGATAGTGAAATCTATATTATAGAGAAACAGTACATGAAGGAATTTTACTCTTCTGCAAAGATAGCTTTGATTTATAATAAATTAATGTTCTTTGCCTCACCGGCAACAAACATGCTTGGAATTATAGGCAACTAGAATGAAATAAGCCTTTGAAACCACTTAGTCCAACATCCCTACTTTACACAGGAGGATACTGGGGCTCAGAAGAGTTATGTAGTTGGCAAAGGAGATGCTTCCAAAGAGAGGTTCCAACTAGACCTTGACCTACTGGTCCTGACACAGGATTCTTGTATTAAACTTCATTTTTTTTTCTCAGTGTCCTCCATGTTTTGTTTACCTCAAAACAGAAAGGCCCATTTGAGATTGGATTCTCACTGACTCATAAAATAAATAAAATAAAACAAAAAACAATGAAGCAAAACTCTAACCAAGTTCTTAACACATGAATCCATTTCAAGCAAAGAACTAGTGGCTAATATATGCCAACAAATAAAAATAATGCTTATAAGGATGGCATGTTTTGTGGGCCACAGAAATGACCTTCACACAGGTGGAAATGGAAGCAGTGTTGAATGTACTAGAAGATGGAAGAGTTAATGAATTACATATAAAGATAGTTCAAATTGCTTATGGCAGCAAGAGACTAGCCAAGGACTTTCACAAGCAGCTTTATGAAAACATTTCTTCATTGTTCCTCAAGAAAATAATCCAAATCACTAGCTTGCAGAGAAAGGCATCCAAGAAGATCAAGAGCACCTAAACCATTGTACATTGACATAGCAATGCCAATGCTACTTTAAGAACCCATCTGAATCTAAAAACTTTAGGACCAGGTAACTATGCTAAATGAGGTTCATATGACATCATGGTGAAATAGAGGTAAACGCAGCTGATAAACAGAGGGCTGATTACAGTGGGACAATTTTCATAATGAATGCCTCTTCACACACATTCACCATCTAAGCAGAGAAAGTGATGGCAAACTGAGGGGGTCTTCCCACAGAGTGTGGGAGAGAAATGTGCTGCGTGCTACTGCCAAGTTTTATCTCGAGGCCGAAGGGCATTGGGCAGTCACTGTGAATAGAGTGACATGCTATTTTAGAAGTTACTCTCAGGAGAGAATAGTAGCTGTGAGGTGGAGAACTGTGAAAAAAAACAAAAAACCATGGAATGTATTAAACTATATTGATGTGAAAAACTTTGAAATTGACTCCAAAGGCCACCTGACATACTTGCCCCTAGTGCTTATATTTTCCTCCAGAATGGACAGCCTTCATCTCATCCTGAAGCAAAGGATAATCAAGATCACAAGCTGAAGAAGTATGTAATGTGATCAAAAGTCACTCTGCCAACCCCCTGTCCTGTTGCACAGACACTTGTCGAAGTGAAATTTGTCACAAAAAAGTTTCTCATCACCCTTGTCCTGCAGTCATCGGTGACCTCTTAAGCCACTTGTCTTGTGTTTGTATCATCACCAGCCAAGTCCCCCAGTCACAACGGAGGGAGAGGAAGCAGGTGAAAGGAAGGACCACCTGTGATGACAGATGAGCAAAGAAATCTCCAAGGCAACCAAAGGGAGGCACATTTGGAAGTCCTAAAAGAAGCCAAAAACGAAAGGGCTTTACTTTTCCCCAAGGAAGTACACAAACAGTTTCTCTCTACCACCAAATGTTCAGTGGAGCTTTCAGTGTTTGGGAAATGACAGCAACTCCACTCTGGAAAAGTCACCTTTCTGATCCTTGTTGTCTCCACAAGCAACCATGACAGAGGAGCTGCATTGACAAGATCACATGTAAAGAGGAGAAGATGAGGTTTATGAGATCGAGATGAGTATGGCAGCTGGCTTGGTGAAAGACAAGATCTCTTTATATGTTTTTTTTTTTGTCAGATTAATTTTGGAGGGCAATTTGAAGGTCTCTCTAAATTGCCCAGGCTGCTCTTGAATTTGCAATCCCCCTGCCTCAGCCTCCCTATTGGCTGGTATTACAGGCATATGCCACTGTGTCTGGATAGACTAAGATTTCTTCTATAGAAGAACACAAGACTGACTATCCTTTAGGGACTCTTAAAGCACTCCATGGTCATGGGTGGGAAACTGATTGTAATTAGTACAGGCTATCCATTCTATGAAAATGTACACAAAAGGGGGACTCTAAAATCAAAAAAGCAGATTTTCGTGATTGGAATATGGTTATTAGACTTTTGAATGACTTATTTGACCAACAGATGCCAAATATGGAGTGAAATATATATCAGTTGTGTTCTTTATAAGATGTTCAGTGTATTTCTACTCTGTATATTGCTTCTTTATAATTATCATTAATAACAATGGACTAAGCCTTTTTTTTTTTAAAGTGAATCTGTCACTTCCTTCAGTAAAACATATTTGAATATTCAGGACATTTTAAAGAATTTTAACAGATCATTATTATTTGGGGTAGGAATACCAGTTGAATTTAATACTGGGAAGCTTGCCAGAGGATTCAGATAGGCGTGGGCATATGTGGAGAATTTGCAAGTAAAGCTTTCAGAGCTCTGTTTGTGAATGACCAAGTACCTCTTGGGGGAAAGGGAATCTGGATGACAGTTTGGCTCAGTGCCCATGGGACAGGTCAAATTGAGAGGCACGAACTGCAGAGTCTGTCATTCTTTTATGACATAGATTTAGCGAGAATGCATTAAAATAAAAATAGCAAGTAGAAACCAAAGAAAACCACCCCACTATGAGCACTTTGGAATCATTGTCAGGGTTTGGAGGGAGGGTCAATGAATTGCAACCCTTTTTTTCCTCTCTAAAATTCAAAGCTAATTGAAAGACTCATGAGGTAGGCACCAATTAAAACAAAACAAAACAAAAATCCTTTACTATGAACTGTTAAAATATGAGCACATTAAATTTTTAGAGAGTTTGAACAGACTGAGGTTCATGAATCAGATAGCTCCAGACCCCAATCAGTGCTGGGGCTCTGACAAAGGAGCAGGAGGACAGTGAAGCTCCTGTAAGGTGAAGGCAGTATTTGCAGCAGCCTTTGTTGGGTCATTCCAGTGGAAAGTCCCTGATTAGAGGTTATTTGGTGGCTCTGATTGTTAAAATTCATTTTTATATTTATACTGAGTGGGTCTTAGTTTGCTCACGTAGGGCTCTGGAGTTACCTAGGCCTATTGGGCTCTTGAGTATTATTATTTTTCAACAGGCCACAACCTATAACAAAAGGCAGATTTCATAAAGCTCAATAGCTTTACTAATGTTTTATCCATGAAATAGGCACTTACCTAACCAGTGTCCAGCTCCATGAGACCACTACATGACACCTTTGCAAGGGCAGACCCTTTGCTGCATTTCAGACAGCAGAACAGGTAATTCCACGGTGGCTGAGACACACAATCCAGTTACCTCTGACAGACTCACTCATAGGGTACTTCTCTTCTCTTTCCCAAGAGAAGGGTGATACGTTGGAGGCCACTGGGCATGGATTGATTGTGCCATTTTTCCATGAAAGCTTAATAAGTGGGGAATACATCATTATCTCAAGAATACAGAGAATATAAGGAGTCAGCAGCCCAGGGGACAAAAAAGAAAGAGATGATAGAGAGATTGCTCTTGGCAGACTTTGTCCTTGGAAGACCAGCAAGGAAGCTACTGTAGATATTCAAAGCGGTTAGTGATAGGAAAAGAAAGCAAACCAGTATGTCTTTGTTGAGTATGCCCACATATTCCTAAAGCATAGATAGCTGTGTACAGGCCTCAGGCAACAGGGGCAGGGTTTGTTTTTACAACCTGCTGTAACATTGAAAATAATGCTAACCCAAAACCCATGATATGTTGGAGTACATGCTTGAGATTAATAAAAAGTAAACTCATGTTTCAAGTAGTTTTCATCTTGTACATAAGTAGTTTTATGCAAATGCACAAATGTTGTGATCAATTTTGTGGTATATAGGTTACTAAGTTAATTACAATATCAATTATCCCGAATGTCTTCTCATTTCAATTGTTTTAAATCAATAAGAGGTATTCCATTGAATAAACATTTAGTTTTAAAAATCCCTATTTTTTTATTGGTTGTTCAAAACATTATAAAGCTCTTGACATATCATATTTCATACATTAGATTCAAGTTGGTTATGAACTCCCAATTTTACCCCAAATACAGATTGCAGAATCACATCGGTTACACATCCACATTTTTACATAATGCCCTATTAGTAACTGTTGTATTCTGCTACCTTTCCTATCCTCTGCCATCCCCCCTCCCTCCCCTCCCATCTTCTCTCTCTACCCCATCCACTGTAATTCATATCTCTCCTTGTTTATTTTCCCATTACCCTCACAACCTCTTATATGTAATTTTGTATAACAATGAGGGTCTCCCTCCATTACCATGCAATTTCCCTTTTCTCTCCCTTTCCATCCCACCTCATGTATCTGTTTAATGTTAATCTTTTCTTCCTGCTCTTCCTCCCTGCTCTGTTCTTAGTTGCTCTCATTATATCGAAGACATTTGGTATTTGTTTTTTAGGGATTGGCTAGCTTCACTAAGCATAATCTGCTCTAGTGCCATCCATTTCCCTGCAAATTCTATGATTTTGCCATTTTTTAGTGCTGCGTAATACTCCATGGTGTATAAATGCCACATTTTTTTATCCATTCATCTATTGAAGGGCATCTGGGTTGGTTCCACAGTCTAGCTATTGTGAATTGTGCTGCTATGAACATCGATGTAGCAGTATCCCTGTAGTACGCTCTTTTAAGGTCTTCAGGGAAAAGTCCAAGAAGGGCAATAGCTG
The DNA here is from genome assembly GCF_021218885.2 of Marmota monax. NCBI lineage: Eukaryota > Metazoa > Chordata > Mammalia > Rodentia > Sciuridae > Marmota > Marmota monax. The sequence goes on along the minus strand of NW_026692194.1, from coordinate 17,597,953 downwards.
GGTCAAATGGTGGTTCCATTCCCAGCTTTCCCAGGAATCTCCATACTGCTTTCCAAATTGGCCGCACCAGTTTGCAGTCCCACCAGCAATGTACAAGAGTACCCTTTTCCCCACATCCTCTCCAGCACTTGTTGTTGTTTGACTTCATAATGGCTGCCAATCTTACTGGAGTGAGATGGTATCTTAGGGTGCTTTTGATTTGCATTTCTCTGACTGCTAGAGATGGTGAGCATTTAGCTACAACTATCTTATATTTGATAAAGGAGCTAAAAGCATGCAATGGAGGGAGGATAGCATCTTCAACAAATGGTGCTGGAAAAACTGGAAATCCATATGCAACAAAATGAAACTGAATCCCCTCCTCTCGCCATGCACAAAAGTTAACTCAAAGTGGATCAAGGAGCTAGATATCAAATCAGAGACTCTGCGTCTGATAGAAGAAAAAGTTGGCTCCGATCTACATATTGTAGGGTCGGGCTACAAATTCCTTAATAGGACACCCATAGCACAAAAGTTGATAACAAAAATCAACAAATGGGACTTACTTAAACTGAAAAGATTTCTCTCAGCAAGAGAAACAATAAAAGAGGTAAATAGGGAGCCTACATCATGGGAACAAATTTTTACTCCTCACACTTCAGATAGAGCCCTAATATCCAGAGTATACAAAGAACTCAAAAAATTAAACAATAAGAAAACAAATAACCCAATCAACAAATGGGCCAAAGACCTGAACAGACACTTCTCAGAGGAGGACATACAATCAATCAACAAGTACATGAAAAAATGCTCACCATATCTTAAAAATCCCTTTCAATCTGTTCCAGGCAGTGTTTTGATAATAGCCATAGAGAGATGAACCAGATTATATTCCAGGCCCTGAAAAGTCCATGTCAAGTAGGAATTATATACATGCAGTTTAATAAGTGCAATACAAGAAATATATATTCACAAAAGTAGCAAAAGATAATGTTCACTACTTGGACTTCTTCTTGTTTTCAGCCTTAATGTGCTCCTGAAAAACAAGTCATATGTAACCAAGTGGATCTTGAATGAGAAAGGGCATCCCAGGTAGCAGTAGCAGCAATTTAGACAATAACTGGCCCCTTTGTGGAATTATGGATAATGCTATTATTAAAGAGTACAATTCTACTGGAGAATTGATGAGTTAAGTCAAGCTGTAGGCTGAAACAAGCTTCTACCATAGGTGCCATGTTTGTGTTATTATTGCCTTTTCATTTATTTGGCTTGTTTGTTTTCTCTTCTTTAGCAATAGATATTGCATTTCCTGCTAAAGAAACTTGGGGCCTAAACTGCAGATGACTACATTGTAGAAACTTGTTTCAGTCTACAGACCAGTACGTTTTGTGACAATATTTTTCTGAGACAAAGAATGTACTTTTATTTCCAAAATTATCTCATATATTTTAGGAAGGAACATACTCTAACCTAGGGCTGTCATAGATACAAAACAACAAAAACACACACTTACAAAAAAAAAAAAAACAACTATAAAATATATCCAATTCCTGATGGGAAGAATATAAGTCCAACAACCCCACAAAATAAATAAATTTGTTCTGTAGATATTAGGTTGATATTTTCCCAGCAAAGTCTCCAATTAGAAAGGTACTTAAAAGCACTGGATGTGCCCTAGTCGCATAAAGGGAAGAAGTAGGAGATGGTTAGAAAAGGTGAACTGGACTCTGGGATATTTTTCTATGATTTTTATGGGGAAGACTTGAGTAATTTTTGCACTTTAAGAAAATACTGAGACAGGTTTGGGAACTCCTAACTTCTTCAGAGTGTCACTCATATTTCCTGAACATGCTAGAGATTTCTCCTGCAAGCAAGGAGGAAACAGTCTGTGGATAGCATGAAGGGTGCTAGACATCATTCACACTGGCAATGATAGAGTTCATAATCAGCAATGATGCTGAGCCTGGGAGCCAGGCATGGAAGCTGCTGGAAATATTCAGACCTGAGTTGAGCAAAGCGGTAATGTTGGAAAGAAGGGTCCATAGCAGCAGGTCCTCACTGAGTGTATCCACATTTTACTGTCTATTTTTATTGTTAGAGCATTATTTTTCAGGAAACATTTATTACAATCCAAGTGTACCAGAGGTTGGCTTATGGTTCAATGAATCCATGATGTGAAGGAAATGAATCAGGTCATGTCCAATGACTTGGTTTGGAGCCTCATTCTCCAGGGAATGTCCGCCACTGCTCTTCTCATGACTTTATTCCTATATGAAGAGTCTGAGTTTTCATCTTAAAAGAAATATCAGGTACTGGTTCTGTGGAGAGTAAGTTGCTGCCAAGATAAAGAAGCTGCCTGGAAGCAATAATTGAAGGGTCAGACAAAAATAACTGACCAAATGACATTATTATAAAGTACTGGAGAGTAACTTGTAGTTGGGCAAAGTTAGAGTTGAAAGCAGAATCCAAAGGTATAGTCCTCAATTTTGTCTATGGCCATATACAGAAGAGCTGTTTATGTATATTTCCCCAATCCTTTGGCGACCAATACATTTTGTGACAAAATGTTTTTCTGAGACAAAGAATGTACTTGTAAGACAAAGAATTGAAGCCATTTATTTAAAAAATGAAATCTTTGCATCTTTCACTATATTAAACCTAGACAACTGAAGAAATGGCTATGTAATTATAGTTTGAAGTTATCCAGTAACCACCTCATCATTATTTGCATTATTTCCAAAATTATCTCATATATTTTAGGAAGGAACATATTCAAACCTAGGGCTGCCATAGATACAAAACAACAAAAACACACACAAAACACACACACACACACACACAACTATAAAATATATCCAATTCCTGATGGGAAGAATAAAAGTCCAACAACCCCACAATAAATAAATAAATTTGTTCTGTAGATATTAGGTTGACATTTTCCTAGCCAAGTCTCCAATTAGAAATATTCTGTAGGTGGAAGGTGGGAAGGGATGAGTAGATGAAATTTCCCTTACTTCTCCTAGTACACAGTGTGAGCACTTGTTCTCACCTCCACAAACAAGTGAATCAAAAGTACTAAGGAACCAAGATATTTTTTTTACTTCCCCTAGCAGTGGGTGGCCTAAGAACCTTAACCCAACTATTTTTTTTAACATTAGAGAGAATGCTGAAATTGCTGTCACTCACGTAATATACCATTTCTTCTGCTACTTTTGCTAAATTTTCTGAAAATTTTCTGCTCTCTCTCTCCTACTAAGAAGACAAACCTGTGTTATGATTTCTCTGCTTAAACGATGGTATAATTCCTTCTTTCAGAAGAAGAAAGTATAGACATATTCATTTTTATAAAAATGTCTGGTGTTGGGAGACTATAATTTTATTAGAGAAATAAACTGCAGATGACTACATTGTTGCATTGCACCTGCAAACCTAGAAACAGTGCCTCTTGGGTTTTTGGTAAAAAAAATTATTTGCCAGCTATCTATTTTCAATGATGGCTGAATCATGATTACAAAGGAACTTTTTCCAAAATGGTCAATCATTTGACAGCAGGTGTCAATGGCATATTCCTTATGAGGGCAGCAGCTCCTTCCATGTGGACAATTAGAGTGTCTTGTACAGGTCCCCTCCCCGTGTTGAAAAAGGGCAGTGGGAGAAGTACACTAGAGGGGTAGATGGAAATTTTCTCACTTGGAATTGTGGAAATATATTTTGAAAGGTATTTTTAAAATAAATAATAAACACAGGTTGTTTTCTTGTGAACCCCAGGACTGTGGTGGATGGATCTGGAGAGAGGTTTGGGGAGAAAAAAAAAAGAAAAGGAAGTTTAAGACTATGTTTTTCCTGCATGAGGTTTTCTCTGTTTGAAGAAATGAATTTAGTTGAAGAAATTAGAGGATTCTATATAATGAGGTAGAAAACAAAAACAAAAAAAAAAGAGGCAATTTGCCAAGGTTTCTAACTTTACTCTTCTTTCTATCCTGTATTTATAATTCATTTATAATTCATGCCCTCATAGGACCTTAATACACTCTGTGTTAATTTTCAGTCAGAAGAAAACTAAGCAAAAAGGCAAATGGAGTCTAACAAACAAACTAGTCTATGATGGTACATAAAGGGCGGCTGGGTTGTTAGACTGGAACAACTAGAAATCTCTTTCTCCCTGTTTCTCTCTCTCTCCTACCCTCTTCTGTCTTTGTTGGTGTCTCTGTATGTCTTTCTTTCTCTCCCTATCTTTACAGGGAATTCTTGTACCCTTCACCTGTATATTCCAGATTTCCATATCAGAGCCAGTGATGCTCAAAATGAATGACCTGCTCTTGTTGTATTCCAATGCTAAACTTCTGGGAGAGAAAAAATCAACTTATCTCAGCTTGAATAACCAGGTTTGTTCAGGGGATTCAATCACATAGTCTAAATTTGACTGTGGTTGCTGGAGAACCAAACTTTGGCTCAGAGTTTAGTCATTGGAGAAGAGCAGATGGCTCTTGAATTGTGAAGATACCCCAAAGAGTGTTTACTATGCCAATTTGAATAATGCACTAGAAGAACAATTTCCAAAATGCTGGTGTTTTATCAGGAGCCATCTATATTTCTTATTTCTCTCGAACATTTTTCAGAGGAATAAGAATGTGACTCTGCAACTAGACACTGTTTTTATTTTTCCTTGGTTAGTATGCATGTGAGCTTAAGACCAAATTATTTCTTGATTTTCTTCTACAGTAGAAGATGGAAAGCTAGCACCAAAGTCAGCTTCTTGTCCTTGACTCTTCCACTGTGTCTACAAAATTCTTTTACCATATGTTCACTGCAGTGTTCAGGCAGATCTGTATTATGGGGGAACCATATGTTGATTTTGCAATAGCATATTTTCTATTTTTCGAAATTGAGCCCACCATATTGTGGACACAAGCAGTGGGGACCTCAATATCCTTCATTTGAATCCTAGTATGGCATTAAACATGTGTGCAAATGGTGCAACTAGATATACGATTGCCTGATTTGAATAAGTGAATGCAGATCCCTGCCAGGTAATCATGACTGTGTTTAGAGCCCCTGGAAGACACTTCAATTCTAAACCCAAGGAAGAAGAAGACTTGCTGTGCTCTGGGTTTGTCCTTGTGTTTTGATCTCTGCCTAAGGATTCTAACTTTTCCTCCCTTAGCTTACAACTTGAGGATGTTTTGGAATAGACTATCAAAATGATAATTTCCCAGTATTCTTGGAAGAAATGTAAAGAGTGGCTAAAAAATAAATAAACTTGAAAACAATAAAGATGCCATTTTGAAATTATGATGGATTTTTCTCCAAAACTTTTTGCATAAAGCTTTATTTTTAAAAGCTAATAACTGTTATCCTTATGTTAACGTGTCCATTATATATGTTCTGTGTATTCTTGTACTTTTAAGTTTAGTAGTAGAAGTTTCTTTTTAAAGAAACAAATCATTCTGTTTTGGTTGGGTGCCTAAAATGAAATCACTCTTCTCTACCCTAAAGGGTGTATCTCATAAACCAGTGTGGAACACTGAACATTCTATATTTTTAAAGCAAAAGAAGGTAATTCAGAGAGATTTTTTTAAAAGGTCTTTTTTTAAGGTTTTTAGAGAACTTGTTAAAAAACACCCACAACCATATTTCAAGTTACATTCCCTCTCCTGTCTCTTCTCCCCACAAAGTGCTAAGACTGCCAATTTAAAGGAAAAACATAGTCAAGTCAGATAAAAAGCCTCCAAATGGAGAAGCTAATCACTGATGGTGATGGAGGTGGCCATGACAATCAGCTAGTTCCTTCAGAATGACTGCTTTATGACTTCAAGACACGAACCTGGCATTCACTGTCCAGGTTACAACAATGTTGATCCACAGTCATACCTTCACCTCATTGTCAACCCCGTTTGGGTTTCAGAGTTTTGGGAGAGGAGCTGCGATGGAGAGACTGGAAACTCATAGATAATAACTGGAACGTGAGTAGGAATGTGAACACCCAGGTGCCCTGTTCCATCAATGTCAAGCCGCAAACGGAGTCTCCTGTCTCTCCGTGTAACCCACATAAAACCATGAAGAGAGGCAAGTTTTTTAAAATGTGATTGCCAAAGGCATTTTTCAGCTTCATTTTTAGCTCATGGCATGACAGCCCACTGAGTTGTCATGACAAACATAAATGAGAATAAAATATATTTTCAAACTTGTATAAATGTTTCATTTTAGTTCTCCCTTCCCCCTTTATGGTAACAAAGACTAGGTGTTCATTCTGAGTCATAACCACCTCGGCTCACACCTTGACCTCGGTTCCACTCGTAATTATCAAAGCACACAAACTGCCAGCTTTCTTGTCTGTAAAATTAGAATGATAATAGCACCTGCCTCATAGGCACTGTTGTCAAGATTGACTGAGACCATGGATATAGAGACCTGGCTTATAGTAAGAGATCAAAGTATGCCAGATGTCTTTATGCTTGTCATTTTTTTGTTAGAAGTATGAATTATAAAGTTATAAATATAATATAATTTTATAACTAGAATTCTATTCTGTTAATGACTCAGAAGATTTGGTTGTAGCACTGGATCTATCACCAAGACACTTCAAGATCTTAATTCAGGCACTTAAAATCTCTGCCTCTTTTGATAAAATGATAAGTTTGGGTTAGATGATTAAGATCACCTCTGGGTCTAATTTTTTTTTTCTGTGTTGAACTTCTTCATTGCACATGGTTTCTACAATAAGACGGGCTAAGTTAAGAGATACACTTTCCTCAATATAGTTCTCTTTTTAAAAATGCATAGATAAGAAGTAAGCTATTTTTTTTTCCAGGAACCAATTTGATGGTTAGCAATGAGTGGCTAACTTTCTTGAAAATTTCTGGGTCAATATCCAGGAAAAAACTTTCAGTCCTATACTACCAAATATTTTTAGAAAAGACATGGTAAAAGTACTAGGCAAGCAGTGAGGTCTAATAGGGATATATGTTATATCCCAGGGCTTATGGAAGAGCACAACAGTGGCTGAAGAGGGAGGGCTGTGTAGGAGAAGACCTGAGTGGTGAACCAATAGTAAAATTTCTTCTATGTTCTCTAGGTACCTAATTCAAGTTCATATGAGGTTTTAACAATGGACAGGTCAAGGATCCCAAAAGGATATTGATAAATGACAGTGATAGGGAACTAGTTGGAAGAAAGTGTTGACTGAAAACCAGAGAGTCAGTTGCTTTTATTCAAGAGGTTTGTCCATTGGAAGCTGGAAAGAGGTGAATGTATTTCAGGATTAATATAACTAAAAGCAAAATCCAGGTTCTTGAAAGTGGAGTAATTGGGGATGAGGGAGGGTCAAATTACATGGACAGATTTCTGGACTTCACAATATACACCATCATGGCAGCTGAGTATCCACAAAGAGTGAAAACAACCTGGAGATACCCTTTATTTCAAGAAGTCTCCAAAATGAAGATCTCATGGCAAGCATCACATACCAAATAGTTAATCTTGAGTTACTGAATAGGGAATTGGGGTAAGTTGATGAAGAAGAAGGATAATATACAATCTGTCTCTGAGTTGGTCAAATAAAGAACAAAAGCATTTAAAACATTGATTTTATTTCTGTCCATTTGCTATGATGTCTGCAGAAAGTAAAATGACTAAAGGTTCTCTGAATTCTGTCCCAACATATCAGATAACATTAGATTTAAGAGTCACAGTAGCTCTTTCACCATTACTTACTTGCATGGTGGAGATCTTAGCATGATGTTTGGTGTCCAAGTTAAAACCTGGTTACTTCTGGAGAAGGCTAGGACCCTTAGTGTGATTTAAAATCCCAAGAGAAAAAGAAAAGAAGAGCTTACGTCAATTCCAGAGGAAAAAAAATGTAGGATAAAGGAGAATAACTAAGGGAAATAACTAAGTGGGAAATATGCTGAATAGTCATTTCCAAAGTCAACTTTTTACTTTATCAGTATGGAGGACAATACAGAGAACAAAAGACCAAGTTTGACAAGTAGAATACCTAACCACAGGGGTAAAAAAATTGATTAATGGAGAATAAAAACATGTTTTAAAGATTCTGATTATCTACCGAGAAATTTTAAGCAAACCACATCCGAATAATCAAGTAAAGGATGCTATTTTTTGTTGGATAACTTGAAAACATTCTTGAAAATAAGCAATATACTTGCTAAAGATAAATGTCCTAGTAATGATGATTAAGGAAACATTCTAGGATAAAGAGAAAGGGCTTTTCTTTGGGGAAACAAATAGAAGTATGGATAATAAGTACAAAAAGAAAAGTATCTAGCCAGGTGTGATGGCATAATTGTAATCCCAACGACTTCAGAAGCCGAGGCAGAAAGATCATAAGTCAAGGCTACCCTCAGCAATTTAGCAAGACCCTATCTCAAACAATAAAAATGACTGGGGATGTGGCTAAGCGTCCCTGATTTCAATCAATCCCCAGTAACAAAACAAAAAAATATCTATTTTGCAGGAGTTCCAGGAAAGGGAAGATGTGGAAATAGCTGGTAAGAAATTATCAGAAGAAATAATGGAAGAATATTGAGCTAAGAAAAAGCCCAGAAAGCAATCAGATTGAAATAATCTACAGAGTACTAAACAAAATGAAATAATAATGGATGATATTACTGAGTTCTTCCTTTGTGTTATATTAATCCTTACAGTAATTCTATGATATATTGTATTAGTTAATCTTCACTTAACTCTAAAGGCTAAATAGTCTTATTATTCTATGATTAAGCAAAGTAAAGTGAGATTTGATTTTTAATTTACACAGGTCCCTCAATTAATAAGTGGCACACTAAGCATTAAATCAAAGTGTATATAGCATGAGAGACCATCTTCTAATCACACATTGACTAAAAATCTATACAAGGATTGACTAGAGAACAAAAGACCCATATTTAGATAGGTAATTGTAAGTATCAAAAATAGACAGATGACACTAAAAGACTTGCCATAAGTATACAGGTGGCCTAGGAAAGGGTAATAAAATGAGTTCTATCAGTCTTCTTATCAATACACAATGCTCATAAGAAATTCTGAGCAAAAATGATTTTGATCCCAGAAATTATTTTATTCCCCACCTTACTACCAATAAAAGTTTAAACCTCTAAATTCTAAAAAGGTTTATTTCCTATATATCCTCCATTTTAAACCAATCACAAAACCTTAAGAAACCAATGGAGAAAAATGAAAGATGAATCCAAGAAGGACATGAAATTGAATAAAGAGTGGAAGTCACCTGGGCTGGGGTGTTCAATAAACCCCCAGGATTATAAAGGTTCAGAAAAACCAGAAGCATTGATTTCAATTAAAAGGAGGAATGTCCTCAAGAATAAAACAGATTCTAGTTTTTGGAAAATATGGAGGTCTTAATGTCTCTTCTACCCAAAATGAGAAAATAATGGCAATGAAAAAATTTTCAAAATGTGGCTGTGTGGTGCAAGCGAAATTTGCATAAAGCAAACCAAAATGTTCAACTATTTTGAGTAAAGTTTTGGAGCAAAAGACTCCATTTGCTTTTTATGCTTGAAATGCTCATTTTTCATGTGGCACAGATTTTCTGACATGATATTATATATTTTTTTCCTATAGAGCCAGTCATCCTACTGGGTTTTAACTTAATATTTCTTTCCCAAACCTAGCATACCTTCCAATAAGTGAAATTCAATATTTAGAGTAAAGGCACAAAAAAGCCTTTGATATACTTACAGGGGAGAATATACATGTTACAGAACACGGCAATATAAAACAATGACACATCAAACAGAATCAGAAGGGAAGGAGGGGAAGGCGTGGAGATGTGGGTGGGCTGATTTTCTCATTTTACCATGTGGGAATCCAACTGATCTAGAGTCAAGATAGCAGACCCAGAAATAGAGAGATAAGAATAGTATTGAACACTAATAAGTGTAAACATACAAAGAACTAAAAGCAATGTAAGTTGGAGAAGGAGGTGAAGAGAGAGGGTGTTAGGATGTGCTGAATTCATCACATTTGATGGATGAGAATTGAAGTGTATAAGGATGATAAATGAAGAAGCATCAGTAACACAGGAATTGAAAGTAAAAATGGTTGAAAGTGGAGAAGGAAGGACTTCTGGATGTCTAGATAGAGGCGATTTGACTTTTATTTGATCCTTTTTTAATGAATGTATGTGCATTATCCTTCCCTAGGCATGTATATTTCTGATTTGTCTTAAAAGGCATGTTAGCACAGGATACAAGAATCAGCAATGTTATGGAGACCAGCTTGATTAATTCCTTTATTCCTCTGGGCATAGAGATATTGTACAGCACTGCTTTGTGTTTTTGCTATTTAAATTTTGAGAACTGCTATTGTTATTGGGTTTTGCATATTTAAAACAATTACTTCATTTAATATTCATGTGCTGAAGAAAATTAATACAGAAGTCATAAACTTAAAAAGGAAAAAATATCTCTACTTTCATGAATCAATGATAAGACTTTATTTCAATACCAGACTGCTCTCTCCACCTTGTCCTCTGGTTCACTATCAATCTGGATTGCCTTTTCTCTACTGGCTATAGGTCAAAAGCACCTTAGAGAACTGAGGAGGTTCTCACTCATCTGATTAACGATCATGGTTAAAGTCTTGGTCAGTCTAAGTAGAACGTAAGTACCTCAGATATGTTTTTTTTTTTAATAAAAACAACATATGCAAAGAGTTTTTAAAAATTGTTTGTATGTATTATTTCTATTTTGTTTTCAAAATATATGTATTTCAATATCTAAGACTTACTTTTTTCATTTCTATACTACTGAAGAAAAAAATGAAATTTTGTATTAAAAAATATTTTTCCAAGAGTATTAGTTTGTGATGGTCCTAGAAAAAATCATGAAATAAATACCAAACTGTTTGTGGTGGAAACTATTAATGGATACTTTCTGAATAGGAACTTATTTATATGTTTTTTTTAAAAAATATCTTGGTAGTCATGTTAGATCATTTTATTATTTTTTTCTGTTTTTAATTCTAATTTGTTACATATGACAGCAGAATGTATTACTATTCATATTACATATACAGAGCACAATTTTTCATATCTCTGGTTGTATACAAAGTATATCCACACCATTCGTGACTACATACATGTACTTAGGGTCATGATGTCCATCTCATTCCACCCTCTTTCCTAACCCCATTCACTCTTCCTTCCCCTCCCATCCCTTTTCCCTAACTAGAGTTCCTCTAATCCTCCCATGCTCCTCCTCCCAACCCCACTATGAATCAGCCTCCTTACATCAAAGAAAATATTCAGCATTTGGTTTTGGGGGGATTGGCTAATTTCACTTAGCATTATCATCTCTAACACCATCCATTTACCTGCAAATGCCATGATTTTATTCTCTTTTATTACTGAGTAATATTTCATTGTGTATATATACCACATTTTCTTTAACCATTCATCTACTGAAGTGCATCTAGGTTGGTTCCACAGTTTAGCTATTGTGAATTGTGCAGCTATAAACATTGATATGGCCATGTCCCTGTAGTATTCTGTTTTTAAGTTTTTTGGGTATAGACACAGGAGAGGAATAGCTGGGTCAAATGGTGGTTCCAGTCCCAATTTTCCAAGGAATCTCCATATTGCTTTCCATATTGGCTGCACCAATTTGCAGTCCCACCAGCAATGTGTGAGTGTACCTTTTTCCCCACATCCTTACTAACACTTATTGATTTATGTATTCTTAATAGCTGCCATTCTGACTGGAGTAAAATGAAATCTTAGTTTTGATTTGTATTTCTTTAGTTGCTAAAGATGTTGAACATTTTTTCATATATTTGTTGATTGATTGTATATCATCTTCTGAGAAGTGTTTGTGAGTTCTTTGGCCCATTTATTGATTGGGTTATTTGATTTTTTGGTGTTTAGCTTTTTGAGATCTTTATATATGCTAGACATTAGTACTCTATCTGATGTGTGAGTGATGAAAATTTTCTCCCAAGATGGAGGCTTTCTAGTTACCTCACTGAGTAGTTCTTTTGCTGAGAAGAAGCTTTTTAATTTGAATCCATCCATTTATTGATTCTTGATTTTAATTCTTGTGCCACACGAGTCTTATTAAGGAAGTTGGGGCCTAATCCCACATGATGGAGTTTGAGGCCTACCTTGTCTTCTATTAGACACAGTCTCTGGTTTAACTCCTAGATCCTTGATCTACTTTGAGTTGAGTTTTGTGCATGGTGAGAGATAGGGGTTTAATTTCATTTTGTTGCATATGGATTTCCATTTTTCCCAGCACCATTTGTTGAAGAAGCCATCTATTCTCTGATGTATGTTTTTGGTGCCTTTTTCTAATATAAAATAACTATAATTACGTGGGTTAGTCTGTGTGTCCTCTATTCTGTACCATTGGTCCAGCAGTCTGTTTTGGTGCAATACCATGCTGTTTTTGTTACTATTGCTCTGCAGTATAGTTTGAGGTCTGGTATAGTGATGCCACCTGCTTAACTCTTATTGCTAAGGACTGCTCTAGCTATTCTGGGGTCTCTTATTTTTTAGATAAATTTCATGGTTTCTTTTCATATTTCTATGAGGAATGGCATTGCGATTTTTATTGGAATTGCATTAAATCTGTTTAGTGCTTTTGGTAGTATGGTCATTTTGACAAGATTAATTCTGCCTATCCAAGAGCAAGGTAGATCTTTCTATCTTCTATGGTCTTCTTTGATTTCTTTCTTTAGTGTTCTGTAGTGTTTAATTGTAGAGGTTTTTCACCTCTTTGGTTAGGTTGATTCCCAAGTTTTTTTTTGTTTGTTTGTCTGTTTGTTCTTTGAGGCTATTGTAAATGGGGTAGTTTTTCTTATTTCCCTTTCTGAGTATTTGTCATTGATATACAGAAATGCCTTTGATTTATGGGTATTGATTTTATATCCTGCTACTTTGCTGAATTCATTTACTAGTTATAGAAGTTTTCTGGTGAAACTTTTTGGGTCTGCTAGTATAGAATCATATTATCAGCAAATAGTCCTAATTTGAGTTCTTCTTTTCTTATTCATATCCCTTTAATTTCTTTCATCTAATTGCTCTGTCCAGCATTTCAAGAATTATGTTAAATAGAAGGGGTAAAAGAGGGCATCCCTGTCTTGTTCCAGTTTTTGGAGGGAATGTTTTCAATGTTTCTCCATTTAGAATGATGTTGGCCTGGGGCTTAGCATAAATAGCTTTCACAGTGTTGAGATAAGTACCTGTTACCCCTAGTTTTTCTAGTGTTTTGAACATGAAGGGGTGCTGTATTTTGTTGAATGTTTTTTCTGCATCTTTTGAGATGATCATATGATTCTTATATTTAAGTATGTGATGTGATGAATTACACTTATTGATTTCCATATGTTGAATCAATCTTGCACCCCTGGGATGAATCCCACTTGATCATGGTGCACTATCTTTTTGATATGTTTTTGTATTCAATTTGCAGAATTGTACTGAGAATTTTTGCATCTATGTTCATCAGAATATTCATCTAAAGTTTTCTTTCTTTGATTTGTCTTTGCCTGGTTTAGGAATCAGAGTGATATTGGCCTCTTAGAATGAGTTTGAAGTGCTCCCTCTTTTTCTATTTTCTGAAATAAATTGAAGAGTATTGGTATTAGTTCTTCTTTAATGGTCTTGTAGAACTTGGCTGTGTATCTATCCAGTCCTGGGCTTTTCTTGGTTGGTAGGCTTCTGATGAAGTCTTCTATTTCATCATTTGAAATTGGTCTGTTTAAATTGTGTACATCATCCCAATTCAATTTGGGCAAGTCATATGACTCCAGAAATTTGTTGATGCCTTTGATATTTTCTATTTTATGGAATACAAGTTTTCAAAGTAATTTCTAATTATCTTCTGTATTTCTGTAGTGTCAGTTGTGATATTTCCTTTTTCATCATATGTTAGTAGTTCGAGTTTTCTCTCTGCTTCTCTTCATTAGTGTGGCTAAGGGTTTGTTAATTTTATTTATTTTTTCAAAGAACCAACTTTTTGTTTTGTCAATTTTTTCAATTGTTTCTTTTGTTTCAATTTTATTGATTTCAGCTCTGATTTTAATTATTTCCTGTCTTCTACGTCTTTGGTGTTGTTTTGCTTTTCTTTTTCTGTTAGGTCATTTATTTGTTGAATTTTTCTTCTTTTAAGGAATGAACTCCATGCAATAAACTTTCCTCTTAGTTTTGCCTTCATAGTGTCCCAGAGATTTCAATATGTTATATCAGTGTTCTCATTTACTTCTAATAATTTTTATATCTCCTCCTTGAAATCTTTTTCAACCCTTTGTTCATTCAGTAGCATATTATTTAATCTCCAGGTGTTGGAGTAGTTTTTATTTTTTATTTAGTCACTGATTTCTAATTCTATTCCATTATGATGTGATGAAATGCAGGGTAGTATCTCTACTTTTTTGTATTTGCTAAGAATTCCTTTGTGGCATAATATATGGTTTATTTTAGAGAAGGATCCATGTGCTGCTGAGAAGAAAGTGTATTCACTCCTTGAAGGATGAAATATCCTATATATGTCAGGTATATCTAAGTTACTGTTTGCATTGTTGAGTTCTATAGTTTCTTTTTTCAGCTTTTGTTTGGAAGATCTATTCAGTGGTGAAAGAGGTGTTTTAAGGTCATCCAGAATTGTTGTGCTGTGGTCAGTTTGACTCTTGAACTTGGGAAGAGTTTATTTGATGAGCATAGATGCTCCATTTTGAGGAGCATATATATTTATAATGTTATGTCTTGTTAGTGTATGGTTCCCTTTAGCAGTATGAAATGTCCTTTTTCATCCCTTTGGATTAACTTTAGCTTAAAGTCTACTTTAATTGATACAATGATGGAAATCCCTGCTTGCTTTCACAGTCCACGAGTGTGGTATGATTTTCCCCAGACTTTCACTTTCAGTTTGTGGATGTTTTTTCCTTAGAGATGAGTCTCCTGGAGGCAGCGTATTGTGAGTCTCTTTCCTTCCTTCCTTCCTTCCTTCCTTCCTTCCTTCCTTCCTTCCTTCCTTCCCTTCCCTTCCCTTCATTCCCTTTCTTTCTTTTTCTTTCTTTCTTTCTTTCTTTCTTTCTTTCTTTCTTTCTTTCTTTCTTTCTTCCTTCCTTCCTTTCTTTCTCTCTCTCTCTCTCTCTCTCTCTCTCTCTCTCTCTCTCTCTCTCTCTTTCTTTCTTTCTTTCTTTCTTTCTTTCTTTCTTTCTTCCAATCATCTAGCCTGTGTCTTTTGATTGGTGAATTTAGGCCATCATCATTTAGCGTTATTATCAAGACATGATTTGTATTCCCAGCCATTTTGTTGTTATTGTTGTTATTTTTCTTGACTTGGTTTCTCCTTTGATTAGTTTTTCCTTTAGTGTAATAACCCCACCCCCCCTGCTGATTTTCATTGTTCTTTTTTATTTCCTCTTCATGGAATATTTTGCCAAGGATGTTCTATAGTGTAGGCTTTCTAGTTGTAAATTCTTTTAACTTTTGTTTATCATGGAAGGTTTTTATTTCATCATCAAATCTAAAGCTTACTTTTGCTGGATCTAAAGCTTACTTTTTCAGGATCTTCTAGCTTTCAGGGTCTGGGTTGAAAAATCTGCACATAATCTAATTGGTTTCCCCCATATGTAATCTGATTCCTTTATCTCATGGCTTTTAATATTCTCTCCTTATTATGTAAGTTAGGCATTTTCATTATAATGTGCCTTGGTGTGGATCTGTTGTGATTTTGTATATTTGTTGTCCTGTAAGCCCTTTGAATTTTTCCAATTCATTCTTCATGTTTGGAAAATTTTCTGGTATTATGTCATTAAACAGACTGCTCATTCATTTGGTTTGAAACTCTATACCTTGTTCTATCCCAATAACTCTTAAATTTGGTCTTTTTATGCTATCCCATATTTCTTGAATGTTCTACTCATATTTTTTTTTTTACCAATTTCACTGTGTGCTCTACATTATTTTCAAGATTATATATTTTGTCTTCATTTTCTGAGGATTTGTTTTCCATGTCTAACTTGTTGGTGATGCTTTTAATTGAACTTTTAATTTGGTTTATTGTTTCTTTCATTTCAAGAATTTCTCTTAGTTTTTTAAGAACCTCTATCTCCCTACTAAAGTATTTTTTTTCTTCCTGTATTTGTTTATGTAGCTCTTTGTCAAAATGATCCTTTGTTGCCTATATTTGCTCTCTTATATCATCCTTCAATTCACAGAACATTTTAATTATGTACATCCGGAACTTCTCTGTCAGTTCTTCTGCTGTGCCAGCCATGGATTCTAATAATATGGTATCTTGATTTGTTTGGGGGCACTTTCCTCCCTTGTCTTTTCATGTTGCTTGTGTGTTTTCCCTTCTAGGACTGTGGATCCAAGGCAGTAACATTTTTACCCTATAGTGTCCCTGTAGGGTTCCAATACCTATCAAGGCCAGCCAGAGATGCAAACTGGGAGTTGCCCCTACTAAAGATGGTGATGATGGTGACCCAAGATGATGGTGCCTGCTTTCAGCCATGGGGTGTTGGGTCAGGTTAGGGAACATGGGTGATGGCATTGGACATAGACAATATGTTCAGAGAGAACTGTGTGGCATGCAGTGTGTGATTTCGGCTATCTTCAAGACTGTGAAGTTCTCACATGCAGGCAAGCTACAACATGTAGGGGACTATCTCCATTGCTGCAGCCCAAGGTGGAGGCAACCGGGGGAGCTCCACATTGGTAGATGGGGGTCCACCTGGGAGTGGCCGCAGTAGTTTCTGGGTAGCTGCTAGGTGTCCTGTGGCCAGTTTTTCTGCTCAGGTGGGTGGCTGAAAGTTCTGTGTGGGTGCAGATGCTGATGATCCCTCTTAAGCAACTGGTAGTCCTGCTTGGGCTAGTAGTTGGGAGACCTACTCTAATGCTGAAGCCTAGAACCCTGCAAGGGCATGGTAGCCTTGATTCCTACATGGGAACAGGTATATCGCTTGCAGAGTAACAGTATTCTCACTGCTTGAGTCCCAGGTCATGGAGCAACATAGAAGGTTGCCCCCCTCTGGCCCACCATCTTGGATCCTCAGATTATTTTATTTTCTATTCATGTTTATATAACATTACATTCTCAATTGTTCTAAAAAAAACCTAAGAAATTAGGTAATCATGGATTGTAGTTCTTTATTCCTTAATGAGATGAATTGTTACCTACCCAGAGAAAATAAATTATGATACTAGTGAAATCCTTCCCGAATAAGTAAAAAAGGAAAATCATGTTTTCAATGATGACTGTAAAGTGATGTGGAGATAATGTCTTAACATAGGAGTAACAACTGCAGAATCCAGAGTTGAAAGCCAGCACATGCACAGAACTATGTATGGATGATCTTACCCAAAACAACATGCAGGTCCTGGCTCTTTGGTTAGCTAAGTTAATATATCATTCTTCTTAGAGTAGGGCTAGTGAACCACTGAAAAGGATATCTGCAAATTGATTTTAGGGTTGTGACAGACACAATCACTTAAGTAAGGATTTTCAATATATTTTTTCCCTTTGTCAAATTTTTCTACCAAATCCACTGGAAGATTATGCCCTTCTCTAAAATCTGTAAAGCATGAAAGTAAATATTCCAAGGTTCAACCTCTGTAGCATTTACATCACACCAAGTTATATTTAATGCTATATTCTTCATCTGATATTTCTGACACATAAACTCCTTGATCTGACATATTCCTTTCCTACTTTTTATCTCCCCATAAGTGCAATAAATGGAAAATTAATATGGATATAGAAGAGAAAAATGAATCAGCCAATTAATTATTGATACCAGTCAGCACACAATAATTAGTATTATAAATGTCACAGAAACTATGTACTAAAAATATTAACAGCAAAAATGGAATTTCAGATATATAATAAAATAATTCATTGAATTCTAGAGATGAGGAATTCTCATAGCCCCACAGTCAACAAGGACAGTAAAATGTTGGGTAAAAAATATGGTACTGGTACAGAGAGAATTTTAATTTTTATAATTTAATTTTAATTTTGAGATAATTTTAATGTACTTCACATGTACTGAATTAACGTAGAAAATCTAGTGTCATTTGGATCAATAACTCAGGCATTCTTGGTAAAAAATGATATTATTAGGGCATTAGAGACTTGGAAAATGTTGAATGTATTGATGATTGCAAGGAAAATCTTATGTTTCTCATTTGTCAAGGGAAAATATGTTTGAAATGCTTTTATACTTAATTTATGATTGTGTATACCTTCACTTCCATAGTGGTGACTTACAGGGATCATCTCAGAAAATGCTTATCATTTATTGAGTAGCCTCTGAATTACAGAAGAGAAATTCAAACATTCCTGAGAGACTTAGCACATATAGTCTGTGAATGGGGTTGTTGACTGAGTCGTCCCCCTAATGGAAGCAGTTGATCTGACATTTGTTGGAAAGAGTGTCTGTCCTAAGTGTATGGAATTAGGTACATAGAGAAGAGGAAGTTCCACAACCTGGAAGGCCCCAGAGGGCACTGGGAGAAAAAAAAAAAAAGACTAGGGAGGAACACTGAAAAGCAAAGGAAATAAATGGATATCTGACAAATTCTCCTGCATTTCATATTTAGTAAATATACTAAATAGACTTTAGTAAGCATATTAAATATGCTTGGGAACACATTCAGGAGCACTGATTCTGATTTTATGCAGTGAAAGTTCATGCCTCAGAAAGTGCCTTTTTTAATTAATTGGCTTAATTTTGTGATTCTAGAATTGGGCAGCACTTCATTCTTAAAAATAGAATGTTTCCAAAAAGTACCTTCTTTGGTTAGATAACTACATGCATTTCTCAGATGGCCTTCCTTGATGTGTTCTTATTTTTTTTGAGAAGATGAAAATTACAATATTAATTTATTATTTATATCCTGTCTTTTGACCTATTGACAAAGTCTTCCTTTTGTTTCTACCCTCAACTGCTATTGTAGTGCCAACCCCCAAATCAAAGCTATCTATCACAGCCCAAGAATGAACCCCAATCAATGCCAATAAATTTTAAAAGGCAGCAGCTATGTTACATGATTATTAATTTTTAAACAGAAAAATAATACATTACAAAACTGCATCCCCTAGGGCTACTGTTAATGGTATTCACATTATGGTGCTTTGTTTAAGAAGAAATCATTACATTCCCTTAAATATGAGTTTGTTCTCACTAGAAATAAATACTACAAACTATGTTTTTCATCAGTCAAAAAAATATTCATTGAATAGCCAGCTCTGTGCAAGACAACTGAGGCATGCCATGGGTTCTAGGGGGTATAAAACAGAACACTAGCTGGGTGTGGTGGTGCACACTTTTAATCCCAGCAGCTGGGGAAGCTGAGGTAGAAGGATCACAAGTTCAAAGCCAGCCTCAGCAATGGGGAGGCACTAAGCAATTCAGTGAGACCCTGTCTCTAAATAAAATACAAAATAGGGCTGGGGATGTGGCTCAGTGGTTGAATGTTCCTGGGTTCAATCCCTAGTACCAAAAACAAAACAAAACAACAACAACAACAACAACAAAACCCACAGAACACTAAAGAGCATGAGCATTTTGTAAAGAGAAAACCTATGGACAAAAATGTTAACTGTATAAAACAGATGATATAATTACTAAATGAAGTACATGATCAATGAGCACTCTAGTGTCCACAGAGGAAAGGTAGATAAAGGGGCAGAAGGGCCAAGAAGTGATTCAATTGACCCACAACCTGAACTTGGTCTTGAAGATTGGATATGGACCTGCAAGACATTGAGGGGTGGCATCACAGACAAAGTTGGTAACATGAACAAAAAAATAAAATAAAATAAAGGCAGGGATTTAAAAGGAATGATAAACAGACAGTGAAGGAACCAGTCTGTTGGCCTGTGAATATAAGAAAATGGAGAGAACCTAATAAATACAATTTAGGAGAGATGGAGGAAAGCTTCCAGCTTCAGACAACCTAGCAGAAGATCCTCTCTGGATTTGTGCTTAGTCACATGAGGAATCATGGTCATGAATATTTTAACCTTTGTGTCTCATTTTGCTTTTACCATCTGTCTATCCATTTTAGTCAATTGGTATAACAGCCGCCCCCACCAAACACGTATAAAAAACTTTAAGTAAATAAATTAGTAGTTCTGGAGAGAGCACCAACCATATGGTCTAAGTACCTTGGTTTGGGAATACGTATTTGATTAAGTGTTTAAGAATGACATCTGGACAAAGTAGCAAAAACTCACAGCAGAGAGGTAGGGGATGCTGGCCATGGTGAGGGCTGAATCCAACTGTTACAAACTCTGAATAGCAGGTTATTAATTGTGGCCTGCCAACAACTTACTTCTTTAAAAATTATCCCTCTGATTGTTCCAAATTTTAGGCTGCTCAAGTTAGGCTCCAAAGAGTCTGGCCAATTTGGGTTTTATAAGACCCAGGGAATATTCAGGATTTAATTTAAACTACTTTCTTTCTTTATCTTAACTGTAGTACATTCTTAACTCAATAATCATAATCCTCTGATACCTGGACTTTTTCTTACTACCCTTTTCAGAAAAAAGGTAAAAGGCATAAAAATGAGCAAATGTTATTTATTTGTTCAATTATAAAATCCTTGTATGTGTTGAGCTCAGGACATACTCACCTCATTCTGCTTTACCTGCCTCGTGTAGGGCACTGATGATTGGAGTTGATGATCAGAATGAGGACTCCACAAGTCTTTAGCACTAATCAAAGGAGGATTCAATTCCTTATAGTCATCGTGGAGCCATTGAAGATTTGGAGAATTGGAATGGGTCTCAACACCATATAGTTCTCTCACATGGCTCCTACCTCTCAGGTTTACTGCCTTCTGCTGTAAAGATTACATCTTTACCTACATCTGAGAACTGGCTTTGTTCCTGAACTTCATTTCCATATTTATACCTGCCTGCAATTATCTGCAAGCTTCCTTCTCATCCCAGAGAATGAAATAAACAAATGATCTGCTTCCACAGAGTTGGTATGATGGTTGAGAAGTAGATATTATATAAGCAAACTAATCAGCATGCAATGGACCAAATGTTTGTGTCCCACCAAATTTATCTGCTAAAATCTTAACCCCCCCAAGCTAATGGCATTAGGTTGGGCCTTTGGGAAGTGATCAGGCCATAGAGCCCCCATGGGTGGGATTAATGCCTTGTGAAAGCGATACCTTAGACTCCTCATCCCTTCTGCTTTTAGTTGGAGGCTGGAAGTCTGCAACCCAGGACAGATAGTACGACCTCTTAGCACTTCATCCTTGAGTCAATGACAGGAGCTTACTATGTCATTCAGCCTTCGAGATCAGCACACCTTCCAACCACCAGTCATAACATCAAAATTTATAGCAATGTGTTATAAACCTTTTAAAGACTTGTCATTTTCTTTAAACTGCTTTGTCCCCACACTTCTAGGCATTCTAACCCTAACACATACTTCTTGAAGATTTCTCTGTTTTTTTCTAGCCCATGTTGAATGATCCCTTTTCAAAATCCACATAGAAAAATTAGCCTCCATTCCCACACTTTAATACAATGCATGTCTTGCAATATAGTTATTTCATGGCATTGAAATAAGTATATTGGGGCTCCTATAGATACCAAAATTCACTGGGGCTCAAGTATCCTATATAAAATGGCATGGTCCAGTGCTTGCATATAACCCATGCATATTCTCTTGTGTAATTTAAATCATCTCTAGCTTACTAACAATATCTAATATAATGTGATGTTATCTAAATAGTTGTTATACTGTATTGTTCAGGGAATAATTTTTTAAAAGTTCATTGCAGATATATTTATTTCCCCTAAATGTTAGATCTACAGTTAGATTGACCTATGCTGGAATCTGTGAATACTGAAGGCTGACTGTCCACACATTTTTGCCTCTCACAGTGTGAATTCCTTGGTTCCAAAATACATTTTTTAACTCATTTAGAAAAAGAAAAGATTCCAATAGATTGTAATTATCATTTATTTAATCTAGTATACTATGGGCTATTACAAAGATTACTTACTACTATAGAAGAATTTCATGTTACCTTTAATAAAGTAGAAGTGTAATTTATCAGAGTTCCCCATCTTCTCAGTAGGCTAGTCTATGTTCTGAAAACTTCAAATTGTAGAAATTTTAAAGAATGTTAACTCCTTAGATAAAAGAACCTTGGAAACTGTCATTTTATATGTACATCTATATATGCAAATATGTGCTATACATTTATTTTTAATTCTGTGAAAAATAATGATTAAATATCTTCATACAACACCTTTATATGAAATTTATACACATGTTAACACTTTTTGGCATAAGATGATATATCTAAATCTATTAAGCACTAGGTAGCCTTCAAAGCACATTCACATATGTTATCACTGTGCATCTCAAAGCACCCCCCCTGGATAATTAATCAAGGTGTTTTGTCATTATCAAACGAATTGATTTATCAGATATGGCTCTCTTAAGGGACAGGACATATATGATACCCAAACCCTCGCTTTTTAACTATAAAACTGAAATAATCTTATGTTTCTTCTGATTATGTCATTATTCTCTCCCTCCTTCTCTAAGAGACAGGGGGCAGGAGAGAGGGAATTAGTTGGATTTTTAGTAGGTTTATTTTAGATAATATGTACATACACTTTTCTGTTATGGACCAGATGTGCAATTCTTGTAAATTGAACTAAGTGTGGGAAACCTAGTTGCTGGCACATATAGGCTCTTCATAGACATTTGTTGATGAATGAAAGTGTTGCCACATTTTACTAATTTGAGTGGCTTTATAAAGACAATCTGTCTTCTTAATGACTGAGATTCCACACATCATTCCCACTTTTGAGGGACTAAAAGTAGCCAGGCATAAGTTTTTCTTTTTAAAGACCCTTATATCCACTAAGGTTTTATGAAGGAGCTCAGAAAATATGTTTCTGGTTACTGCCCAACTGCATCATGTCAAATGGTGTGATTACATTCTAGAAATCAGCCATGTCAGTGTGGAATTATCCATGCACTCCTTGGCAGTAAGATGCAGCCAGTGCCAAATTAAAATTGCTAAGCATGATGGATGATAATAAAGGGGAGACTTGGGGGAAGCAGTTTATGTGTTGTTCTCAGAACTGCCTAAATAGAAAAGAATACTCTCCCATTGTCATATATTATACGCCAACGCACTACCACTGACATTTGATAATTACATGAATATTTCAAAACACTTAGGGTTGTAAGGACTCTCACCCTTGGGGGTGCCATGCCCTGTTATATCATTTAAGAAGCTTTCCAATGGAACCATTTAATACCAATTACTGGTAAGCTGATATTCAAAAGTGGTGTTTATTTATTTTCTCCTTTGTCCAGCAATATGTCACTTTCTTATTGGGACCTATTATATATGTTCATATAACATTGATTTTATTTTTTATGGAGAGCTAGAAATTAATTACAAAGAATCTCTTCCATTCTGTTTACTCACTGGCTTTCTGCAATACTGTCAATCCTGCACAGGTTCATCCTTTAGTTTACATGACTTTTTATCCTTTCATTTTGTAGCATAAAAACAAGTAATTACTTTTTTTTACTTTGATTTTTCATATGTCTAAAAATTGTAAAAACAATAATGACTTTCATGTTAGACGCTTCTGTAGTTAATAACCTCTTTTAAAACATCTGAGGTTATGGCTCAGGGCCTTAATCAGTTCAAGAAATCATCAAATATCTGAAAATATCATTTCCATCAGTCCATATGGCCTCTATGGAGAATGTGTGATATTGATAGATCTTCCATCAGAACTTGAAGTTATGCACTTTAATTTGGGATAGATTCATATTTGATATTGTGGCATTTAGAAATTATTAAAGTTCAAAAAACTCTTGTCAGAGCCCTTAATGAAATATGTAATACTTTTCCTTCTTCTTTCCTAGGCCCTTCCTATCCTTCTACCTATTGTCTTTACATTTTTTTCCACAATTGAAAACCATATGGGTTTCTGATTGTTCAAAATTAAAAATAACTAATGTAAAATTTAAAATCCTTACTATAAAATGTTCTTGCTCTCAAAACAAAATACCACGGACTGGTGACTTACAGGTTAGGAATTTATTTCATCATTACCTTGAGGGCTGGAAGTTTGAGATCAGGGTGCTAGCATGGTTGGAGTCTGGTGAGGGATCTCTTCTTGACTTAGAGATGACAACCTTCCTGTTGTGCCCACACACAGCAGAAAGAGGGAGAGACTCTGAGTATCTCTCTGGTGTCTCTTCTTGCAAGGACACTCTTCTATCATATTGGGCCTCTACCTTATGGCCTTATTTGAATTAGTTACCTCCTTATTCGCTCTATCTCCAAACTCAGTTACATTGAGGGTTACGGGTTTAATGCATGAAATTGGGGTTTACACAATTTGGTCCTCAGCAGTCTTATAATTTTTGTACTTTAAAGTATTAGCTTGTAAGTATGGTGGAAATATCTGTATCCACAAACAGCATTCTGAAGAAAAATTTTCTTCTCAGACATGAGGTAAAATGTCAGTCCATCTTTGCATCTATGACAATAACATTTGTATCATCTAAAATATAATCATTTGTATACAATTTTATAATTGGCCTATCAGTAAATTTGCTTTAAAATATTATTTACAGCTTACTTCTATCAGGCTCACCATCTAAATTTTAAATGCACATGCAGATTTCAGGGAATCTTTGAAGTTGCAAAAATGGTACACGAAAAGTTATATTAAATGTATGCAAGAAGGGATAAGCATGTCATTTTAATTTGATGCGAGTTACTATCTACCTTCCTATCTGTCTCCTGAGCAACTGAGTACAGATAATGTCAAATGTATCCTGAAGTTCCACAACTCAACTGTACAACATGGTGAAGAATTTAGTATAAATATATAGAGGCTTAAGTAAATTGATTTTTAGGAATTCCAGGTTTTATAAAGCAATAAATTTATAGAATATTTATTTTATAATAAAAAACATCATATATTTTTCAAGCTGCAATTTCTCTGATGACTTAAAAATACTATTTGAAGTAGCAAAAATGAAGTTAATTAATTTATAAGGAAAAATTAAGATACATAACTATAATAGAGTTACAGGTGCTTTGCACTTTCTTTTGGCATTTATTAGATGTCAGTGACAATGTCCCGGAATTCAAGAATCAGGTAGACCTGGATGTAACACCTAGATCTACTAACTGTTTTGCATGTGATCCTTGGCTCCTCACTTATCTTCTCTAAGGCTCAATGTCTTCATACATAAAACAGTAGTTAATTTGAGGGTGGGTATTGGGGATTGAACTCAGGGGCACTCAACCACTGAGCCACATCCTCAGCCTTATTTTGTCTTTTATTTAGAGACAGGGTTTTCTCACTGAGTTGCTTAGCGCCTCACCATTGCTGAGGCTGGCTTTGAACTCGCCATCCTCCTGCTTCAGCCTCCTGAGCCACAGGGATAATTTTTATATTAATAGAACTGATAGGTGGATTAAATATCTTAAAATATGTTTATAGTACCTAATATTTTGCATTGCACATAGGTACTGGACAGATGATAGTTCCTCTCCCTCCTCTTCCTATCACTATAAAACTGAGTGGGAAAGAAAACAGTTATGATGTAGTACAAGGCTTTTAGAACATTAACAGAGCTCACATACACAAACTGAGACAACTTGCACTTGAGTCTATGGCTATAAACATGGGCACAGTTGCCAAAAGGTGTGGTGGGCACTGTTTATTTTCTGCCAATGATAGCTACTATGTCTTAGCAGGTGGGATCTGCTCACTAGACAGCCTGGGTCCCATCCCAGCTAGTCACCATGTCTAAAAGTGAGTTTCTATAGTTCAGAATAACTGCTCTTATAAGAGGAAAAAGAGTGAGATCAGAGGGGTGAGGTAAAGTGAAAAGGAATAATCCTAGCCTAGAAGGGGCTGATTAGGGGTCAGCTAAATGGTTGCAGCTCTGGTGATGTATGTAACCACATTGGCTCCTAAAGTAATTGTAGAGGCAAGAGGTGATGATGTATGTTTTTCTTTTTCTTTTTCTTTCTTTCTTTTTTTTTTTTTTTTAGGCCAAGTGAAATCCCAACCCCACCCACCACCATCCCAAGATCACACACTGTCTAATTTGTCAAGATGTTGGAAAAGAAAGAAAATTTGGTAAGCTGAATTTCGCATTGTGGAGAGGGAAGAATGAGGTTGAGCATTTGAAAATATACATTGTATGTCTTTTTTAAGCATCTGTTATATAATAAACACTGGGCTGGCCACTGGAAATAAAATGCTGAACAAAACAGACATGGTCTTCAATTCTTCACACAACTCAGTCTAAAGGGATGACATATTTTTAAGTGTTTCCTGATGCTAATACAAAGCTCATTTGACTATTAAAATGTTTCCTGCTGCTTCTCCAAATGTCAGACTCATGTCTTCTCACATCTTTCCATATGGTTCCTAGCCTAGTGCACCTCAAATCCATTATCCCCTTCTCAGACATGCTCCTTCTGCAGTGGGGAGGGGGTTCTCAAATCACTTTTATTTGGACTCAAATCAAGGTAAATAGCACACTCTCTGATAATAAAATTCTTGAGATTGTTTTTCCTGCTGGCCAACTTGGATCTCCTAACAAGAAAGATTCTCTCAGCAGATGATTTGGGAGAGTTCTGTTTTAATTGTAGTAAGACAAAAATTAAGGCCCAATTTATGCACACTTTTTCAACTCTGAATCACATACAATAATTTCAGAGATCCTTAAGTCAAACTAAATATAACATCAGGATCCAGCTGTGAGGTCAAATTGATGAATTTAAACCAATAGTCCTGATGGCAGGCATAAAATAGGCTATCTGTCCTTCCCATATACCCAAACACCCCAGCCTTCACCAGCAGCTTCTCTAGGACTCTCTGGCCAGAGATTCCCACTTATTCCACACAGTTTCTTTGACCCACACCTCATAATTTTCTCTTCCTGACAGCTTGTGGTCTCTGAAGGGCATTCCCCTGAGGAAAAGAAATTAGCACTGGAGGCTGGTTAATGAGGTCTATCACAGATAGGATTGAGGGAGCAGGAGCACATGAATAATAATAAATTTATTAAACAATATTAAATATGTATTAAATATTTACTGTTTATTATATGTACATAAAAACCTTTAATCCTTACACCAACACAAGAAGAAGGCAGCTACCAGTCTGATCACAGTTTACAAAAGAGGCACAGACAATTTAAGAAACTTATAAACTTTACACAACTAGGAGGTAGTTATGTGAATTTCAGTTTAGATAGAGTAGCTTCAGACCTTACCCTTAACAACTATACTTCAAAAGGTCAGGTGGGGGCTTTCCTATAAGAATCAGAAAACACAAGACCCAGCCACTAAATAATAATAGATCAAAAATCCTATCCTTGGTTACTTGCCTTGAGTGAAGTGTTGCAGCCATTCAAGTTTGTATTGAGGACCCTTGGTTAACCACATTACACACAGAGAGAGTAACATTTGAAAGGCAGAGTTGACAAAAGACTTGAGTGTAGAATATAAACAAATCTCAAAATCAATAATATGAAAACAAACAAACAATTAAAAAATGGGGAAACTATTTCAAATGATTGTTCATCAAAGAAGATACTGATGTCTAATAAACACACATAAAAGGTTCTCAACATCATATAGCATTAGAAAAATGCAAATAAAACCCCATATGACATGTCAACACACACTCATGTGGTTAAAATTAAATAGACTGACTATACCAAGTGTTGGTGAGGGTGTGGAATAATGAAAACCCTTAGAAATACTGGTGGTTATGTAAAATAGCATAACCACTTAAAAACAACTTGGATTTCTTAAAAATTTAAGTGTACACTTGCCTTCTAAAGTAGCTATTCCACTACAAGGTGTTTACTCAAGAGAAAATAGGATATAAAGACTTGTAAACAGATATTCCTGTCTGATGATTTGCAGTATCCAAAACCTGACAGCAACTGAAAAAAAATCCAACAACATTTGAATGGCTAAATAAATTAAGGTATATATATACACAATGAGATACTACAGAGCAATAAAAATGCATGGACTATTGATGCATAAAATAACATAGATGAATTTCTCAAAAGAGTTATATGAAATATGACAAAAAAGATTACATAGTTTATTGTTTCAATTGTATAAAACTCTAGAGCATGCAAACTAATCTTTAGTGTCAGAAATTAATACAATGGTTGCCTGGAAAAGGGGTGATAGAGAGGGACAAGATGGGGAAATTTAAAAGAAGCTATAGGAAATACAAGCAGAGGCAAGTGTCCAGGTTGCCAGGATTCTTAATCTGGTGATGCTACTTTTAAAAATATATATATTTATTTTTAGTTGTAATTGGACACAATACCTTTATTTTATTTATTTATATGTGGTGCTGAGGTTTGAACCCAGGGAGGGCCTCACACATGCTAGGTAAGCATTCTACCACTGAGCCACAACCCCAGCCCCGTGATGCTACTTATTGAATATTCCCACCAGATGGTAAAGATAGGGTCTTGCTAAGTTGCCCAGGCTGGTCTTCAACTTACAATCCTGCCTCAGCCTCCTGAGAAGCTGAGGTTACAGATTTTGTGAAAGCAAAAGACCATTAGATTCAAGATAGTGGGTTAGAGGAAGAGTCCATTTCTAGTTGTTTGGAGTTTCAGCAATGAGAGTTTTGCTTCTCAGAGTGGTGCTAGGAATCCACAGAGACTAGAAGTTTACAAGGTAGAAACTCTGCTACTGAATTAAACCCACCCAAGGGACAGTGTAACTTACACTACACGCAAATTAACCACATTCAGACTTCAGTGATACTGAAAAGAGACAAAAATACAGACAAAATAGAGACAGAAAAAACAAACTAATGACCACACCCCAAGAAGGAATGACTAGGGTCCCACTTATGGACATTAACTACTACAGCAGTAAATGGAGAAAATTAACACAAAGGCTGTGGATATCACACCTACAAGAGGTCTCAATCTAGATCACTGTAGGACACATTGGCAAGAGAAGATTATGCCCTAAAAAGGCCCACACAGTAAAAGAGTAATCCATTATAACAGAACCCAACACAGAAATAGAAGAAATATGAATAAACAAGGTTACATGATACCCTCTAAAGTTCATAATTTACCAGTAACTGACTTCAAATATACTGAAGTGGAAGAAACATCAGATAAATTATCCAAAGAATGATTATAAATACGACCAAGAGAGTACAGAAAAACAACTGAATGAATTAAGAAAGTAAGTACAAGATATAAATGAGAAATTTAATAAGTAAAGGTATTGAAAAAGAATCAAACAAAAATCTTAGAAAAGACAGACATAAAAAAAATCACATAAAATTATTTGAAAGTATAATAAAGTAGACTATTCTGAAGGCAGAATCTTAGAACCTGGAGGCAAAGTGGCCAATCTTGAATATTTATACAATATTAAATAAAAGAAAATAAGTATCTATGATCACAATATATTAGAGCTCTGGGACAACACTGAGAACAAATTTAAGAATTATTGGAATTGAAGAGGGTTGTGAGAGGCAGGCTAAAGAATGAATAACCCCTTCAAGGAAATAATAACAGAAAATTTTGCAAGCCTTGAGATTGGGATGGACATCTGGATACATGATGTATTTAGAACCCCAAATAGACAAGATAAAAAATAGAACCTCTTTACCACACATTATAATCGAAATGCCTAACATGCAGAACAAGGATAGAATTATAAGAGCTTCGGGAGAAAAATATCACATTACTTTCAGAAGAAAGTCAATCAAAATTACTTCCAATTTCTCAGCATAAATTCTAATACTCAGGAGAGCTTAGAATACTAAGTTCCAAGCCCTGAAATAAAATCACCATTAATCAATATTGCTATTACAGCAAAGCCATTCTTTAAAATTGAGAAAGAAACAAAAACTTTCCAAGATAAGCAAAAACTAAAAGAATTAATGAATGCTAAACTGGTACTACTGAAAATACATAAAGAAACACTCCACATGGAGGAAATCAAGACAAACCTCAGAATTCACAAATAGACAAATCTCATTAAAAAAAGTTAAGGAAATGAAAAACAGGACCAAATTAAATAATATAAATAAATAAAAAAGGCAGGAATTAATAAACATTTCTCTATACAACATCAAATATAGAGGGTCTCAACTCTAAAATAAAAAGACATAGGCTGGCAGAATTAAAGAATGAGCCCCAACAATATGTTGTCTGCAAGAGACTCATCTTGCAGGCAAAGACAATGACAAGTTGAAAGTGAAAGGATAGAAATTGATATATCCTGTAAATGGAACCCCAAAACAAGCAGGGTACCTATTCTCTTATCTAATACAGCAGATGTCAATCCAAAATTAATCAGAAGAGACAAAGAAGGTCACTTTATACTGGTAAATGAAGTAATCTAACAAGAAGATATAATAACAGTAAATATTTATGCCCCTAAATATTGATGCACCTAATTACATAAAACAGACACTACTCAAAGACGTAGACCCCAGAACAATAATTTCATCACACTTCTCAGGAAAAGATAGATCACCCAGACACAAGCTCAATAAAGCCTCTTTAGTTCTAAAACATATTAAAAATCAAAAGGACTTAACAAACATATATAGCATATTTCATCCAACAACAGTTGAATACACTTTCTTCTCAGCAGCTCAAGGAACCTTCTTCAAAATTTTTGTAGAGATACAAAGTATCTCTTAGCAAATACAAAATAATTGATAGAATTATTTGCATCTTATCTGATCATAATGGAATAAAATTAGAAATCAACACTAAAACACTCTATAGAAACTATCTAAATACATGGAGATTGAACAAAAAAATTTTTGAATGATGAATAGTAAAAGAAGAATTAGGGGAGGAGCTTCAAAATTCTTAAAATCAAATGAGAATAGTGATTCAACATGCCAGAAACTCTGGAACACAATGAAAGTGGGTCTAAGAGAAAATTTTATAGCTATTAAGTACCTATGTATGAAAATCAGGTGGCAAATAAACAACCTAAAGATATACCTCAAGGTCCTTGAAAATCAAGAACAAACCAATTTCAAAACAAGTAGAGGGAAGAGCCAAAACCAATGGAATTGAGAATGAAAAAAAAAAAATACAAAGGAACAATGAAATGAAGGAAGTTGGTTCATGAACAGATAAACAAGATCCTTAAATCCTTAGCCAAACTAACCAAAGAAAATGAGAGAAGATCCAGATTAATGAAATTAGAGATAAAAAGATAAATAACCACAGACATCACAGAAATTCAGAGGATTAATAAACCAGAGGAATAATTTGAAAATTTGTACTCCAAATAAATTAGAAAGTCTAGAAGAAATTGATACATTTCTAGACATATATAAGCTGCCAACATTGAATTAAATGGACACAGAAAAAGTGAATAGAGAAATAACTACAAATGAGATAGAATCAATAATAAGAAGCCTTGCCACAAAGAAAAGCCAAGAACTTGAATGGATTTGTAGCTGAATTCTACCAGATCTTTAAAGAAGAACTAATACCAACACTATTCAAATTATTTCATAAAATAGAAAGGGATGGAACTACAAAATTTAATGTATGAAGCCAGTATCACACTGGATGAGAATAACCCAAGAAAGAAAACTAGAGACCAATATACCTGATGAACTTGGAAGCAAAAATCCTCAATAAAATATCAGCAAATTATATTCAATAGCATATTAAGAAAATTGCACATCAAAACTAAGTTGATTTTATAGCTCGAATGCAGTGTTAACATCCACAAATCAATGAATGTAATTCATCACATAAGTAGAATTTAGGAGAAAAATCACATAGGTATCCGAATACATGAAAAGAAAATCGTTGAGAAAATTTACCGAACACTTATAATAAAAACACTGAAGAAACTAGGGATAGGATAAACTATCTCAACAATATAAGGTGTTACATGACAAACACAAAGGAAACATCATAGTGATTTGTGAAAAACTTACAACATTTCCTTTAAAATCCAGAACAAGATGAGAATATCTACTCTCACCACTCCTATTCAATATAGAATTAAAATTTCTAGCCAGACCAATGTGGTAAGAAAAGAAAATGAATGGAATAAATATGGGAAAGGAGAAAGTCAACTTATCACTGTTTGTAGTTGCTACGATTCAAAAACTCAACCAGAACATTGTTCGAGCAAAATAGAAGGCTACAAAATCAACATATAAAAGTTAATAGCTTTCCTGTACACCAATGATGAATCTGCTGAGAAAGAAATCAGGAAAACAGTCCCATTCACAATAGCCTCAAAAATTAAAATAGTTAGAAATCAATCTAACTATGAAAGTGAAAGACTTCTACAAATAAAACTAGGGAAGAGTAAAGAAAGAGATTAAAGAAGATGGAAAAACATCCCATGCTCATGGATAGGCAGGATTAATATTGTTAAAATGACCAATTATCAAAAGCAAGATACAGGTTTAATGTAATCTCATCAAAATATACCAATAACATTCTTCACAGAAGAAGAAAAAGTAGTTCTAAAATTCACTGGAAGAATAAAAGACAGAGTAGCCAAAGTAATTCTAAACCAAAACAGCAATGCTGGATGTATCACAATCCCTGACTTCCAATTACACAACAGGGGTATAATTTAAAAAAAAAAACTGCTTGGTACTGGCATAAAAACAGAAACAGACCTGTGGTACAGAATAGAAGACACAGAAACAAATCCACATATTCATCTGATTCTTGAAAAAGGTATAAAAAACAGAAGAAAAGACAGCTTTTTTAACAAATGAGGCTGGGGAAAGTAGTTATACATATGTAGAAGAATGAGACTAGACTTTTATCTCTTACCCTGCACAAATAACAACTCAAATGGATAAAAAAAAAAAAAAAACCTAAGCATTAGATCAGAAGTTATGCAACTCCTTGAAGAAAACACAAGATGAACACTCCAATGTATACATACAGGCAACTACTTTCTTAATAAGACTGACCCTTAAAGCTCAGAAAATAATATCATGAATTAATAATTGTGATAGTATCGTATTAAAAAGCTCTACACAGCCACAAAAACAAATAAGAATATGAAGAGGCAACATACAGAATAGGAGATAATCTTTGTTGGCTACTGTTTTTGATAGAGGATTAATATTCAGAATATATAAGGAACTCAAAAAAATTTGACACACACACACAAAAGAAAATTAAAAATAGCAATTGAATTAAACAAACGTTTCTCAAAAGAATAAATACAAAGAGGTCTTAATTAGACAAGGTATATGCCATGCCTGTATAATTATAGCATAATGGATTCTAGTGTCATATATAACTAAAAAGAACCAATAAACTTAAATTTAAAAAAAGCATATGAACAATAATAAATGCTGGAGAGGATGTGGAGAAAAAGTAATGCTTTTACACTATTGGTGTGACTGTAAATTGGTCTAACCACTATGGAAATCGGTATTGAGGTTCCTCATAAGACTAAGCATATGATCCAGATTTATCACTCCTTGGTATTTATTCTAATGAACTAAAGTCTAAATATTACAGTGATTCATGTATCCCATGTTTGAAGCAGCACGATTCACAATAGTCAAACTACGGGACCAGCCTAAATGTCCATTTAAGTGAATAAAGAAAATGTGGTATATATTCACAGCAGAGTTTTATTCAGTCATAGAGAAGAATAAAATTATGTAATTTGCAGGAAAATACATGAAACTTGACAACATTATGTCAAAATAAGTCAAACTCAGGAAGTAAACGTGTGTGGGGGCAGAACTCATAAAAATCAAATGGAGATCAATAGAATGGAGGAAAGGGATAAGGGGTTGAGGAAGAAGGGGAAAGGGGAAATACTGAGGAATGATGTTGGCTGAATTATATAGTTACAATGTGTGCATGCCTGACTATATAATACGGAATCCTACCATTGTGTACAACTATAATGCCACAATAAGAATACAGAAAAAGACTCTATTTTTGGTTTTAAAATTAATACTAAATTCATTTATTATTTCTATATTTTTATTTGTGCATTATAATTATACATAATGTGAGATTGTGCTTTTTAAATTTTTTCTTACTTAAATTTCAATAGGCCCAATTACTTGTTTGGAAGCTGATATCTGGTGACCTTGAAAGGTAATCTTGTGCTTGGAGCCACTAGATCAACCTATTCTTCAGGAGATGCACGTATGGATTGTTTCAGGATATTTAGTTAAAATTGATTATCATTCCAGAATATCAGAGCAAAATGTTTCTCTAAGATATAGAGAAAAGAAACTTCTATTTATGTCTATAAAATATCTTGCTTTGCTCACCTTGAGGTTGAACCCCAGCTTGCAGATGCTTATTTAAATTCTACTGAATACTTATGATTTACTTTAAGAGTCATTTGGCTCTGATATTGACAAAAAAAAAAAACTTGCAAAAAATTTCCACATTTTAAAGTTTTGATGAGTGTCCAGTTAACAAATTCTGTCTACCAGGGGATATTTAAGATTCAGTAAATACATTATTTAAGAATGTTACCATTTGGATTTTCAACCATAACTCCTAAATATTTATCTGGGAGATGTATTTATCAAGAGTGAACCTAAGCATTCAGAACAATTTCTATTCATATTATAGTACTATAAAGATTTCACACATTCTTGAATGTATATCAAAGCTTTGCAATATTCTATGGGAAAAAAAGAAAACTGCAAAATAAAATCAAGCAAATTATGAGTTTGTATTATAGATATGTCAGTATAGAAGTATATTTTCTCTACTCTCTTTGGGAAGTACTGAACTCCTTAAGAATATAGACAATTTTTCATGCAATTTTATTATACATTTTCTACAGAAAAATATATTTACTTTGTGATGCTATCATAAACACATGCACATATGTGCATTTATTTATATGTGCATCAACACATAGAATTAATGGTCATTAAACATGGTCTGTTTATATTTTTCATTATACCCCAACCTGTTAGAATTCAGCATTCCTACTTTTCAGAATTTTATTAGTAATCAAATGGATTTTATTTATTATATTTCATAGGTATGATTCAATTTCACATTGTATTATATTTCACATTGTGGATTCAGCCCTGGGAAGAATTTAATTGATATCTATAACCAACCTAGAGTTTTTTATGAGCTAACAAATCTTAATCCTCAAGATAAAAGTGTAAACAAGGCCAACATTCATGAGTCACCTAATTGTTCTTTCTCTGCTAAAAATCTTTATTTGAGCTATAGCCATATGTGTATCTCTATATACACATACATGCATTCAGATCCACTTGCACAAGCATATACACATATTCAAATGCAGAAAGCTAATAACTATGTATTTATTTGCAAACAGTAAAGTTTCCAACATAATTGTATTATTTAATCAAAAAACAATTTTTTAAAGTACTGATTTTTCCCCATGAAAGATGCATAATTATTTCTTTCTAATTTGTGCATTTAAATTCCATAGAAAAAAATTTAAAATATTGCTTTTGGAAAAATATTTAATAATATTCAAAATACTGATGGGGTTTTAAAAACTCTATTTTAGATAATTTACATGATATTAGAGACTTTACATGCACAGTAGTTATTGCCTTTGGGTTACTTTTATAGCCTACAAACCATTGAATAATACTATGTTTTTACTCCTGTGCTTTATCATCTAGAAAACAATAATTTATGACTATACCCCACTGTTCATTTTCCAAAATATCATAAAAGAGAGTCAATTGTAAATAGTACATTTCTATAAAGCTTGATTTTATGTAGAAAAAAATAGATAAGTACACATTTAGAAGTAGGTTGATTTCAAGTCAACAGTAAATTTCCAGGAACAGATCTCCTAACAAGATATATAGGTGATTTTATTTATTTAGGAATGGACTAGGTGGAACAACCAACCATGGAGACAGAGATAAATACTCTTAGAAGACATTATGAGCACATCATAACATAATCCCTTCTATTACACAGTATTTCTTCAAGGTAAATTAAAAGTATACCTTTATATATTTAAGTATTTCTGATATTTTTACTATAAATAAATAATAGCAGTTTCTATATATTTTTCCAGAGTTCTCAAACTTTTCAAATACTCCACAATAGTGATGGTTACAGATTAAGTTTTTATTTCAGATGACACAGATCCTTTCCAGTCTTACCTTCCTCTGCATTTAACTACCTTGTTACTTAAGAAAGAAGTACCTAATAAGAATTCAAGAACTCACATCCCATTGCAAAGGAGAGGTAATCCATGTCATAGACTGATACAGTGCTTGTAGTATTCATTATTATTTCAAATGAATCTTGTATGATCTAATAAAAGTGGTTTATAAACTGGCAAAAATTCAAAGATAGTTTTGGGGAGAGGGAGGAATGGGAGTGACTGCTAACAAGTATGTGGTTTCCCTTGAGGGTAATAAAAAATTCTGGAATTAAATTTTAGTGATAGGTTTACAGCCTGTGAATATGCTAAAAAATACTAACTTATGGACCTTAAAGTGATGAATTGGATGATATATGAAATATGTCTGAAGTTTTAAAAAATGAAGCTAGTTTGTAAAACAAATGTTTTATGAATATGGAACTTTCAGTGTGAAGTTAGTTCTTTATCTAAAATTACTGTCATGTTATATTAAACATATTTGTTTTGAGAGTGCTTATGATTGCTCATTTGAGAATTTTTTATAGCAATTGATTTAAAATCTTTATCAGATTTTTTTTTGCATCATCTCTTTGTTGGCATCTGTTGATTTTTCTCTTCTGAGGCAAGTTGTGATTTTCATTTTTCTTTATATATCTGAACATTCTGAATATTACATGAAGAGACTCTGGGTCTTGTATAGGAAGTGGGCTTTCAATGCCAGTGGCTTCAAGTTCTGTTCAGAGTTCAGTGTGTTTGCAGTGCTATTCAGATCTGACCTACATGTGACTTACATAGTGATCAGTCTTGGGTTCCATTAGAACACCATCAGTTTTCAAAGTTTTGGTGCATTAATTAGGATCTTAGCCACATATGTGCAATTCCAAGATAGCTGGTAAGTTAAAAAGCAACTGTCTAGTGTCACTTTCTGACTGTCTCCATTACAGCCCCAGTTATGTTTTTAGCTTTCTGGGTTTTTTTTTTTTGTTTTTTTTGTTTTTTTTTTTGATATCCAGTCAAAACCCTCCCACTTTCATAACTGAACCAGGAGGTCTGGATTCTGTTAATGGGAAGATCAAGAGAAGGAAAGGCAGCTTGGTTTGGGAACATTCTGCAGCTCCACACAAAAGACAGAGATGTTTCTTACTCTCAGAGTTTTGACTTAAAGACTTCCATTGTTGATCACTGTCACTGTTACTAACAAATGTCTGTAGCAAAAGACTCCCTATTGCATAGGAGAACACAGAAAAAGGAGAGAAAAGAAAGTCGAGGGATTTCCCTTGTTTTTTTCTGAGTTTTTAAAATTCCCTTTCATGCTAGTGAATCCAAGATACGTACCCCCCCCTCTGCTGTGTGTGTGTGTGTGTGTGTGTGTGTGTGCTGTAATGTTCACAACTTGAGTTCAGGCTGCAATAATTTCAGCAATCTAGGAACAAAAATACAAAATGGAAAAGTCACCACTGGTTCAATAGGGTCTCAGATTCTGGTGTTTTTCTCTGATCCACTTTGTGCTATGTATTTTTCTAAGTTCTCAAATAAGTGCACTATGAATTATTTACAATTGCATAGTTGAGTTCAATGAGAGTGAAATAGGAGCCTATGTTCACTCCATCTTAGCTGGAACTACAATTCTATAATTCATGTAACACGCAAATATTATACACACAATGCATAATGCATGTGAGGTACAAGTATTATTTAGAAAGAATTCCCTGGAATTCTTAAAATATTTTATTAAGACATGTGGAAAATATGACAGTAGTTTTTGTTCATTTATTCTCAAGTTTCCAAGTTTTGCTTGATTAAAATTTCATTATCAAATTATAGGGACTCACATGATTTTTTTTTTCATGCTAGAGGTCAAGCTCAGGACCTCATGCATGTTAGGCAAACATTAGCCAATGAGCCACATTGTCAGCCCCTAGATGAAATTTTAAATAAGAAATAAACATAACTGTAAAAAATATGCATTAATGTTTTGACTTATGACCTAAGCTTGGCATTGTGGTAATAGATTAAAATTTAAAATTAATGTATAAGTTTCCAAAAACCTTTTTAAACTTACCAAGGAAACAAGAAGTAAAATAATTTTGGATGACAAATCATGGAAAAGAGAAAGGCAATGCTTGTCTGAATTGAAAGACTCTACAACAAGAAGCCCTCAAAGTTATAAAGAAAAGTAAAATATACTCTTGTGTGGAAGTTGAGATCTTAGCTGGTTCTAGAAGGACTCTTGGAATGTAGATTGTTGTTAACTTAGGTGGAGAAATAATTCTACAAGAACAATGTGGCATGAGCAAAGTATGAGATGAGAAAATATAAAACTAGATAAGACAATTTATTTGAAGTCAATGGCTTTATGCACGGAAGTAGGTGAATGTAGTTAGAAAAAGAAAATCACTTATGAAGCTTAAAAGTATGAATTCAAGTCTTCAAATTTTCATTGGCCATATTTACCCTGAATACTATGAAACTGGTTCAATGAATATCAATAGTATACTTTCAATTGCTCAGCACAATGTTGTTCTGCCTTTGATGGGACAAGAAGGGAAATTGCTCAGGATGCCCAGATGGGTGAGGCATAATGAATAGTAAAGTTAATATAGAGAAAATACATGACTATGCACGACTCCAGTGCCAGAGCCAAGACCATAGGAGGTCAATTTGGCAGCAGAACAGTCTTGCAATAAGTCTCATATAGTAGACCAGTTCCTGAATAAAAGCAGACCAATTCTAAGGCCTGAGAAAGGAATCTCAAACAACCTTCTCTTAAGGAAGCCACTCTGACAAGTTATAGAAATAAATTATGCTCTTTGATATATTCTGCCAGCTATACTCAGAAGAAGAGACACTTTAGTTTTGAAGAAACAGAGTTTGTAGCTAAAGCTTATTCAGGATTCAGAGAGCTAGCCTGGTTTCTGAGGCTCACAAGACCTATGGTTTTCAGTTGTGTATAGCACGATGTTGTTGCAGACATGTCTGCTTTGGAGAGGCCTGTCCTTCACATGTTCCATCCCCTGAAATAATTAATTCTTATTATCAAAGTCTTATTCTTCAGTCGTAATGCTGAGGTCTGCCTCATGCGTCCTTCTTCCCTGCCTGTCTCTTTCATTATCTCACCTCCTTTTCCACTAACCTTCTTAAAGAAAAGACTGCTCTTATAATGATACCCATCTGACTCATTAGAATGTGAGACCGGAAGTCATAGACACCCTTTAGCCAACTCTGTATTACCAGTGGACACAACTGTTTGAGGGTCTACTCTATCATGGACAAGTACTCAATACATACAACAAACTATGTGCCTTGTTCTGTAGTGGTGCTTTGAGAATAAAATACATGGAACAAAAGAAATTGGATGATTAAAATACTAAGCAAGACATAAACAACAACAAAAACTCATTGCAATAAAAGGCAGAAGCAAGATTCCCTAAACATTATTTATAGATGACTCTCTCTTTTGTAAAAGCAAGAAGTCAAATGTAATGTTTGCATGTTGCATTCCTCCTTATTGATATGTGACAAAAGAGAGCAAGTTCAACCCCTTCCAAATTTACCAACCTCTGCTTGGTGATCATTATAGTGCATTTTATGAAACTATGTCAGTTTGTGACACTAATTCCAAGGCAAATCCTATAGAATTTTGAACAATACTGTGTCTGACAACTTTTAATTGTGTACTTTCAATTTTAGCACAACCATATTTAGAATATTGGCTTAATAATATGGCTTCCCACTGTCCTCAGGATTAGAGCCTCCAAGATCTCCACACTCTGTATTCAGCTCATTCTTCTGTTCACTCTCCATATTCGCACAGATATTAACTGATTTCTAAAGAGCTATTAATTCCACATTTCTATAATCAATGCAAATCAACATTGTTTCATAGATATTAACTAATATTGATATGGACATACATATGCTTTATTCTTCATCTGCCATCTACCTTAACATCTTAGCATGATATCAGCATTTCTCGTGTATTTTTGTTCTGAATATCTCAGCAACTAGAATTCTACTTTCTTGATTTTTGTTTTGTTTTGTTTTACTTTTATTTCCCAGTGGAAAATCCAATCTGGTGTTATAGTCAGTGAGAAAGACAGTGCTAATTAGCAGGTGAATGCAATTAATAGTCACCTCACATGTTTTCCCATAACTTCTGTTTCTGACATATACTTATAGTATATGTCAGCATTTTTTTTATTTTGTACAAGATAATCATAGCAAAAACATTAAAACATGGGGAAAGGGAGGACAATAAACCTAAACAACTCAATGTTAGTGTTAGAGAGTTGAGGAACTCGGGCTTTTCTCCAGCTTAGAACATTCATACTCCTCCTCTCTGCCCAGCCAATCAGGGCCCTTCTTAGTTTCCAGTGGAGGTAAGACCTAATTATTTCCATGGAGCCATTTCTACCACTTCTGCTGCATCATCGTGTACACTCTGAAGTCAAAATTCTCCTCACTGGACACCCAAATGCTCATGAATGGTTCTGGCCTCTGTTGCAGTATTCTCTGTTAAACAATTCTTGCTTTTAATATACTGTATACTTAGACTTCTCCAACTAGACTGGAAACAATTCAAAGAGAAAGATGTTCATTTTTTTTGCATATATCACTTTGCCTAAAGTAATACCTTATATTTTATAAACTCTCAATAAACAATTGCTGACTTAGGGTCTAAGTGTCCCAAGCACTGAACAGAGTGATAGAGTGAGATTGAAGAATGGAGAGAAGGAATGATGAATGAAGAGGTTGAGGACCCATGGACATCAGAGTCAAAGGAAACTTAACAGTGATCTGATTAAGACATCTCATCTTCAAGATGAGGAAATGTGGAAACAAAAAGAAGAAATGACCTTCGTCAAGAGAAGCACTACTTAGGACTGTAATTTTTATTCTGAATTTGCTGACTCATGTGTATGTAATGATTCTCAAATCATTATATGTTCTATCTTTTCAAACAAAAATTTCCCCCTCTGTCTCTACGTATTTCATTGTAATTATTGTGAGTCTAAGCATACAATAAGTGCTCAATACTTAAAAAAATTGCAGTGGAAAGATTTGTTTTATCACTCTCTCATGCCACTCATCTGCAGGGAGACAAAAATGCTTATACCTTTGAGTTTTGTCCTTCTTCCTTCTCCCCACGTGATTATGGTGAGGACTGATCATGAGGATACTCCATCATTCTGAGCCTATGACTCCACTTGAATCTATTAGATGCCTTTCCAGAGATTTTCCATATTGAAACTGAGAGGAAAGATGACCTTCGTGAAGGCTGAGCTGGGAAAATAGGAGCTCAGAGAGTCAAAGCCTTGGCTGTGGCCTGGGAGAGGAAGTCAGACATTGAAAATAAAATATACATCCAGATAGAGGCAAAATAAGGACTAGAGAAATAACAGAACACTTAGTGAGTACCATGCACTTGGCCATAATTCTACAGAGAGTCTGTTTTAACCTACACAAGAAATTGTATGAATAAGGCTACTTTGTGTGCTAGCCTATATGGTATCTTTTTAGCCATTAGAGAAAGCTGTGTGTCTAGGTAAACATTTCTCATCTAACTTCTCATTTGCCTGCTGTTGTTATTGTGCTTGCTCTCTTCCTCCCTTTCCCTCTCTTGCTGTGTCTCTCCACAGATATATGTATACACCTACTCTCATCCCACTTCCATTCTTCCAATGGTTCAAAGCTAGAAGTACCATCAGGTCACTTTTCTTCAACCAGGGTAGACTGTAGTCTCCCAATTTGCATGCAGACACCTAATTCTGTGCAGAATGCCAGCAGGTGCTTTGAAATAAGCAGACAAAAATCAATAAAAGTGCAATATGTTACTGATAACCTGCATAAGCTGATGTGGCTTCTTTACCCTTAGTTCCCCCCGTATCACCCCCCACAATTTCTATTTGTATGCAGGATAGAAACAGGGCCAGAAGACTGCAAAGAAAGCACCTTCACAAACTATAAGAAATGATGCCACCAAAGAGTTTCAGGTATCAGTTTGTATAGGGATGGGAATTTCTAGCCCTGCTGAAATGAGTCTAAATCCAATATCAACATAAGGAGCTAAGTCTGTTGGGTGCCTTACATATTACCTGGATAAATTAGATGTGCTTGGGGGAGGTATTCATTCTTTCAAGTTGGTAGGACAAATTTCATGCTTAGGAACAATTATTTACCAAATGCTAGAGGCCCCAAAGAGATAACACAGTTTCTAAAGCAACTGCATCTAACTGACGGTATAGCTTGTGAAAAATCATTGATCAAGGTCCTTTTGGTA
Organism: Marmota monax; assembly: GCF_021218885.2. Taxonomy (NCBI): domain Eukaryota; kingdom Metazoa; phylum Chordata; class Mammalia; order Rodentia; family Sciuridae; genus Marmota; species Marmota monax. The sequence goes on along the minus strand of NW_026692194.1, from coordinate 17,555,525 downwards.
CCCCATTATGTGCTATATTCACATTGTGAAAAGAGGAGAGAATGAGACTGGCTCCTACCCTTCAGCAGTTTGTAATCAAAGCATAAAGCAGTGTCTACTTTTCAGAAGGACTGGAGCACAAGGCACATTTTCAGCAGAGAATTAGGCCCAGGGGTAAAATATAGATATCTAGTTGCCAAACTGAGGAAGGAAGCAGAAACCTGATTTCAGAAATAAGAAAAAAATAACCTGAGGTTTTATACTAGTGGAATAGAGGCAGAGAAGAAAAATGTGATATATATGGGCAAGATCTGGTCCATAGCCCAGGGCATGACTGACGACAGGAAGCACGTTACAAGAACACAGATATGAGGAGCAGGCTACCACGCCAGTTGCTCTAAATGAATAAGGATCCAACTTGAAGGAATTCCTCATTCCCTGGGAATCCAGACCTATAACCATTAAATGTATTGTGTAATTGGAATGTGTTATGTCAGTATTTCTTCATAGCACATATAAGTCTCTGCAAATGATTTAAAATCTAGATTCTGATTTAAATAGATTAGTGATGGTTCCAAGAGTCTGCATTTCTAATTGTGCCAACTGACATCAATTGTTGCTGCTCTGTGAACCATGGGCTGAGTAGCAATCAGGAAAACTGTGGAAATAGGAGTGCTGTGAGAATGTACCTTAAATAATGGGGCAGATCTTCAGAAGGTGGGAATGTGAGGTGGACTGACGAATGCTAACCAAGAAGACTTGGATTTTGCAAAGAGGTTCAACAAATTGGTAAACAGAAACTAGATTTCATTCATTCAAAAAATAATTTATGGAGGCACAATGAATCTCATTACAAAATACTTGTTATTAGAAAATGTTCATACCAATATGATCACAAGTATAAACAATAGCAGTGTTAGTATTATCATTTGGATCTCAAATAGCAGTGTTAGTATTATCATTTGGATCTTAAATGTCCTACAAAGGCCAATGTGCTAAAGGCTTGGTCACCAGCCATATGTCACTATTAAAAGGTGTTGGAAACTTTAGAAAGTGAGACATAACAGAGGAAGTTAAGTAATTAGTGGCACGTCCCTGAAGGGGATATTGACACTTTGGCCCTTTCCTCTCCCTCCATTTGCTTCCTAGCTGCCAAGAAGTGAGAGCCTCTTCCATTACATGCTACCACCATAATGTCGGTGCCTCACCCACAGGCCTGAACACAATAGAGCTAACCAGTCATGGACCAAAACCTCTAAACTATGAGCCAAAGTAAATCTTTCCTCCTTTTAAGTTGATTTTCCTCTGGTATTTTTGTCATAGAAAAAGAAAACTGACTATCACAAACAACAACAAGATGGAATGACTATGGGTACATCTATTTCAGAATATAAAATTTTAAAATGCAAGTGATGCCGCAATCTTGAAAATATAAATGGCAAGTTGTCTTTCAAAATGTGAATTTTTTGTAATGTTAACATCAAATTTTCATGTATTTTCAAATTTTCATGTTGCCCACTCTTTTTTGAGTGGGCAAGCCAACAGGGTTGGATGTTCATTCTACTGGGCTTGTATTTTGCTTGCCTGTTAGAGAAGGCAAATTAAGGCCAAAGACCTTGTTTCCATTGACTCAAGCACTAAATGACCTGTTTCAAGATGAGAGTAAACAGCAGTCATGTAGACAGCCTTTAACTGTGCAGCAGGTGTTGACACCTGTAGCCACTTAATTCCAGCCAAGATAATCACTTCTCTCTGAAGGCAGCTGGCTCATATCAAGCATTGTCCCCTATTACTGAAACTATTTGGCGATATTAAGCCATTGCTTTCCCTCAGGTAATGCAGCAAGAGAAGGGGATATTTGGATGCCAGGAGGCCACTTTGGTCAACAGTGCATGTGGATTAAACCACACCCCTAGGACTCTGGCAGCCAAGCATAGAACACAGCACCTGGACATCAGGGTCCTGAGCCAGACAACATCAGCCTGTGAAGGAGGCCACCTGCCAAGGGGTATAGCTAGAACTGGCTGGAAGAAAAGTACTGTGTAGGAGGTAAAGCCCATAAAGCACTCTTAGATAGGAAGTCAGTGGCATCATTAGGGTTCTCTACTAAATTTAGCTGCCATCCACTTGATCTTAAGTTGATTAATTTATTTTTCCTGAAGCTTTAGTGTGTGTAGTTGGATGTGCATGCATGAGTGCTCCTGATGCAAGGGGGGGAAATCCCCCTCCATCCCAACACAAGCAAACTTTTAAGTTCTTCCAGGTTGTAATCACTACAAATAGGTTCCCATTACACTGGAGATTAGCAGATGCTCATTACCATTTATCAAATTAGGCACGAGGAAAGCAAACTGCTAGGGCATTAGCTCTCCCTAATGACACCACTGTGCCCTTATGCTTCAGAAACACTGCCCTAACTCTTTCATATTGTGATCAATATATTTCAATCTCTACTCCCAAGGCCCCAAACAAAAACTCTAAATACAAGGCCAATGCAAGTTTGAAATGAGATAACAACAGAGTAATATGGCATTCATAGACTTCAAATGGTGCAATTAATTGCTGAAGGTATAGTAGTTCTGCTAGCCTTTAGGAAAGAGGGTCTCTAAGTAACTGGACAGATGGATATTCATTCTAATTTTTAAAATCTGCAAAGAATTTGCATTTCAATTGGTATTCCTATTATATTTTTTTCACATCATCGTGCACTTATTTAGCCATTTATAATGCAGCAGATATTCCCCACATCCAGATTTATATATCCAATTTAGGACTACCAAAATATAAGATTATGACACTGTCAAAAATGTGTGAAATTGTAAAATGTATTAAATATATCATTTTCCCTATATTATGTATAATTTTAGGAGCAGAAAATAGTTATAGGCAGTTCATATACAAATAGCTAAACTTTCTATATTCTTTCTTGAGCATTTTCTCAGTTTGTTCTACCAAAGCATTCATCCAAAAAATGTCAAAACATTATTAAAAGCTCTCTTTACAAAAACAACCCTTCCAGGGTTTTTGCTTCCTTTTTTTCTTTTTCCTAGTGTGGTCATGAAATAGAAGGTCCATTTGTAGATGGCCTTGGTGGACAGGAAAGGTGAGAAAATGAAATTTACTATAGTCTTTGAATACTCAGTGTGCTAGACATAGGTGGGCTAAGTTCTTTTTTCTCTCAGAGAAGAGTAAAGATGGTATAATGTCTCTGAAAAATGCAAGATCTTTTAAAATAACAATCTATGAATAAGAAATTGGGGCAGTGTTGTAGCTCGGAGCTCTATAATGAATTTTTAAGAATATGCAGGCAGTCTAATATGGTTGATTGTTTTCCCTAAAGACATAAAAATAAGTAAACAGCAGACATGGCAAAATAACCTATGTCTGCTGTCAGGACAATATGAGAAGAAATTACTATCACCTGTGAAAGCCACACACTGTCTCCACCTATTGTCTAAGAATCAATATTTCTAAGGTCCAAACCATGCTCCAGAGTTATAAAAGACTTAGAGATAACTTTCAAGTGCCAGTGGAATATTGCTCATTAATCTGTCCCTACCATACCCAGACACACCTAGTGACATTTGTTCATCAATATCTGATGGATAGCTAAAATCCTAGAGACAAAAATGAGTAGTAAAACATATCTAGTTCATTCCTTAATTTTACAACTGGGGAATTAAGTTACAGAGCTATTTATAAACATGCCTATGTACAAATTGCTTGAACTCAGATTCCTAAATCCCACATTAAGGCTGGATCAAGTACATCAAGAAATTGTGGAATTAAATCATAAAAATTTGATTTCCAGAAAATTTAAATAGGGAAGGAGAGAAATTAAAAAATTATTTAGCAAGTCAACATTAATGTTAAATATTAAGAAAGAAGTGTAATATACCTAAAGAACAGTTGGCCATGGAATCAAAATCTTGTGTTCAAACCTCAGCACTACCACTAAGTACATTACGTAAATCCTTTTTTTCCATCCTGAAAGTTACAAAGTTAGACTACACTTTTAGAATAATCTTTTACTGTTTTATGTAACAAGTCATTCTTGAACTTAATTTCTAATGCTTGCTTTCACTGTGTTTACTTGTAAAAAAGCATGGTAGTATTCATGATTCTTTTCTAGATCCTTCAGTGGCTTTTCTTTCTCTTATTGGTCTCTTAAATATCGGTCTTTCTTCAAGGTCAGCCCTTGGGATTTTGATTGGCATTGCGTTGAACCTGTAGAGAACTTTGGGAGTTCATAACCCACTTGAATCAAATGTATGGAAGATGATATGTCATGAGCTTTGTAATGTTTTGAACAACCAATAAAAAAATAAATAAATAAAATTTTGTAATGAGAAAAAAAAAAAAAAGGTCAGCCCTTGGCCTTTTATTTTCTCATATCATATTTCTGTTTGAGACTGTCATTAACAATTATAGCTTTAACCAAAAGCCATACATATCTGATTTCCTAATTCTGTTGTGATTAATAAGATTGTTGTCAATTCTCTTTACTAGTGCACATTAATTTTACAGAATGATGAGTTACATTGCAGCATAATCATATCTGCATGTAACATGCTTTGATAATATACAACCCATGATGCCCTCCCTCATCCTGTTGATCAAATTCCTCTGCCTATTCATGTCATCTTGTTTTTTTTTTCCTAGATCAACATTTGAGAAGAAACTTGTCATGCTCATCTTTTTGAGTCTGTCTTTCCTTCACTTAATATGATGATCTTCAGTTCTGAGCATTTTCCTGCAAATGACATGATTTTATTCTTCCTTATGACTGAATAATACTCCATTGTTTATATATATACACCACATTTTATTTATCCATTCATCCATTGATGAAACCTAGGCTGATTCTATAACTTGGGTCTTGTGAATTATGCCCAAAAAACATAGGTGTGTAAATGTCTTCACAATATGCCAGCTTCAACTTCTTCAAATATATATCCAGGAATGGAGTCAATTCTGTCATTAAAATGTCTATAGGATATTCTCCTTTTCTCTATTCTCTTTCCTTCAGCCTTGGCCCAAACTCTCCATCTCCTTTATGGATTTCAAAAATTTCCCCAATCTTGTCTCTGTCTTCAGCTGTGCCCTCTTCCAATCCATCTTCTCTATGGCTATCAAGGTCTTTCTTGAAATGTAACTTGACTATGTCTCATTTCACACATCCTAATTTAACACTTAAATTTATTTCTCCATTGACCTTCCATTAACAGGAAGATATCTAATATTTCTTCCAATTTGATTTTCTACATTTCCTCCATGTTTTATGTCCATACCAACCACTCAGAGGATTTGTCTTAAACATACTAACATTTCCCTGAATAACTACTTATAATTCAGTGAAATTAGATGCCTCTTCAGAAGACTGATCTCCAAAAGGGCATGGGTTATATCTTAGTTATTTTTACATGTTCAGAGCCTAGCCTAGCATCTGTCACAGAGCAAGAAGAACTCAGTACGTGTTTGCTGAATGAATGCATTTGGTAATTAATTGGTAAGGCAAGATACAATGAAAGTAGGTGACATCATGTTGACAATTTTAAAGTGTTAAACACTAAGAATGTATTATGCAAATTATCTCTTAAAATGTTTGATATTGTTCCCATGCAAGCTGTGGTATCAAATAGAAATAGAACTATAAATATAGATCTGTGATTCACCTATCTATGTACTCTCCTGTCCTAAAATAAAGCAGAAAAATATATAAGCCTCTTCAGGAAGACATCAATACAGCTGTGCTGAATTCTTAGTGCTAGACCAGCATTTACAGCTCTTTGTATTAGCTGTCCTAGAATATAAATCCTGCCCTAGCTCTTAATTATTCAGCTACCAAGGGATGCATTTACTACTTCTGCATTATAGCATGTTAATCCAAGGCCATTTTAACATTTCTTACATTTATTTTGTGTGTGTTCTATTGCTTAAGGAATTTGAACATTTAAAATCTGTAGAATGCTATATATTTTCAAACAGTTTTCTCTGACTTTAAGGACGTTTATCTTTCTTGGGATGTTATCTAACATCCCCAGTTAGCCGCTTATACAATTCAGTGGACATGTGTGCTGCATATTTGAGGTAACTAATCTTATGCCATCTGGTTTGGATATGGAGGATTTCTTAGTAGTGAGTTACTCTTGAGAGCTACTAAGGCTTTAACTGGCTATGCATCTCACAAACTTGATGCTTATTCCCAAGATGTGATGATGTAAGTGTAATCATTTAGGAACAAAAGATTTCAATTAGGGAAATTTTGCATTTATGTTCTTATGCTCTTGTTATTTCACAGATATATATTATTTTCCGAACCAGACAGCAATTTTAACCTTCTAAGTCCGCCCTCCCCCCGCCACCAAATCTCTCCCACTCTGTCAACATCAGCTTAGATACAGCTACAGAGTTAGAAATTACCCAAAGAATTTTTTGGGATATCCTCATGGACACTGAAGTATCTCCTCTGGCAAGTATCCAAGTAGATTGATTCATGGCTGATTAAATTTTCATAAGAGCTGACCATTAATGGAGTAATAGTCTATACAAGATTCCTACATTTTCACAAATCTCCCCTGGGATTTTATCTCATATCTTTTTAATAAAATCCCTGAAAGTATTCATTCAACAAGTACGCATGAATATCTCCCATTTGAGTGTATCCTACCATTTTAGGCTTTAAAAATAAGATATTGGACAAACAATGGCGTTTTCACTTTTCTCTTAATTCAGTTTATAGTTTTAAAAAATGTTCTTAAAACTGATAGAGCCTTAGATAACTAAGGGTTATCTAATACATTTTCTTATGAGGTTTGCACTACATTCTTTGATTTCTCTGCTAACCAGCTTTCTTATTGTGATGGACGGGGGAAAATTAATGTTCTTCCTTGCTGACTTCCAGTCACAAAGACTGAGAGAGCAAAAACTTGTAAAGGAGAAAATAGGAAATTACCAAATATTTGATGAACAACTATACATATGGCCCATTCATTTGCATATCAAATGCTTGTTGAGCACAGTCCAGGCTGAGTTGGTTAAGCAAATAAATGTAAAGTGAAGAAGTTCTGCCCTCAAAACATTTCCAACATTATTTGAGTCTAATTTTCCAATACACCAATGGTAGACCAGTAGCTTAAATGGTGATTAATCACTGCTACACCCAAGTCCTCCAAAGGGAAATGCAGCCCCATTGCCCAATGTGTTCAGCTTTGACAGCCCTCAGTGTAAACAGAAGGAAAAGATTCGTAACAAGTAAAATCTCATCTGCACTCTCGGGCCTTTGGGCAGAAATGTCAGCAGACTGCTAAGGCTGCCTCACTTAATGATTAGATGGCTAATTACCTGGAATTGGGAGACTGCATTTGGGAAGTCCAGGAGCAGGAAGAACTTTGACTGTCATAAAGATCTGCCACCCCTTTCCTGGGGATTATTGATTCTGCTTTTTTTTTTTTTAATCATCAGAGGGTCAAGTATGCTGAGCTGAGAGAGCAGGTCCCATTTAGGAAACCCTCTATCAGCAAATTGGGTTGATCTTGCTTGAAGTTTTTTATATTCCTTATGCCCTGAGGATCAGTGAGAGTAAGTTTTGGGTTTTAATAACAAATGTAAAAGCTCAGTAAAATGAAAAGCAGTATCCAGGTCCCTCACCTTCCCTAGAACAAGACAATATTGCTTTTTTGGATTATATAACACTGCTCTCCTGATGACATTGCCCTGTTGAAGGGATGACAATGACCTTCCATCACTTATGAGATCATGTTCAAATTCATCCACTTCACTTCTGTCGCTTTAGTTAAACCTGTACCCACACTCTCTGTACTGATTATCTTTTGTCACACTGGTTCACACAGTCTAGTTTGTAAAAACTGACCCACCGTCAGTAAGGCTCCCTTCACTGAATACAGTTTGAACTCCTGTAGTCATCCACACGTTTCATATGCTAAAGACAGTGCAGACTGTCTTCCCCACTTTCCTTACTGCTTTGTTTGCAAAGATGACTTCAGGGTGAGAAAGAGAACAAATCACAAGTGCCAGAGCACTCAGGGCTAGAACAAGCTCCAGTGCCTTTTATCAATGTGACCTTCTCATGTTTCTGAGTTTCTTCATCAGGAAAAGGAAGCCATGTCCCTTTCTATTGCAACGAGTGTACATCTCCAACTTCCAAACTAGGTCATAGTTTCCTGAAAACTCAGGGCAAGTTTTCCTTTCCTTTGTATTCTTTAGAGTCTACAATTAGTATTTAACAAAGAATTTCCTTTCCTTTGTATTCTTTAGAGTCTACAATTAGTATTTAACAAAGAATTGTGGATTTGTCTAAACACATTCTATTTGCAATGGAATATATACCTTTTGGTGTGTCCAGCATCTCTTTGGAGAATTAACCCAATAGAATTTTGTTTGATTTCTGTTGTTTGGATAGGGTTGGTCCCCATCCTCATTTTCTGTATGGGTGTATGACCCACATTGATTAGTTTGGAGGTGTTTACTCTTTCTCTACTACTCTCTCTCTCTCCCTCCCTCTCCTTTCTTCCTATGTTTATGAGATATAAGGACCTAGTAAACTTAGATACATAAAGAATCTACTAGAGCTCAATGACTTTTTTTTACTTATACCTAAGTGATCAAACTAATATTGTATCATTATATGTTGACAGAGGAATCCCACCCTGATATATTTATACAAAGATAATTAGTTGAAAAATGTAAACATACATGATGTTCATCTCAGCAGGATGTGAGAATTGGGGCTAAATTTCCAACATAGGGGATTGGGTAATTAAATTAGTGTCTCAACTCCATTGACCATTATGTTGACATTGGATTTATAATTATAAATTCTAGCAATATGGAGAATATAAAAAACAATCTTATATTAAAGAAGTAGAATAAAATGTGCAGATATTGTTATTGTAACCAAGTATTACATGTCTTTGTATAGGGGAGAATTAAAAGAATGAAAAAAGAAACAAGGAAAGGAAAGGAAGCAAGCTATGCCATGTAAATTGTTTGAGAACAGGGGTATTTACTGTTTCGTTGAATGTTCTAATACTAGAACCCAGAATAACACCTGGCACATAATATAAAGTGGTGGAATTGTAGGTGATTTAACTTAGAGGCAGGCGCAGAGAAGCAACTTGTTTAAAGACAACCATGAGTTTTCTCTCTTGGTCACATTGCTACCTGTCCTATGTGGTAGCTATCTACTGAATCCAGTCTTTGAACACAAAGTGAAAATGGGCTGTGGATATACCATAATCATAGGTCCTATAAGGATTGACAAGCTAGGATTGAAAATAGTGGGCCAGAGAGAGGCCAGAGTAAGCAGGGTACCCACACCACTGATTCCTTTAGACTTCTTCCAGGCTTATAGAAGCACAAGGCAAAAAAATAATTATTATTTTAAAATAGTTACAATACAAAAAAAAAATCTATGAAAGCTGCACGGTCCCTTGAGCAGGGGCTGGGTGGATAAGCCACTCCTCCTTTAATTCTCCAGATACTGACTACCTCAAATGATAGGAAACTCTGTGTCAAGACACTGGATTGTGTTGTCTCAATTTATGAAGCTGCAATCTCCCATGCATTCCAATGCTGATAGATGGTGCTAAGTGATTGGATTTAAAGTGAGCTAAGAAAGGTAATCAGCATTACAATTTCATGCGAGGATGGCCTTCTTATCCTTATGTGTGTGGAAGTAAATGACAGTAATGGGATTTCTTTATTATTAATTCGTCTAAGTGTTCTTCTCTATCAACTTCAGATCAAAGAAAGACAAAAGTTTAATCTTTGTGGAGGGATGCTCTGTGGAATGCTTTATGAGCTCTAATGAAGGGCTGTTTCCATATAAGTGCCAAGAGCCGCCTGTGTGTGTGAGCATGTACGTGCGTGTACACTCGCGTGACAGAGACTGGGGAGCTTAGTAGGCAACTTTTTTACTCCCTTAGTTTTTTTCTAGAATTCCTTGTGGCAAACTATATAGATCAATCTGAGTAGAACTCGGGAGGGTTCTAATTCTCTTGCAGTATCAAAGATTCAGGCTAAAAAGTTATTGGGCAATTAACTGTCAAGTCCTCAAGCTATTTTTTTTTTTTTTTTTGATCAATGGATAGTTACAGGGAGTAAAAATTGGAATATAGCATAATTTGTGATTTCTTATTAGGAGTAAGTACAAAACCCAATAGCTTTTTATTTTCATCCCTAAAATTAACCTCAAGGATTCTTGCCTATTTCTTGAAGCTTTTCATGTTATCATGTCATATGCTTTAAAATAGTCAGGGAATTAAATGACAAATAGGGCAAAATAAGCCTACTCCATCCTTTCCCCTCTGCTCCCTTCCTCTCCTTATTTTCCCTTTCTTTCCTGTCCTCTCTTCTCTTTGGCAGGACTCCTGCTCAGCACTGTCACTGTCACCTCTACTCAACCCCTTCTACCCACTACCGCCTGTCCAGCATAGGCTTATTTTGCCACTGTAAAGTTATTTTTGTCCTTTTTTTTCTTTAAGATTTTAATTTAAAAAAAATGATTAACAAATGGGATTATTGTTAAGATTAAACTATATATTATATGTGTAAAATGCTATACAAACATAATTTTTATTATAGTGCCCCCATAGACTCAGGGTTCCAGACCCTAGTGCATTTCCGTCAAAGTTCCTTTAAGACCAACTAGACGACAGGCAACGGAGAGAATTGATCCACGTTGAAAACTGAATGGAATGTTATTGATGGGTCAGAGTAGGAAGACTGAAAACCAGTCACTGGTTTTAGCAAATCAGAGGTTGTTGGTAATCTTGAGAAAACAATATGAGGAGCTTGTAAGAGTGCACACCTAACTGGAGTTCGTTCAAAAAAAGCATGTTGGAAGAGAGATCAAATACACTCTAGGCAATTCTTTTGGGTTTTGCTATTATGAGGAGCAAATGACTGAGCTGGTAGCTGCAAAGACATCTAGGCTCATCTCCAGGCTTGTTGGTAGGCTGATCAGGAGCATTCGGTAGAGAGGGAAAGACGATGGTGCAGAGGAAAGACTGCTGGGGTGTCTTTGGAGGAGAAAAATTGGATGAGATGGGGTGCTCCAAGAAAGGATGCGTGTCGGACAGCTGCACAAGACCGTTCCTCACCCTGGTAGGATGGGTGGTAGTGCAGAGGCTAGAGGATGGATGGGTGTCGTAGTGAAGGCTGCTTAAAGTTTTCTCCCAGTTGATTATTTTCTCAGTGAAATCTGAAGCAAGCTTGTGACATGGAGTTAAAATGAGATGCAAAAAGGCATGAGATGCTCACCTTAGAAGAGGAAAAGGACTATAACACTATGGTATGATTTCTGCGCAGCACTAGAGTCCTGCCAAGTTTAACTGTTTTTAATTAAGGATACAGGCTGGCGGAACAGAACAGAAGACACTCAGATTTCCTCGGGGCTCAGGTTTTCTACTAGATGAGTGCAAAGAACCAAGAGAAGGCAAGGAAACACGGGCACGTGCTAGGGAGCCGTAATGGTGGAGGGCCATGGACCAAAAGAAGTAAAGACCTGAGAAGAGGGACAGGCAGTGAAAGGGAGTATATGTATACTACTAACATCAGGTCCAAGTATTGCTGGAGTCCTTGATACAGAGAGATCTGAAAAGAGCAGATAGTGCCAGTGTGCAATGGAGGGGTTTTGTAGTTAATGAGCATGTAGAGGTAGGGTGTATGGCCACAAGAATCTTGCCCCAGACAGAAGTCTTGCCCGGCTTGCTTCCTTGCCTCCTTTAGGGCTTCACACCCAAATCCACTTTTCGGGAAGACCACTCCTGCTTAGCCTATTTAAAATTGTGGCTTCTCTCACCCTCATTTACCCCTGGTGTCATGTCTTCTGTTTCATGTATCCCCAAAGCTCAAAGAGGACAAGGATTTGAATCTATTTTGACACCTGCAGCATCTAGTGACTAGAACATTCCCTGGCACAGAGTAGATTTGGTATTCCATGTATTTCCGTGGAATGACTTGAATAAAGCAACACTGTACTTTAATCTGGTAATCCCCCAAAACCAGTGAGTTCTCTGCATTGTATGTCTAATTCAAAATAGTTGAGCCTTCAGAATAGCTCAGGATAGATTCATGAAATTCTGATTAATTTTAACTGTTTTATAACAGGAACTCCCTCTTCTCCCCCCCCAAAAAAAAGTGGAAAAGGAGGATCTGTTCTTCACTCTAATTTGAAGTAGATGAGACACAAAATATTTTCTGCCATTCTGAATCATTATTCTCAAACTATTAGGTGCTCCTGAAGCAGGTACAGATTTTGGTCCCTTTGCAAAGAGTACTTTTAGTTCTATCTCTTTATTTTGTCTCCTCTTTTGTTTTTCCATGTTAATAATTATCACTCTATATTATTATGTGTGCTCATTCCTGAAACAGATCATCCCACCACCAACACCTATTTTTCATCCTATAATTTGCTGTTTTCATATATTTGGAACCAATTTTTAGAGGATTTATGTGAAAGAAGAGAATATAGATGGTAACTGAAGGCTCTAGCACCACTCTTATGAGTCAGGTAACACGGATTTTTATTATCTTCATTTCCTTCTTTTAGGTTCCTTAAACTTTGTGCTAGAAAGGTGAGAATGATAGGTGTTTGAGTTGTAAGAGGTGAGAAGTTACTGTAACTGGGGTCATGTGGTACTCGGATCCCTTGAATTCTTCCCTTCTCATGAATGCCTCCTCCATCTATTCATATGGCCAACTCTGTGCAGATCAAGCTCAGCACATAAGTCACTGTGAAAATGTACAAGTAGGAGAAGGGCCCCAATGAAGGTCTCCTAATTACATAATCCCTGTCTTAAAAAATGTGACCATCAACTAAAGCACCATAGATCCTTAGGACAATGCTCTATTTGTAGACCTGTTTTTAGTGAAGCAGCAAATGGTGAAACATTAAGAAAAAGGAGAAAGTGGTACATTTGAATAGTTTTAAGTATAATGCAAATTCTGTAATAAATCCTGAATAATTCACCTGACCTCAATTTCAATAGCAAAAGTAATGCATGCTGAGATAGACATTTGGTTACTTAATAAAAATTCTTCCTATATAGTTTCAAGTATTACATTTATAGGATTTGTTGTTCTGCTGTGTAAGAACCTCAGGTCTGCTTTATACTTTTGGGGAGAAAACAGCCACCAGAGAGTAAGGAAAGCAGAGTTCTTTTACTGGTGTCCAACATAAAATATCTAGATTCACGATCCCTTCTGTTTTCTGGGTCTAAGTTTCCTCATCTGCAATAATTTCCAGAGTCTCTTGGGGGTCTAAATTCCACAACACACTGCTGCTGGATTGAGGAGGAGGAGCAGGAGGAGAAGGTCTGGTTCGACCAGCAGAGGGCAGTGTTACCTAGACAAGCTGTCAGCACAAGTCCAGGACAGATGGAGCAAGGAAAGCAGAATTTAGGCAGAATTTAGAATTTAGAATGGGTAACTAACTACTGCTCCCAGGCTTGAGTCACCAGACCACAAATGCTTCTCCAGAAAATAGCAATCTTAAGTAAGTGTAGAAATGCACTCCTCCTCAATCATTTGCCACGATTCCCAAAATGGTCACATTACTCATTTCTATTGGAATATGAACAGGAATTTAAACTTCTACAATCTGTGTTGTTTTCTGAAATTTAAAGTTTGTTCTATGAATACATTCATTTATATAAAATACAGCAGCTTGTCTATACATATTTGAACATTTCAAAATTACAGTTGAAAGTAGCAGATTTTTGCTCCTGCAAAAATATTTAAGAAGTATTTATGAAGTTTGATTATGTTTAATATCATGCTGAGAGGGGAAAACTTAATTGTACTTTTTAATATACAAATAACAAGAGTCATCAGCTCATGACAAACAGATCATTTTAAAGTTCTAAATGTATAATGCACAGTCACAAAAAATGAATGAAATCCAAATCTCAATCAGCTTGCAATGTTTGAACTCTTCTCTTGAGGGTGGTCCCTATGTGGGTCATATAAGTTGTTCAAGAAGTGGATTCCCAAATAACAAGACCTATCTGGTGGAGTAAGATTGATGCACATGAAAGAGTAGCAGGATTAGATAGTTTAAGATGTTATCTATTTATTTATTTTTTTTTTCCTTTTGGTCTTGGGGATTGAACTCAGGGACACACAACCATTGAGCCACATCCCCAGCCCACTTTGTATTTTTTATTTAGAGACAGGGTCTCACTGATTTGCCTAGTGCCTCGCTGTTGCTGAGGCTGGCTTTGAACTCGTGTTCCTCCTTCCTCAGCCTCCTGAGCTGCTAAGATTACAGGTATGCACCACCATGCCTGCTAATACATGATCTATTTGATACAAATAATTCAGTAGAAAATATGAAAGCAGTTGCTGAAAATTGACAAAACAGATGAATTAAGGCATCAGTATGAAATAGTGAGTCTTAGAGGAGGAGGTATCATTTAACCAAAACCAATAAAATAAAATAAAGGAAGAAGGAGAGGGATGAAAATCAGGTAGCATGTGAAAAACAATTTAAAGGGCAAAAGTGCAATGTTCAAGGAAAATATAATTATTATCATTATTACAACTTGGGGTTCATGATTACCTCTAGTCCTCATCCTTGGTGACCCTATGAAGGCACTTAGGTAAAACCTTTCAACTTCTACTTTGTTTATGACCTTTATTGAAGATAGGCGTCCTACTTACCTCCTCTCCCCATTAATATAAATGCTGAAGTCTAAGAGTTAATACAGGAACTAGGTAATTACAGGATCGATAATGTCAGAATGATGTCATTCCACCTGGGCCAGGAAAGCCTTGCACTGTGCTAGTCACAGCTCAGACAGCAGCAATCTGTCTTTCCATGCAGTGTCCCTCTGATGTTATTCTTGGCTATGAGACTGCTCCCTTTTAGGAGGAGTTAAAAGTTTCTCAGATCAGAAGAAAGCCCCGCTGCTGCAGAGAAAAATAAAATCATGCTTCTCTCTACCCTCCACCCTTTTTCTTTCGCCTGCAGCAACTGTAAGTGCAATAAAATGTGAGAGTGGGAACAAATTGCTATGGCAACAAAGTGTACTCTAATAATGAAGATGGTGTCTAACAACCAGGAACAGCTAGAAGGGAGAAAGAGAGAAAGTGCACCTTGAAGAAGTGGGAAGAAAAAAACACGTTCCAAGTTTAAAGGTTTCCATTCTAAAGCCTATGTAGATTGTCCCATTTAGAAGAGCTGGCTTTGTGTCTCAGCTAACTTCCTCCTAGGGACATCCTAACATGGCAAGGTTTCATAATGCTTTATTTTTTATATTTTGGATGTGGGGAGATACCTAATAATTCCTAAAATCAGGCAGACTCTTTTACTCCCTTACCTAAAGGACTTAAAATCAGCGTACTACAGCAACACATTCACATGGATGTTTAGAGCAGCTCAATTTACAATAGCCAAGCTGTGGAACCAACCTAGGTGTCCTTCGACAGATAAATGGATAAAGAAAATGTGGCATATATACACAATGGGATATTACTCATAATAAGGAAGAATGAAATTACTGCATTTGCTGGTAAATGAATGGAACTGGAGAATATCATGCTAAGTGACATAAGCCATTCCCAAAAAGCCAAAGGCTGAATGTTCTTTCTGAAAGGTGGATGCAAACCCACAACAAAGGAAGGCAAGGAGGGGAAGAATCATTCATTGGACTAAACAAAGGGAATGAAGGGAAGGGAGGGTGGATGAGAATAGGAAAGACAATAGGATGAATCAGACATAACTTTCCCTTGCTCATGTATGAATACACGACCAGGGTAACTCCACATTGTGTACAACCATGAGAATGGGATCCTAATTGAAATGGGTTGTACTCCATGTAAGTATGTCAAAATACACCCTACTGTCATGTGCTGACCGAGTCTGTATGGCCCCTGGCATTTTGCCAACAGTATTGATTGACAGGCGAGGCATTACTATCTGCCTCTGCCGCAACTTTTGAGTTCTCGCACTATTTTGGAGTTCTCGGGGATTTCCCGGGATTCCCTGAGAGTTCCCATTGGTTGCGGAAGTGCAGGAGGAGGGATTTTCCGGGAGAGATATTTCCGGCTGGGGGTTCCTGGACTAGCAGCGTGGCTTTCGGGAGGATTCCCCGGGAGCTGTGTGAAGTGTTTTCCTGCATTTCAAAAATAAAGTTTGTTCCTGCTTCAGTGGCTTGTGATTTATGCCCAGCCAGACTGCGCAGTCATGTATGTCTAAAACCAACAATTTTCTAAAAAAGGAAAAAAACAATCTAAAAAAGAAACATGGTGCAGTGTGCAGTCATATAGAGGACCTGTGAATTTAGATCCTCGCTTCAAGGCTCAGATTCCTACAGCCTGGTGCAACTTGTTTAACAAGGCTATTTCTGCACAAGAACTGCTTAAGAAAAATGACTACTAAAAAAATGTGGCATTTATACACAATGGAATATTACTCAGCAATAAAAAGGAATAAGATCATGGCATTTGCAGGGAAATGGATGGTATTAGAGAAGATTATGCTAAGTGAAGTTAGCCAATCCCCCAAAACAAATGCCAAATGTCTTCTCTGATATAAGGGGGGGGTGACTTAAAATGGGATTGGGAGGGAGAGCAAGGGAGGAATATTACCTCTAGATAAGGAATAGGGGTGGGAGGAAAAGGGAGGGAGAAGGGGAATAGCATGGATGGTGAAAGGACACCCTCATCATTATACAAAATACATAAAGGTGTGAATTTGGTGTCAACATACCTTATATATGATATGATAAATTACGGTATAATGGTGTATTAAGAATTGTAATGCAAAAATAAATAAATACATTTTTTTAAAAATTATATTTTTGAAAAAAAAAGGAACAAAATGACTACAGATTGAAATGAGCCTTGAAACAGTGCATATTCACAATATAAGTTGAAAATCTTTAGGAAAAGAGGGAAGAGCCATGGGGTTTAAGTAAATTGAATTGATTCCATCTACTTGTTAAAAAATTTTTAATTGGGATTTTCAGAATTGGCCAGACTATGATGTAAAACAAACCAAACTCAACATTTTAGTGGTTTAAGGAACAAAAGTCAGTTTCTCCTTCACACTGTCATTCCCACATAGGTAGAACACTTAGCTCCATGTCATACATATTCTAGGAGGAACAGGGAATTTTGCCAGGGTGGGGGCATGGTGAAGACGAATATCTGATGGCCTTGTGTCAATAATGAAATGCTTTGGGATAAAAGTGACAAACATCACTAATGTCACCCCTAGCTACAACCTGTTGGCTAGCACCACCCTGTTCAATTCCAAGGTGATAAGTGATAATTTCCTCATATGTCTGGAAGATGAAAAGTAGACCTGGGTACATGATAAATCAACTATAGAATGAGTGCTTGAGGGAATGTTTATATAAGGAACATATAACAAAGTTTTTACTTAAGATGCACATTTATGTTTTCTGGCAAAGTGGTAGGCCTCTGTGTTATATACAAAACAGGTTTGTTCCCTCCAAGAATGTATATATCTGAAGACAGGAAGTGGTTTAATTATTCTGGGAAGCATCAGTGGAGGCATCCAGGCCATTGGGACTAATGTTCCAACACCTGGCAAGCGATCAGTGGCAATTTTTTGCAAGGGTGTGGGTTGAGGGCCTGCCATCCATTCAAAGGTGGAAAGACGAATCTAAGGATGAGTTTTCTCAGAATCTGTGAGTTGCCAGACCTCATGAGAGCTGTTAGTAAACTTATTTCCTCTTCCAGATCTTTGTTGAAGGTTTTCCCCAATTTTAAAATAAAAACAAACTAAAACAAAACCTGTTTTTCTACTTTCTCTTTACTTAAATTCTTAAAATTTCTGGAAAAATCTGAGATTTTGGTTGTTAGAAAGCTTAGTAAATGATAATCGTAGTTCTCAGTTCAAGCCACATTGCTGTTTATTCCATTCTTGAATTCCCATTGATTTATAATGAGTATGCATTTCTTTAAAAAAAAATTGGTTCCCTAAAATTCCAGATTCCACTTTCTCATCACGTTCCATAGAAGACCTGTGATAACAGTAGCTATGCCATTTCTCCTGAGCAATCTTTCCCAGCACTTAGTACAGACCTATTAGTAAAGTTGACAGACAATACATAATTATTGATTATGCCAATAATTAGGAAAGGAAGAAGAATTTCTTTTGAGATCAATGGACTAGAATAATGCAAATATACTTTGGCTAACTGAGTTGTCACTAAAGCTGTATTTTAAAAGACAGCGCTCCTATGTGTAGTCTATTACCATTCAGTTTTTTAAGCCCCTTCCAAAGAGGTGGAAAAAACAGAGACAAAGAGAGAAAGATAAAGAGAGAGAGAGAGAGAGAGAGAGAGAGAGAGAGAGAGAGAGAGAGAGAGAGAAGCTAGTAATGGGAAATAATAATTGAGTTGGGGGACTAGGGGTGTAGCTTGATGGTACAGCATTTGCCTAGCATGCAAGGTTTTGGGTTTGATCCCTAGAACCAAATATAGTATTTTATATAAATTGGGTACCTGGAATTTCAATTCTATTCTTGGCTCTGCCATGCACATGTAGGCCTAAACACCTTCATATGAGAAGAGGATGCTTTAAATGCCTGTCCTAATTCACAGAGTGTTGTGAGAATTGAATAAAACGATGTAAGTAAAAGCAATCCAAAACTTTTAAAATACTTTAAAAATATAATTTTAAGTGGGGTCATTGAAAGAACCTGACTTGTAAGTCTTTTGTGTTATGTGAGAAATTTCTGGGAGGGTAGGGAATATGTCATAAACCCCTGACAACACAAGTTCTGAACTCTTTGAAAGCATTATATCTAATCAGCACAAGGTCCTGTTGCTAATTGCAGGGGGTTTCTCCCTGGGCATTCAGTTCAGTTTGTAAAGTGTTATATTTATAACTTTCTGAAGCCTCAATCCCTCTCAGAATCCCAGGAAACAAGAGTGTGATCTGATTGTGACTGCAGATTGCAGGTTGATATTGCCAGGCTGGTGGTGATTTCTAACAAAAGCAAAACAGCAGGTATCACTGAGAGAAGGGCACTAAAGCTTTCTGCAGCTCTAAGAGGGCTGCTTCCTCTCCTTCCTTCTCTTCCTCCCTCTCTCCCTCTTATCCAAAGAGGAAAGATCATGGCTCGAGCCAGAATAAGCCTGCTCACCTGAAAAGTGGGTACTGGCATGCTCACAGGGGCTTGGGCAGTGGCAAGAGAATTACCCAGGCAGTGGAGGCTTTGGTGGGGTTTGGAGGCTGGGATGGAAAGTACTAGGAAGCCTACATGGATTTCAGGAATTTCATGGAAGAGAATGTCCTAGGAGAGCCCAGCAGCACCTTCCCTAGGGGAGCTGTTATGGTGGGGAATTGGCAGAGAACAGCAGTGTGAAGGCAGGAGACCTGGTGGGAGACTCAGTGCCAACTCTTTTAGCTCTGTCCTTTGTTTCTTTGAGCATTAGGGTTCTCATTGGGATTTTAAAAAATAGTAAACTAGGAGCTATTTCAAAGCTTTGGTATAAAAATGAAATGATAATATTTATTAAAGGGCTTTTATTTTAATAAGAATAATCAATAATTGGTAGATAATTCATAATTAGAAAAAGGCATAATTGTGTCAACTTCTGTACCCTCTCAAGAAATCCAGGCAATGGGAATGATTGTGGTACAAAAGCAGAAAAATGGACCTGAAAGTCAAAGAACTTACATGAAGTATCATGAAGAGAACACAGCCTGAGAGGTCCACAATGGGGACAGAAGATTTAGAGCCTCGTGGTCTAATCATAAAAATTCTGAGGTTGTGGTTATAACAATACTCAGCAAATGATAATTAGGGTTCTGCAAAGATGTCCACATCCAAATTCCAGAAACTGTGACTATGTTATTTTGCAAGGCAAAGGGGAATTAACATTGAAGGTGGAATTAAGTTTGCTAACCAGTTGACATTAAAATAAGATTATCCTATAGGATTGGATGGGCATAATATAATCACAAGGTGCTTAAAAGTGGACGAGAGGGTCAGAGTCAGAGAAATGCAATGGCAGAAGCAGAGTCAGAGTGATACAATGTGAGAAGAACCCAATAAGACATTTCTGAAGATGGAGAAGAGGAACCGAGAGCCAAGGAGTGCAGGTAGACTCTAGGACCTCGAAGAGGAAAGAACATGGATTTTTCTATTTCCTACCATAACTTCTAGACATGCAGTTCAGCCTAGGCTTTGATTTAAGCCCAGCAAGACTCGGGCAGGACTGTTAACCTATATAACAATCAGATAATAAATATATACTGGTTTTAAGTCATTAAGTGTGTAGTAATGACATTGCTTCCATAGAAAGCTAATATAATACTCAAAATAAAATTTTAATGCTAAGTAAAATCTTAGGAATATAAGTTTTAAGAGGTTTGCAACATCAGAGAGGTGAGTCTGTAAGTGAAACAAAGAATTCAGAGGGTTGATATAAACTGTAAAATGGGCATGATGTTATTATCATTTTTAGACATTCGCCCCACAGCCTAAAGAAATATTAACTTTGAGAGAACCACCTCAATTCAATCTCTTCTCTTTGCTGAGGCCCAAGTCATCTTTCTGTAATATAAATCTGATCCTGGAAAGCCCTTGCTGAAATTTCTTTGTTAACTTCACATTGCCACATTTACTATTGTATGTCTATGATCTAACTTCTTATTTATCCAGCTTCATATCCTTGAACTCTTCCACATGGAGATTACAATCTAACCGTACCAAATATATCCCTCTTCTTAAAAGGTGGAATTTCTATGTCTCCTCAAATATAGTGTGTTTCCATTTAAAATATTTTTCTTTTCCTTCAGATTACAAACTGACTCATCTTTCAACTCAAATGATAGTTCTTCAGGAACACATTCCTTTTAGGTCTTCTCTCTAACCAGGAAGACTGACTTAGAGTCTGTAAGCAGGCATTTACCAATTTTTCAGTTGGTCACCATCTGACTTACTCCTTACCATTAGCGTCTGGCTCTCCCTTTAGAAAATTCATCATTGTTCACAGTCTTGCTGTTGACTCCTCTTCTCAAATCTTTTGGAAAGGGTTTATTTATTTATTTATTTTCTGAAGACATGGAATGAAAGCACCTGGGTCAGACCCTGAATGCAGCAGGTAAACTTCAAGCTTCACCTTAGGAGTTAAACAGTTGAATCAGGACATGTCCTGTGAAGTAGCTGTGCAACACCAAACACTTTTGGAGAACTCAAACACTTGTATCCACTGATTAGTTCTTCAAAAGATGAATCTCATTTTTCTCTCATTTTGTTAAAACATTTCATGAAGAATATGCCATTATTTTGTAGTAGCAGAATGTAAAGGGTGGAAACTTTTATTCTTTATATTGCTATTAAGCCCCATAAGCCTCCCACTGTTACCTACATGTTCTATAGAGACAAAAAGGCATGCACAAAATAAAAAAAAAAAAAATTGGCCATAAATAAAGTGCCCCTGTGTATTTCCTTTCTACCTTTTTAAAATTAGCAGTGCCTAGATCTAATATTAATGAAAAAAACATTACTAAGGCACAAAAGGTAGGGGTGTGTGTGTGTGTGTGTGTGTGTGTTTATGGGGTCAGTGGGATCACACAAGAGACATTCTGTGCACAAATTGTAGTTAAGCAGTCATTGAAGGAATTTATCTCTCTTTAAATGCATTCAGGTATTAAACACAAAGTAAAAACAGGAATATTGCTGTTTCTTATACCAGCTATATGCCTACTTCTGAATTTAGCAGTCTTTTGATATTCCCAATGGACACCATTCATCTCAAATTATCAGTTTAAATGAACTAGATACTCAGTTTGCCTATCTTCATTTATTACCTCCCAGATTTTTCAGATTTACTGGATTTTCCTGTAGCTACATTAAAATAACTGTTTCATTCCACAATGATTGAGCTTTTAGTGCTTACCTAGCCCCTGACTAATTCCCAAATAAGCTATGTAGCCAGTAGTTTCTAAAACAAGAATACTAGGAACATTTGTTATTGAGTGGAGCCCTTACCAGTCATTAGTTGCTGTTAAGCTACAATTAGATCAGTTTTCTACATGCTATAAAATCATTTTGGCATAACTGATGTTCAGGAAAATTGTTACACATTCTCTTGCATTTTTATTTTTTTCAGAATGGAAGCTGATCCTGTGTGTGCAAGGTTACTTTTGTTTGGACCTATTATTATTATATATATTATAGATGTGTGTAAGTTTACAAATAGTTTGTAGTCTAGTTAATTGGAAATCTCTCCATTTGCACACTCAGATTTATCATTTCTTAGCTAGTTATGAACATGCATGGATAAGTGGGCATAGTTTGCATGTGTGTATGCAAAAATGAAGGGTAAGAAATTGAAATGTTTTATAAAGGCAATATCCATTTACCAAATGCTTGATATTTTAGAAAACTTGAGCAGGCTACAGATTTCCATTCACCCTTTAAACCTGTAGAAATTATTTGGATAGTATTCTGGCATCAGCTTTTACTAAATGTTAAGCTATAAAGATCTGAGAAATTTCTATGAACAACTTAACACCCCCCCCCCCATTCCTGCTTCTGCCAAGAGAAAATGAAGAAGATTTTATGCTATTGAGAAAGGAATGGCAGAAGTGTTGACATAACATTTCCCCTCTATTTTGTCCAATATAAAATGTTCAAGTTGTGAAAACCTTTCTACTAATTAACTATGTGATGTCAATAGAGTAACTATCCCACAATAGTCCCAGTTAGGTCCATTCCCTCTGGGAACAGTGACACCATTTCATTTTTGGAAATATGGTTTGAATGATAAATTATGTAAACCCTCCTAGACACTATGGAAATTATTTTAGTCTTCTTTTTCTTTCTTTCTTTTTGTGGTACTGGAGATTAAACCTGAGACCACTTTACCCCTGAGCTACACCCCTAGCCCTTTTAAAATTTTAAAGACAGGGTCTTTCTAAGTTACCCAGGTTGGCCTCAAGTTCGCAATCCTCCTGCCTTAGCCACCCAGGTAGCTGGAAGTACAGAAGTACAGGTGTGTTTCATCTTGCTCAGTGTTTATACATTTTATAAAACTGATGTCCACAATTATAAAGGTAATATTTGCTCTTTCAATTCAATCAACAAGTATTTACTATGTATCTAGAGTAAGCACATGAAAAATGCTATAGAAGTACATGGCATGATTCTGTTTCATGAGGAGTTTGTAACTTCGTGTTTTTAGTGCAACTGAACAAGAAAAGAAAGAAAAGCCCTAATGGTGCTTCGTGACATTAAGATGCCACAACTTTCTAGCTTTATGACCTTCAACAGTTTATGCAGCTTTGCCAAGCTTCCTTCTGGGTTCATAAAAAATGAAGATGAATGTAAGATCCTCCTTAACAGAATTGTGGTGAAGGTTTAATGAAATAACATCTGCAAAGTACTCAGCACAAAACCTGTTGTAAGGTCAAGTTCAGAAGATATTGGCTAAAAGCACAGACAAATGAATAGAGGAATTGATAAATTAATAATAACTAATTATACCAATAAATTAATACGTGAGTTTAAAGGAAGGACAGTGAAAGAGAGAGGAAAGGCCAAACAATTTTTATACTCCCTTTTCATCCCCTGCTCTCTGCCATTTACTATAGGTGTGACCTTGGTGAGTTATTTAATCTCTTCAATGCCTTCACTTCTTTAGCTCTACAATGGGAAAAATAACAATACAGTTGCCAGGAGGATATAACACATGGAAAACACTTATTCACAGTGAATGCTCAGGCAACTTTAGTTATTGCTTTTTTTTTTTTTGCTATTATTACATGAAAGAATTATAATGAAGGAGAGGTGGACAGTGCTCAGATGACAGAGAAAAATAGAGAGATGACAGGGAAGGTTTCTATCATGGGAGGTTTTAAATTTGCCACTGGTGAAAGTCAGATTCTTCCTTAACATATATACAGTGTTGTTCTCATTCTTTCAGCAAGCATGATGATTTGCCATACAATTGTTAGCCGTGGCTGAAACAAGAAAAGTGAACAAATAAAAAACGCTGTGGGTAAGTCAGGCCCAGCTCCCGAAGTGCAGATAACTTTAAGAGGCTCCTCCAAGGCCAAATCCAATGCTTATCATTCAGAGCGCTTCTTCAAAAATATTCATGAAAATATTCATGTAAGCAATGCTTTAGTTACTGAGTGTTCTTTATAATAAGCAGCCATTCCTCCTAACATGCCTTAAAAGGAAAATTGATGCTATTATTCTAGTTCAAAAGAGGATGAGACAGAGGGAGGTGAATTGTCTGGACTCAGGTCACATATTAAGTCAACAGCAGAGACAGATTCAGAATCAAAAGTAAGAGTAAATAATTCTTTTCCTCCAACAGTAGTGGTACTTCAATTCTAAAACTGTTACCTTTCATTGTCTTGATTTTAAGTTTTGGTACATTTAACTGCTTTTGAAAGCAGCAGGCTTTATACTAGTCCACCTACTTCACTGAATGAGTTTTATCACATATTTGTACTCACAGTTAAACTGCAACTAATTCTTGCAGTATTTATTATAGAGATACCCCCCCGCCCCAAATCTGTTCAATCTGATGTACTGTAAAATAATAAGGGGGATTAAATCTAGACCCGAAACATATAAACTGAGCAGCCTGTCTCCCTCTGCTGGAGGCTTCTCCAGTTAGCCAACAGGTTGTGGGCACCAGCTTCTAAGTCTTGCTATACATCCCTGTTATTTGGAAAAGCAATTTATTAAATTGAATTATTACTGTTTTTAACTAATACTAGAAATTCAAGTGCATATTGGAGTAGTAGAGTTGCAGCCAAATGTCTCAAGTTCCACTTTCAATATGGAAATGGGAGAATACTGAATGAAGCAATCTGTCTGAGTGATTCACTTCTCACTATCTCATATGGGAGTCAAAACTAAACAGCAGACACCAGAGACTAGGAGAGCTTTGTAAGATTTGCTTAGCTTGACTTTATGGATTTTTGTTCTGCTTTGTTTTTGCCTTCTAGCTTTTTCATCATAGTGACTAACGCTGAAAGTGGGACACCTCTCCTTTCATCTGATAACAGAGTATAGAGAGCTGAGAACACACCTTCTTTTCCATAGCCAGACTTTAGGGAAGATAGAGTCCAAATGCAGTCATGCAAAGCAGACTGAGCCTCTAAAGTCTTTTAGGAGGAGACATGAAGATTCAGCCTGAGTTTGATGTGTAAACTTGGAGATTCTAACAGATAAGACCTATCCAGAGTTCTGACATTCAAGAATAACAGCCTTGGTTTTCAGGGACACTACCCTGGACCTCTTTTCAGGACCAATGCGATCCCAGTGCCTGTAGCAAGTAGGCCTTTCCTACCATATTTCTCATTATTTCTTTTCACACTATGTTTCGTGTAAACTAAATTATTTGCAGTTCCCTGTGCAACCCAAAGCTTTCCTACTGCAGTGACATCACATAAAATTTGTTTTACTTAAACGCATACCTTCATTTCCACATGTGTAAACGTGGAAATGAAGTATATAGGGAACCCAATCACCAACACTACTAATGGCTCCAACTAAGAATGTGTAGTCATCCATGAATCTTTTCTCACAGTTCCCCATCAGATCCATCAATATATTCCGATTTCAAGAACCTGTTCCTCTTTCTATTACTATAGGATTGGTGCAAACCATCTCCTCTGTTGCCTCCATTATTTCAGTAACCTTATAATCAGCCTCGTTGCTATTCCCTTGTCATCCTGAGGTCTGTTATCAACAAAGTGGACAATGATTCTGTTAAAATATAAGATCGTATTATGTGATTCCTCTGGCTCAAAATTTTCTTTAGTCCTCATATCAGTCAGACTAAGGCCAAAGTGCCAAAAATGACCTATATGATTTTATGTGGTCTGGGTTCACTTTACCTTTCTAGACTCATCTCCTGTTTCTCATCTTGCTCCTTGTGACCCCATCAGAATGGCTTCCTTGCACAGACCGATCCCATTCACTCTCAGAGCCTTTGTGATTCCTCTGCATGAAACTCTTTTCTCCTAGCTATGCAAATGGATTTCTCCCTACCTTCTTCCCATATTTGTATAAATGTCATATTCCTTGTGAGATCTATCCTTACATTCTTTTTCCTCCACAATATTGGTCATTATCTAAAACACAGCATGTTTTATTTATCTTGTTTTCCAGTCCAACATTAGAAAGGTCCTTCATATAAGTAGAGAGGTTTATCTATTTTGTTTATAGTTTGTTTTGTCTCCCAGCCCCTAGAAGGTAACCAGTAATGCAGCACATCCTCATTAGACATTTCTAGAATAGATGAATAAATGAATAAATAAAATCACCTCTTTTCATTGCTGAAAGGCTTTTTGACCATCTCAAAAAAATAATTGAGTCCTTTTTCCCTTTAGGGGTCATAGTTTTTGGAGATTTGGAAGCACGCAACCTTGAGCTCTAGATAGCCAGGATGATGAAATCTTTTCCAAAAAAAAGTCACTATTACTATTAGGTCCTGCTTATAATTCTACAAACTCCCTGTGGGCATAGTTAATCTGAGGCCCCTTTGAAAAAAATGTCAATTACCTCTTGGCTTCTACTTTCCCCAGCACCATGACATCCTCCCATGATTAATTCTCACTTCATTTTCCATAGCACCCACTTCAGAGGCAGGACTCACTCTCTTCAAACAAATTACTAAAGGCAACATGATAACCTGGCAGAATTGTCTTAACTTCAGTTGTCTTTCTCCCTTTGAAGTGAAATCCCCTCTGCTCTTATCAGATTATCTGAGTAGACTGTATGTGATGTTTTATTGGTTTTGTTGTTCTATTTCAGTATGAACATTTTCCTGTATTCTAACAAGAGGTGAAGTAAATTTGCTAATGACATGAATAATTATAAGTGTAAACGTTAGCTGGGGGTGTGACTCCTGGGAGAAGGCCTCAATGAGGAAACAGACCCTGTGGAAGTCAACAAAGAGAGAAAGCGACAACTGTAATCAAAGGCTCTCTTTCTCTTCTGGCAATTTATTCTGCAGATGGGTTCCTAAAGCTGAATCTAAGAGCAAATGGCAAAATAAGGAGGACGTGGACCAGTGTTCAGTTTACAAAATTGGTAGATTATTGATAAAGGGTAGATATGGGAAGTGTTGGACTTGGAATTGCCCTTTAAGAAAAATGCTACAATTAAATTCTAATTGTCTAGTATCTATTATGGTCTTAGTTATCACAAGGTACGGTGGCAGGCATTTCAAAGGAAACAGAGATGAGCAAGCATCATTTCTATTGCAAAGGAGTTTCAGCTTATTAAAGCAGATAAGAAAATAGTGATAATACTGCTTCAATACAGTCAAAAATTGGCACAGAGATATAATGCAAATTGCTATGAAGTTCAGTTGATGAAGAGGTCATAACTAATTTATTTGTGTTTGTTGAGTGAGTAGGGGGAGGGAACAGGAAATGACTGTGGAGGTATGTAAATGCTGGGAAAAGGCTTTTATCCCTACAAAGAGAATTGAAGATAAGTTTTGGAATACGAGTGAGATTTTAACAAAGAGGTTCAGGAAGAATGTGCCAAGAAGTAGACATAAAGTTGGAACAATTCCGAATTAATAAAGAAGCCATTGGATGAATCACAGAGAAGTGATGGCAAGTAGAGCTGAAAGATAGGTGACAGTGATATTTTTAAAGATCTTTGTCTGTGCCAGGAAAGTGGTGCCTGCCTGCAATCCCAGCAACTCAGGAGGCTGAGGCAGAAGGATTGCAAGTTCAAAGTCAGCCATGAGATCCTAACTCAAAAAAAAAAAAAAAAGAAAGAAAAAGAGCTGGAGATGTGGCTCAGTGGTTAAGCACCCCTGAGTTCAATTCTCAGTATCAAACCAAACCAAACCAAACAAAACAAAACTTTGAAGTTTGCTCTCAGCTCCATAGGAAATTGGGATCCACTCAAGCTCCCCAAATGGTAAGATCCAGTTAGGAATTTCCAGGGAAATGTTGAAGTGCGACTTTCTCTTTGCTTCACATAGTCTCTCTTGGCCTTTCTTGGCCACTACTTTCAACGTCTCAGATAATTCTTAGGGATATAATTATATCTTTATAAGTAATTTAGAGATTGATGTTGAGAGTCTGATCAATATAAATTCTGAAATTCAGTAAATCCTTAAGAGCTATTGTTCTATTATTTTCTCATCTCATAGCAGAGGAAACTGAAGCCAGTCACATAATTAGAAAATGCAGAAAGAGAGAGGAAGAGGGAGAGGAGAAAGTACCAAGCAGGCATCTTTTGATTGTTGCAGAAGTACACCAGTAGACTCCAGCTTAATGTGTTATGGCCTTGGGTAAATTAATTTAAAGCACTAGAATTTTAATGAGGATTAATGAGTTGAATTAATAGTTAAAATTCTTAAATATATTGCTGAATATTTTGGTAGTTTTAGTTAAATATTTCTCAATTGCCTTGTTATACTGAATGAACGGTTCTAATCAAAGAAAATTACACAGAAATATTTCATGTTTTCTGTACTTTCAAGGCTGTGATTTTTCACTGAAGAACAGAGATATCTGAAGCATGAACAAAAAGAAAAGTCTTCTTACTTTGATGGTAGGAGAATACTTTCCCTTAATACTTAGGGAACAGTAAGTAGATTTGGTTTTAGAAAACAAGTACAAGAGCTATTCTGCAACCTCTTTTTAAAGGGAACATTCTCATTAATGTAGCTAAGGTGTTCTTGTTTGCTCCATTTAACAGCTATTCAGTTTTATTCTCACTCTGTGTGTGTGAAGCAGTCAGTAATAAAAATGATGTAAGTAGCTTTATTTAGGAAAAAAAGGTAGCACAATACAGATCCCTCCACCCATCATCTCATTTACCTGTATAGGGATAATTGCATCTACAAAGGAGCTTAAATCATTTAAAATGGGACATCATTTAGGAAAAGCCATAATAATCCTTTTTTCCCCTCCACTGTACAAATCTGTGAAGTTATGATGGCCCTAATATATTGTCCATTTTTCCCCCTGACCAGCTATTTAATCTAGAAATAAATGTCTTTATTTGCTCTTTAGCTAGTTTACCCTACAGGTACTTGAAACAATAGCCAATTCCTCAACAATATTATTTTTTGTCCTTTCTTAGGGCTAGACCCTCATAAGGATAAATTATTATTATCTGTCCAAAGTTAAATCATATGGGAACATCTCATTTCCACACTTGAACTGTAAAGTCCTCACAAGCAAAACCAAATGTGTGTGTGTGTGTTGTTGTTGTTATTCAAAAATTATTTTTTAAATGAGAAGTTAGAGAAGCATACAAGGAAAAAATCCTTTGGATTCCAAAATTGGGAAATCTCACAATTCAGAAAGACCTAAACCCATTGGGAATCTGTCATGCTTTCGTTTCCAGACATCAGGTTCATTATGATTTCTCAACCATATAAAATAAACATTATATAATTCCTTTTAATACCTTTCCTTCAGGCTAAAGCTTCATTAGAAGTTAGAGTTTGGTTAAGAACTTTTACAATATGAATTATACCTTATCCAACAATTCTTAATCTAGAAACATAATTCAGGTAGATATACTATCTTAGATAAGGCTTCAGAAACAGTATGAAAAAAGAATTTATGTGAAAGTGACTTTTTGCAAAAGTGCCCCAGGAGAAACTAGGATGAGATAGATGAAGCAGAACAGGGAAGAGAAAGGATGCAGGCAGGAGCATGGAACTGGACAAAGCTCTCTATGGCTGCACCTGCTGGCAGCACAGGGGTAGTATAATATAAATGATGTCTAGAAGTTTGTACCAATAATAGGCACAGAGCCAGGGTTCCATATTCCCATATCTACCTCCGTCAGCCTTCAGCTAAGGGTATTTCCATCTCTTTGCCTATGCAGGCAAAACAGCTTTTGAAGCCCCAGGGCAGTTCTCAGAAGAGGGGCCCATGCTAACAGAAGCAGAGACCCACTCTATCTTGGAAAAGGGGGCCATAGAAACTAACAAAGGGACTAAGATCCATCTGAGCAGAGCACCAAGCATGCTCACTACACAGAACAAGGCAGTAGTTAGAGATGTACATATCTATATCTGAGTTTATTGCAATTACCTGAGAATCCAAATAAATGATAAATTGATTTATTCACAATATGGAATACCATACAGAATTTTATATTAATTAACTCAACTAATATTCTTTTGAGCTTGACATATTCCAGGCACTGGGAATACAACAGACAGTATGGACATGATAGTGTACTTCAAGGGGCTACCATTCTAGAGGGGAAACAGAAAACCAGCAATAGATTAATGAGATATAGTATGGAGAAGACAATGTAGAACAACAGAACAAAATAGAACTGAGTCTAGTTAAACAGGAGTCCCAAGGACAAGAGGTAAGACAAGGGAAGCAATATTTTAAATTTAAAAGAAGTGAAAAGGATCCATTGAGCAAAGACTTAAAGGAGAAAAGTAAGTGTTACCATATGCATAACTCAGGAAAGATTCTTCTAGTCCAAGGAAACTATTGACTTAATTTGTTGTCCCTACATGTGTTCCAAAGAATGAATATAAAGAGAATACACTTGTTGTGAGTGAAGAATCCAGTGGTAAGAAGGTGAGCCTGGCTTAGGCTGGTTTAGAGATAGGGATAATGAAAGTAGTAAGATCAGAGAGTTAGCAGAAGGATAGATTATCTAGGGTTTGGTACTGATAGGCTTAGGCTTGAGGAAGATGAGAAACCATTGGAAGATTTTGAGCAAAAGTGTCACATGATCTGACTTATGTTTTTAAAGGATCCTTCTAGCTGTGTATTGACAACAGTTAAAGAAACATAATGATAGAAGTAAGGAGATCAGTGGAAGCCATTGCAATAATTCAGACAGTGATAACAGTGAATTACACAAGCACTATAGTTTTAGAGATGGGCGAGAAATACTAGAATGTGTTCAAGACAAAGACAATAGGGTTTCTTGGTATACTGAATAAAATGTCTGAAGAGGGGCAAAAAAAGAACTGCCACAAAGTATTAAAAATTTTGGCCTGAGAAATTAGAAGGATAGACGTGCAATTCATCAAGATTATTTCAGAACCCAACAAAAGAGATACAAAGAATGAAGAATACAAATCCAGTAGAAGAATGCAAATAAAGAAAACCAGAGCAGAAATAAAAGAAATAGAAAAAAAAAAAAAACCACCAAAAACAATAGAGAAAATCAATAGCCCCCAAACCTGACATTTTGGGAAAGGCCATTAGGTTAATAAACTCCTAGCCATATTGGCCAGGATTGTGGGGGATGCACACTATGAGAGAGGGAGCTCACTATAAATTTCACTGTTACTGAAATAATAAGAAAAAATTATGAAAATTTTTATCAATTAATTGAATTTGTATTATAAGACCTTCCCTCTAGGTAAGTCCACAACCAGATGGCTTCATGGATGAATTCTACCAAATATTTAAGAAAAAGATAACACTAATTATACCCAAACCTTCCTGGAAAATCAAAGAGGAGAGTTACTTCCTAACTCATGTTATGAAATAGATTACTTTAATACCAAAATAAGATATAGAAAATATAAAAACATTGAAGATCAATATCCTTCAAAGATACAGATGCAAAAATTAAAAATAAAAACTTCACCAAATTAAATCCAACAATGTACACACATGGTAATAATAATATATGTGGCACAAAAAACAACAAGCAGGCTGCTCTAACCTCAGAGAGCCCTTCTGTCCACTAAACTATTTTTCTCACGTGGTCATTTGCATTTGACATGATATGCTGCAGACCCAACTCTATGAAAAACTCAGATGAATGGACAGTGGTCATTGAAGGTATTCATCTAATCTGATACCATTAAAAAAAAACTGTATAAACCCTAAGGAATGAATTTTTTCTTCACCCCACCCCAATTCTTATATTGAAGCTCTAACCCCTAATGTGATTGCATAATTAGGTTAAATGAGGCCATATGTGTGGGGCTCTAATTCAGTAGGATTAGCATCTTCCTGAGAAGAGATTCTAGAGCTTCCTCTCTCTCCCTCCCTCCATGTACATTCAAAGAAACGGTCATATGAAAACTCAGAGAGAAGGTGTTATGTGCACAGCTGGGAGAGGAGCTCTCACCAGAAACTGACCCCTTCCAGGTCTTGATCTTAGACTTTCCAATCTCCAGAAGTGTGAACAAGTCAATGTTTGTTGTTTAGGCTGTCCATTCTGTGTGATTTTGTTGTGGCAGCCTGAGCAGATAAAATAAGCCTGAAAGCAAGGCTGGGGGACCTGCTCATACTCTTTTCTGCTAACAAAACAACTCCCTGTGGAATCAGTGAGGAGACATTTAGAAAATTAAGAGAACACACTATCTTTAATACAGAGAGAGGGAAGTCATACCAAAATGTCCAGGCAGTGGTTATGCAAGCACCACTTTGTGCTTTGATATTCAGCCTATGGGAGAATAAGGGTGGTAGGAAAATAGCTCTTAATTTTGATAATCTCACCAGGCAGCATGGAACAGGAGACACAGGGGCCTTCTCAGTTGGCTCAAGGTTTCCTCTAAGAAAATGTCAAGGTTTGTTGATATTGTTGAGGGGGGAAAATAATTCATGAATCTTTTTTTTTCTTTGGTATTGGGTATTGAACTCAGGGGCACTCAACCACTGAGCCACATCCCCAGCCCTATTTTGTATTTTATTTAGAGACAGAGTCTCACTGAGATGCTTAGTGCCTTGCATTACAGAGCCTGGTTTTGAACTTGTGATCCACCTGTCTCAGCCTCAGGAGTTGCTGGGATTTCAGGTGTGTGCCCCTGCAACAAGCTATGAATCATTTGTATTTGGCTATATAAGGCAAATATGCACAGGTTGGTACAAGTCACCTGTTGTTCATTCTTTAATTTGGTCCTATTTTGCCTCAGATTAGAGATCCAGGACTTGTTATAGTCTAGAAGAACTGCAGCCTTTACCTCATTTTGGACTTCAATATTGTTAATATTCAATGTGTCAATATTGTTACTTCTGTTTACTTTCATTCATGTATGCTATTATTTGAAGACCAGGCAAGAGGCACAGTGTCAGTATGCCCATAAGATAGAAAGTATACAAATCTAAGAACCCACCTTCTCCCTCAGTGACAGAGCCTTCCTGCTGTACAAAAGCAAGGCCCTGTGTATATATGATCACATAAACATGCATGGTGGCTTTTTGTTTTCACTCTTCCTCTGCGCATTATGAATATGAGCTTTTGTGAAACCAAGATTTTCAGGCAACAAACATTTATCTAAAAAGAGTAATTAAAGCAGAAGGCCTTACAAATGAATTCCTAAATCTAATTAGACCTATTTTCAACTTACTGAGTGCCCGCAGCCCTAATTTAAGGTGTTAAAATTGCTAATAGGTCTCACTTTATATTCTTGACCACTAATTTTAAATCGACCATTACATCTGCCCCACAATCCTGGAGGCCTCATTCTTCTAACTTATTATTTCACATCTTCTCCTCTCTCTTCAATCTCCCAACACTTGCTTACCTTGCTTCTTAAATCACTGCAAAAAAAAAAAAAAAAAATAGAAGCAAAGGGATGACCATCAAATCTATCAAGTTACTTGTATCTATAACCATTTCCCCTGGAATACCTCCAGTTATAATAATTTTCATGTTCTTCATCAAATATCAACTTCTTTATATTTGTCCTGGATTTAAGTCCTACCTTCTTTTGCAAGATTCTTTTATCTAATTTTCACCTCTGGTTGGTTGCATTATTAATCTAATTCTCTCTAAATGTTCATCCACTTCAGCATATAGGGGTGCTCATTATAGTTCTCATATTTTAAAAAATCACTCAGCCATTTGTTTACCTCATTCCATGTCTCTTCATCTTTCCCAGCACAATTTCTTGAAGGTGTTCTTTGCTTTAGGTATTTCTACTCCTTCACATCCCTCTCCCTTATTAACCTATTCCAGTAGGATTAATAGTGAAATTGTGTCACTGTCATTCCTCTTAGTGAAGCCATTAGCAATTCACATCTTAACAAACATAAGTCCTCTTCCAGTCTCTCAGCACTAGTCACATTTTCTTGTCTTGTCTTCCATTACCACGATCACATGGTATACCTCCTTACAGAGGTGACTTCTGCTATTTCCTCCTCCATAGACTAATTTTGAATGTTAGAATAACTGTGGGCCCGGACTCAGGCCTGTCACTTTCATCTCAGTCATATATCACCTCCGTGGTTAGGCCTTTGAGGCATTTTTGGGGACAGACACAGAAGCTGAATGAATATGAGCAGTTTTTCATGTAGTTCTTATCTAGATCTAATTATTTTTACTCATAACGTTTCATAACATAGATTTCATCGCATAGCATTTCACTCTTCATGCTAGGGTACTTGTGCAGCATGAAATACACATGATTGTACAAAGTAATTATAAAAAAAGAAGAAGAGGTTTTGAAAAAGTCTGTCCTCCATGCAGACATCCGGATCACACACGAGAGAAGAAGCAGGCAAGTAAGCGTTGCTAAAATGCTTATCTGCTACATGGCTAAAAACAACAGCAAAGAAAGATAAATTCTTACCCTTTGAGAATCATGGGACAATGGATTCACCCATTTTGATGCAAAATCTACATCCTGTCATGGAAATGATGCGCTGCATTATTTGATAAATCTTTAACATTAAAAAATGGATAAAACATTGATAAAGATGTACATTCTGAATATACATTCTCTCTCTTTTGATATCAAGTACAAATCATTTAAATACTTATCACTGAGAGCCAGATGGTCTTTATTCTCTAAATTATATTTCATTTTGTTCTGCTCTAAGAAGTATGTGTGAGTACACATGTACATGTACGTGTGTGTGTGTGTGTGTGTGCATGTTGTATGTATGTAAGAGAAAGAAAGAGAGTTAGATTTGACATTGCTGCTAATCAGTTAAAGAACCTGGACATTGATTCCGGAAGCTGACTCAGAAATATTCTCTCTCCCTTTTTTCTTTGTCGTTGTTCTTTCTCCCTCACATCTCCTAGCTCTTTGCCTCCTGACTCTCCTGCTTTCCTTTGTCAGTTTTGTTAGACTTATTTCTCCTAAGCAGACAAAAGAGTTTACCCTCTGCCTCACTCCACTTAAGCCAAACCAAAGGTAAAAACCACCTGGATGAGCTATCAATACAGAAGGAATAATTAAAGTCCACCAAAACAACAATCAGTGACCATTCTGGAGACAATAGAGCTGCCTGCTCCCCATACTCTCCCCATGAAACAAATATCAATTCCTTGGATGACATCTCCTACTCAGGGGAACAAAGAGAGCACTTTATCTTGGTGTGCCTCAGGCAGCTCATCTATTTTTATTCTTCCTGGAATTTCTTAAACTTTTATAATCATAAATACCCATGTTTAGACTTTCACATTTTCCCTTGAGTCCTGCTAATAAAACATATCATTAGTGGTTTGGTGTTAGTGGTTCTTATTTCTTCCTTGGCTCATTGAAACAAAAAATTTTGCAGACAAATCTAATATATTAGAGCTCTAGCTTTAGTAAGCATTTCTTCATAGTGTCTCGGTTTGATTGGAAGATAGGTATCAAGCTTATTTGTAACCCCAAGAGGATAGGATTTGGCTTTCCTAGGCAAAATGGATATAAAGCCAAGATTGCTTTGAAACATTCATTTAGAACAAAAGTCCTGGCACACAAGGCTTCTGCACATGTTCAGGAGTGCTGGAAACTACAGTGGAGGTCAGTGCACACTCAGATGCCCACATACAGCAGAGATCCACACATACTCAAATGCCCGGAAGAATGACATTGGCCAGAGTGTTAAGGGCACATGCACACAGGGAAGGAGTGTTGGTCACCTGGGAAAAATGCTGGAAAGCACTCTTCAAGCTCCAGGGCCAGCAACTACTCAGGATTAGTCAGTTATCA
Organism: Marmota monax; assembly: GCF_021218885.2. Taxonomy (NCBI): domain Eukaryota; kingdom Metazoa; phylum Chordata; class Mammalia; order Rodentia; family Sciuridae; genus Marmota; species Marmota monax. The sequence continues at coordinate 17,519,673 of NW_026692194.1, read as the reverse complement.
TCAGTTGGAAACACAGGCCAAAGTTATCTTCCTTCTCTCCTTCCTTCTTCCCTCCCTCCTTTTTTTTTTTTTTGTGGTCCTGGAAATTGAACTCAGGGCCTCACGTGTGATAGGCAAGAACACTACCACTGAACTATATCCCCAGTTCCTAAAGTTTCAGAAACAGAAATAAAAAATGTTCTGCAAAAACTCCTGATAAAGGAATTACTCTTGCATTCAAATTTCTATAAGCCAGTGGAAGAGAAAGATTATTTTAGCTTTTCTTACTAAAATTGCTGTGGTTTTAAACATGTCTCTCAGAGTTCACGTGTTGGAAATTCAATCCCCAATGTAAAGTTGAGAGGTGGGACTCTTAAGAAGTAGTTAGGTTGAGAGAACTCTGCCCTCATGGATGGATTAATGCTAGGAATGTTTGTTAATGCAGGAATGGGTTCCTAATTAAAGGATGCATTCAGTCCTTCTCCCTTCCACAGGCACATGCATCCTTTCTTGCCCTTCTGCTTTCTATCATGGGATGAAGTAGCATGAAGACACTCAACAGAGGAAGAACACTTGACCTTAGAATTCCCAGCATTCAGAACTGAAAGAAATAAATGTCTGTTTTTTCTAAATTACCCAGTGTCAGATATTCTACTATAACAGTGCAAAGCAGACTGGAACAAACATGACAGGATTTTTTTCTTTGTGGAACTAGGGTTTGAATCCAGGACCATATGCATGATAGGCAAGTGTTCTACCATTGAACTGCATCTACAGCCTGATACATATTTTTAATAAATTAAAAATAATTTTGCTAATATAAAATATGTAGGTACAACCCAGAGGGAATGCAATTATGGCAAGAATTACATGAATTACCTACCAGTTCTTTTAAGAAATAGTGGAGTACATTTTTGGTCTGGGAATGCTCAATAAAGGAGACATAAGGTAAACCTCCTAGACTGAGAAAAAAACTAATTAGCTCTGTGCTTTGTTGTACAAAATCTCTAAGAGCAAGGGTTGGGACACTTTTTCCTGTAAAGAGGTTCTGTGGACCATCTGGTCTCTATCACTCTAGCATGAAATCATCCATAAATAATATGTAAATAGATCAGCATGCCTGTATACCAATAAAATGACTGTCTTCTGACTGTTGCTTTAAAGACAGGCTGTAGTGGGTTAGCATACACATATCAGCACCTCAGATGGCAATTCAGCTAAGCAGTTTTTAAAAGGGGTTATGTCTTAGGGCTGAAGTGTTTGAATTGCTTGAAGTGAAGATTGAGGACTCAAACGACACCCAAGGAAGAGTTTAAGTGAGGACCTGCAACTTCAAATCTGTCCTTGGGTGCAAGGAAAAGAGTAAAATGAGTAAGCACTAAGCAAATGTAGGAAGGAAGCAACAAATGAAATAAAGGAATGGATGAGGCAGGAGAAATACTCAAGTTCATTCTGAGTAATGATAGGGGTGGGAAATCACCATATCTACAAGGCCAAGGTAAAAGCAAAAACTATGTCTCGTTCTGTACTATTATTAGGCTATAGAAATCTAAATAACTTCATTCTTCCTTCATTAAAAGAGTTGGACAAGAAAGGAGACTAGACAAAGTAGAAAGCTTTCAGAGATTCAAAGAAATGCAAAAAAAAAAAAAAGGAAAAAAAGTCAACAGTTTTCACATTAGTCCCATTTGGAGATGCTTGATGCAACTAATCATGTAACAACACTTGGTGTGGACGTCTGTTTGGGCTGAGCAAGATTGACACCTACTCTTAGCTCCTGTACCCACTGCCTTTGCTGAAACATCACTTCACAGACAGGGCAAGGTGGCTGTACTTCTGTGACATACTGTGTTGCTCAACTTGTCTGATGGACCAACAGCCAGAGGAGAATTAATTTTTCTTCTAGTTTTTTTCTTCAATGGTGTTTCTGGGGAGATTTTCATATTTGTTGCTTCCAAGATACTTTCAGGCATTTAAGCAAAATGCTTTTAGCTAAATGTGAATGATAAAGAAAATGGCTTTTTCTTTTTTTTTAATAGAATACACAAGGACTGCATCTTCTAGTTTCAAGGAGTATTTATTTCCATTATCCTTCTATATCTTCAATAGATATTCTATTCTAAAAGTTGAATTGTGATTCACAGCACTGAACATGGGCTTCAGTGGGTGAAATAAATTTAAAAATTAAGTTCAGTCAAGAGCTCTTGGAAGAAAAACTGAAGGTCAGATCAGGTTGGGTAGCCTGGACCTTTACATGAAGAAAAAAGAGTAAGTGGATTTTCAAACCAGCTTTGACACATGGCCACTTGTCATTGTTGGAACAAAGCAGTTGAAGAGGACTTCATGACATCTGTCAAAAAAGCAAGTACACATGTTGCTATTGTCATTTAATGACTACATGGTCCTGCCCAGGTGAGTTATAATTGACCATACATTATTAAAATGCAGTAATGGACTTTATGTGGTAATTAGCACATGTACAGAAATGTTGCTTATCAACCTTTACATTTCTTAGTGATCAAGACCTGGCATTTAAATCATTTATAAAAGGCATTCTCTATTTCAATGCCAGTTTAATGGAAGAAAAAGAAGATAAAAGAAATAAGTTAAACTAGAACCATAACTTACTACTCAAAGATCTCAGAGCTGAGTGTTGTGGATGGTGCATGTCTGATATCCCAGCTGCTTAGGAGGAAGATCTCAAGTGCAAGACCAGCATTGCCAAGTTAGCAAGAACATGTCTCAAAATAAAAAATAAAAAGGGCTTGGGATGTTGCTCTGGGGTATACAGTCCCTAGGTTCAATCCTTAGTAGTGGAAAAAAAAATGTTTCTTCAGATTTTTTTTTTTTTTCAAAGAACCTCGGGTCTTTGATTAGACCATTACTACCAGCACATAATCTCTTAATATACTAAATTGATTCTTTCTCAATATAAAAATACAAAGTACAAAGACTTTGAATCTTGAACTGGAAGTTCTGTGAGCTCTGAATTGCAAGTCAGAAAATAACAAATCTTATTTAATTAACAAAAGAATGAGATAGGGATGAAAAACATGATGTTAAGACACAGTAAGAATTGATTGGAGCTGCGTTTTTAGCTGTAAATTTGGTGAGTAGACTTTACTTGTAAGACAGGCAACATTAATTACTCTGTTCCCATAGCAGATTCTGTGTTTAAAAAAAATTAAGCTGCAAAGAAGTAGGGAAGCATCTGTGGGTGCATTCTTTTACACCAATAAAATAATTTTATTGAACTCCATTCATGTGCGTACTTAAAATTTAAATCCAGAAGATTCTTATAGGCCTGTTTTCATTAAATATTATGTACCATTTTATATGGGAAAACTCATAAAAGGGGAATATGGAACACAATTAAAAGGAATAAATCCAGCATAGCTTGGCACTCTATAAAACCTCCTTTACTTCATCTGTCTTCAATTGACTCCTTATACCCAGGCGCAACCAATATCTCAGTGACTGGAGAATTCAAAACAATTTTTATTCATGGTCAAAATTCACTATATTTTAAAATCAAGCAATAGTCTAGTTTCTATACAACCACAAGCACCACATTGATAAAGTATTTTATAGCCTCTTGTTATTCTTCAGTTCCAGTCATATTGGAAAACTAACATTGTCACTGAATCCTTACTGTATTTCTATCCTGATAGTGTCCTCACTATGATTACATTTCCATTAGGCTATGTCCTCCTTAACAGATGACAGGCTCTTTCTTGTCTCATTTATCCACTCCTCTATATCTGAACCATGGTCGGTCCCTTTATCAGGCCATTGGTAATCAGATACCTTTATCACTAGCTGCCTTTTACCAACTTTTCTAGATTCTGTGTGTTCAAGTCTTTATGTTTTGGCAAATCCCTTTCCTTCCTAACTTGATGCCCAATTTAAACTTCATTCTGAATCCTGTCAAATACTAGTAAAAGGCCAAGTGTTCTGTCTTTAAATGATATTCTTCCTCAATATGACAACAAGCACACTAAGTTGGTTCCTTCCTTAGGTGATTGATCATTGCTTCTGCATTGCCATAGCTGCCTCTTGCTCCTTCTAAACATGATGTAAAGGCCCTCCTGCAAGGTTGCTTCTCTGGTTCTCTGCTGTTTTCTCCCTACATGCTTCTGCTAACTACCTCAACTATTCCCATGGTTACAGAGATCATCACCAGGCAATTGACACCATGTTAACATCCATCAGGAAACTGTAGTTCCTGACTTTTAATATCTTTACTGAATCCATAGATTTAATAAGCTAATTACATTTTCTCATAAACCAGTGCTGCTTCTAAACAGTTTTATTTTATTAATTGTAGCATTATTTTCCCAGATACCCAGACTCAAAAATTGGCATCATTTCAAACTTGCCAACCACACATCAAATGTAGGTAACGTCTACTTATTCCCTATTACAAGACTTGTATTGCTTACTCCTTTTTATTCCTAGAGCAAAGTTTCTAATATAGGTCTTTATTAACTCATAACTACATATTTATTTTAAGCTTTTATTTTACTACCTCCAGTCATCTTGCATAGCCCCATAAATTTAATCTTGCTAAAATTGTCTACTAATGCCTTAATAATTGCTCATTAATAATAATAACACTCACCAAAGAATGGGACACATAGCATTGGGTGAAATGGAAAAATAATTAATTTCAGTAGTTATGATTCTACTAATAATAGCCATAACATGTTTATCATCTCAACCAATGATTTTATATATATTATTGCTTGATAAATATAAAATTCTTAAAATGAATCAATTCAAAGAGCTAAATGAAAAACAGGGAAGATTGTAGGAAAGGAAGACAAAAAAATGGGAGGGAATTGTAAAACTGAATTATTGAATGAAATCTGTGACTTAGTCTTTTCAAGTGTCCTACCTTAATTATTCAATCTTGTCTCCCACTCCTTGACTATACGTATTTCTTCCCAAGAAATTAATCATTTGAGCATTCCTTGAATATGGAATGTGACATTCTGTAATGTTGGTGAGGTTGAATATATATACATATATATATTCATAATTGTCGCGACCCCTCGCCGGCAAGGGAAAACACGACACAGGATTCTTCTTTGAGCAGTTTATTCAGGCCTTGTTTCATGTATCATCTTCTACTGACCCCCCCGCCGAGCACCCAAGCACAGCCTAATAAAGCCTCCCGAATACCAATCCCAAGCTGCCACGTGGATCTCTCTCATAGGGTGGTAAGGGATTGCGTGCCAACTCTCCAAAAAAGGAGTTGTTTATCACAGGCCACAGTGGAAGCCGGCGCCATCTTCTAATGGCGGCCACGGTCTATAAGAATGGCTTACCACACATAATGACTATTCATAATACATATATATATATAAAATGACTTTTAGACAATTGCTTTGTATTCAATGATTTACCATGTAGCTATTTCAAACCAAAGGGTTTAATAAAGTTTTCTCATCTAAAAGATAATATATATGTTATTTTGCATCTCTAGAGTCACAAAAAGATAATAAAGTTCATATCCTTTTTTAAAGGCATGTGTGTATATAGCCATAGAATTTAGTGTTGATGTAATATTGCATTGTCTTATCCTCTTAATGCTAAGAAATTTCATGATGATATCTTATATTCCTCCTGTAGAAATCTAAGTAAATTCACTCTGAGCCTCAAATGTTAGCCTATCATTTGACCTGTCATGAGCCGTCACTCTTGATCCAAATGATTAGACTTAAAGCAGAAATATAATTCTTCAAGTTTCTCTCATGAATTCTCTTTCAATAAAGAAAATGAAGATTCCCTTTGAAATAAAACTGTGGTTTTGCAAACTTAAACATCCATATTGTTTGGGAAAATTTCAAAGAAAAATATCTAATGTAATTGTTGCTGCTATTCTTATAACATCAAAAGTTTCTTAGGCGTCAAGATTGTCCCAATCTTTGATTTAATCTACCAATTAAAAAACAGGTCCATATTAAATTCTTCCACCATAACTAACCACCTATTCTAGGCACCATTGGAAAATAAAAGTATAAAGATTATGTTTCTTTCTTATTCTGAATGAATGGATTGACAATGTAATTTGTAGCAATAAACAATATAATCTCAAAATTAATGAGCTATAATTAAAATTTTAGTGAAACAGATCTAAATACATGCTAAATAGTAAATGAGAAGTATAGATAATAAGTGTCATGTATTATAAATTTAGAATAAAAACCATCACTGTAGGTTGTACATACCATAGTTTTGGTGTTCTTTTAACGAATAATTGATTGTTATCCATTTGTAAAACACGATTCATGAAATATAAATTTCAGAACATTTTTGAGAACTACATGAAAGACTTTTAGGTCTTTTGATAGATTAACTTTTTCTTGTCAGTATGAACAAAAATGTTTCCTTTTTAAGAAAATTTAGTATCTAAACATCCCTGTGGATTTTATTGCAATGATACCATTCTATTCATTTTGCCCCTTCCACTCCTCAACTAATAAACGTAAAATATGTATTACTTCTCACCTAGACTTTCTACCTATTCTTCCTGCTTCAGCTATCTTCCTTCTCTATTCTATGTTAGTGCAAATTCACATTTAAGTTATACTCCTGACCACATCTTTCCACTATTAGGAAAAAAATGCATTTTATGATCTTTCTCTACTTATAGAGTAAAATGCAAATTCCTAAGTCTAGTGATCTCATTAGATCCTACTTTGCTAAATAATTCTTATTGTAGTGTCCCCCTATTCCTTGTCTGTACCAGGTGCTTTTCACTTTTTATGTTGTTCCCACTTCTTGAACATCTTTCTTGCTCTTCTCTTCAATACTATTATTTCAAAATGTCCAAATAATTATTTTATTCTTGAAGATAACATTTTAAATGCTTTCCATGTTTCAATCCTTCAAGGGAACAATCCAGGTTAAATTATCCTCTGTCTTCTGAAATCAAGCTCTATGATATCATGAAGATATTTTCTGCAGAGAAGCTATGATTCTAGAAATCCAAGGAAGACAGAAGTTATTCTTTTCATTTTAGGATTGCTGAGTCCTCAGAAACATAGGCATTGTACCTGCACACACTGTGTTACAGCATCATGTGAAACAAGATATTTCTCTCCTTCCAGCCCAAAACCACCCTGCCAACTGGCAGACCCACCCTGGAGCCCAAACCTAGCCAACCCACATCTTAGGACACTGCAGCCATTGTCATAGACCTACTCATGCAGTATCTTCCACCTTGGGAGAACAGATAGAGCCTGCATCTCTAAACAGGCAACCCATCCTTTCAGCCCCATCTCTGAAAGTGATTGTATTCATCTTGGAGTACCCCCACTACCATCTTAAGTTACCTCTACTATTACCACCAGCAACTTTAGTTTCAGTAGCATTTATCATGCGATACTGGCTGGGGACTAGAAGCCCAACACCAAGGTGAGGTACAGGTAATCTGCAGGGAGACTATAAGATTATAGGGTAGAAACTGTAATGCCTCAGATCCACACTGCAAGAAAGGAAGACACATAGACAACATGAAAAAAAAAAAAAAACAAGGAAGGAAAGTGCCCCAAACAAACCAAGATACTAAAATAATAGAATCCGTGGACAGCACAGTTGATGAAATGTCAGAGAAGGGGTTCATAATTAAAATGATCTACAAATTAAAGAATGACCTAAGTGAGCAAATACAGGCAAAAATTGATCACTCCAACAAAGAGATAAGATTGCAAATATAGGCAACCGTTGATCACACCAAGAAAGAAATAAGAGAGCAAATAAATGTAGCAAAAGATTACTTCAAGAAAGAGATAGAGATTCTGGGGGGAAAAAATCAGAAATCCTTGAAATAAAGAGCAAAATAAAAAACTCAAAAAATCATCACCAACAAACTAGATCACTTGGAAGACACAACTGCAGATAATGAAGACAAAATATACAATCTTAAAAATAAAGTTGACCACACAGTGAAGATGATAAGAAACCATGAATAAAACATTCAAAAATTATGGGGTAATCAAAGGACCAAATCTAAGATTTATTGGGATAGAGGAAGGCATAGATATTCAAACCAAAAGAATGCACAATCTCTTCAATGAAATAATATCAGAAAATTTCCCAAACATGAAGAATGAGTTGGAAAATCAAATACAAGAGGCTTACAGAACACCAAATGTACAAAATTACAACAGATCTACACCAAGCCACATTATAATGAAAATGCCTAGCATACAGAATAAGGATAGAATCTCAAAGGCCACAAGAGAGAGGAATCAGATCACATATGTGGGAGACCCATTCATATCTCAGCAGATTTTTCAATCCAGACTCTCAAAATCAGGAGATCATGGAACAACATATACCAAGCTCTGAAAGAAAAATGGATGCCAACCAAGAATCTTATATCCATCAAAATTAACCTTCATATTTGATGACAAAATAAAAATCCTTTCATGATAAACAAAAATTCAAAGAATTTTCAGTGAGAAAGCTTGCACTACAAAGTATTCTCAGCAAGATATTCCAGGAGGAGTAAATGAAAAACAAATATGAAAATCAGCAAAAGGAGGAAGTACACTAAAGGAAAGGCCAATCAAAGGAACAACAAAGTCAAGTTAAAAACCAAGAATAAACCAAAATGACTGAGAATACAAATCATATTTCAATAATAACCCTGAATGTGAATGGCCTAAATTCATCAACTAAAAGACATAGATTGACAGATTTGATTTTAAAAAAAGACCTAACAATATTCTGCCTCCAAGAGACTCATCTCACACGAAAAGACATCCACAGACTAAAGGTTAAAGGGTGGTAAAAATATGCCACTCACATTGGACCATATAAACAAGCAGGTGTTTCCATCCTCATATTAGATAAAGTGAACTTCAAACCAAAGCTAGTAAAAAGGGATAAAAGAAGACATTTCATACTGCTTAAGGGATTCATACATCAACAAGACATAACAATCATAAATATCTATGCCCCAAACAATGGGGTATCTATGTATATCAAACAAACCCTTCTCAACTACAAGAACAAAATAGATCACAACACAATAATACTGGATGACTTTAATACACCTCTGTTACCACTAGATAGATCTTCTAAACAAAAACTAAACAAAGAAACTATAGAACTCAATAATACAATCAATAAGTTAGGTTTAACAGACATATATAGAATATTCCATCCATCAATGAGTGAATACACTTTCTTCTCAGCAGCACATGGATCCTTCTCCAAAACAGGCCATATTATATGCTAGAAAGTAAGTCTTAGCAAATATAAAAAAAAATAGAGATACTGCCCTGCATTCTATCTGACCATAATGGAATGAAATTGGAAATCAATGATAAAATAAAAAATAGAAGCTACTCCAACACCTGGAGACTAAACAATATGTTATTGAATGATTCAGGGATAACAGAAGGCATCCAGGAGGAGATTTAAAAAGTCTTAGAGGTAAATGAGAACTCCAATACAAGTTATCAAAATGTATGGGACACTATAAGGGCAGTGCTAAGAGGAAAGTTCATTGCATGAAGTTATTCATTAAAAGAAAAAAAATGTAAACAAATGACCTGACATTACAGCTCAAAGCCCTAGAAAAAGAGGAACAAACCAACATCAAAAGTAGTAGAAGACAGGAAATAATTAAAATCAGAGCAGAAATCAATGAACTTGAAACACAAGAAACTATTCAAAAAATTGACAAAACAAAAAGCTGGTTCTTTGAAAAAGTAAATAAAATTGACAAACACTTAGCCACCCTAACAAAAGGAAGGAGAGAGAAAACTCAAATTATTAAAATTTATGATGAAAAATGAAATATCACAACAGACACTATTGGAATACAGAAGACAATTAGAAACTATTTTGACAATTTACACTCCAGTAAAATAGAAAACCTTGGAGGCACTGACAAATTTCTAGAGGCATATGACCAATCCAAACTGAGTGAAGAGGACATAACACAATTTAAACAGATCAAATTCAAGCAAGGAAACCAAAAATGACATAAAAAAAAAACTACAAACCTAGAAAAGCCCCAGAACCAGATGGATTCACAGCTGAGTTCTACAAAACCTACAAAGAAGAATTAATACCAATACTCTGAAATTATTTCATGAAATAGAAAAGGAGGGAACCCTTCCAAACTCATTCTATGAAGCTAGTATCATCCTGATACCAAAATCAGGCAGAGACACATCAAGGAAAGATAATTTTAGACCAATTTCCCTGATGAACATTGGTGCAAAAATTCTCAATAGAGTTCTGGTAAATCACATACAAAAACATATTTAAAAATAGTGCACCGTGATCAAGTGGGGTTCAGTCAACAGATGCAAGGTTGGTTCAACATAAGGAAATCAGTAAATATAATTCATCACATCAATGGACTTAAAGTAAGAATTATACAATTGATGCAGAAAAAGAATTTAACAAAATACAGTACCCTATCATGTTCAAAACACGAGGAAAACTAGAAATAGTAGGAACATAACCTCAACATTATAAAAGCTATCTATGCTAAATCCAAGGCCAACATCATTCCAAATGAAAAACTAAAAACTGGAACAAGACAGGGATGCCCTCTCTCACAACTTCTATTCAACATAGTCCTTGAAATTCTAGCCAGAGCAATTAGAAAGATGAAAGAAGTTAAAGGGGTATGAATAGGAAAAGAAGAATTCAAACTATGATTATTTGCTGATGGCATAATTCTATAATTAGAGAATCAAAAAAACTCCACCAAAAAACTCCTAGAATTAATAAATGAATTCAGCAAAGTAGCAGAATATAAAATTAATACCCATAAATCAAATTTATTTCTATACATCAGTGATAAATCCGCTGAAAGAGAAATTAGGAAAACTACCCCATTCACAATAGCCTCAAAAAATAAAATACTTGGGAATCAACTTAACAAAAGAGGTAAAAGTTCTCTACAATGAAAACTACAGAACGCTAAAGAAAGAAATTGAAGAAAACCTTAGCAGATGGAAAGATCTCCCATGCTCTTCTTGGATAAGCAAAATTAATATAGTCAAAATGACCTTACTCCAAAAGCACTATAAAGATTCAATGTGATTCCAATTAAAATCCTGGAATCATTCCTTATATAAATAGAAAAAGCAATCATGAAACTTAGTGGGCAAATCTCTTGAGATAAACACAATGTTTGCAAATATTTACTAATTTCAAAGGAGCCAAAAACATATATTGGAGAAGATAGCCTCTTCAACAAATCCTGCTGGGAAAACTGGAAATCCATATGCAGCAAAATGAAGTTAAGCCTCTATCTCTCACCATGCACAAATTTCAACTCAAACTGGATCAAGGACCTAGGAATTAGACTAGAAACCCTGTGTCCAAGTGTTCATCACTTCCTTAACAAGACTCATAAAGCACAAGAATTAAAATCAATAATTAATTAATGGGATGGATTCACACTAAAAAGCTTCTCAGCAAAAGAAACAATATATGAGGTGAAGAGTGAGTCTACATTTTGGGAGCAAATTTTTGCCACACACAAGTCAGATAGAGTACTAATCTCCAGGATACATAAAGAACTCAAAAAACATAATGCCACACACAAACACACACACACACACACACAAAACCCAATCAATAAATGGGCTAAGGAGATGAACAGATACTTCTCAGAAGATTTACAATAAATCAACAAATATATGAAAAAATATTCAGCATCTCTAGTAATTAGAAAAATGCAAATCAAAATTACTCTGAGATTTCATCTCACTCCAGTCAGAATGGCAGTTATCAAGAGTACAAACCACAATAAGTTTTAGTGAGGATGTGGGGGGAAAGGCACACTCATACATTGCTGGTGGGACTGCAAATTGGTACAACCAATCTGGAAAATAGTATGAAGATTCCTCAGAAAACTTCAAATGGAACCACCATTTGACTCAGCTATCCCACTCCCCAGTCTATACCCAAAGGACATAAAAACAGCATACTACAGGTACACAGCCATCAATGTTTATAGCAGCTCAATTCACAAAATAGCTAAACAGTGGAAGCAACCTAGATGCCCTTCAATAAATGACTGGATAAAGAAACTGTGGTATATATACACAATGGAATATTACTCAGCATTAAAAGAGAATAAAATTATGGCATTTGCAGGTAAATAGATGAAGTTGGAGATGAAATAAGCCAATTGCAAAAAAACAAAGGCTGAATGTTCTCCATGATAAGTGGATGTTGATCCATAATGGAGGGGATGGGAAAAATGGAGGAACAGTGATTGGGCAAAGGGGAAGGAAGGAGGGGGAGGGGGTATGGGAGCAGAAAAGATGACAACACATATGGTGTGACACTACATCATGTACAATCAGAGAAATGAAAACTTGTGCTGCAATTGTGTACAATGAATCAAAATTAATTCTGCTTTCATATATACCTAATTAAAATCAATAAATTAATTTTTAAAAAGATATCTCTCCTCTGAATTTTATGTAACATAGCATTGTAGGATATCATTTTTTCTCCTTCATATCTGCAACATTTTTTTTCTAAACTTTGTCCCCTTGTGAAACTTTAGCAATCTCAGCCTTTCCAAGTTGATAGCCAATGGAAATGAGTGTGAATAACATCCATTCTTTATAAGCAATATTCGTAAGACAGGCATCTGATTTGAATATCTTACACTATAAAATGCAAACAAATATTTTACATATATATGTATGTGTGTATATGTAGTTATTTAAGATTGCTTTAAAAACTGTTATGATGAATAACATAAATCACTGTACATTCACAACATATTCAAATAAATCATGATTATCTAAAGTAATTAAGGATAGGACAACTGTAATTACATCTTTGAAAGAAATAGATTGCTAGGTGATCTGTCACTTCTAAGTTTTAGAGTGAGGGGGTCTAAGAAATCAAGGACTTAATTTTCCTTATTGTGGTAAAGAAGAAAGAAGTAAGTATCCCCAACCCAAAAGTTCAGAACTCTCTCCCTACTTGGCAAAACATCAAAAAATAATCTTATTCAGGAAATGTCAAAATTTTCAGTTTTGCTTAGAACTAAAAGCACTTGGAATTTTCCCCTAAAGATATTGTAAAAAAAAATTAAAGGTTTTCTTTATTTTTCTCTTTGTCCTTTAATCCCCCAGAGTATATCCTCATAAAATGTCTTGCTAAAAAAACAACTTCTATGGTGTTGAAATTTGAGACATGGTAGTAAATCGTGTTATAATTACTCCCTGTTTATTTTCAGGTAGTTCTTCATGCTGTGACTTAGCCTCCTTCAGACTTAACCAGCCTGTTCCAATCACAGTCATTGTTCACAACCTATGTTATTAAGATAGTCTTGGTTCAACTCTGTGAAACAAATCACTGTACAGAGCCCCGCCAAAAGAAGACTTTAAATCCCTTATTGGTTGCTTACTACCTACCAGTGCTACTTTACTCAAGTCACTTAAGTTTCCTTTCAAAAACAGGGAAGAAGGCAAGTCGTGAGAATGAGAGCTACAGTTTGTTAAGGACTGACTTGAGGGCTGGTCTGTGGTAACGAGGCGGATAAAATTTCGTCATTCTTCCTACTTCAGCAGCTGAGGATAATGCTGAGCCAAGCTAGTATCTCCCATTCTTCACACCTTCTGTGCTTCATTTGAGAAACTATTCCTGGGATTTTGTGAATTTTGATTCATTGTACACAATTGCCGCATAAGTTTTTATTTATCTGATTGTACATGATGTAGTATCACATCATATGTGTAGTCATACATGGACCTAAGGTAATAATGTCCATCACATTATAGCATCTTTCCTGTTCCCATACCCCATTTGCCCAATCACTGTTCCTCCATTTTTCCCATGCCCCCATTAGTCAAGTAAAAACGTAGGGGAGGAAGAGGATTATAAGAAGTACACTGGGACAAGGGCTGGAAGAACTGGCCTGGGCTTGACAGTTCAGGTGTAGAAGTGGCCATTGTGTGTGAGGTCCCTGATGGAGGGGACACAGAAAGAGTCTAAGAAAATTGATCATGGGGTGAGTGTTCTCTTCAAGGTATTTGAAAAACATGAGAGATAAATTAGTTCAAAATTGCTTTTGGAATAAAAGCCAACTTGAAAGAGTCCCCTATGGTCAAAGCTGGGATATTTTGAATAACAAATAAATAGTGTTAATACTAGATTGTAATGCACAGAATAAAATAAATATACATGAGCCCATAGTGTAATAAATAAGTAATCAAACAAGTAAATAAGTGGTGGATTCTTCCTCCAGCAATTATTGCTGTCTTACAGAAGAATCCCAATTAATAAATGCAAAATAAATGAGAACAAAAAATGAATGCTAAAATTAGTGGGCTATCGCTTGAAGATAAATACAATGTTTGCAAATATTTACTAATTTCAAAAGGAAAAATTAGTAACTTTGCCCCTCAAAAAGCCTAACCGATACTATCTTACCCAAAGGGTCATTATTACCCTTGAAATGATGCACTGAGGAGGGTCTATCACTTATGTTGAATACTTATTAAAATGCAAATCCTCTATCCAATCATGAGAAAATAACAGAAAACTCCAGTTGAGGAGCGTTCCACAAAATAATTGCCTGATACTTTTCAAAACTGTCAAAGTGATGCAAGTCAAAGAAAGACTGTAGAAAAATCACAGGTTGGAAAAAGCTAAGAAATTATCTCAATGAAATCCACTGTCCCCTCCTGGATTGGTTCCTGGAACAGGAAAAAGAACAATTATGGAAAACTTAGTTAATACTAAGTAATAAATAAAGACTGATGTTTAGTGAAGAGCATTCTACCAATGTTAACTTAATTCTGACAATCAATCATACCATGTAATGTAAAATATTAACATTATAGGAGGCTTAGGAAAAGGTATATAGGAACTACCTATATTGTTTTTGCAATTTTTCTGTAAGTCAAAAATTACTCCCAAGGAAAAATCTCTTAATAATATTTTGGCTGAATGAAATATACTTTGGTTCACTATACTGACTTGGTTCCTGGATAAAATGTGTGGATGTCATTAATCACCCCCTTACTTCTCAGAGGTGCAGACTTATTTGCCATAAAGCGAATAAAGCTTAAGCTTTAGGGCAGTCCCTTTGCTTGCTTGGGGCTTTCCCAAAGCTCTAAATTAAACTTTGTATTCATAATTTTGATTTCTGTTCTGAAAGAAGACCTCCTTCCCATATTCAGATTCCACCAAAACAGGGATCTGACTCTGCCCAACAGGAAAGGGAATTCTAAGACTAGTTCCAGGCTGTTAGGAAAGAGGAGGAATCGAGAACCTAAGTTAGAGTCATCGACCCAGTTGTAGGGCCAAGTGTCATATTGAAAGGCCCACTGCCTTATTTTCAAGGTCTAAGTAGGCACAGCAAAATACAGCTTACCTGAACTGGAGCTGATACTCAAGAAGCCCATTTTACATGGAAATCAAGAAAATCATCAACTTGATGATGATACTGAAAGTGAGACAGGTAGCACTATTTTTCTGGATATCTCTCAAGTATTTGGAGGAAGAAATCCAACCAGAAGCAGGAAAATGGGGGATTGACAAAGATTAGATGGGATTCCAATGAAGGGTCAGTGGTACAGCTCTGGTCCTAATGGAGACAGAGATACCAAGAGCTAAGCTGTAAAGACAAAGAGATACCCCAGAATAAGGAAATAAAGTTGTGATGTAGTGAAATATGTACATTTTCCACACTCTCTGAAGCAATCAGGATAGGGATTGGAGTAATGAAGCAAATTCCAAAAAATTCTTTGAAACCAGAGCTTCTAATCTTCTTATCCTCATCAGCACAGGTATGGGAAATCTGAGACTTCAAGTAGACACACCATAATGAAGAATGTATAAGCTCTGAATGACTAAGATGATTTTGCCCATGACAGATACCCCTTTGATTTCATTATTGACTAAAAACAAAACATTCATTAACTTTAGTCCTGGACCTTCTTAACTCAGGAGTATTTTTTTAATACATAAAGTAATAATAATAGGAGGAACAATTTAAACATACATGTTACCATTTACAAAGTATACATCATATACAAAGATGTACAACAGTGTAATCACTCTTTTAGGGGCTTATGATTAATAATCTTATTTCCTTAAAATGTTCCCATGTTTCCTTCCTTCCCAGTAACTTCCAACATTTGAATCCCTAGAATGAGTAAGGAGAACTGGAAGTTCACAAGGAAATTCGAGGAGAAAAAACAATAGAATGTTTTAAGATCTCAAGAAACAACCATATTCTTTGAAAAAAATAAACAAAATCGACAGACCCTTAGCCATGCTAGCGAAGAGAAGAAGAGAAAGAACTCAAATTACTAGCATACAGGATGAAAAAGGCAATATCACAACAGACACTTCAGAAATACAGAAGATAATCAAAAATTATTTTGAATCCTTATACTCCAATAAATTAGAAGATAGTGAAGGCATCAATAAATTTCTTAAGTCATATGATCTGCCCAGATTGAGTCAGGAGGATATAGACAACCTAAACAGATCAATATCAATTGAGGAAATAGAAGAAACCATCAAAAGACTACCAACTAAGAAAAGCCCAGGACCGGATGGGTATACAGCAGAGTTTTACAAAACCTTTAAAGAGGAACTAATACCAATATTTTTCAAGCTACTTCAGGAAATAGAAAAAGACGGAGAACTTCCAAATTCATTCTATGAGGCCAACATCACCCTGATACCTAAACCAGACAAAGACACTTCAAAGAAAGAAAACTACAGACCAATATCTCTAATGAACCTAGATGCAAAAATCCTCAATAAAATTCTGGCCACTCGGATACAAAAACATATCAAAAAAATTGTGCAGCATGATCAAGTAGGATTCATCCCTGGGATGCAAGGCTGGTTCAATATATGGAAATCAATAAATGTTATTCACCACATCAATAGACTTAAAAATAAGAACCATATGATCATCTCCATAGATGCGGAAAAAGCATTCGACAAAGTACAGCATCCCTTTATGTTCAAAACTCTAGAAAAACTAGGGATAAGAGGAACATACCTCAATATTGTAAAAGCAATCTATGCTAAGCCTCAGGCTAGCATCATTCTGAATGGAGAAAAATTGAAGGCATTCCCTCTAAAATCTGGAACAAGACAGGGATGCCCTCTCTCTCCACTTCTGTTCAACATAGTTCTCGAAACACTGGCCAGAGCAATTAGACAGACGAAAGAAATTAAAGGCATAAAAATAGGAAAAGAAGAACTTAAATTATCACTATTTGCAGGTGACATGATTCTATACCTAGCAGACCCAAAAGGGTCTACAAAGAAACTATTAGAGCTAATAAATGAATTCAGCAAAGTGGCAGGATATAAAATCAACACGCATAAATCAAAGGCATTCCTGTATATCAGCGACAAATCCTCTGAAATGGAAATGAGGACAACCACTCCATTCACAATATCTTCAAAAAAAATAAAATACTTGGGAATCAACCTAACAAAAGAGGTGAAAGACTTATACAATGAAAACTACAGAACCCTAAAGAGAGAAATAGAAGAAGATCTTAGAAGATGGAAAAATATACCCTGTTCATGGATAGGCAGAACTAACATCATCAAAATGGCGATATTACCAAAAGTTCTCTATAGGTTTAATGCAATGCCAATCAAAATCCCAACGGCATTTCTTGTAGAAATAGAGAAAGCAATCATGAAATTCATATGGAAAAATAAAAGACCCAGAATAGCAAAAACAATGCTAAGCAGGAAGTGTGAATCAGGCGGTATAGCGATACCAGACTTCAAACTATACTACAGAGCAATAGTAACAAAAACAGCATGGTACTGGTACCAAAACAGGCAGGTGGACCAATGGTACAGAATAGAGGACACAGAAACCAATCCACAAAACTACGACTATCTTATATTTGATAAAGGGGCTAAAAGCATGCAATGGAGGAAGGATAGCATCTTCAACAAATGGTGCTGGGAAAACTGGAAATCCATATGCAACAAAATGAAACTGAATCCCTTTCTCTCGCCATGCACAAAAGTTAATTCAAAATGGATCAAGGAGCTTGATATCAAATCAGAGACACGCCGTCTGATAGAAGAAAAAGTTGGCTACGATCTACACACTGTGGGGTTGGGCTCCAAATTCCTCAATAGAACACCCATAGCACAAGAGTTAATAACTAGAATCAACAAATGGGACTTACTCAAACTAAAAAGTTTTTTCTCAGCAAAAGAAATAATAAGAGAGGTAAATAGGGAGCCTACACCCTGGGAACAAATCTTTACTCCTCACACTTCAGATAGAGCCCTAATATCCAGAGTATACGAAGAACTCAAAAAATTAGACAATAAGAGAACAAACAACCCAATCAACAAATGGGCCAAGGACCTGAACAGACACTTCTCAGAGGAGGACATACAGTCAATCAACAAGTACATGAAAAAATGCTCACCATCTCTAGCTGTCAGAGAAATGCAAATCAAAACCACCCTAAGATACCATCTCACTCCAGTAAGATTGGCAGCCATTATGAAGTCAAACAACAACAAGTGCTGGCGAGGATGTGAGGAAAAGGGTACACTTGTACATTGCTGGTGGGACTGCAAATTGGTGCAGCCAATTTGGAAAGCAGTATGGAGATTTCTTGGAAAGCTGGGAATGGAGCCACCATTTGACCCAGCTATTCCCCTTCTTGGTCTATTCCCTAAAGACCTAAAAAGAGCATGCTACAGGGACACTGCTACATCGATGTTCATAGCAGCACAATTCACAATAGCTAGACTGTGGAACCAACCTAGATGCCCTTCAATAGACGAATGGATAAAAAAAAATGTGGCATTTATACACAATGGAGTATTACTCTGCATTAAAAAATGACAAAATCATAGAATTTGCAGGGAAATGGATGGCATTAGAGCAGATTATGCTAAGTGAAGCTAGCCAATCCCTAAAAAACAAATGCCAAATGTCTTCTTTGATATAAGGAGAGTAACTAAGAACAGAGTAGGGACCAAGAGCATGAGAAGAAGATTAACATTAAACAGGGATGAGAGGTGGGAGGGAAAGGAGAGAGAAGGGCAATTGCATGGAAATGGAAGGAGACCCTCAGGGTTATACAAAAGTACATACACGAGGAAGTGAGGGGAAAGGGAAAAATAATACAAGGGGGAGAAATGAATGACAGTAGAGGGGGTAGAGAGAGAAGAGGGGAGGGGAGGGGAGGGGGGATAGTAGAGGATAGGAAAGGCAGCAGAACACAACAGACACTAGTATGGCAATATGTAAATCAATGGATGTGTAACTGATGTAATTCTGCAATCTGTATATGGGGTAAAAATGGGAGTTCATAACCCACTTGAATCAAAGTGTGAAATATGATATATCAAGAAATTTGTAATGTTTTGAATAACCAACAATAAAAAATTAAAAAAAAAAAGAAACAACCATAAAGCTGTAATTGGGAGGTTAGGGGGGAAAAATCTATAGCATATTATTAACTTTGAGGTACTTTGCTCTATGTTTGGGGATTTGTTTTTTCACTCTAGATAAAATCTAAACTTCTTAAAGACATGATAAAACCTAGACACTGAAGGAAGCATCAAATTATTTGACACAAGAATATTGCTGATTGATCTATAAACTGCCAACTGTTGACCCTGGGGCGGGAGAATCTGAGATGAAATAATGAAATTGCTAAAAGAGGCCAAATTTCACATCTTAAACACTGCCAGTTCACACCAGTTATTTCTTGCAGGTCAAATATATGTGCCAGAAAATTGAGTTCCTCTCATATGAGCTCCCTAATTTAAAATAAAAGATTAGAATCATAAAGCTATCTTGGGTTGCTTTGGACAGATATGAAGCTGGAATCATCAGCACATAAAGAGTTCACTTGAACCTCCTGAATGCATTTTTTCCCTCTTCTCTTCCCTCAGACTGAGATTTTGCATGTCAGATCTCAGCCCATAGAGACTTTTTTCTGTAGTCAGGTTATAGATCCTGACAGGAGCTGGTTACTATAAAACTGCTGACAGATAGTTATTTCTAACACTGCTATTGGGAGCCACTAAGGATGCCAAATCAATTAAAATGACAATATTTTTTAAAAATGCATACTATATACATTCTTTTCGCCAAGCTCCAGCAGAGTCAAATATGTAGGGATGTTTCCTACCTAAACAGAGCCCATAAACAAGGAAGCCAATAGGTGGTAGAGGCCAACAATGTTCTACATGCTCACCTGAAGCTAGAGCTGCTTGAGTTTCTGTCAAATGATTCAGTGTTTAGGGCTCCTGGGTGTGACCATTGTCCAACAGAAATGCCAAAAGTACTGGGAACCTGTATGCTGCAGATTTTACTTGATTCTTTGGTGGAGAATCATACGTATATGTTAGACATAATGGCATTTCAACAGTGTGCCCAGTCTCCTGGGACTTTCCCTTAGGTAACACATATTCTCTTTGTCTTGTTACTTATTTTTTCTCCAAACTAAACTTATATTTAAGAACACAAACCATGCACCCTTTCCAGCTACTCTCATTACATTGAAAATAGCACAAACAACATGTCACTAAAATTTTACAAATGACCATTTGAAGAATACTTGTTCTATATACTGAAGTAAATATAATGAAGGACGTGACTTTGCTATGCTATGCTGTTATTTACTGCAATTTGATTCAACTTAATACATTGGATAAATGTTATTACAACAAAGTGGAATCACCCCCATAGGACACTAAATTAACTTGTCAAACTTAAATACAAACCTCAAAAAATATTTGATTCAGAGAACTTCCAAAACAACCCAAAAATCTGAATAATCTCTTTAATGTGTTCAAGAATCAATGAGATTAGAGAAATAAAATAAACAAAGAGCATAATGATGTTCTCTCTCTCTCATTTTTAGAAGTCATATACTTGAATACTCTAAGAAGTCTTTGTATTTGTAAACATTACAGTCTTTGTTTTCTTTCGAAAAAGCCTTTAACTTGGATATCCAAAGCTGATTTGACAGGACCTTTTGATCCTGAATCCTTAACCTGGAGATCATCTGGATATTAAGTAAATTCTCTTAAAGTGATTGTGACTTTTCTTTCACATCCAACAATAGTGTGTGTGTTGACAATAAAGATAAAAGGATCAGCTAATCTGGATTAGACCAGTTGTCCCTCTGGCCAGCACTTTATGATAAATAAAAATTCACTATAATTGTTTACTGTGCAAGACTGTTTTAATCAGCTTTTTAGCTGCTGTGACTAAAAGACCTCACTGGAACAATTGTAGAGGAGGAAAAGTTTATTAGGGGCTCATGGTTTCAGAGGTCTCAGTCAAAAGAAGGCCAGATCCATTCCCTGAAGCTTGAAGTGAAACATAACTTCATGGTGGAAATGTGCGGCAGAGTAGCTCACATGATCAGAAATCAGAGAGAGAGAGAGAGACTAAGCTCAGCTCACAAATATATACCCCAAAGATACATCCCCAATGATCCACCTCTTGCAACCACACCATTCAGTTACCATTCAGTTAATCCTTATCAGGGGATTAATTCCCTGATTGGGTTAAGGCTTTAATAACCCAATCATTTCTCCTCTAAACTTTCTTATATTGTTTCACACATGAGCTTTTGGGGGACACCTCACATCCAAACCATAACAATGACCATTCTTAAGGAAAGTAGGGTGATTAGCTGTAGTATCATGAATGCTTTCATGACTAAAAATATCAATATCTCATAGCTTTTCAAGTCTTCACTGTTATGTATTTTTATTGAGGCATTATAATTATTCATAAGATTGGGACTCATTGTTATTATACATTCATAGCATATAAAAATATAATTTGTTCCCCGGTATCTCCCCTATCCCTCTCCATCTCTTTCCTCCTCGTGTTATATTTTTTTGATTAGGTAACTACTAAAGATCAAAGTTCTTCTGCTTCAAATGAAAGAATTCATATGTTTTGTAGAGAGAATTATGACGAAGAAGCCGAAATCCTTTCTAGAGCACAATAGGATATGTAATACATGTAAACATTAATAGGGATTTGTTTATTATATATACATGTCAGTGTGATAAGTAGATAAATGAAAAAACACCTGGATATTAAGAGCTGAAGAGATTTATCTTGATTGACAGATTGTGAACAAACAATGTTTTAAAAAGAATTCCAAATAGTTTCTCTGTACTGGGGCATATTGGAATATCTTTGGCATCTTAATATCTTCAACATTTCAGATGAGACTTAAGACGTGCTATGTCTGAGAGAAACCAACTAACAAATTCTAGACTATCATGGAAAAATGGAAAGAACATGGATTTAGAGAGAAGCAAAACAAAACAAAACCAACCATCTAGATTAGATTCTTGGCTCTGTCTCTGCCTAATAGTTAGTCCTTAGGTAAGTTAACTCATTCATCTTCTCAGAGTATGTTTCCTTTTGTGTAAAGGGGAATAGTAGGCTTATCTTGGACAATCACTGTGAGGATGAAATGATACAAGTTTGAAACATAACCTGAGTATACATTAGGAATTCAGAAAATTATATTCACAGGTATGATTAAGTGTCTCTAATCACATAGGTTCTGTTCATCCTCTTTTATACTATACATAGCTATTTCATTTTTCTCTCTTTGACTTGATTTTACTTCATAAATCTCTCCTCCACCACCCCAACAGATGTGCTGTTTAATCAAAATAAACCTGTCTAATTCCACCTTATGTTATAAATCATACCTAACTTGTCTAAAATCCTTTAACACATAATGGCTTCTCATAAGCTTTTCAGATGAGTAAATCCAAGACACTAATTGAAAATGAACTTGTTCGGCAGAGCCTATCTCTTCTGCTTTTCAAAGGGGGAGATTGCAGGTCTCCTTGAAGTGAAAGTTCTTCATTTAAGAGGTATTTTTAAAAAAATAAAACTCCTGAGAATAGAGTAGGAATGTGTGGGGCCATGTTTCTCAAGGTCTGGGCTGTAGAGTACATCCTGATGCCTTGGTGCAGGTTCAGATGCCTGCAAAATGAGTCAGGTCACTGTATTAATTAGGACTACTCATGCATGCACTAATACATCACAAAAAATTAACAAGGACTGCAGAGAGCTCATCTTCTCTTCCACATGTTCTCAGGGCAAAAGTTACTTTCAAATAACAGCAAGATAGTCATACAAACTGACCCAGAAGAGGTTCTCTGTAGGGATCAAATTGGCTTATATCCACCTCCCCTTTCCTGCAATATAAAGGTATATTCCAAATGTGGTTGAATAAACAACACTGATTTGTTTAGTGAAGAACTCACAATAGTTAGGAATGTCATTACATATTCCTTAGGCAGGTAATGTAGAATGAGTTGGCATATACTTGAGACCAAAGAGACAATGGGATGAATAATTCTCTTGGAAAGTTT
Organism: Marmota monax; assembly: GCF_021218885.2. Lineage (NCBI taxonomy): Eukaryota > Metazoa > Chordata > Mammalia > Rodentia > Sciuridae > Marmota > Marmota monax. The sequence continues at coordinate 17,496,297 of NW_026692194.1, read as the reverse complement.
TCTATGACATTTTCTTGATCATTAAACCACTTAGTATAAAACCTAAAGAAAATATATCTTATTTTAAAAAGGAACGGTTAAGCCAACAATTTCAAATCAAAGTGAGTGAAAATATATTGGATAATTAGTTCTTTTAAGGTTCAAAAAAGAAATCCTTATCATTTTAACTCATATATACTGATGCAAATATAAAACATACAATCTCAAGTATTGGTAGATAATTAAATGTAGCAAAACTTTAAACTTGGGATTCAATTATTTTCTTCATCATTCTTTCATCTTAGCCTGGTACAAACCTTTTCAGTAAATAGATTAATTTTTGGCAATTTTCTAATCTCATTATACCTTTTGTCAGGAGAATTATTTATCAGAATTACAATGCCTAATGCTGTATATCTTGTGAAATATAGTTATCCAGACCACAAAGGTATCATCACTTGACTTTTTCAATATATGATATTTTCATTAGCAGCAGGATATTCATTCTTTCCCTTCTACTCAGCAGGGCTATAAATAGAGAGGCCAGCCAACCAAATCACACAATATTGAAAAGGTCAAAGAAGTACAGTATATTACTATAATTTATAGAATATTGCTCATGAAGTATTAAAACTCTTGACACCTTATTTATGTGCAAAGAAAATAATGAAGGCATAAAGCAGTGTGAAATGGTCACATTATTATTTCTGTGATCATAGAGATAGTATTGAATGAATCTTTTCTTTGCAGTTAAATAGGAATTAAACAAGCAGGCAGGTCTATTTAGATGGTCAATAATCAAATTAAAGTTACACTTCTCTCTACTAGACTGATATAAAATTTTAAAATCAAGGAAAGACAAAAAAAAAATGAATAAAAGCAAAGGTACAGTTTGTCTCAGTCCAGAAGAAAAACTAATTGGCAGAGCTTGAAGACACCATCTATCTCTAAGAACACCTGTTTCAAGTTAGGCATAGGTGGTTTAATATCATGTGGTCACATCTTTGATTTGGAATAAACAAAAGCCAGACCATCTATGAAGGTACCATCTTTTATAGCTAGGCTTTCGGTCTCCATAATCCCTGCTCGAGCTGCCAAGTCATTTGTATGGCACGGTTAAGATTCAAAAAGGCAACTGTTTATCTGTCTTTATATAAATGGCTACTGTCAGAAATGCCCATATATCTTCACCAGCAAGATACTAAAATTGAATTGTTGTTTGGAGAAAAAGAACTTAAATTAAAGAGAACCTTATTTAAAATCCTTTACTACTTTTTCATTCCCCCTGAATCTTTATTCAAATATTAGAAATTCTGCTGTATTTATTCTAGGATATTTTTTGCCAGATACTTTGCACAGTGCTGTCGAACAAAGGAAGAAAGCACAGTTCCCAAATTTACTGTTTCCTCTTCCTTTCCTTGCTTTCTCAACTTTTATAACATTCAGTTCCTCCACCTCCATTTATAGTCTTTCATGATCTGAGTCTCATGGTAGTCTCTCCAGGCCTGTCCCTTATCACACACTATCTGTTAAGGCAGCAGCATCCACCAGTTATGAGCCCTTAAAACCTTATGGTGACATGGAGACCATATAGAAAATCTTCCAAGGAAGCCTGGTCATTCAGCTCTTGCCATAATACCATTTTCCTTCTCATAAGAACTTAAACCTTTTAATAAATTATGGTTCCCTCAACTAATTAACTTTTTGGGGGGTTATTTAAAGCAGAACAAAAAAAGTGAAAAAGATTTAAAAATCACTACATTTCTCTTGATGTAACATGATTAGTTTGATGCAGGAGAGCTGGTTTAGACATAATAGAGATGCAATATGAAGCATTCCAACACCTAAAAGGTGTTGTAATATGCTGATCATATATATATATTCCAAATTAAAAGAGGAAAAGAAAATAAAGACGAAAGAAAGAAAAGCAAATGAAGGAAGGGAGAGAGGAAGAAGGAAGAGAGAGAGAGATAAGAAAGAAAAGATCTCAGATGAACTATCTAATGGGGTTTTCTATGAGTCTGGGCCACTGGCTTGACTCTGATTTATTGTGTGTGAACATTGTCTCTGAAAAATTTTAATCGAAGGCCAGAGCACCCCTTCCAGTTCTATAATAGTCAGATGGAATTTGCCTAGAAATATTTTGCATTAAATGCTACCAAAAAAGAAAGGGGGAGGAGGAGAAAGAGGAGCTGGAGGAAGAGGAAGAAGATCAGAGGAGGGGGAGAATCAGGAAAAAGAGGAGAGAGAGAGGAGTAATATCAGGAGGAAGAGGAAGAGAAGGAAAAGGAGGAGAAGGAGGCAGAGGTGGGTGGGAGGGGTAGGGGAAGAACTATTATCTGCTACCAAACATGATTGAGAAATACCAGTTCTTCTAATTAGGAATTTGTGGTGAATTGAAATAACTCATCTTTTGGGTAGGACATATATAAAGCCTAAATATCCTTATGGTGTTTTATTTTGTGTGGGTCCAGTCCCAGTTGAAATTATTTAATTTGTTCCTATTTCTTGAGACCATAAAATTTATTTGTCATTATGATGTAAAGCTCAGAACATGGCAACAGTATGAGAAGGGAGGCCATCTAGAGTTAGGTGGGTACCCTGGGCACACAACCAATGTGCTGCTTTCTTAGTCCTCATACATTTTATTTTATTTTGTTTTCTAGGTAGCATATACATACACCTAGAATTATGTAATCACTTATTATTACTAAAAATCATTTTCTATAATGCAGGAGAGCTGGTTTAGACATAATAGAGATGCAATATGAAGCATTCCAATATTACTACCATTTATGACCATGAAATAGGAATAAAATATACTTTTAAAGAAAGCAATAAAGGAAAGCAAAATATATTTATTATTCAGGTATTAATAAGAATGAGCCATTTTCCCCCAAATTGTCCATCTTTGCTTAATAGAATGTAAATGCCAACACTAATTTTTAATGACTGATCCCCAGTTCCTTGGTCAGAGTTTTTTAGGTAATAGGTACTTGAATAATATTTGTTAAATAAAAGAATTAATCCTACAACTCATTTTAATGCTTTCTCCCTCCATTCCATTGCACATGTTATTTACATCCTACAAAAAGTTTTTTTTCTTTTCTTCATTCACAGCTGGAATTCAAATGTGTTACTGAAACACCAGCACCCATGTTATTTCTTCTAAGATCCCCTCCTCTGGCATTGCCTCATTCCCATGTTCTCATTGTACCTATGAAGGATGTATAATTGTGTTCATAAAGTTGAATTATACTGAGTGCTTTGTCATTTCCAAAACAATTCAAACCTTTAAGCTGGGCTAACCCTTTCAATCACTATATTCCATAGTCCAGGGACCATTCTTCCCAGGTTGCCTGAAATAGTGTCTATTTATGCCTTTTGTCTCCAACTTATTTATACCATTCTTTTTTATCCCCAAACGTGTCCCTGTTTGGAGGATGATGCCATCACTCAACTCATTCTAGCTTTTACCAACTGATGAAATTCTAAAACAGTCTTTAAAATTAGTCTCTTCAACCTTTTTGCACCACAATTTGTTTTTCTGCTTTCTATCTTGTCTCTGGTCTTACAGAGTCTCAAATTGACTTTGGTTCTTGAATTCCTAGACATTGAACTACATACTTCCTGTACTTTCTGGCCTCTCTCACCCATCTTTCTAGATTGGGAAGACTTTGCTTCAGGCCTGGTTCCACAGAGATTTTCACTGTTTTGGCTCCTTGGCAGATTCCAGGTCGCTGGGCTAGTCTTGATCTCATTTTGAAGAGGAAAGGAAGGCTCAGATCCTATGTCCTTATTTCCTAAAGACATTTTCTTCTCTCTCAAATACTAAGCATACTTCCTAGCCCACAGTAGAAACTCAAAATTTTTATTAAATGAAATTCAACACATCATCTTCTTTGGAAGTAAGGTCACTATTGAAGTAATTAAGTTAAGGTGAGGTTATCGGGGAGGGCCCTACTCCAACATAACTGCTATCCTTGGAGAAATGGGGAAATTTGGACATAGACAGGTATAGAGGGAAGACAAATTCTATAAGCCAAGGATAGAGACGTGAAACAGATCTTTCTCTCATAGCCCACAGAAGGAACCAGTCCTGCCAGACTGTAATTTCAGAGTTCTAGGCTTCAGAACTATGAAGCAATAAACACCTGCTGTGTAAGCCGCCCAGTCTGAGGTGCTTTGTTATAGCAGCCCTAGCAAACTAATACAAACTCTGATGCACTTTCTCACATATGAAATGGAGGTAGTAATACCACTTCTCTGTATTTATGAGGATTAAATGAGATAGTGTATATAAAATGCTTAACCAAATGATCAACATGCTCAATAAATGTTAGCTATTATTATTTATTATCATCATCTGAGATTCCCTTGACTATACAGTGCTTTCTTACTAACTTATTCTATCAGCTCGTACTTATTGACTTTTAAGCTAAGGTTAAAAAAAACTATTTGTCTGATTATTAATATATTTTCTTTTCCTTTGTGCATTTAAAAATGTTAGTCATATATTTAATTTCTAAACTTTACTTTTTTATATCTAAGCTCAATTCCATAGCCCTATTTATGTGTAGAACACACTCCTGGAAGCTTTAGGTAAGGGGCATGTTTAATAATTCAAGTACATCAGTTACTAAATGATATGCTCTTAATTGCTTTATACTCTAGTTATGTGAAATCTCTCAAAATAAGTGCCTTTGAAGAGTAGTCCCCATTCATTACTCAAAGTCATTTTATCTGATGAAGAAGAGCTGGTTTGGGTACGTTAGAGATGTGATATCAAGAATTTCTCAAATATTACTAAGAGTTATGATAACAGAAGGTGATTAAAATGTATTTTAAGGGAGTACAATAAAGAAATTGGTAATATCTTGCTTCAGGTATTAATAAGGATGACCCACTTTGCTAAAATTGAAATATAGAAGTGTATTTTAGAATAAAAATTATGCAAATGTTTTAAAGAGAATTTCATTGCCTTTCTGGAAATCTAGATTCCAGAAGATCAAAAAGTATTCCTCCATCATGATTGTACATTTAGAAGCTTACCATCAGGGTGGCATCAAGTACATCCAAAGGGCACTGAGGTGATCTAAAATATTCAATTTGGCATTTTTTATATACAAGGAATTCCTTTGATTTAGCAAAAGTTTTTGGAAGTTTTTCTTTTCAGTAATGTTTTACTTAATTTTATGATTAATCATGGACTTGCTTTTACCAAAACCAATCTTACTAAGAGTTCGGGCTGTTAGACCTGGGAAAGTATGCTCTATAGGTGAGATGCAATGATGTGTTGGAGACTCCACTTAGAGTCAAAGGCATGTAGATGTTGACCCTACTGTTGCTTTTTCAGGAACATAGGTTGAGCCCCTTTTGTCTCAGTTTGCCTGTTTCCACAGAGGGTGAATAGTATTTATCCCATCCATATCAGGATTGTTATAAGTAATAAATGGGATAATGCAGGTAACATCCATGAAATATTTTTCTTTGATGTGGATATATAAAGTTTATCAGAGTGCAATCTAGCTCTGGTCTGGATATACTTCACGCCAACCCAATTTCTCTGATTGCTATTTTGTTACAAGAAAAAAAAAAAGAAATGAGCAAAATCATCTTTTAAATTATAACTATTTGAAGCTGTAATTAGGAGCTGTTAATTTATGAAGTCGAACTGGCAATTGTCGAAGGTAGTTTCATGGAGAGACCTTTAGATGATGAGCTCTTTTGTCACTATTGGAGCCATTATGTGTTTTGAGCAGTTCACATACTATATGCTGAAATAACAAATTTGGGTATGCATTGATCTCTAGAGATAAAGCATAATAAAATCTCGTAATGAGTTTATTCTTGCTGAACTTATGTTCTAAATATCATGAACTTCTTTTCTATGTCTGGACACTAGTAATTTGAAATAAATAACAATATTACAAGAGCAAGAGTCTATATTTACTCTAAACATGACTGGGGATGAGGAACAGAAAATAATTTTTAAAAGCTTCATTTGTATAGTGGAGTGAAATGAAACTTATGGACTTTCAGGTACTGAGATATTTTTCAAACAAAAATTAACATCCAATCATTTGTGTGACAGTTCAGTAGTCACCCCTTCACCACAGGAAAGACATTCCAAGTCCTTCAACGGGTACTGGAAACCAGAGAGAGTACTGAACTGTGTGTGCGTGTGCGCGCGCGTGTGTATTTTTTTCCAATAGGTACAAATTTAATGTCGTCTCTAACTAATCAAGTACTTCTCAATGCGATGTGGCTATAATTTTTGCAGTCTGAGGTGTAATAGCAAAACTAGCACAAATTTCTTCTTCACAAAAACTCATGTGTGAGACAATGCACGAATGTCTAGAGGTGAAATGATTAGATTATGAGGGCTGTAACCTAATCAGTGGATTAATCCACTTGGATAGATTGACTAGTTGGTAACTTTAGGCAGGTAGGGTATGGCCAGAGGAAGTAGGTCATTGAGGGCATTACTTTGGGGTTTATATTTTGTCCCTGGAGAGCAGAGCTCTCTGCTTCCTGACTGTCATGTCCTGAGTTGTTTTCCTGTTCCAAACCTTTTGCCATAATGTTCTGCCTCATCTTGGGTCCAGAGCAATGGAGTCAGCTAACCATGGGCTGAACTCCAAAACTGTAAGCCAAAATAAACTTTTCTTCCTCTAAGTTGTTCTTGTGGGGTATATTGGTCACAGTGATACAAGCTTTACTAAAACAGGTGATAAGTGACTACTTGCAGTTTGGAGTCTGAAATGGCAGCAGTCTGGTGTGAATGCGCCCTCAACCTGTGGAATTTGATACTGTGTCAGGTAGATAGCATTGGCATTGAAATGAACTGTAGGATTCCCATTCCACTAGAGAATCGTTTGCAGTTTTGGAGAAAATGTCCACACAAAAACCTCTGTAGAAGAGTTCTGTTGAGTGAGAGAGTGCAGTAGAAAAAAAGGCTTTGCTTTACTTTTACAAAAACAAAATACACATACCAAAAAAACAAATTTATCAATCTTAACAAGGAGAGTTCTTCCCAGTTTGATGGTTAGCTTTTTTCTACAAAATTATTCCATTTATTATTCCATCTGCTTTTTCATATTGTAATTATTTCAACAAGTGGAGGCTTTTCATTTCCTATCACAGCTCTTAAAAAAATGTTGAGTCTTGTCTGCTCCTGAGAAGTGAAGAAGCAGAGTCTCTGAATGAATAGACCAGCATTTAGTTTGAGAGGAGAACCTCTCTGCAGAGTTGAAAGACAGTGTCTTACTTCAATAGGGCAGATCTCAATTATGTTTAGGGGGTTATAAAATTTTTCCTTGCTGGTGTATGTCGGTTATACCAAATGATTCATAAGCTAAGATTTTTAAAACATTTATTGTGAAATTTCATCGTGGTCATATTTTAAATGCATTTTTAGTCTCTAGGATTGCCTGAAAGAAACAGTTGGTGCAGTGGTTTGTCAGTAAATTTGAAAGGAAAGAAGGAGATGCTCCATCAGTGAATGAATAAAGAATAGAGTTTCAGATAAAAACTGTTAACTAGTGCTTTGGTTGAATGCTTTTGTTTCCTGCAAATGCTTGGAGAAACTTAATTCCTAAAGAAATAGTGTTGAAGAACTGGAGCCTAATAGAAGGTGTTGAGATCACAAGAGCTCCTAGGTCACACACAAAGGACTTGTGGGAGTGGACTTTCTCTTTTGCTCTTCTCCATGTGATGACACAGTAAGAAGGCCCTTACCAGATGCTGGTACCTGTGGCTTGGACTTAGCCTCTAGAATTATGATGGAATAAATCTCCATTTTATATAAATTACCCGGACACAGGTACTCTGTTACAGCAGCACAAAATGGACTAAGACATCTAGGATATATTTGCTGTGAAAAATGACCTTTTCTCATCTGATTTCACATGTGCTCTTAGATGTTAGACGAGGCCGTCCACACTCAGAGCACAAACATCTGTGACTTGCTGCTCTGCCTTCTAACTACTTCTGTGGTGCTCCAAGACATTTAAACGTCATGGCCAGCCTGGTTTCAAAACGACGCACATTCTGAAAGTGAGATGTTGATTATTTTTATGACTCTAGCAAAAAAAAATATGATATTGTCATTCAAAAATAGCACTGTCTTTGTTAAAGCTTACAATATTATTAAAATATTTCCTATTACCATCTTCCTACAGGGCAGAAATAAATAGACAAGGAAAATAAGTTCTCTTAGGAATTCTCTTTTCTCATTCCCATGGAAAATTTGCACTTTTTATATGAAATGTATTTGTTTTCTGTTCAGGATGGAGTGTTTCTTACCCCAATTCACTGACAACCATTCAACTGACTTCATGCTTAACTGCATATCCTAAGGGTATGGTAATTTACACACCCTATTCGGGTCAAATTGTGCCTGTTGAAAGAAAATGATGTAATGATGTGCCACCACCACACCAATTCTATGCCCACAGTGTGTACCTGGAGATATATGTGTGTGTTATTTTATGGTATTTTTCCCTCTGGAAAAGGCAAAGTGCTCCAGAGAGTAACTTGTGAGATATGATGATAATGTGATTGTGCAAAACATAGAGGGTATTTTAAAGGACAAGATTGTGTCCCTACATCCCTGATAATCATCCTAAATGTCTGATACATCAATCTGTACATAATAGTTGCATAAACCATTAGGATAAATGATTACTTAAAGGAAAAACAAAACAAATGAAATTTTGAGGATAAGATTCTATACTGAATTCATAGTCTTTTTTTCTTTTAAACTGATTTGGTATTTTTCTGAAGCTTTAAAATCCTTGTTTCTTTATATGTGTATCTTTATATCTTATGTAATAGTAATATCTTTTAAAAAAAATCTTTATTTTTTAGTTTTAGGTAGACACAATATCTTTATTTTTTTTAATGTGGTGCTGAGGATCAAACCCAGTGCCTCATGCATGCCAGGTGAGCGCGCTACCACTTGAGCCACATCCCGAGCCCCATAGTAATGTCTTAAGCTTGTATAATTTTCTAAAGTTCTGCTTAATATTTTATTTGATTCTGACGATCATCCTATCTTCACTCTAACATGAGTATTTTGAACTAAAGTCTTTTATTTATCTTTATAATAACAGTGCCTAGGAGACTACCTGACATTTTAGGTTGACATTCTAACTGCTGAATGAAAAAAAATTATTAAAAACAAATAAATGAATGAGTGAATCAATTTCACTGAAGCATGGGGAAGTATGCCGTTGCAGCATGAATCCAATTCTAATGAATTCAACTCTAAAAATTAATAAGAAGTGGGCCATATAAATATTATACAAAAGAAATCAAGTAGATGGAATAGATTAAGTTTACTATTTTGAAAATCACAAAATAAATAAGTAATGTTTCTTGAGGGGAAAAGGGAATAGACCAAGTCAAGTCATGAGAGTAGTGAAATACAAACTTGCCCAAAAGAAAGGTTGAGTGTTGTTAGGACTTGAGGCATTTCGACTTTAAGAAAGTTCAGTTAGGACAATGACTAAGAATTATAATCACAAGAAGAGATGAGCACCAGAAGACAAGGAACATATTTTGTCTCCATTGCCATGTAACAAACTGTTACTAACTTAGTAGTTTCTGTAGGTCTGAAGCCTAGGCACCAAGCCGGGTTCCCTGTTCAGGGTCTCATATGGCTTCAATCAAGTTGTAAGCTCAATCTCATCCTGAGTTCAGGGGTCTGTTCTGAGCTCATGGGTTGTTGGCAGAATTCCTTGTGTTTGCAGGTCGGAGGACCAGAGTTCTTGGTGGCTGTCAGGGGGTGCTCTTTCTCATCTCTGTGAGACTTCCTAGGGTTTCCTGACCTTTGGTCCTCTCCACAACATGGTGATTGTGTCTTCAAGGCTATCACCCCTTGAGGTGAGATCTCATGATGTTGTTGACATATCATGGTGTTGCTTCTGTTTCTTTTAAGGGCTTACCTGATTAGGTCAGGTCCACTCAGCTAATCTCCCTTTCAATCAGTCCTTGATTATTGTACAAAATTCCTTTTGCCATATGACTTGACCATGTCACTGAGTGATATCATATCCTATTCGCAAGTCTGACACACTCAAGGGAGAAGACAGTATGGAAAGTGTACAACAGGGCAGTGGAAAAATTCTGCCTCTGATCAAGACTGAATACTTAATACCTGCAAAGGAGAAGACAAGATGTATAGAAAAGGAGAAGAGAATGCCCAAAGGACTTCCTCAAATCAGAGATAGCTGTTGACTCCCAATGGTTTAATAAGAGAAATGTCAGACTTGGAGGTGGGGAGAGGTGAACAGAAGCAGTCTCTGAGGGGAAGATAGCAGAGAAAGAAAGTTAATACTTATCTAAAGGATGATGGTGCCTTGTCAAGAGAAGAACAAAAGGAAAGAAGTCACAGAGTGTTTACTGAGGGATCACATTGGGAGAACTATGATTATAAAATTACTGGGGATGACTCTAAAAGACATGTTGGCAGTAATTCAACTTCTGAGGATTAAATAGAAATTTTAGAGGTGGCATAATGGAGGATGTTTTGAAAGAAATAGAGTTCACCAGAAAAAAATTCTCCAAATTGCTGGTTCGATTATACAGAATTATAGTGATAAAAACTATATGACTGCTACTCAGAAATGAAATGACTGTGGGAAAAGCAAAAGTGAATGACTAAAAAGGCACTAGCAATGTCATAAGTTTCAACTACTTAAGAGGTAGAAATGAAAACTGTAAGTAAAAGTAATATAGACAAAGTTCAAAGTGTCAGATGAGGCAAGGCATTATTATTTATGATATTGACAGGTGCATTCCTCTGGCTGTATGTGAGACAGCTGCCAGGACTCCTTTTCCCCTAACTAGAGGGGTTTGAACTGATACACAGAGCTGCCAGAGGTAAGCAGCAGGATATATTTGATGTTACTGCTTTAAATATGGAGAGGAGAAACAAAATGCACAGGTGCTTATACAACATTTCAAGCCAATTCCATGTCATGGAAGAGCACATTCAGTCCAATAACTCAGTTATAGCCATAAAGATTAAAAGAAGAACAAATAAAAAGAATACAATGTGTGGAATTAAAGAGGGGGAAGTCCCCTTTTTTCTTAGAGAGGGTAGTTTGACTGAAAATTCTACTTCCCATACAGGGATGCCCATTTCACCACTTCCATTCAACATAATCCTTGAAATTCTAGCTACACCAACTAGGAGAAAAAACGAAATTAAAGAGACATAAGTAGGAGAAGAAGAGCTCAAACTATCTGTTTGCCTGATGACATGATCCTATATAGAAGACCCAAAAACTCCACCATGAAACTTCTGAAACTCATGAATGGATTCAGCAAATTAGGAGGATACAAAATTAAAACCCATAAATCAAGTGCATTCCTCCTATACTTCAATGATGAATCAGCTGAAAGAAATTAGGAAAACTATCCCATTGAGTATAGTCTCAAAAAAAAAAAAAAAGATTGAGAATCAATCTAACAAAAGAGGGAAAAGACCGCTACAATAAAAACTACAGAACACTAAAGAAAGAAATTGAAGCAGACCTTAGAAGATGGAAAGATCTCCCATGTTCTTGGAATGGCAGAATTAATATTGTCAAAATTGCCAGACTACCAAAAGTGCTCTACAGATTTAATAAAATTCCCATTAAAATTCTAATGACATTCTTCATAGAAATACAAAAGGCAACCATAAAATTTATTGGAAAAATAAAAGGCCCAGAATAGCCAAAGGAAATTTTAGTGAGAAAAGCAAACAGAATGCATCACAATACCAGAGCTATAGTAAGAAAAACAGCATGGTATTGGCACCAAAACAGGCAAGAAGACCAATGGAATAGAAGACACAGAGACAAATATTTTAGCCTCTAAGCCCATACAGGTCCACTATCATCGTCTGGAGATGGAAGACTGTGCTGCCAACATTTAAAAGGATGTTCCACCCTTCTCACAGGCTTATTTCTTAAAGTTTACATCCTCACAGATCTCTCTTTCTTATATAAAAGTACAAATAACAGCTCTGACCAACCATTTTCTGCCCTTGCCATAAGGGTTAAATTATCCCTCCTCCCATGGACCCCTCCGCTTGGGGGGGAAACACCCATGGAGTGAGGACGTTAGGCAAAAATAACTGAGGGTGCAGGAAGGACTGCAGGAGGATGGATCCACGGATCCCAAAACTCAAGACCTCTGAGTGACACGCTCTGGTGCATGGCGGTTGGCATGCTTCTCCCTCAAAACTGTCTCCTCCAAAAACATGCCAATGCCACGAAATCTCCTAGTGAGGACGCTCGCTTGGATCAGGAGATATTCTAAGGCCTCCTAGAGGAACAGAGCCTCTATCACCCCCTAAAAAAACATGGCCAATAAGGTATGGTCAAATATTTTATATAAGAAAGGGGGAAATTTCAGGGGCTAGAAGGAAGTTCTCCTTCTAAGAATAGCCTGACCTTTACAAGAAACAGCCTGTGGCCATCTATCTTCCTGAAACATCTTGCGGTTATCTTGCCTTTGGCAGTTTCACAACCTACGCCCAGCAACTGCCAATAGGAGAACTTCCCTATCCCCAGCATAAAAATACCTCTGTGTGAACAATAAAAATTTGCAGCTTGATCAGAACTCCTGTCTTGCTGTCATCCCTCATGTCTCTTGTCCCTTCATTCCTCCCGGCCTAGGTTCGCTGCCCTCGTTGATGTCCTGCCATGTTTTTTAGGGGGTGATTGAGGCTCCGTTCCTCTAGGAGGCCTTAGAATATCTCCTGATCCAAGCGAGCGTCCTCACTAGGAGATTTCATGGCCTTGGCATGTTTTTGGAGGAGACGGTTTTGAGGGAGAAGCATGCCAACCGCCATGCACCAGAGCGTGTCACTCAGAGGTCTTGGGTTTTGGGATCCGTGGATCCATCCTCCTGCAGTCCTTCCTGCACCCTCAGTTATTTTTGCCTAACGTCCTCACTCCATGGGTGCGTCCTCACCCAAGCGGAGGGGTCCATGGGAGGAGGAATAATTTAACCCTTATGGCAAGGGCAGAAAACATAAATACAACCACATAAATACAGTTATCCACATAAATACAGTTATCTCATACTAGACCAAGGCACCAAATACATACATTGGAGAAGTGATAACCTTCTAGTGTTGGGAAAACTGGAAATCCATATGTAGTAGAATGACGTTTAACCCATTTCACTTAAAATAGAGCCAATGGAGTTTAAGCAAGAGTCATAGGGTTCAGGCCAAGAAAGAAGCTCAATATTTCCAGAGACAGGTACATTATGGGATTGGAAAGCATTTCATTCCCAAGTATGTCCTTGATATAGATAAATAATATGAAGTAAAATAAAAAAATGTATAGTGGCTTGAGGAACTGGACAAAGAAAGGAAAGAGAGAGACAGAAAAAGTGTTGAAAAGACAAATAACATCATGGAGCAATGTGCATTAAAACAAGGTGAATGGAGTTATAAATGACAAGAATTCAGAATAGCAGCAACTAATAGACATAAAGGAAAGGACAATACAACAGAAAATAATAGAAATACTATTTGTCACACAGGTGGCATTCCAGCAAGGATAGGTTGTCCAAGAAGTTATGTCTTCTTTGTCCCTTCCTTGTCAGCCTTCACTTCTTTCTTTTGAACTACGGAACCTAGTGTCATCGTGTAGTCCTGAACCCCAAAGCCTCTTTTACAAATCCACTTTCTTGGGCAACACTGAAAATCAACTTGAGAAACTATTTTATAAAAATTATTTTTTACCAATGAAATTCTTCATAGAAATAGAAAAAGCAGTCATGAAATTCATCTGGAAAAATAAGAGACCTAGAATAGCTAAAGCAATCCTTAGCAAGAAGATTGGAGCAGGTGGCATCACTATACCAGACCTTAAACTATACTATAGAGCAATAGTAACAAAAACAGTACGGTATTGGCACCAAAACAGACTTGTAGATCAATGATACAGAATAGAGGACACAAAGACAACCCCCCGAATTACCATTATCTTATATTAGACAAAGGTACCAAAAATATGCTTTGGAGAAAAGATAGCCTCTTCAACAAATTGTGCTGGGAAAACTGGAAATCCATATGCAACAAAATAAAATTGAACCCTTATCTCTCATCATGCACAAAACTTAACTCAAAATGGATCAAGGACCTAGGAATTAAACCAGAGACCCTGCGTCTAATAGAAGAAAAAGTAGGCCCCAATCTCCATCATGTGGGATTAGGCTCCAACTTCCTTAATAAGGCCCCTTTGGTGTAAGAATTAAAATCAAGAATCAATAAATAGGATGGATTCAAATTAAAAAATTTTTCTCAGAAATCTGTGAAGTGAATAGACAGCCTACATCATGGGAGCAAATCTTTACCCCTCACACCTCAGATAGAGCACTAATCTCTAGGGTATATAAAGAATTCAAAAAGCTAAGCACCCCAAAAAAACCCAAATAACCCAATCAATAAATGGGCCAAGGACCTAAACAGATACTTCTCAGAAGATGATATACAATCAATCAACAAATATATAAAAAAATGTTCATCATCGCTAGCAATCAGAGAAATGCAAATCAAAATTATTCTAAGATTTCATCTCACTCCAGTCAGAATGGAAGCTCTCAAGAATACAAAAAACAATAAGTGTTGGTGAGGATGTGAGGGAAAAGGTACACTCATACACTGGTGGTGGAACTGCAAATTTGTGCAGCCAATATGGAAAACAGTATGGAGATTTCTTGGAAAATTAGGAATGGAACCACTATTTGACCCAGCTGTCCCTCTCCTCAGTCTATACCAAAAGGAATATACTACAGGGACACAGCCACAATGTTTATAGCAGCACAATTCACAATAGTTAAACTTGAACCAAACTAGATGCCCTTCAATAGATGAATGGATTAAAAAAATGTGGCATATATACACGATGAAATATTACTCAGCAATAAAAGAGAATAAAATCATGGCATTTGCAGGTAAATGGATGGAGTTAGAGATGATAATGCTAAGTGAAGTTAGCCAATCCCCAAAAAACAAATGCTCAATATTTTCTCTGATGTAAGAAGGTTGATTCATAGTCGGGTAGAGAGGGGGAGCTTGGGAGGAATAGATGAACTCTAGATAGGGCTGAGGGGTGGGAGGGGAAGGGAAGGGGCATGGGGTCAGAAATGATGGTGGAATGTGATGGACATTAATATCCAAAGTACATGTATGAAGACACAAATTGGTGTGAACATACTTTGTATGCAACCAGAGATATGAAAAATTGTGCTCTCTATGTGTTAAGAAGAATTGTAATGCATTCCACTATTTTAAATTAAAAAGTTAATAAAAAACACTAAAAATTATTTTTATTGATATGGCTGTGTCCCTGTAGTATGCTGTTTTTAAATCCTTTGGATATAAAAACTGAGGATTGGGATAGCTGGATCAAATGGTGGTTCCATTCCAAGTATTCCAAGGAATCTCCATACTGCTTTCCATATTGGTTGCACCAATTTTCAGTCCCACCAGCAATGTATGAGTGTGCCTTTTTCCCTACAACCTCACTAACACTTATTGTTGTTTGTATTCTTTATAGCAGCCATTCTGACTGGAGTGAGATGAAATCTTAGAGTAGTTTTCATTTGCATTTTCTAATTGCTAGAGTTGTTGAATATTTTTTCATATGTTTGTTGATGGATTGTATATCCTCTTCTGTTCAGTTCCTTGGCCCATTTGTTAACTGGGTTTTTTTTTTCTGTTAAGGTTTTTGAGTGTTTTATATATCCTAGAGATTAGTGCCATATCAATGTTTATAGCAGCACAATTCGCAATAGCTAAATTGTGGAACCAACCCAGATGCCCTTCAGTAGATGAATGGATAGGGAAACTTTGGTATACATACACAATAGAACATTACTCAGCATTAAGAGAGAATAAAATCATGTCATTTGCAGGTAAAGGTAGGGACTTGAAGAATATAATGTTAAATAAGCCAATTCCAAAAAAACAAAGGCCAAATGTTTTTTTGTTTTTTTTTTTAATTTGAGGATGCTGACTCATAATGGTGAGGGGGCAGAACATGGGAAGAATGGAGGAGCTTTAGATAGGGCAAAGAGGAGGGAGAGGAATGGAGGGAAAAAAGGGGTAGGAGTAATGGTGGAATGAGTTAGACATCATTACTCTAAGTACATGCATGAAGACACAAATGGTGTGAAAATACTTTGTGTACAATCAGTAACTTGAAAAATTATACTCTGTGTAATGTGAAATGAATTACATTCTGCCATCATGTATAACAAATTAGAATAAATAATTAAAAATTATTTTTATTTATTTTTTTGTAGAAGAGTGATCTGGTAAACTAATTTACATAATGATGCTGTCTGATAAAGTTTAGTGGCATTTCCCCTCAGGATATTGTATATTGTATTACAAGGAAAAGATTTTTTTAATGGTGGGACTTTCAGGCAACCACAAATGGCTGACTTCAGAACATAGGCTTTCCCATTTTTTTGTCCACATTTTTCTTTATTGGTGCATTATAATAGTACATAATAAAATGTGTCATGACATATTCAAATGTGCACACAATATAACACTGGCCAATGTTCCTCACTAGCACTTTCTCCCTAATTCCTTCCTCCTTTCCCCTTATTCCTTTTCCCTATTCTTTGATTTTTTCCTCTCTAGCTTCCACAAATGAGACAAAACATATGGCCCTTAACCTTCTGAGTTTTGCTTATTTCATATAACATAATGGTCTCAAGTTCCATCCATTTTCCTACAAATGACATAATTCATTTTTCTTTATGGCAGAATAAAAGTCCATTGTGTACATATACCATATTTTCTTTATTCACCTTTGAACAAGAGTTACCTAAGCTGGTTTCATAGTTTGAATATTGTGAATTGTGCTGCTATATTCATGAATATGCATGTATTGTTATAGTATTCTGACTTTAATTCTTTAGGATAAATGCCAAGGAGTGGTATAGCTGAATCATGTGGTAGTTCCATACCAATTCCTTTGAGGAACTTCGGTATTGATTTCCAGAGTGGTTGGACTAATTTATATTCCCACCAAGAGTATAAAAATATTCCTTTTTCTCCATATCATTTCTAGAACTTATTATTATTATTTGTATTCTTAATAAGTGTCATTTTGACTGATGTAGATGAAATTTCACTGTAGTTTTAATTTGCCATTCTGACTGGTATGAGATTATTTCATTGTAGTTTTGATTTGCAGTTCCCTAATTACTAGATGTTGAACATTATTTCATATTTTTGTCATTTGTATTTCTTCTTTTGAAAGTGTCTGTTTAATTTATTTGTCCATTTATTAATTGTAGTATTTCTTTCTTTGGTGTTAAGATTTTGAGTTGAGTTCTTTATGTATTTTATTTTTTTGATACACTCATGCTATTTTTATTTGTTCTTTTTAGTTATACATGATGGTAGAATGTATTTTGACATATTATACATACTCAGAGTTCTTTATATATATTTGATATAAATCCTCTGTTAGAAGAGTAGCTAGCAAAGATTTTCTCCCATTCTGTAGGCTCTCTCTTTACATTCTTAATAGTTTTATTCACTGTGTAGAAGCATTTTATTTTGATACCATCCCATTTATTAACTCTTGGCATTATCTTGAGTTTAGTATCCTACTGAGAAAGTTGTTGTCTGTGCCTATATGCTAGAGTGTTGACCCTACATGTTATTCTAGAAGTGGCAGAGTTTCTATTCTAATTCTTAGGTCTTTGATCTATTTTGAGTTGATTTTTATGTAGGGTATGAGATAAGGGTCTAGTATCATTCTTCTACAATTTGGATAACCAGTTTTACCAATATCAATATATATTTTTGACACTTTTATCAAGAATCAGATGTGTGTATTTGTCCCTTGGTCTTCTATTCTGTACCATTGGTCTATGTTTCTGTTTTTATGCCATTACCATGCAGTTTTTGTTACTAAAGCTCTGTAGTATTATTGGAAGTCAGGTATTGTGATGCCTCCAGCATTGCTTTTTTTTTTACTTAGAATTGCTTTGGCTACTGTGGGTCTTTTAGTCTTTCAAATGAATTTTAGGACTATGAAGAATTTTAGTTATGCAATGAATGTCATTGGTGTTTTGATGTGGATTTCATAAAATCTGTATCTTGCTTTTGGAAGTCTGGTCATTTTAACAATATTAATTCTGCCTGTTCATGTACTTGGGACAGTCTGTCTTCTTCTCTCTTCTTTAATTTCTTACTTCAATGTTCCATATTTTTATTTGTAGGGGTTTTTAACCTCCATGGTTAGAGTTATCTGTAGATACTTTAACTTTTCTGAGGCTATTGTGAATCAGATTGTTTTTCTGATTTTTTTCTCAGCAGATTCATCATTGGTATATAAGAACACTATTAATTTTTGTGCGTTGATTTTGTAACTTATTACTTTGACTTAGCAATATTCTGGTGAGTTTTTTGATCTTCTAAGTATAAGATCATTTTCAAACAGTGATAATTTGACTTTCTCTTTCCTATTTTTATTTCTTCTATTTCTTTCTCTTGCCTAATTGCCCTGGCTAGAATTTCTAACATTATAGTAAATGGGAGTGATGAGAGTGGAAATTGTTGTCTTGTTCCAGATTTTAAAGAAAATGCTTTCAGGTTTTCCCCCATTTACCATTAACATAAAACTACATATATAGCTGCCTAGCCCCAAAACAACTGCAAACACAACTAGTTCATGTAATTTGTGAAACTTTGCAAGAAGAAAGTTTTTCTCTTATTTGAACCTTGCACATCATTAGTTCTGATCAGAGAAGAAAATCAGGGTAATGATAAAATTTTCTCTCTCATCTTGTTTTTTGGAGACACACTTTAAGAATAATTCACTAAAGAATCTACTATGAATCCAAAAGTACTCTTGACATTAGGGACACATAATATACTCATGTTTCCCATCACTATGGACCTCACAACTTAGCAAGTACACAAGAAGAAGAAGAAGAAGCCTCCTCATATGGGAGAAACCTTCATGAAGAAGTTACTTGGAGAGGAATATTGATAAAAGTTCAAAGGGATTTCACTGGACAGAAAGGAAGAGACAGGAAGACCATCAGGTCTTAGTGAATGGTAAGAACATTTTGTATTTTAATCTTAACACAAATAATTCAGTGTACTAGTTTGTAGAGGACTTAGGAAAAATGGTGTAAGATAAAACTGGAAAGGTAGAAGTGATCAGTTAGTAGAAATCTTTAAATGACTTTCACTGGGGGTTTCTAAGCACTGGTATGACACCAATTATCTGATTTCTTTACGTTTATTAGACTTTCTTTATAGCTCAATGATGGTGAGTTGGTTTTAATTGTCATGAATTCCCAGCAGTTTTAACCAGCTTACAGGAGGCTTGTGGAGGCATTAGCAGTACCTAAGGTTAAGTTGTGTTATAAGGCAGATATTGATTTGATTCTTGGCTGGGTGACTTCCGACTCTCAAATAACCGAAAAAAAAGAAAAAGAAAAGAAATACGGGGAAGGTAGAAAAGAACAGTGTTTTTTAAAAAGTGATTCTATCAAGATGGGGCTTAAAAGCCTTCTTTTCTTTCCTGTTGGTGAATTATCCACCCATTAGCTGATTCTGCTGGCATAGGGCTTTAAATCTTTCTTTGGAGACTTAAGTGTGTATTCCCCTTTTTCCTACTCCTATGAGATATTGACAACCACTGCTTATTAGTATTTCTGTAAGAAGATGTGTGATAATGGTTGGTTTATTATGTTAGTTTTTCCCTTTCTTTGTTTCAATTAATTCAGAAATCATAAAATACTAGGTTAAAAACAAAAACATGGCTGACTTGGCTCTTAAAGTCACTTCTAGGTTATTACCTCTGTAATAGCCAGGATTATTTCTTTGCCAACAACCAAAAGAGTGTTTGGTTTGTGTTAAGACTGCATGGTTCAGAGGACTTGCTGTCAGTACACTGTAGTACTATGGACCCAAGCCTGTGCTGCAGAGAGCAGGGACAGCCTGTTGACTATGGGTTGGTGACAGCAACCTCTGTATAGCCACTAGGCACGAAGAGAATGCTCCACCTAGCAGCATTCAAAGGAAGTGAAGAATGTTAACATTCACTTTATACCCTATCTGTCCTTTCGCTAGTTATCATCAAGGTACCATCCATTAAACTCTAACCTCTTAGCCCCAAACCCACAGTTCTAAACCCAACTTACTACTGCTGAACTGGGGCTCTGCAAATACATTTTTGCTTGGTATCATGCTTCCTTTAGGAGTAACCAATATGGGGTGATAAAGAAAACCTGCAAGGGGAAGTGAGAAAGGACTTAGTCTTTTCTGTACCTTTCCTGCCTTCTTGTCCTTCTTGTCATGGTCATCTCAGCAGGACTTCATCCCAGGGGTAACAGTTTTCCCCAGGGTAGCAGGTAAATGCCAACAAATACATATTCCAGTCCCATGGTCCTCTCCTCTAAATGTATGAGATCTATATTATTCCCAGCTCATATTCCCTTTATTCTGTATGGTGCGAGCTATTCCCTAATAACTTGGAGAGTCTGGACATTTGTTTTATTATTTTCCCCACCCGTTCCCAACTTAATAGTTTTGTGTCTGCCTAGTTCATTTTATATTTAACATATAACATCTATATTTAAGTTCTCTCTCTGTATATTATAGGCGTGGATTCTATCACCTGACTGGACTCTGAGTGATCTATGTTATCAGTGATTTGCATTTAGTAATTATCTCTCAGTATGCAAGCCTATTTGTTTTATATCAAAGATGGGACTTTGACTTTTATCAGAACCTGATTAAGTGGGTTGGGGAAAAATTCCATACAACCCCTTTACCTTGTGAAGAGTTCAAGGTTGGCAGTCAAGGTAGGCTTTAGCCCTGGCCTTCTTCTGGGCAGTTTCCTATTCACTTTGGATTTCTTCCAGCACAGAGAATTCTTTGTTTGACATTCCTACATTTACTGCGTTACTTCCTGAAATATACAGCTCAGAATAAGACTGCATTAACGTCCTAATATCTCAATTGCATGCTAGATTTATTATTATATTTCAATTTTAGTTCATTAAATTGAATATACTTGTCAACAGTTAATGGATGACACAAAGTATTAGACATGAAAATTATAGCTAAACTGGAAAAATATTAACAAATAATATTAGACAGCTATAGCTTTCCAACAAAACATTAAATGTAAAGAATTATGCATTTGAAATCAGAAGTAAAAATGTGACACCTTGAAATGTGTTCTAAACTTTCTTGCTTAATTTGTATATTAGAGTCTCATACTTTCACTAAAGGTCTGTAGTGCTCTAGGTATTTATTCAAAATTCTGAAAACTTTTAAAAAATGAAAAAGACACATGCCTAGTGAGACCTATAAAAATGTCTGATATGCCAAATGAGCTCAGAAGAAAGGATCTATACTCTTCTCACTATGGGCGAGTTGAGAGAAGATAAACCAAAGTGGGTGTCTGTAGAAAAGATAAGAAAAGAGCATTTGAAAGACACACTGTGTGCAAAGGTGAGGAGATGTGTAAGATTGAGAAAGAGTTATCTGCAGATTATTAAAGAAGAATGATCAATTTGCAGAAATGAAGGTCTGAGTGCAGCAGCAGGAGTTAAGGCCAGAGAGGGAAGCCTGACCGGACCCCGGAGAGCTTGATATAATCCTGTTTAATATTTTATTCTTGGATGATAGCAAACCACTAAATTCTAGGAGATTGTCATAAACAGATTTGCATCATGAGTAGGCACCCCAGTTATATTTTGGGGTGAGAGATATTGATAGATAATGAGACTCATTAAATTAGGAGACTGTCTTTAATAAGCTTTGGAAAATCAACCTTCATCTCATAAACTTTCCTAGTTTCCCTCTCTTCAGTTACTTTTTCTTCTATTTTTCATTTAAAAAGCAAGATGGAGACTTGTGTACTGTAAAGTGCAGGAGCTGAGATCTGTTCATCCTTGCATATCCACTGCTCAACACAAGTAGGTCCTCAATAAATGATAACAGTGAATGAAAGGACCTGAATTAAAGCAGAAACAGAGAAAGAGTGGAGGATGGATGAGGGAGCTGTTTACCAACTGCCAGAACATGTACTTGGTGTGAGGAAATGGAGGAGACCAGAATAACAGTAGCACTTATTTGTGGGTGAGTTGGGCAGTTGGACAAATGGTCATGCCACACAGAGATTAAAGGAACAGGAAAAGGAGAGGACCAGTGAGGCTTTGAAGCAAGTATCCTCACCTTAAATGTTCCAGCCTCATTTCCCCTTAGCCATGCATATAAACCTTAGTCTAATGATGAGGTGCCCACATTGAAAATTAGAGCCTGCCTAGCTCCTGCTTCGCCCCAGACAAGGGGACAAGAGACTGAGACCTTTTCTGAAGTTTTTACCTAAACTACCTTTGCTTCATAAAATGGTGGTGCCTCAATGTTTATTTATCACACTGTCACTGGATTCCTGATAAAATAATATTTTGGCATGCTATTTATCTTCTGTATCTTCTCTTTCATTATTTGGGATATTAGGTATCTCTGCTAAGATCTCAACCAATTCTGGAGCTTTATCAAAATTTCCCTTCTCAATTTCCTCATAAAAATCTTGCTGCCACTTATTATATTTAAGGAGTGATTCTTACCTAGCTTTCACATATCCACTGCAGAGTATATATTGCACCATGAGACTTTACCACTACTGTGAGACATCAAGTATCACCAATTTTAAGGCAAAGAACAAAAGACAGGACAACCTTTATCAGATACTTAAGATTTAAAGATAACACAAATTTGGAGTTTGGGTTTTTAATTTTATAAGAATTAAACCATTAACTAACTAGAAGTGCCATCAGAATAACAATGTTTCTGAGTTGTTGAGAATTACCTGTTAGAGCAAAATTAATAAAAATAATACTTCTCTATTGATTAAACTTAATCTAATTAATTCCAGCCTACTAGAAAAGAAATGCTAAAAGTGTAAAGCAGAGAAACCAGATTTGAATTTTCTGTCTCTTCCCATTCTAACGTCCTTAATATTTTTTACAAATAATTTCGGCATTATTAGTCACTGGCTCAAACTTAACCTACAAAACATAGCAGAAACTAACTCTTGAGTATGGCAGTTTTGCCATCACAAGAATATTCAAAATTTCAGGCACTAGGAAATCCAGGGCAAATGTGACTGACAGTGAGGTGGAATGTAAACACATTCACCAGATTCCCCTGAACCAGGCTGGTAGCTCTAAGCTCAGATCAGGCAAAAAGATACTCTAACATAAGTCCCATGCTTTAGAGAATCTGCATATTATAAACCCGTGCTCACAAGACTTTATTAAGGACTTGGGGGCATATGTCACTGGAATCTGGTGCTTAAGGGTACCAGAACCCAAAATATAATCCCAAACATTACTTCTTACAAGTAACACCACTTACTTGTAAAATAAAACCCCAAACCAAAAACAACAACAACAAAAAAGGCAACTGTATCCAAATGTCATGAAGGTTTATAGGTTGCCCTGCTATCTACACTGGAGCATAAAAGTGCTTACCGTAAAGAAAAAATCAAATTAATTAACTTGTCAAATGCCTCTCAGACTGCACAAATGTAATAGGTTCTTGCTTAACAAAGCAGTATTTCCCAGAAGTGCCAAACGTCCTTTATTTTGCTGCTTTTTGGAGCATTCCTATTGGTGGTTCTGCATAATCATGTATCAGAGTGCTATTCCTGACAGTTATAAGGCAGACTGAGAATCAATTTTCAACATTAAATTTTAGTACTTTTCAGTTTTTATGTATGTTGGTTTCAGATAAGGAGAAGCCTAATAGTGATTCTTTTCATTGTCAATTAAATGAACATTGAACACTAAAATTTTAAATCTTAACATTTGTGTTTAAAAAGTCAATAGGACAGACGTAGACAAAAGGGAATCCTTTCATACTGTTGACAAGAATTTAAATTAGCACAATAATACATGAAAAGAGTATGAAAATTCATAGAACTACCATATGAACAGCAACCCCATTTCTGAGTATATTTATATCTGAAGAAAGCAAAATCAGTATGTCAGAGATATCTGTACTCCCAGGTCTATTGTTGCATATTCACAATAGCCCAGTTATGGTATCAAGCCAGTGTCCATCGATGGATGACTGCAGAAGAAAAACATGGCGTGTACACACAATGGAATGCAGTATATCCTTGAATGAGAAGAAAATTCTGCCATTTGAAATGATATGGATAAATCTGAAAAACAATATGCCAATTGAACTAAGCCAGGCACAGACGTACATGTACTGTATGATCTCACTTATATATGTAATCTAAATAAGTCAAATGCAGAGAGGAGGAGTTAGAATGACAATATCCAGGATCTAGGGGCTAAACAGAATGGGGAAATATTGGTTAAAGGTAGGTTTGGCTAGAAAGAATGCATACATTCTGGCAGGCTACTATATAGCATTGTGACTATATTTAATGTCTTATATAATTGAAAATACTGATAAATTAGATATTAAGTATTTTCATCACAGTAAACCAAGTGGGGTAATATATATGAATATATTACTTTCCTTGATTTAATTATTTCACTATATATATATATATATATGTGTGTGTGTGTGTGTGTGTGTGTGCGTGTGTATCACACACCATAAATAAGTTAATAAAGCCTAATTACTCTTTTAAAAATTAAATAAAAATCTTATCCTTTTTGATATAATTTTATTTAAATTGTTTATATTAACCAATTATAAATTTGTATAGTTTTTGACAAAATTTTTTAGTAGCATAGAAGAAAACTTATAAGAAAAATAAGTTTAACTTTTCAAACTTCTGTTCTTCCTTTACTATACATTCTTGATGAAAGGAATTTGCTTGCATATACTTTGAGTAAATATTAATCTTATTCTTTATTAGTCTTATTAGAACAGAAATTATGTGAAAATCTTGATTATTTCCACAAAGGTAAGTCATTTTTTGCTGAAAGGAAAGCAAGAAAAATAAATTTAATAAAATAAATATGTACTGATTTATATTTTAATTTGTACTCATCCAAATATTGCTACTAAAAACAAAGCATATATATGTCCAATAATAATTAAGTTCAGCTACTATTAATATTTTAGTATTTTAATGCCTAATTTCAGATATCAAAATAAGCATAACTTTATGGTTTTAACAAAAATCTTGCCACTATGAAACCATTTTTATTAGAGTCACTAACACAATTTTACTCAACAGGTTGAGTTATGAACATTTGGACTGATGATCTGTGGCCTCTGTTTGCCCTGCTGCTCTGACTCTGAGTATACTCAGGGTGGGCTCACACACTGTGAGATTGTCTGATGGGGTTCTGTTGCACTTCTTTTCCAACCAGAGGAACAGGAGACTCTGTGAAAAAGCCACAGAATTTTAGAATTGGAAGAGACTTCAGAGGTCAAACCCTTTACTTCAACAAATAGAGATCATTGAGATTGAAAAAAATAATAATAAAATAAAATCTAGTGGCTTGTTTGAGACCAGAACTGATTCTTGGAACAGAAGCAAAAACTTCTCTCCAATGCATCAGCTATAAATAAAAATAATTTCTGAAGACCTGCATAGGAAATATTTCCTTACAGGCTGTGTAATTCCCTGAATAACACTAATTTGACTATGAAAGCTACATTCAAGTAGGCATGGAAGAGAAGAGAAGGGAGGAGGGAGAGAGGGAGGGATGGCAGGGTAAGGGACTGGAGGGTAGAGGTGAAGAGGGGGAAGAGATAACCAGTATCTAGTAATACAGTATTTTCTTTTCTTTTCTTTTTTGGAAAGATATCATGATCTTGTTTCTGTAGGAGGAAAAACAAAAACAAAACAAAACAAAACAAAAAAACCTCTCAGGGACCCTAGTGACACTGAGTTTATGTTCAGAGAGAACCTTATTTTAATAGAAGCTTAGATGCTTTGTCTTCATTTCTATCTGCATGTTACAGATTTAATTTTTTAATACAACATAGAATTAAATGTGCAGTTTCTGAAGCAAATTGAGATCTTGTAGTTCGAAGCAAAATATTATTTAGCATCAACTAACCTGGAACTGTCCTTTAGAATATGAGAAATGATGTACTTTTCATTTTCTAAATATTTACTTGTACCTTTGGTGTTTAGGGAAACACTGTAAGAAACTATGCGGTCCATCTGTCTCACTTCTCCTGTCAAAATGACATGGATTCCTTTCCTTGAGTCATGAAAGAGTGAATATAAAGAAACTGAGAGAAAAGAGAAGCAGCAGAGATCTGAATTTCAGCCTTGCATGCACACATTAGGGTCCCAGTTTCCTGCCTGCTCTGATTAGTAAAGGTTCGTGAAAGAGCCTGTCACAAAAACCCTGTCCTTCCTGTTGAATGATGCTACAAATTCCTTCTACAATCAACGAAATCAAGCCACAAATGCAAATGAACTAAGAGAATCATGTTATGTACTTGCTTAAAAATAATTGTGGTCTCTTACTTGCTATAAGGCAGATTTTCAACTCATCAGATTATCTATCCAGCGTCTTATATTTCTGGTCCAAAGTTACCTTTCTGGTGTGTGCTCCAGCCATTTGATCCAGGAATTCTAACTCCATGTGATAGGCCTAGTCATCACTACCCCAAGTGAAACTTTTCCCTTCCATACTTTACTGTTTGATTATTCCAAAAGACCCTCCCCTCTGTGGAACAGATAAAATCCTTTAAGCTTCAGTTCCTAATTGTGTCTTTGTTTTCCTGTAGTTCTCCCTCAATCTCCAGACTACAAATTCTTTCCTGGTCTGCAACTCCCTGGCACTTTATACAATTCTCTCTTGCAGCATTTATGTTGAATTTTAACTGTTTATGGATTTCCCTTCCCTGCTAGACTGTGAGTTCCTAAGGGATAGACAAGGACACTACTTTATTCATTTTCATGTGCCCAGCAACTAGTAGAGCCCCTGACACATGTAGACTCAATAAATGTTTGTAAAATTGAATCGACTCTTCTAGGGGGCATATTGGCTTAAAATCATACCAAGGTAGACATTACTAATATAAGTCTTTCCTGAGGGCAGAATGTTATTTTTTATATAAATATATTTTAGGGGAGAGTGTAGAAAATGCTTGAGGGCACTAAAGGTAGGAAAATATATAAGATATTTTATGACATTTCCTCTCAATAGAAATTTCCAGTTTTAGAGTCTAATTATACATTACAGAGAAAAACACCTTTTTTTTTTTTTTTTACATTTTATTGTTGATGTAGCTCTTGGCCAGCAGAGGGAGAAAATACAATACAAAATACAAGCAGGGAGGTTTGGCTCTCTCCACTGTAAATGATGTAATTTTTTTCTTTTTATAATTTTAGGTCAGAATATGTATGACTTGATCCAAGATTATGTAGTTATCCAAATCATCTATATCAACCCCCTAAATTTTGAAATAGTACCCTTATTTTTATTTAGGTTGAAAGAACTCAGCAGTGTATTTTACTTGAGAGTCAGTAAGCTCTCATCTGAAATTAATGGAAAATTATGCCTTTCAGAGAGAGCTGCAATTTCCAGATGCTCATTCCTTCTCTCATTGCACACTAATGAAATGAACTGGAATATGTAGACACTAGATATTTGGTTGCATGGGTTTGAGGGCTGTTAGCCAAAATCTGATGATGCACAATAGAATTGCTTTTCTCCTGCATAACACAATGTGCTTGTAAGATTGAAGTGGGTGGATGTGTGGGTGGGTGGGGTGTGGTTGTCCATGTTGCATTAAGTAATGGGATGTCTGTGTGTGTGTGTGTGTGTATGCTTCCTCAATCTGCTACATTAATACTGTATTTGCCTAATGAAAGCATAAAATATAAATGCATAATGTACAAAATGCATATTAACCAAACAGGTAAAATGAAGATGATTACTCACAGCAAAACTTGATTCTTTCCTGTACAATATAATTCACAGCTCTCATTACTGCAAGTCAAATAAAATTAGATCTTTGGAACAACAGGATAAATAAAGTTTTCGAAGCCATTGCAAAACGTCTACTGCTTAAATGAGATAACTTGTAATAAAAACAAACACACCTGAGAAACTGTTAGCAGCAGTTACAGATCGTTTGTGATGAATGTAATATACAGTCCTCCAGTTCTTGAACCACACCCATCCTTTCATGCCTTTAGCTCCACATCACTTCAAATTCAAACCTTGCCCTCCTGGAGCCCCTTCTCCACACTGTATCCACTTATTTTTCATTATTTTAAATGTTGAGATCATTATAGATTTTGCCCAATTATAAGAAATAATATAAAGAGACCCCATGTACCCTTTCCTCAGGTTCTCCCTGTGGTAATGTCTCACAAAGCTGTAGAATAACATCACAAGATGCACATTGACATTGACAGAGTTAAGGTACAGAACATTTTTTATCATCACAAGATGCCTTAATTTTACCTGTTATAGACACACCCACCTCCTTTCCCTTCCCACATATCTAATCCAAACTTCATTTCTATAATATGGTCATTTCAAGAATATTATATAAATTAAGTAATATTCTATGTAATCTCAAATTTCTTTTGTCTCAGCATCATTCTCTGAAGATTCACTTAGGTTGTTGGATATTATCAATTAGTATAGTAATAATATTCAGTGGTATGGATATACCACAATTTGGGGGGTTGGGGTGGCAGTAAAAGGGATTGAACTCAGGGGCACTCAACCACTGAGCCACATCTCCAGCCATATATATGTGTGTGTGTGTGTGTGTGTGTATATATATATATATTTTTTTTTTTTTTTAATTTAGAGTCAGGGTCTCACTGAGTTGCTTAGCACTTTGCTTTTTCTGTGGCTGGCTTTGAATTTGCGATCCTCCTGCCTTGGCCTCCCAAACCACTGGGATTATAGGTATACACCTGTGCACCTGTATGTGGCTCTGGATGTGCCACAATTTGTTTAACTGTTCACATATTGGAAGGAATCTAGGTTGTTTCCAGTTATTGGCTATTACAAACAAAGCTTCCATAAAAATTTATGTACAGGTTTTTGTGAACCTAAGTTTTTTATTTCTTTGAATAAATGCCCAGAAGTACAAATGCTATGTCAAATTGTAGACAAATAGTTTAGTTTTAAAGAAAATGCCAAACATTTCCAGAATGATTATACCATTTTACATTCCTATAGCAATGTCTGAGTGATTCCATTTTTCTGCATCCTTACCAGAATTTAATGTTGTATTATCCTTATTTTAGCCATTTTGATATGTGTAATGCTATCTTGTGGTTTTCACCTGCATTTCCCTAATGGGTAGTAGTATTCACATATCTATTTATGTAATTATTTTCCAATTGAATTTTTATCTCCAGCTTAAATAGTTTTTCATTTGTTTTGTCTATTTTTTAATAGGCTGTTCTTTTACTATTTAATTTTAAAAGTTCTTCATATAACTGAGCATGGTGGCACATGACTATAACCCCAGATACTCAGGTGACGGAGGCAGGAAGATCACAAGTTCAAGGCTGGCCTGGGAAGCTTATTGAGACCCTTCTGAGGATAAAAATCTTAAAAAGGTTTAGGGGGATGTAAATTAGTCATAGAGCACCCTGGGGCTTAATCCCCAGTACCACACATATAAAAAAAGGTATCATTACATAATCTAGATAGTATTCATTTGTTGGATATGAAGATTGAAAGTATTTTCTTCCACTGTACTTATATTTTTATTTTTTTAGTAGGGTCTTTTACCAAATAATTGCTAAAAAAATTAATATTATCTAATTTATCTATCATTCCTTATACAGGGTGTGTTTATCCTGTGAACTCCTTAAGAACTCTGCCTATCCTCAGAGCCCAAAGATTATCTCCTATGTTTTTCTTTTTTGTAATAATTTTGTAGTTTCAAGTTTTTTAAGTCCATGATCTATTGAACTCATTTTTGAGACTTATTTTGAGTTTCATTTTTAAACTATAGATGTTCAATTCCTCTAGCATCATTTTTTTAAAAAGAATATCTTTCCTCTTTTGAATTACATGTATATTTTTGTTAATTTAAAAAAAAAAAAAAAACAGTTGATGCTGGGTGTGGTGATGCATTCCTATAATACCAATGACTCAGGTGGCTGAGGTAGGAGCCTCAAAAGTTCAGGGCCAGACTGAGCAACTTAGTGATATCCAGTCTCAAAAAGTAAAATGGATTGGGGATGTAGCTCTGAGGTGGAGTGCTTGCCTAGCAGGCATGCATGAGGCCCAGGTTCAATACCCAATATTTCAGAACAACCAACCAAAACAGTTGATCATACAGTGGATCTATTTCTGTGTTACCAATTCTGTTGCGCTGATTTATGCTTAACCCTTGGCCAATATCACACAGTGTTGATTACTATCTCACATATTAAGTTTGGCATTTTCTTATAAATAACAGACATCAAGAATAGTAGAAGGATCATATGGAGTGAAATGAAGAAACAAAATTGGGCTTAGGAAAGTACAAGACTAGAAAAACTTAAGAACACAGGATATAAATGGTAGTCTGACTATTTGAGCTTCTTCTTTTCTTTCTTTCACTCTTTTAAAAAAATTTTTTGTAGATTCCTCCAATGAAAAATATCAAATTAGACTTAATCACCTACAATGACAGAGGGTTCAGGGATAGACAGTCTGTGTACAGAGTCCACAGGGCTGCCCTTCCTTCACCCAGATCCCAGGCTTTGTCAACCTTTTATATAGAAATAGGATCTCTACTATTGGGCTCTATAATACAGAATTGTTGCCTTTTGGCCCCTAAAATAAGTCCAAGATAATCACCATTCCGCAGCTACCCTGGCTGTCCAGTGTCTTTAACTTTTAGTACATTCTTCCAGCCCCTTCTTCCCTGTTTCCTTATCTCATCATCCTTTGTTTAAGAATCTGCTGCTGTTGTTGACACTGTTTTTTGTACCAGGGATTGAAACTAGGGCACTTAACCACTGAGTCACATCCCCAGCCCTTTATGTTTTATTTTGAGACAGGGTCTTGCTAAGTTGCTCAGGCTGGCTTTGAACATGTGATCCTCCTTCCTTAGTGTTTCAGTCAGTTTTTTTTTTTTTTTTTTGATCCTGCAACCAAAAGACATGACAAAAACTATTAGAGAAGGAATAGTTTATTTGGGGCCCCATAGTTTCAGAGTCATAGATGGCTGACTCCATTCCTTTGGGCTTGAGGTGATGCAGAACATCCTACTGCAAGAGTGTGGTGGAGGAAAGCAGCTGGGAACGTGGCACTTGGAAAGGAGAGAGCTTGGAAAGGAAAAATATAAATCCCAAAGGCAAGACCCTAGGGACCCAGGTCTTTAAGCCACACTCTACCTACCTACAATTACCACTCAGCTAATCCCTATCAGGGGATTAATTCACTGACTGGGTTAAGGCTTTCATAACCCATTTCCTCTCTAAACCTTCTTGTATTATCTCACACATAAACTTCTGGGGGACACCTCACATCTAAACCGTAACACTCAGCTTCCCAAGTCACTGGGACTATAGGCATGTACCATTATGCCCACTGGATGAGAATCTTAATAAATATTATGTTTTTCATCCACTATTTTAAACATACACATATCTTTTCCTGTTTGGATCATGTGTATAAACAGCTTTATGCTCACAACCTGGGATTGACTAACCCACCCAACTCTTTTTCATCCATTTGGTTTTCTTTGTGCATTATAATTATATAAAATTATAGTGGAATTAATTGTGACACATTTGTATAGGCACCAAACATAATTTGGTTGATCTTGTCCCTCAGTTTCTCTCCTTTCCCTCTCCTCCTCCCTCCTCCTCCTAATTCTCTTCCTTTACTGTACTGGTCTCCTTTCTATTTTTGTAAGATCCTTTTTTTTTCCTCTTTTGTCTTTGGCTTCCACGTATGAGAGAAAACATACAACCCTTGTCTGTGTCTGATTTACTTCACTTAGAATGATGTGCTTCAGTTCCATTCGTTTTCCCAAAAATGACTGAATTTCATTTTGCTGTATGTAATCCACCCACTTTTTAACTCATTCAGGAAAAGGAAGAAATTCATAAGTAAACATTTCAGTTGGAATTCAAAGGTAAACATAAGTTTTAATATAAAATAATTTTAGATCCCCAATTACCAAAAAAGTAAAAAAAAAAAAAAAAGAAAAAGAAAAAGCTTTGGATGAATGATGGAAATTAGATTTCACTGAACAAGGATTGGAAATTATTCCCAAAGTAATTGTCTCATTTACCTGGGACTAAGACAAAAATAAAAATATTAATACCCTTAGTTATGTACATCTCACACATCTTTATACATTTTTTTCACATCTCATCACCTCTTGCTACATTTTTTTCCTTTAAAAAGTTCATTTATTCAGTTTATTCAGAAAGGCAAGACCCTAGGGACCCAACTCCTTCAGTCACACTCTACCTACCTACAATTACCTATCAGCTATTCCTATCAGGAGATTAATAGACTGATTGGGTTAAGGCTTTCATAACCCATTTCCTCTCTAAACCTTCTTTTATTATCTCACACATGAATTTCATATTTTGTATCGCTCCCATCAATTTTATATCAATCCCATCAATGAGAATCCAATACTTTCTCATAATACCTAACCAAACTGCAAATGTTCAATGACGTATGACAAATTTATCCTCTATTAATAATAAGTATTTATATGTTGTAAATAGTATATATCTTACACAATGACCTTCCATTACTCTATGAGTGGCTAACTAATTAATGACAAACTAAATACTGGAAATCATACTATTCGGTATATAATTTGTACGAGTGGATTGCCTTGTCATATGAAAATTTATGCACTTATAACTCATTATCTGAGCTAAACTGTTAGGAAAATATATTGCCACAAGGTTCAGATTTTGGTCTTTGTGGTCATTGGTTGGACCCCTTGTGCCTTGGCTGTTGTAGCCACAGAATATAGTATTAAAATTTCTTTATGGGCTTTCTGAAGACTGAGATCATCAATTAAAACATCAGTGTTAATCAATTCAGAATGCTCTCATGGTTTACTTTTCTATGATAAATGTTTACTTGGCTCCTTCATTTTACGATAAATGGTGAGTTGGAGAGGGTGGAAAAAGAGGCAAAGCATAAGTATAATATTATATGGGTAATAGAAAAATTTAACATGATACACTCAGCTTGACTCAAGCTGAAACATTGGAATTGGCTGTCTCAGGATGATGAGTGGACCCTCAAGGAACTAAGAAAAGACTCAGAGGTAGAGGTGTATAGAGAACAGAGTGACACAAATTGAGGCTGGAGATGTGGATATGTCTTAGACCTGACAAGGCCTTGAAAGACATATTAGGGATTTGAGTCATCATTCTGGACAAGAATAACATACCAGCTTTTAAGCCTGGAGATAATCTAATCATTTTCAAATCAGTGAGACCCCAATGACCATTTATTTATATTTTCATCACCCATCTAAGAAAAAATATATGTGTATATCACTCATTTTGGCTTTATTAGATATGTTAGTTTTGACCTCTTGAATATATTTAAGTCAGAGGTTGAGAAAATGTTTTAAATGCACATTATAATTATTTTATATTAGTGGGTGTTCCTCAATCCTTATTGAGATAAATATAGGGACTGCATTTAAAGAGCTAATTGGTTTGAATATTCCTCAAGGTTCTGTTGAGCCCTAATAGTCTTAAAATTCTACTCATGTCTTTTGGGCTGAAGAAATAAAATGTTCACTTAGTTTTGTGGTGTTTCGTGACAGACCTATGAGGCTTAAACTTTGACTGAAATGATCTCAATATGAAGCTAATTTTAGCAAGGAAGCATTGTTTTATATATATGATTTGTTCTAATTAGTTATATATGACAGTAGAATGCATTTTGATCCATCATATATAAATGGAGTATAACTTCTCATTCTTCTGGTTGTACATAATGTAGAGTCACACTGGTTGTGTAAACATATATGCACTAGAGTAATAATGAAGGACGTACCTTTTCTTCTAACACTTGACTATATAGTTTGCTTGCCATTCTCAGTATATCTGTGAATCCTTTGGAACATCAGGGTGAATCAACACGGGCTCTGTTATACAACTTTAAAAACGTTAGCTAACTTAAAATATTCTTAAGTACCTTTGTCCATTATACTCATCAGCAATTTTTTAGAGGCCTAATACAGAGTCAGTACTATTTTAAAAGCCCTAAAAGTACTGCTCCTATTTCAGCTAAATCCAGGTAGAGATTTACTAAATGACTAGCACACATTTTGGAAGAATAAAAATCAGGTAGCAAGCACAAAATAAAGTTGCTAGTCGAACCCTTTAAAGAAGAAAAATAAGCTGGAATTTGGCACTGTATGGGTCAAAGTCTCTGAATGAATGTCCTTAAAAAAAAAAAAAAAACCTCTGCATTGTCTATTTTTCTTCCTCCAGTGACATTAATGCTTTTTTATAACTTGCTATTTCATCCCACCTTACATTTGAGTGGGATTAGAATCAGAATAAAAAGATAAAAGAGGTGGCAAGGTATCATCTCTCTTTTCTTTCCTTTTATATAACATGGAGCTAAACTTCAGCCCCTTCTCCAATCTGAGAAAAATCTAGGTCCTAGACATTTCAAAGGTTAGAAATTTAATGGACGACAGATAAATATATTCTGTAGCTAGTGTCAGTGTATATTACCCTGTGGGTGATCTCATAAGTCTACCAGCTGATGACAGATGCTAGGTATGTGAAATCAAGTCTCTTTAGAATTTCTGATCACACCTTTCTTTAAGGAGAAAGTTACCCCTCAACTCCACTCCTTTGGGTAGATGTGTATCTCCCATTACCACCACCATAATATCTGAACAGCATAAGTAACCCCCAAGAACAGTAACAAGATTCAAAAGGAGAGAGGTCAGGGTTAGGTAGAGAAAGCATAATCCAAACCAGACTATTACTTCTTAGTAGATATGACACCATCCAATGGGTACTTTCTAGCATCATAACATCATCAAATCTTCTCTCCAGATACACCTAACTTCATCATTTCATTTGATGGTATAATTTTTAAGGTCACCCATTTAGAGAAGCCTGAATCATAAAAGAAGAAAAGTCTCAAGAGAACTTAAAAGTCCTTGGCAATCAGTGAGAAAGTCTAGAGTTGATATTCAAATTTGCCTAGGAGTATGGCCCTGGGTGCCTCAAGATAATGCATTTGTGAAAATCTGTGCTAATAGCTTTGAAGTTAAACCTTAGATCCTATAATAAAATACCTATTATGGAGCAGATAAACTAAGGGATCACAAAGCACCATTGCTCTGGTGATGCTTAGAGCAATGGGTTCAACAGGCACTCCCCTAGTGTAGACAGGGGTCTAAGCAGAATGGCTCCAATGGCTGCATATGTTTGGAATAGTTCTCCTGAGGTAACATATTTGGGGCTCTGGTTCTGACTGTGGTTGGGTTCTTCCATTCTTGTATGTATTGCAGATGCTAGGGATAGACGGTCCAAATGGCTTCTTCAGATTCACTTGTCTGCTTCCTGGCTGAGATGGCAAAAACGGCTGGATCTAGCCAGGCACCTCCCCCGCCCTTTGTCTTTGTAGCCTCTCCATGAGGCTAGCTTTGGTTTCCCCAAAGGATAGTGGGCACAGAGTAGCTTCCTGTAGCGCACTGGTTTCC
Source organism: Marmota monax (assembly GCF_021218885.2). Classification (NCBI taxonomy): domain Eukaryota; kingdom Metazoa; phylum Chordata; class Mammalia; order Rodentia; family Sciuridae; genus Marmota; species Marmota monax. Next base: position 17,460,668 of record NW_026692194.1, on the reverse strand, counting down.
ATGAGAGTGACTGGGCCACAGTTGGGAAAAGCAGAAAGACTTTTACAAAACTTCAAACATTTAAAAAATACATTATATATTAATCAAGCAAATCTACAACCCAGCACAGATCTAAGAGGAGGAGAATTATACTCCACCTTACAATGGGTGGTGTGGCAGAGTTTGCAGTATCTTTAATAAAAGATCTTTTAACCAAGAAGACATGCACAATGAAGAGACATATACATTTAATTCTGCTCCTCTCATCTCCCTTGGCATAAGTGCTTGATTCATTTTTTTGTCCTTATTTTTGCAACTGCAAAATAGTAAAAATGATTCCTCCCCTTTCTGCTTAATCAGAAATAATGACAAATGCAAAATGTATTTAAAAAGGCAATACTTTAAGCTATTCAAAGAAAGAATATTTCATACAAGAAAGAACAGTATCATAGTTAATACCTTTGGGTTAAGACAGAAGTAAACTTAACATAGGTTTGCCACTTATCTTCATAAGATCAGAAATAAACTACTTAAAAGCACTAAAACTTAGTTTCTGCACTTTGAAAATAGGAAAAGACCATGACAAGCCAAACTCAAAATATATTGTACTTAGGATGCTCAACACAATTCCCATTGCATAACAATAAATGTTAGCCTATTTCTATTATAAATTCTTCCTATTGAATGTGAACTCATAAATGTGAACGTCTTGTGGAGATTGTGGGGCCAACTTTGGATACACGGAAAATGTCAGACTCTATTCAATGCCTTGGAGATGTCACTTTTGCAAAGGCAATGTGTTATAAAGATTTTGCCCCTCTTTTTATTTTTCCAATCAGTGCACAATATACTTCTTGTTACTGAAAGCCACCAGAAGGGAGACTCAATATAATTAAAAGATTGATCTTCTGGAAACAATGCTTAATAACAAGTGTGAAAAAGGGAGAGTGATTCTGCATTTTCAAACATTGTCCTCAAGTTAATTTAACCTGAGCTGTTTGTGAACTATCTGGAAAGTCAGGGATCAATACATTCAGGCTGAAATCAATGGACCAGAGAGAAAAGGAGACAAACCACAATTGGATAGTTCATTCAGATCAGTGAGAGCCTTATGAAAGAAATGCTTGGTGGAATCCATTTCATATATATGCTCCAGATGCTAACAGTTTAGATTAGGTTTGCAGTAATAGTCTTTCGTATTTTTGCTTGTTCTCTAATGGAGAAATTATAGAAAACACACACACACACACACACACACACACGGTAGATAGTCACAAATTTATATGAAAGAAAAATTATATTCACTATTCCTACAAGAAATGCCGTTGGGATTTTGATTGGCATTGCATTAAACCTATAGAGAACTTTTGGTAATATCGCCATTTTGATGATGTTAGTTCTGCCTATCCATGAACAGGGTATATTTTTCCATCTTCTAAGATCTTCTTCTATTTCTCTCTTTAGGGTTCTGTAGTTTTCATTGTATAAGTCTTTCACCTCTTTTGTTAGGTTGATTCCCAAGTATTTTATTTTTTTTGAAGATATTGTGAATGGAGTGGTTGTCCTCATTTCCATTTCAGAGGATTTGTCGCTGATATACAGGAATGCCTTTGATTTATCCGTGTTGATTTTATATCCTGCCACTTTGCTGAATTCATTTATTAGCTCTAATAGTTTCTTTGTAGACTCTTTTGGGTCTGCTAGGTATAGAATCATGTCACCTGCAAATAGTGATAATTTAAGTTCTTCTTTTCCTATTTTTATGCCTTTAATTTCTTTCGTCTGTCTAATTGCTCTGGCCACGAATGGATAAAAAAAAATGTGGCATTTATACACAATGGCGTATTACTCTGCATTAAAAAATGACAAAATCATAGAATTTGCAGGGAAATGGATGGCATTAGAGCAGATTATGCTAAGTGAAGCTAGCCAATCCCTAAAAAACAAATGCCAAATGTCTTCTTTGATATAAGGAGAGTAACTAAGAACAGAGTAGGGTCGAAGAGCATGAGAAGAATATTAACATTAAACAGGGATGAGAGGTGGGAGGGAAAGGGAGAGAGAAGGGAAATTGCATGGAAATGGAAGGAGACCCTCAGGGTTATACAAAAGTACATACATGAGGTAGTGAGGGGAAAGGGAAAAATAATACAAGGGGGACAAATGAATGACAGTAGAGGGGGTAGAGAGAGAAGAGGGGAGGGGAGGGGAGGGGAGGGGGGATAGTAGAGGATAGGAAAGGCAGCAGAACACAACAGACACTAGTATGGCAATATGTAAATCAGTGGATGTGTAACTGATGTGATTCTGCAATCTGTATATGGGGTAAAAATGGGAGTTCATTACCCACTTGAATCAAAGTGTGAAATATGATATATCAAGAACTATGTAATGTTTTGAACAACCAACAATAAAAAAATAAAAAAAAAGAAAAAGAAAAATTATATTCAATAGTGAAAGAAAAAACTAAAATGTTTCTGACCAACTTTTTCCTTCTTACTCCAAAATCTTTAAAGAGAGAAAACTTGAACATCATCTATTGCATTCATTTTCAAACATTTCTCTTCTAAGCACCTTTAAAACAATACATTTTTCATTATCATCCTTTTCATCTCTTTATTTTATGTTATTTACTAATTCTTCTTAGCCATCTTTTCTATACATTGGATTTCCCACCAAGGCAATGTCTCTTATATTCTTTCAATCTCTGATGATTATTTTTCTTCAGAAACTATTTCAATTCAAAATTCTTTGAGAACCAAATGAGCAAGGCATGGAAAAATATTTTTAGACATTGTTGTTCATTCATTTGTTTTTATCACGATATTATAACTTCTTGGGTGTTTGTTTCATTTTTATCTCCTCTTCCACAATGAAAAAGTTCCCTAAAGACACAAAAAGACTTACACAATACAGACTACAGATTGCTACTCTGACACAAACATCAATACAAGTCAAAGGAATAAAAGAAAAGTGGTCAAAGGAATTTCCTGAGTGGTCATATGACCAAGTTTGCAGAAAATGTGAAAATTCCATTTCTGTAAATCATTCAAGCTCATAATAACCTGTAACAACAAACTAAAAACTCCTGACACAAATATTTTGTTGAGTTTTTGCTATATATTTCAAATTATGTGAAAATAAATAACATCACATATAATACTTCAATTTAAAAATAGCACAATTTTTGTTTCCTGAACATGTCTTATTTATTTTGATCATGGGGATGGGTGTGAATTTATTTATTTATTTATTTATTTACTTTGCTCATTTTACATTTAGATAGCTTTCAGCAAAGCAAAAACATTTATTTTTGTGTGAGATATATCATGAGCATTAAAATACATTATGCCAAATAATTATTTGTATGGAAATTTATATATGTCATCCTAACTTCCAATTAGCAGCTAAAAAGTTTGTGAGGCATCTAAGAGCTGGGCTTATAGGTTGGCACCAAAGAGCAATTCACAGATGGAACATCACATTTTCATTAAACAAGCATACCAGTTGCAAGCAGAAACACAAAGAACACCATAGGGAAAAAAGTTAAATTCCACTTTTTTTTCTGATTGGTTTATGCATTTAAAAATTAAGTGAACTTTTTCTGTTATTATGTTTTTCATTAAGAATAAAATAAAGATGAGAAAAACATCTAGGGACAGAATGAACACCACTTACAATAATTCAAACCAATAGTTTAGCCAGGAATAATATTAAAATTAATATTTATTAAGTACCTCCTTCTTTGAATAGAGTATAACATGTAAGAAACATGGTACTCCCATCTGCAAGCTTTCCCAAATAAATATTAGCAAATAAAATTGATGAAAAAATTATAATATAGCTCAGTTTTGTTTTTCTTTTTTTGGTACCTGGGATTGAACCCAGGGTAACATAACCACTGAGCCACATCCCCAGGCCTTTTAAAAAATATTTTATTTAGAGACAGGGCGTCACTAATTTGCTCAGGGCTTTACAAAGTTGCTGAGGCTGGCTTTGAACTTGCAATCCTCCTGCTTCAGCCTCCTGAGCCACTGGGATTACAGATTTGCACCATTGCACCCCGCTAGCTCACCAAATTCATAATTTCGACTTTCTTGGACAAAGTAGTAATAATCAAAATGTTTTAAAAGATTTTCCTTTCTTGGGATAAAACTCTCAGATTTATTAATTTGTATTTCTATTATAGTACAAAATGTTCCATATGCTTTAAAGGTACCTAGTGGTATTTAAATATCTAGATAGCTACTAATTTTGTAAAATGATTTCCCATAAATTCCCTTCACATATTCCCCTCTAATGCATTTAAAATTGCATTATTTCTACAAAACTTTATTCAGAAATAATATTTAATGTAGGACTCATGGCTTTTTTTAAAGATGCCTATTTTCTCTATAATAATTTATATTTATAGAACTCATTAGAGCATAATGTATTTGAAGCATTATTTCAAAATTAATGTATTTCATACTTATAGAAACATTTTAAAGGAATTGCCAATAATTTTGTTATTATTGCTTTTTGTTCCTTTGTTCTTTAGTCAACCAGAGAAGGGAATTTCCCCAAAGTCAACCAGTTTCTAAAAGGTGAAGTTAGTTCCATGACCTGAGTCTTCTGCTTTAGACTTAGATTTCTTTCTCTATTTTCACAACTCAAATTTAAAAATTTAAGAAGTCTCTGATTGGTAATAACATTTTTTTCTAAAGTAGTACACAAAAGTTCTAAATCCTTTGTAAATATTTTTTTCTTATTTTAGGATTTTGTTTGATTTTACTTTAGACCGATTTTGAAATATTGGACCTAATTTTTTTGATTGAATAGCATTACATGTGATAGATCAGAAAGATAAATCCTTTGTCATTTATAATCATATGCCTTTTACTGTATTTTCTGAAGCATTGTTTCTTTTCAATAATCTTTACCTTTTTCAGGGGGGTGAGGGTGGGGGTGGGTACCAGGGATTGAACTCAGGGCCACTCGACCACTGAGCCACATTCCCAGCCCTATTTTGTATTTTATTTAGAGGCAGGGTCTCATTGAGTTGCTTAGCATCTCACTTTTGCTGAGGCTGGCTTTGAACTTGTGATCCTCCTGCCTCAGCTTCCTGTACCTCTAGGATTATAGGCATGAGCCATTGTTCCTGTTTACTAATCTTTACCTTTAAATGCTACTTTGAATAAAATCTCCAGTATCTATAATGTCATCCAATCTAATAAATTTCTAAGCTTTAAAAAATTAAATCTCATGAAACTAATCTTCAATAAAATCAATGTTTCATATCTATATTTGTAAAATTTATACTGTCCCCATCCACCCTATTTATATTGACTGTCTAGGTGTTTGTTTTTCCTGATACCATACTACCTCTGCATTATGCATTTTTAAGACACAGTTTTAAAAACTATGACAATTAAATTTTGTAGTAATAATGCCATTTTTAATGCATTGGAAGGATATACTGTCTCAAAGAATCATACGGGAAATATTTTTTTTGAAAAATTAGTGTTACTATCTACATTTTTAAATACCACCAGATTCCTTTAAAGCATTTGCAAACAGTTGGTAGCATAAAAGCAATACAAATGAGTCGATTTGCAAATTTAACCTGAACCAAAAAGATAGAGAACCTTTTCTTAGTGTTTTGACTCAGGTGTTTTGAAATGTGATATGTGGGCCTTGAACACTCAGAGGTATGTTCATGATCCTTAAAATCCTTCTCTGGGGTATAAGCTGTTAGAAGTGCTTTCCTAGTATTCATGTTTTTCTTTGAAATGGCTCTATATATTCTCACATATGATACCTCAATTGCCCTTCCAGATTTCCTGTGTAATAAATGTACTAGAAATGGTGACTATCTTTTTATCCTTTTTCACTGTAAGGAAAAATCAAGCAAGAAAGTTTGAGCATCGTTAAGTTTTAAGGCATATTAGAGAATCTTATTATTTTACTTGTTTTCTCCTGACTCAGCAGTAATATACAAATTTACATTATGGCAATCTGTATATATATTCAAAAGAGCAAAGGATTTTTCTGTAAAATCTTCCACATAGCCGAATGATATGAATATATGTCTTATTATGAAAACCACTAATTTGAAGGCATGACATAATTGGGCATTCACAGTGATTTGGACTAATGATTTTAGTGTTTTCCTTCCTTGTGAAATGGTGCTTTCAGACTGTCAAAGAATTAAGAGTTTCTGTATTCTGCACAGTGTACCCAATTCTTATATTAATCACTTGGGTCTGCATTGTGACAGACTGGCAGAATGAAGACCCTTGAGTTATTAGATAGGATATTACAGATGAAATGATAGCTGGTTAGTTAGTGGTAAAATTAGATCTCCGGATGTTTAGTCTGTTCACTTTCTACAACACTGTACATTGCCCACTTAGGTAAGAGAGATCTACCTAAGAGCTCTCATTCAATTTATCCTTAACTTTCCCAACTCCCTAGAACCATCTCCCATTTTCTACTTTGCCCACCATATTCTAATCTAACCATTATTTTAAAGTTTATGACTAAAACATGGAGGTGTTTATTTCTTCAAACTAGTATGGCCCAAATATAAGGTTCACAGTGTTTTTCTGCTCCTGTTGGTGGGCTATTCCTTCAGATATCACATTTTCCACTGGGTTCCAGACTTCTATATGAGACTATTCTACCATTTTTTTCCACCTTCCATCCTAGAATACTAAGACAATGAGAGCAGTTAGGTACACCTTTTTGACTATGGAGATTTAAAGTAATGTTATATCTGGGACTTTGGATTTTTTTTTGTCCACTGCACCAAATCGGATGAATAAAGTTCATTTAATTCAACATAAGATAAATAAATCACATTCATACATTTAAAACACAATATAATATGTGATATTCTGCCAAGCAGAGGGAGGAAAATTCCTATATGAGTTTCTGATCACTTTTTGAAAAAGGAACTCTTTGTCTCAATAGCATTAGTACAGCACTTTGTACTTTTCAAGAGATTACAAATACATTATGCCATTTGATCCTCACAAAAATCCTTAGAGATAGGCTGGACAATTTAAAGACAAAGAAATAGGCTCAAAGAGATTTTCTAACAAAGCTGGTTAGTTAGTGGTAAAATTAGATCTCCTGATGTTTAGTCTGTTGGCTTTCTACAACACTGAAGGCTTAGTTGAAAGAGTTGAAAGGAAATTTTTCTAAGGCTTGCAATACTTCATTTTAAAAAAATTTTATTCATTTTTTATTTTTTAAGATTACAAATAATTTTCACTTAAGTTATAAAACCTCGAAAACATAAATAGGTTGAAATTCACCAATAATGTCACTGCCTGATGGAAAATTTTGTTAAGTTCATTTATATATACTCATATATCCTTAAACATGTATTACAATTATAGCGCAATTTCATTAATCCCCCTCCCTTCCCTTCATTCCTCTTTGTCAAATCTAATAAACTTCTGTTCTTCCCACCCCCTCACCTTATTGTGTGTTAGCATCTCAGATAGACAATTTGGCCTTTGGTTTTGGGGGATTGGCTTATTTCACTTATTATAGATCAATTTTTTATTTATAGTGTCAATTTCTAATTGTCAGGGATATGTTTTCATGTCTTTGAATATTTTCTAGAAATTCCTAAACAGTCTGTATATTCTGTAAACCATGATCTTCTTAATTTTTCACATTATAAATTAGAATACAATAGCCTTGTAATATATCTGTGTTAAAAATCTAATAATTAACTAGTCATAGGACATACATGTTTTTAAAATCCTTGCAACCAATTGCCAAATGTTTCCCTAAAGTTTTTATCAACTGGTACTCTTCCAGTGGTGTAGATAACACCCAACATTAAATCATGTAGCTTAATTTAATATCTGACAATTTGACCAACTTGTCAACTTGTTCTCATTTACATTCCTTTGATTTAGGTGTTTTGGTTTTAATTTTTAGAAAGTTTTTTATAGTATCTCAATTCTCTTCTGGGTTCTCAGTTCAGTGGATTTTTTAGTCTTATGCAGTTGAGAAAATTTCTGAAGAGAAGCCCCCAGATCATTAATAGCCATGTAGTTCTTTAGCATTCTCTTCTTCTCATGGCTCGGTAGTAATTTTTCAGGTTTTTTCCCAAGATGAATTGTTGCTGCCAACTTTCTTGGTGTTGGAGAATATAATAATTCACTATATAAACAGTCTTAGAAGTTAAAAAGAGGACTTAGTTCATCTTTTCTTTCTTACAATTTTCTTCCTCACTCTTTCTGGTTATGTTACTAAGGAAAAAAAAGACCTAAATTGCCTAAAAACCATTTTGCTTGTTTTAGAGAAATATATAAATTCTGGAACTTACTTTAAATGGTCTTTTTTATATATTGTTCTAGAACTTACTTTTTAAATTAACAATATATATCTATGTTCATCCATGCAGAATCATGTATTCACCATTCACTCATTTTCACTGCTATATAGTATTCTATTGTTTAAAAACACTACAAGTTATTGAGTCTTCTAAACATGAATATTTGAGGTATTTTTAAATTCTTTGTCATTAACTCTAATGCAGTGGGCCTTTTCATTTATGTTTCCTGGAGTACCCTTGCAAACATTTTTCTAAGGGCAAATAAATAGAATTAATTTGGGGGGTTCTAGCATGTTACTCTTGGGAAGAGAAATAAAACAAGTACAAAATAATTATATGCTTATTCATAGAATGAGGCACATATTTAAGGCAATATTAGAGGAAATCATTTTCAAAAGACTTGGTTGAAAAAGAAATAAGAGCAACACCAACAAATAAAGGACAAAGCCGTCTTCAGATTTAAACTAGTTCACATGTCCTTTGAATTTTGTTTAAAAAATTGTTATTTCCTGTCATCACAGCTTAGTGTAATGCATGTGTTCTGGACAATAGCATTAAAACATACCCCAGGATGCCATCTTAGCACAGCAGTAGAATAAATAGGCTATGAGCAACATGCTCAGCAGTAACCACCTATGGGCTTTCTGAAGCTGGAAGAGCTGCCTGAATTCATCATTGATTATAAATATTTGTTTTATATTCCCATGGTGTTAGAACTTGGACTCAGGAAGCAATAAATGAATAAAACTGGGAAGGCTAAGACTGGAAATCCAAGTAGATCCACTGAGGCAAATCCAGGTGTCAGACATAGAATCCAGAAAGGAATTGAATGAATGAGGGTCTGAGGACAGGTGAGAGATCAGAGATGGCACATGGAGAATGACTATTATTAGCCAATAGTCTAAAGAGGCAAAGATATAGAGTAACTTTCTACTCATGTAGGGCAGGCATATCAAAGGAAGGACATCTGGAAGGCAATTTAGAGGGCATGAAGGAGTCACATTTGTGTAGGAAAGTCTAAAAACAGGTCTTGCAAGTGTAATGAGACAGAGAAAATTTTATTCATATTAATGCCTCTTAGGGAGAATACTGCATTTGCTTGACAGGCAATCAGTGACAATTGTTCTTGGGGAAAAAAGATCAGACACTAAAGGCATTGATAGTGGCCAAGATTTTAGAAAAAGGAAAAACTCCAATTCTCCTTGTGACCATACAAGGAATATTTTTCTTCTGAGGAGGAGAGAAAATTAAAATAGATTGAAGAGACAGGAGTTAAGAAAGGAGGAGAAACAATATTCATTACCCAATCAAAATCATTTCCATAACTCTTTCTATAAACCTTCAGCAAAATCATGTTCCTAATAAAGTGAATATATAAGTTAATTTCTCAGATCAAATCCTGTAAAAGGATTAGGTTCAAATGAGTGGATGCAGGGTGTGATCTAGAAAGCATGCAAAGATATGAGCATGGAAAATAGAGGTAACCAATGGGAAATTCCTACCAGGAGTCTTCCAGCCAGCACAGAAATAACTTTGGATCTGCCATCAGCTATGGAATTAATATGCAAATGAGCTCACTCAAAACTACAGAGACATGGCAGTTTGTAGTTAACACCTGGTTTACCCAGGGAAGCTGCATGAAAAATCCAATCTTTTCTAGAAAACCAAAGTACCAGGATTAATATAGATCCTTTGGCAAGACGATAATCATGGAGTCTAAATCTAAAGTTTCTCATGTATTCCTCGCTTGGACATAAAAGTTAGTTCTCTAAGACCAAGAGTTGATCTGAGCCCATATAAGCACATAGAGTGGTTTATCGAAAGACTTTGGATAAGTAGTCAAATTCATAGGACACATAAGTCAAACTCAATACTATAACCAGTTTAAATCTCAAAGACTTCCTAAAATGATATTTGCACTGAAGTAAAACTGAGCTTAATAAAGTGTATCTATGTAGGATATAGGTTATTTTTGACAGTTAGCCTCATAGGATTTTTGAAAGTTTTCTATTTTGCTAAGTTTGTTTTATCCCAAAGACTTTACATAAGTTCTGAGTTAAGACATAGAACAGAAATTGTGAATGAGTGCACAAGGGGAAAACAGAAAACAATGTAAGACAAACTTGGAAAGGATAGATATACAGAGAGTGATGGGAAGTACAGAGAAAAGACCAGGTAGGAAGAGAAGACCAGACAGATTGTAACACACAGCACATCCAGCCTGAAGATCCAGCTTCTCAAAGAGTTAATTTTTCTACCCTTCCATATCCTAGCATGCTTTTCATGAAGTACTCAAAATGATCTTTACTATGGGTAAGGTTGAAAAGGAGGAGAGAAATAAAAGACAAGACCCAACTTTAAAAAATAATATTTTATCAAAAGATTTCTTAAATCACCAGGGTACAAAAAAAAAAAAAAAGAGTAAAGTCATTGTGATGATTAATGTGGATTGTCATCTTGATTGGATTGAGGGATGCCTAATACCTCAGATAAAAAGACTTCTGGGAGTGTCTTTTAGGGTATTTCCAGTGACTTTTGCATGTGGAACAGAAAACTGACTGGGAAGACCTGCCCTGAATGTGGGTGGTACTGTCCAATAGGGCAGAGGCCAGGGCAGTATAAAAGGCAGAAAACGGATACATATCCTATTGGTTCTGTCCTCTAAAGAACCTGGATTGATCCATTTTCCTTATCATCTGTGCTACATGTCATTATCAAGCAGTTGCCTCTTTGCCTCCCTTTGTATCTTGATGTCCTGACCAAGGCTTTGTGTCCCAACTCTAGAGTATGTGTGTTCTCCAATCACACATGTTGTTCAAATGCCAATCTGTTCTAATCACTCTTTGCTCAAAATATGTTAAAAACTTACCACTATCTTAGAATATTTTGAAACTCATTTAGTTTGATTTTTATAATGGTTTCACCTTTTTTCTTATTAAGATTATGTTTTACATTTAAAGATGCCCTATGGTCTACCCTACAAAGTGTCTCTGCATTGGTCTTCCATGACAATCAAACCACTCTCTGCTCCAGCAATGCCCACAGCTCAGAGATCCCTCAACCACATCTACCAATTAATATTGGTGTCCCTTGCAGTTCTATCCTTGAACTTATATCTTCTCATACTCTTCTTTCTATTGAGAACAGCATTTTCAAGATTTAAAACATATAGTTCAGTGCCAATCCATCGGGATATGAATTCTAATTCTAGGATGTACATAGAAAGTAAGACTCTCTCTGGAAATATGACTGTCTCTGGATCTCTCCTCTGAATTATAAATTGAGAATGATAACCACCTTCCTCTCAAGGCTGCTGTGCACTTAATTGATTTAAATTATTACAAGCATTCAGGACAATGCCTGGCACACAGGGTTATTAACCCTTTGCCAAGATCATAATGATGCTTAGAAAAAGAATAATCTTTTCTAAGATCCACTCCTGTATCTTCTTTTCATCAAGAGAATAATGTTTGATATTTTCTCCTCCAATTTATCAGCAGTAACTTCACCCCTGCATGGAAAAATTCCTATTGAATACCATCGCATGGTCCTTCTGGAAAAATTCCTGTTGGATATCATTGCCTGGTCCTGCCAGTAGCACTTTCACTAAATATGCCCCTATCTGAAATCCTCACGTTTTTTCTTATATTATTTCTCTTTATCTGTTTTCTGGTTCTTAAATGATATGACAATGTTTACATTCATCCAATCTTAAAACTTCTTGACCAATGTGTGTTGCTTTTCCTTCAACTTCCCCATCCCATCTCTAAATTCTAGATATCTTTTCCAATTATGCTCCCAGATGTATCTACTTGTGCTAACTCCTTTTTACTGCTCAAGTCCAGACACTCGTAACTATTTATCTGAATTATTGAGACTGCTCTTCCTCTGTCAATTTTCATGTCTCTTCAACCCATCTCCTAAATGAGGATGTTCAAATGCCAATCTGTTCTAATAATTCTTTGCTCAAAATATGTTAAAAACTTACCACTATCTTAGAATATTTTGAAACTCATTAATTTGATTTTTATAATGGTTTCACTTTTTTCTTATTAAAATTATGTTTTACATTTAAAGATGCTCTATGGTCTACCCCACAAAGTGTGTCTGCATTGGTCTTCCATGACAATCAAATCATTCTCTGCTCCAGCAATGCCCACAGCTCACAAATCCCCCAACCACACCTATCTTTCTCACCACGTTCTGCTGAATAGAATATATTTCTCCTTTATCTTCGTTTATCAAAATTTTGCACAACATTCAATACCCTCTCCAAATTCCCTTTCTTCATGAAGCTGTCCTGATTTGGCTCCCTGCTATATTAGGTTCAACTTGTTGTTGCTCTCTCCAATACTAGCATTTATTTAGAATTGATCAGAGTTGCTTTATTAAACTATGACAGTCAACTATATACTCTAAACAGAGCTACATATCTTAAGAGATTTATTTGCATTACTTATAGTATCCCTATAATGTAGGTAAGTAAAATTGTCTCTATTAACACATACAAGAAAATTTAAAAAGATTATATAAATTGCCCAAGTATATTCTCAGTAATAGTCAAAAACAAGGAAATATGTGTGCCTCTTAAATTTGTGCTCATTTTGTTCTCATTTATTTCAGTGTTCTTTAAAGGATCACCTACATCAGAATCACCTACTAAAATGCAAATTCCTAGTCATAGGGCTACTGGGGAAGGAATCAGAAATCTGCATCTTTAATAATTTCCCCAGGTGGTTCTTATGCACTATGAAATTTGTAAAATAGGGCCATAGTTCATAAAACTTCTCTTTTATTAGTTCTATTAGTGTATGTATTAAATTCAGTAGTAGACTACTTTCTCCAGGGCAAGACTCATGTCTTATATCCATGCGTAGCTTCCAGTTTATAGCCTCATGCCTATACATAATATATAATCAATAAATTTTGGTTGAATTATTGCCAATTTCTGTGTTTCATCACAGGAAAAACTATGAAGAACTCTTGACAGTAATATATTTTTCTTATGTGGCCAGCATGGGATGGGAAATATATTTGAAGATTTGGCTTAACATATACACATAAACATACCCACATATACATTTCAATTGAAGAACACTTGGGGAAAATACAGAAAAACAGAAGAATGAAAAAGATCACCGAAATAAAATGTATTTGTCATACAAATATAATTCTTAAGGAATTTCTCGTATGTATATGTCAGTGTTATACATAGATTTATACATAGGTTAAGCCTTTCTTCAAAAGTATCTCATATATATATATATATATATATATATATATATATATATATATCATGTACATATAAAACTTAGATATGCAATGTTTGTTTATAAAAGTGGAAAATAGTGATGTTTTTGTCAATTCGTATTTGATGCAAAATCTGTCACCACTATTATTTAGGTGAACTTGTGTATCAATCTTTTCTTTGCAAAGTTATCTCCCTGTTCTAATAAGGCTTCTGAAGTCAGTGTCCTCACCCTTTTTAAAGAAGAATTGCAGAAGTTTAGATGAGAAGCAGACTCTTATGGATTTTTTTCTTTTAGTTTATTTGCTGATAGCAGGAAGTTTCACAGAACCTATATGAGAAGGAACTCTCTCATATAAATGAAATGCAATATACTACCTAGGTTAACAGAATATGTCTCCATGAGGGTTTTCAGAAGTGAAACAATTGCAACTGTCACTTGAGACCTGTATATCCTCCAGGAGAACCTCTGTTTCCAGTTGATAACAAAAATGTTGATGTTAAGGGGTAGGTAATATGGCTCATCTGTAAAACGTTGACTCAAGAATAGAAATTATTTTTTTCTGATTCTCTTCATACATCTTAGAGAAACTCATACTTTCAAAAAGAATTTAACTGCCTAGGAATGGCAAAAAAGATACATTGTACTAGTAACTACAAATGAAGTTTTAAAGGAAAAGATGGCAGACTCAATATCTCATTACTTCTTTCTTCTCACCAAAATCTGCTATAAGGACAGTAAAAAGATTAAGAAATAGAACGAAAAGTACAAAAATAAAAGGAAAGGACATGGTAGCAAAAACTTTTTGGAAATGGTAGGACAGATGGATGGCAATTTACTTAGCAGAAGTATATTTCTACTCAAGTTCCAGGCTAACAAGGAGAGAAATCAAGAGGCAACACAAATTATGCCAAAATGTTCAGAGAATGTCCATTTCAAGTACTTCTGGGAGTAAGAATTTAAAAAAAAGAAAAGATAGGGTTGAACAAATATATTGGGTAAAGTCTAAAAAGATAGAGCTTTAAATTTCTTCCATCAACCCACACATCAAGAAATGGAGCCTTCCACACATCCACATAGGATCAGGGGAATATGCAATCAAAGAAATAATACAAAATGGTCCTCTGACTCACACCATGTACAAAAATTAACCCAAAGTAGATAGCAATTGATATATAAGAGCTAAAACCCTGCAACTCTTAAAAGAAACAGGCGATATTCAGGCCATTGGATTTTGCAATGGATTTTAGATTGACATATCAAAAGCATGAAAAAGAAAAGAAAAAAGTGGGTAAACTGGACTTTATCAAAATTAAAAGCTTTGGGGCATTAAAGGACTTTATTAAAAATGAAAAGATGAGATATGCAATGGGAAAAGATATTTTTAAGTTATATATCCGATAATGGTTTAGAATCTAGACTATATAAAGCACACTTCTAAGCAACAAAAAGACCATCTAATTTAAAAATGAACAATTTGATAATCCAAGTGACTCAGAAGATTGAGGCAAAGGATCACAAGTTTGAAGCCAGCCTAAGCAGCTTAGAAAGACCCTGTCTCAAAATAGAAAATAAAAAGAGCTGAGAATATAGCCCAGTGGCAAATCACCCCGATATTTCTCCAAAGAAAATATAATCATTACCAAAAAACATGCAAACAAATCTCCCAATAGGGAGAGATTTGGGAGTCATCAGGGAAATGGAAATTAAGACCACAGTGAGATACTACTGTGTACCCATTAGGATGACTATCATTAAAAGAGAAGAAAAGAGGGAAAAAAAAGAAGTGTTGGCAAGGATGTGGAGAAACTGGAACTCTCTCATGTTGCTGGTGAGAATGTCGAATGGTTCAGTTGATGCTGAAAATGTTTGCTCAAAAAGTTAAATATAGAATCTCCATGACCCAGCCAATTCACTCATAGGTATATACTCAAAATAATTGAAAACAAAGTACTTAAACAAATACATGGGTAGGCATTGTCAATACAGCAGTATTCACAGTAGCAGAAAGGTGGAAATAACCCAATATCCATTAATCGATAAATGGATAAGTTGTGTACATACATGGAAAATTCTCTAGACATAAAAAGTAATGAGAAACTGAACATTGTTCAACATGGATGAACCCGGAGAACATTACAAAAGAAGACAGACATAAAAGATCATTATTATGAGTGTTTAGGATAAACTATCCAGAATAGTTAAATTCATAGAAATAGAGAGCAGATTTCTGTTTGTCACAGACTGGAGGGAAAAGTCAATAGCAACTGCTTAATGGGTGTGAGGTATTTTATTTTTCATGAAAATAAAAGTATTTTGGAATTATACACAGCTGTTGATTTTGCAACATTGTGAATGTACTAAATGACATTAATTTTACATTAAGGGAACTTAACCTCAAAAAACTGTCATATAAAGGATCCCTGGACAGGAGAATAGTAGGCACAATTGTGGTTTGCTTTACCATTGCTAAAACAGGAAAATAATGTTAAAGTAAATTTACATATTAAATATTGAAGTCCCCACTCCTCATCCCCAATTTGGATGAAGAATCTGACAACAATGGTTTTAAAATTTCAAGCAGAAACATAAAAGATTCCTCATGAGACATCTAACTAGCCCTTGAAAAAATGACCTAAAAATATGAAGGAAGCCCTAGGCAAAACTGTTCAACTAGATCATCCTACAGCAAAGTCCTCAGTTGACCCCACTATCAGACAAGCAGCTTATAATATTCTTCTTGCTATGCAATACAGGCAACAGCAATGAGCAAACAGAGGGGAAAGTTTTGTCAGGTGAAAGAGGAACCAAAACACAGAGTTGAAGAATCATGGATCATAGAGGAGATGAAAAGCTACCAGTAACATCTTTTGAATAGGAGACTATCCATGAAAAAAGAGCAAACAATGCCATTGATATGACTTTAGGGGAAAAAAAGAACAATAACAAAGAAAATCTGATAGGAAAAATGAAATTCTCAAAGGAAATGTTGAAAACTAAAATTATGCAAAGTTCCAAACAAGTAGAGAAAAATGGTTTTTAAAAGTAGACCATAATGTTCATCACATTCCACTATCATTATCCAAAGTACATGTATGAAGACACGAATTGGTGTGAATATACTTTGTATACAACCAGAGATATGAAAAATTGTGCTCTATGTGTGTAATAAGAATTGTAATGCATTCCGCTGTCACATATAAATAATAAAAAAGTAGAACATAAAACAGAAAAGAAAAATCATCTGAAAAGCAAGTACCTAGAAAGAAAAAAAAGTGAGAAAATGGAGGAAAATAGATAATCAAATACTTAAATTTAAAAAAAAAAAACTAAATATTTAAGATCTCTTATTTCCAGATTGATGAAAGCCACTAGCAATGGATAAGCACTGTGGGAAAGACTCACTCCAAAGAACATTATGAAATTTGGGGACACACAGGAAAGAAAATCTGTGATATTTATATGAGAAGAGGTTAAGTACAAAGGATAAAGATCAGTAACACTGAGAGAAAATGATTTCCATCTTTGATTCTGTCCCCCAAATTGTAAAAGTGTTGATTTGATGATATTTTTAGTAATAAAATACTTTAAAAGAATATCATCACTGCACCTGTTCTCAAAAAAGTAACAAAAGAAGTGCTCTGACAATATCAAAATATAAACCAAGAAAGGGGAAGGCAGGAGACTCAGTGAATTATGTTTCCAACCTAACATCGAGGAGAAGGTAATTTCCCATATAATTATGATGAAAGATACCAGAAACAGCTGTGCAGCAAGCTTAGAAACAACAGTGTAGATGGAAAGGTCAAGGTTCAGCGGGAAATCTATCCACAAAGATGAATTAATAGAACTCACGATGAGTTTCACAATAATGAGGAAAACGCACAATTGGGAAAAAGAAAGGGATGAATTGATGATATGTAACAGAAAATTTTTATCTTTTGGAAAAAACAAAGTAAGAGAGAGGGAGGAAGGGAGGAAGGAAGAACAGAGAAAAAGGCAGGTCAGGCCTGCTCAGCAGTGCATACAGAATATGGTCAACGTCAGGTGAAGACAGGGTACTGATAAATACAGAATTGTGATGTAATGATAGTGGTGATTGGTGAAAAGAAATCTGTGATAGAAGTGGTGGTGACAGTAGCTGGCATTAGAAGATGTGAAAGACAATGAGAGTCTTTTGCATAGAGAATAATTCAAGGTAATATGTCCAACTCAAAAATCAATAAGCAGTAACTTGAGTGTCAGGGAATTTTCCATATAATTTTAAATAATTTTAATATAACTTAAAATAAAATATAATCATATATAATAATTATATGATATTATAATATATAATATCTTAATGTAATTTAAAATAAATAAAATATTTTATCACTAGGTTTCCCATGGGGAGAGAAGGAGGTTACAGAAAAACAAAGGGAGAAAGTTAGAAGGACCCAAGAGGTAATGGATTAAAGTCAGAGACATTATTAGGAATGCATAGTTAGCTTGTTGTTGACCAAGAAGGCCTTAATCATTCCAGGAGTTAGACTAAACTTTACATGGGTTTTCCCCCACCTAATTAGGAGCTCATCATTTCCCTTTACTTAAAGCATTATGTAACATTATGTAAATTATGTAACATTATGTAGATTTTTTTTTTTTGCCCCACTGAGATATAAAACTTCCACAATGGTCTAGGAATGTCATTCTTGAGGATCCAAAAGCAATCATTTTGAAATGTAATCATTAAAATATTAATGCCCCCATCTTCTGGTCTTTGTGAGAAAGTAAGAGCCTAACTATGATAAGCATCAATTAGCAAAGACAGATGACCTAATCACACTGACCAATCTTCCTCCCAACTCTCTTCAGAACTTTCCTCTTGCTCACCCCATTGCTTAAAGATTTTTCCCAGGTTGGTCAACAGTTGCAAAGTAATAGTGAGATTAACCATCTTACTGTGCAACAGAGTACTAGAACTTATTCCTCTTATCTAAGATTATAGTAAAGTGTTGTCCATTTTAAAATAGCTAGAGGGGACTTTGAAGGTTTTTGCCACAAAGAAATGATAAATGTTGAAGGTAGTAGATATGCTAATTACCATGATGTAATCATCACACAATGTGTGTGTGTGTGTATATATATATCAAAAATACATTTCACCTCATAAGTATGTACAATTATTTAGTTAGTGTCAACAAACAAATAATACAAGAAAAATATCTTTTCTTGCCTTTTGTTTCAATGGAGTTGAATTTAATCTCTGTCCCCAGTGCACTTCCATGGACATCATGTGGAAAAAAGTATTTGTCATATTCAACAAATATCAGGACAGTGACATTCTTGATGATATAAATGATTACATGTAGAAATATTTTAAAAATATGTGTTTATATATACATATGTACAAGAGAGAATGAGGAATGAGAATTCTTCATGTGATGATGGAGGCACAGAAGGCCCCTAGTTTGCTATCTTAGACTGGAAAACTAGAAAACCCAGCAATAATTCAGTCTGAAACCCGAAGACCAAGTCTGAAGACCTTGAGAATCAGGAGTGCCAATGTCCAAGGGCAGGAGATGAGAAATGCCTCATCTCAAAGAATCGTAAAATTCACCTTTCCTTCACCAATTTATTCTGTTTGGGCCCTCGACAGATTGGATGATGCCAGCTCACATTGGTGAGGGTGATCTCCTTTACTTGGAGACGCCCTTACAGATGTACCCAGAGATAATAATATTATATCAATTATCTGGGCATCTCATAGCCCAAGCAGACACACAAAAAGTGAGCCATTCCTTGCATATACACACATCTGTCCTTGTTCAGTCCCTTAGAGGGCATAGAAGCAATGACACCAAGCAGCAATGAAAAAACCACCCAAACCCTGGTTTCTAATACCATTTTCCATTGAAGGAACAAAGTTTCATTAGAGAAACGACTGATTCCTATACTGAGACAGCTAATATACAAGATGATTTTGGAGCATCAGGTAGTAGTCCAAAATATATGTAATGATTCAAAAACCAAAATAAAATAAAAACATGAGGAAAATGTCAGAGAAATTTAACTGAGGGGCATTTTACAAAATAGCTGACCAATACTTTTTGAAATGCTCAAAGTCATCAAAAATAAGGAAACTCTGAGAAACTGTCAAGAGGAATATGAGGATATTTAGATATAAAGGTAATCCAATATTGTAGGTAGGATCTTGGAACAGAAAAATTGAACAAGGTAAAAACTTTAAAAATGTGAAGAAAATATGGACTAAGTTCATAAGTATATATCAATATTGACTCATTTGTTGGGAAATATGTGTAATAATAATGTAACAGGTTAATAATAGAGGAAAATGGATATGATGTTTACGGAAATCTTACTATTTTTACAATTTTACTAAGACATTTTACACTGTTAAGCTAGCTTAAACTTACTTTTGCTTAAATCCATTTCGCAGGTTAAAGTATATAGACAACTTTAAAAACAAATTTTTTCATCAGTTTCTGTTTTGTTTTTTTTTTTGTGAGAAAGTTATTTTTATTTGGAACTGTATATTTTCCCCTATAAATAATGTTTGTGAAGAATTAATATTTTTGTACTTCATGTGTTTTAAAATAAGCGTTTGACAAAAGCTATTGGTCACTGTTAGTTATTTTATTAAGAATACGTTATGGGCTGGGGATGTGGCTCAAGTGGTAGCGCACTCGCCTGGCATGCACGGGGCGCTGGGTTCGATCCTCAGCACCACATAAAAATAAAGATGTTGTGTCCACCAAAAACTAAAAAATAAATATTAAAAATTCTCTCTCTCTCTCTCTCTCTCTCTTCTCTCTCTCTCTCTTTAAAAGAATATGCTATAGGCCACAGAAGGCATATAGGTATGTCCTTTTTTTTTTTTTTTTTTTTTTGGTGTGGCCCTGGATAGCATTCAGACAGAGAGGCAAACAGACTTTTAAAGAAAATATATTTGAGATCAAGAAAAACTATTCTGATATAAAAATTATGAAATCTTGGGGAACAAGAAGAGAATTCAATTAATGGCTAGTGCCAACTTAATTTTTTCACTCTATCTTTTATGCTTACACTCCACAATAAATATTCTCACCCACATGGCCAATAAGAAAACTAGGTCTTCCAGACACTAGGTACATTGCCTAGAAATTAGCAGAACTCAAACTACCTGCATTTTTATTGAACTCATGTTCTTACTTAATTCCATTGTGCTGTTGGCACTTAACCCAATTTTTCCCATATGCTACTACTACTAATGGTACTAGTACTAATAATAACCACAATTATCACATTTCTGTGAGTTTTCACATGGGATCATACTTTGAGCCGTGCGTGTTCTTTATGTCCCTGAGATATTTTTGTCTGTAATTCATTCTGTATAAGAGCTGTATTCTTTTTCACATCATGGATGTGTTACATTTTATTTTCTCACTCTCTTACTCTTGTCATGTAGCTTCTTTCTAATTTTCCTCTATTACAATAATTATTAGCATGAAAAGATACGAGCCATTTTCTCTATTTTGCACTTGGGTATAACTTTCCTTAGAACAGATTTCTGGAAGTGTAACTGTTGCTTCAGAGAAGTCTTTTGTTATATAGAGATATTGCCATGTTGCCCTCCAAAAGAACTTTTCATAATTTGCGCTCACCCTCTGAATATTAAAAAGGGTCATTTTCCTGAATATCACCAATTATTTAAGAGTTTTATCAATATTTTAAGTCTTGGTCCACTTTATATGTAAACATCTCTCTTTTTAATTTTATTTTAAAATTTGTGGCAGAGAAGCTAAAGTTTTTTTCTCTCAATTTTTGTTTCTTCTGTGAAATATATTTATCCCCATACATTCTTCTTTTCCTCCATTACCATGTATAAAACAACTGTGCTGTCACTAGAATCTACCTTCTGCTTGGCATAAGATGCCACTCTCTTTACCACTTAAGAGACATTGCAGTAGTCTTTCTTCTCTCTCTCTCTCTCTCTCTCTCTCTCTCTCTCTCTCTCTCTCCCTCTCCCTCTCCCTCTCCCTCTCCCTCTCCCTCTCCCTCCCTCCCTCCCTCCCTCTCTCAATCTCTCCCTCCCTCCCTCCCTTTCTCCTCCCTCCATCTCTCTCTCTGGTGAACTACTACAACCAGTATACACACATGACATAATTCCTTTGAAAGAAATAAATTCTTCTCATAACCCTCAATTTCCATTTATCTACTAAATTCAGGATTCTCCTTCCCTTTCTGCAAAACTCCTTGTAAAATGCTTCTCCAACTCTCTTAGATCTATTCCAATCAGCGTTTATCTCTCAACACTCTATCAAAATAGCTCTTGTCAAAATCACTCATCAAAAAAGTTTTATTTATCATCTCTGTTATGAAATTCAATGTTCATTTCTCCTTCCTCATCTTCTAGTACCTTTATGCAGCATTTAACACAGTTGCTTATTCCTTCCCTCCTGAATTTCTTTATTTAATGGCCAGGAAATCATTCTGCTTGTTCTTCAAATGTGTCAATTCCTTGGGGGCTCCACGGATGCTCCATTCCTGGGACTACACCTGGGCTACTACTTGGACCTTTTCTCTTCCTCATTCCTCCTCCAGGCTTCCCCATCTCAGCAAATGACGGTATTATTTTTCCATTACTCCAACCATAATTCTTGCAGCTATTTTATCCATTTCTTTCACTTTTATGATTGAATCCATCAGCACTTCACAATAGATCTCTGTAATGAATATGTCCAAAATCTAAACCTCTGCCTTCTTTTGTGTCTTCACCCCTAAAGTTCAAGTGACAATATTTCTCATTGGATTACTATAGGAGATTCTTATCTTTTCTCATTCCTACCAGGTTCATCTCCCTACAGTTTATCTTCTGTGAATAAAACAGAGGAAACTTTTAGAAATGTAAGCTATGCGATGATCACATTTAAAAATCTCCAGTTGATTCCATCTTGCTCAGTCTACAAGACACTACATGAGCTTGCTTTCTACTCTTCTGTAACCTCTTCAATCTATAGCCATCCTAGCTTCCCATAAGTCCCTCAGAGAAGTCCCAAATACTCTTGTCTTTGGGTTCTTGCCCCTTGCTTTCTCATTTCTCTCAGACATTATCTTAAATGTCATCTCATCAGTGAGACTGTCAAAAAGTTTCTTTTCAAAAACAATGATTTTTAAGGTGATTCCAAAACTAATAAGAATTCAGGTAATGCTTAAATCTGCAAAGAAGAAAATGTAAACCAAACCTCACATTCCATAAAAAGTTAAGTCATCAGTTTTCCATCTTTGCAAATGAAGATAAACGTGTTTGGAGAAGCTAGAGTGCTATATCTGATGAAAATTATCAAATTTTATTTTTCTTTAATAAAGAGAAAGTGAAGTGAAACTGAACAAATTATTAGACATGATAAATTTTTTTACAATGATAGCTAGTATTTTTCAAACACCATAGAAGATTAATAAGAGAGATTATGACAATCAAGTCTCTTTTGACAAATGTTTCAGATTTTGAGGTCCAATGTAGTTCTTGTTGTGGTAATAAAATTCACATTGCTATTTTCCTTCACTTTCCAATTTTTGTATTACATTACTGATTTTATATTATCAGATATCTAAAATTTAGATTCAATTCTGTAGCCATTGTTCTCATAGCTCTTTAGATGTAATTCAAGTTTGATTATCAGGGCTTACTAAGAGCTTCAACGGCTCTCTAATTCTGATTTAAAAATTTTTGTGTATCCATTAATGCGTTGGCTCTCCTCTCAATATTTTTAAGAAGAGGGTATTATGTTTTCTGACCTTTTTATGTTTGAAGTTGTTTCTCTGCTCACTTTGTATTTGAACTACATGTCTGATCTTCATCATACTTTTCAAAATTACATTATTTTCCATAAACAAAACAGATATTTTGGTAAAATTCATCAGTCTTTAAATCACCTGGAATTTCTTTCTGTTGGGGATAGTTAAAGATATAATTTGCTAATTTTTTTCCCAAGGAATAACTAATTTTATTCATATCATTTGATGAATTGGCTATTTTTTGCTACCAGGTTAGAAAGACTCCTATATTTATTATAAATTTAATATAAATTTTCTTTTCCTATGTATATAAATCTGTTTCTGGATCCTATTCTGTTCATTTGCCTGTTTGTTTAGGGTGGAAACTTAAATATATATTTTGGTAATCATATATTTCTGGTATTAACAGAAGACAAATGTGTAGATATCCTATATTGTAAAAAATAAATTGGGAATATCATGTGAAGTACCATATATTTTGTAAAATTAATGCTCTCAATTATTACTTATCTGCAGAATTTTCTCATATGTTTTTATGTATTTGGTCTTCATAGGAAGTCTGATTTCCTATTGAGGTTTCTACTGGAGTTTCCTTGAAGAGTACATCTAATTCTCTGAGTACATGCCATTCTGTTCTTTACGCTATTAATTTCCTGAGTTAATTTATAGTTATAATCACCTATATCCTACCCATTCCCTAGGAGACTACTCACATGGTTTTTAAATTGATTTTGTTGTTATAATGAATCAGATCTTAATAATATTACTTAATAATATGTTCTTAATACCTCTATCTTGTTATTGGTGAATGTTTACAAAAGCTGCTAATTTTATAAATTATATTTGGATCTATTACAATACCAAATTCTGATTCTTTCTTTACTTTCTTGTTATAGATATTGTTTTCTTTTTTTTTTTTTTCTACCAGGGATTGAACCCTGGGGCACTTTACCACTGACCAGCAGTCACATCCATAGACCTTTACATTTTTTATTTTGAGACAGTTTCTTGCTAAGTTGCTTAGGGCTTCACTAAATTGCTGAGGCAGGCTTTGAACTTTCTACCCTCCTGCCTCAGCCTCCTGAGTTGCTGGGATTACAGGCATGAGCCATCATGCCCAGCTTCAGTTCTCTGAACTTTCCAGGCTAAAATCATATCATCTAGACTTTTCCATGCCAATAATTATGCAGCTTCTTCCTTTTCTTTTTCTATAACATTGACTAAAACTATCCTGATTAGTATCTATCTTATTGTAGTCTTTTCTTTATACACAGTAGTAATTGCTCATTTAACTTAGATTCCTTTTGGCTTCTAGTTGTATTGCTTGTTCTTTGTTGCTATTACGGATATTGTTACAACAATATAAAACAAGTTAACAATTTTAGGTGTTTCCTATATACCAGAAACTGCTTTAAAGTTTTAATCCAATTATCTTCACACATAACTTAAAAGAAGATATTATTTTTCATTTGCCAAAATTATTAAGAGCTTGATATTCATCAGGCACCATACTACACATCTAGGATACAATGGAGAGCAAAATAAACTAAACTCCCTGTTTTTGTGGAACTTGCATTCTGTTTATTTATCTTTTTAAATTTAGATATGAGAACATAAATTATTTGCCCACTATAGATCAGAGAGGAAGAAGAAAGGATCTGGAATTCAAATCAAGAAATTAAATTCTATATTTTAACACTTCTAAAACACTGCTCTACATATATTTGTTGACTCTTTCTACCTGACTCTATTAGCTATTTTGATTTGTTACTTCATAGCCTGTTATTCATGGTGCTGTCAAAGATAAATGAAGTTGGACATGAACTAAAGCAGTCAGGGCAGTTTTTATTCAGTGACTATTACAAATTAGTTATTTGCAATAATACTCAGATTACTGAAAACAAAAAAAGAAAAAAAAGTCTAAGGACTTTTTTTAAATACTGGGAGGAAAAGACACTGAGAGGCATTAAGGTAAGTTACCGTTTCCATATAACCAGGCCACATGTACTTGTGAATTGGTGCTTATCCAGAGGAGGGGCAAACCTATCTTAATGACAGCAGTAGGTAACTTGCAGCAAGGTACACAGCTATCCTCCCACATGGGGCTGGAAGTGAGGATAAGAGCTATATTTCTGAGTGTTAGCATTTCAAAGAGGCAACCCTCAGATTCCTCAGGAAATAGTTTGGAATTTGCAGATTTATATCTATAAGGACAAAGGATTTATAATTTCAAGCTTTCTAAAATAAATACTGTAAGAGAGTGTTCAGAGGCCTATCTACCTATCAGCAGACTTTGGCTGAAACGAATAGTAAATTCTCTTGACAGCACTGAGCGTTTTCAGATAGGCATTTTTGGGGGTGGCGGGAAAAGGTAAGGGGTGACATCATAGAGACACAAGTTTAGCCATGATGGAGTTTAGTCAAGCCTCTTTGTGCAGAGGTTCAGATGGAGTGGTTATGTGCAGGACACTACAATTCTCGACACCCATGTCTATTGTGGTGTAGGTTATCTCTTACTCCTGGGTCTGCAACTTCTTGGTCCAGGAAATGACTCACTTCACTGCTTGTTATTAAGCACAAGTCAGGGAAGGATGGCATAGTTACTGGGTACATATTGAAGATCAGCAATTCTTCCTTATTGCTGTACTTCTGTTGTGCTATTTCCAAACTATCTCTATTTTTACAGCAATTCACCTGCAGGTATTTTAGCAGGTTGTTCTAGTTCTGGCCTTATGTCCAGATCATCACATCCGTGCCTTGCCTTTTGGGTGATGCCAGCATTCCCGCCCCGCCCCCACCCCCTGCACATCTGAGAATATATTTTGTTTTTCTATATCGCTGTGGATTAATCCTTTAACTTTTCATTGTCCTCTATATTTCTGTTTCTATCTCTATATGGCTACCTTGAATTTATATTTTATGGAATCTTATATTATTGGACAGAAAAGAACTCAGTACTTAATTCTACCAACTTGATCTAGCCTTTTTTTTTTTCTAAGTTTTATTGCAAACTTCTAGAGGAAAACCACCAAATCATTAGCTTTACACCTTCCATGGACCATAGTAGAATCTTTTATTGAGATGTCTTTGGATATTATTTATCTTGTAGACATTAAAATCTTTCTAGTACCCATTGGCCAAGGTCCCTGATGAGGAATAGTCTTAAAAAATGGAATCTAGTTTTAGCATCCCTCAGTCTCAAGAGTAGAATAAATTTTGTCATGTCATAATTGATTGAATATTAAATTATTTTTGAGGATCATGATTTCCTTTTAATTTGATAACATTTTACAAACATGAAGATTGTACAGAGGTACAATCTGAACTTGTTTTCATATCTTTTATCATGGGTCTCAGAGTGTCTAGAAACTCTCTTTGCATCTGAAGGTTATCAATCTCATTTGGACACTAAGGACTTCAGAGTCATAGAGGTTAAGGACAGTTCCTGAACAGCAGAACTGGGTCCACATGCCCCAATCCCTGTCCGGTGCCCATTCACTGCCTATATTTCTTTAAGGACTGCTACATTTATTTGACAGCTGCAGAGCCAGAAGCAGGGTAATTAATAGAAGCACAAAATAATGATCAAAAAAAAAAAACCTTAATCACAAATTGTAATATTTAACCATTCGTATCCGTTCCTTATGTCCCCCAATTAATTGAACCTAATGTTCCTTCTTCAAAAATTGTTTTCATTCCTTAAAACAAAACAGAATGATAAAAAGAAACAATAACATCAAAACTACAGAATAACTCTGATATCCAAAAACAACTGGCACAGATTTGAAGACACAGTCGCCATGAAGTATTTTTAAATTGTAAATGAATTCTCTCTGCACTCCGTTTTTTTCTCTTTTCCTGACCCAGAAAACAACAACTGTACTTTCTTACATATTAAACTGTCAGTTTTAACACTAGTTTTTACTTGGCAGTAGGTTGTTTTGTTATCCTACTCTTCTACCCATTTTTGAACTAGGGAATGAATTCCTTTCTAAAAATTGGATATTTATGAAAATTTAAAACCTAGTGCATGAAAGTGTGTGTGTTATCTTTCATCTATGGAGAAAAATCCTCGGAGGATTAGGATAAGGAACCCATCTGTACCATGTTCTCTATTCCGTTAATTCCCTCCAGCTACCCACAGAGGTGGCAGAGGACAGGTGAAATCAGAAGCAGAGCTTGCTATCCCTCCACACATTAGATCTTAATAATTGAGAAGAAATAACAGGAAGAAGCAGAAATGGAAACGTCTGGACTTTTCAGAGTTTTATCAAAAATGACTTGTATCGACCTCTGTTCTATGCCTTTCCTGAACAAAAGAAGGTATGTTTTGTACCAACTATGTGCTAAGTTTTAAAACTTGAAGAATCATCCATTTTCATGATTTTTCTTTTCTTTCTTTCTTCTGCCCAAAAAAGTAACAGTATCAGCATAAATAAAAACAGCAATAGGAATAGCCACTTAACATTCTTTTCAAACTTTATCACTGAAATAAACACTAAAAAAATGCCATTACAGAGAAGATCATAGTGGTTAGGAATATCATACTTGAGAGATTTGGCTGTTATCAGACTGAAAATATATTAGCCGATGTGGATTTGATGCAGTAGACTCAAAGGAGGGGGAATCTATTCTAGACTCTTCTTCAAATTTGTAGCAATTCTTGCTAACAGGATGACTTTATTTTTAGAAATTGTGAACACTTTAGAGGTTGATTGAAAAGGCCAATTACATAGTGTATCTATACGTTTGTTCTGCTTGCCTCCCAAATATTTATTACAGGAAGGTTAATAGAAAGCCTTCTTTGTTGTCAAACTTTTATGATCTGCTTTTACTGCTCATCAACACTCAACATTAAGAGCTACATGACACTCATAAAAAAAAAAATAAAGATAAAAATAAGAACAAAATAGCAATTATTGATGACTTTAAGTTGTGCTCCACAGTGTATGTTCTATTTAGGTAGGCAGCAATTATTGATATAATACCACATCCATTTAGTAATTAATATATTTTTCTTTTGGTTTTGGCCACATAGGAAATTTTATAAACCATGGAAACAAAACTCTCAAGTTTGTACCTATATAGTAATTAATGTGCAACTCATATCCATATTAAAATGAGTCTGATATTATCTACCCACTTCCTTGGAGCCAGCCTTCTCCTTGATCTTTTTCAGTCTCTCTTCCTCCCTAAATAAGATATTTAAACCACAGTAGCTTAGTTTGCTGAAGATCTCGCCTCATTTCTCTAAAATCCATCCTGATGTCAAGTACATTTTTCCAGTGGTTTGTACTCTGTGCTTGACTGAATGCTCACCCCTGAATTTAAAACAAATACACACATTATGTAATTTTTTTTTCATACTTTCTGAATTATGAGGTCAAAATACCGGGAATATTTTCAGTAATTAAAAAAAAATTGGACTTATATAATATTGCAATTAGTTGGCTCACATAATAAAATGAAGACAGGGCAGTCTTCTAGGGTAGTCCATTGAGAGACTCCACAAGTCAAGGGGTCTAGATTCCTGTTAGCACTCGCTGCTGCTAGACACTTCAGGACTTTCAGGGTCAGACTGTTTCTCCTAATGGCCTTAAAATAGCTATGAGGAGGAGGAGGATTTACATATTTTCTTCTTTATATTCATAAGGATAAAAGGACACACTCTCTGAAAGCTATCCCTGTATTGTAAAAGTGAGTTTTCCCCAAAATTTCTGCCAATATCCTTGGCCAGACTGAGGCCACATAATTGTTTCTGATTGATTCCAAGAAAGGAAATGGAATTTTGTTGCTTTGGATTTGTTTTCTTTTTTAAAAAGAGAAAGTTCATAATTTTACTGATTATTTTCTTTATGTAGCTTTTATTTCCTCAAGCTTCCTTTTTAATATATATATATATATATATATATATATATTAATTATACTACAATTTTATGATGACTGATTTAAGGATAGTTTTCTACAAGAAATCTACAAAGTTCCAAAATGACTAACACATAGGGGTGGTTCTTTGGCTTAGAAGTAAATACATGAAAAAAGGGACTGGCAAAAATGAAATTTAAAGACTATAAGTTTGTAGAAGTTAAGAAATCTGTTTCTTGAAGTGGGTGAGGTTTTTAAATTTTTTATTGTGTGATGAGAAATTAATATGATAAGAGTATTTATAATGGCAAATAGAGATCTGATAATTAGAAAATTTAATAATACTTGCAGTAAGGGGATTTCCTTGGCATTTTGACAGAAAAATCAAACCAGTAAAAAATGTACTAAGTGTCTAAGATGCCATGGTAATGCGCTAGGAATTGCAGAGCATAGCAGGCAGAGAAGATAGAACCATACCTTAAAGAAATTTACATTTGGAATATTCAGAAAACAATATGAAAAATTAAAAAGCCATAGCAAAGTAGTTAAATAATTGAAGACAGCCTCTTCAGATGTCTTATAATTAAATATATTATAATTTGCCAAGGAATGACCCTGATTATAATTTCTATTATAGGTCATAAGGAAAAATCATTAATGGAACATAAGAAACTCATTAATTAGAAAGTTATTATAGATCAAAAACATGAGTTTTATCTTTATTGATAAGGCGATCAAACTTTTAATGAAGAAATAAGACAAGTCTTACACAAACTGAGAAAGTATAACAGGGGGAAATACTACATTAGGAAGCTTATATATCACTGATACAAATGTAGACAAAGAATGTGGAAGGAAAATTGCAGACGAATGTTCCTCCAGAATATAGATGAAATATTGTAAAACAATGGAGGCCAACAATGTATACAAGAAAGATAATATAGGTGACTAAGTTGGGCTTATGACAAGTGCACAAGGCTGTTTTAATATTTTAAGATCCATCCATGTAGTTTTACCACACTGACAGAATAAAAGAGCCAAATCACAATAGATACTGAAACATCTGACAAAATTCATATATATCCATTTAAAAAAATTCGAGTAAACTAGGAATGAAAGAAAACACCCTCAACTAAGGCAAAGAATTGTTCTTATAATTTTTTCTAGTCAACATTGTCCTGGTGCTTTCAGAAAGTAGAATAAAGCAAGGAGAAAAAAACAAAAGGACCTTCAGCAAACAAGAAGTAAAAATGACTTTATTTATAGACAATATGATTTAAACAATCATCAAAACATATTTTGATCAAAAGTAGCTTTTTAATTAATGAATTTCTGGTGTTCATTTAATTATTTTTTTCCTATGATATTTAATAATCAGTGTAATTCAACAGGCAGATTATAACAATAAGAGAGGTAAATAGGGAGCCTACACCCTGGGAACAAATCTTTACTCCTCACACTTCAGATAGAGCCCTAATATCCAGAGTATACAAAGAACTCAAAAAATTAGACAATAAGAGAACAAACAACCCAATCAACAAATGGGCCAAGGACCTGAACAGACACTTCTCAGAGGAGGACATACAGTCAATCAACAAGTACATGAAAAAATGCTCACCATCTCTAGCTGTCAGAGAAATGCAAATCAAAACCACCCTAAGATACCATCTCACTCCAGTAAGATTGGCAGCCATTAGGAAGTCAAACAACAACAAGTGCTGGCGAGGATGGGGGGAAAAGGGTACACTTGTACATTGCTGGTGGGACTGCAGATTGGTGCAGCCAATTTGGAAAGCAGTATGGAGATTTCTTGGAAAGCTGGGAATGGAGCCACCATTTGACCCAGCTATTCCCCTTCTTGGTCTATTCCCTAAAGACCTAAAAAGAGCATGCTACAGGGACACTGCTACATCGATGTTCATAGCAGCACAGTTCACAATAGCAAGACTGTGGAACCAACCTAGATGCCCTTCAATAGATGAATGGATAAAAAAAAATGTGGCATTTATACACAATGGAGTATTACTCTGCATTAAAAAATGACAAAATCATAGAATTTACAGGGAAATGGATGGCATTAGAGCAGATTATGCTAAGTGAAGCTAGCCAATCCCTAAAAAACAAATGCCAAATGTCTTCTTTGATATAAGGAGAGTAACTAAGAACAGAGTAGGGACCAAGAGCAGGAGAAGAAGATTAACATTTAACAGGGATGAGAGGTGGGAGGGAAAGGGAGAGAGAAGGGAAATTGCATGGTAATGGAAGGAGACCCTCAGGGTTATACAGTGGAGGGGGTAGAGAGAGAGGAGGGGAGGGGAGGGAAGAGGTGGGGAGGGGGGAGGGTGGAGGATGGGAAAGGCAGCGGAGCACAACAGACACTAGTATGGCAATTTGTAAATCAATGGATGTGTAACTGATGTGATTCTGCAATCTGTGTATGGGGTGAAGGTGGGAGTTCATAACCCACTTGAATCAAAGTGTGGAATATGATATGTCAAGAAATTTGTAATGTTTTGAACAACCCACAATAAAAAATTAAAAAAAAAAACAAAAAAAAAACCAGGCAGATTATAATCTAATTATAAGATATCAACTGTGGCTGTCTTCAACTATTGTTCAATGATATAGAAAATCCCAATAAAACTATTTTAAAACTCCTTGAATTTACACATGGACTTAGCAAGATGACAGAATACAAAGTCAATATTTAAGAATCAATTGTATTGCTATTCCTGGCAGCAACTGATTAAAAAATAAAATAATATCATTGGTACTAGTACCCTAAACCACGAGATACTTAGAAATAAATTTCATATAAGTTCAAGATTCCTTCACTTAAAATAACAAAAGACTTACAGAACTTTCCCCCAAACCTGAAAAACTGGAGAAATAAACAATACTTATTAATTTGAAGTTTTCAAATCTAGTATTGTTTATTATTAAGATTTAATTCTCCCCAATTTGATTTAGTGATTTCATGCAATCCAATCAAAACCCTCATTCATTTTGTAGAAATAAAATATTTATGAAACCCATTCTGTAGACTCTCAGAGCATTAACCTCCAGGATGTATAAAGGACTCAAAACACTAATACCAAATCAAACCACGAATAACCCAATCCATAAACAGGCCAAGAAACTGAACAGACACTCCACAGAAGAAGAATACAATCGATCAATAAATATATGAAAAAATGTTCAACATCACTAGCAATTAGAGAAATGCAAATCAAAACTACTCTAAGATTTCATCTCCCCTGACAGAATGGCAATTATCAAGAATACAAACAACAATAAGTGTTGGCAAGGATGTGAAGGGAAAGGCACACTCATACATTGCTGGTGGGATTGCAAATTAGTGCAACCATTGTGGTATGGAGGATCCTCAGACTTGGAATGGAACAACAATTTGACCCAGTTATACCAATCCTTGATTTATACCCAAAGGACTTAAAATCACACATTATGGTGATACAGCCACATCAATGTTTATAGCAGCTCAACTCACAATAGCTAAAGTATGGAACCAACCTAAGTGCCCTTCAACAGATGCATAAAGAAAATGTGGTATTTATATGATAGAATATTACTCAGCCTTAAAGAAGAATGAAATCATGGCATTTGCCAATAAATGAATGGAGCTGGAGAATATCATGCTAAGAGAAATGAGCCATTCCCAGAGAATCAAAGACCAAATATTTTCTGTGGTATGCTGATGCTAATTCATAATAACCGGTGGGCTGCGGGCTATGGAAGAATAGAGTTACTTTAGATTACGTAGGGGAGTGAAGGGAGGGGAGGGGGTATGAGAGTAGGAAGGACAGTAGACTTAATCAGAGATCATTACTCTACGTACATATATAACTATATAACTGGTGTGATTCTATATCATATACCACCAAAAGAGAGAGAAATTTTCTCCATCTATGTGTGATGTATCAAAGTGTATTCTACTGTCACATATAGATAATTAGAACAAACAAAAAATATTTATGGAACCTAGGATTGTCTAAATATCTTGGAAAAGACACATTTTAAGGACTTTCGTAACTATTATTAAAAGTTACTCTGAAGTTACATTAATCAAGACAGTTTGGTGTCAGAAATAAATTTCACATAAGACGTAACAATAGATGCACAATTCATTGGAGCAAATTAGGAAATCCAGAAACAGATTAAAACAGCCAACTGATTTTCAATAAAGATATCAAAGCACCTTGATGAGGGAACAAACTCATTCAACAAATAATACTAGTTAAGAACATGGGGGAAGAGGTTGAGCCTAATACAATCTCACAGCACATGCAATAATTTATTTTAGAATATCCCTAGACCTAACATGTAAAACTTAACACGTAGAGTTTCTGGAACAAATCATAAAAGCATAGCTTCATGTCCTAAATTAAGCAAAAATATCTCAAGAAGGAAGGAGGGAGGTTTAAAGGGAGGGAGTTGATTGGCGTTTATCAAAATTAGGACTTTCTGGGCTGGGGTTGTAGAGTACAGATCTAGCATATGTGAGGCACTGGGTTCGATCCTCAGCACCACATAAAAATAAATAAAATAAAGGTATTGTGTCCATCTACAATTTTTAAAAAAGTGAAAGAGAGAGAACTTCTGCTCATCAAGTTTTACATTGATAAAATAAAGTCAAACCACAGGCTTGGAAGAAATATGTTTTTAAACATGTATTATACAACAGATTTCAAATCAGTTCCTATAAGAATGTAGAATGAACTCCTGTGGATTACTAACATAAGGAAAACAACCCAAAAATTTTAGATGACTTTGAGACTTGCATACATTTTTTCAAAAAAGAAAATCATATTGGTCAATAAGCATATGAAAAAGGCTCAACATCATCACTCACTGCAAAATACAGATTGAAACTTTAATAAGATACTTTTTTAAAGCCACCAACATGGCTCAAATTAAAAGATTGATAATATTTGGGGGAAATGAAGCACCTGGTATTCTCACACATTGCTGGTCTAAGTATAAAACGTAATTCCCAGCTTAAAAAGCTATTTGATAATTTCTTACAAAGTTAAGCATACATCTTTACTATAAACCAGCAATTCCATTTCTAAAAATTGTTTTAAATGAGAATATGTTCATACAAAAGACTTCTATAAAAATGTCCATAGAAGCATTATATATTCAAGTAAATAACCAGGAAAAAAACCATAAAATACTCCAACATCCAGCAACACAAGACTGAATAAATAAATCACAGCATATTCAAACAATGGAAAACTACTCACAATGAAACAATTACTGATATATGCAATGATATGGATGAATCTCAAAACTATTGTACGGAACAAAGGAATCCTGACACCACAGTACATGTCTTATATTGCATTTTTATGAAGTTCTAGAAAAAACTCGTTCATAGTAATGAAAACCAGAAGTGATTACTTCCAGTGGAGTTGAGTTTGGAAGCAGGAAGGAAACAGGAAGACATGATAGAAATATTCTATACAATGAAGTGGCTGTTGATTACATGGTTGTATACATTTGTCTTAACTTGTCCAACTGTGTACTTAAGATATGTGCAATTTATTGAATGTGAATTACATCTTGTTTTTTTATAAAGATATAAATTGTTGATGGAAATTCCACATAATTCAAGAAAAATTTGGAGAAGGCAACTCTCACAGTTTTCTACAGAACATGACCTGTTGACAATAATAGAACCCATAGGAGAGTAGGGTATTAGAATTAGGCACAGATTTCCAAGGAAAAAGTGACCAGGCATAAACTACAGATGTAGGTTCCACTCCTGGGCGTGACCCAGGCAAGCAGACAAATCTTTTGCCTTTTAAAATTTTTGAATTTTCTCATCTATAAAATTAACGTGATTGGATCTCAGTGCATTTTGATCTTCAACATAGTTTATCTGTCAATACAAAGTATGGAAATCACAATGCAGAATTGCTCTAGCGGAAGTGGTATGGGCTTCCAGCAGTCTATTGAGGGCCTCTGGACTTGGCTGCAAAGGCCCTAAAGGCCCTCTGTCATCATGTGATTGTAAGAAAGACAATCTAAACCCCTGGTTATACAAGGTTAGCCAAATAATAATTAACCTGCAACTTATATTTAATGTATCTTCCATATTAACATATTCCTATTATGTTTAGTATATCCAAATTATTTTCACAATTTCATGACACCAAACTAAAAACTTCTGGAGGAACAATAAGAAAATAAATGGACCTTCGACTCAAAATGTTACTAGTTAAGTTTGTTGGGGGTTTATGGGTTATGGGTGGGTGGAGAGGGAAAGAGAAAGCACATACCCAAACTAGATTTTTTGTTTTTTCATAAAAATCAAAGTATTCACCATATTCTTATTTTCCAGGTGGCCTTTCTTCAACAATATTGAGCAAGGAAGCAAACATCTTCGAAGGCCTAAGGACTGCAAAAGTCTTCTTGAATTGTGATTTTTATTAAGAGACAAACAGTGCTGTGACACGGAATAAACTATATAAACAAAACAGCTAAATGCTGTTATCTGAAATTAGAAGCACATACTTCAAATAAAACTTGAAATATAGCCTTTGCATTATGGAAATAGGTTTACTATCAAACAGGCAATTAAAAAACTAAAGTATAGTGAACCAAAGCCACATTTATTTTCTAAAGCTGGGATGAATAACAAGCAGATTCTTTTTATTTCCTTTTTTTTCTCTGTCTTACAAAGAACACAAGGGCAGAATGTGTTCACATACTGAGGAGTACATATTTTCAAACGACACTGACACATCTTTATTGTTCAGTCTGTGAGTAGGAAAATCACCCCACCTTTTTTCCATTTGTGGACAGTTAGTTTGGCTGCTCGTGTTAATAGAGAGCATCTACCTGAGTTAATTCACCGTTTAGTGTGCTGTGTGATAATCCTCACAGTCAACAAGGCACACTCCACAGTCAACACTGCATTATCCCTAGGCCTGTGATGAAGTCACTCAACAAATAAAAGCCCTTGCAGGAATCCTTTCCTCTCACAATTAAAAACTAATTATGGGTTGAAAATAAACAGTGTGTCGACTTCATTCATTATGTGCGCAAAGAAATCCTGACAAAGCTCATGGATTTGTTGACTTGTTTTCTTTTGGTTAATTTCACCCTGTCTGTTGACCACTTCACAAAGGCAATGGTAGCTTAGGCATCTGAAGACTGTTGCTGAGCACAGCTGGCTAATAGGAGCACAGGAGACTATCATTTGCCCAATAAGGGCTCCGAAGACACCAGTGACCCAATTAGTGAAGGAAAATGAGTTTTCTATTGCTGAGACATTTGCTGCAAATATAACCTCTAATCTCCTCTATTAAATGGAAATTAAATATATGTGGAATGTAGTTAGTGTACTCTATTAATTACAAATATTTATAAGTGTATCAGTCTATATTAAGAGCTATTGTGCATACTTGACAGGTATCCTTATGTCAATTATTGATTTTTTTCACATTTTGCATAATGAATTGCTTTTTCCTTTTTGTGTTTACAGTGGTTAATAATATACCAAATAAGACAATCAACATAAAATTTTAAGCAAAGCAATAGCAATCAACACAGTATGGTATTTGCCTAAAAACAGACAAACAGACCAATGGAATAGAATAAAGGCCTAGAAGTAAACCCACACTTTAAGAGCCAACAAATTATCATCACACTAAGTACATGTATGAAGACACTTTGTATACAACCAGAGATATAAAAAATTGTGCTTTATATGTGCGATACGAATTGCAATGCATTATGCTGACATATATGACAAATTAGAATTAAAAAATAAATTTAAAAAATATTTACATAGGTCAAAGCTGTGGCTTGATACCCAAAGGTCTATTTCTTTGGTCTATTTACTATAGATCAATGAGAAGTTTGCTTGTAGAAACCTTTCAGAGACCCCAGATTCACCATCAGATAGGGCCTCAGTACTTGATATAGTATCTGGCACTTAATAGGTCAATAAATGATGGTTAAGTCAAAGAATAAATAACTGCATTAATATATGTAATTTTTGGTCTGTTTCCTTCTGTGTGTGTGTGTGTGTGCATCGGTGTGTCTGTGTGTGTGTGTGTGTAGTTTTATTCATTCATTCATCTGTTCTTTTGTGTGTCTTTCTTCTTCTCTCAGTTATCGTAATTTTCTTCAAATTTCTTGAAAACGTCTCGGATAGTAAATATAAAATATAATATTAATTCTCCGAGGGCTTGAAAAACAGAGCTCTTCAAGGAGTTAATCTCAAGAATTTTAATAAAATTAATTCTATACTTAGTTGCTTACTTCTTGGTCCATGACTGACTATGTTCTGGGTAACTAAGGCCATCAAGTAAAGAATGAAGATTAATAAATGCATATCTAAATGAATGATGTACACTTATTAATCAGTGTAGGCTGATACTCCACTACCTAAAATACCAGATGTGCCTCTTTCTTGGCTGATGAATGATTTTCTTCCCTCCATAACAATGTTTGCCATGTTTGAATTCAGTGTTTTCTAGTATTTCGTGCCCTCTGGCAAGCATCTTTAAAACAAAACAAAACAAAAAAATGGAATAAAGTGTCCTTGACTGAGAATTTAAGAAGAAAAAAAAATAGGTGTTAAGAACCCACATTGGGGAAAGGATAGTCTTTTCAACAAATGGTGCTGAGGGAATCCACACACAGAAAAATGAAACTAGAACCCTCCCTCTCTCTCCCCTTATAGAAAAAAAAAAAAAAAACAAAAAAAAAAAAACCTCAAAATGGATTCAGGACTTAAGTGGAAGACCTGAAACAATGAAGCTTCTAGAAGAGAACAGAAAAAAACATTTCAGGACATTGGAATGGCAAGGAATTTTTGGACAGGACCACAAAAGCATAGAAAACAAAAGCAGAAATAGACAAATGAGATTACAACAAATTAAAAAGCTTCTGCACAGTGAGGAAATAAACAGAGAAAAGAAACCTACAACATGGGAGAAAATACTTACAAACTACATATCTGCCGCAGGGAGTTAATATTCAGAA
Source organism: Marmota monax (assembly GCF_021218885.2). Lineage (NCBI taxonomy): Eukaryota > Metazoa > Chordata > Mammalia > Rodentia > Sciuridae > Marmota > Marmota monax. Next base: position 17,422,442 of record NW_026692194.1, on the reverse strand, counting down.
TACTAAGGAACTCAAAATAACAGCAAAAAGATAAATGACCTGACTTAAAAATGAGCAATAGACCTACATAGATATTCCTCAAAAGACAACATACAGCCAACAAGTACATAAAAAAAAATGCTCAACATCAACAATCATCATAAAAAAAAAAAACAAAAAAAACAGATTAAAACCACAATGACCTGTCACCTAACTCCAATAAAAATGGCTGTTGTCAAAAATACAGCAAGTGCTGGAAAGGGCATAGAGAATAGGACCGCTTGCATGCTGTTAATGGGAATGTTAAATTTAGTACATCCATTATGGAAAACAGTGGGGAGACTGCTCAAAAAATTAGAAAGAACTACCAGATGATACAGCAGTCCCATTTCTGGGTATACATTCAAAGGAACAGAAATCAATAAATTGAAAAGGGATCTGCATTCCCATGTTTATTGCAGCCTTATTTATAGTAAATAAGAAATGGAAGCAATTATTTTACCCACCAACATGAATGGATAAAAATGTGGTACATATATGGAATGGAATAGTATTTAGCCATATAAAGGAAATCTTGTCATTTGTGACGGCATGAAAGCAACTAGAAGTCATTGTGCTAAAAAATATAAGCCAGGCACAGTAAGAAAAGTCTCACTTACCTGGGATTTTAAAACGTTGATCTCATAGAGTTTGAGAGTAGAATGGTGGTTTACCTGAGACTGTGGAGAAGAGGAGGGAGGAAGGGGAAAGGTTGGTCAATGGGCACAAGGTCATACTTACATGGGAGCAAGAAGCATTGATCCCATCACACAGAAAAGTAACAATCAATGACAATTATATTCTTTCATCAGAGGTAAGCATTTTTCATTTTGGATATGGTAGGCTTAGTTTTTATGCACTTAATCTAGGAACAATTCATAGTAAAATTGTCTCTGAGGCTAGGTGAATCAAAGGCTACAATAGGTACCAAAAGATACCGGAATATTTATATACTTTCAGACAATAATCCACTCCTGGTAGCTTAGCCTAATAAATAATCATGAAACAACTTATAGATGAATTAGGAGAGAAAAAATAAGAAATAAGTAAAAATGAATGAATCAAAAAGTTAAGATGAAGGTAAAATAATAAAAGAACATTATGGTAAATTTATTACACAAAGTAGTATTGTGTATAATCACTAGAATTGGGTCATAAATCTGACTCTGATTTTAGCAGAGATCAAGGCAAAAAGGGAAATAAATAATATCAAATACTAATGGGTAGAATAAGGCCCATCCCTCTTTCTGATATTAAGATTGAGGAAGAGTTCTCACACACTCAGCCTTATGAAAGTGACTCTCTTTAATAAGCTTAAAGCATTCTTAAAAATATGCTTAACACATATACTTTATTGAAAATCAAAAATTCTATTCAAAAGTGTAGTTCAGTAATTACAGGACCAAATTCAGGAACTAGAGGACCAAATAACAGTAAAAGTACTGAGATATCTGATGGTCTTGTTTGAGCCACAGGCAAATTTAGAACATATAATTGATGGATTATTAATTATTTAGGCTAGAGGCTTTAAAAACTGCCATGAAGAACTTTCAGCCTCTGTCATAGATGCCAAAGAAAGAGAAAGAGAGGAGATAGGGGTAAATATGGTGCAGTTTGGGGATTCTATTCCAGTTTCATTCAAAACAACTTCTTACTAATTAGTTATATATTGGGATTTCTCATTATTTTAAGATAGGATTCATGGAACAAAGTGGAATACTTGTATTGTAGTATTAATTATGGCAAATAAAAAGTTATAATATAAAAATCACAAAAATGCAGTAATAGTTAATCAATAATGCAATATAGATTCATGTTTTGTTTTGTTTGTTTTGTACCAGGGATGATTGAATTCAGGGGCACTCAACCACTGAGCCACATTTCCAGACTTTTTTTGTATTTTATTTAGAGACAGGGTCTTACTGATTTGCTTAGGCAAGGCTAAGTTGCTGAGGCTGGCTTTGAACTTGCCATCCTCCTGCCTCAGGCCCCAGAACCACTGGGATTATAGGCGTGAACCACCATGCCCAGCTCAGGTTCAGTTCTAAAAGAAGAATCATGCATACATAATTTTTGGAACTAGGTTTCAAATTCAATCACAATTTTGACAGATGAAAGAAAAGACAGAACTCAATTTCAAGATTCAGCGTCCACATGAGCCAAAATGCTGATGCCCTTACAGGTGGTGATTTTATAGAATAAGAGAAATAGAGAACATTTTTAGGAGATACTAAGAAACATAGAAAATAGCATGTATAGGATGTTTACAATGATGTGAAAATGTGACATGATTGATAGAAAACACACAAAGATGAAATTATGGTGGTATAATTCCAAGGTATTCTTAAACATTCCTTTAGAAAAAAAATCAATGATTCAGACTACATAAGCTTTAAATTAAAACACAAACCATTATACAATAGAAAAAAAGGTTCAACACATGCAATTGTAAAAAGCTTAATACTCTTATTAAAATTAATAATTACTAAGTGATAGGAAAAACAGATTCAAAATTTTCTAATCTTGATAATTTGAAGTTTGACTAGATAAAAGTCATAAAAATAAACATTATTGTAATTACAGTCTGCCAAGAATCTTTTAAATTTCCTTACACACGTAAACTCATGTAATCCCCATAACAATCCTTGTGAAGTAGGTAGCATCTCTAGGAGTAGGAGTCCCAGGAATATGAAATTACTTGCCCAAAACATCTCTCTGGGAAGTGAGGGCTCCAGGATTCAACCCCAAGCAGTCTGGCTAGGGAACTGATGCTCCTAAACCAAACTCTAACTGCCTCCCAAATTGTTCTCCAGTTCCTCCCCAGCTCCGCCCTATGACATAACAGGTCATGCAACAATCACAGAATCTCCTCCTATCTGTATGCCATTCTACAATTTTCTAAATGTTGCTAAATGCATTATCTGATTCTCAGGGCACTTTTGAAGGCACAGATTCTATTCTCATCCTGTCCTTCTATTTTGATTCTACAATTGCTATTGCAATTCATTACTTGATATTTGCAACAACTTCCATAGACTTGACCTCCTGGTCCCTCATTTCATTGGACACACTCTAGTTCATAGGGTTTGGTTATCTGGATTTCAAAAAGATTCTTGGTGGGGTTGTTAAATTCCATAAATCACGGGGTATCATTCAAAGAAGGAATCAAACCATCTACTATAACATCCTAATATGTTGAAACATTTAGAGAGAAAACCAAATTTACAAATGAGTGGCAGACACTGCATTAAGCTTTAAATTTTTCTCATAGTACATAAATATAAAAGTGATAAACTAATCAGACAAATATTCTAACATCAATCATAATTTGAAAAATAAAGGTATAAAAGTTTAAGCTATGATTTTAACTATCACTTTATTACTAAGAAAAATTATATATATATATATATATATATATATATACATACATACATACATATACACACACACACACACACACACACACATATATCCCAGCTTGAAGCCAGAAATCCAGGCTCCTAAGTAAGGCTAGTATATGCTCTGGACAATGGAATTCACATTTGAGAGGAACACAGGAAGCATAAAAAGCCTTTGTGTCAAGTAACACTTTAGAATTTACCTATAAATAGCAAACAAATGTCTTTATACATACATTTAAAAAAAAAAAAACAACAACTTCATGTCGTTAACACTTTTTATAGTTGAGACCCCAGGGATCTGAACAGCTAGAAAGTGACAGGTCATAGCACCATTCAAAATGCAATGCTCTTTCTACCCAGCATAAAGCCAAAGCAACTATCAATAGAGCATTTGCCTTAACAATAACTAAAAATGGCTTTCTTTAAAAAGTGAAAATTCATAGGACATAGAAAATTACTGGACATAAGAAATAAAGAGAGAATATGGGAAAATTTTAGTTCATATAACTCAGTTAAAGGTGTGAAAAAGAGAAAATTATCACATTTTCTTAAAGTTTCAAATCAGGAATAATTAAAATTGCAGTTGTTAATACTTCAATATTATAAATTAAATGATGCCTCCACCTCTTTTGAGATTAAAATGAGAAAAATCATCTTAACTTTTTAGGTGAGAGTATTATCCAAAAGTTAGGAAAATAAACTGGTTTTGCTTTTGCCTTTGTTTTCAACTGAACAAATGTTTATTTTAGGAAAAAAAAATAAAATACAGACACTTGAAAATTGAAAATTAAAGAAATCATCTCATCTCCTAGATCTAGATAAACACTACAGTAATGACAATATTTACAAGATACTTACATATGCGATTAGTATTCTATAAAACTTTTTATATATTGACTCGTTTCATCCTCATAATAAAGCTCTGAGGCATAAACATAAATGGTACAGCTTCCTCTTCACAGCAAAGAAAGTGAGCCATTGAAAGGTTAAAAAGATTTGCTCCAAGAAATACAGCTGCTAAGTGGCCTCAGGCTTCAAATGCAGGCATCTTGGAACTGGATCAGTCATTGTTGGCACTATTTTTTATTGATGAAAATCTATTTTCACGTGTATCATGAGCTTTAAGGCAGTATGGAATGTGGATGTACAGGTTAAATATTATAGGAGCTAGGCAGGTGACGAAGTTCAGAAAAACTCATAACCTGAAAATATCTTAACATTTTAAAATTACGATAACATGGTCTACCAAATCAACCAGCTATCAGAAAAAAAATGCAAAATAAATTTAATTATAAATGGGAGAAAGATTAGTTCAGTAGTTCCTGAAAATGAGGTCAGTAGAAACATAATGGTACATAACAATATGGTTAGGTTTCATATTAATTTGCCTCACTTCCATCAATTCAGTATTTCCCACTCAAAGTACTCTCAAATAATCTCAAAATCAATAATTGATTGAAATTCAAGTTGAAACAAAATAGAACTTTAATTTATTATGTACACTCTCATTTATCTTAGGACAAAATCAGTGGAGATCTAGCTATAAAGTTACAAAGTTCACTTTTGAAATGAAAACATGGAATTTCACCAGAATGAGAAGTACATTAATTTTGTTCTGCTTTTCAACTCTGCCTTAGTAGAGCTACCAAGGTACCTTTCTTTTTACTTCAGGTATGTCAACACAATACTTATCACTAAGCAATTCAAATGGAAAATACTACACATGAATAAATATTGAAATTAAAAAATATAACTTGAGGGGCCAGGGTTGTGGCTCAGTGGTAGAGATCTTGCCTAGCATGTGTGAGAGGCACTGGGTTCGATTCCCTGGCACCACATAAAAATACACACACAAAAATAAAGGTATTATGTCCATCTACAACTAAAAAAAATCTTAAAACATATATAATCTTGAAAAGTTCTTGATTTTCAGATGGGAAATTTTTAAGCATTTAAAAGTTTGATAGAAACTACTAGATAATTCTTCTTTGAGGAATACATATACAGAGTTATTCTATAAAGCCATAATTAAAGAGAACTATTCTTAAATTCCTACACATAGCATAGTCAGTCTGCATTCTGTATTTTAAGTTACATGAACACTCAATTTCTCCATCCCAAGTTTATGTCAGATTATTTGCATTATTAGGAGACAAAAAAATTTATAATTGTGTTTTAAAATATCTTTAAAAAAAGTTGTGTTAGCTTTCTGTTGTTGCAATGAAATACCTGAGAAATTCAACTTATAAGGAAGAAAGATTTATTCTGGCTCATGGTTTCAAAGGTTTAAGTTCATGTCCACTTGGTCCTATTGTCTTCAGGCTTATGGTAGGCAGTATATCATGCCAGGGAGCACTTGTTCAAACAAAGATGCTCAATATGGCATGCAGGAGGCAAGAAAATATGAGTATACCCCCAGCGATCTAACTCTCCCCACATGGCCCCAACTCCTGAAGGTTCCCCCTCTCTGTGATAGTGCCACAGGCAGTTGACCAAGTCTTATCTGATAGCTGGTTGGTTTGGTAGACAATGTTCTCATGATATTAAAAAGTCAGATATTTTCAGATTATAAATTTCTCTGAAATTTGTCACCTGTATAGCTCCTATAATATTTAACATAGGAGAGCTAAAGAGCTCTCCATCTTCACATAGCTAATTATTTCCTTAATGCTCATGATACATGTGAAAATCAACCCTCCTGCCTCAGCCTCCCAAGAACCTGGGACCACCGGCATGTTCCTCCATGCCTGGGTATTTAACCCAATTCCATTTCTCCCTGGGTACCTTGTCAGACTATATGTTACAGGCTCCCTTGTTGTCCTTGCCTGTGACTGAATTCTAACATTAGGAGTTTCTTCTATTTCCAGGCCTGGCCCATAGAAATCTCTCTCATATCTAACCTTCTAAGTGTTCTTCTTATTACAGTTGAGTGGAAAGGAGAAGATGTCCCATCAGGGGCACTCTGGAGATAGGTCTCACCAGCCCACAAGAGCCGATTATTAAATATTCAGGAATGCTGTAAGCCAAGGGTTAAACTGTTGATAGTTGGAAACTGACCCTTGTTGAAGTATTTTTTCCTAAATAAATCAGCAAATGCCAATGTATTAGGCTCTCTCCACTCCTCTCTTCCTCTCCCTCTCTTCCTCTGTCTTGAAAATAATTTATTAGCATTTCCACTATCATCACAGTGGTTTTATAATCTGCACATGGAAGATGACAGAGATAAAATCTGGAAGGAACTTGGGTCTCTGTTATACCCCCAGGGAAACAAACTCCTGACCAATAGCACCCACATTTGATTGCTATGTGAGTGAGCTATGGGGATTCCAGGTGGACTCCAAGCCATCTTAGAGCCCACGTTCCCTGTCTCATTAACAGTGCCCCATTCATTGGCAGAATTGGCTTAGTTTGAATGACTATAACTCCAGCAAAATAAAAGTATAAAATATTTGTTGTGCTAAGCTACTGAAAATTTGAAGTTTGTCAATAATATCTTAACTAATACATTAGTTAATCATTTGGATTTACAACAAAGAAGCTGATACTCAGTCTTCATAATAATTTTATAAAGAAAAGCAGTCAGCCAGCAATTGGGTGATATGTACCCCATATCATATGTGTGCAAATAAGACACAGAAAATAAAATGATTCACTGAATTGATAGTGGTAGAGTATCAGAAGTTGCCCTTACTTGGAAGCCAGGGCTATGAAAACAACTCACCTGCAATTTCCAATAATTTTTTGAACACAGTGTTTGACTAAATTACCACAGTTATCCTTTTGTTCATGGAGACAGACACCTTTGTATTTTCTCAGCACACACCAATTGAGGGAAAGATAAAAAGGTGTAGATGAGTGCTGAGGGTCATATAAAATTTATTTAGCATAGTTCTTATGTCTCTTGGGGGTGTTTTGTTTCTCAATCCAAACTGCAGTTGCTGCTTCAAAATGTTAACAAATTAAAGCCACTAGTTTCACATCAAATACAAAGTCCCAAAGTTTCGTTTTGGTTTTGCCTCTAGCAACTACACAATGGAGACCTATGACTGGAATAGGTAGTGTTTTATCTAAAATCACTCAGAACTATACGTTGATTGACTGTGAACACAAAAACTCAGGCCTGCATATGCACAAACAGCATGAGCCCATGCCCTTCAAAACAGCCTCTGAATCAAAGAGACCCTTGAATACTTGATGACAAGGTTTCTCTTGTCCATCTTAATGTCTGAATTATTCCCTCCACTGGCTTATATGCAAACTCCTATACCTTCATGTTATTATCGCATAGTTATCAGTCAAAATTCTTAACAATCTGTTCCCATTCTGTTTTTGACTTACAATTAACATTTAGGTCCACTGCATGCTTTTTTCACATCAACTAAGTTGGTCCTCAGAGGAAACATATAGAGCTGGTTTGACTTGTATCACCATTAATGAAGAAACAGATTTTGGAGAGGTTAAGAAGAGTATCCAACTTTCCATAGCTACTTAAGAGGCAGAATTCAGATTTTAAACACACATCTATGAGATTTTAAAGCCCAACTTCTTGGTTATCTAATACCCTGTCTCCTCCAGAGTTTCTTCCCCCATCTCCCTCTGTTCCTCACTAGTTACCTTTCTTGTGTTCAGATTGCTAACCTGCACCATGTATCATTCCACTACCACATCCTACCACCCTTTACTCAATCCAACTTCACCTACACAACTTCTCCTTTTTATGTCTACTCAATTTTCAAAACTTAATTCACATTACATCTTGCCCTCAAGTTGTCTTGTTTGCTATTTCCATGATTTATTTCTCTCAATTCTGAAAGTATGAGAACCAGAGAGAACTTGAATGAGTAGTTTTAAGAGCTATTGCATACACAGCAGCCAATGGCTATCACCCAGGCTAAAGATTTTGCTGATGTGTCTCACTGGGTCTGCAGATTGACTTTTGCTTTTATTTCTGTTTTTAATTTGAATTTTTTTCTAAAATTAAAAAAAAAAAATTCAACTTTACAGAAAAAATATATATTTTATATATCATATGAATATATATGTATACAAATATATTATATATGTATACAAATATATTTATATATCTGTGTCTTTCTCATTTGGAAAAATATATATATATTTAGAAATTAGAAAACAAAGACACAGAGATGCTGAAGTTTTGGTTAAGAGCACCCAGCTGACTTAGCTAGAACAAACTCCAAATACCCACACTCTGAATCTGGTGCTCCTTCACCAAGTTCTATTCACATGTTGCTTGGATTGTTCAGCTACTTCTTTTTAGGTGTATGTAAACAGAGGCATCCTAACTAGTTTTCACAATCACACTTTTAAGTATCATCCTTTTTGCTTATATTTTCATAGCACTGATGTTTCCAGATGACAAAGAAGAAGAAACATAAACAAAAGAAATGGGTTTTACCTAAAGACCCAAAACATGGTTCCTCTCTGGAAAATGCTCCAACTCTCCTGCCCCAAGGCTCTGTCCTGCTGTGGAACCCATATTGGCCATCTTGTGATTCTAGATCACTGGACAGGAGCCCATAAAGAACAGAAGATCGTTGAAGTTAGGTCCTTTTAGGTAATGGCCACACAAATTGCAATGTATCTGAGGCAGATACATCCAATTCAACCTTTTTTTCTTTAGGTTAAGCCCAATTTTAAAAGGAAAGTATTCGTCAGAATAAAAAATGACTCTAAAGAAATTTGCCATGTAAGACAAAAGAGCAAGTACTGATGTGCCGCAGTCTGGCTGGGCACAATCAGGAGTCACTTGTCAAAAGAAACTAACTTTATTTTTAGAACCACACTCGCCAAACAAAATAGCCTCTCAGGAAAAACCCTCAGAGCCTCAACTACCACCACCGGCTTTCCACAAGCCTCCCTCTCCCACACAAGCTTCTCTCCACCTCCCACAATCCTCCTGCTCTTGAGGCCGATTGGCTGGGTCACGTGGGCGGAGCCAAAAAGTCCCCCAATGAGCAGCTCCGTGGTCTGAAAGGGCAGGGAAACAGCCCAATGAGCATCACCGCAGAGGAGCCAATCAGCTAGATGTTGCTGGGGCCGAGGAGCCAATCAGCTAGATGTTGCTGGGGCCGCTGTGAGCCAATCATCAGCCAGCAGCTGGAAGTTTGCTGGCAGCTGGAAGTTTGCTGGGGCCCCTTTGGCTGTGGCTCTCAACACTGATGATAGGGAAAAGAAAAACACTTATAAAGTTTCAGCTTCTCAATGTATGTTTTTCTTTTCTTTATCCTATACAAGAGACATAAAGAAATGTGCTCATGATGATCCATTCATCATGTTAAAGGAGTTCTCATTTGCTTACACGTTGTTAATAGTGGTAGTCTATTATATTAGACCATTTTGGACAAATAGGAACTTGTTTCTAAATTGAAGATACATTATAACTTGCCCATAAATTGTCATAGTGATCAATAGTCTAAAACCCAGATGGTACACATTTTCCTGATAATTTGAATAGAGAAGAAAATGCATATAAGCACCCTTATGGTTAAACAATATGGTCATATTAACAAGAAGAAAAAAATATATATATATACTGCAGGTTTCAGAAAGAAGGAAAAAAAATCACAATCATAAGTATAAGATCTTTTCTGGGAATCCATATAGTAATCAGCAGATAATGGTTAGACCTAAACAGCCACAGAAAGGACAGGAGAAGTGACCTTAAGACCACAGAAGAGCTGGCATTGAGCCTCTTGCATAAAAATAGGACATCAGAGAGCTACCACGTATGGAAAAGGAGACAAAACCATGTCCTCCCACTGACTGACAGAAAGAGCAAACTCCCTCTCATTCCATTTGGTGCCTGAGTATGGAAAATATGTTAGAATCAGAAATTTAAAGCCCAAGCATTCCATCATCCATTAGCAAGAAATTCTGAAAGATACAGTGCCCCAAATTAGCAAATTAATCTAAATATCCATTCTGTAATATCAGTCTTTAAAGTTTAGGCAAAATCCAACCTGAAACTGGTCATTAAATACAAGTTATCCTTAGAGCTTATAGAAAGAACTCCATAAGAATAAGAAAAAATTATCATGAGCTCCTCTTCCCTGTTTTTTTTATTTACATGAAGAAACAACAAGACCCCAAGTCATCCCCCTCTTTACTTTTTCTAGATGTTTTTGGCCCTGCTTGAGAAGCAGTCCTGGTCTTGTAAATGAATACATATTTTCATACCTTCTTAGTGCTTCTGTGTGGAACCAAATTTTAGGTGATGTGTTGGTTCTGTCATTCATGGAAAAAAGCACAAGATATCACAAGAATGCATCAACTAATATCGGAGATTTCACACCATACAAATGCTTTCTTTGAACATGAAATAATAGAAATAAGTAATAAGAAAAGTACCTCCCTCCAAGAAAGAGTCAAAAAATATAATCTACCTATTGACACAAAGAAGAATTTGTAATAAAATGTATGAAGTATTCAGAACTGTTAAAAATATTAAAGATAATTTGTCGCAATTAGCTAAATAATTCTTAAGAACAGTCCAAGCATGGTGGGGCACATCTGTAATCCCAAAAACTCAAGAGGCTGAGGCAGAAGGATTGCAAGTTCAAGGCCAGCCTCGGCAATTTTGCAAGACTCTGTCTCAAAATAAATAAATAAATAAATATAAACAAAATTAGTAAAGGACTGAGAATGTAGCTAAAGCACTCCAGAGTTCAATCCTCGGTATTATAAGCAAAAAAAAAAAAAAAAAAAAAAAAAAAAAGCAAAAATAAGAGCATTATATCTGTATTTTAAAAAAACTCTTAGAATTAATGAGTATTCAAGTCAAGAAGCAATAAAAAGAATGACAAAGTATATTTTAAAACATAAAAAGAAGAAAAGAACAAAGGTAAATGAAGCAGGGGTTATTTATTCAAATAAGAACAGAAGAAGAGAAAAACGAATCTAATGATTAAAATTAAAGGGCAAAATAGTCAAAATTCCTTTGATTTGATCAATATGAATGAAATGATGGTAAATTAATTATATTTAAAAATTTTAAAGCTGACAGAACAATAATTTTAGTAAGAGAGTAGCAGTGAGAGTAAAAGTATTATCATGTTATTTTGTGTGCATTTAGGAATATGTAATAACAAATCCCATCATTATGTTCAATGTAATGTACCAATAAAATAAAATGAATTAAAAAGAAAAAATAAGGCCATACATTGTGTCAAATTTTTAATTTTCATAAAACAGCTATTTATTATATCTGCTTGTCTTGAAGGGCCAGTATTATAAAGAAAATCAAGCCCACTGCCCCAGGACTTAAAATTCCAGGAGAATGCTAAATTGTGACCTCCCCTGTCAAAATCAAACTGAGGACAGTGAACCACACCCACCTGCATCTGCTGTTACAACTTTCAGCCCAACATTGGATCACACTCCTACCTCTTCACAGGAACCCACAAGCTGCAAACCAAGTTGACGCCCAATTCTGCAATAAATTCCAAGTCTATTTGAAAGTAAAATATAATACTGATTGGGGGGAAAAAAAGAAAGAAAAAGAAAATTCACCAGGATAGAGAATAATCTGACACCAAACTTAAAATAATTTAAATAATACGAAGCCGATTCCCTGACCACAATGAAATTGAACTCAAAATACAAACACAAAGATAAAAAGAAAATCCACAAAACCTTGGAAATGAAACAATACACATCTAAATCATCCATGGTTAAAGATAAAATTTCAAGGAAAGTGATAGCAGTTAGAACTAAAAAAAAAAAAATGAAAATACAATTTATCGAATTTGTGGACTTCTATTAAAGTAGCACTAAGGAAAAAAATGTTATTCATTACTTAATTTAAAAAGGTTGTGAATCATTAATTTAAGGTTCCATGCTCAAATGAATAAGAAAACATACCCAAAGCATGAAGATGAAAAAAAAAAATGATAAAAGTAAGAGCAAGTATCGATAACAATGAATAATTGAATCCAAAAGCTGGTTGTTTGAAAAAAAATATCCGTAAAGGTGATAAATCTATAGCAAAAATGACAAAGAAAACAGAAGACAGAAATTACCAGTATCAGAAATGAAGGACAGAACATCACTACAGATCCACAGATGTTAAATGGTTAATAAAGACCACTTCCTTTGACTTCATGCACATAAATTAAACAGGTTGGATGGAAGAGATAATATTTCAAAAGCCAAAAACTTCCAAAACTTGTAAAACATGAAATAAATAGCATAAATAGTCCTATAACTATTAAAGATGTTTAATGTATAATTTAAAACCGTCTAAGAAAGAAAGGTCCGAGCTCAGATGATTTTCTAGTAAATCCCACCAAATAAAAAAATAAAGAAATCATAAAGGGCAATTCTAACAGATTTTTCAGAAGATAGAAAAGAAGGGAACACATTCATAAAATGTACATTGCTCTGACCCTACAACTAAATAAAGATTGTTTTTAAAACTCCTATAATCTATTTTCTCCTCTTAATTTAGTGTAACTCTTCAACAAATCAAAAGCAGTAGTATATAGAAGGAGTAATGAACCATGCCCAATTGAGATTTATTCTTGTAATGAAAGACTGATTCAATATTCAAACATTAATTGATGTGATCCATCATTTTTTCATTCCAAAGAATACAACTATATAATCGTATGACTTGCAGTTTTATCACCATGCTGTATAATAGATGTCTTGAACTTATTCTTCCTATCTACTTTGTGTTCTTTGACTAACAATACCATAATCTTTCCCTTTACCTCAAATCTCCCTACTTCTGGTAACCACCATTCTCTTTTCTACTTAATCTATAAAATAAATGTTAAAGGTATTTACATATTACTGAAACCAAGTTGTATTTGTCTTTCTGTGTCTGGCTTATATCACCTAACATAATGTCCTCCAGTTTTATCCATGTTGTTACAAATGACAGTATTTCCTTTTCATGGCTGAATAGTGTTCCATTACATATACATACATATTTTCCTCATCCACTCATTCATGGGTGGAGACTTAGGTCGATTCCAGGTTTTGGATATTGTAAATAGCAATTCAATAGATGCCAGTGTGCAGATAATCTCTGATTTACAAGTTGATATCATCATATTCTTGAGGGATTCAAAAAGAGTGGATATTAAATGTTCTCAATGCAAAAATGGTAACTAGATAAGTCAATGAACATGTTAATTAACTAGATGTAACTGTTTCACAATGTATTCATGCATGTTTTCAAACATATTGGCATGATAATTACATACATTAAAAAAAGAATCTAAAAAAAAACCCAGCTTTCATTATACTTAATAGTGATAGAGAATGTTTTCTTAGTAAGATTAGGAACAAGGTCATGATGATCATATTAAATTATTCAACTTTGTCCTGTAGTTTCTGGACAGTGTAATAAAGCAAGAAAAAATAATTTGGAGGCATGCTGATTAGAAATGGAGAAATAAGCCTGATGTGGTGGCACCTACCTATAATCCTAGCAACTCAGGAGGATAAGGCAGGAGGATCAAAAGTTCAAGGCCAGCCTTAGCAACTTAGTGAGATTCTGCCTCAAAATAAAATAAAAAGGGCTTGGGACACAGCTCAGTGGTAGAGCATCCCTGGATTCAATCAGAAGAAGGAGAAAGAGAGGGAGAGGGAGGAAAATGGAAGAAGGAGAGAAAGAAGGGGAAGAATGGGAAAGAGATGGAGGAGGAGGAGGAGGAAAGAAGGGAAGAAATAAAACACTTTCTTCTCATGGATGAGTTTTTACATAGAAAACCTAAAAGAATCAGCAAAAATATTTCTAGAACTAATAAATGAGTTTAGCATGGCTATAGTACACAAGGAAAACAAAAACTAATTGTGCTAAGATATGAAAGTAATTAATTATTATAAATTAAAATTATAAAAAGTCCATTTACAATAGTTCTAAATATTAAATATAACAAAACTTTTTCAGGATCTGTGGGGGGGGGTTGCTATTGTTGTTGTTAGTCAATGAAAATGGCTAAATATATTTTAATAAAAGTAACTTCTCACCATCTTTAAATAAAAATGATTTGCATTTTTAATAGGAAGCTTCTGTGGCATCAGGACTTAATTAATTCCTGCTCCACAGGTTTTAGATGCCTCTGCAATACTAATTCCTCGGTGCTCTTAAGACATGTGGGAGACATGTTCTGCTCCGTTGGAAGTCCTTGTGGTAATGTCAGGGGCTTGATTCTTATCTAATGGTCAAACACTTTCAGCTTTGCATCCACTGAAGGGAGATTCCCACGAATTTGACAGATATGTGCTTTTGCTAATGTCAGCATCTTTATCCTATATTTTCCCCAGTATGAACATGTTTTTGTACTTTTTATTCTGGTAGCAGTATGGTTTACAAGGGTATTGCTGATCCCCGGCATATTTTTCATGATCTGCAGGTGAAGGCAGAAATATTTCAGCTGGAATTCTTGATTTAGTAAATTTGTGTGCAGATGAGAGACACCACTCCTTTTGGCACAGACTTTAGTTGACCTGGAGGCCTCTGAACTACTGAGAGCATAATCCCTGCTCTAAGTATAGTGATTGTCTATTCAGATCAAGGCTATTCTTTCTTTAATAGGGATGTCCAATATTTCCAAAGCCACTTTTTTTTTTTTTTAGTATGACCAGAGATTGAAACCAGGGGTGTTTACCCACTCAATGAGCTACATCCTCAGCTTTTTTATTTTCAGAAAGGGTTCCAATAAGTTGCTTAGGATTTGGCTAAATTGCTGAGGCTGACTTTGAACTTGTGACCCTCCTGCCTCAGCCTCCCAAATTGCTGGGATTACAGGCATACACCATAATGCCCAATTGTAGCACTACATTTAAAATAGCACAGTTCCTCCAATGTATTGTAATATTATGTGCCATTGGCATGTTTATACCCTGCCTCTACTCTAGCCCAGACATCAGGAACCAGTTAGTCTTTTTGATTGGCCTCATTACTCCATAGCAAAGAGACAAAATCTCAGACACTGGAATACATTCTGATTTTCTGGCAAAGCAATCTCACAGAGAACTCGCACACTCTTGGTTTTAGATACAGCAGGAGAACTAATTCACACCTTTTTTCATTCACACCTGGCATAAAAATTTTTTAAAAAATTAAACACCTCCTGAAGGCCAAGTAATGAATAACAGAGCCTACCTTGACAGTGAAAGGGACTTGAAAGTGAGATTATCTTGTATGAAGGCTCCATGATAAGACTATATAATTCATGATTCTCTTCTGTAAGAAATAGTATCACAGAAAAGATTCCACATAATCGGATTTAAATATTTGCTCATTTCTGTACATGCAGTGAATGCACCAATTTCTTCTTCAACCTCATCTGTATTCTTTCATTTCACATTTCTGCATATATATAGATGCAGATGTATATTTGAATCCCCTTCTCTTTACCATTATTTCTGCTAAAAATGAAGCTAGTTATTGAGACCACTGTGTTTGCATGTATTTTTGCTAATCCTTTTGAGTTAGAAGAAAAGAAGAACCACCTAATTTCAGCACTTAGAATTCATAAGTATTAAAAATAAGACAACAGTTCTTCCATATTCCTCCCCCACCACCAAATGCATTATCTGATATTACTGGCTTCATTGCTACATTGTTTATCATTTCTGGTCTTTTTCTTTCTTTATTTCTTTTTTACCCCATGGAGGAAGTGTTGGCATTGCTATTGAACTTTCTATGGCAAAAATAAACAAATAAATGAACACTAATATATGATCTTACAGTATCTTTCAGAGCACCTGAATAGCACATGCTCCTTTCTGTGTACAGGGTTCTAAGCAATCATAGAGACTCCGTCAGACACACCTCTAATGATAACATTAAGATGTAGTCTTCCAAAGTGCTATTGAATTGCTAGTTTTTCTTTTCTCTTCAAAAAATTATAGTGGATATGACATTGAGAATGGTTCATCTTCGAACTTTAGACTAAGAATAACTGCAACATGATTTCATCTATTATTTTACATTTTTAAATTGGAAGTAGTAAATTGGCATTTGTTGAGAATCTTTTGTGCCAAACACTGAGCTAGCCTTAAGAGTGTGGGCTCGGAACCAAATATATCTCACTTAGAATGCCGACTCATAACTCAGCATATGCTTATCCATCTCATTTGGTTACTATGGACCTTAAGTTACCTAAAGTTCTTACAAAATGTTTGAAAAAAAGTGTGAATTTATGTCAAATATTAGTAAGTCAAAATACATGCTGCAATGCATTAAAAAAAATCTACAAAAAATAATGAAACACTGTGAAACTAAGAAACTGATGGGGAAGGGTCTTAACAATTTAATCCTAATCTAAAAGGAGAAAGGAAAGAAAAATGAAGCAACCTCTGACAATGGGTAGCATAAGTAGAAATCAACTAGTGAGTTGCAATACTAAAAAAGAACAATGAATAAACATTATACAACGATTGTTGAAATAGATTAAAAGATTTGTTTAAAAAAACCTCTGTCTTGGCTTTAATTCAGAAGCGGACCCCAGGGACTCAAGTGCAAGTAGCTGATTCAGAGATGGGCAGAGCCTGGGTAGGAGAAGGAGATGTGAAACAGGGAGCATCAGTGAGCTGGCTTCCAGAGGCTGCGACTTGGAAGTGGTGCAGAACACACAACCTGCCAATGTTCAGAGGGCCTGAAGTGCTCCTGCTTCCGTACCTTTGATCAAAGCTTGCCTCTCAGGGATGTTAATTCCCAGGCACTTCCTGACAGCTGCGTTCCTGGGCTAGGTGTGAGGCTACAGCCCGAGGGCAGCCCTCTAAAAAAAAAAGATGCAGAGAAAAAACTTTTTAGTTTGAGTAAGTTCCATTTGTTGATTCTAGTTATTAACTTTTGTGCTATGGGTGTCCTATTGAGGAATTTGGAGCCCGAACCCACAGTATGTAGATCGTAGCCAACTTTTTCTTCTATCAGACGGCGTGTCTCTGATTTGATATCAAGCTCCTTGATCCATTTTGAATTAACTTTTGTGCATGGCGAGAGAAAGGGATTCAGTTTCATTTTGTTGCATATGGATTTCCAGTTTTCCCAGCACCATTTGTTGAAGAGGCTATCCTTCCTCCATTGCATGCTTTTACCCCTTTATCAAATATAAGGTAGTTGTAGTTTTGTGGATTGGTTTCTGTGTCCTATATTCTGTACCATTGGTCCATCCTGGGAACAAATCTTTACTCCTCACACTTCAGATAGAGCCCTAATATCCAGAGTATACAAAGAACTCAAAAAATTAGACAATAAGAGAACAAACAACCCAATCAACAAATGGGCCAAGGACCTGAACAGACACTTCTCAGAGGAGGACATACAATCAATCAACAAGTACATGAAAAAATGCTCACCATCTCTAGCAGTCAGAGAAATGCAAATCAAAACCACCCTAAGATACCATCTCACTCCAGTTAGATTGGCAGCCATTATGAAGTCAAACAACAACAAGTGCTGGCGAGGATGTGGGGAAAAGGGTACACTTGTACATTGCTGGTGGGACTGCAAATTGGTGCAGCCAATTTGGAAAGCAGTATGGAGATTTCTTGGAAAGCTGGGAATGGAGCCACCATTTGACCCAGCTATTCCCCTTCTCGGTCTATTCCCTAAAGACCTAAAAAGAGCATGCTACAGGGACACTGCTACATCGATGTTCATAGCAGCACAATTCACAATAGCTAGACTGTGGAACCAACCTAGATGCCCTTCAATGGATGAATGGATAAAAAAAAATGTGGCATTTATACACAATGGAGTATTACTCTGCATTAAAAAATGACAAAATCATAGAATTTACAGGGAAATGGATGGCATTAGAGCAGATTATGCTAAGTGAAGCTAGCCAATCCCTAAAAAACAAATGCCAAATGTCTTCTTTGATATAAGGAGAGTAACTAAGAACAGAGTAGGGACGAAGAGCATGAGAAGAAGATTAACATTAAACAGGGATGAGAGGCGGGAGGGAAAGGGAGAGAGAAGAGAAATTGCGTGGAAATGGAAGGAGACCCTCAGGGTTATACAAAAGTACATACAAGAGGAAGTGAGGGGAAGGGGAAAAATAATACAAGGGGGACAAATGAATGTCAGTAGAGGGGACAGAGAGAGAAGAGGGGAGGGGAGGGGAGGGGAGGGGGGATAGTAGAGGATAGGAAAGGCAGCAGAACACAACAGACACTAGTATGGCAATATGTAAATCAATGGATGTGTAACTGATGTGATTCTGCAATCTGTATATGGGGTAAAAATGGGAGCTCATGACCCACTTGAATCAAATTGTGAAATATGATATATCAAGAACTATGTAATGTTTTGAACAGCCAACAATAAAAAATTAAAAAAAAAACAAATAAATAAATAAATAAATAAATAAATTTAAAAAAAGATGCAACTGTTGGCTGTTAGAAGAAGAGCTGGCTGCACACAAATGCTCTTTTCTTCAAGAGAACATGGATGGAGCCCTCAAAGCATGTGCTATACAACCTACAAAAGATGCATTTTAACTCTAAGGATACAAAATGATCAAAAGCAAAAGGTTAGAAAAAAACATCTCAGGCAAATGCTAGTAAAAAGGAATTTACTGGAGTTATACACCTGTATTAATATGCCATGAGTCATACAGGTGAAAAAAAAATCTCAACATAGATATCAATGTTTACTCCTCTGAATAATTACTCTATTCCTTTCAGGTGTCCTAAAGACTATATAGGACAAATCCATGTCTTTTTCAAATATATATTGTCAGTATTAATTTCAAGTTGTCTTTCTGAAATTTTCTAACTTATGACTGACTACAAGGTCCTGTTTTTCCTCTGTATAGGCTCTCAGTGTCTCATTTTCTATACCTAAAAGTCCAAGGTCATATTTTGCTTTCATTTTAAAGACTTCAATACCATTCTTATTTATTTTTACCATAAGAAACAACTGTAAAAATGCTTACTTTTCAACAACCCTTTCTGTGTTTATTTTGCATTCTACTCAATTCTCTTCCTGGATTTATTCACTTATGAATGGAAAAAAATTTATTGAGTTCCTTTTATATGCAAGGTGCTGTTTAATCTTTTAATGGATAACTTCAAATAACATGAACCAAGATCTTGCCTCATGAAGCTTATATTTGATCAAACCTAAAATTAAATCAAAACCTTCTATTTAATTGGAGGAGACATAATAAATAAAAATCAAGTTGATTTGAAGGATATAAAGTAAGGTGGAAGCAGGATCAAAAGATAGGTGGAAGATATAAGGCTTTCTTTTACTTAAAGTGTAAAGTAAAAGATCTGGGGATATGGCTCAGTTGGTAGGATGTTTGCTTCACATGCACAAGGCCCTGGGTTCAATCCCCAGCACTTCACTCACACACAAACACACACACACACACACACGTAGTCAGAAAAGGGTTTATCAAAGAGACAATTTTCCAGCATGGATGGTGCAGTGAGCTCAGGGGTGAGTGTAAGGGATAAGAGAAGAAAAAGTAGGCAAGTTAAATAAAGGATTCAGAGCCTTAATGTGCTGTCAAGAAATTTGCATTTTATGCTGAGTGAGCTGGGAGGGTTTTGGAGGATTTGGGGCCTAGAAGGTACTCTATGGAATTGTACTTCTTTTTTTTTTTTAATTAATTAATTTATTTTTTTATTGGTTGTTCAAAACATTACAAAGCTCATGATATATCATCTTTCATACATTTGACTCAATTGAGTTATGAACTCCCATTTTTACCCCAAATACAAATTGCAGAATCACATCGGTTACACACTCACATTTTTACATAATGGCATATTAGTGACTGTTGTATTCTGCTACCTTGCCTTTCCCCTACTATCCACCCTCCCCTCCCCTCCCATCTTCTCTCTCTGCCTCATCTGCTGTTGTTCAAGATGGGAATTTTTTTTTTTAATTTTTTATTGTTGGTTGTTCAAAACATTACAAATTTCTTGATATATCATATTTCAAGAAACACTCAGGCTTCTTACAAAAGTGAAAGGATGAAGAACAGTCATAAAGCTTGTAGTGGTTCAAGGTATCAAGAAGGCATGTCAAGCAACTCGACTCTGACTGCATGTCCAAGGGAGAACACACACATTAGTCGAATTGGGGTTTTTAGAGGAAAATCAAGTCTGTGAGAGTAGGAGAAGAATCAGGATGACTCATAAGCTATTATGTGAATGACAGTTATATTTACTGAAATAGGGATGAGTGGGGGAAAAAAAGAGAATAAAAAATCAAGATGTCAGTTAATTTGAGATGTCTATCATAAATCTGAATGTGAAGATGGAACATGAGTCTGCATTTCATGGGAAGGATCAGGGCTGAAATGAAATTTAAAGCAACTGGATTAGATGAGCACATGGGGAGCAGATAGAAAAAAGTCTGAGAACTGAGCTTTCATCTTTGGTGTTGAGAGGTTGTGAGGATGAGAAGGTTCACCAAAGGAGATGGAAAAGGAACCACTAAAAAAAAAAAAAGGAAATATGACAGAGAATACTGTCCTGGGGGGAAAATGAAGAAAGTATTTCAAGAAGTAGTGACCACGCATGGCCTTTGCTATTATGAGATCAAATAAAATGTGGATTAAGAATAAAGCAATGAACTTTGGCAATGTGAGGTTCATGTGCTGACAACAGCAAAATATTTAGTGCATGAAGTGGAACAAATTCTGAAAGGAGTCAGTTCAAGAAAAAATAAAAGAGGGAACATAGAAACAGGAGTACAGAAAACATTTTGGAGAACATTTGGTTTAAAAGGGAACAGAAAAGTGGGGTGATATTTGAATAAAGATATGCAAACAAGATTTAAAAAAAAACAGGATACACAGCAGCATATTTATACACTAATGTGAATGATTAAATAGGAGAAATTAGGAATGTCCTGAGTGGTTCAGAGGAAGGGGTCCTTCACTGCATAAGTGGACTGTGGACCGATGTACCTTAAGTAGGAGCAGGAAGCATCCTTGCAGCTGGAATAAAACCAATAGGTAGTTTTAATGCTTGAACTATATAGGAATTACCTTCTTGTCCTATTTATTTTATTATTGAAACATGATGTAAAGACATTAGCTGAGAATAGAAGGAGACTTTTTAAAGTTTAAGGATTGAGATGGAAGCTGTGTAATAGTGGTCTTAGAAAGTAAGAGAGTGAATTGACTTGGGAAAGAGAATATTTCCAGACAACCCTCATGATCCTTCAAGGTTTGTGGTCATGAATTTAAAGTTAAATTAGCCAGCAGGAATATTTCTCATTCTCCAGCCTTTTTATAGGTACTAAGTAAGGTGAAAGTTGAATTTAGTCAAGGTCGAGGTCTTGTCAAGTTGGTGTGACAGAAGGAGAGAAGAGAAGCAAAGCGGATAGTGATGACTGTGACTGACCTATTGAAGCAAATCCAAGTTAAAAGAATGTGAGGAAATGAGTAATGGAAAAAGGTAATGTGAACACCAATGGATTGGAGGATCCAACAGAGGAGCAAAAATGGAGGAGTGTACCATGGAGGGGGCAGTATGCCCTGAGATGCTTTGAAACAGAGAGTATATGAAGAATGCATTTATTGAAAATGGCAATATTTTTGGTCTGATCATAGAAATGGGTAGCTGACATGGGTTAAAAGCCAAGATCTTTGGCGGTGAGTAGATCTAGGACATGAGAGATAGTAGTTGTGGATCTTGAAATCATAAATTATAATGACAGGAGTAGTGGTGAAGGACAATTGGGCAAGTACTAAAATTGTCAATGGGAGCAATTGCCCAAAGGATAGCAAGGAGGTTCATGAGGAATCATCTGCTCCTGTGCACTGCAAGGGAGCTGGCATGTGAGAAAAGTGGGAAACATTGCCCAAGAAGAGCAAGCAGAGAGCAAGGAGGATACCTATTCAAACTCTGAGTCCAGCGTCACATGGGGTAAGAGAAAACCATTTGAGAGTACTTCAAGGACAAGCAGGGCCCTCAAAGGAGAGCCAGATTGGAATTGTAGAGAGAAGGGAAGTTGAGCCATACAGAAGAGAATGCGGAGGTAAAAATTTATTAATGACAAACCCTGGTTTATGGAGAAAAAAGTTAAAGTGTCAAGTTTGGACATTAGATTGGGTCAGAGTAGAGGTTGTACAGAGCTACCTGGAGTCCAGGTAATGAAGGATGATCTTTGCTTGAATCTTGGGCTTTCAGAGTGAAGGAGTTGGGCAGAGGGACATGATGGGATTTAGTCCTGATTATCTCTTGGAGGCAGGTTGGACAATCACTTCAATTGTCTGCTACTGAATGGGGCTGGCTTTAGCACTGGGGAGAGTCTTAAGGGAGACCATGGTTGTATGCCAGGAAGAATGGCAGCACAGGGAGAGATGTTTCTCTCTCTCTCTCTCTTTTTTTCTCCTAATTCTGAGGATTGAACCCAGAGGCATCCTCAGCCCATCTTACAGCTTATTAAGATAGGGTCTTGCTAAATTGCTGAGGCTGGCATTGAATTCAGGATCCTCCTGTCTCAGCCTCCAGAGCCTCTGGGATGATAGGAATGGCCACTGCACCTGGCTGGAAAAGATGATTCTAAAAATACCCTACTTCATGTGTCTTGGACAGAAATATTTCTCTATGTCCAATCTGACCTCAACTCATTAAATTTTAAAATATATATCTTAAACAGATGTGTTCTTCTATATAAAATGATAGAACATATTGAGTGCTCTCCAACGTCCAAATTAAAGAAAAAATTTATTCTTCAGTTTTGTTTCTAATTCCAGTCAGCCCAAAGAGTAAGAGATTCATTTGCCATGTTTCCTCTCTTTTTTTCTGGGTGTTTTAAGATGATGACAATTTCTAAGGCAACTACTCAAAATAATTTGGTCTCAAAATTAAAGTGAAAAAAATCACTTGACATTTGTGAAGCATCCTAGAAGCTTTTCATTCATGTTCCATCTACCCTGGCCTTCTTTACTTTCACTTTTCTCTTTGAAGAGGACAATGATTTTCAGATCTTATGACTTTTGAAACTCTATTCTAAGACCTTATTTATTTATTTATTTTTGGATTGAACCCATGGGCACTCATCCACTGAGCCACACCCCCAGCTCTATTTTGTATTTTATTTAGAGAGAGAGAGAGAAAGTCTCACTGAGTTGCTAAGCACATTCCTGTTGCTGAGGCTGGCTTTGAACTCTGGATCCTCCTGTCTCAGTCTCCTGAGCTGCTGGGATTACAGGCATGCACCACTGCCCTACAAGACCTTATTTAAATATTATTCTATCCCTTATTTCTAATGCTAGAAATTTAAAGTCCAACCTGCCTCCAAGAGATAATCAGGACTAAATCCCATCATGTCCCTCTGCCCAACTCCTTCACTCTGAAAGCCCAAGATTCAAGCAAAGATCATCCTTCATTACCTGGACTCCAGGTAGCTCTGTACAACCTCTACTCTGACCCAATCTAATGTCCATATCAATTAAATATTTATAATTCTGGGGATGGGGTTGGTTGTTTTTTTTCTTTTTTATGGTATTGAGGATTGAACCTGGGGGCTACCTACCATTGAGCTACACCACAGCCCTTTTTAAAAAAAAAAAAAAAATTTGAGACAAAACCTCACTAAGTCACTGAGGCTGGCCTCAAACTTGTGATCCTCCTGCCTCAGTCTCCTGAGTTGCTGGGGTTATAGGTGGGTTCAACCATAACTGATGAAAATATTTTTTTTCAATCAAAAATCATCAAAATCTAAAGAAGAAACATAAAATGGTTGAAAAACGGGACTTTGAATATTTAGGACCTTCAATTCATTTTGGAGGAGCACTTTTGTATTCAAAGCACCTCCAGCCATTTTTACCTTGATATTTTCCAGAGACTGGGTGCTGACTGTAGAGAAGTATATCTGCAAGTTTTCATACAGGATGCAACATTAAGTGCAAAGAGTTCTCATTAGGTTATTTGTATTGTAAAATGTTGCACTTCTCAAAATTTAGAGAAAGTTTTTTTCTGTCACTTTTCCTTTAATTTTGATGTGAAATATATTTGGTTTCAATAATAGTTTAATCTCTTATTAAAACTTTGTCATTCCCTTGGGTATAGAACAAGGAGTGGGATAGCTGGGTAAGATGGTGGTTAGATTCCACATTTTCTAAGGAAGCACCATACTGCTTTCCAGATTGGTTGCACCAATTTGCAGTCCCACCAGCAGTGTATGAGTGTACCTTTTTCCCTACATCCTCACCAACACTTATTGTTGTTTGTCTTCATAATAGCTGCCATTCTGACTGCAGTGAGATGATATCTTAGAGTATTTTTGAGTTGCATTTCTCTAATTGCTAGAAATGTTGAACATTTTTTCATATATTTGTTGATCGAATGTATATCTTCTTCTGAGAAGTGTCTGTTTAACTCCTTACCACATTTATTGATTGGGTTTTTGTTTTCTTAGTGTTTTTTGATTTCTTTGTATAAATGTAGGTTCTCTGTTCACCTCATTGATTGTTTCTTTTGCTGAGAAGAAGCTTTTTAGTTTGAGTCCATCCCATTTATTAATTCTTGATTTTCTTTCTTACAGTTTAGACGTCTTGTTAAGGAATTGGGGGCCTAATCCGACATGATGAAGATTTAGGCCTACTTTTTCCTCTATTAGGTGCAGGGCCTCTGGACTAATTCCTAGGTCATTGATCCAGTTTGAGATGAGTTTTGTGCATGGTGAGAGATAGAGGTTTATTTTCATTTTGCTGCATATGGATTTCCAGTTCTCCCAGCACCACTTGTTGAAGAGGCTATCTTTTCTCCATTGTATGTTTTTGGCACTCTGTCTAGTATGAGATAACTGTATTTACAAAAGACTTAAAATTAGCATACTATAGCAATGCAGCCTCATCAATGTTAATAGCACCTCAATTCACAATAGCTAAACTGTGGAACCAACCTAGATGCCCTTTAATAGATGAATGGAGAAAGAAACTGTGGTATATATACACAATGGAATATTACTCGGCATTAAAAGAGAATAAAATTATGGCATTTGCAGGTAAATGGATGGAGCTGGTGAATATTATGCTAAGCCCAAGTAAGCCAATCCCAAAAAATCAAAGGTCGAATGTTTTCTCTAATAAGTGGATGCTGAGCCATAACGGGGAGGTGGGGAATCATGGGAAAAATGGAGGAAGTTTGGGCAAAGGGGAGGGAGTGTAGGGAGGGAGTATGGGGGCAGGAAAGATGGTGGAATGAAATGGACATCATTACCCTAGGTACATGTATGACTGCACATATGGTGTGATGCTACATTGTGTACAACCATAGAAATGTAAAGTTGTGCTACAATTGTGTACAATGAATCAAAATGCATTCTGCTGTCATATATACCTAATTAAAATTACTTAATTAATTAAAAAAAATTGTCATTCCTTGAAGAGGGTGGTTCAGGTATGCTCCATCTCTAGTCCCTGCATTATTATGTAGTATGTGTGTGTTATCAAATATAGAATAAATAGAAACATTAAAAATAAGTGCATGCACAAATTTGCATTTACTTTTAGCTTGTTTAATTCACATTGATTTGGTGATTATCTTATTAAAGAATAGTATTTTCTACTATTTCTGTTTGTTTGTTTTTGGTACTAGAGAACTCAGGGATGCTTTACCACTGAGCTATATCCCCAGCCCTTTTAATCTTTGAGACAGGGTCTCACTAAGTTGCTGAGGCTAGCCTCAAACTTGAGATCCTCCTGCCTCAGCCTCCCATCTCCAGGATTATAGGTCTGCGCCGTGGCACACAGCAATAGCCCCTATTTTGATGACTTTTGTATACTTTCATATGCTTATTTGCATATATGGTTATATATACATTTTACATTGACTGTTTGTCTTACATTTCATGTTTATTTGTGATACATTTTACTCTGTTTTCTTCCATGAAACGGAATGCACTTAGCAATGTTTTTTGGAAGCCCAACCTTGTTGCTAGTAAGTATGTCTAATTTTTGTTCACTTATAAACAGTATTTCATTCTAGGTACCACAGATTTTACTTGTGATTCCTTAGAATGTCTACAAAGTTGGCTCCCTATCTTACTGATAAATGATACTTATGCTTCTCTGTGCTCTTCTGTGAGAGTTTCTCTGAAGTATAAACTGCTAGGAGGGAAACTAGAGGCCCTATGGGATAGACATACTTAGCTTCACTAAGTATTTCACTTATTCCCCAAAAGGACTACACAAATTATATTCAAATCAGCATTGACAGAATATTAATATTAGTAATTACCTAGACAGAAAGCATTGGAGTTGCATGTTTTCATTATTTCAATGGGATACTTTAATTTTGATACCAAATCTCTGAAATTTTTAATACGATTATAGACATGGATGTGGGAAGAATTTTTGCCTTGGCTTTTTCTCATTTACTGTCTACAAATTACACTTTTATTTTTTGTTCAACTCAATCTGTAATATTTAAGTTTCAACTCCTATTAATATCTACCTTTTGAACTTATGAATTTAGTTTCCTTTTAGGTAAATGTCTTTTAAGCTAGAGTTTCTATTTTCATTATGGTCAATATTATATGAAACTGTATATGCTGTGCTAAATATTTCAGCATCAAGATTCATGAGTATATATATGTTAAGTTTTTTGATGTCTTTCATCATAATAGAAGACTTTGCTCAAAGGAACAAGGAATTCTTTTATTATTTGTACATACTATTATGTATGTTATTTTTTATTTTATTATTATTTTATTATTAATTCTTTCATTATTTTTATTATTTATTATGTTAGCAAATATCAGAATCCCAATTTTTCCCC
This sequence comes from Marmota monax, assembly GCF_021218885.2. Lineage (NCBI taxonomy): Eukaryota > Metazoa > Chordata > Mammalia > Rodentia > Sciuridae > Marmota > Marmota monax. The sequence continues at coordinate 17,395,284 of NW_026692194.1, read as the reverse complement.
TCATTCCAGTAATATTGCTGAAATATTAATTTCCAAACATGAGATTTCTAGTTTGCTAAGGTATTCTTCCCTCTTGAATATTGTGTTTTCTGTGGTTTTATTTCTTTAGGTGCATACACATCAGAATTGCATCACAACTGGAAATGTGCTTTTACATTTAAGGTTCTTTAAAAAAAATGTCCTGGGAAGGATACTATCAATGGTTTTCCCTTTCCCTTTAATTTTGATTAATTATTTGGGGTAAAGACTATATAATTCATAATCCAAATACTGACACATGAGGTTGAAAAAAATGAGACAATTTTAAGAAAAAAATAATATTGGTGATTCAGAAATATTGCTGAATGGTTCTTTGGTGGGTGGTCATTTTTTGCTCCCAAATTTCTATCATGTCTTGAATAATATGTCTTTTAGAGAATGATGTAAGTCAAATCATTTTAATTCATTTTTGGTATGGTTCTTAATACTAGCACAAATTATTTTAAGGTTTGAGATCAAAGAATCAGTACTTTTTTAGTTAATGTCAAAATGTTTTACAAATTATAGATACTATAAAAACCATACACTGTTTTGTCTATGGGGAGATTCTGCATAAAATAATAAATAGAAGAGTTTATAGTGACATACGTAAAATAGTCAATTGATAAACACAGGGAGGTCCCACGTAACCCACTTATGTGTGCATATGTGGGGTGAGTGGTAATAGTTACACTCAGCCAAGGTCAAGGACAGCTCTGCAGGTCAGACCCTACAAAGACGAAGTGTGACACTTTGGCTTTGTTTATTCTTTGGAAATAGCACTACCATGGTACAAGGATCCACCCATCTGGAGAAGGATAGGAAGCATTTTTACCTTCCTGAAACTTAGATTAATAAACAATCAAAACCCAACTCTGCACTAAAAACTATTTTTTAAAAAAAAAAATCACAGTTGGAGCAAATCTAAAACTTCATAGTTATGCCAACTTTGTGGTTTCAGAAATCCAAAACCAAAAGACTAATATTCAAAATATAAATACAAAGGTACTGTATTTCCTAATGTCACACTCCAAACCACATGAGACTTCTTCAAACAACAAAAGCCTGGATTAAAACAAATTTGAACTCAAACCTTACAAAGCATGAACAGAAATCAGCCAGCCAGAATTCAAGAAAACAAACATGAAAGCAGAGAATTAATACACTAGGAAGTTCAGAGAGCAGCTGATTTTAAAAGCTCATGGAATCAGCCTATTTTAAACTATTTGCTTTAAAAGATGAGTCTGAATGTAAAGCAGACTTGAAAATTAAAGGAAACTTTTAGAAATAAATCATTGTATAATTGAAGCTTCAACCTCATTTAACAAATTAAGCAGGCTAGTGACAGCCAAAGAGCCAGTAGGTCAACCAGTACTAGATATTGGGGGGACAGGCCGGAGGAGCAGAATTGAGAGAGCAAAAGATGAAGACTTTTAATTTTTAATTTTTTCCACATTTTTATAGCTGTGCATAAGGATGATTTGTTGTTACATATTCTATTCGGACACAATATAGCAGTATGATGTAGTCAATATTATTCCCCAGCACTTTTCCCCCTTTCTTTCCCCAAGATTTTTAAATATGTTAAAAAAAAGATTAATAGGTGTGGATGTTCATTGATGTAGGAGATAGAGTGAGGAAATGAACTCTAGGTCTAACAGGATTTCTAGAAGTAAAGAAAAAGAATAAATGAAATGACATCAACAATATACCTGTTACTGGAAGCACTCAGGAAACACCAAGTCCTTGCCCTCTTTTCATAGACCATGACTTGCTCCCTAATTAAAAATAAATGGAGCTGGGAGCTGTGATGCGCTCCTGCAAGCCCACCTACTAAGGAGGCTGAGAAGGCCAGCCTAGGCAATTTAGTGAGATCCTGTCTCAAATAAGATTTAAAATAGCTGGGGAGTAGCTCAGTGGCACAGCACCTACCTCACCTGCCTCACATGCAGGAGGTTCAACCCTGCGTATTGTCCAGAAAGAAAAATAAATTTAATATTATCTTTATACCTTCTTCTATAGATTGGTTTCATAGTTTATGCCCAACATTTCCAAATTGCTTTATTACTTCCATTTTTTCTGAAAAAGAAACTGAAATTTGAGAGGATAATAACTTGCTTGAAATCATACAACGGGGATTCAAAGCTAATGTGCCTCCCTCCAAAGCACTGTTTTGTTTTGCTTTTTTACCTCTTAGTTATGATGCCTTCATTTGTACTCTTCTAATATTAATTACGATATTAAATAGCAAAAAGATTACTTCATCAACAAATGGTCATGGAATAAGGACTTTTCTATAGAACACAGCAAGACTCTTTATTGAAAATAGAAATATAGACCAGAAATAAGCAGGGACATGTATATCACATGTTGAATTTATGACATTTTTTCAATGTCGCTACATAGTTATTAATTGGAAAAAGCATTCATTTTCCAGATAATGTCTTCTAAAGAAACATTTCAGCCTGAAGCAATATTTTCCTCATCTTTATGGAAGATAAGCAGGGTTTCTTAATGGATTTGCTGGCAGCCCCTTAAGCCATTCAGCAAATGCTACAATAGACAATTTGTGTTCTGGCTTGCTTTAATCACTTATCAAAGTTTCTGTTGTGTTTGCTCAGTGTGACACTGTTTGCTTTCCAGCTGAATTCAAAACAAAAGATTTGCACACAATCTTATTTATAGACAGTGTCCAAGTTCTTTTGAGTGTGTGTGTGCACATTCCATTCACTAATTTTTCAATATTGTACAACAACTATGTGCTAAGGATTGTATTTAATTTCCGAGGATTAATTATAGTGAATATTAGTCAAGTTTTTGACATCAAGAAGCTTACCATGTAATCAGGTAACAGGAAAAAAATTAAGAAATGACACAAATAAATTATAAATTTTGTTAAGCAGTATTAAGAAAACGTATGATAAGAAGGCACTGATAAGAAGGCTAAAAAGTGCTTTTCTAAGTACTGATCCTAACTAAATACATGAAGCCTTTTCTCTAAAATCTTTTGCACACCAGTGAATGTTACTCTGCCAGTCCTGATGGTAATAGCTATGTAACAAAAGATGAAGCAGCTTCATCACATAGCCACTGAAAGCCTCCAGGAGGCTGGAGTTTTAAACATAGGAAAATCAGAATTGAGCATTGCAATGGGAATATATCTAGGTTTAATTTTCTTTCTCTCCTCTTGTTGCATTTATCTTCCTTATTGTTACCTTTTGTCCCCTGCCCCAGATATCATTTTTATTATGTTCTGATCCTTCACCTACTCAATCTTCAATTTCAGTCCTTGGACCCCCCTCAGTGTGTGTGTGTGAGTGTGTGTGTGTGTGTGTGTGTATCTGTAAATACAAAGGCTGGTGCTCCTTCCTATCTCCAAGCCTGGGCTCATACTTTTCCTCCAAAAGTTTTCTCTCTATTTGATCCAGTCCTATTTTTTAAAAGGCAAATTTACTATGCAGTTCACCTAACAAAACATAGCAAAGCTCTTCATCCTTCCATTCACTTATTCAATACACACCTTTGAACACCCTAGCAATATGCTAGATCCTAAGAAAATAAACCAAAAAAAGAAAATAATGTATCATGAAAATAACTTGGAAGACAGTTGATGAGAAACACTGAAATAGGTGTTTAATGAAGTCAAAATAAGAACAAATGTTGTATGTCTTAAGCAACATGTCCCAGGAAAGAATTAGGATTATTTATAACTGCTTACACAACATTACCCATATTCCAAGGAAATAGTAATGTGTTTATTAATAAAATCATAATAAAATAGACACAAAGAAAGAAACTGTCTTATTTATTTTCCCATCAACATAAAATTCAAACATATTTAACTCCTTTTTACTAATCAAATTAATACTGGTTAGTGGATGGTGAGATTTATTTAGAGGGTTGCAACCAGTATTTTTTAATACATGTAAAAGCATACTTTGTTCCTATGTAAACTTACATTTATTTGCTTATTAATAAGATTTTCAATATTTTCATATATTTATTTGAATTTCTTCAGCTTCTTTCTTTTTCCACTGAATTATTAGTGTTTCTGACACCAATTTATCAAAAATTTTCTTTATGAAATGTTCATTTCTATTACAATCACTTCATTATTTGACATTTTATTTTAAATGCTGTATTTTCACTTTAAATCAAATACTCACACAACATTGATTAAAACACTACTGGCTGCAGCTTATTGACTGAACTCGCATGTTTTTCTCCTTCTCTTTTGAGTTCCCACTAAAATGATGCTACAGTAGTAAAAGGGGCAAAAGAATAAGAACATAAGGGGACCACAGATTTTTGAATATCCAAAATAGATAGAGGCATGTTGATAACTGAAACAAACTGAAGAAAACCACAGCTCAGAAAAGACAGAGGGGAAGTAAGCAGAAGTTGCACCTGCCCAGGTGACGTCCAGGGAGGGTCTTGATGAAGAGGGTAAGAATGGAAATGAAAAGAAGGTTAAGTCTCCTCTTGGGATAATCCCTGCCAGCACCCTACCACTTCCCCATAGCTGTCTACAGCAATAGACGGTTGGTACTAATGCCCAAATGAACAGAAATAAACCTATTTTAAAAATATGTGTGTTAATTGAGAGGATGAGGGATGCTTAGCTCTGGGTGGGATGGGCAAGGACAGGGATGGTGCTGGAATAAAGGGCACATCACTGATGGACCTGGATTCACCACCATAATAAGCAATCCCCACCTGGTCACCCTAAAGCCAGTTCTGATAAACTGAGTAAATACAGAGTGTTTTGTTGTTTTGACTTTCAAAAGTCTTCCTTTTCACATAGTGCAACCTATTGATCTTTGTGGTGGGATAGTTTCCATCGGTTTCTATTATCCTAATTGTATAATCAGTTCAAATATTTCTTATCTTTTCCCAAACATTTTCAGTTTTAAACATTTTAATCACTTAATCCCTTGAAAATGTACTTCATAAAATATCACAATTTGCCCTAATATTTTAAATATCAGATTTTTGACAATGATTTTTGGTGTTTAAAAGAATTATATAAGTCCTTTTATAAACTTTGAATTTTTCTTCAAAGATAGTAGTCACTTTCCATTAAACAGTCTTCTTGACTGTTCTGATTCAACCATAACTCTTAATATTCAAAAAAGCAAATTCCTCCGCATTGTACTTTTTTTTCAAAATGCTCTATTTATTCCATAGGTTAATAACATATCACCAAAATGTTCAAAGCTTCCCATAATATTTTAATCAATACTGTTTTAAAACTATAAATAAATTAAAGAGTGGACCTCATAAGTATATTTAGTTTTCCTACTCAGGAATATGATGTTTCTTCATTAGCTTATATATTTTATCCTTCTGGTGAAATTTTGCCAATTTTTTCACATACCACATATTTTTTTTTTCACAGTTATCACTAGTACTTTTGTTTCTGTTGTCACTGTGAAGTGATATTTCTCTGTCATATTATTTGTTGCTGTTGTTATTAAATTTGTATTTTTATCAAAACTTACATTGGAACAAAGACTCAAAGGCATATAACACCAAGAAGTCCTAGGTCACATACCCCCGTCCCCCCAGCTGCACACACATCTCTTATCTCCTGCAGCAGCCACCTTCACCTCTGAACCCTTTCAGGTATTTACTTTCATGCTCCTTTATAATCTGCTTATTTTACTGTTTATTGATTTTCACTTTTAAGATTTATCTATTGACTTCCTCCTATAAAAAATAGAAACAGCTTTCTTTTATAATCCTTCATCCTGTTCTTCCAACCTCTTATTTTTTATTTTGTCAATATCTATATTATCATATTATATGTAAATATTTGGGACAGCTAAGAAGTAATTGAACTTTCCTGGTTGACTTTTTGTCTTCTCTGATAGTATCATTGTCTTGTTTCAATTTGTTTGTTTGTTTGGGTAGGGTTTGGGGAGACAGTAGGCATACTGTTTTTTTGTACTACTCTTTATCTCCATATTCTTTCCCAGTGATGCAAAAATCCTTTCAAGACATTCAAAAAATTGAGAAGCTATCAGCATTTTTTAAAAAAATTAGACAGACTACAATAGGGTAGAAAATGTTAGATCGTATTGTATGTGGTAAGTACAAAATTTTATTCATGAATATTTTGCATGTGTTTGCAACAAAAAATTATTTCTTGTGTATGGGTCAATAGAAATTTAAAGGTTGCTTATGAAATCCTCCTAACTGGAGGTTCAATGAACTTTATTTCCCCTGCCATAACTTAGGGGTTAGTCATTCAATACTTTTGTTCATAAGCATCTCAATTTACAAGAAGAAGATTATAGACTCCATTCTCTGCCACACTTAAAAGTTACTAACACAAAATTCTTCCATTCAAATTAATTGAAAGAATACTATCAGTCCATTAGTGAAACATTTCACTGTGGGAACAGTTTTTTGCTGGTACAAATTGCTTGGCAATTTTGTGCTGTCCCACCTTATTGGATAATCCAGAAGTAAATTTTAGTTTTTTCACAGGGGCAGGACCTTATCTGTCTGCTATATCTATGGTACCTACCATATACTAGGTAAATAGGTGTTGGATGAAAGACTCAATCAGCTCCTTGATTATATATAGTTTTCAAAATATATACAACGTTAAGAAGATTCTAAGCCAAATATTTTCTTTATAATCTATTTTAAATGTCATTTAGCTTTGATTTCAATTCAAAATTCCTATGAGGGTCTAAACAAATGAAGGTTTAACGTATATATATCAAACATGTAGAGACATTGTACAAGGCCCAACACTAAAATGATAGGCTGCATAATACAGAGCTCCCAGATAATATATGGGACACAAGCAGGCAAACAATAAATGTTTGCTGACTTGATTTTTTATTTGACAGGTGAGTTAGAGAGAGGAAGTATTTGATGATTACAATCTAATTTTACATTTACGTCATTCTCACATCTCTGGTCTCCATACACATCTAAATTTTAACTTACATAGTTGAATATGCATGACATTTTTGCTCATTTAATAACCTAAGTTATAAACAACTGTATCTAATAACTATTAGATGTGGTCCTAAAATTAAAAAGAAAACCAATATATCATGAAGATACTCTACCTAGTTCTCAAATATATTTCCTGATCATATTATCTGGTTTAAGCCAGAGAATTAACTTTCTCTAGCCACCCAGAGAAAATGATATGGAAGAGTAGCAACTTCTACTTTAGGTGCTTCCAGTGGGGAAGAAAATACTTCCTCTGCTACTTTATTTGAAATTAAAAGAAATGGATCCAAAAACCCTGACCCCTACTTGGAAATGAACATGACTGACCTAGTTTATGCAGACACTGCTCACCATGCAGGTTTAGAGCAGACTGGAAGAAATACAACATTGAACAGTAATCAAGAGGAAAATTTTTTGTGAAGGGTAAAGGCAGAAAATCTTTATTTGTTAAAAGATAAAACAGCACAGAAAGGAGATATTTTTGTCTCAAATATTTTAGTCAGGCAAAAATATATGTGTTGTTTCCTCTTTGTTGCTGGTTAATTCTTATGTTTTATTTATTTATTATGTTTTATTTATTTATTTTGTGGGTACCAGAAATTGAACTCAGGGGCACTTGAAAACTGAGGCACATTCCAAGCCCTATTTTATATTTTATTTAGAAACGGGGTCTCACTGAGTTGCTTAGTGCCTTGCAGTTGCTGAGGCTGGCTTTGAACTCAAGATCCTCCTGCCTCAGCCTATGGAGCTGCTGGGATTACAGGCCTGTGCCACCCTGCCTGGTTTATTAGCTGTTCTTAAAAGAAGGGTGAAAGAATTTTATATAAGTAGTGCAGTTGGCAACTTGTTTACATGGTATGATTTTGATAAATGGAAATTTAAAGGATTGGCATGGAAATGTTTAAGTTTTGAGAGATGGAGAGTTAGGCCCATGAGATGAGCTTGACTATATATCTATATCTAAAATCTCACTGCTAAAGAATGAAAATATATTTCCCCTGACACACACACACACCAGCTTCAAATGCAATGGTATTAGGGGTGGCACATTTGGGGGGTGATTAGGTCACGAGGCCAGAGCCATCAGGAATGCAATAAGACCCCTTCCACCATCCACTGTGAGGACACATTGAGAAGTTGCCATCTATGTACCAAAAAGTGGGCTTCATCAGACACAATCTACAGTTGCCTTGATTTGGTATTTCTCAGCCTTCAGAACTTTGAAAAATAAATCCCTATTGTTTATTAAAAAATCCAGTCTACAGTATTCTGTGGTATTATCCCAGATGGACTAAGGGACTCACCAAACTAAACTTTTATGTTGGGCCCATATACACAACTTGAGACACAGAAGATGTTGGAAAATAATGAAGTATAAAGAGAAAAGCCACTCCCTGATCTTGTGCTATTGATAAACCTGTTCATAGCTCCCTATTCTGTCCCCTCAATTCAGAAAACATAAATATTAAGAATTAATACAGGGAAGGCCAAATTCAAGGACAACTTTGAGTAAAAATCACAACATATCTAGGGTTTCCCTTCTTTAGTTAGTCTTACCTTTCTGGCTAAGGTAACAAGGATAAAAAGACAGACTTTGATCCTATCCAGGCACTACCTTGACTATAAAAAATCTGGAGTTTTCCAATTTCATTGAGCTTCTTCCTTGGGCTTAAGGATAAAAAAGTTTCTTCCCTTGGCATGATTTTTCTTACAACTGCTTTTGGAGTATGATCCCTAACCCGACAAATACACAACAATGAGAAAGAACAAAGGCTTTTCATTGCCATGTCCTCGGCTCTGCCCATTGCCCTGTGTGGTGAGCAGAGGAGCTCTAAGAGGAGGACAGGATGGACACAGTCAAAATCTGAGTTCTTGGCCAGATGCTGTCTCTATCCCAGAAGAGATGAGCCACTCTGTGTCTTTCCCACAGCACTGCTAGCAGCTTTGACAATTTGCTTTCCCTTCAAACTACATCCTAAGCTTTATTTGAAAGAGGTAAACAATTTCCAGTATTTCATGAGAGGCCAGGTAAATACACACACACACACACACACACACAGAAATATATATATATATATATATATATATATATATATCTTAAAAGAATAGCATATGTTCTTTAGAATCTACTGTCTCCAAATAAAACCAGTTGTTTTGAAATATAAGTTATTTTCTTATTTTAAAATCCCTTACAAATGGGAAAAGGGCATAAATGTATTGGGAGAACATATAGTATTCATAAAACCTTGCTCCTAATAATTCCCTTGTTCCCTTAACACACTTGTATTATCTTCGTAAGCTTTGCCCTTTCACCCTGTAGCCTCCATGAAGGAGAGGAGCCATAGAAAATATATTCAACCATTGTTTCATCCATGGTCAGGTACAACAATGTCCCTGAATAAAATTAATCTTTATGTTCATGTTATTTTTCTATCCAGTTAGCTTAACTCTAGTCTACACACACATACACACACTGAGCAACATTTTATACACATACACAAGCACATGTACTGTTTAGAATTAAGCAAGTTAGATGGATATTTATATGAATAAGTAAACCAAATAAATATACACAGAAAATGTTTATATATTGATACACTTGAGAAAACATTTTTGGAAATCTAAAAATCCTTACTTTATGGTTTTGTAAAGAAGAGTTACTATTGTTCTAAACTAGAGTTGGCTCCCATCCAATCATAAAGAAAACCATATAGAAGTCAGCAAATAATGACTAACATACAAGAGCTCAGTGTCAGCCACATGTTTCACACCCTTGTTTTATTTAACTCTTTCAACAGTGCCATGAAGTAGGTGACCCAATTATTCCAACCCTTTATAGTTAAGGGAATGAGGCTTAAGAAAGAAGTAACTTGCTCAAGGACACATGGGTATTGATAGGACTGAAGATGGGTGCATAGTCTATTAAACATGGATTCTACCCCAAGATGCTCTGCTTACCAATCTTGACCATCAACAAATCACTTACTTGTTTTTTTTTGTTTTTGTTTTTGTTTTTGTTTTTTTTTACAAAAAAAAATCAGGTTTCTTTCTCAGAAAATGAAGTTATTATGAGATTCAAGTAAAAGACATAGGCAAGCATTGCAAAGACTCTTGGTCATATCATCAGGAACTAAAATATCTGAGATATTTCTCTTTACATTATAATATCAAGATTTTTTTTTGTTTTTTGCCCCTGGATCCTTTCCTTTTTGAATCTTCATGGCTGCCTGTTCTAAAAGTTTCAAATTTATTGTATTCCTTCTAATCTCAGCAAATACACAAAATACATTGATAATAGATTTTTAACAGTGTAAATGACTGGGCGGTTTTTCATTTGCCAGGATGCAGTGGGCAGGGTGCAGCTGTCCTGAAGGGTAGACACTGTACTACTACCCTCGTTCCTTTCCCCTCTGTAGTCAGTTGCAACCTGTTCACTCTGAACCTCAGATACTCTGGCATTCTGCTAGGTAGGTACATCTGCATTAGGTACAACTTCATTACTTTTATTTAATCTGGTATCAGGCTGAATATTTTCTTTCTGTCAAAGATATATTAAAATCTTCTTTCGTTTCATCTTGCCCTATTATATTCATTCCTACAGAATTACTGATTTGCTCTCATTTTCTTAGGGATTTCATGAGGGAGAGGAGACAAAGACTTGGGCTTTGTTCACAAACTTAGAATATAAGCCTCTTAGTTAAATTTGTTGTTAGAGGCAACAAAATATTAATTTTAGGCTACAAAGCACCAGTGGTATCTATCTGTGGCCATGATTTGGGAAATACTGCCTGCCTTTCTGGAGCCTGGTGCTTTGTAGATGTGACATCTTGGTCAACTTGTGAGCCTCTGAATGAGAGATACCCATCTTACTTTTTTTTCTCTTTCATTTGGCCCTCAAAAAAGTGCATATTGAAAAACTTAATGCTTTTTGGTTAATTGTATAAAACTAAAAGCATAACAAATGACAACAGTCTCTTAAAATCATAGAGAAACTTCACATTTTCCCATTATAGCTCTTCAAGCACCCATCATTTCCTCAGCTATGGTGTGTGCTTGTTCATCAGTACTTCAGGTAGAGATCTCTTCCATGATGCAAAATAAAAAGGGTAAGTACTTTATTATGTAACTTGATACTCTCAAGTAAAGATATTTGGGTTTGTGTCTATAATGACTAACACCTAGATAAAGGTTTTGTTTTTGTTGTGTTAATATTTCTAAATACTTGTGTTTACATATTGTCAATCCTACCTCAGAATACTTCAGGAAGCAGGACAAGTATTTTTAACTGCAACTCATAAATGAAAAGGTTGGTGACTCTGTCAAGATTTTCAGGTAGTCATGAATCTGAAATTGAAGTCATGCGACTCCTGGGACATAGGTGTTTACACTAATCTATGTTTTTGCTCAACAATTAAACTCCATCCACATTTTGAAACAGGCTTCAAGATAAGTAATGGGATGGGATTGTGAATGTTTATGGAAATGGAAACAGTATAAGAACATAGAAAGGAACGAGATTCAAATGATAAATCTCAGAGGTGATGAGAGGAGAAACTTCTGGCTCAGCTGATCCCTTTTTAATTATGGAGACACAGCCACAAGAGCTGTAAATAAGTACCACCACCCAGTTCAGGGCCACACACAAAAGGATAAGACCTCTCACTCCCACTTCAAGGTGGCACGTGTGGCCAGGCCTGCGTCTCTGCCCAATATGCATAAGATCCTCTTTTGTTTTCTCATGATGGAAACTTCAAATCAACCATTTGGTGAATGCCTGCTTCTTCTTCAGATACTACGTGAATTAATTAAAAAACAAGAGGGTTCTCTGTCTCTTCAGGGAAAGTCAGACAGGGATATTACTTAAGTAGTGATTGACATGGAAACCACTATGCAATTGTCTCAGACTTTTCTGTAATTATCATAGAATTGTGAGATTGTAGGGTTGGCCAAAAGGTGGTGAGGATAGGAGAAAATAAGAAGTTTAATAGTTGAAGCAGCTGTAAAGAGATACTTTTAAAGAAAAAAAAATATTGTTTTTCCCCTTTACTGACAGAACAGAGAAAAGAAAGAAAGAATGATTGATTAAAAAAAAAAAAAGCTCCTATACCTTTAAGAAGTTTTCTGTATTTTGGCAGACAAAACAGAACAACAGTAACAACAACAACAACAACAAAAAACTAAAAATTACTTTTGAAAATATAGACTTTATGCTTTCTAGATTAGATTAATTCAGGACTCAAAGGAAAGGCAATTTCAAGAACTATAACAAGGAAATTGGAAGGTGGATAAGGACGAGGTATTTTCGTTAGCTTCCATACTCACAGAGGCCAAGACTCCTTATTTGCTATGGATGAATCCATTCTACCTGGATTCATTAACTAAAAGTAGTATTTAGAGGATATGTCTCCTGGGGATTGTAATAGTCTGGTAAGTAAATTTACATATATCACATTTCAAACAAAAGGTTTCCACATCTTTTTAAGTTTAACAAACAATAGAAATTTGGAAATGAAGTTTTGAGTCATAGCTTTTGCACTGGACACTCTGTGCCTAAGTTTATAGAGAGGAAAGGTAGGATTGGAGGTGAGGAGAAAACACTATCAATTGTTGATACCGAACAAGTGAAAAGTTATATTATTAAACTCATGGTTAATACCTTGAGAGAAGAAGAAATCAAGGGCCCTCCAGCCTTGGTTAATGAAGTTTTACCTTCCTTAGGAGTGTAACCTCACCACATTATTATCTATATCTCATCCACGTTTCAAGATCAAACTAAAGTTTCATCTCCTTTGTAAAACTGTCTCTTATGTTCCAATTTCAACTGCTCTCTGCACTCTATCACTAAAATTTGTTTGGATAGTATTTGTCCAAATCATTCATTTAGCAGTTAGAAATATCCTCCAATATGACATAACCTCTTTTCTTGAAAATGTTTTAAATCTTTAAATCAAGATCTCTCATGTTGATTTTCTCTCCTGCTTCCCAGGAGACCACAGATCTTTAAGAACAGGAATAATTTCTTCTATTAATTTTATTCCTCACAAAAACTAGCATAATTTTTCTGCACAATAAACATTTGTTTCTTTTTTATTATTTGAAAAAGTAGACAATGAAAGATAGTACATCAACAATCTGATAAATTATTCACTGAGAGCACAGAGAAGAGAAAAATCAATATACACAGAAGTAGTTTGGGAAATCTTTCAGGAATAGATAGAACTTGAACTAGGCCCTGAAAGATGGAAAAACTTGGAGAGAACATGCATCTTTGATGAGGCCTCTCAAGCCATCTAACCACCATGCAATTTTACTGTACCCTGTACAGAAGACACTGCTGCCTAAAGAAATGAACTGTCTGTCTCCCAAGGTAAAACCATGAATAATTATTAAATAGTTCAGCATCGACATTAAAGATGAGATTTGGGGCTTCAATGGTTTGCTAGTGAAATCATTAATATTATCATGAGTTCTCAGCCTAAGATAAATTGGGCTATGGAGTTAATAAAATTTAATCTGTTAAACTTTCCCTTCCTCCCTACTATTCCATTAGCTTTGCTGGAGGCTTGTGATTGTGTTTGAAAGAAAATCATGTTTTGCTTCAGGAACATGCATGAGTTTATCTGTGCTTTGCAAGGAAATGAAGAGATGAGAATATATGGTGTATCTTGCTATAAAAACCAATCACCTTTCTTTGGATGTGCATGCAATTCAGGACATCACATCTTTGCCTCTGTTCTCTCTGCCTGCAGTGTGCCCTCTCTGACCACCTCCACTTCTACATACCTTTCTACCTCCACCCTGAGCAAAGTTGTCTTTTTTGAAGCAACCTATTCACTTTTCCAAGCCCAGCTCAATTACTTCTCATAAGCACTTCTTCACCCCTTTTAGTATAATAAATCCTTCACTTAGCATTTTCAAGTAGCTTTATTAGAGGACTATATATTTTTTCCCCCAGGGATTTGGAATGATTCATCTTGGATAATCAGTGTCTATCATGTTTTCTGGCCATCTAGAAATGTTTCAAAATTTTTTGTTACATGATTAACATAATGAATGGTAGAAGGAAAGAACATAAGTGTTTAGCCAGAATCTTAGCAAAGAAATCCATATTTCTAGAGTATATCATTTAAACTATAATCAAACTTTCTTATGGATGGATGAAGACATTTCACATTTTCTCTCATTATTTTAAAACTGAAATTGGATCTTAGATTCCATCTGTGTGGGACCATACTACAATACTATGCCATGGCATTAAGTATATAAGACACCAGACTTTTTAAAAACTATACTAAATATATAAACTAAGCATATATTTCTAAATTTATTCTCAACAAATTTAGTTCACTTTGTGTGCACTAATAACTTTATTTCTAAAAGGGCACATTCAGAAATGGAGTATCTCAAGATACAATGAAAATCTCCTGTCATAACTGATATTTCACAAAATTGAGGAGATAGCTGCTCATACTGTCACAACTGATCAGTGTTTCACAAGTGAGGACCATTAGAATCTCTGGGAATAATTAATAAAATTTAAATAACCACCCAAGACCTCCAAGATTAGATCTTTAGGGGATAAGCCCAAGATCCTGCATTTTGATAAGATCTTCCTAGAATTCCCAAACACACTAATGTTCCCTTGGATAGCAGCATGACTTACTTCCTCATCTGTTTTTTAGATCTTTACTGGAAGTGTATGTAGTCTCCCTGTCACAATATTCTACTTTCCTTGTCCCCCTTTCCTCCCTTTATCCTTAGAACTATTAGCTGAAACTTTCTGTATACCACTCACTTATTTGTTTGCTGCCACCTCTCCACACAGTAACTAGGACATAAATTATAAAAGCAGGTAATTAAAAAAAAAAAACTGTTTTGTTCACTGCTATATGCCCAGTACCACATAAAGTCCTTGAACATTATGGTGCTCAATAAATACTTGTTAAATAAATAAATGAATCACTCCATCAAGTGTTTTTAGTTAATAAACTTATAATAGTAATATTTTAAATCTCTTTTTCTCCATTAAAAAATATCTCAAATCTACTTCTCCACATCCTCCCACCCCCGCAAAAAAAAAAAAAAAAAAAAGAAAGAAAAATAGTTTGGATCCATAGATGAGAATTTCCTTGAAATATGCTTTATATCTGTTCTTTATACTATAATCCAGCAGGAAGCATTTTTTTTCTGTCTCTGCATCATCTTTGTATATTTAAACTCCAGGTCAAAGATTAGATGAGGATGAAATAAAGGAGAAAATTCAAGAAGTGTCAGACTTAATGGTGGCAATAAATAATGTTTTGCTAAAAACTCCCTAAGAATAGATGGCACAGTCTATGTAGGAGTATGTAAATGATATGCAAATTAGAATCTAATTTTAATGCAAATGCATATGTGGTCCTCCTAACTATTTCCTGCACCTGGATAGAGTCCCTAGGAAAATTCTATTGGAGAGAAATGTGCTCTCAGCAACGTTTTAATGACTGGGTGGATTGGAGAGCAGTGGGTACCACACCTGGCATGCATTATAAGGTCTGCTAGTTACTACTAAAAACAAGCTCTTATCTATGCAATGCTACTTTGCAGCTTTCGTGAGCCCAGTTTCACTTACACATACCTTCACTGACCTATTCTATAAGGGGGTATGACGCTGCTTTGCCTCAGGCTCCTGGGCAGAGTTTTTAAGTTAACACATCATTTAAAGCAAGTAGTAGAGGATAGGAAGGCAGCAGAACACAACAGACACTAGTATGTCAATATGTAAATCAATGGATGTGTAACTGATGTGATTCTGCAATCTGTATATGGGGTAAAAATGGGAGCTCATAACCCACTTGAATCAAAGTGTGAAATATGATATATCAAGAACTATGTAATGTTTTGAACAACCAACAATAAAAAATTAAAAAAAAAATAAAAGCAAAAGAAGTAAAACAACAACAACAACAACAACAAAAGCAAGGTATATGTAACATTTCGGGGCCAGAGGTACTGCTAAATGTAAATTATCCCAACTCAGTGCTGTGGTTGCATTTCCTTATAAAACACCATCCAGCCTGAGTGAATAATTTGCATCCTACTAATAATAGGAGTTCTATAAAATGGAGAAAAAAATGAGGATAAAATATATATGGCCAAATAAGTTTGTCACTATTGTTGTTTTAAGGGCTTACTTAACAAAAGCAAAGTTGATAGAAGAAGTAAAGGCTAGAAGAAAATGTCTTAGTACAAAGACATGAAGGGAAGACAAAGGGACTAAATACTGTCTTGTGATAGCCCTGCATGATTTGTCCATCTATTTTGAGAATGACAGATAATAATGAAAGCAATACCATCTTATAATTCTATTTTTCTGTAATCCTTTATTGTTATTAATTATCTATTATTATCGATTATCTACCCAATTTTCTCCATTGATTTTTTTCTGTCACAATATGTAAAGTAGATAGGGTTTCATTACATACTCTATTTTATTAAAGATTTTTTGAGAGGGACACTATTTTCATTTTTAATTTTTTAACTGATTCGTAAAAACATAAAAATTGTACCTATTTCTATGGCACTATGTGATATTTCCATACATGTATACGTTGTAATGTGCAATTTTTATAACTAAGACTATTGTTTCAGGCATCATGACCAGGTGCTTTAAAGGACCTTCCCATAGCAAGACACCACATATCACACAAGATACATGTCACGTGACATCACTGGTCTAACAGAAGTATCTTTTAATGTCCCCTTAAATTTATAAAGAACCTACCTGAGTGAGAGAGAGGGCTGTAGCCAGAGACAAATTTCAGATGGGAGAGGAAGGGGTTTTCCAGACAGCAAACACCAGAAGCACAGTTACTTTTAGAATACTGGGTTTTGAGCTAGTTGTGGGCTAAGGCAGCTTCCTGTACTATTTCAAGTCAAGGGAGATGTTGAGGTCATCCAGTTGCTAGGTAGAATCTTCTTGCCGCTAGCAGACACAGAACTGAAGCGAATCTAAACCAAAGCTAGTCAGTGTGGCTTGAAGACTGACGACATCAGCAGCAGGCTAGAAACCCACACTCTTAGGCCCCAACCCAGATCTACTGAATTGTAATCTGTACTTTGGTAATTCCTCAGGTGATTCTTAGGAACATTGTAGTTTGGAAAGATTTGTTGTACAGAGAAATATAACCTTATATGGGTCCATCAAAAACTATTAGAATAAAAAAATGAGCTCACAGTACAGAGTACCAAGGACTTGGGAGTTGTGAATGAAAATCAATAGGGAGAAAAAAACAAACAAGAAGAGTTTGGATAGACCTCCTAAGACCACACATTGTATGTGTGAAACATAGATTCCAGGCCAGATATGTATGAGCAGGCGGAAGAACATGGCAGGGAGTAAGCAAGCACAGAGGATTTAAAAATGAAACTCCAAAAAGTGAGAAATATATGGTAGTTCTCTTTTTAATCTCTTTATGAACCTCCATACAGCTTTCCATAGTGGCTGCATCAATCTATATTCCCACTCACAGTATATAAGCATTCCCTTCCTCAACATCCTTGCTAACATTTATTTCCTGGTTTTTGGTAACAGCCACAGTATTAGGACTGAGGGTATATCTTACACTGGTTTTGATTTGCATTTCCCCAAGTGGTTAATGATGTTGAACAACTTTTCACCCATTGACCATTTTTGTGTCCTCTTTGGAGAAATGTCTATTTAGGTCCTTTGCTCTTCTAAAAAATTGGGTTATTTGGTTGAGGGTTTGTAGCCTGAATTTTTGGTGTGATATCCAAAATATCCTTTTTCAAGGTCAATGTCAAGGAGCTTTTTCTCCAAGTTCTGTTCTAGGAAGTTTATGATCCAGCAATCCCTCTTCTGGGCATATTCCCAATAAAAATTAAATCACAACCTCCAAAGATATATGCACTTTCATGTTCTTTGAGTATTATTCATAATAGTCAAGATTTGGGAACAACCCAAGTGTCTGACAGTGGATGAACGGATAAAGAAATTGTGGTGTCCATATGTGTAATGGATTATTATAAAAAAAAAGAGATCCTGACACTTGCCACAACATATATAAAACTGGAGTGCATTATCCTAAGTGAAATAAGCCAGACACACAAAAAAATACTGTATGATCCCACTTATTTCTATACTCTGAAAACACTAGTCAAATATACCAAGACTGTGAATAAAACAGTGGTTGTTATGACTCAGTGGATGGGGAGAAATAAGAAAAAAGCCAGCCTCAGCAAAATGGAGGCTCTAAGCAACTCAGTGAGAGACCCCGTCTCTAAATGAAATACAAAAACAGGCTGTGAAAGTAGCTCAGTGGTTGAGTGACCCTGAGTTCAATCCCTGGTACCAAAAAAAAAAAAAAAAATGACAGATTATATCTCATGTACTTGCAATGCTGAAAAGAGATATTAGAAGCAATATTTAAAGAAGCAATGACAAATTATTTAGCACCAATCAAATGTAATAAATCCACAAGTCTTCAAAAACTTGCATAGATACAAATTGGAATTAAGTCTCAGAATACCAAAAACAAACATTATCTTAAACAAACCCAGAGATAAAGGAGAGATCAATTAGGAAAGAAAAATAAATGATAGCAGATTTCCTAAGATAAAAATATGAAAAAATTAATATCAGTCAACTTGGAATTGTGAAGCCAGAAAAACTATTCAAAAGAAAAGACTTAAATGCTTCAGAAAAAAATTAAGTATAGAGACTTTCAGTGAACAAAAATAAAATCTGATTGTTATTGTGTTCCTTCACATTTAATAGGTCCCTTCATCTCTAATCATGGTCTTTGTTCTTTAAAACAAGTTTTTGCACATTGTAGACAAATGAGAGCATCATTTTTTAAAAATCATATTTACTATTGATCTTATTTCTCATCGTGGGAAACTTATTCCTAAGATCCAGCTTGGTCTATAGTCTATAATTCTTATAAGCATTTGCTTACAACTATGATCTTGACAGTTCTTTAAATTCTGATAGATCAGCCTGTGTCCAATTTGTGTTTAATCTGCATTACTTGTGTTGTATCCCACCAATGACCATAAATTTGTCACATTTAAAGTATTATCTAATTAGCAAGGCTTTGAATCCAGACTAATTATTCAGGAGTCCAAAATCTCCAGTGATCTCATTATCAAATGTATCGCACTTGGAGTTTAGGGTTGCCAGGAATGGTTCTGGTGTATGCCACTCCATATCTCTTTCTACTCTGATATCCACTGTTCTCATTAACTTGGGTTTTGTGTCTAATGAGTTTTGCTCATTTCATAGCCAAGGCTACTTCCTTTTGTATGGGGCAAGTACCTTGCATTCCCTATGGCTGATTCTGTCTCAGGAGAGCTCAGAAGAATGAGATGTTGAACCCTTAGAGCAGAGATCTTCTTCATAGTGAAACCTAATCTTTCCTAGCAAGTACTGTCACACTGCAGGTAGGATGGAGGCGCTGGTTTGTGTCTCATGCTACATTTGAAACCACTGCTTTCTTTGACATCTAGTGTCAGCTGCCAAAAAAGCCCTGGTCCATTTCACCAGATTCCTCAACTCATGGTGATTTTCTAGTAGAGGTTTCATTGTCTCTTACTCAAATTCAATCTCCTCAAAGAAAACCAAGTTCTCTAATAGGATTTATATAGGTTTAAGTACCATGTGAGGGACAAATTCAAGTTCTCTCCCACTCTGCTCATGCTCCATGAAAATTAAGTTAAGGGATTGGAATCTGTTTCCAAGTCCTACAATATTCCATAGCAGTTAAACCCAAGGATGTAGGTTTTGGCAAACCAGTGGAAGTTGGTTTGCCATAAAACACAGAGAATTTTACTAGGATATCAACAGCTTTCTGACTTTGACTTGAATTCTCTCCTAAATATTGGGACTTTGTGATTTCCAAATCCATTTCAAAGATAGGGAGAAACCCTAATATTGAAACTTTTCACCAACCTATGTCTATGTAAGCAATAAATCATTTTGTCTCATTTCAGTGGGCAACTTGACAGACTATGTGGTTTAAATGCATTTAGTTCTATTTAACACTATATCAGAGTTAATTGTCTCCTATGTTTTTATTATTATTATTATTATTATTATTATTATTATTATTATTATTCTGCTAGAAAAGAACCCTTGCCATCTACTCTGCCATTTTAGTTGGTCACATGACTTCCCAAAATAAGAATACATTTCTCAGAATCAGTTTTTGCTAGGTATGGTCATTCAACTAAGGTCTGGCCCATGTAAGCCAAAGTGTTGTGGGCATTCAATAAACTCTTCCCTAAGAAATATTGTGCATGCCCTTCGTGTTCATCATGTCTTCCACTTTCACACAGATGACATGATCATGTCACCCAGCCAAACACAAGGCAGAAGAATCTATGTCCTCAATACCATATCGTGCCATATAAATCTTGGAGAACCAACCCAGACTTTTCTGTGAAAAAGAAATACACTCCTTACCTGTTTCAGCCACCGTTATTTGAGGGTTCCTCCTCCCCACATATTAACCAAATCCTAGCATCCTGTAAGCTTTGTGGAAATGTCCTACTTGTGACTTGAAGTTCGAATTTCCTGATCTTACCAGCTCCACATCTCACTTCTCTTTCCTTTTTCTCAATTGCTAGTGCTTTTGATCCTGAATCTTTCTCCACTTCTGCCATTGTTTCTTCCCTTCAATTTGAAATATGAGCCAGTCTTCCTAGGTCTCTGATTTCAGTGCACCTCCCATATACAGGTTTTGTACTTTTTTCCCCTCCTCAGCTCAGTGATTCTATGAATATTCTTCCAGTTACCACCTGACCCCACTCAGTTCTGGGTCTCCTGTGCTCATAACACATTCCTTTGGGTTCATCTGGAGACACCATTCTTATTCAAGACACAGGTTTGTGTTCTCCACCTTCTCTCTCTGCATCAGGGAGAGACTGTCCCTGCAGAAAAAGGCTTTCAAAAGTTTTTCTTTTTTTTTTTTTTCCTACTTCACCTTTCTACCTAGGACAGATGAAGGAACACAGGAAGAAACTCATTTCTATGCAAAGAGAATATATTGAAAGTACACAAATGAGTAATATGAAAGTAGCAAATTTTTTATCTGCCAAAAACATCTTTCCTCTGACTCATACTCCAGCTAAATACTTTGGAATGGTGGGAGGCTATTTCTGCTATGAAGTTGAATTGACCTTCTCTGGACACCTTCTCTGAGATACTTCTCAATTCTCCCATATAAATGTCTCTATTATTTTCAATAGCATCACTGGACAATAAAAAGGTATGCCCTTACCTCAGTCCCAGAACAGAATGTCCATTATCATTAATGATGATCATAACCTGAAAAAAGAGTCAATTGACCTCTTAGCATATGCCCTCAAGGTACATAATCAGGTTTCCCTAGGGATTTGGTATGCATTTGATAGGACAGGATTAATTCAGCATAAAAATATTCTCTGGCCTATTTGAACTTTTAAGTAGAATACAAAATGACCTACTTTGACAATATATTTAACTTTTCTCACAGTAACTATTTTTTCTAACTCTTTGTTCATTACCTTGCCAAAGTGTTTATGTGAAAAGATTCTTAAACTCTTACATCTACACCTATACTGGAATGTGAATACTTTTTTTTTTAACACCACCATATTGTCAAGAAACAACCACAGCAGGAAATTAGTATTAGCAAGAAATTAAAGTGATTCTGAAATAAAGGCTTGAAGAAGCAAATTCTTAAAAATCCATTTGGCATAGATTTCTGATATTATGGTAGGCCAGGACACTTAAAGAGGAAAGAGGCTATCCAGAGAGAAGAAAAATTATAAAATGGAAAAAATAAATGCTTCAAAAAGAATTAGGTTAAATTTTCATTAACAAATCTAGCCATTCTATTAAATAATCAGAAAAAAAATTGAAATATTTACTAATTGTATTTACTTCTTAAGTCTCCAAATTAAAAAAATATTTTAAACAACCTATGAAAAGAAAAACATTTGAGTATGTTAACTTTAACTGGCATTGCTATGGTTTAATTTTGGTGAGTCTTCATCACATGCTTAAACAACTCTCCTACCTTGTATATGTTCTGATGATAGGAAAATCCAAAACTGGTCATTGTTTAATGTACTATATCTGCATTTTGTGTTTCTAACAAAATGGTGAGCATTTTGAAGGAGAAACACCTACATTTCTTTTGTACCACTTGCTGCATGTAGATCACTGTTAGATCCTTGACAAATTATGAACTTGATAAATTATATTTATGATAATGTAGTATAATGGTAGTTTTAAAATACAAGGATCCAGATCCTTGAACTATATCATGAGTCAGTCTACCATAAACATAGTGTTATCTATACAACATTAAAATACTCAGACATATTAAGGGTAAAATTATTGCAAATAATTATCTGGCACTAGTGACAAAAAAAAAATGGTAAAAGGCTGGATTTTAAATAAACAAGGTTTTTACTTGAAAATATAAAGCTGTGTTTATTTACAACTCTTGTTGTCATTACTCATTTCTTCAAAAACTTCTTTATGAACAAAGAACCAAGAAAAATTACAACACTAGCCAATAACAACCAAAGGATGCATAAAACTTTGAAAAGATAATTTAGACAATGACAATGTATATTAATTTCAGATATTTCTAGTGGCAGAGTGGGAAGCTATACCTTAAATAAAGAAACCTGTTCTGATATAAGCAAACTGGGTTTTACTCAGTTATTTCTGCAGGAGAGAATGTAAGGAATCAATTCTGAATTAGCATCTCATTACAGGAAATGAATGCACAATTCTGATTATTTTTGGATTTAACCATAAATCCTTAGAATGGTATAGAAATAGGAGAGTGAGTCTTTGAATTGCTTCACTTAAGATAAGCACTTATGCAACTAGGTGAGGTTCTGAGCAAAGAAGGAAGTGTTATGAAAGTCAAAAGAATATTCTGCATTCCTAATTGCAAAACTGATAATGAGGGGTGGTTTTAACAGTTCTCAGTCACCCCCGGTTGTGGCTGTCTTTGGCCAGGACAAAGGCTTGGCCTCAAAAGCAGTCTCATTTCTGTTTTACAGCTCTGTCGTGATCCCTGAGATAATCAATCTCAACAAACATTGAAAACAGTTTAGAACCAAGGCTGGGTTTGATCACTTGCTTCTTTTATTAAAGGATAAGGTTTTTTTTTTTTTTTTTGACAATCTGATGTGATAATGGCTGCACAGAAGCATTTCAGACAGCAGGTGCACAGGTGAAGCCTGGACAGGTCTAGTAGGAAGTCTAAAGTTACTAGATTTGTTGTTGTCACATGGGTGAGATAAACTCATTCTTTTTCACTGTCATGACTAAAAGCTCTGATTAGAACAATCGCAGAAAAAGAAAAATTTATTTGGGGGCCACCAATTTCAGAGGTCTCAGTTCATAGACAGCCAGTTCCATTCCTTGGGGTTCAGGGTAAGGCAGAACATCATGACAGAAGAACATGGCAGAGGGAAGTGGCTTACATGATGATAAGAAAGCAGAGAGGGAGAAAGACTACACCCGCCAGATTTAAAATATATACCCCAAAGGAACACCTCCATTGTCCTACCTCCTCTAGCCGCAACCCTACCTGCCTATAGTTACCACTCAGTTAATCCTGTCAGGGAATTAATTCATTAATTGGGTTAAGACTTTCATAACCCAATCACTTCTCTAAAACTCCTTACATTGTCTCACACATGACATTTTGGGGAATACCTCACATCCAAACTATAATAGGATCTATGAAAGCATTATTTAAAATTTCAAGAAAGATTAACAATAAATTTTTCATCACTATTCCAATGGTGTGACCCTCATTGTATAGAAATTGTTGCCTAGAAGATATACATAAAAATTATATCAGTATTTCCACTGGGTAATTCTCCAGAATAGCCTTTAGTGTCTTCATTTTATAAATTTATATGCACATGCCTCAATGAGACATTGTTCAAAGAGAAGTCAAGGATCTTGGATTCCTCTCCGACAATTACATCGCAGACACAATTAAGTTACAGTGAGAGAAACAAGTGTAGGTTGAGGTTTATGTAAAATAGCATTCACTGCATTGGGGTGTGGCTGCCATATTCCTTAACAATGTGTGTCAGTTGTCTTTTCCTTGAAGAAAGAAAATTCCCTGGGTGTAAGTGAATAATTCCTATTATGTGGAATTGAAAATTGATAAGGAAAATAGTAAACTAGAAAGAATAACCCCGAATAGTTCCTAGCCCTGTTGTATCACCAACCATGGGGATAGAATCCTAATTACATTTGGTAGAAATATGTTGTTGTTTGGGGTCCTGATTTTTATATTATCAAAGGTTAACGTTCATGGGGATATTTCAGGTACTCAAAGCTTTCAATGGCAGGTAGTGACTCTCTGAAGTGATTAGGGAAATGCAAACTAGATTTATTTTTACACTGAGGATCAAATGGTTGGTGGAAAATGCAATAGTAAGTAAGGTGTAGGGCTGTATTTATGATCTGAGATTCAAACAATAAAGTTTGCTAATGCCCTAGTATCCCATTTAGACAAAACAAAGAGATCTATGGCAATCAGTGCAAGAAATAGAGTTCATGTGTAAACAATAATGCTCTGCAGAGCTGTGTAATGACACTTGCAGTAAAAAAGGGTACTCAGACAACAGAAAGATTGTGTAGGATAGCCAAGGTAGGAAACTTTAAAATTATGTTGCTTTATTGGCTTTGTCTTGTCCAAGAAATAAAAGCACAACAAACAGAAACTATTTATATCCCATTAAATATAGCAATTATATGAAGCCCATGTGAAAGTAGTCAGAATGATCCTAAAGGTTTGGATCTCATGAATGTTCCATCTTTGTACTTTTGCCAGGGTTATTTTGTGAGCAAGCAAAGCACACACTAGATATCCTTTATCATTTTTTCCAAAATGCCCCACCAGCTTTGAGATAATGACTACATATAGGGTCTTAGAAAATTTCCTCTTAACATCCTCTGACATTACAAGAACAGAGATTATATTTAAGTAATTGATATCCAGATGTTTTTTGATATTTATATTAATAATATTAGGATAAAATGTGGACATTATATAGTAGCCTTTTATAATTTCTGCAAAAGCTTGTTTCTCAGGCGTATCAAAGGAGAAAACACTTTTTAAAGGTAACCTTGGTATAATGATCAGTCAGTGAGTTTTCTTTAGTATCTAGGTTACCTGTCTTTGAGTTTCCACTTTTATAGATGCTAATTTGTTTGACACCTTTAGGATGTCCCGAAGTCCTTGACCTGTTGACAGTTTTCTATAAAGGTCCTGTCTGAAATTAGAAAATCTAGCTGTTTCCAAAGTATCTTAATTTAATGAACAATTCCAAATACATTTCTATTGTCTGTGTGTTTATTAACTCTCTTGACCTTGGAGAATCATGATGCCTTAGGGAGCAATGAGTTCTGCCATTTGGTCCATTCAGTCTCTGATAAGAGATCATATTCTAAGTGTGAATTAAGGGTCATGCTGATAATTCCCATTTTTGCCTTTAGATAATATTAATCAACAAACATAGGTAAATAGGGACTTTCTAAGGGAATTTCTAAGCATGCCACAAGTCATGAACAATTTTCAATTATAACAAAGACAGAATACAGGGAAAGACAGGTCATCATTTAAAAACTTTATAAGTGATGACCTATCTAAGACAAAGCTTATATACTGAGAGACTCCAATCTAATGATACCTTATATTTGTCAGTCCTTAGGACTGGTTTTGATCACAAATTTGTTAGACTAATAAACATTGTCCATTCTTATGTTCTTTATCCAGGTAGAGAAAAATATTATTCATGATAGACAATTAAAAACAATGATGAGGAATATAATTTTACCCATGATTTTTGGTAAGATACATTAATTTTCTATTACTATATACCAAACCATCACAATACATGTTGATTTTAAGTGACAATATATTTGTTTCCTTAAAATTTCTATGCATTAGGGATCTGGGTATGGCTTAGAGAAATGCCTCTGATTGGCAAGGTTGTAATGAAGCTATGTTCATACATTATTTCTGTTATACTCTACTAACTAGAAACAAATGACTAGACCAGTCCATACTCAATAGGAAGGAATTATACAGAGAGTGAACACTAGGAGACGGGAAAAATTTGCAGTCAATTGTGGAATTTCCTACTATAATTTCCTCTGACCACAGTGATTTCCATCCCTTCCATATGAAAAATACACTCACTTTCTTCCGAAGTCCCCATAGGTGGTATCCCAGTATGGTATCAGTTTAAAGTTCAGAATACATCATCTAAATCAGGTCTAGGGCAGATAAAGCTCCTCCCAACCTTTAAGACTAAACAGATAAATTATGGCCCCTTCCTCATATCCAATATACAATGAAGAAAGAACAAAGGATAGTTGTTATAAATATTCTAATTCAAAAAGGGGTGGGGGTGGGGAATGAGAGTGGCTTTTTGTTCCATACAAACAATTCTTGGAGTCAATCAGCAGAATGTTGGAATTCCCATGGATCTCATTTTCACTCTCTAGGTTCTTGTTTCCTCTTTCTGAGTCATCTTTTATTTATTTATTGTTTAATCAAAGCTAACATGTGTTTTCAGATGAATATTTTTCTTGGTCTACTTCCTACTAGTAATATTTGGGGACCCGATCTCTTAATTTGTGCTACGTCCATTTCAATCCAAGTTGGGTGTGTTTCTATTGATATAATTCATTACAAATTTTTATGAGTATCCTATAAATCTCATTGGCGTTTATTCCCTTAGTAAAAAGTCACACACATAAATATGTTCAAGCCTTCCTGCCACTCCGTGTAATTGAGAGGATCTGTGAGGCACACACTTAATCTCTCTGTAGGGTCTTTTGTGTGAGTGAATAGTGTTCTAAGATCTCTCTTTCTCTTAATTTGAGCTTCTAACAAGAGATGATTCACACTACCTTGGTTTCATTTCCAGGTCATGTTTTCCTGGCAGCAACCTGGATTTAATTTTTTCTCAAGATATATTTCTTAATTTTAATATCATCTGCCATCTGGAATAGGTTGAAAATTTACCAAAAAAACCCAAGTCCTGAATCCCTTTGTTTAATGTTCCTTTCCTCAATTTATCTCTTTCCCTTCCCAGATTACTAGAAGTAGCAAGCAGCAGCCTGGCAGTACCTCCAAGTACTTGGCTTGGCAGTCTCCTTAGCTAGATCATCCAGTTCATAAAGCACGTTTTCAGCTTTCCATGCTACTACAGCAAGAGTGTTGCCAAGACAGCTATGATTATACAACGAGGAGACAACTCTCCCACCTCTGGTCTCCAATACTTCCTCCTGAAGCCTCACTGTAGTACCTTCAAAGTCCCTGTTTCTACCAACAGAGTTCAAGGCACCATTACACTTTCACAAATTGGGGCTCCTCAAAGCCCCGGTTCTAGTTCTAAAACCTACCCTTTCATTTCAGAGTTTCATAAGACAGCAACTCCACTCTCAGGTACTTCATTGTTTTGCATCATTTACCTATTAATATATAACATATCACCCTCCAAAATCAGCAGCAAAAAAACAGCGAAATGTTATCTTACAGTTTTCATGAGCCAGAAATTCAGGCGCCTCTGATGTAACCTCCCTAAGAAAAATTGCTGTAGAATCATCTTCTGAAGCTCCAGTCATTCCAAGGCTCAAGTGGAGGAGGATATATTTCCAAGTTCATTGGAGTGGCTGCTGGCAGCCCTCAGGCTCTGCCCGGTTTGCTCACAGGAGACCTCATTTCCTTGGCTCCTGGGCTTCTTCTGAGGGGAACTCACAAAAGCCACCTGGCTTCACTTAGAATTGAGAAGGAGAATCCTACATCTCTCAAGAAATAGAGATGTTTTACAACAGCAAAAGAAGTAGAAGGCAAGAAATAATTAAAATCAGAGCTGAAATTAATGAAATCGAAACAAAAGAAACAATTGAAAAAATTGACAAAACTAAAAGTTGGTTCTTTGAAAAAATAAACAAAATCGACAGACCCTTAGCCATGCTAGCGAAGAGAAGAAGAGAGAGAACTCAAATTACTAGCATACGGGATGAAAAAGGCAATATCACAACAGACACTTCAGAAATACAGAAGATAATCAAAAACTATTTTGAATCCTTATACTCCAATAAATTAGAAGATAGTGAAGGCATAGATAAATTTCTTAAGTCATATGATCTGCCCAGATTGAGTCAGGAGGATATAGAAAACCTAAACAGACCAATATCAATTGAGGAAATAGAAGAAACCATCAAAAGACTACCAACTAAGAAAAGCCCAGGTCCGGATGGGTATACAGCAGAATTTTACAAAACCTTTAAAGAAGAACTAATGCCAATACTTTTCAAGCTACTTCAGGAAATAGAAAAGGAGGGAGAACTTCCAAATTCATTCTATGAGGCCAACATCACCCTGATACCTAAACCAGACAAAGACACTTCAAAGAAAGAAAACTACAGACCAATATCTCTAATGAACCTAGATGCAAAAATCCTCAATAAAATTCTGGCAAATCGGATACAAAAACATATCAAAAAAATTGTACACCATGATCAAGTAGGATTCATCCCTGGGATGCAAGGCTGGTTCAATATACGGAAATCAATAAATGTTATTCACCACATCAATAGACTTAAAAACAAGAACCATATGATCATCTCGATAGATGCGGAAAAAGCATTCGACAAAGTACAGCATCCCTTTATGTTCAAAACTCTAGAAAAACTAGGGATAACAGGAACATACCTCAATATTGTAAAAGCAATCTATGCTAAGCCTCAGGCTAGCATCATTCTGAATGGAGAAAAACTGAAGGCATTCCCTCTAAAATCTGGAACAAGACAGGGATGCCCTCTCTCTCCACTTCTGTTCAACATAGTTCTCGAAACACTGGCCAGAGCAATTAGACAGACGAAAGAAATTAAAGGCATAAAAATAGGAAAAGAAGAACTTAAATTATCACTATTTGCAGATGATATGATTCTATACCTAGCAGACCCAAAAGGCTCTACAAAGAAACTATTAGAGCTAATAAATGAATTCAGCAAAGTGGCAGGATATAAAATCAACACGCATAAATCAAAGGCATTCCTGTATATCAGCGACAAATCCTCTGAAATGGAAATGAGGACAACCACTCCATTCACAATATCTTCAAAAAAAATAAAATACTTGGGAATCAACCTAACAAAAGAGGTGAAAGACTTATACAATGAAAACTACAGAACCCTAAAGAGAGAAATAGAAGAAGATCTTAGAAGATGGAAAAATATACCCTGTTCATGGATAGGCAGAACTAACATCATCAAAATGGCGATATTACCAAAAGTTCTCTATAGGTTTAATGCAATGCCAATCAAAATCCCAACAGCATTTCTTGTAGAAATAGAGAAAGCAATCATGAAATTCATATTTCAATAAAAGACCCAGAATAGCAAAAACAATGCTAAGCAGGAAGTGTGAATCAGGCGGTATAGCGATACCAGACTTCAAACTATACTACAGAGCAATAGTAACAAAAACAGCATGGTACTGGTACCAAAACAGGCGGGTGGACCAATGGTACAGAATAGAGGACACAGAAACCAATCCACAAAACTACAACTATCTTATATTTGATAAAGGGGCTAAAAGCATGCAATGGAGGAAGGATAGCATCTTCAACAAATGGTGCTGGGAAAACTGGAAATCCATATGCAACAAAATGAAACTGAATCCCTTTCTCTCGCCATGCACAAAAGTTAATTCAAAATGGATCAAGGAGCTTGATATCAAATCAGAGACACGCCTTCTGATAGAAGAAAAAGTTGGCTACGATTTACATTCAGTGGGGTCGGGCTCCAAATTCCTCAATAGGACACCCATAGCACAAAAGTTAATAACTAGAATCATCAAATGGGACTTACTCAAACTAAAAAGTTTTTTTCTCAGCAAAAGAAACAATAAGAGAGGTAAATAGGGAGCCTACATCCTGGGAACAAATCTTTACTCCTCACACTTCAGATAGAGCCCTAATATCCAGAGTATACAAAGAACTCAAAAAATTAGACAATAAGAAAACAAACAACCCAATCAACAAATGGGCCAAGGACCTGAACAGACACTTCTCAGAGGAGGACATACAGTCAATCAACAAGTACATGAAAAAATGCTCAACATCTCTAGCTGTCAGAGAAATGCAAATCAAAACCACCCTAAGATACCATCTCACTCCAGTAAGATTGGCAGCCATTAGGAAGTCAAACAACAACAAGTGCTGGTGAGGATGTGAGGAAAAGGGTACACTTGTACATTGCTGGTGGGACTGCAAATTGGTGCAGCCAATTTGGAAAGCAGTATGGAGATTTCTTGGAAAGCTGGGAATGGAGCCACCATTTGACCCAGCTATTCCCCTTCTCGGTCTATTCCCTAAAGACCTAAAAAGAGCATGCTACAGGGACACTGCTACATCGATGTTCATAGCAGCACAATTCACAATAGCAAGACTGTGGAACCAACCTAGATGCCCTTCAATAAACGAATGGATAAAAAAATGTGGCATTTATACACAATGGAGTATTACTCTGCATTAAAAAAACGACAAAATCATAGAATTTGCAGGGAAATGGATGGCATTAGAGCAGATTATGCTAAGTGAAGCTAGCCAATCCCTAAAAAACAAATGCCAAATGTCTTCTTTGATATAAGGAGAGTAACTAAGAACAGAGTAGGGACGAAGAGCAGGAGAAGAAGATTAACATTAAACAGGGATGAGAGGTGGGAGGGAAAGGAGAGAGAAGGGAAATTGCATGGAAATGGAAGGAGACCCTCAGGGTTATACAAAAGTACATACAAGAGGAAGTGAGGGGAAAGGGAAAAATAATACAAAGGGGAGAAATGAATGACAGTAGAGGGGGTAGAGAGAGAAGAGGGGAGGGGAGGGGAGGGGAGGGGGGATAGTAGAGGATAGGAAAGGCAGCAGAACACAACAGACACTAGTATGGCAATATGTAAATCAATGGATGTGTAACTGATGTAATTCTGCAATCTGTATATGGGGTACAAATGGGAGTTCATAACCCACTTGAATCAAAGTGTGAAATATGATATATCAAGAAATTTGTAATGTTTTGAACAACCAACAATAAAAAATTTAAAAAAAAAGAACAACAACAACAACAACAAAAAAAAAAGAAATAGAGAT
Source organism: Marmota monax (assembly GCF_021218885.2). Lineage (NCBI taxonomy): Eukaryota > Metazoa > Chordata > Mammalia > Rodentia > Sciuridae > Marmota > Marmota monax. Next base: position 17,364,099 of record NW_026692194.1, on the reverse strand, counting down.
GTTTTAAAACATAATCCTGGAAGGGGTATTGTTTCACCTTTGCCATATTCTGAAAATTAGAATCGGAGTATCATATCTAGCTGCCATGTTCACTGGAATAGGATTCCACAAGGACTGGGAGATGGGGATCATTGGGAACAATTGAGGGTCTCCCTACCACAAAGACAAATCTGCCTAGAATAAAGAAACCTGCAATAGGCGAAGTCTAATTTTTCCAGAACAAAATAAACTCAAAGCTCTGGAACATTAACAAAATCAGAGTAAGACTGAACATGTGACTCATCTCTCTATTGTGATTCAGGAACCTTGAGATCAACAGATGCAAATGTCCTTGAAAGATAAGTACCCTAAGTAGAGCAAGGTGAGGGGTCTCAGCTGAATTGTATTGAGTCTTCAAATTGTAAAAAGCTCCCTGCATAAATAAAGAAATCTGTTATGATATAAATAAAGTAAATTTTATTGATTTCCTGCAGCAAGGTAAAACCACCACAAAGACAATTCTGATGTGGAAACTCAGTAGGGGAAGCAGATGCAGTTTTTTGTTGTTAAGGGTTAGACTTAGAGGTCATTAGGAGGGGGTATTAGAAGTGGGATGAAGTCCTTGAATTGATTGATGTGGGGCAAGGTTTTGAGAAAATATGTGTTGTGCAAGTTATAAAACATTCTGCAATTGCAGTCAGATAAGTATGGGGGTGGTTGTTCCAGTTTTTAATAGCAACCACTTAATTTAAGACACGTTAATAATATCATTGCTGAATTTAATATATTGCTTTAGTCCAAATATCTTGTATTTATACTGTGAAATAAAAATGGAAATGTGACTAGGGAGCTCATTGCCTAGTGTTTAAATTCAAATATTAAAATGACCCGTAGTATGCTTCAAAAATATTTTTAGACCATGAAGCAAGAACCTATGTTTAAATCCAGCTCTACAACTCCTGAAATACATAACGTTGATCAAATTGCTTTCACCTATGTATGCCTCAGTTGTATGTTTAAAATTAGAGATAAAAATATCACCTGTACTGTATACAGTAGTTTTGAGGATTAAATGAGTTGCCGTGTGCAGATCTCTTAGAATACTGCCTGGGACATAGTTAAGAAGTAAATAAATGGTAATGGTTGTGATTATTATGATGATGATAATGTCTAATTGCTCATGTAAAAAGAAGTACTTTCTAAGTTTTTTATTTTTTTTACCTACCCTCACATATGATAAAATCAAACTAACAACAAAACATAGTTGTCCCTCAGTATGCCTTAGGGACTGGTTCCAGGACCCCCATGGATATTAAAATCCTATGATTCTCAAGTCACTACACCAAATGGTAAAGTTTGTGCCTATATTCTATGCACACCCTCCCACATAGTTTATTTCTTGATTACTTATAATATGTAATACAGCTGTCATGCTGTATTTTTTTTAGTTAATAATTACAAGGAAAAATGAATGTATGTATTCAATACAGATACTTTTTCCCCCAAAATGTTTTCAATCAGCAATCGGTTGAATCCACACATGCAGAACCTGCAGATATAGAGGGCCGACTGCATATCCTGACAGAAAAGAGCATCCAAGTACTTGTTACCTATAGAAGTTGTATGAGTAGCTTCAGTTTTGCATTGGCAGTTCCAGTATGGGGTGAATTCATCTTTGGGTTGCTAGCCCTAACTATACTTGAATGTAGTTTTCCAGCCTTCAGGGTTGAAATTTATAACAAAGCAGACCAAATAGCTATGCCTGCCTCTTTAAAACTTCATCTTTCTCTTAGGCACTCAGGGGTTTTCGTGTATTCTAGCAAGTCTTTACTTATTAACAGATGCCTTCTATTAATTTGTGGAGAAAATTAGATATTATGATAGCTAATGCCCAAACCTTATAAGCTATATCTCCAGAAACTTGATAGAAAAATCTCACTTCTTTGCCTGTCCTCTTCAATTTTTCATCCAGAAATGCTGTTTCTAGTGTGATATCACAGTCAGTAAATTTTTCACTTCAGGTCTTGGCAAGAAGCCAGGTGGTTTTAAAGTCACTTGCTCAGGCAAAAGAAGAATGTTACATTTGGAGTGGAAGTATCCTGGAGGGCATTGCTGCAATTAGATAGATGAATGACCCTGGGTTTTAATTAGAATACTAGGTACACACTCCATATCGTTATTCTAAGAAACTGCACTCATAGAATGAGGTAGTGTAATACTACTGAGTCAATATCCTGCAGATCTGTAAGCACTGTTTCTAGGCAGGAGCCACCTTAATTCTATTTATTTACACCTTTACTATTCTTAATAGACAAAATCACTCTAGATTAACCCTATAGGACAGTTGTATAATTAAATTAATTTTAAAAGTCAGTCAGAGGAAGGAAAAGAATGAACATTATAAAGATGGATATTAATGTCTTTTCTTTTATCTCCTGTGCCCAGTAATAATGTCATTACCTTGTTCTTCTTAACATAGAACCTATGTTCTTAAAAAAAAAGAAAGAAAGAAAAAGAAACTAATAGCTATCTTGCAAACTTCCTTCATAGTACATGTTTATAAAATTAAAACAAACATTATTTTTTCTCTCCATTTCAAGATTGCAAAGCAAACCTGGAAACAAGTTCATAAATATAAAGACTTGTGGGCAAAATGCAATAACAAATCACATGAAAATAATTTTTTTCATAATAAAACTACTCCTGTGTTTGCATTCATTCACTAACCCATTCCATCATTCACTGAACAAGTGGTTTGGGGGGCATTTTTTGTTTGTTTTTTACCAGGGCTTGAACCCAGGGTTATGTAACTACAGAGCCATATTCCCAACCCTTTTAATATTTTATTTTGAGGCAGGGTCTCTCTAAATTGCTTAGGCCCTTGCTAAATTGCTGAGGCTGGCCTTGAATTTGCAATTCTCTCAACTCAGCCTCCAGAATTTCTGGGATTACAGGTGCGCACCAGGTTTGAACAAGTAGTTTTTTGGATAATGCGTCTTTACTGAATATATAGAAGGCACTATGAAAGATTGTAGAAATATAAAGGGAGATAGAACATGATCTACATATTCAACAGATGATTTTGAGAGAAAGAGAATTAAATATTAAAAAGATGAACAATACCACGAAGCAAATTTCATGTCCATCTACTGGGCTTCTTAGACAAGCAATGAAGAAGTGTTCCTTTCTGTGCCTGTCCCTATGGATAAGGTTTGTTCAATACACAGCTACTTTGACTTTCTGAGAGACCTCGAGATTCAACAGAGGTGCATCCGTTGGACATCTGGAGCAGAATTACAGGGTTTCCTTCTGGGGTGTTTATCACACTAATCATTCAAGCCAGGTCTTTCAAAACTCCTCTTGAAAAAGTTCTGAATTTTCTGCCAATTTAGGCCTCAGACAACGTTACAACACTCATTCCATTTTCCGTAACCTGAACTACCTCTACTTTCTTGCCCTAATATTCTGACTTTGGTATTTACTGGAGACACTGCTTTCCTTGCAATCATCAGAAACCAGAACTGCCAATTTTTTTATAATACTAGTGAGTGCTTGTTAAAAACTCTTCCTAGAAACATTAGCATCTTAGTATGTTCAGCCTATCACAAAATACTGCTGACTTAATGATTTATAAACAATAGAAATTTATTTTTCATAGTGAGGAAGTCTAAGATGGAAGCACGGGAAGATCTGGTGTTTGGTAAGAGCTTGTTGCTCATGTCTTCTCAGTGTAACCTCATAGAGGAAAAGGTAAGAGTCATTTGGACTTCCTTTATGAGAGGATTATGGGGAATAGTAAAATTTTTTTCCTACTAATATTTCTCACAACAACACACTTCCTATCACCAAAATGTGAATTTTCCCCACATGGATCAATTGTCCAACATCAGCTGGGTGCTTTACTGTTCATTTTAATCCTGCCACTAACTAGACTTACAACAGGTTCCACCATTAAGGTCTCAGTTCCACAAAGCTGCTTCCCACATTCGGTGCTAATTTCAAATCCCAGATTGCTTCTGACCATTGGACTATTTAGCAGAGGTTCTCACACCACTCCAGTTCAGTTAGAACAGCTTTAACAACTCACAAAAGCATTTTACTTACATTTACTGGTTTATTATAAAGGGCATTACAAAGAATACAAACAGGTGAAAAGTTTGCCATGGGCAAGTTATGTGGGAAAGGTAAATTTTCGTGCCTCTCTGGTGCCCACCATCTGCTAGCAACCCTGTGCATTCAGCAACACAGAAACTCTCCGAAACCCTGCACTTTGGGCTTTTTATTTTTGTTTTTTGTTTTACTTTGTTTTGTAGATTTCCTTATATAGGCATGATTAATTAAATTACTGGCCTTTGCTAACCAACTAAGCCTTTAGCCCCTCTCCAGTCCCCTAATACCAATGGATAAAGCTGAAAACTCCAAACTTCTAATCATATGAATGGTTCCCATTCCCACCTTGAGCTTACAATAGGTCCAGGGCAACAGAAAGAAGGGGGAGGTATATTAATCAGGTGTTTGGGAAGTTTTCTAGATTGCAGGCACCACCTCTTTTCTTTGCTTATCTGACCTTCCTGGTTGCTGCCATGGTGATTGTAAACTATCTTGGCCCTGGGGGGTATGTCATTCAGCGCGCAAATAGTAGTAAAGTTTGAGGTCTATTAGAGGTCAACTGGCAGTCATCTTGCACCCAGATGCTTTTAACCATAAAAAACTTCTAAGGTTCCTGTTCTTAAACAGAAGCACAGTTGGAGCAAGGTATGCAAAGCAGGCTGTGTAGATTTTGTATGGGGTCACAGCCAATCTTCACAATAATCTATAAAATAGACACTATTATTTTTAATCATAGCTACATCAAGTAAGACAGAAAGAGGTTAAACAATTTGCACCAAATCATAAAGCTACAAAGTGGCAGAACTAGAATGCAAATCAAAATTGCCTCTAAAATCTTAGTCTTTAAAAATAAAATTACTTTGAGATAATTTCAGACTTAAAGAGAAGTTAAAAAATGTTATAGTGGATTCTCAGATACCTTTCACTCAGAATATCCAAATGTTAACATTTTTTACCATTGCTTTATCTTTTCCTCTCACTACTACTTCTCCCTATATTCTGAATGGTTTAAAGTAATTTTCAGGGATCATGCCCCTTTCTTCCTACCTGGATCCCTGTTTATTTTCTTGACATAAAGAACATTCTCTTTCATACACAATACTATTCTTTATCCTAGAGGGAAAGCCTGGATTATGTGTTGTGTTCAGTGTCATGTCTGTTTGCTTTCCTTAATGTGGAATTTTTTTTTATTTCACGATACTGGTATTTTAAAGATTTTAGAGGAGCCTTTGTTTAGTTCTGTAGAATATATATCAATTTCAGTTGGTTGCATTCAAAACCTTACTCCTAACTACCATCTCTGCTCTTCTCTCACTCTATCATTACATACAGTACTATGTTTCTCCAAAGACTGAGAGTGACATTAAATCTTTCTTCTTCAAAAGGGCTCCAAAAGTGAGTTAGCCTCAGTTCCCACAAAACCTGGATGGTCTCTGCCACAAATCCTTCATCTCAGCAAAATTCAAATGGAAAACACTCATTCTTTTCACCACTCAAGCAAACGGTCAGTAGTGACATCATCTACCTAAGCAAGCCAGAAATTCAGTGCCATCTAGAGGCCTTTGTCTACTCTCACATAGAGTTTGTCACTGAATCTAACCCATCACTTATAATAGTTTCTAGAATGTCTAATTTTTATTTGTTTCCAGCTCAATATCTCTTATCCTCTCCTTTAGTAAGTCTGCCATGTCTCACAGCTTCCAATTCTGTTGCTCTGCCATCCCCATCCCTTTTATTTCTTTTTTTAATCCAATACTATTATGTGGGTTGTATGGTTTGATTGCTTAAAATGAGTCAGTTACTTAAAATATACCTACTAGGGTAAAGTCAAAACTTCTCAGAGTGTCATATAAATCCTCTGTGATCTATTCCCTGATGGCTTCTCCATTGCCATCTCCTACTGCCTCAATTTTTACCAGGCTCCCAAAACATACTTTTTGTCCATATCTTAATTATCCCAGATCATCATAATTACAGATATCCTATCACTCCAAAACATTTATGCAATGTACCAAGCAGTTTTATAACCCTGAGTCCTCACTCATGTTGTTTATTTTCTTGAACAAGGAATATACCTCTCCCTCTCTGCCTGATGATTGGTATCCATCCTTTTAAAAAAAAAATACTCAGGATCTTTTTGCTATAAAGCATTCACTAAAATATCTTGTGTGATGGTTTATTTCCAACTTTATTCCTTATAATTTTTAAAATATTTTTACCTTGATTTTCAGATATTTGTTCTTGGCACTTACATATTCACCTTTGTACATATTGCCTCTGTTTCCCCACCCCCATCCCTATTAGACTGCTCTTCAACAGCAGGAACTATTTCTTAGTGATTTCATATCCCCGTTCTTTGAAAAGTAGCACATAGCAAATGAGGCATAGTCACGAATGTTTGCTGAATTAATGCAAATAATCTCAGATCTTTTCCCAATTGAATGGACTCAGCTTTGAATGAAAGGAAGGACTTAAAGGTATGCTAGTCCAGGTCCAAAATTTCTCTCCAGTGGTTCAGGGAAAAGAACTTACCCAAGGTACTACTACTTTCATGGGACCAATCAAGGATGTAATTTCACCCACTCTCTAACAGGGGAGGAAATAGTGTTACCAGAGCCTGAAAAGAGAGAGAGTTAAGGAGGAGGGATCGTGATACAGAGGAACTCAGACATTGCCAGACATCCCATGTAAAAGGCAAGAGAGCTTGAAAGGACCACCTGGCTTCTTCCTATTCTCTCTGTTCCCTTCTTCTGCTTGAACCTCCCACTGGCTGACCCATGGCAAAGCCAGCTATCACTGGGATGCAGGGGACGCTGCTTCTCTGCAGCCAGCCTTGGGGGCACAGAGCAGGGTATAGAAGGGCTATAATGGATCAAAGTGGGATGGTGAAGTATGACCAGCAGGACAGCCAAGAAAAATCCACCCAGAAACAAGGGTTATGTTTCTTATGGTCTGTATTTTTCAGACACCCATCTAAGTGCTCTATACCATTTATTTTAATCTTCCTTACAATGCTATATTAAAGGTATATCACTCTTTCCACCACCACACAAAGAAATGTAGTGAAATTAAAATAAATTATCTCAGATAATTTGCAGTCAGGACTCACATTGGCTTCTAGTCAAAAGGCAAGTTATATTTTATGTATGGGCCACACTCACTGCTTTCTCGAAAGTCCTCCCCTCTCAGTAGAAAGCTGTTATGCAAAGAAAATTTCCCACGTTCGATTTCAAGTAATGCTTCTCACTAGTTAATTTTTTTTTTTATTGTTAGAATTGCAAACCATTCAGCCTCAGTTCCTGGGGTCTACAAATATTTTTAACAGACTATTCATTTCAGTAAAGTCCTCCCCCAAATAATATAAAAATTCAGAAAGAATGTTTATAAAAGAATTTTATATGTTTGTACCTAAGACTGTTTGACATCATTATTGGATATTCTTAATAATTTAAAAGGGAGCCAACTATGCTACAGTCCAGAGAAGGGACATGAATATGGCTAAAAGACAGAAATTAAGACCCAGGAGACAAGCGTGAAGGAATTGGTGTTCTGTATCCTATAAAAGAAAAATAACTGAGTTGAAACAAAGTTGAAACTAAGAGTGTGAAACAGCTGAAGAGAGGATGGTAAATTCAACTCTGCCTGTCTCTGGAAAGCCCAGAGCTGGGCACTCTGGAAGATATGATTTGGACCAGCCAAGGTCCCTGCTCAGGGTGAAGGGACATCTTTGTAGACAACTACCCAAAATGCAAAGTTCAACATTTTAAGCTTTAGGGGAGTTTTGTTGTTGTTTTGTCTAATTACAGAGTCTCACTAAATTGCATAGGCTGGCCTGGAACTCTTGATGCTCCTGCCTCAGCCTCCAGAGCAGTTTGAATTACATCTGTGTGCCTCCAGGCCCGTTTTAAGTTTTACTAACAGTTGCTTTGCATGAAGGAGATGTTGATTTCACCATGATGTTAGCCTATCATTATCTCTTACCTGGATGACTATAATAACTTTTTCATTTATTGTGCTTTCGGGCTTACACCAGATAGCTTACACAGCAGCAAAAGTGATCATTTAGGATCTAAGTCAGATCATGGTCCCTCCTCTGTTCCTGTTCTCCAATGGTCCCCAGCACACTTTCTAACATGGCCTACAAGACCTTCCATGGTGTGGTCCCTGGCTGTCTTTCTGTGTTAGCGCCTTTACTTTCCCTCCCTCACTGCTCCTCTCAGAGCCTTTCCTCCTTTCCACCAGGTATAGGCAGCCTCAGAGCAGTTGCAGTTGTCGTTCCCCTGACTGGAAAGATTGCTCTTCCACACTGTTGAGTGGGGCGCGCGCTCACTTCATTCCACTCTCCCTCTGGGATATGGACTTCTCAGAATTCTTCCTGAACTCCTTAATTAGACCAGCAGCCTCAGTCTCTTTCCATACCATTACTGTATCTTTCTTTTCTCTAGCCTTAATCCTAGCTCTTAATATATTCTATAGACTTGTGCATATTAATTATCTATCTACCCCCTTTATACAAGCACATATACCCCACCTGTAAGCTTCTGAGAGTAGGGATTTTGTCTTATTCACAGCTGTACCTCAAAATATATCTGCAATAATTAGAGCTTAAAAATATGCATTGTGCAGTGGCACACACCTGTAATCCCATCAGCTTGGGAGGCTGAGGCAGAATGATTGAGAGTTTACAGGCAGCCATAGCAAAAGCAAAGTGCTAAGCAACTCAGTGAGAGAACCTGTCTCTAAAATACAAAATAGGGCTGGGGATGTGGCTCAGTGGTTAAGCACCCCTAGGTTCAATTCCTGGTACCAAGAAAAAAAAACTTTTTTTTTTCTTGAATAAATAAATTCCTGATGTCAATTATTGGGGAATACGGCATTTATTTGCTTAGAACTGTTTTTAAAAGGGAAAAAATAATTGAACCAGGCCTTGAAACATCTGTCAGACTTTCAAAAGGAAGAAACAAGAGAAAAGTCAGAAAAGGTATCTCAATATGGAATGGTGTTGGTGGAAGGAAAGTAGAATTTATGAGAAGTGAGATTGAGGAGAACAGACAATGTTTAAAGGACAGAGATGGAGATAAAACTAGAAGAGCAAAGTGTAATGGGATCACAGGTATTTCTAAATGGCACATGGTCTATTTAGCAAGAAAATGATGGAACAGTACTTTATTTTTTAGGAAATTTAATTTTACCAGTAACATTCAGGGGAAAAAAATGGAGGAAAGAAGAACATGATAGACAGCCATGATTTAAAACAAGAGAGGGAATTGCCCAAAAAGGAAGTTGTAGTCACATTAAATGAGATTAAGGAGTAGAGGAGGATAAAAAACTTCAAGTATGAGAAAGATAATGCTTCTCTCAGGCCTAGCACTCAAGAATCCAGGGGGATAATCCAATGAAAATAAACAGTGAATTCTTTTCTGAAGTGGTAGCCGAAGGCTATAGATTGGATTGAGATTTTTGAAGGAAAAAAAAATGTCTAGAACAAATAAGAGAAAGGAGTCTTCAGGTCAAGAACTGAAAAATCTAAGAAGCTGATATTGTGGAGCACAGTGAAGAGAAGAAGTCTGTGAAGGAGAATGATAACAAAGTCTGAGAAGAGGAAAGCAGTATATTCACTTTCTTGGAAGCCACGAGAGACTTTGAGCATGAGATATTCAATAGAGTCAAATCAGGCAGCAGAGTCAGTGGGGTGAGGCAGCGAGAAGCCCCAGGGTCTGGCAAGCAGGTTTTCACTGAGAAACACTCAGGACATTGTTTGTAGAAAGGGGTGAGGTCATGGTGAGAAGATCACCATTTGAAAAAGGTGTGGACTGCAACGTTATGCCAAAGGAATTGAAACAGATGCAAGAAGAGTTCTTTTTCTATAATAGAAAATAGTATCTGACACATCGGAGATGGATGTTCCATAAATATTTGTTTAATAAATAAGAGGAACATATTTGTCATTTAATAGGGGAACACTAGAGATAGAGAAGGACGGTTTAAATAAAAAGAAAATTCTAGTAGGGCTTGGGTAATAACATTTTGAGCTCTAAATTAGAAGCTGAGGAATAATGTAATATAGTAATATTGTATTTAGAATAAAATCCAAAATCCTTAGTGGCCTCTCCAGACCTCCCATAATGTTTTACTCAGCTTTTTTGCTGCTTTGACTAAAATACCTGACCAGCACAATTTGTAGAGAGGAAAAAGTTTACTTGAAGGCTCATGGTTTCAGAGGTCTCAATCCACAGACAGCAGGCTCCACTCCTTGGGTCTCCAGGTGAGTCCGAACATCACGGCTGAAGAGTGTGGCAGAAGGAAACAGCTCACCTGATGATCCAGAAGCAGAGAGAGACAGACTCCACTCTCCGGATGCAAAATATATACCCCATAGTCATGCCCCAGTGAGCCAATTCATCCAGCCACACCCCACGTGCCTCCAGTTACCACTCAGTTAATCCCTCAAGGATTAATTCACTGATTAGGGTCAGGCTATAACCCAATCATTTCTTCTCTAAATCTTGCATTGTCTGACCCATGAGCTTTTGGGGGACATCACATCTAAACCATAACACATATCTTGCCTTATGTTTGTCTGTATGCTGCCTCTCCTCCACTCTCCCCATTGCTCCAGCCTTGCTGTCTTCCTGTTCTTAAACCACACAGACTCATTTCCCCATCTGTATTACCCCTACACCTCAAGTGGTCACTGCTAGAACTTCCTAAATGCCAGCCATTTCCCACAACTCAGGTCTTAAAATGTGGTACTTTGACCTTCTCTGACCTCCCAGTGAAGGAACCTATACGCAGGATGTCTGTTTTAATTTTAATAAGGCATAAACCACTCACTTGAGTCATCTTTTTGGTATTTATTTGTTGTTTGCCTCCTCTATTCTTATGGGAACAGGCAGGATGTCTTACTCACAATTGATTGAAATAGCCTCCAGTGCAAGAAGATGAATAAATATTTGAACAAATCCTGAGGTGGACAGGGGACACTTAAGACAGTGTATATCAGATCACTTTAATCATGTTTATAAGTTAAGTTATAAAGTATTTTCTCAAACGTATCTATTTCTTCCTTTACCCTCCTGCTCCTTTTTCTTCTTAGGTCCACAGCAATTCTGACTCGAACCACTGCCATCTTCCTGCCCTGCTTCTTATCCCACTCTTCCTAAAACGCACATCCAGTTATTTCACAATCCCATCTACAGTATCCCATAGGTTTCCCATCAATCTTAAGATAAAATCAAGCCCTTACCCAGTGTTTAGGATCAGACCGATGTGATTGATTATTTCCACAGCTTCAGTTTTCACCACTCCCACCCTGTCCCACCTTGTTATCCACATGGCATTCCTTGGTCATACTGCATTTTATCAGTTTGCTATGTTCTCTCACTTCTCAACAATCTCCTTCTCTTGGAAACCTGTTTCCCATTTGCTTCATTTGAATCAGTCCTGCCTATCATTTCGGTCTCAGCTTGAATGTTGATAACTCCAGGCAATATGGCAGAACCTACTCTCACTCAAGTTATCTGTCTCTTTTACATATTCTCAAACATTCTTATATCTGGCAGAGCAAATAAGCCATAAGCAAAAGAACACTCTGGATAGTTTAAGAAGAAAAGACTTTATTAGAATATATTATGTAACTGACGATATTTCAGGGCAGAAGGCTAGATAATTAGGCTTGGAGGTTCTATTGACATGAACAGGAATGTCTGAATTTACCACCCACTCCTCTTAACAATTCCCATCTCTGTTATTGCAAGTTGCAGCAAAGACCTCCAGCCCCAGACACTGCAGGCTGCCACCATTCAGTCCTTTGTCATAGTTAAGTGAATTCTGGCTACCTGTCTCCTTTTCTTGGCAGGTTAAATTCCATTCAGTTTTATCTTCCAACTAGTCTTTTCTAAATTGACATGTAGGTAGATCTGATTGGTAAACTCAAATCACAGGCATAAACTCTGGACTGTTGAGAGACAAGGAAAGCGATAATTCAGCTCTTAACCTAAGAAAGCAAAACTCATAAGATGTAATGAATTGTGATAAATGACTCCTGCATACCTGTGCTCTGTTGCTACCCTAGTCAGAGTATACCTTAGCTGTGTGGGTTTCATCTGCCCCACTCATCCACTTCACAAAGCCAGAGGCTATGTCTCTCTCTCTCTCACTGTGGTTTCTCTAAGAGCTAGCAGAGAGCCTGATGTTGAGTAAATGCTAAAAATATTATTTATTGAATGAATGAATAGGTTGTAATTGGGGCTTGAAGATAGTTTGGAACAGCTGTTAGAATTATAATGCAGGAATTATAATTGGGAGTCAATTAGTGAAGACTTAAAGAATTGCTGAGTTGCATTTTGGATCCTGCCAAGTTAGGGAGAACACATTTGTGGTAGAACTAATCATCACTGTTTAGTGAGCTTCTCAAGCAAGGCAAAAAAAAAAGCCTACAATAGGGATTTAAACCTGTTTTCAGTTGGACATAGATTGAGCTCAGTTTGAGCTCAAACCAAGAAAAATCAAATAACTGTCCATAGAATTTAGGTTGCTTAAGGAATAAATTAAAACATAAAGGAGCTAGACAGTGTGAGAATACTGAAAGAGGAAGGGACTAACATAACTATACAGGCAGAGATACACGTAATATAGTGTTTTTTGCAAAGGGAATGGTGGCAATTAGTTTAGGCTTTTTGAACCACACAATGACTTTGTGTTACAACTACTCAGTTCTGCAGTTGTAGGGGGAATGTGACCATAATTGATACCAAAGCAAATAAGCATGGCTGTGTTCCAGTGAAACTTTCAAACACATTGGGTCTTGGCTTTCACATCCACTGTTTAAAAGTCTCAAGGATTTATATTTTGCTTACAGTTTATGTTCATTAGAGGTCAGCTGGGTGACCTGCTCCATGTTCTCATTTGACTTTCTAGAACCCAAGCCTATGAAAAAGTCACAATCTGGAATATTACTTTCAATTATAGCCAAGAGAAAAGGTGTAAGGTACTTAAAGCTTCTTTCTAGAAGCAGTAATCCTTCATTTTTACTTGAATTTCATCAACCTAAACATTACATGTCTGTGTCCAAGTTTAAGAAAGCAGGAAAGTATTAAGGTATGCATGAAGGGAACTAAGAACTGTAAATAGTAATATAGTATGCAGCAAGGATTTGCATTAAGAGAGGGAATTTTGAGCTTAAAATTCTTGATGATCCAGTTTCAGATAATGAAGATGTGCTTTTAGATAGCCGCAGAAAACTGGCACTGAAGATAAATGGAGTTGAGGAAATTGAGTAATTGCAAACCCTGTACATGTCGAAGTTCATTAGTGTGCACATTGAAGTAAGCACTAGTTGTCTTCTATATCTATTTATTCAAAAAAGGAAAATAACAACCCAATATATTATCTTAATGTGCTAAATCTGTGTAATGTATTCCCTCAATAGGCTAGCTCAGTATTTGGAGACAGGAAAGAGATAGTAATATAAAAAATAATGTGAACACAGTTTACCCCTAATATACACCAGAATATTTCAAAAGTATCAATTTTTTGACCTAATTATTTATTTTATAGTGTTCTCTTTCACTGTATGTGTGTGCATGTATATATATATATATATATATATATATATATATATATATATGAAATATATATATATGTATATATAATATGAAATATTCACAATATGAAAATATCTTAAATTAACCACATATGCAGTAAATCAATAAAATATTATATGTATACATTCATATAAGTCTGAAAAATGAGAAATCAAGAGAACAATTTGATGACCAAATTTGTTGGTTTAGCATTTTTATCATACAGTTGAAAAGCCAAATTTAAGGATTAGCTCCTTTTTTGGCAGAGTAGAGCAAGTCAGTGAAGATGAAAGGGAAATGACAAATACGGATTATTACAGTTGTCCTCACAAATTTGTTCTCATAAACGGAAGCTCTTAATCCACTTCTCTGCATTCATAAAATCACATTGAAATACAAGAGATAAAGAAGTATATAGAAATAACCTTGAACCTACTCCATTTTTTTAAGCAAAACATTCGTAAACAATGTTTGCTTTCATTTGTCTTGTCTAGTATTATTGGCAGTATGCTACTAGTAATTCTTATTAAGTGATGGAGACCCAGGAAAGTTATCACAACCAGATGCAGGACAACTGAATTAGGATGTTGCAAAGAAACCCAGTGCACAGTCATGAGCTTGTCAACTGTGGTGCTCAGTATTTGATCCACATCTAACTAGTAGAGTTTAACCCTGTTGGTGTTTGTCAGTTTAATCAGCCAAGGGCAACTCTCAGGAAGGGTTTCCTTTGGGTTGTGCCTTGAATGTGTAACTGCCTGTTGGTACCCACCTGTGATACTGGAGTGTTCAAAGCCGGCAAAATGGGACAGGTCTTTCATGCAAAAAAGCAAAGCTTCTATGTTGTAACTTTTATATATTATGTTGGCTCATTTTTACTTGTAGGTAGGAAAACATGTATGGGGCAGGGAGATAGAACATGAAAGAATTTTTAAAAAACAACAGAAAAACAAAAAGAATTTTCATGCAAAATTATGATCTTCAATTTTCTAGGAATTATACTGTTTTGCATTGGAATACAGAAAACAGTAGAGCTCAGGGAAAATTTATCATCTTTGTTTATAGTTTGACTCCATTCCCATTTTGAATTTTGAATTATATTACCTCTAATCTAATTGCAAATACTAATTTGTCCTGTGCTTTAAAATAAATGTTGTTACTGTACTTGTAGAATGCTTCTGCATGTACCTTACTACCTTTGCATCTTATTGATTGCATTGCTGGTTTCTATGGAAACACAAGTGGAGAAGCTAATTAAGATCAGGGGGTTAGAACTGAAGAAAAATAGAATTTTCAACACAGTTCATTTATCATGTACATTTAAATTAGTTTCTTTAATAAAATATCTATTGGAGTAGAATGGCGATGGCTGAATCACTTTAATAAAAACAAATGATACATGTTAAAAGTTTAACAACACTTATTTGTACTCAATTCATCCCATTAAGAAGCATTTTGGCTTGGTAATCAAATTAACAAAAGTCATTAATAAAAATTTCTGTGTCTCAATACTGTTAACTCCAAGATTTTTGGCTTTGAGCAATATGTCTTGTGAATCACTCTTATTATTTATTCAGAATAAGCCTGTGGTTTCTGTTAAGTTACTGTCTTCTAGCTACAGATCTATCCTTTTATATCTGTCTTCATGATGCTCTGGATGGGACTATACAAACTATATTTCTCAGCATCCAGTAGATTCCTAGGTTTGGCCACAAGGGGCAACTGGGAGAAATTAATAGGCAGGAAGGAGACAGAAGAGCTTCCATTCTGTTGACCCTGCTCCTGTTAGGATTAATTAAGCAATGATCCTTTACTTAGGAAGGGGAGAGCTTTCCAACCTCCAATACCCAGCCGTGGAACCAATCCCCTTCAAGTTTCTCCCGTTGATATATGTAGCATATTTCTGTGTTTCTAGTTGATATAAAGTGCATGGTTGGTTTTATATGCAAAACTAGAATGTTAGGTAGTTTAAAAGAGAATAAAGTCTATTTATTCTAAGAAATGTAGGAATAGAGAAATATAAGAATAAGAAAAATTATTACTAAGTTCTCTCACCTGCATCCAACTTATGCTAATACTTTTTCTCTTTTCTCAACAGTATTGTTTTAAACACAGGTATATGCTTGTTTTTTTGTTTTTTTTTTTTTTCAGGAACAGTGTCATATTTTACATCTACTTTTGTCTCCTGTTTTTTCTTTAAATCAAAACAATATTTTTATATTATTACAAATGCTTCACAAACATCATTTGGATAGTCATGTAACTTTCAATAGACTGTTTTACAGATCAATTTCGAACAATGAAATTGAGGATGACATCAAAAGCCTACCAACAACAACAAAAAAAGAGCCCAGAAACAGGTAGCTTCTCAGCCAAGTTTTACAAGATCTTCAAAGAAGAACTTACATCAATACTCCTCAAATTATTCCATGAAATAGAAAAGGAAGTAACCCTTCCAAATTCATTTCATGAATCTAGTATCACCCAGATACCAAAACCAGACAAAGACACATCAAGGAAAGAAAACTTCAGAATAATATCCCTGATGAACATATATGCAAAAATTCTTAATAAAATACCAGAAAATCATATACAAAAACATATTAAAAAGACAGTGTATCATGATCAAGTGGGGATCATTCCGGGGATGTAAGGCTGGTTCAACACACAGAAATAAATAAGTGTAATTCATCACATCAGCAGACTTAAAGATAAGAATCACATAATTATCAATAGATGCAGAAAAAGCATTTGACAAAATTCTTCATCCATTTATGCTCAAAACACTAAAAAAAAAAACTAGGGATAGTAGGAATATACCTCGTGATTAGAAAAGCTATGTATGCCAAACCAAAGGTCAACACCATTCTAAATGGAGAAAAAGTGAAAGCATTCCCTCTTGGAACTGGAACAAGACAGGGATGTCCTCTTTTACCACTCCTATTCAACATAGTCCTTGAAACCCTAGCCAGAGCAATTAGACAAAAGAAAGAAGTTAAAGGGATACCAATAGGAAAAGAAGAGCTCAAACTATCTCATAAATGAATACAGCAAAGTAGCAGGATATAAAATTAACACCAATAGCAGTTGTGTTCCTATACATCAATAACAAATCAACTGAAATAGAAATCAGAAAAACTATCCCATTCACAATAACCTCAAAAAATATATATATTTGGGAATCAATCTAACAAGAGAGGTCAAAAACCTCTATAATGAAAATTATAGAACACTAAAGAAAGAAACTGAAGAAGAGCTTAGAAAATAAAAAGATGCCCCATATTCTTGGATAGGCAAAATAAATATTGTCAAAATGCCCATACTACAAAAGGAACTACACAGATTTATGCAATTTCTATTAAGGTTTGATGCTCTTCATAGAAATAGAAAAAATAGTCATGAAATTTATTTGGAAAATTAAGAGACACGGAATAGCCAAAGCAATCCTTAGCAAGAAAAGTGATGCAGGAGGCATCGCAATACCAGACCTTAAATTATACTACAGAGCTAGAAGTCACTGCGTGTGTGCTGGCCCTCCCCTGTGGGTCTCTGTCTGTGGCTCTAGGACTTGACCCAGGCCTCTGTTGCTGCTGCCATTGCTGCTGTCGGCAAGTGGCCAGGCTGGAGACCATGGTGGAGTGCCCCTCAGGGCCCTGCATGATCTGGCAGTCTTAGAACCCCAGCACCCTGCCATGCATCCTCCCACCCAGAGCTCAGCCTGGAGGCATCTGTGCTGGGGACCTTCCCTTCCCGGGGCCATCTTCTAGTATCTGCTGGAGACTAGCATACCAGTGGAACAGAATAGAAGATAACAGGGTCATACCAACATAAAAACAGTTATCGAGTATGAGTACTACAGTTGTCTAGTACTCATACTAGACAAAGGCACCATAAACAGACACTGGAGAAAAGATAGTCTCTTCAACAAATGGTGCTGGGAAAACTATAAATCCATATGTAGTAGAATGAAATAACCTCTTTATCTCACCCTGCACAAAACTCTACTCAAAGTGGATCAAGGACCTAGGCATTAGACCAGAGACTCTGCTCCTACTAGAAGAAAAAGTAGGTCCAAATCTCTACCATATTGGCTTAGGAACTGACTTCTCAATAAGGTTCCTAAAGTGCAAGAAGTAAAATTAAGAATCAATAAATGGGACGATATCAAGCTGAAAAGCTTCTTCACAGAAAAGGAAACAATCAAGAATATGAAGAGAGACCTACAGAGTGGGAGAAAAATTTTACCACCAGTATCTCAGAGTATTAATCTCTAGGATATACAAAGAACAAAAATAAATAAGTAAATAGATAAATACCCAATCAATAAATGGGCTAAGCAACTAAATAGGTAGTTCACAGAAGAATATAAATGGTCAAAAATGAATAAAAAAGTTTAACATCTCTAGCAATTAGAGAAATGCAAATCAAAATTACACTGAGATTTTTATCTCATCCCAATCAGAATGGCAATTATCAAGGATACATGTTGGTGAGGATGTGGGGAGAAAGGTACACTCATATATCGCTGGTGGGACTGCAAATTGGTACAACCTCTATGGAAAGCAGTATGGAAATTCCATAGAAAACTTGGAATGGAACCACCATTTAACTCAGTTATCCCACTCCTTGGTTTATAACAAAGGAATTCACATGGCACACTACAATGATTTTAAGGTTTATAGCAGCTCAGTTCACAATAGCCAAGTTATAGAACCAACCTAGGTGCCCCACAAAAGATGAATGGATAAAGAAAATGTGGTATAAATACACAATGTTATCTTAGGCATAAAGAAAAATGAAATTCTGGCATTTGCCAGTAAATGGATGAAACTGGAGACTATCATGTTAGGTGAAATAAGCCAATCCCCCCCCAAAATCAAAGGCAGAATGTTCTCTTTGATATTTGGATGCTAAACCTCAACAAGGGTGGGGAAGTATAGGAGTTCATTGGACTAGACAAAGGGAAATGAAGGGCAGGGATGCGGGGGATGGGACTAGACAAGACAGTAAAATGAATCAGACATATCTTTCCTATTCTTGTGTTTAAAACATGACCAATGTAACTCCACATCATGTATAACCATAAAAGTGGTATTTTAATTGGAACATGTTATACTTATTGTATGTATATGTCAAAATACAATCTACTGTAAGATATATCTAGAAAGAACAAATTTTAAAAAGACTGTTTTATTATTAATCAGTATTAAAACATTTGAATTGCTTTCATGTGGCTTGTAATTATAAAGAATGCTATCCTTATCACCTTTGTGTTGTGAATTTTTGTTTCACATTGAGGTCTAGTTCCTTGGACTTTAAACATTTTTATGATCCTATGCCAAACTCTTCATGTAGAAACACAGCCCTCTTCAAAGTCTATATATCCACAAGTATTTCTAGATTTTTTTCAGTCTGTATTCCATAGTTTACAAAGTATTCTTCCATTCTTTTATGCTTCTGTGTGTGTATATCCATATGTCATTTTCTTTACTCATTTTCCCTATAGTGATATTATAGCTGAAAAATATTTTAGACTGCACTAAGGGCGTAATTATACCAATTCCACTTTGCTAAGAGAAAATTCATATTTACTATCCACTGAACATCTAACTTTTAATATATTTTTTCTAAATGATAGTAATACTTCCATAAAATGTTTCTCATTTGTGCAATAGGTGAAAGAAAAAGTAAAAATGATTCTATTTTAAAATGATTCATTAATTACAAGACTATTTGGGGTTTTGAACTGAATAGTTATGTGCAAATGGTAACTATGAACCAATCAGATACTTAATATAAGCCAGAATAAATTATCCAAGTTTTAGTTTTTTCATATTTATAATAACATCATACCTTTAGCCATATTTACTTTTGCAAGTGTTCTAAAAGTCAAATTGTCAAGGGCTAGGGTGAAGCTCAGTGGCACTGACCTTGCACATGTAAGGCTCTAGATTTAATTCTCAGGACAAACAAAAAAAATGGCCAATTGTATGTCTATGTCTGTATCCATATTCATGTTCATGTTCATATCTAAGGATACTGAAGATCATACAGCAACAGAAAATACAAAGAAGTCATTAAATATCAAAATTCTATAAACTTTGTTGAACAAAAACAGGATATTAGTTGAATATACTTCAAGACAATCTGGAGTAATACATTTGGGACTTCTATGAATATCTCATGTACTGTGCTTGTGTCAATTTAAGGGAAAAAGTTGGCTTTTGTGTACATTGTGCCTTTTCCTCCAAATTCTTAGCACTTCAAAATACACCCTTTTACCTTTAAAGGAGCTATCTAGTTATAATGTAATGAATTTACCTTTAATTTAAAGAGGTTACAGTTTAATTTAAAGTGATTACACTTATGGCTTTCTGGAGACCAGAACATATGGGTTCAATTCTAATAATAGACCTGTAAGAAGAGAAGAACTTGTTAATCAAAGCAAGAAATTTTACATTTTGAAAGACCCTTCCAAAGTCTTAGAAATAGCCTGATACCCCTCACAATTCAATTCAACTACCTTCCGTTAAGGAAAAAATCCGTGTACACACACACACACACACACACAAAGTCCTTACCAGATATTAGGCACTGTATTTTGAGGTGCACCCGATCTCACTGCACTTCACAACAACTGTGTATGGTATTTATTATTGACCGTTTTTTACAAAAGAGGGAACTGACTTTCAGAAAAGTTATCTACCATTTCCAAGTTCATGCAAGCCAGAACCTAGATTTGAATGTCAGTTGGCCTGACCCAATAACCTTTTCTCTTTCATGAAGATAGTTATTAAATTTAAACTAGGAGGCAACAGGACAAAGACTTTTTGTGTGCCTGTCACTACCTAAGCATCGAGTTTTAATGCAGTAATTCTTATAGAGAATATTTTAGACATATTTTAGTATATAATTAGTATATAATTATACTAATATTTTAAGCCTACCTGAAAATTTTGATTAAAAACATGCACTTACCATAACTATATATTTTATGACCATAAATTTTTTTGTTCTTATAACTCTGAAGGAAAAAAATAACCTTACTACCAGCCTCTTCAAATGGGAACCACCTAACCCTCTCTTATCCCTTATGGTCCTTGTCAAGTCAATAAATACTGAAGGATTATACTTGAAAATGGCTTTTAATATATTGTAGGAAAAACTTCAAGCGTTTGGAAATAAATATAATTAGATACACTACTACAGTTAGATGTGGTTTGTCTCCACAAAAACTCATGCTGAAATTTGATCCTCAGTGTAGCAATGTTGGCAGGTGGGACCTTGAAAAGGGCTTGTCTTTCTTTGGAGACTGGATTAGTTCTTATGAGAATGGATTAGCTCTCACAGGAGCAAGATTTGATGACATGCCCAGCCCCATTTCCCTTCCTTTCGCAAGCATCCATGGGCTACATGTAGGTTCCCATGCATTGAGCTAGTAAACAGGAACATCTGGTGTCTGGGAATGACCAGTGGACATTTCCTTGGGTTAATTGCCCTGACAAATTGTGAATTCCTATCCCACTTGCCAAAGGTCTCACATAGCACCAAAGATGGGGTGACCTGTTGTAGCCTCACAGCACCTGAGAAGGGTATAACCTGTCAAGATGCCAATCAACCTGCTAACTGCAAGACATCATAAAGCAAGACTCCACCCTTGAAACCTTATCCCTGCCTTTGACATATTTCCTAATTAAACCACCAGAGCCATTTTTCCTTGTCTAGTTCCTGCTCCTGTGTGGACTAAACCTATCAGGGCTCACCTTTTGTAAATATATATCTGACTCTTTGTCTTTTGTTCTTCACTAATTATTTCAGACTTTCAAATGGCTTACACCCTCCTCAGCAGGAAGAAGAACCCCCAGTGAGATGCTGGCGGTAACTTCCTATACACTCCCTCTTCAGCAGACACCTGCTGCCCCTCTTTCATACAATCCCCCCACGTGATGCCATCTGCCATGTCATGATGCATCCTGTCACTCTCACCAGATGTGGATGCCTCATTCCCCAACTCCACTGCCTTCAGAGTTGTGAGCCAAATAAATCACTTTTCTTGATAAATTACCTAGTGTCAGGTGCACTGCTGTATCAACAGCAAAGAGAGTAGACATAGACTATACTTGTGTACCTTAATTTAATTGTGCTTTGTTGTATTGCACTCAGCAGACTGACTTTTTTTTATATACACAAACTGAAGCTTGTGGCAACCATCATCAGCACCATTTTCTAACAGCACATGCTTGCTAACATATCCTTGTGTCACATTTTGGCATTACTTGCAATATTTCCAACTTTTTCATAATTGTAGTATCTCTTATGGGAATCTGCAATCAGTTTTTTTAGATGTTATTATATAAATGTTTGGGGATATCACAAATTGTGTCCAGGCAAACTTAATCAATAAATGTTGTGCATGTTCTGATTGTTCCAATCAATAGCTGATTCCCGATCTTTTTCTTTCTGCTTGGGCTTTCTTATTCCCTAAGACACAACCATATTGAAATTAGCCACCCAGTGGCTTCTAGATGTTCAAGTGAAAAGAAGAGATGCATAGTCTAATGGTAAATCAAAAGCATCTTGAGGAGCACAGTTCAAAAGCCAAGACAGGATGAAAGCTAAATCTGTTGTGCTGGTTAGCCAAGTTGTAAATGCAAAGGAAGAGTTTCTTAAGGAAATTAAAAGTACTACTGTAGTGAGCAGACTCATGATTAAAAAAGATAGATGTTTTGCCATTATCAAGAAAGTTTTAGAGATCTGGATAGAAGATCAAAGTGGCCACAACATTCCCTTAAATCAGAGCGTAGTCCAAAACAAGTCCCCAACCAACTCATCAATTCTATGAAGGCTGAGAGGTGAGGAAGCTGCAGAAGAAACATTTGAAGATAGCAGAAGTTGATTTACAAGGATGAAAGAAAAGCTATTTCTGTAATATGTAGGTGCAACGTGAAGCAGCAAGTTTTCCAGAAGATCCAGCTAAGATCATGGAGGAAGGCAGCTACCCTGAACTGCACATTTTCAATGTAGACAAAACACCCTTATATTGGAGTAACAGGTTATCTAAGACTTTCATAGCTAGAGAGGAGAAGTCAATGTCTGGCTTCCAAAGCTTCTTAAAATCTTCCTTTGTTCTTTGGACTCTCTTATTAGGGGCTAATGCAATTGGTGATTTTTGAGCCTGATACTCATTTGTCATTCAGAAGATCCAAGGGTCCTTAAGAATATACTTCATCTACTCATCTGTGCTCTGTAAATGGAACAGAAAGCCTGAAGGATAGCACATCTTTTTATAACATAGTTTACTGAATATTTTAAGCCTACTGTTAAGACTTGCTGCTCAGAAGAATTAAATTACTTTCAAAACATCACTGCTCATTGACAACGCACCTGGTCACCCAAGAGCCCTGATGGAGATAATTATCAAAATTAATATTGTTTTCATGCCTGCTAACATAAGATTTATTGTCTAGCTCATATATCAAGCATTAATTTTAGTCTAGTAGTCTTATAAGAAATACACTTCATAAGGCAATGACAGTGATTCCTATGATGGGTCCAGGAAAAGTAAATTGAAAACCATTTGGAAACAATTTGCCATGCTAGACACCATTAAGAACATAGTTGGGCTGGGTTTGTAGCCCAGTGGTAGAGCACTATACCTTGCATGTGTGAGGAACTGAGTTCGATTCTCAGCACCACATAAAGATACATAAATAAAATAAAGATATTGTGTCCATCTCCAACTAAACATATTTTTTTTAAAAAAAGAACATTGGTACTTCATGGGAGGAATTTAAAATATCCACATTAATAAAAGTTTTGAAGAAATTGATTCCAACTCTCGAGGAAGACTTTGAGTGATTTAAGATTTCAGTGGAGAATATAACTGCAGATGTGATAGAAACAGCAAGAGAATAAGAATTACAATTGGCTGTTGAAGATGTGACTGAACGGCTATACTCTCATGTTAAAGTTTTAATGGATGAGGAGTTGCTTCTTATGGAGGAGCAAAGAACCTTTCTTGAGACTGAACCCTGGTGAAGTTGCTATGAACATTGTTGAAAGGAAAATAAAGGGTTCAGAACATCATTACATTAACCCAGTAGATAAAGTAGCAGCAAGATCTGAGAGGATTGATTCCAATTTTAAAAGAAGTTCTACTGTGGGCAAAATGCTACCAAACAGGATTACATGGAACAGAAATCTTTTGTGAAAGGAGGAATCCATCAATGCTGCAAACTTCATTATTGTCTTATTTTAAGAAATTGTCACTGTCAGCTTGTAGAGGGGGCATGCACCTATAATACAAAGTCTGAAATACTCAGGAGATTAAGGCAGGAGGATCACAAGATCTGGGCCAGACTGGAAAATTGAGTGAGACCCTGTCTTAAAATAAAATAAAAAGGGATGGATGTGTAGCTCAGTGGTAGCGTACTCCTGGGCTCAATTCCTAGTACTAAAAAAAAAAAAAAAAAGAGAGAGAGAGAGAGAGAATAAAAAAATGAAAAAGGAACAAAATTGCTACAGCCACCCCAACCTTCAACCACCATCTTCATCAATCAGCAAATTGAGGCAAAATCTTCCACCAGCAAAACTACTATGACTTACTGAAAGTGCAGATGATTACTAGCAATTTTTCGCAATAAAGTATCTTTAATTGAGATCTGTACATTGCTTTTAAGATTACTGATATCACAAGCTTAATGAACTATAGTAGAATGTAAGCATGACTTACATGTACTGAGAAACAAAAAAATTGTGTCTCACTTTATTGCAGTGGTCTGAAACTGAACTTGCAATATCTTTGAGGTATCTCTTAAAGATATTCATCCTCTTTCTTTCCTTTCCCTTTACATATTCTGTCTCTGTACTTCTCTCTCAGTCTCTCTCTCTCCCTGTATACCTGTGTGTGCATATATACACGCATATATGTATAAGTATGCAACAAATATATTCACACACACAAATCACATTGAAGTGGCCAAATACTGGGGTCAGTTGTTTTCTGTGGAACTTTGAATTTTGGTTAGCCTTCCTCCACTTCTTTGTTAAATACAGTATCTGCACATCCATCATGAAGTGCTCTAAATAATTAGATAATAGTAACTAGAACTATTGACATGAATTTACAAGTTAAGAAAAACTAGAATATAAATACATTTCATTCAATTCCTTAGAGTATTGGGGTACATCTTACTTATCTATGCAGATTTACTTGGTAATAAATGCTCCATGAAGAGTCTTAGAAGAACCTTTAGGAAAGTCATGCTGCTAAGTTGCCTTCTATACTTGCTCTTTTAGAAAAATGCAAATTGGGTCGTGTTTGAGATTTTTTTTCTAAATAATGAGTTTTGTGTAGGCAATTTTGAGGTCAATTTAGTCAATCATGCAGATGATATTTGTCTATAAATAACATGGCTATATTTGTCACTGAGCTAAGTATTATGAATACAGGTCTGAAGATGTTTCAGTGGACTAATACAGAACTGGAGTGAATTATTACAAATTTTCTCACACAGAGTTGACATTGTCCAACCAACTATTAAATCTGCATATGCAGTACATTTATATAGGAAACAATCTGATTGAATTAAATGGCTGCCATTCTTGGAACAACAGTATGTCATTCAAGACTAAATGCTATAAATGAGTTGAAGAATGAAAGGCACAGTTTATCTCACTGACTCCAAAATGGAAATCAACAATAATACCCACAGGAAGCATGTAGCTTCCTTTCATTTTGTTGTCTTATCTCTATAAGGAAATCTGTAATGTTCACTTGCATAAAAATAAATCAGGCATTGGGTTGATCTCTGGGGTCTTCAGAAAAATCAAACAGGTTGGAATTCCCCAGTGATTCTGAATGTTCACACTCTTAATGTGAAAATGACATGTTCAATGGTCGTATTATATGTACATGTATGATTATCAAACTGCATTTCAGTATTCTTAAAAAGAATGCCTTTGAGAGGAGGGGAGGGGAAGGGAAAACACTGCAAGGAAATGAGATTGATCAAATTATGTTCTATGCATGTATGAATATAGCATAATGGATGCCACTATTATGTATAATTATAATGCACCAATAAAAAATAAATTATAAAAAGAATGCCCTTAAACAATAAATTGTTAAGAGCTTATGTTAGCTTTCCATTGTCATGGATCTTGAGATGTCTGCAGTCTAATTGAAAAGTTATTATACAACTCAGTCTCTCTAAAAGGTTTATTCTATTTATTTCTTCTGTAAAGAGCAGGGCATTATAGCAGATATGAAATGAAGTTGGAGTAAGTAGGCTTGAGGGACAAATAATGGTGATTATGTATAAAGGGTAGAAGCAGGCGGGGAATATTGGGGAACTAGCATTGTTTTAGTCAGCTTCTACTTTAAATAAAATGTACATGTTCAGTTCAGGAACTTGCACAATCAAGTTTAGATCCTCTCGCAGTTAAAAGCCTTTTCCTTTGCTATTTTATGGGAACTTTTTGGTAGAAATTTCTTTAACTTCAATTAATTGCAGGATTTTTCTTGCAGTGAATGTCAACTTTCAGACGCTAAGAGCAGGGATTTCACAGATGTGCCCCCAGCCTTGAACTCCTTGTGTACTATAGGGATTTTCTGTTTGAGTGACAGGGGCCTGATAGTGATGTAACAATGGCTCTGCTGGCCCTGCCAGACCTCCGCAAGGGTATCAGTCTTTTACATTTCTCCTGGCTTGGGAGAGATGATCTTCTGTATTGCATAGAGAGCATCAGTATTTCTTTAAATAGAATTTCCTGTCCTTCTCCTTTCCTCACCCTGTCTTCGTTCTTGTGACAGCCCAAATTGTCCCCACTCTATTTTAAGTCAATATCATTTGACCCTTTACTTTTCTCAGTTCTGAGCTAGAAGAACTCTATTACTTGCTTTTTGGCTCTTTTCTTTCTGGTAGCATAATCTGTTTTGGTAAATTCTGAAATGTTAATCATTTTTCCTGTGTTTTAATTGTCTCAATGTATTTTCTCATCCCCAATACACTGACGTATTATTTGTGAATGATTGAGTGGAATTAAAGTTTGAACTCTGGAAATTCTTAAAGGCAGAATAAATCTTAGAGTGCTTGAAGGAATAGAGACTTTTAATACAGACATTTTGGGGGACAGAAGGAAAATGTTGTGCATACATGTAGATGAATAGTCCTGGAGGTCCTGGAGGGCAAATTATTTGATTATTTGGGTTGGATACCAAAGTAATCACTCTGATTTAAATCACTGAAACTGATTTAAAACTCAGAGAGTGCAGACCACAGTGAGTCTTGGCAATTTGCTTCTGTAGACCAGGTCAGATGTCTGCCTGTCACAGTGACTGTCTGTGAAATTTCAGATGACCTACCATACCCATAGCTTCTTATGTGCATTCTCATGCCTAGATGATCAAGCTTGAACCAAGGGATAACACCATCTTTGCCACAACTAGTTGAACAAGGAATCAGTGATGAGTACATAAGGAGCTATTCGTAGCCCAGGCAGCATGCATGAATGTGACATAAAGAGACAGTTTTGCTCAGCAAGAGTGCTCTCTGATGGATAGAAACAAATTGATCAATTGGATCTCTTCAAAGAGAGTGAAGGTGAAGCATAGAGAGACTGCCTACAGACTTGGGAGTGAACAGATGCCCATGACCCTTAAAAAATAGCTATGGGAATTCAAAAGCAAAGGGAAAAAAAACAGAAAGAAAAGAACAGAAGAGATGGGTTAAATCCCACAGCTGTCATTGATGTAAAGGAATGCTACAGAGATTGAGTTTTGCCTTGTCTTTGGAGATGCCATCTGTCCGGAGCTATGGCTCTGCTGCGCTTAAGATCACTTCTTTCTTTCTTCATTTTTTATTTTTTGGTGGAGGCATATGGGGCTACAAAGACAAGGTCTGGGAAAGCTTTCCTATTCCTGAAACAAAAGAGCCATGTCTTCTTAAATAAGCACACTCAGTAAGGTAGTTCTCTAAGGAATGATTATTATATACCTAAGAGGAATTTTGCAGTTATCTCTGAATGTAATATTTTTTTCCTTGCCACAATATGATTTCACAATGAATCCCAAAGCAGTAGGCTTTATATTTATAAAATCCTTTAGCAGTGAGGCTCTCTATTCTCACAGTCTCACACACACATACATATATATACAGAGAGGTACAAACTAGAAATAGGTTAACTATTTAGTGCCAGCAACAAAACTGAAATAATGCATATGCTCTCCTAGGGTAGGACCACTTGGCTATAAAATAGCCAAGAGGTGTGTGATATTAACAACTGAAAGAAAGGCTCTATCCATAGGTACCTAAATTCTTATATACACAGGATTTTAGCACACCTAAAAGTGGTTCAGAGTAGCAACACATTTGAAGCTCAACAAGCATATGATTTTATATATCTATGACCTAGATAAAAAATGGTAGCTAGAACTCAGTTTCCCAGGAATCCCTGAGATGTACATTCTAAATACTTAGTCACCCAATTACCTACTCTCTTAAATGAAAAATAAGATAATAAAACCACTAGTGTGTTTTTAAAAGTATTACCTGGATATCTGCTGCCTTTCTTTATTCATAAGATTTAAGGAGCAGAGTGCCTACTTGGTCATTCTGTTATCTCCTGAGCTGTGCTCATGTAAATCATGTGCTTCTCTCTGACACGCCTCATTCTCAAGAAGATTCAGGAAAGTTTTTCACACCCATCACAAGGTGCAAGACAAATGTGAATGTGTAAATAAATACAGTAACGGAAATAGAAAAGAGTAAGAAATGACCCTGCATCCCAGGAAACTATAGAAATATCAAGAGAGGGCACTGGATTTCTCACAGGATTTATAAAGAGGGTTCAAGAAAGTTTTATTTGAAATAAAGGGACAAAGCACACTTGCCTGACATTTCTCTCATCAGAGTAACAGACACCAAGGAGAACACCTAAGGGAGAGGATTTCTAATGAGCCAAGTTGAAAAAGAGTTCATTTTTCTTGCTCCATCAAGAATTCTCCAGGGGCTGTGTTTACCAAAGAATCTTTGATACATCTGCCTGCTTGGTTTAACATTCCAATTCTGGAACAGTAAGCCATATTGCATGGGAGGAAGGTTGTTTGGCCTCAGTGGGAAGGATAAATCCACACCCCAATGGAATAGAAACATTGGGAATGCACCTGGTTGTCTGAGGGCACCTCAGGCACTAATAGCGATCCATGTAGAAATCTCTGTGTTCACTGAAACCTCCTATGAGAAAGATATTACTTTATTTCAATTTTGAGAGGTAATGAAATGGAAGCTATTTAGCCTTCCCAAGTTCATATACTGAATAGCTATTACATCCCTATAATATATCTGAGCCTAAGCCTGGGAGGGGCATCTAGAAGCCCCTGCTCCTAATCTCTAAAATATAACAGAGTAGAATGAAACCAAGGAACATAAAATTCCCTAGTAAGTAGACACTCAGATCCCCCCTAAACAGTGTAACACCAGCCTCCATTGTTATAGAGCTTGTTTAGATAAAGTGAGAAAGGGGCTTGTTCTAAGGTGATATGCCTGATAAAGAAGGAGAAGGGTGCACTGTAGCAGCAGATAGCATTTCTAAGGAATTAATTGAATTTTAATTAACTCAGTTCTTCTCAATCTTTCTCCCTTGGAGAATATATGTTTTTTAAATAGAGATAGCGAGTTATGTCAGGCACTGTAGAGTCTGCTGAATACCTGATAACTCCCCTCAACTGCAAATGAACAGAAATTTTCTACATTTGCACCTCCAGACCCTGTCTTGCTATCCCCAGAGATTATTAGATCCAGCACTACCTTCCACAAATCCACACTTGGCCCAGAAAATCTACAGAGTGCGGGTATTGGATTTATCTAGATGTACTAAAGTCAACTTTCACATATTCTACTGGCAGGGGTTCTTGAGGTCCCCTGAGTTCTGCTTTGCCCTATCAAATTTTACTTTGATATTTTGAGGGACCCTGGAATTTTCTGATGACATACCTCTTTTCACTTATTCAATATATTTAAGTGTTGAAACTAGCCAGAGTCAGTTTCTATTGCTTAAAATTTAAACTAGCTAGCATAGAGGGGTAGGGGAGGGAAACAAGACCAAGAGAACTCCAAGAATTGGAAAACTTTCAGTTGGAGTGGACAGGGGGACAAGTAAGTAGGCCCTCTATATAAGAATATGAAATGCTGAAGGACTTCCTTAAGAAGGAAAAGATAGACTGGCTCTCAAAACTCATGCTTTATGTAAAACACAAGTGAGGATGACATGGCTATTTGGGTCCTTAGAAAAAAAGGGACACCAAACATTTCTGTGGTTGAGGAGCTATGAAATCATTTTTTTAAATTATTATTTGCTCTACTTCATTGTACATGATAGCAGAATACATTTCAATTCATTGTACACAAATGGAGTGCAAAATTTCAGTTCTCTGATTGAACACGATATAGAGATGCGTCATTCGTGCAATCATACATGTACCTAGGGTAATGATGTCCATCTCATTCCACCATTTTTACTAACCCCATAACCCTTCCCATTCTCCCCTTTGCCCAATCCAAACTTCCTCCATTCTTCCCATGATCCCACCCCCAGCCCCATTATGAACGAGCATCCACTAATCCAAGAAAACATTCGACCTTTAGGTTTGGGGGACTGGCTTACTTTGCCTAGCGTAATTGTAATTATGATCCTCCAACACCCCTACTTTATTCTACCCACCTGAAAAATGGCCATAAGATCTATTGCTAAATCTTATGTGTTTCATCATGTGTTTAAATATTATTTTATTAAAATAAGTTATTAAAATAGAAAGATAGCGTGCTTACTAGAAATGTAACAGTGGTCTGCTTTATGCTTTGAATATAGCCCTTGCTGCTCTGCCACTGTGAATTATTTTTTAAATGGACATGCTTTTTTCTCTTGCTCTCTCCCTCCCTCTCCCCAATCTCTGGAAAACAGGATTACCTTCATCCCCATCCTAGGCAGAGTTATCTGTCCTGGAGCATACACTCACCACAGGAACTAAGTAATTCAGATTTCAGGGATAGAACCAGAAGATCTAAAAAAATGACTAGCTCCTAAATTAGCAAGTGAATTACAACTTCAGACAGAGAACATGGAGAATGTAGCCTTTGAATCATGTCTTTAAAATCCCCCTGTTCCCCCTGATAAGCAGAATCACAGACTCTGGGATAGGAGTCTCCTATATTTCTCCTTTGTTAGAAAAGCAATAAAACTTGTTTTTCCATTTTCTCAAAACCATGTCCTCATTATCAGATTGGTGTGGGGGACAAGGACAGTGCTTTTAATAACAAATACAGTAGGTAAATGTAAGATTTTTAGACAACACTTTGAGTTTGGCAAGACTCTGGCCTTGGGCTAAACTGAATTTTATACTGTTCTCTGAAATAAGTGCCTTATCTTGCCCATACCTACCCACAGGTCCTAGCTAGGTAGAAAAAAAGACTGAAAATAAGAAAATTCTATTTGGCCTCAAGGAGTTCCTGAAAATGTTTATGTCTTAGTTTGGGTGGTAATTCGTTGCATACATATGTAGAAATTCAGTGAGCTCTAAGATTTAGTGTCTTTACCTTTATTAAAGAAGAAGGAACAGGAGAAAAGAAGAGGAAGAGGAAGAGAAAAGAAGGAGGAGAAAGGAGGGAGGAAGGACAGGGTGTGGGTCCTGTTTGTTCCCAACCTGACCTGATCATAAGATCCACGTTTTCCAGCAATGTAGAGGATAATTAGGATGCCCCAAACTCAGCTTTACCCCTTCAGTAGCCTAAGTCATACAGATGTTCAAGTTCCAATGGGACCATATACTCACATCCACATCAAAGCAAAAAATGAATCATGTTGAAAATTCACTAATACATCTAATTAAACATCATAACTTAACAACACAATTTACTATAGTGTCATTTGCTCACCCTTTATGATAGGGTGGTACCTTGGAACTATACCTCACTCTCATTGCCCAGTATCACAAGAGAGTTTCATATTCAGTATCACTAGCCCAGAAAAAGATCAAATGTAAAATGATGTAAAAGTCAAAGTTCTGTTTCTACTAAATGTGTATCACATTTGCATGATAGTAAAGTTGAAAAATAATAAGTCAAACCATCCGGAATCAGGGAATATCTGCAGTGAGTGAAATTGGATATCCACTCAACCCAGAGGTCTCGTTACCAAGAATAGTATAGGGAAGCTAAAGCCATACCAAAAGTTGCCTGCCATCATCCAATAAAGGTCACATTTGATATGCTTAATTTTACCTGCTTTATAGAATGATGCTCCCCATTTCAGACACAGAAATGCACTGATTTTTAGGACCCATCTTATGTACCATTAAGAAAGAAAAACAGAAGTGTAAGTTAAGTGATTTAACACAGAATTTTTATATTTAATTGAACGACTCTTTTCTAGACTTGTTTGGGGCTTTGTTCCCCATATATCACTTGTATATATATTTAGAACAAAAAAAAAATATCAATTGTAGATATATTAGGTTATATAATAAATGGGTAGGGAGTTTAAAATTATGAGTGGTATGTGACAATTCTGTTTTCTTAGAACTCTGTAGTACAAGTTAATGGACTTACTGGCATTTTCTTTGAGTAACCTTATCACTGAAATGTGGTCTGTGGATGGACATCATGGAAAAGGTTTGAAAGCTTGTGAAATATTTGTTATTTCAGAACCCAACCTAGACTTAATGAGTCAGGATTATGCATTTTAAGCATTTTCCCTTGTGATTCATCAGCACATTAAAGCTGGGAAAGCACTGTTGCTAAATACTTGATCATTGATTTGCAAGAACATAGAGAATTGTAGGCATTACTCTAATGACAAGAAATTTGTTTCACTTATTAACAAAATAGATATGGCATCATTTTCTGCGCATTTCCTTAAACATTGCACATTTTGCTTCAATGTAAAATCACATAACATGAATTTTGGGAAATATTTAAAAAACAATAAAGCTTTATAAAGCATTAAGAATGAATGAAATTCCTCTGTAACACTGACAATGTGGAAAGTTATGCCCAAGTTTACAAATGCATGGCCCATGGCAGTTAATGCCCCATGGCCACAGGAATTGTAAAGTACCATCTACTGTAAGATGCACACTGATTTTAACAATGATGGTTTTTCAAAAAATATGTGCCCTACAATTGAATTAAGTTATTTTTAACAGTTCCATGTATGAAGAAGAGTCAATCTGTTGACTTTGGCTTCAGTTCTCTGAGACTTTCCTTGGTTAGCAATTGGCAATAAAGCAAGGGAGCAATTGCCATTCTGCCTAAACTGTATCAGTTATTTTCCAGGAAAACGATGAGTAATGGTGAAGAAAAAATATCTTCAAAATGATTAGAATAGAGATAAGAACAAGAATGGGGCATAATGTATGTTTAACTGTAGCAGTTTTTTTTTCAAGTAGTGATTTGCATACTGCATGCTTCAATAACATTTGAAGATTCTTTGAAAATGAGAGATCTTGAGTTATGAGTTTTGGTCTACACCAAAATATCTAGGATGAGATCTATTTACCTGCACTTATAGCAAGTGCCTCAGATGATTCAGATGCACACTAAAGTTTATCATGCAAAAAGGTGGAGCACTGATATTGTGTTTCCATCCCTTCTCTGTGCCCAGATGGGACATCATTAACAAATGCCATCTATCAACCTCTGAGCCAGCAGATAGAAGTTTATTCTATAAATATAATTTTTTTTTTACTTGGCAGAAATTTTTTTCTTGTGGAACCAGGAACTTCTGTTAATAGGACTCATTATTACAAAAAAAGCAACATTAAATCACATTTAATATTACTAAAGCATTAGCCTTCCTTAAGTTCTTCCCCTTATTTAGATGGACAATGAGATTGTTTATCATTGTAAGGTCCCTGTTCTTATTTTACTCCTCAGGATTTTGTTTAGTCTGAGAAAATGTTAATTTGTTTGAATTTGAAAATTTTGATGTAGTCTACAGCACATACAAACATAACATAGGGTTGATTTGCTTATGCTTGTTCATTTATCACAAATGCTCATGGATAAATAAATGCACTAATAAGTAAATTTCAAACATCTATTTGATGAATTTCAGTGAATATGTTGCTATTATCATAGTTAATTTTATGTATCAACAACTTGTTCAAACACTGGTCTAGGTGCTGCTGTGAAGGTGTTTTTTTAGATTGATTAACATTTGAATCAGTAGACTTTGGATAAAACAGATTATCCTCTGTACTGCTAGTGGGCCTCATATAATCAGTTGAAAGCCTTAAAGATTCTGAGGAAGAGAGAATTGCTTCCAGCCATCTATGGATTCCAGCTGTACTATCAACTCCTTCTGGGGTCTCTAGCCCTTCTACATTTTTATAGAATTCAGACAGGCCAGTCCCCACAATCACATGAGCTTATTCCTTAGAATAAATCTCCTCCTTCTCTATATAAATATCCCTTTGATTATTTGTTGTTTTGGTTTTTGTTGTTGTTGTTGTCTTCTTTTTCTGTTTTTTTTTTTTTTTTTTAGTACCAGGGATCAAACTCAGGAGCACTCCACCACTGAGTAACATCTCAAGTCCTATTTTGTATTTTATTTAGAGATAGGGTCCCACTGAGTTTCTTAGGGCCTTGCTTTTATAGAGGCTGGCTTTGAACTCGTGATCCTCCTGCCTCAGCCTCTTGATCCACTGGGATTACAGGCATGAGCCACTGCACCTGACATGATTCTACTTCTCTGAAATACACAACTAATACATTCATCTATATAAACAAAATGATGTGGCTTCACTCTTGAGTTATACCTTATAAAAAATCATTAAAAACAAATTTCAATTCATCTAGCACATTTTTATCCAGGAGTTATGCCAAATTTAAAATTAAAACTCTCTTCTTAACAGCTATTATGGCTTACTGGAGGCCATGACTAAGTAAGATATAGATAGATAGATATAGATATAGATATATAGATATATATGGAGAGGGGGAATAGATACATATATATGTATTTAAATAGAATCAATATGATAACTTAGTATTTATTCAACTTGTCAGAGTAGATCTTTCATCTCTTTATAATTAACATGGTACATGTTTCCAGCTAATTTCATAAGAATTTCCTTTTTTGCTTCTGGTTGTCAAATTACTTTCTCTACCAATCTATGAAATCACTACTAAAATGTTACAGTAAGATTTCATCTCAAAATTCTCACAGTTTAGGAAAATAATTCTAAATATGAGTGTAAGACTATCAACCTTTCAGAGTCTATATATTTGTATTACCTTTTTAGCCACAGTATTACAGAAATGGACTAAGCATAGTTATGACAGAGACTTTTGGATTTTCAATAAGAAATAGGTGTAACTTTTTCCTCTAAAACATGTATGTATCTCAGTATAAGATAAACAAATTAGACATTAAACAATGTTAAAAATGAATATACTTAGTGTTATGGTTTGGATGTGACTCATCATCCCCCAAATGCTCCTATGTTAATGTACGAATGGAGATAAAAGGATTGGATTGTGAAAAGGGTAACTCATCAGTCCTTCCTAATTTGAATGGACTGGTTGGTAACTGTAGGCAGGTGGGGTATGGCTGGAGGGGGTGGAGCCCTGGGGGCATACCCCATAGGGGTGCATCTTCCTATGGCACCTTCCCCACTTCCTCTCCCTACTTATTGACCCTGCCACGAACTGGAAGCTTTTATCCACTGGGTCCTTCCACCATGATGTGCTGCCTCACCTTGGGCTCAGAACAATGGTGTTGGCCATCTATAGAGGAGATCTCTGAAACTGTGAGCCCCAAATAAACTTTCCATCCTTCAATTTGTTCTTGTTGGGTATTTTGGTCACAGTAATGCCAAAGCTAATACATTTAGCCTACAGAAGAATTTAGTAGGCAGTAGCAATGTGTTAAATAGACTCCCAAAAAAGTAGGTCAAAGTTTTATGTGTGAACTTGGACAAATCCCTCAACACCAGAATTATCTAGAAAGAGTAGTAATAAATATATTTAGTTCATTAAACTTTTATGAGATAATCTATATGAATTTCTAAGCACAATTTTTGGCCCATGTGAGTATTCATAAGTGTTCTTTTATTGCCATTTTTATACATACATACATACATACATATACACATACAAGATATAAGAGAAAGAATTTGTGATTATCTTTCAATGTTATATTTTGTTACTTTTATTCTCTTTTTTGTACTTTATAATATTTTCAAATGTTGCACAATGAGTAATTGTTATAGTTGGAACAAAAGCTATTTTTAAGAATAATACAAAGAAAAGGAATTGATGGTAGAATAAGCACAACTATGTTGGTTTTGGTAGAGTTTAGGGAAGATGGAAGAGCAAAGATGGAAAAAAAAAGAGATTAAGAAGACATACATCCCTGAACAACAGATATGTCTTGAAAAAAAAGCAGGCAATAAAGAGTGAGGGAGATAGGTTCTAGGGCTGAGAAGTAAAATGAAAGCATTGATATGAGAAGATTAGTTGGAAAGTGGAATATGGGATGAGTAGAGTAAGTAGGACATTGGAGACTATGAAACCAGCTAGGCAACTGCTGGAGTCATACAGTCAGGAGAGGAAGATGGCCATGGCTTGGTGAGTACAAGCAAAGTCATAGGTTTGAGGACATAAAGTAGTAGCCAATCTGAGAAACTGTTCATAAAAAAAAAAAAAAAAGAGTCAGTCAACCCCTGCTATAAGTTAAGCAATAGTAAAAGAGGAGTCAAAAATGACTGCAAAGAAAACAAATAACCTGATTTTAAAATAGGTCAAGGGCCTAAAGAGACATTTCTCAAAAAAGACATACGAATGACCCATAGGAGTATTAAAAAAATGCTCAACAGCACCAATCATCAGAGGAATGCAAATTAAAACCAAATGAGGTATCACCTCACACCTTTTAGAAAGGCTATTATCCAAATGATGAAAGGTAACAAGTGCTATGTAGAAAAGGACCCCTGCCACACTATTATCTGGAATGTAAATTAGCACAGCCATTACATAAAACCAGTATAAATCTCCTCGAAAATTTAAAGATAAAATTATTTTCAGATCCCGCAATCTCACTACTGGCTATATGTATAAAAGAAATGAAATTAGTATGTCAAAGAAATATTTGTACTCCTATGTTAATTAGCGCCCTATTCCTGATCTCCAATGTATTCAATCTAAATGGCCATCAACATTATAGGAAGATGATTAGATAAAGAAATGAATGATTTTTTTTAAAAAAAATCAGGGTGTATACACACATGTAATGGAATATTATTCAGAAGAAAATCCTATTATTTACAACAATATTGAAGAACCTGGACGACATTATGTAAAGTCATCAGGTAATTGAAAGACAAAACTGTCTGATCTCACTCCTATATGAAATCTAAAAAAGTCGATTTCATGAAAGTAGAGAGTAAAATGTCAGTTACTAATGGCTGGGGAATATTGGGGGATAGAGGTTGAGGGGAGAAGCTGGCTAACAGAGACAAAATTTTGGTTATATAAGAGAAATAAACTCACATA
This sequence comes from Marmota monax, assembly GCF_021218885.2. Lineage (NCBI taxonomy): Eukaryota > Metazoa > Chordata > Mammalia > Rodentia > Sciuridae > Marmota > Marmota monax. Next base: position 17,326,877 of record NW_026692194.1, on the reverse strand, counting down.
GCCTATTGTTAAACATGGTGACTATAGTTAATAAGATATATTGCATTCTTGAAAGATGCTAAGAAAATGGATGTTAGGTGTTTTCTCCGCAATCATGATAACTATGCCAGGTAATACATATGCTACTTACCTAGATTTGGTCATTTCATAATGCATATGTATTTTAAAACACCATGTTGTACATGACAGAATCATACAATTTTATCATTCAATAAAAAAAATGAACCAAGTTTTTAAATCTGGGAAGTTGGATGACTACAACAAAAGAAACTAGTTGGAAAGTTTAGAGTCAGTTTTAAAAAAAGAGCCATGGTTTGGGGAGAATGTAGTTTTAGTTGCAGTATAATAGCTAGTTGGGGTTAAACTTTAAGTATTTAGAAATTTCACGTTGTTAATAAAGCATATCAGAGTCTTGCAGCTAACTTAATCCACATCCTCCATGTAAGGCTTATGTAATCGAAGTGATATGCCATTGTCCCACAGTTGGCTGGCTGCTCACCAGGAAGAGGACCTGCTAACTCCCAAATCAGGGCTCTTCACTCCTTATCTTGCCAAACCAACTCATGCAGGATCCTAACTTCAAAGATGAATAACATCTTGATTTTTTGGACTGATGAATAGAATATTTTATTTTAAGAAGGCACAACTTAAAAAAAAAAAAAACCTAAGAGCATATGACATGATTCATATTATATAACCATTTCTAATGCTATAAATGACAGAAAAACTGCATATCACAGTAAAGGTGATTTTTTAAAAAAATATATAGGAAACATTGTATTTCACAGACATTAGGTATTTTTTGCTGTTTTTATTTAAATGTCAAGGAAGTCTGCTTTTACAGAAGTCCCATGACATTTTTTTTTTCTTTTCTTTCTTTTTTTTTTTTTGCTTGTCACATCTGCCTTTTGGGGCACTAAATTTATTTGTATCACTTGGAGATGGAGGTGTTCTTTCACAATTTCTCTTAATGAGGCTAATAATAGACGTTTCTAAAACTTTTATCACTTTAGCCATAAAATTTCATTATTTTCTTTAGTGTTAAATAGAACACTATTTGGTTACCAAGAATTTTTTGCTAATTGGGTGCACTGGAAATTCTCAACCAGTGTGTCAATCTGATCATGGTTAATATTACTTTAAAATTCTATTTTATTCAACTTTCTTTTTGAAATCAAGTTATCTTTTCATCTTAGGCTGTTCTCTACCACAGGCATGCCACTGTCAACCATTTGATATTTCCAAAATTAGAACATATAAAAATCTCCCAGCAACAGCAACATTAGTCCAAGTATCCATGAATTCACATTTAAACTCTTTCATTTTTAATGATTTTCCTTTTTTTAATCTCTAGGGATTAAAAACCCAGCTTAATATACATTAATTTATTCAAAATATTTGTTAAGTTCATAACATCAACAAGGTTTGTTATATGCACAAAAGATTCATGTTCATGAATAAAACAAAACAAAAAGTATGCCTGCTCTCAAGGTAGGGGGTGAGATCAAAGAGGAAGTAGGTGCCATGACTTGTAGGCTTATAGATATGAATGTGGAATTTTGTCCTAAGGGATAGATGGAACCAAAGTAAAGTTCTGAATCATGTGATATTGTATACTTTCATTTCAAATCTTATGTGTTTTAACTTATTTTTTTCTTTAATTTTTATTGTTGGTTGTTCAAAACATTACATAGTTCTTGACAAATCATATTTCACACTTTGATTCAAGTGGGTTATGAACTCCCATTTTTACCCTGTATACAGATTGCAGCATCACATCGGTTACACATCCACTGTTTTACATACTGCTATACTAATGTCTGTTGTATTCTGCTGCCTTTCCTATCCTCTACTATCCTCCATCCCCTCCCCTCCCATCTTCTCTCTCTACCCCATCTACTGTAATTCATTTCTCCCCCTTGTTTTTTTTCCCCCTTTCCCCTCACTTCCTCTTGTATGTAATTTTGTATAACCATGAGGGTCTCCTTACATTTCCATGCAATTTCCCTTCTCTTTCCTTTTCCCTCCCACCTCTCTCCCCTGTTTAATGTTAATGTTCTTCTCATGCTCTTCCTCCCAACTCTGTTCTTAGTTACTCTCCTTATATCAAAGAAAACATTTGGCATTTGTTTTTTAGGGATTGGCTAGCTTCACCTAGCATAATCTGTTCTAATGCCATCCATTTCCCTGCAAATTCTATGATTTTGTCATTTTTTAATGCAGAGTAATACTCCATTGTGTATAACTGCCACATTTTTTTTAATCCATTCGTCTATTGAAGGACATCTAGGTTGGTTCCACAGTCTTGCTATTGTGAATATTAGGGAGGGGAAGAATAGAAGTTCATTAGATGAGACAAAGGGGAGTAAAGGAAGAGAGTGGGGATGGAAATAGGAAAGACAGTAGAATGAACTGGACATAATTTCCTTTGCTCATATATGAATACATGACCAGTGTAACTCTGCATCATGCACAACCACAAGAATGGGATCCTAATTGGAATGGGTTGTACTCCATGTATGTACAATATGGCAAAATACACTCAACTGTCATATCTAAAAACATCAAATAAAAAATATGTATATATAAGATGAAGATAGATTTTACAGGATTTATCAATACTTGAATACAGGCTCAGAGACAAAGAAAAGTTTCAAAAATAATAAGATCCCATCTTTAGGACCAGGAAAAATGGGGTTAGCTATCATTTACTAAGGCTAAGACTAAGAAAATAGCTGGCTTAAGGAGAAAGACCAGGAGTGCAATTTTGTATAAAAGTTAAAATGTTTTGTAGATATACACATTTAGGCATTGGTTAGGCATTTTGTTCAATAAGTCTGTGTTTCAGGAGAAAAGTATAGTTTGGAGATTTTGGTTTAGAGGTTTTAGTATGAGATTTTATTTAAAGTAGTCTGATTGGGGTATACAAAGAAGAGAGACTAGATAGAAAACTAAAATTCTTAGAAATACTTAGTAGTCTAGAAAATAAGGAGGGAAAGAAAAGTAGACTGAGAAGAAGCATGCTAAGAAACAAAGGGAGAACTCTGAAAAATAGGGTTTTTTCCCTTAATTTCATACAGAAAAAAAAATATTGCAGTTAAGAAGAACATGCAGGGAATTATTTATTGATACTCAATATGGGTTCCACCCTCCTAAAGTCTACCCTTCTCAGGATCACAGGACTAAAAATTCATGAGCAGCATTTCATAGAATCCTTTACTAGAAGGTTTCTGGTTTAGATTATGTCTCTGAGAAATATTAACTCATTCATCAAAGATGTACTTGGAAGAATAGCCATTAGCCTCTTAGAGCCATGGGTGGTAACAAGCATGAGCTCTGAAGTAAATTCATTGTTAATTCCTATGAGTTACTTCCTTGTTTCTGAGCTGATCAGGAGTTGAGATAAAATCTGAGTTAATTGTTGGAGGTTTCAAGCCAGTATGGCTCTTTCTCCTTCCTTGAAGCCAACTGCAGTTGTCTCATTCTTACTCCCATAGACCTTACACTGATTTCATGATCTTGAAGATTCATGAAATTCCTTATTTTTGAAAAGCTGATTTTTTTTTCTGGATTAAATCCTACTGATACAAAGGCAGAGTAATCAATTCTGTCAATGTTTCTACTAGCCAATCAAATGAGGATGGAGTATATAGGTGAACTTGACTACTTTGGTGCTGTTGATGATCTTCTGGTCATTTTCATGTGTAGTATGTGGGAGGAAAACATTGGTATGACTTCAGTAGAAATGAAAAGATGAAAACTTCTTTGGATGAGTTTTGCTGCAAAGGAAAGAATATTACTGCTAATTAAAAGGTAACGTGGAATCAGGAGAACATTTTTGATAATTACTATTTTAAAGCTAAGAAATGTTAGAATATGTATATAAGTAAATGATAATGATCCAATAGAGAAGCTTTCTGATGTGAGGAGAAAAAGGACAATTCCAAGAATAAAACTCTTTAATAGAAGAAAGGAAGTGAGATCCCATGCATAAATGAGGATAGTGTCCATAGATGGGACAAGAATAGTACATTCAGTTCACAGAAGGAGGTACATGAGTCCAGCATAGGTGGTTTGATAGTTTTGGTGAACCCAGCATGTTAAAACACTCTTCTGACTGCTTCTATCTTCTTAATGAAATGAGAATTAAATGTACCAGCTGAAGATGATCAGGAACTGTGCTTGAGGTTTGAGGAAAAAGAAGAAAATGTAAAGTAGTAGTTTTAGAGGGTAGGAGAATGAAAGAATATGAGAACTGTATATGTATTGAAAAATAATACTATGACTATTGAGGATATGAGTCATGAATTAAAGAGAAATGTTGACGTGTGTGTGTGCGCGCGCGCGTGCGTGCGCGGCACATGTGCGTGTGTGTGTTTTTCTCCAAGAATTTTGAGGGATCTGCTACAGGGGCAAAGTAGATAGAGAAAATATCTCAATTGTAAATGATTCTTTTATAAGCTAAGTTTACTGTTGGAAAAAAGGGGATAAGAGATGAATATATTGGAAAATGAGTGATAATGGTACTGGATTATGGAACACATGGTTCATAAAAAATGAAGTGAGAATTGGAGGGGAGTAAGGAATGGTAAAAAAGATAAAGTCAGTTCTTGGCAAATTGCAGTATGTCAAAAAGATTATGGGAGTAGGGATAACAGTGGGAAATAGAATGGTTAGAGACGTAAGTTGGTGTTGTGAAGGAGTTGTGTTTATTAGAAATAACAAAGACATCTTATGGGAGTGGGTGTCTTCTACCCAGTTATGAAGGCAAGTATGTTTAGACTTAATAAGCTAGAATATTGGTGGGATCACTTTTCTGAATAGAAATCAATAAGGATCGCTAGTAAAGGGGGTCTTATGAAGAGCAAGAGAATGATCCAGCACACAAAGTTCAACAAATAGGGACCATGACCATGAGGAAGGCAGATAACAACTGTAAGAAAATGAAGAGTGGCATTAGAATAATAATTGTGCTTTAATGTAACTAGGATTTTAGGGAGACAAAAGGAGATAGTGCTTGGAAAACGCCTTGAATATTACGGATTGTACATTGAAGGTGGAAAATAAAATCTCTCATTCGAGAGTGTTGCAGAAACCTCAGGGTTCTTAGAAACCTAGTTCAGAAGTACACTTGAAGTTAGTGTAGGATTACAGTGGACAGAAATTGGGTTATACTAGGAGGAGAGCTCAGTTAATGCAGGGTGATATGGGAATACAGGGATATACTGGAGAGGTAAACAGTGATATAACATCCATATCTCAGATAAAAAATGACGGTCGTCAACAGAGATTGTAAACAAAATGGTGAGGCTAAGCGGCTGTGAGCAGTAATGGAAAGATACACAGTTGGGAGGGGTAGGCTCCAGAAGGAATGGAGTCCTGACAGTTCTTTCTTAAATCCCAGTGATGGAATTTGTGGGCCAGCAAAGAGGCAGTGTCACCATGCTGTTTTGCTAGCAGAGATATTTAGATAAGGGGAGAAGTGGTTTCTCTTGGAGTTCTGAAATAATGTATTAATTTTTTCTTATCTTCAAGAATCCTGGAAGGAGACAGTCATCATTATACAAAATTCATGTATGAAGATGTGAATTTGGTGTCAACATACCTTATATAAAAACAGAGATTTGATAAATTGTGGTATAAAGGTGTATTAAGAATTGCAATGCAAAAAAAAATTATGAATGTAATGCACTCCTCTATTATAAGAAATAATAAATAAATAAATTTTAAAAAAGAAATTGATAATCTCTCTCTCTATTCCATTGGCTAGAATTATGCTAGAATCACACAATCCAAGAGGTGATAATAGGTTAATACCCAATTGTTGAGAAATTTTCAGTTTAATTTTGACAAAATCACAGGATAGAAGCCATTGCAATAAAATAAATGTTAGAATTGCTAAACAATAAAGCAATAATAGAAGTATCCAATATCTCTACAATTCAGACTCCCGTGTTTCAATAACATGTGTGGTTTAGTCAGCTTTTTTGCTGTTGTGACCAAAAGTCCTAATATGAACAATTTTAGAGGAGGAAAGGTTTATTTGGGGCTCACAGATTTGGAGATCTCAATCCATAGAAGGCTGGCTCATTTTCCTCGGGCTCACGGTGAAGCAGAATATTATGGCAGAAAAGTGTGGTGGAGGAACACAGATCATGACATGATCAGGAAGGATGAGAGGGAGGAGGGGGAAGAAGGGGGGAGAGAGGGGGAGAGAGAAAGAAAAAGAGAGAGAGAGAGAGAAGGAGGGAGGGATATCACTCACCAGATACAAAATATGTATCCCAAAGCCACACCCCTAGTGACCTACCTCTTCCAGCCACACCCTACCTGCCTTAAGTTACTACTCAGTTAATTCATGGATCAGGTTAAGGTTTTCATAACACAATCATTTCATCTTTAAGCCTTCTTGCATTGTTTCACACGTGAGCTTTCAGGGTAGACCTCACATCCAAACCATAGCACTGTGCTTTTTTAAGTCAAAAGACAAAAGTCAATACTTCGGGGTAAAGTGTTGTGTCACCCATGTATATATCTATCCCACTGGCACATGGCCATATTCTAGTTCCAGAAACACAAATACATTTGTTCTAGCAAATAATTGAGTATTTAAGGAACTGTGCTAAATTTAAGAGATAAAAAGATAAAAATATATGGTCCTTGATTTCAATGAGTTTATAATCTAGCAAAGAGTCAAATCCAAGATTGCAATTCAATATACTCGCTATGAGAGAGTTATAAGAGAAGAAAAGATATGGGAGATTTTTTTTTTGTGGGGGGAGGAAGTCTTGAGAAATATACTAAGGTTTAACCTTAACTATTGGTATAAATTTCTACAAGTCCAGATTGGAAAATATAAAACTTCAAATTTCCCTTTATACCTGTTCCTTGAAGATGAGAGCATAAACATTTTGAAAATCTCTCCTTCCTATTCCTTGCTCTTTATCATCTGTCCAGCCAAATAGTTGAGCATGTCTTCATAACCAAATGCAAATTTCCAGGCTCACCACCCTATTGACACTCATAGAAAGATAGAAAGGGAAAAAAAAAAGACTCTCAAGACTCTCTCTAAAGACTCTATAAGATTTTTTTTCTTCTTTTAAAATATTGCCTGACCTCCATTTCATTAATCTCTGCACACATTCTAAACTGCTCGGTTGGGGGGGGGGGGGCGTTGTTGTTTTGTTTTGCTTTCATTTTGTTTTTTGTTTTTCTATCCCAAATATTTTTATCTTGATGATCTTCATTCTTCCCTGTGTAAGAAGTGGCCTCATCTCTGAGTTTCTAGAAAGCAGGGCTCAGATACTAATGCTTACTGGGAGGAGGAACCCCAGGACAAAAGTGAAGAAAAAAGGAACATGACACAGGGAAGGAAGATGAACACTCCACATTGAATTAATAAGCTGCCACATTTTATCAGACAACTTGTGTTCATAACAAGGAGAAGCGATATAGAGTCACCACTTCTCCAGAACATCTATCCAAGGGGAGAAAGAGGAAGCATTTTTAACTGACAGCTTCTTCCTGTGTCTTGTTTCTCATTGGTCAAGGGTCAGCCCACTTATTTTCTCTAGGCTTTATTTTTTCTGTACTTCTGGGGATTCTCCTTGGCCTCTTCAGGTAATCAGACTCCCAGTGCATTCCTTTGGGTTGCAATTGGCCACTGGAGAGGCTAAATGGCTCTCACTACAGCTAACACATAAAGCTATACTCAGACCCAGCTCTTAATTCAAGAACAAACTGAATCAACGGGTAGTATGGGAAGATGAGGCCACACAGCAATGGCCAGGGCATTAGGACTACAAGAACATTTTTAGTAGGACTGAATCTGAGAAGCAGGACAAATGATTAAGAGATAGGAGACAAATGATATTTAGAGATGCATGTACTGGATTGGGCAGAGTTCATTTCCTGAACTATCCAGATCTGCTTACACTTGCTTGTATAAATACACTATGCCTTCATTTCCACCTTGAGAGTGGAGATGCAGTAAACTTCTTCATAGTGCAACTAACAATACTCTAAAAGAGTTAAAGAGAATAAGCAAAATAAACTATATCTCTTTATGGTGCAGTTGGTTTTGGAACAATAATTGATTTATATCATTTTTGTTTTCCCCTACTAAGTTGAGTTTTTTTCTCGACCAAGACTAAATATCTTGGTCTGATATTTGCCTGATAGGGCCCAAAGGGTCTAAATTCTTAGTTGCATTACCATTAGCTGGGGATAAAAAAGGGGGTTGGTACAATTGTCCATTTACAACCATCAAACACCAAGAGGGATGCAATAAATACCCTGTTCCAGATATATTCCTGTTTACCTTAATTCTAATAAAAACACTATCTCATTATGGCCATGATTTATGAACCCCATGAGAACAGTAGCTCCCTTCATTTCCTTCTGGTCCACTAGTGGTAGCCAGATGGCAATAATGACTTCCAATTAAAGGGAAACCTTTTCTGTATCTGCTGATAGAAGTGGTCTGTCCTATTTGGGGAAATAGAATATCTAACCAGGCAGAGACTAATTCTTCAGAGATAGAAAACAAATCCTATAAGAGTCATTGAATGCCGCAGTCTGGCTGGGCACAAATGCCTCAGTCTGGCTGGGCACACAATCACGAGCCACCACACAGCTTGTAGATTCAAACAGCAACTCTTTATTCCCGAACTCACACCAGCCGTCTACAATCACGTTCTGGGGAAATCCACGTTCTCTTCCCAAATCCACCTCCACTGGGCTTCTATCTCCAAAATATACTGTCTGAATCCCGTGAGAACTCAAGGGGAACTCAGGCAGCAGGATACGCCCTATTCCCAGCAGGAATAATCTTAAACCTTAAACCTGGAACCTAAACTGGGAACGCCCTAAACACGATTATCTTAAAACCAGGAACACCCTAATCTGCCTTGGTCCTTGAGCAAGGTCACCTACATTCAATGTCACTGCAACATGTCAGCAACATGGGGTACGCTGGCAAGGAAATTGTCATACCTACTTGGCTAATGGCTCCCAGCAATTGAAAGTGATGTTGAGAAGGCCCAATCCTCCTTCCTTCTTTTCGTTCCTGAAATTCTAACTATTGGGAACACAGCACCATGTATCAGCGATTGGTTCAGTGAGCATTCAGAGGACAGCTTCACAATTTACAAAGTATTGTCCCTGAGCTAATAATTAACTAGCCTTCAAAATGCCATTCTACCAATGAATGACTGCCTCTGGGTGATGTAAGGCCAGTTAACCACATATTTGCAAATCTGCTTTCAAGCCTCTTTGCATTAAAATGGATTCTTCCATTTGAGACAATATTGCATGGGACATATGTTGGTAGCTAAGGCACGTTTTAAGTCCTTGGGTGACTTCCAACAGGAAAAACAAATCCTGATCAATGTATATATTGATTTTCCTTCAGAAGAATTTCTATCTCCTCCAAGTTTCAGTGTAAAGTACCACTGAAAGGTTGGCTTGTATCACTGAGTACAGTGACATTTTGAGGGCTCAGGGTTGGGCCCAGAGAAATGAAAGTTTGGAAATTTAGTGGTGGTGATAGATTTATTAGTACTGATGAGATAAAAGCCCTGCTGTTGAACTTATGCAGACCCCATGATCTGAGTTCTCTACGTACATACAGCATAAGCACTGTGGGGCCTAGGAGGACACTGGCTGAAACCATAGATAAGCTTATCAGCAAAAGATGGACTATCTGTACTATATTCTCTCTGGTGGACAAAAGCCTGACTATGGGGATCTGCATACTCTTGGCCTTCACACATACATACCTCCACTTAATGCTGCTTCAGATCTTCTCATTCCCTGTCATCATTCCCAGACCTTAACCAACTCGTTAGTTCATTCTTCTCACTGCCCTGGAGTGAATGCTTATCCTTCCATCACTTTTCTGTCCACACTAAGTGGATTATTGAATGTGTTGATTGAAGCTCTCCCTACTTACAGAACCATCTCTCTTCCCTGTTGTATTTGAGGGCCTACTTCTGAGTGATATGTAAACAGACAGTTGACTTAAATATGAACAAGACCCAGATACTATCCTTCCACCTCAGTTGGATACAAGAAACCCATATGAAGTTCTTTTACGAGACTATAGTTGAGACTTGAGAAAGAGATATAAGTATAGCAGATGTAGGTGATACTGATGTTTGAATGTGATTTGTCCCTGTAAAATTTATATGTTAGAAATTTGGACTTCAGAGTAACAACATTGACAGGTATTGGGACCTTTAAAATGTAGTATCTAGAGATACTTGATTAGGAGATAAGGAGCATCATCCTTGGAAAGGATTAAGATTGTTATCCTGGAACCTTGAGTTAGTTCTCAAGAGAGGGTTTTTATTAAAAGTGTAAGCCAGGCTCCTCCCTTCACTCTGACTTCCTGTCTCACCATGTCTCTCTCCTGTTACACAAGCTGCTGTCATAATGCCACCCACCATGAGATCCTCACCAGAGCCAAGCTGATGCTGATACCATGCCTTTGAACCTCTAGAACTATGAACTAAATAAACCTCTTTTTTTTTTTGAAAGTACCCATCCTCATCTATTTCATTGTAGTAACTGGAAATAGACTAACATAGATGACATACAACTTATTTTTTCATGTAATGTACTTGTGCCTTTGGATTTGCCTTAGCCAGTTCTAAATGTACCATATCCATCATACAATGGAATTAATGACGTAATAATATCCAGTTTATATTGGCAGTTGAAGTTGCATAGTTTCTTAATGTCCCATGATCTGGTGTTCAGTCTATATTAGGGTCTGTTAACATGCAGAGTGTTGTTATTCCAAGGAATGAATAACAGTCATCAACTACAGATGTCTTGCTTCAGTACCTCTTTCTCAGTGTGGGAGTTATGAGATGCAACATGTTGCTTTGTACATTACATAGGATGTCCCACACCACTCATTTCCCATAAACTTCCCTGCAATATCCCAAATCATTATAGGACTTATCTTCTACCTTCTAGAAAACTGTCTTAACAGGGCTTCAAAAATTTTTTTTAAAGGTGTGCACTTTTATTGAACTGGTCTCAAGTCAGTGTACACATAAGCCCTGACTGCCTCCACACCTCAGCCTATTCCCAGGGAGACCAAAAGCCTTCACACATCTCAAGCTGGGGGACAAAAAGGGGACCATGATGGCTGACCATTCAAAATTAAACAAAAAAGTATTAAGTTAAAGATTTTTTAAAAATTGCATTTCATCATTTCCAAAATAGCAATGTTGTCACCTCCACTGTATGGAGTCTGGTGGGGACTGGGCCATCCTCCATGAGGAGGAGTGGGGTGGCTTTTGGGAGGGTGAGGGACTTCCTTTAACAATTCCTCTTACTATAGTTGGAATGACTATTAAAAAAAAAAAAAGAACAATGTACAACGTCCTTGGCCATATTGTAGAACTTTGGTGATGCTCACTCCAAGTGACTGTCACCTTCACTGTTCCAGTTTTTAAATTCTGAGTCAAAAATGCCAAAACAAGAAACAAAATGGAACAAAACAAATAAAGCCATGCCAATCTCATCTCATTTTCTGTGCAAGTTAGATTTTGTCAAGAAAGGGTGTAACACAGCTAAGTAGCAGTCCACCTAAAAGCATTTACAGTGGACAATGGAGGGGCCAGACTCGTTGTACTCCTGCTTGCTGATCCACATTGGCTGGAAAGTAGACAGTGAAGCCAGGAAGGAGCTGCCAATCCACACAGAGTACTTGCACTCAGGGGGAGCGATGATCTTGATCTTCATTGCGCTGGGTGTCAGGGCCATGATCTTCTATCAGCAATGCCTGGGTACATGGTGTTACCACCAGACACCACTGTGTTAGCATAAAGTTTTTTGCAAATGTCAACATCATACTTCACGATGGAGCTGAAAGTAGTTTCATGGATGCCACAGGATTCCATGCCTAGCAAAGATGGCTAGAAGAGTGCCTCAGGGTAGCGGAAACACTCATTGCCAATAGTGACCACCTGGCTGTCAGGCAGCTCACACTTCTTCTCCAGGGAGGAGGTAGAGGCTGTAGTGGCCATGGAGGGCTTCAAAGATAATTTTTAGCTGGGTGCAGTGGCACACACCTATAATCCCAGAGGCTTGGGAGGCTGAGGCCAGAGGATCGCAAGTTCAAAACTAGCTTCAGCAAAAGCAAGGCACTAAGCAACTCAGTGAGACCCTGTCTCTAAATAAAATACAAAATACAGCCAGAGATGTGGCTTAGTGGTTCTGAGTTCAATCCCAGTACCCCCCCCCCAAAAAAAAAGGTAATTCTCACCATCTTCACTCCCATGGTTAGCATGGAAGTTAGCATGGTGTCATCAATACAGTAGACTACCATTATATTCAGTGGTGTGTCAAAACAATAAAAATGCCAAGTATACTATGTTATGAGGGAACAGGATACTCACCCTAATCCTCAGGAAAGATATTGAGAGTGTTGCTGCCCTTCCCATTTAAACACAAATTCCTCATGCAAAATGCCAACGATTGTAATTGAGCTGCCCTGGTAAAGAAACCAGATTTTATAGCAACTGTAATTGGATCTGCCACTGGAATAAATTATTGGTAGTCCATCACCCACATGAAAAATCACGTTTTAGCAGAAATCAAACAAGTGAATTAAATGATACTATGGTTGGAACCACCACCCTTATTTCTTTCAAGTGTTTGATGGTGACAATAATCTCTGTAATTTCCCTGTAGTTTCAGTGTTTCTTCTAATTATCTATGTCTACTGGGTTGAAGGAGCAGTTTCATAAACTTCTGTTTTCCCTTCTTCCCATTATGACACTTACCCCAGGGGTCAGAGAATCAACATGATTTTGATTCTCCAGTTACTAAGCTCCCAATTAAACATTTGAGTTTCGAGAATGTTGTCTCCTAATGGACCCAAACACTCACTAGACAACAACAAAAACATTTGGCCAATGAACTCTCACTCCACTCAGAAAATCATAATGGTATTTTTAGTTCCTCAATATCAGTATCATGTCAGCCCCACATCTTACAAAGTCTGGAAAGCTCTCAGAAAAGCATAGCTACCCTAGAAATAAAAGTCTGTTTGGGGAAAGATTATGAGAATATTTACTGCATACACTTCCAGCATTTTTGAGCATCTCTTCAAGAGTCCTTGGCCTCCTCTTCAATCAATGAACTGTCTCAATGACCTAACAGATTTGGAGCCAGGGTGAAAAAACGAGATTTTCCATCCTGACAGTTGAGATGAGCTTGTATGCCAGCCAGATTTCTTTTGTTATCATTATTATGTAAATTAAGTACACCCCACCTAGTTTTCTGTCCATGTTGGCTCTGATAACCATTGCTCTAGAGATGTAGGAACTTAGGATCCTATTGCTATACTGACTTTGCTGTCTCCCCTTGTGCTTGGGAATACATTCTAAGACCCTCAGTGGATGCCTGAAATCTCAGATAGTACATACACATGCATATATATGCAAACACATACACTATCATTTTGGCTCTACATATATACCTATGATAAAGTTTAATTTATAGATTAGGTATACTAAGAGATCAGTAGCAATAATTGCAAATAAAATAAAACAATTATAACAATATACCATAATAAAAGTTAAGTGAATGTAGTTTTTTTAAAAAAATATTTTATTGTACTGTACTCACCCTTCCTGTGATGATGTGAGATGATATAATATCTACTATTGTGCTATAATATTAGGCTACTATGTATGTGTTACTTGAACACAAACACTTTCAAACTGAGACAGACAACCTAATAACCAAGATAGCTACTAAGTGACTAACAAGCTGGTGACCTATAAAGTGTAGATATGTACTATGGCTTGAATCTGGAGTGTCCCTCAAATCCTCAGGTGTTGAAAGCTAGGTCCCCAATGCAGTGATGCTCAGAGTTGGAACTTTTAGGAAGTGATTGGATCACGAGGGCTCTAACTTCATCAGTGGAGTAATCTATCTGATGGGTTAATAGTTTGAACAGACTAGTTGGAGATGGTGAAAACTGTAGGCAGATGGGGCATGGCTAGAGGAAGCAGGTCACTTGGGTGTGCCCCTGGGGACTATCTCTTGTCCCTGGCTCCTCCTTTCTCCTTCCCAGATGCCATGAATTGAGAAGCTTTCTTCCACAACACCCTGTCATGATATTCTAACTCTTCTCCGCCCCAGAGCAAAAAGTCAGATGACCACAGATTGAAACTTCTGAAACCACGAGTCAAAATAAACCTTTCCTCCTCTAAGTTTTTGGTTCAGGTATTTTGATCATACCAACAAAAAGCTGACTAATACATTGCTAGAAAAAGAAGTGATTCACATCTAGGACAGGTTGAAGAGGCCCAGCATGAGGTTTCAACAAACTACTTGGAATCCTATGCAATTTGAAGTATATGAATTCATTATTTCTGGAATTTTCATTTTAATATTTTTAGATCACAGTTGAACACTGGTAAAGGAGAACTACTATACTTTGTCTTCAATAGTCAAATGTTGCCACCTTGCCCACACCATTTCAAAATACTCTTCCCCCTTTTTTTTTTTTCCTTTCCTGGATTTTTACTACCATGGTAACATCTACACACAGAAATAGCTACTAAAATCCTTCTCAAAATGTGTTCTTTATTGTCATAGTGAGTCTTGGGGGTCCTCCCTGGAAACATAGACAGGTAATAGTTTCTCAGGTGAACCATACAAATTTACCTATGTCTTGCCAACTCTGTAACTTCTGTGTCCTCCGTTAGTATTACTTCAAGTATTCTGAAGGCTTCACCACATTCACATAGGTCAATATTATCCAATCTTCAAAAAAAAAAAAAAACAGCAAAATATGAACTACATCAGGTATGTTTCATAAATGTTGAACTGTGAGTATGGATGAGTACCCCAGTGTCAATGAACTCTCCCCTATCTGTCTTCCTAAATTAAGACACTCAGAATCCACTCCTGTACTTATTCCCTCAGTTCCTGATAGTACCCATATTCCAGATCCATTATTCTTTTGGAGGGTACTCTCTCTATTCCCAGAACAGTATTTCTTCCTGACTTGGAAGTAAGGTGAACCAATAGGGGCAAGTATTAAAGAAAACAAGCATCATCTTACTTCAGGTGAGGGCATTTCATGGTATTCAGATTTAAGGACACTGTTGTCTTCCAGCAAGGGGAAGATGGGTGCCTCTAGTGGCCAGAAGGGTCAGAGAAATTTGAAGGCTCAAGATTCTCAGGGTCATAATCTTATGAACCCATTTCATGTTTCAGGGTTCTCTTCTTTCCAAATCACAGACTATATAATCAATCTCCTTTTTATCTCTGCCACTATTATGATCAAACCCTAAGTCTCATTTTAGTTTATAATGTCCTGTGCATAAAAAGATAGAATCTTTTTTTAAGAAATAACCACTGTTAACGTGTTTATTGTTTCCAGCATACTTAATTTATCATGAGATTATATACATAGATGTAGATACATTTTTAAATAGGGATAATATCATACATCCGTTCTAACTTAACATTATATCAAACTTTTTTATTGATTTTAAAAAAATAAATAACAGCAGAATGCATTACAATTCTTTTTACACATATACAGCACAAATTTTCATATCTCTGGTTGTATATAAAGTATGTTGACACCAATTCGTGTCTTCATACATGTACTTTGGGTAATGATGTCTCTCACATTCCACCATCCTTGCTAATCCCCTGCACCTAATAGAAGAAAAAGTAGGCCCTAATCTTAATTATGTGGGATTAGGCCCCAACTTCCTTAATAAGAAGGAAGCGCAATATATAGTGCAAGGATTAAAACCAAGAATCAATAAATGGGATGGAATCAAACTAAAAGATTTCTTCTCACCAAAAGAAAAAAATCTGTGAGGTGAAAAGAGAGCCTACATCTTAGGAGTAAACTTTTACCCCTCACATTAGATAGAGCACTAATCTCTAGGGTATATAAAGAACTCAAAAACTAAGCACCAAAAAACCAAATAATCCAATCAACAAATGGGCCAAGGACCTGAACAGACACTTCTCAGAAGAGGATATACAATCAATCAACAAATAATATGAAAAAATGTTCATCATCTATAGCAATTAGAGAAATGCAAATTAAAACTATGCTAAGATGTCATTTCACTCCAGTCAGAATGGCAGCTATTATGAAGACAAACAACTATAAGTGTTGGCAAGGATGTGGGGAAAAAGGTATACTCAGACATTGCTGAATTGCATTGGGAATGCAAATTGGTGCAGCCAATATGGAAAGCAGTATGGCGACTCCTTGGAAATCTGGAAATGGAACCACCATTTGACCCAGCTATCCCTCTCCTTGATCTAAACCCCAAAGATTTAAAAACAGCATACTACAGGGACACAGTCACATCAATGTTTATAGCAGCACAATTCACAATATCTAAACTGTAGAACCAACCTAGATGCCCTTCAGTGGATGAATGGATAAAAAAAAAATGTGGCATATATACACAGTGGAATTTTACCCAGCAATAAATAAAATAAAATCATGGCATTTGCAGGTAAATGGATGGCGTTGGAGAAGATAATGCTAAGTGAAGTCAGCCAATCCCCCAAAAAACAAATGCTGAATGTTTTCTCTGAAATAAGGAGGCTGACTCATTGTGGGGTAAGGAGGGGGAGCATGGGAGGAATAGATGAATTCTAGATAGGGCAGAGGGGTGGGAAGGAAAGAATCTTTTTTAGAGATGCACCTAAGACCACTTGCTTTCAAAGTATGCTTTAATTTGACCTCCAGTGCTGCAAACCTAGCCAGCCAAAACACAGCCATATAATTATCATTGCTCCCACATTAGTCAAGTGCATTAAACACTTGAGCTCTCAAAACTCTTTGACCAGCACCTCATTCCAATTAACCATAGGTGAAAGTTTTGAGAATTTTATTTATCATAGTTTTTTACTGTCCTACTTTCTATCAGTAATGAAACCCTATTTCCTTCAGCTTGGGCAATCCGACTCCAAATTCCCATACTGTGGGTCTGCTTTCCAAATTTAGGTGCCAAATACATTAGTCCAGATTTTCTAGAAAGCAGACTATGAATGGGAGTTTTCATGTGAATGCTTTATTGAAGGAGCACAATCACAGGAAATTGAGAGGATCAGAGAAGAAAAGAAAGGAAATACGAGGGAGTATAATACCAATTGGCAACAGCATTACAAAGAAACAGACCTGTTTAAGCAGTCCTTCAATTTATCTTCCAGCTGCCTTGTAAATTCTGTCTCTTTGGTCAAATTTTCCTCCAAGACATGAACTTTTCGAAGTTTCCAGGGTTTTCCTCCTAGACTCTCCAGGCTTCTGCTGAGAAAGCCAGAGAAGCCTTGGGCTTGGTGGACTGGACCACCCTCCTGCTCTGACTCTCTCTCACTACAGAGGGTATTTGGGGGCTTTGCAGCTAGCAGTGAACCAGAGATAGAGGAGTTAGAAGCTGTGAGAAGATCAGAAGCGGTGGCCAGGCTTTGTGGGATCAAGAATGACCTATGTAGTCACTGGAGACATTCGCTGTGGGGAGCAGGAGACGTAGCTATGATCAGAGAGAGTGATGGGACTGAGTGAATCTGGAAAAGTCCATAAGTTAAGATCAGTGAAAGAGCCAACATTCAGTGAATATCTACTCAATCATGGTGGCCAGCACCTTAGTGACTTGGAAAAAGAGCTAGGAGAAAAGAGCTAGAAGAGAGTTAGGAGACCTAGGACCTAATATATAACAGACAACATCTAATTCACCAATGACTGAAGTGGCAATATATCAGGGGAAAAAAATTAGAAAGAGGTTCTAAAAATTTGACCCAAACAAAAGTTAGGCCATTATTAAAAAAAAAAAATTGGCATATCCACTATGTACTTAAAAAGACAAAGGTCCAAGTAGGCTGAAATGATAGTTTTCTGGAGGCAACTGGGTAACACAAGAAGTTTATGGACAAATTACAAAGTTATTCTCTATTTTCTGAAAATAATCCTTCTTGGTCTTTTGAGGTTCTGGGCCTTCATAGAAAATAATTACTTTGCTGAATCACCCATTTTCTGGGAACATCTTACCCTTCAATAAAAAAAAAAAAAAATTAAAAAAAAAACCTTTCACTATGATTTCACCATAGATAGCAATAACTTAGTGTTCAGATTCCCCTTGAAACAAATCTGATACAGGAGATCAGTTTTCTTAGCTAAAAATAACAGGAACAACAGAGCTGGTTTGTCAATTACTTTGAGGAGTGTGGAGCACATAGAAATAGTATATTAAATACAAGATTGACACAATGGACATTTCAGTGGTTATGATATGCTTGCTAAAGTAGGACAAAGGATTCTTTAGTATTTTGTGAGCTGAGCAAGAAGGAAGTAGAAGGATAGACTCACATAAGACTTATATAAGAGAGAAAAAGAAGAAAATGAGACAGATCATGCCAGCTTGTAGAATAAATAAATAGCCAGTGGACCTTTGTCTTTGTCCTTTTAATCAAAGAACAGGTTCAATTAGTTTTTTCCTCTAATATTTTCCTTTTGCAAACACATGCCCTGTTTTAATTAAAGTAATGCATTTTCATGATTAAAATTACAATAGCACAAATGAACTTAAAATGAAAAGCAATAGGCCCCTGTCTGCCACTTCCATACCCCATCCATTTCTAAGGATAACTATCCTTATTTCTGCTGGGAAATTTCTACCCATTTCTAATAAATATGTTTATAAGACATAGTAAACTCATTAATTTTGACAGTATTGAGTTGGTGCAATGATGGATATTTCAGTACATGTTCACTAAAATCTTCTACCTGTCCATTCATTTCATAAATTTTATAGTTATGTCAGGATATTTAGTTTGTCTATTAATTATTTATATAACTCAAAATAATATACCCAAACCACTGTTTTGTTTTGTTTTTCTTTTGGTGCTGGGAATTTGACCCAGGGCCTTGTGCATGCAAGGCACGTACTCTACCATCTGAGCTCTATCCCCAGCCCAAACCACTGTTTCTTGTTCCCCTGATGTTTGGTAAATTTTCTTGGCTTCCCATTTTATGTTTGCCACAGTTTCTCAAATCCAACTCTCAGGCTCATGTACACATTCTCTCTATACCTTTAATTTTATACTGTTAAGAAATCTTGATAGGTTTCCTTGGGATAATTCTTATTAACATATTTTAGGGCCCTACATAGAAAAATTAACAAAATAACAACAACTCTTTCTTTCTCTGTTTACTAAGCTGTCCCAGAAGAAGTCTTAGAAAGTAGCTTTTATTACTTAACACAGGAAAGTCTGAATCCAGATGCCAGTGCTTGAAATATAAGCATGGGAATGGCTTTGGGATATGCGTTTGAAATGCCAATCAATTTTTGGCTGCAGAAAACCCAGTGTGACCCTGTAATCTGTCTCTGACCACCACTTATGTCTAGTTAGCATGTAAGTATCTTTAATTATTTTAGGCTCTCTATTCCCCTGAAAGAAGAAGAGCCTCTCTTTAGGACAGCTTGAGTCAACAGGACAAGTACTAGGCCAGTTCTTATTGCACCTATTTGGTATCACTAATGGAAGTTCCCTAGAGTTGTGAATTACTTTATTTTTCTCTCTTCTCCACTGTGGCTTGCAAGGAAAGAGGAATGAATGAATGAATGAATGAATGAATGAATGAATGAATGAATGCTTTTGTTCTCATCATGCTTGGTGGGTCTGAGTCTGTGTCAATGTTTGCATTCTACTTTCCACCTTTGGTACTAGTAAATTATATATATATTTTTTTCATTTTTTAAATTTTTATTTGTTCTTTTTAGTTATACATGACAGTATAATATTCTGATACATTCATACAAACATGGAATATACCTTATTTAACACTGTGTACATTCACAAGACTGAGATCCTAAGTAAATTAATCTTTATGCAGACTGAGATGGCAATATTTCCATTCTGTTCTGTAATATCAACTAAATCATCTGAGGGTCACCTAAACATTGATTATGAAAGTTAAAAGGTCAAAAGCAGCATTTATGTTATCATGAGTTGTAAATATAGCTCCATACCAAGACAGGTAGAAACCTCCTACTCCTCCATGGTGGGCTTAATGTACAGTGTAACTCCATTGCAACTCAAAAATATTTTTAGCATTAAGTTAAATGAAATCTCCTTTACTATAGCTCAAAGTCATGCCACACTTCAATTTGCTTTATATTAGGACAATTATTTTCTTGTACTTTTGTTTGGTACTTTCTGAAATAACTCACGTCCTTTATTTCTTTGCATGAGAAGAAATACAAGCCACTTATACCTTTGCTATCCTTCAGCTTTTCATTTAGCCTATCTTCCGTCTTCTTAGCAGCTGTGTTCAGTTGGCATTTCCTGTTACTAAGAGTCTACATTCTTTTTACCATTTGCGGAATCCCACGTCTTCCTACTTTTTATTTTTAATCTTCACTTTGTCAGAGTTCATCTTCAAGAAATGGTCTCAGGAAAAATTCAATGGAAGTAAAACTTAAAAGTTCATATAAATCTAGGAATTATTTTATTTTCCCCTCGTATCCCATGAATGATTGACTGAATATAAAATACTTTATTAAAGCCATTCCCTCTATAGTGCTTAGGCTATCCAAATTCTATCTTTTAGCATCTATTTCAGTGATGAAAAGTCTGATGCCAATCTGATTTTTCCCCTCATATTTTCTATATTGAGTTTGCTTTTCTTTGGATCCTTTAGAGTCATTTCTTTCTCTGAAGTACTTGTAAAATTTCCTCATGATTGTATTCAAGGAGTTGTTTCACATAAATACTTTCATTTCTCTGTAATTTTGGGAGATGTTCTTCTTTTGCTTCATTGAAAATTTCCTTTGAACGGTTTCTATGATATCTCTTTGTGGAACTCTGATTTAAAATATGTCAGATGTACTGGATTGTTTATGTCTCTTACTTTTATTCTTGTATTTCCCATCTCTATGCTCTTTGGAAATACTTCCTTGTATGATTTTCTAAAAGGTCAACATTTTTATCATGTTCAATTACTCTTTGTGAATTGAGTCTGGGCAATCACAATTCCAAGTACTGTTATTCTTAGATTTTAATGTTATATACTAACCATTCTTTTCTTTTCTAAGATGTAAAATGTTCTCAAATAACTATGGTAATATTAATTAAAGAGAATTTTCAGTTTTGTTTTACTTTTTGTTGTTTTTTTTTTTTTTTTTGACCTCTCTGATTTGAATTTAGTTTTTTTCTTTTTTAATTTCTTCTTTCATTCTGAGGCTTTCTGAAAAAAATTTGGGTTGTTTGGGGTTATCTTCTATTCCTGAGTCTACTCTTTGGGGGTGTGTGGACTGGAAGGAAAATTAGTTCTTTTATCTGAGCAACCATTCCATGCAAAATATGGGGTGTAGATTCTGTTTCTGTTTCATTATTCTGCCAGTTTTCATTCAATTCCATATTTGAGATATTTGCTAAAATTTCTCATCAGCTGCAATTAATTGTACTGCCATCATAATAAATGTATCCATCATCTTTAGCCAGTATTTTCCTTAGTGATTTACAAATTTGGCTCTCAAAACAGAAAAAAAAATATGCTCTACCATCCATCTTGAAACTGAACCTCAGTTAACCTAATAAAGCCACACAATCAGATTAGTTGTGAAAATGTTATAAACTACCAGCTAAATGATTGGTCCATCTATTAATAATTATTCCATAAAGAATGAAGATAGACAGTAATGGATACAAAAATATGAATAGGCAAAAAGAATAGACTTTTTTTTCTAGTCACAGAGAATGTTCTAGTGTCTAGCCAATATAACCTTCCTGAAGTCCCCGGATTATTTAAAAAAAAAAAAAAGATAAGAATTGTTTTGGATAGATTTATCCCTACCTGCTATGAACTCAATACCTGGCACTTTCAATCTAACCAGTTTTTTACACATATTATAGATAGGAATTAATTTTATTATTTGTATCTGCCATTAAAATTCTATGATTCTTTATTAATATCAAAATATGTCCCTTAACATTTAAGTGAATGTCACTAATTTAAGGGGAAGCTGATATGTACACTTTTACAGGACAGTAAAAAGATATTGTTATCATGCTGGTTGGCTTGCATGTACAATTTCAATCACATTGGGTTTTGAGAGGCCAATCATGTGTAATTTGGCAGAGATTGTAGTGTTGGAGCTTTTGCAGATTCCATTTCTCTTACTTTCGAGAGTGCTTGTCTACTTGATAAAAAGAATAAAAAGGAAAAGAAAAGAAAAAGGCATTACCTGTCTTGTTTCTTAAATTCAAATGAGCAGATATTACTACTTGATCCCCACCTGGCTCTGGTGATGGGAGTCAATCAAGGGTCTGAAGGGACAATGTGTCTAAGAGAAAGCAGATTTTACTGTTTTAGAGCTCTGGATATCAACTGCTATTTCCAAGTAGCCAGACGATGCAATCTTAAGCAAATCTCCTTGGGACTGTCAATTTAGTACTAGTTTATGTTTGGCGGCAAGACAGTGTGTTCAAAGACAAATGTGTCCTCAAAATTGGTCTGTAGTTTGGGCAGACATAATACTAGTACAAACACATTTTTTTTCCTCTTTTCTTTCTCTCCTTCTACAATTTTATTTCTTATTTATTTGAATAACAGGAGAGTCATCCTGGACGAAAACCAAATATGGTCTGTGTTTAATACAGGGCTGGAGATAGGGTGGAGAGTTGGTTCATTTCTTTTCATCTTCTGAATATCTTTGCTGACTTACCCACCTTCTGCTCTCAGTCCAAGTCATTATTATTTTGACTAATTGGGCTATAGCTTTCTCCTTGTACTATTCTAAAGAGGAGAAGGGAAGAAAAGAGGTAGGTGAAATTAATTACAAATTCTTTTAAGCCAATAAAAGTTGAGTCTATTTGAGGTCTTCAAAAAAAAATGGATTTTAGGGGTTTTTTTCCCTTCTCTCCTCTTCAAATTAAACAAAGAAAATGGTAGTGTTTAACAGCCTACAAAACAAAAACAAAAAAACACCTCTTTGCAAAGTTAAATTGTTAAAAAAACAAAACTTTAAAATGAGGAAGAAAAAGCTTAAAAGAGATAAAACACTATAGATAATAAGGACTAAGAACTATTGTCACTTATCAGAAATCTGTACCATTATTTTAACCATAATTATTTTGAAAGAACTTTACCTTTTACCTCATCAGAATTGCTACAGAGATTTCATTATAGAATAGATTTTTGCTTACAAAATTTCTATTATACTCTATTACTTTATAATTCATAGATGAATAGTATGCATGTATAGTGTACACATGTATGTCAACAATGTTTTTCTCTTTAAAATAATAGCTTTTCTATCATCCTGAATTAAACTGTTAGGTATATATGAAGGTTGTAATGATACAAAAAAAAGTAAAAGCTATAACTTAACTAAATAAGAACTATATATGAAGAAAAGGGACCCAGAAGAGAAAAGGTGGATTGGAAGACTCCTTACAAAGACAAAGTAATAAAACATTCACAGTAAATATAGTTTGTCATCTGATTTTTATAGTCTAAGCTCCTGGGATATTTTTTATTATAATATATTTGATGGAGTCCACTTATGGTTCATTTCCAACTCTGAAGAGGACTGTCCCTATCAACCCATTTACCCAGGAGTTCTGTAAAATTCCTAAATTAAAGGTCAACAAAAGAAGTGGGAGAAAATTCAATGCTTTAGAAAAGATAATTAGCTCTTCCATTTCTTCTTTCTTTCTTTTCTTTTCTTTTTTTTAAATAATGTGTATATCCAGAGGGGAGAAGAGGAAGAAACAAACATTTTTCCACAGACCACTGGCTTTCACCTATGTTCTAAGTTCATCTCTAAATAATCTTAGGGGAGATTTTCCAGTTGTAAGTATCATCCAGTAAAACTTAATTAGAGCTCTGAGATTAAAATCCCAACTGGGGAGTAGCAGTATGCTTGTTGGAACTTCAGATCAAAAAAAAAAGAAAGAAAAGAAAATCTTAAAATCTTCTAACATTCTCCATTTTCCACTAAGGTCTAAAACGAGCATTACACATTTCATAGAAGCTTATGAATGTTTGCTGTTTATTACAAGAAAAGAGCACACTCATATCCCACTGTCAGTTCACTGGGAGCTAATTTCTCAAATCCCTAAAGAAAGGTAAAGACATTTTCATTTTAGATGTCTGAGGTTCATTTTTGCATGCTTTAACATTTAATGACTTTCCCATTATTTTTCAGCGGGGCAGAGTTCTGGAGAAAATTCTTCTTCCTAGACATTTTACTTCATTTCTATCATTCTTCTTGTCGTTCTTCCTTTGTCTTCTGAGTAATCAGTGACTCTCACCTCTTGCTTTTGGCTAAAAAGATTAAAGTCATTCCAAGTTTTTGCTACCTATGAACAGAATCGTTTTTCATGTTTTACTCATGTTTCTGCCCATCTTTTAGCTCTGTGAAGCCTTACATCCTCGAGAAAACCACTTCTACACAAAATCTTTGCCAATGATATCTTGTTAGAAAATTTTATCTGCCTTTCTTTATAAGGTTCTGTCATCATTCTTGTCACTGTGTAGATTAGCAATAAGGTTTCTCCCACCCCTAGTTTGTTTAAAGTTAGACTAATTTCTAAACTCAAGCAGGAGAAATGGTTAACATCTCAGCTAAACTACAAGAAAGAAACTGGAATGAGTAATAACAATGAGCACATCTGGGTCTCCAATATTCAGCCCCTCCCTCCTCCTACTGATTTTGTTGTATGTGACAGAGTCTGTGTGTTTGTGTGTGTGGGTGTGTGTGTGTGTGTGTGTTTTCAGAGCCCTATAATTTATGAACTAAGGCAGCCAGAACTGAAAGATAGAAGCAATAGCTACACCAGCCCTGAAATGCTTATCCCTGAATTTGTAACAGGAGAAAAACTAGAACTTTTATTTATTTAAGACTCTTAAAAAGTAGAATTTACTATTTACCAATTTACAATACATTTCTGAAATAAGAAGTAAAGTAAGTATCATGACTTCAAATGACATAACAAAATTCCTGCCTGACTTTATTTCTATGAGGGAGTTTTTTTTCTTTTTATGTTTTTGTTTTATCTGAAGAAGTTTAGCAACTAGAAAGAAGTCAGAGTTTGCTGTGGTATAAGGCACCCAGCTTTCTCTGGAGCATGAATAGGACTCCCTGAATTGAAGGCACAGTTTTGACACTGTCAAAGCAATCTTACTGAGGCCCACAGTCTAACTGGTGTAGCAGGGAATTAAAACACATTTTCATCCTAACTCACAGGTTAACAAGCTTGCCTTTTAGCTTTTTATACCTTTCTACAGAGCCCTATAATATAGTGATCATATATTTGAGTAGCCTCCTGGGTTAGGCGAAGGAGCTTCTGAAGCAATCTCAAAACTTCTCACAGAAAGAGATTTTATTTTTAAGGACAAATAAGAGATGTTTTCAGTGCTTGTTAATTTCTTTTTAATAAATAGGAAATTGCAGTGGCAAGGAACTGACATTGTTGTTTGGCCTAAAGCTCTCTTCTTTAAATGACAATGACTGTTTATTTTTTTACTTTTCTTCACTGAGAGAGAATTCCTCCCTCCAATTCTCCCTCCAATAAAACAAATTCAAATTCACTTACATATCACCCCTGGGAGCCCTCCCATAGGCATTCAGGCCATCCTTCTGCTTTGAGTTTACGAATAAAGCATAGCCAGGAACTGCCAGCACCCTGTTGCTACAAAAGTAAATCCACTTTTTTCAAATTCCTGCAAGAATTCTGACAATACACCTGTGTTCTCTATACTAGTCCTTACAATTTTTGGAAAGATAGATTTAATTGCTATGAAGAATAACCTGTTTCCTTTATATAAAATACTGTCTTTAACAGGAAGGATGTTTTAGTAATCCCCAGGTAGGTCTCTGTGGATCACTTTGAGAAATTGAGCGAGATCCTGGTTTCTCTTCAAACATTGCAGGTGGGGATAATTCAGTCACACATTCAAAAACTTACTGAATGCCATAATATGAAGTGAGGTAGCGCTTGGCTAAAGTTTACCTTGAATTCAGTAGCATTTTTTATACTGTTGAAGGTGAGTAATTTCAGGAATCTTATGAAGATAAGACATTTCAAATAATCTAATGCACGGGAGAACTAACTATGTACAATTACCATGTTCTTTACAAAACCTGTCTTACGTAGTTACTAAAAGATGTGTCCTGAGACCTATTCAGGTTAGGATTTGTATCATTTAATCTACATCTTTGAAATTAATTCATATTATTTTACATCAATTTCTGATTTACACTGTTTTTAAAAATAGCCTTCTACCAACCCATCTTCCACTCAACCCAGTTAATAAGGTTTGGCTATTTTTGTTTTTAACTTACTTATAGCTTAAGATCATTAAATAAAACTTTCAGTAGAAGAATTTATTTTTGCCCAGTCTGACTGTGACATTAACTAGGATTATTTGCTGTCATTTTTTTGTTTATGTCTGTGAACATCTTTTTCTCCTCAACTTGATGTTCCATTATCTGAAGTCAAAGTTTCTTTCCTGAAATTTTGTGTGTCCCAGTAGCACCTAGCATGTACTTTGATTATGAGCACTTTTTCTTGATGGACTGAGATTGCATACAGAGTGCCAACAATCATCAGCAAAAGTTACTGCATCAAAGCTGCCAATTTTTTTTTCATAAGTTTCTAATAAAACGAAATTTTTTGGTTTTCACCTCGAAAATTTTTACAGGATGAAGGGCATATCTCCAAGGAAAGAAACTGTTATTTTTCAACCAAATGCTCCAAACTAAAGTTGAATAGTTTAAAATAGCTCAAGAAATGGGAGAGTATATTTAGAATTCATTTTATTTTATTATCTCATCTTGTCTATCAAAAGTATGTTTACCAAAATCTATTTGATATGCAGGATTTGTATGATAAGATCCACACCGTACTGCTGCATATATACCATAGGCAAACAGGAAATCCTTATAACAGGCAGTAAGAAATGATACTCATAATTCAGAGCATTTCAAATTATAATTTCATTGTGCATGGAATAAGTATCGCTCTGGGTCTACAGGTCAAAATAAATAGTAATATCTTATGGTAGATAAATTAGGAAGAAATAAAGTCTTTGGACAAGAAAATGTTACTATGGAAACCTCAATGCTCACAAGCCATTTTTGAAGGCTCTGCTGCCGTGCCAGACTTTTTGCATTTAACTTTCTTTCAAGCTTTTATTAAGAAAAATAAAAAAGGTCTTTCACTGCTAAGACCTAAATTATGACAATGATAATCTACTCTCAAGCCTTCTAAGATCCATGTTAATATCTTGTCCTGCTCACTGCTCTGTACTACGTAGACTGAAAAGGGGATGGAGGGGGAGAGACATGGAGAGGCTCAATTCGGATTCCCTTCCAAGGTGGGGCTGTCAAAGGTAGCTGGGGAAGGGATGTGCTTCACCGAAACAATTTCAGTGCCAGGACCCAGGGTGGCAAAGATGGATCCTTAAAACCTATGTTTAAAGCCGTTTTGCAGCGTTCCATTGGCCAGGAGCTCTCTGAACCCCTAAAGTAGGTGAAGTTTGAGACAGGAAGAAGGGCATATTTGTGGAATCCAAAAATTAAATCAGACGTGTTAGAACTGAGCCCAGAAATTTTTAGTTCCGAACTTAGTGAATTTTATGTTATTTCCCAAGCATCTTAAATGTAACCCATCCACCTACGTGTCTGGTAAGCTGGGACTTAATGAGGCTTAATTGACTTCCGCACTGTGCGCCTCAAGTGCCTTCTTCTGTTTGTGCCTTCGCTCCCTTCGCTCTCTGCCCATGCACTTAGTAGCAATTATCGGCTAAGAATGACTCTCCCTCTCCCTCCCATGGGGCCACCATGGGTGAGCTTCAAAATAAATAGTTTGGTAAGACTCCAAGGACATAGTCACTCTTTGGATAGGGTTCCCTTGAAGAATAACCTGCAGATTAAGAAGAGACCCTTGATCTGCTTGTATCTGGTCTTGCCATAGGCTTCTATAATTTTTCTTAAAGTTGTCAAGCTCCCTGCTTACACCTCCCTACGGGCTAAGAACTAGAACCCTAGTAAAGATTAGTGAATATCAGGGGCTGGGGATGGAGCTCAGTGATGGAGCACTTGCCTGGCATGAATGAGGCACTGGGTTTGAGCCTCAAAACAACATACAAATAAATAAAATAAAGGAATTGTGTTAATCTACAACTAATAATAATAATAATAAGTGAGCCTCAGTGAATTATAGGGCCTCTCAATTGAAACCACTTTTCTTTAGGGTGAGTCATTTCCTGTTGATAGCGCCTTTGAATATGCATTGTGCTTTCTACTAGTTGGTATTACCTATGGATACACCATGTCATGTGTGAGAAATGGATCCTAAATTGAAATGTAACAAACAGCAATAGCTTGGAGCCTCTATATTTACAAAGGGGAAACAAAATCCAAATGAGAACATGCTTTCATGAGAGCATGCATCTTTTCATTGGATTCTTACCCATAACTGACCCAAGTCTTACTTCAAATCACCTAAAGCATGTCTCTTGAAAGCACCCCTGACTAAATACTCTAACTTCCTTTACACTAATGAACAAGTTGTCTATTTCCATAAAATGAGATAGGAGTTATACAATAAATCACATTGAAAAATAGCAAAAGTGATTAATTGCCATGACACCTAGTTTTGTGGATTATCATTCACTTTAAGGAACTGTACAATTTTGCTCCACACAGAGGTTAAATTCATTTCTAAAAAGTTTGGCAATGTTCCTTTGGCCTAACCATAATTTGTGTTTCTATTAAAAATTATATGCATCATTTAGATCTGGAATTTTTTTTTCCAAAAATCAAGTAGTCTATAAATGTAAATTCACATTTATTGTTTACAATGATGGGGCAGTCTAAGTCCATAGGAATATTCTAGTTGAACTATTTCTAGAAAAGTCTAAGTTTTCATAATCACTTGTCTGTGAAATTTTTAGTTCTGACTGATTTATATACCTTCAAGTTCGTTAGCCTCTAATAATAATTTTAGATTTTGTAGTTTGGGTTGGAGACAAAGATGGAAAACATTTAAATAGGTTATTAGACGACATTTTAATATTGAATGTAAAAATCACTTTTTATTACCACAGTTGTACAATTGATGAATCCTTTTGCTTTTTCATGCTTCCCTCTTTTTAGGTAACCTCAAGATAGGTTCATGGTTTCTGGTTCTGTTTTCTCAGTTTACGTTTAGTTGTTATTTAAATACTAGGCGTTAATTAACACCTCATATCTGCCTGTCACTTAATTCCAGTGAGAAGTATTTCATCTGGATCTTTTTTTTTCCCCACATGAATTTACCCTCTGTCACTCCTAATTCACTTAAAATTATTTTAAACACCGGGTTTCCTGAGTATTCTAAAAATATGGACAAAATAGGGCAAAATCAATTTAAACAGAATTTTACTTTATAAGTTAATAGTACAGATTTATTTTAGAATACACAAAAGTATTTTATTTGGGGTCTAGTTTTGACCAGGGATCAACCCAATCACCTATCATAAAATAAATACATTGAAATAGATTTGACTTACTATGATGCACCTTCTATTGAAACCTCTTGAGGGGGGGAAAAAAAAAAAAGAAATCCAGAAGTCAATTAGACCTCTATAGCCCCTAAGTGCAAATGTAAATTGCATGCATGTACCATCTCTGGATTGCATGTTCTTTAAAAACCATTTAAGTTGCCAGGTTCCTGCATGGTGACATATCCCTATAATCCTGGCTACTTGGGAGGCTAAGGCAGGAGGATTGTAAATCTGAGGCCAGCTAATGAGACTATCTCAAAAAAAAAAAAAAGAAAGAAAGAAAAAGAAAAAGAAAAAAGAAAGAAAGAGTTTCATCACTCTTTTGTTACCTTGTTTGAGAAAAGTGTCAGTTTTGAATAAACCATATTGACTACTGTAAGAAAGGGAGTATGTGTGCTAAGCAACTAATGATGGTTTTTATTTAAAAAATCATATCAGCATTTAGCATTTAATTTATAACATGTTAGTTTGTCAATGTCTTCATAAATATATTAATAACAAATGATTGAATAATCAAGAGGATATCAAAATAAATAATAGAACATCTTGTTCTTATTTAAGAAAATAATTGATTTTTTTTAAAGAGAGAGAGAGAGAGAGAGAGAGAGAATTTTAATATTTATTTTTTAGTTATCAGCGGACACAACATCTTTGTTTGTATGTGGTGCTGAGGATTGAACCCGGGCCGAATGCATGCCAGGCGAGCGCGCTACCGCTTGAGCCACATCCCTAGCCCCAAAATAACTGATTTTTACAACAACATTGTGGAGCTTTAGAAATAATGAATACAACTTCACAGATGAAGAATCTGAAAATTGAGAGAGACTGTGAGTGACCTACTTAAGACAGTCAAAACTTGATCACAGGTCTGTTGATCCATTCAGCTGAAGAGTCAGGGACATAACTTTTCTAAATAATAAGCCAAAATTTAAAAATATTACTTCTTTACTATTTATATATATTTCTGTCCTCTAAGAGCCAGACTTATTACAGATAACTAAAGAGAGATTAAATGTAAGCTATTTTGAAAATTGCAATATACCTTAAAATGCTGATTGTTCTAAAAGTGTGTTTCTTAACACCCGTTGTACATTATTTTGCATTAATTTGCTCCCAAAAAATATTTATAAGAATTTAATGTTGCCAAGTATATATTTTCTCAAAAAATAGGCAGGGGGTGGGGGAGTGGTGAAATTTTCCAAATATATACATTTCAATAGGGTGGCAGTTTGGGAAGACCTGTCAGTTTAAAAGTAAATGGAATTTAAGCTAATCTGGCAAAATTTAACAGCAATTTGTTTAACCAGGACGTACCTACTGTGAATTACATTTAAACCAGAATTTATACTGTGGTCTATGGCCTCGTTAATCTTTCCAGGAGAATTTTTTGAAATTCTACTTGGCAGGTGAGCTAAGGAAATCTCATGAGACATTAAGCATTGAATCACTTCACAAATAGGCAAGAGTGTTTTGACCCAGGTGCTACTGTATCCTATGATTCCTTTATGTCAATAAACTTGGAAAATAAGAAAAGGAATAGATTTGACACATGCTCTCTCTTTACACAGATTCACTTATGTGATATCAACTTCTTTTCTCCTGGAAAATCCCAGGGATATTCTGAATTTATTAAACCAAAAGTACTGAAATCTAATGAAAGCATCCTTAAAGATATCGCCACATATTAATCCCCAGGGAAATAAGCAGGGCCATGCAAAATTACTTTCTTTTTCTGAAGCTTCTGGTCTTGCTAATGGGCTTAATTCCTTGCTATTTTCATGCCATATTTGAGTCCATTTCTTCTTCAATGTTCCACATTTCCCATAGTCCCACTCGGCTTGCCACTATTTAAATTTCCTCTCAATGGACTATTTAATGTTTTTGCTGATTTGGAACAAATATTATTTGGGATTCTTTTATTCCAGAGAAGGGAAACTTTGATCCCCTAAGTAATTTCCTAAATCATTTAATTTGGTCTGGGAATTACTATAGTTTTTGGTGGTAGTTTGACTATAGGCTCTGTGCATAGTATTTGAGACTATAAATTTGGGTCTGAGCAACATAAAGGTAAGGGAAAATCTTTATAGTGTCCCCTTTTAAGTTGATGTGACCAAATGAATCATTAGATTTCTATCAATATCTTTAATTATATCACACACATACATGAAAAATCCTGAAGACAAGAGAATGATAAAGCAAGAGAAATAATAATAGCAAAGATGAGATGATAATTTTAAGAAACAAGACAGAGAAATGACTCTTAGAATTAAAGGAGGAGAGGTGGCCTCAAGTTTGAGAGAATGGTCACATGGAGAGCCCTGGAAGCATGTAAAGAAAAATACTAGCATCTTTGGTCTTTTTATATCTAGCATAATGCTAAGTAAACATTGTAAAAAAATTAAATGGAATTCACTGGATTTTGAGTTTAAGAAAATACAGAGTTAAAAACAAAGCAAAGCAAAGCAAAACTCTGCAGTTCCCTGATCCAACCTTCTTAATTATCCAAATGGAGTCGTTAGATAGTTTTTCTGATATTTTTCTTCATGCTTATAAATATTAATGCTTTATTATTCCTTCCTTTATATGTTTTAGACACCATTTATTGATGTCTTCTGGTGGTAGAGGATTTAATTCTGTTCAATAACCTTCTCTTTCCCCATCTCATTATCTTTTAAGAAATAACCTTCATTTGGAGTCTAGAATTTACATGATCTAACCACCAACTAATTTATCATGATTATGTTTGTGTTTTTCATACATTTGTACTGTTTAAATTTATTAAACTTTCTTCTTAATCTTAAGAAACGGGGGTAAATCAAGTATCCTTTATAGGATAAATGGAAAATTTTGCTGTGAAAAATCTACAAAATGGAATATTATTCAGTAATAAAAAGAAACAGAAAAAAAAGGAATAAATTTCAGACACAGATAGCAACAAGGATGAATCGCAAATTTATCCTAAGTGAAAAAAGTCAGACTTGAAAGGCTGCATGACATATTGCTTTTGTATAACATTTGCACGACATTGTGAAAAAGGCAAAACTATGGAGCCAACACTGACCAGTGGGTGCCAGGGACTAGCTATCAGAATAAAGAGGGAATGGGGGATGGTGATGGAACTATTCTAGATCTTATGACAGTAATATTACTGTATGCATTTTCAATACAGGCAGAAATGTATAACAAACACATTGAATTTTACTAACTATAAATTATACTTTAATACAATTTTTAAAAGCCTAAAAATAATATTTATTTATTGCAGAACATTCCTTGAGTTCTCCCTCCTCCTGCTCTCAGGATTGCTGCTTGTTATGGGTGATCATTCTCCAATCCTGATACAAAACTTTATTCTGGGATTTCTGTTCAGCACTATCCTGGGCTGGATGCCTTGTTTGGAGGCCCTACTGCCTTCCTCTCCATGATTTATGGCTTCTTTTTATGAAAGTTAGTTGCATACCAAATAAGAATAAAGCTCCTATTAACTTTGATATGAAATACACTTAAGTTGGCATGTACATGTAGAGCTCTAAGGTGGGATAATTCAGACAGATTTGAGAAGGAGACCCAGATGTTGAGCCCACAACAAAATTGGACACAGTAATGACCCCAACTGCTCAGGAAGGGATTTCCAGGCTCCTCCCAGAGCACCATGTTCAGAGAGAGGCAGGCTGGGGAAAGAGGTGCATGCTCATCACCACAATTGCATCAAACAATGAAAGATCATCACAGATCTATAGGAAAATAAGCAGGATCCTGTACAATGATTTATTTGTTCTTAAACCTTTCGTGTCTGGTGGAGAGTCTTGCTTGCCTTTATAGAAACTACATTTAAATCCCTCAGGTCTTGTCTTATCATTTTCCTCAGTTTAGAATACTCTGGCTTGGTCCCTTCTTTCCTCCTCGTCTGGAAAACTTTTCTCTTCCTTATGGTTCATGTTCATTGTTTCTTTTCATCCCCAAACACAATTATCTCCCGGTTTGCCAGTCTTCTCAAGCCATCTTGTTTTGAATTGTGCAGCCAACATACAATTTAAAACACGATTCAGACGTAGAGACATTTAATTTTCTGTCTCCGAAAAAGAAAATGTTTAGCTTCTTTCCCCTCTTTGAGAGAAGGAAAAAGGAACAAATCACTTATTCTTTGACCCCTTCAAGATAACTGAGTCAATTTCATTTTAAAAAATCAATTTCTTACATTTGACTCACTCTTAGTTTTGCGGTGCTGGGGAGTGAACCCAGGGCCTCACACATGCTATACAAGCACTCTGCCACAGAGCTGTGCCCCCAGAAGACTCATTCTCTTTTAGGTATATCCTGAGTATGTCATGGTTCCCTCTCCTTCCCTTCCCCCTAGTGGGAGAGACCCAGGTTCTTGGCTCTGCTACTCTGGATAAAATTCAGCAGTTTTCTCCACTTTGCTGAGCTTTAATTTTTGCACCAATATTATGAGAAAGTTCATCAGAAGATTTTGGAAGTTTCTTTCTGAATGAAAATTTTATGCTTCTCAAACAACATACTAACTATAAACTGGAGGAATCAATACAACTTTATTAATTATATGGACTTCAGGACTATTTAAGTTGACCCATGGGGCTTTTTAAGTTTCCTTGGGTTGAGGCAGAATGGGACTTTCTGATTTTTTTTGAAGAACCATATAGAACTTCTCAAAGGACCATAGAAACATTTCAGCCTAGAGTTTTCAGTCCACCACTGTTTTTCTTTGTCTTCCTGCACTATTTCTGATGTTGGAAGTAACTCCATTTGCCTCCATGACTTTAGAGTAAAATGTAGACCCCAGTCAATGACCATGATGCTCTCAGTAATCAGGTCCTTGTTTCTTCTCCAAATCCATTCATTGCTACGTGCTATTCGCCTTCATGCTCAGCACACACCTGTCTCTTTCTCCTACCTGGGCTCACTTCTGCCTCTTCACCTCCCTTTACATTTTTCTCACCTTAAAGATGAACTGCCCCATCAAAACCACTCTAAGATTTCATCTCACTCCAGTCAGAATGGCAGTTATTATGAATACAAACAACAATAAGTGTTGACGAGAATGTGGGGAAAAAGGTACACTCAGCACTGCTGGTGGGACTGCAAATTGGTGCAGCCAATATGGAAAACAGTATGGAGATTTCTTGTAAAATAGGGAAAGGAACCATCTTTTGACCCAGCTATCCCTCTTCTTGGTCTATACCCAAAGGACTTAAAAACAGCATACTACAGGGACATAGCCACATCAATGTTTATAGCAGCACAATTCACAGTAGCTAAACTGTGGACCCAACCTAGATGCCCTTCAGTGGATGAATGGATAAAGAAAATGTGGCATATATACACAATGGAATTTTACTCAGCAATAAAAGAGAATAAAATCATGGCATTTGAAGATAAATGGATGGTGTTGGAGAAGATAATGCTAAGTGAAGTCAGCCAATCCCAAAAACCCAAATGCCGAATGTTTTCTCTGATATAAGGAGGCTGATTCATAATGGGGTAGGGAGAGGGAGTATGGGAGGAATAGAAGAACTATAGATAGGGCAGAGGGGTGGAAGGAGAATGGAGGGGGCATGGGGTTAGAAATGATGGTGGAATGTGATGGACATTATTATCCAAAGTACATGTATGAGGACATGAATTGGTGTGAATATACTTTGTATACAACCAGAGAGATGAAAAATTGTGCTCTATATGTGTAATAAGAATTTTAGTGCATTCTGCTGTCATATATAAATAAAAAAAATAATTTAAAAAAAGATGAACTGCCTGGAGAGACCTTCCAAGATCACACTATCTGAAATGTAATACCCCTATTGTTCTCTCTGATTGTCTAATTTACTCCATAGGACTTAAAACAACTTTTCATTTTCTCTAGAACACCAGTTTCATGGGGCAAAGATCTTCATGGTTTATTTCATTACCTGCCAGATACTGAATAAGCAAGTGAATGAGGAGGAGGAAGAGGAAGAGAAGGAGAAATAGATAATTCTAAAAATTTTCTCTTTATTTCTCCTGGTTTTGGTAGAAACCAGATCCAGGGAAATTGTGAGACTGTGATGCTAGCATAGATACACACCTGTCAAAATACCACCAGGATTTCCTTTGGTGGTAGTCAATTTTAAGAATCCCATCCCTTGGGGAAGTGTTGATCAACAAGTACTAAATCACTATGTGATAGGAATTAAGAAGTTCTGGGTGTTATTGCATAGTGGGGCAACTATAGATAATAACAATGTGCTATAAACTTCAAAAAGCTGGAAAAAAAGGATTTTTAATGTTTGAAATTAAGACAAGTTTGATGAGATATAAATGTTTAAACTTATTTGAACATTACTCAATTTATACATGTATTAAAACATTACATGGTATTCCATTAATACAAACTATTTTTTTGATTTTATGTTGTTTTCTCAATACAAAAATAAGTTTTAAAAAATCAAAAGAATCCTATTCTTAAGGACTTAAAGACAATGGGTTTATTAAAACATCAAGGAAAATAATAAAACAAAGAGCAGTGCATGAAAAGATAAGCCATGTATTTCATTATATTCTTTGCTAGAAAGTATGTATTCTTGGAGGTAAGACACTTGTAGAGAGAAATGGTCCCAGAACTTTACTCTGTGACATTAATTCCCTATTTGAAATTTGGAATGGCACTGGTGACATGGTTTCTTTTTTATTCATATTTGTGTTCATTTACTAAATATATATTTTGTATTTATGGAGAACATACTGCAGATTGACTTGATCGACTACTATTTCAACTCTCTTAACGTGCCTTCCTATACTTCTGAGGCTAGGAATCAAAACCCAATCCCAAATTTTTACACTCTCTTACAACCATATTTCTAAAAGAAACGATGAAAGACTTGGAAAATAAAATTAGCCAGTTGAGGCATTGGCTTTTTGTAAGAAGATATGCTAACAGAAGCATTTAGTCATTCTATGGCCACAGTAGTAGAAAGTCTTCAGTTCAATCTCTGGCATTTTCAGTATTGAGCCATTGAAGATTTGATAGTTCAGGAATTTCTCCTGGTCAACCTATTTCTAGGTGGGCTCTCAGGCACCTTGTATGACTAAGGCATGGAGAGGGATCATAACATGATCTTGTGGATATTTTTGGAGGTTCATGGTTCAGAGGGCTCCGGATTCTTAAACCTCACTAAATATCCTCTTTAGGATAAAAAAAATAGTCCTAAAATGGTCTATATTTGCTTGTTGCCTCCATATTTTCTTGCCAGGTACATCAATTTCCTTCATGTCCCAGCTGTATTTTCTTTATTGTCACCATGTTTCCAACTAAATCTAACTAGTTTATATCAGGGTGTTAAATCACAAAGTCAAACTCAAGAGAAGACAGATACTCTAACAGAGCAGATTTTTGTTAATCCATATGTACAATAACTTAGATAACATGAGGGAAGATAGACTCTGATGTAGTATCAATTTACGTAAAGCTGAGTACAATGATATGCAGAGATTGCACATTCATGTAATAGTTTTAACAAGTAGAAATGGTTTTGTTTGCTTGGTTCATTCAAAGAAACTTAGCTGTAACTGTGACCTATAAAAACATTTAGATGATAGGAATTCCTATCATAAGAGAATCTAAAAATTCTGCTATAAATATTAAAGTAGGTTTATCACATACATTTTAATTTCCTGATATCTATCAATGTCCCCAATAAGACACAGAGGATCCTCTCTTAAGCACAGGTATTGAGGAATAAATTGATAGTACCAGAATTTTTGTAAAGAGTTGTATGGAATTCTTCTAGAAGCCCAGATACAAGGAGGAGATACTACAACTGAAATAGGATTCCTGGTTTTATTTGAAATGAATGGTTTTCAGAATAGTAGAGGCCAGACACCAGAATTTAATCATCAGAGGCAAGGTTAAGAGGTGACCATAGAAAATAGTAAGCAAAAGAGTGAGGAGGTGTCTTGTTTCAAGGATAAGAATCTTTGGCTATGATTATGAAGGTTGGAAACTAAAATGTCCCTTTTAGTCCAATTTAATATGTATAAACAATAATAGTAGTAATTCAAGATCCAGGGAACATGAGAGGTCTGGCTTCAGCCACTACCATGTGGACTCATGGCAGATCACCACTCTCCAGAACTGAGTTACTTTATGTATATACCTTGTTCTTAGGCCCATTTAATAAAAGTCAGAAGCATTGGAGAAATGTCGTACTGAATCCATCAGGAATGTACACTATAGATCTTCTTCTTTGACCTCCTCCAAGGAAATTGTTATCCTTTACCAGGTTAAATGTGAACTAGAGAAATGGAAATATCCATATTTGGGAGTGGGATGGATTTATTGATCACTGCCTCTGAGTTAACACTAAGTTCTGAGAACATAGATTTACTCTGTGGTCCATCCGTCACAGTGAGGACTTATCTGGATCAGATGGCAAATGGATTTTTGACCTAACCATTGAGTCCATTAACTCTCTCTGTGACTATTGTACTATTCCTGGATTTTTAATCAGAACAGAAATACTTGGCAGCTACCAGAACTCCTGTCTTCCAGATAGAAAAGACAAATGAAACCTCTAGAGCTTTTGGCCCTTATCAAACCAAAAGCAGTAGGTTTTTTTTTTTTTAATGGTAAACTACAGAGACTGGAGCCACATCAAACATTTTCCAGAGGCAGCATGATAATCTGTAAAGCATCTCCATTTTAATTTGCCTCTTTGGCTTATACAGAAGACAAATGAGTCTTGGGGAATGACAGCGAATTTTGTAAGCCTATCCAGGAGTTGATTCAGATTGCAGCTGCTTTTCCAGATATGGTCTCAATGAAGAAATTATCTTATCCTCTAGTACCTGGTGTTGATCCACTAA
This sequence comes from Marmota monax, assembly GCF_021218885.2. Taxonomy (NCBI): domain Eukaryota; kingdom Metazoa; phylum Chordata; class Mammalia; order Rodentia; family Sciuridae; genus Marmota; species Marmota monax. Next base: position 17,288,455 of record NW_026692194.1, on the reverse strand, counting down.
ATTCTATATTTTCTCTTCCAGTATGAGAGACCATCAGGAGCACTTAATTATAGTTGTCAGGATCAGAAACTTACCTTCACTATGTTGCCTCAAAGTTACAGCAATATTTAGCTGTAACTTTGAATCTTAACTTACCCACGAGGGATCTTATTCATTCAACATCTCTGAGACATTGATTTTTGTCCATACCATTGATTACAAGATGCTGATAACACTTGGGAAGCATATTAGCAGTTATTAAGAAACTGTAATAGGAAATAAACATACCATAACATTCAGGTGTAAAACCTCCTCTAAATGTAAAAACCAACTACTTCAGTAAAGCTTGGGAGTGGGATGGATTCATTGATCCATCAAAATGACTAGGGGCATGTAAGATAGCATCAATGTCAAATTGCTATTGTTTTTGTCTTATGATTCTAAAAAGAGCCCGACATTTAGAGGCTTTCATTAGATTTTGGATAGTATATATACCATATTTTAGGTGTTATTCCGAATAATTCATAGGAACTTAAAATTGCTATCTTAAAATGGGATTCAGAGAAAGAAGAGGATTGCCCAGTTTCTAGAGAAAGCAGCTCTGTCATTTGTCCCCTCAGGTTTAAAGCTTCTATAGAAGATTAAGAGGTTGAATGATCTGTATGATGAAACTGGATAGGAAAATCATGATGTAGACTTTCAGAGTTTTGAAGGGAAGTCATGCCCTGTAAGTAAATAACATTATGACTTTTGATTAACTGTCACTAACATACCACCAGATTCTGGTAACAAACAAATCTGTCTGGCTATTATATATCACCTTTTCCCATTGTGGTCTAGATGCTATCTGACTTACCATCATATAAAGTGAGGCATGCCCTGTAGTGGTGTATCATTTTGTGAAGGTATACATGGGATCTGGAGAAAGCAGATCCTGGGGACCAAGAAACATCTTTATTGACAGCTAACTTTCCCAGCCCATCTATTATGTCATTCAAGAGATGTGACATCCAAAGCTTAAAAACAAGGCAAGACTAGAAATGTTCCAACTATTGGTATAGCTAAAAGGTTCAAATGTAGAAGTGATACTAAGGAAGTTGTGTCTGACAGATATGTCTGTGTGTTATAACCTCATTTGCATTTTTTTTCAGAACATTCCTCTTGCTGCAATTTGGGAAGGATTAGAGGTGGCACATGAGACCCGCAGTGAGTCCCTTGGTCATCCAATGAAAGAGGAGAATGCCGCAGGCACACATGGCTGCCACAGGATAGAGAAAAGAGGGTTGCTTTGCAAATTATTTAGGAGAAATAATGACACGGACTCAGTGATTGCATAAGAGAAATGAGAGGGAGAAAGAGGTAGGTTGGACTTGTGACTTTAGAAAGTCAGTGGATGGTGACAACATTCACTAATATAGAAAACACAACTAGTAGACTAGACTTTGCTGTGAATGAATATGGGGAACAGAGTGATATGTCCAGTAGAATGTTCAAACTGGTATATTTAATAGGCAGTCGAACATACAGAAGAAGCCTGACATGCAAGTCATCAACATACATATGCTCATTAAAACTGTGAGAATGAATGAGGTGGCCAATAAAAGTAAGAGAAGAGGACCCAAGAGAGAATAGGTAGGAGCAAAGGCCAGATGTAACTGCTCTTAGTTCAAATTTATAGACTGATGAATGACTTACACAGATACTTGACTAAGAAAAGTAGAGATGATGGTTGTCTTTTGATTCTAAAAAAAAATCTGAGGCAAAAATGTTCTGGATTAAATATGTCTATTGAGTGCCAATATCATTGAAATCTCTCTTTTACTGCTTTTCCAACATAAGGAGAATTTTTGATGGATTGACGGTAGTTAAAAAATATGTTAAAAGGTACACAAGAGAATCTTAAAACTAAGACTGAGCAGGTTAAAACCAATCAAGAATGCCAAAAGAAATAATGGGAAGTTTTGTATTTGGCATGCATGGCTGTAGAGTAAGCTTGGCAGTATTTCCTCATAAACAACTGCTTTGTCTCACTATTTGGGGCATTTTTATCTTACTCCCTAAAGGATTATCCTGCATGAAAATCAATCTGAAGCTTTCACAGCAGCTGCAGACAACTCTTCCTGAGTGTAATAATGCCAATACATGAACTTCTTATTGAGTCTCCTGCAATATCTGCCTGAATATGCCTTGTCAACATAGAAGGAAGTGTGTTAGGTGTGCTGTTGTGCTGTCCCCGCGACATCAAAATTAGTAGTTCATGTAATAAAACAAGAGAAAAAAATAAAGTGCTGTGGCTATACCTATGTGACTCTTGCTTAAGTTATATTTGTCTTGAATTTGGCAATAATTTGTTATTCTCAAAATAGCTTTCTGTCATTCTGGTACCTGTCTTCTAGTGCTTTATTATGTTTGAATGTCTATATTTAAAAAAGAAATGAAAAAAAAATTGGATTTCAGAAATACCATTACACAGTTCAGATTTTTTGACTTTTTTTTTGAGGGGGGGGTGGAATAACTGCTAATTATTCAATTCAGTAACAATCTCAGTGAGATCAAGATGATTTTCTATATCCTTTAAAATAAGCCTTTACACATGGAAAATATGAAATAATTGTTCCCAAAGCATACAAATTTATTAAAAGTGGGTAGATTTCTAATTGCTCACCTATTTTTTTTCTTTTCTCGCCTGATTTTGCCAAAGTATGTTGGCAAAATTCCAACATATTTGTTGACGAGGCGATGCAAAAGTAAGCACGCTCAAATATGGTTAGCAGCTATGATAAATGGTATAGCCCTTCTGAATGGGAAATGGCAAATTGACATTTTAAAAGGAAGTCATTGGTAGGTAAAATTATAAACAATCTCAGCAGGAAGGCCAAAGAAAGAGCTATTCCAAAAACTTAGGTAAGCATAAGAAAGAATAAAGAGTGTGTGTACATGTGTTTTGTAGTGACTTTTTTTTAAAAAAAAAAAAAAGAGATACAAGTGTGGGGCTGGGGCTGGGGCTCAGTGGTAGAGTGCTTGCCTAGCATGCACGAGGCACTGGGTTCGATCCTCGGCAGCACATAAATGCCAAACAAAGATATTGTAAAAAATAAATAAATAAATAAATAAATATATATATATATATATATATATATATATATATATATATATATATATTAAAAAGGTAGATACAAGTTAAATTTTTGAAAAGAAGAATAAGGACCAAGGCATTTTAACAAAGTGGGAAGTTTGAAGTCTCAAATCCTTGAATATGAACCAGTTCTGACATTTACTAGTTCCTTGATAGTGAGCAAGCTAATTAACTGCTCTAAACCTCAATTTGCTATTCCATAAAGTGGGGATACTATGAACTATTTTGTGAAATTTTTGTAAAACATCACACTTGATATGTAATGTAAATGTGAGCACTGTCCCTTTCCTTCTGATGACTCTTTTCCAAAGAAGGTGAGGGAGATAGGAAGGTAAAGGTGCAGGGAGAAAAAGAAGCTGACCCTAGGAACTGCAGCTGGCAAAATTGGATTCCATTTAATGAAAACTCATGAGCACTTCTCAGTATTTAATATGTAATATTTTTAGCATGTCTCTTAGACTCTGGCCTTTTCAAACCAAATCAGAGCATCCTTTTAATATTCTTTGAAATATAATTATTCTCCCATTTAGGAAGCCGCCATGTGCCATTTCAGCACAGCAGACACAGAGTCACAGCAAGCTTTCCTCTGAGATTTCAGCATGGTGGAATGGCTTTTTATTTTTATGCTTAAAGGTGTGAAATAACCTTTATAAGAGTCACTGCACTACTGGAAGGCAGGCTACTTTTGAAATAGCTTTAGTTGGACAAATTCCCAGTGATGTTCCCCAAATGTGCTACCAAGAAATCCATACCTAATAAGGCCTTACCATGAAGAGAAAGAATACAAACAGCTGGAAATCATTTCATCCTGAGCTGCTTACCCCAGCTCAGAGCACAGTGCTTTTAAAACAAGGTACATGCTTCCAACCAGAGACTGGAAAGGGATTTTGAATTAGGTCAGTGCTTGCCTTCCCCTCCACCTTATTAAGAAAAGAGAAACAGAATATGGAGGTTACCATTTGTTAACCACTAGTGATGGGGCATCTTGCTGAGGTAAAAGGACATAGCTCCATAACAATTCTTCATCTGCTAAGGCTGCCGTGATTCTATGGGCTATTTCAGTTTCCTGTACATTTCCTATTTCAGAATGCCTTTTTCTTCTAGCATGTATATAATTAGGCCCACAACTCTTAAATATGCACAGTAGATCTCTGAACACATATATTTTTTGAAGGGAACTGCCTGAAAGGGTCTATCCCTCAAATCTTTAATGTCATATTAATGCACACATTATCATGTTGTATGCCTAGGGCTCTCTGTTGGTTACACAGTACAATTCCATGTTTCTGAAAAAAACATGGTGGGAAGACCCCTGCATTAGAACCATCATAGTACTTATTAAAATGCAAATTCATAGACTCCACCCCAGTTACTTGCATATAATCCCACTTCCAAAAGATGAAACCATGCAACCAATGCTTGGAGAAGCTCCCTCTTTAAATTAAGTTAGAGTTCTTCTGAGTGTACTCAGCAACTTCAGTGGACCTCCAGAGGACAGGATGGAAATACCAGGGGTAGTTAGGAATGCTCTCTCAGTACTAGCTGTCATGAAATGTGTATGCACGTGGAGGCTCATGTATTATTTAGGACAGTCTGATCACCAGGAACATCCTTAACATTAATCCAAAATGCTGCTTTGACTTATGTCAAAAACCTCATGGGTACAAAAGGAATAATGTGCATGTCAATGCCAATTTTCCATTGCCTTTTTTCCACTGATGGCATTAATATGGCAAAGGGGACCCAGCGTTCCACAAGAAGCAAATAAATGAGATTCTAATTATAACTTTTCTTGATAGACTGATTATACATAGATTCTGTTGGCCATTCATGTGTAACAGTCAGGAATGAGTAAATCTTCATGCCTAGCTTTCCCTTAATTCCTATTAAAGACTGCCATTGGAGAATTGCTAGCAAATTAGGGGTTTGGTACTGCAGATTTCATATCTATTTGCTCAAGCAGTAAGAAAGGCCGCTTAGTGAGGTAGGCGTAGTGGCTGCAGTTTTAGTTTTCTCACAAATATTTTAGATCTGTGCTGCATAATAGAGCAGACACTAACCACATATGGGTATTTAAATTTAAATTCATTAAACTTAGATAAGAAGAATTCAGCTCCTCAGCAGCACAGACACATTTCATGTTCTGCAGCCACCTGTGGATAGTGGCTGCTGTTGTGGAGGGCCCAGACAAAACATCTCCATCTTCACAGCAAATAATTTGAAGTAGCTCTGTGTTCAAATGATTTTCTAAGTCAATATGATTTAGGGATATAATCAGAAAATACAATTGGGCTTGGATTTATTTATTGTTTGTTTAATGAATCAACAACAACAGGGTAAGAGTGAGTTTGAAGCTAGTGCATTCAGTGTTAGCCACCCCCCCCACCCCCACACACACACACTGGGAGTAGGAAAGCAGAGGGAATTACTTAATTCTAAAGAACTGATTAATATCAAATATGTAAACAGAGTGTTAAGAAGTATTGTAGGGATCTCTCCATTCGTGTGTGTGTGTGTGTACATCATATCATACAACTAAGAACAGTCGGATATTAAAAATTTATGTAACTTTGAGGTCTCAGAATGTAATAGTAAAAAATAAATTTTTAAATTTTTGGTCACTTTTACTTCACAATCTTTTCTTCTATTGTTCCCCTGTGAAAATTCTGCTTTCTGTTCTTCCAACGCATTTATTTATTTATTTATTTATTTATCCTTACTTAGGCTCCTTTATCCTCTTAGCATTTATATCATTGAAGTCTATTTTCTCTTTCTGTAATACTTGATAAATTTTCTCATTTAAAATAATGGAAAATAGACTTCTGATACACTTTCTGCCAGAATATCTAATTTTCAGACATAGAGAGATCCTTTAAATCTCGACATATAGAGATCTATGCTCTTATGCCTTTATATAAATGTTTGTTTAATGCCGCAGTCCGGCTGCAGCAGAATAAGGGGGGTGGGGGGGTGACGAACAACTTGTGTACGTTGATACAGCAGGAGTGGGAGCCGTTTATTGCAGGATAGGAGCAGTATTTATACATTCCACACAGCTTATCTAATTAGCATAAACTAGATACATCAGTCAACCAATAAGGAATCTCTACACTTAATGGCTCGCTTTTGTTACTTCTCAAACCACTCCCTCTGGCATTTTGCCAGGCACCATCCAGACTTGTTTATGAACTCTAACATTCCCCTGGCAAAATGCCAGGTGTTATTTCGACTTGTTTACAAACTCTAACAGTTTAAAACTTACTGTCATCACCTCAAACATAATTCTTTTTGTGAAGAAGCCCATAGACAGATATTATGGTTTAGTTAAGAAGCACATCCCAAAAACTCCTGTGTTGATAATGCACCTGTTCAGAGGTGAAATGATTGGATTGTGAGAGCTATAAGCTAATCAGTACATTCTAGTATGAATGGACTGGGTTATAATTGTAGGCAGGTGGGGTGTGGCTAAAGAAGGTGAGTCACCAGGGGCACACCCTGGAATGGTTTATCATCCTTGTGGCCTCTTTCCCCTTCTCCCTCAGATGCTTCCTGGCTGCCATGAATGGATCAGTGCTCTTTCACCACACCCTTCCACCATGATATTATTTATGCCTCATGTAGGGCCCAGAACAACAGACTCAGCTGATCATGAACTAAAACTCTGGAAGCATTAGCTAAAATAAACATGCCCTCTCTAAGTTGTTCTTGTTGGGTATTTTGACCATGGCCATGAAAAGACGATGAATACACTAGGAAATAGAGAAGTAGACAGCTGATTTGAGTATCTGATTGTGTTCTAGAATGTATGATTCAAAAGGTATTGTGGGAGCATAGATTCTGGAGAAGCCAGAGCAGCTTCCCTACAGAAATGATGTCTGAGTTTTGATGGGGAAAGGAATTCCAGAGAGAAAGGGGGGCATGGTGCTGGCATCATAAGCAAATGAATGGTGCATGAAAGAGAATAGCAGAATCACTGGTATCTAGGCAGAAGTCAACAGTGATGAAGCCTGAGCAATGAGCACCCAACAAAACAGAACAACTTATGAGTCTAGCCACAGAGTTATTTACCCTAGGACATCTCCATTTAAGATAAAAAAAATTCTGAAAATTTGATGTTCTGGGAAGAAAGTACATCAGGAGTCTATTTTCCATGTTTTAAATGTGAAAATTTATCAGATATCACAATCAACCACAAACATATACACAATTCCTTCAAACATTTACAGTCCTATGTAAATTTAGCATCTTGGAATTTAAAATGCTTTCAATATCACTTCCTCATCACCAATGAATATGGTCTCAAACAAAACACCGTTTTCCCAATACTTTACATGATTCAGATACTCTACCACTGGTTTTTGGAGTGTAACTCAACACCTGTTCTACACCTAGTTTTGTAAAAAAAAAAAAAAAATGTTGCCTTGACTTCTAAGAATATAATTATAAATATTGTCTATAAAAGTTCAAGTGGGAAAGCACTATTTTAAAGCTATATATATACTATGAAGTTTAGATATTAAAAAGCAAAAGACTTTCTTATCATCATGGGAGATGTTCCCTGGAACATCTCTTGCACATTACAAATGAATTCAAGTGCACATTAGTTTATCTGTCATCCAGCTCCCTTCAGTTACACCTCTTCTTTTCACACTCAAGTAACCACTATCTTGATACTTGGTAATTTTATCAAATGCTTACTAATGCCTAAATTAATATGTGGTTTACTTTTATGCTATTGGGCCACTATATAAATGAAAACCTATGATTATTATCATGCCACATTGAGAAACATCAAGGTGAGAAGTCAGTTTAGGGTACATCACTTTTTCACCATTGTATAAATCTGCACATTATATTTATTTCAAAAAGGATATTTTTTCCATTCTTTTGATAAGGTTTGATGAGGTTTTTGATAAGGTTTCTTTCTCTTTTTTACTTGAAATCATGTTGCTAAAAACACTTGTATCCATTCTCCTGAGGCCAATGTGTGAGATTTTCAATTATGGTTACAAATATAATGGCTGACTTCACCAGAAAATAATGCATTTATGTTTCTGTGATTGTGGCACTTTGTACTTTCAGAAGCTGTATATAAGAATTTCTGTTACTTCACATCCTCACCAACTAGGTTTGGACCAACTTTTCACTTCTGCCAAGTTTGTATTGCAGATGGTATATAATTTTAGATTTTGATTTCTTTTCATGATTATTAATGAGCTTGAATAACTTTTCATATTTATTAGCCATAGAAGATTCTAGTGAGATATTCTTGTATGTGTTGCTTACATATTTTTTTTTCCATATTGGGGAAAGATTCTTAGGACTTTTTGTCAAATTCATTTATTTTCAGCAAATTTGATTAGCTATATCTAACAGAAATTTGAGGCTAAGTTTCTAAATATCAGCTTAATTACTTAGAAATGGCACAAATCTTAATATGCAACATTTTAATCATTAACTTCTAATACGCTAAAATAGCCTTTGTTATGCTCGTTGACTTTGAGGTTTCTTTAGGTGTACATATGACTGATTAATTTTTTTCTGATTTTGTCAGAATTGTATGTCTCCATAAACAATCTATCCCTTAGTATCTTACCGTTGGTTTCGATTTTGTGTCTTTGTTGAAGGCATTATATTTTCAAGACAGACAACATCTCTTTGGATTCCAGTTCTGTCATCATTATGACCGTGAATAAGTTATTTCACTTCTCTGGCACTTAGTTTCTTCATTTTAAATTGGGGATAATGATATTGTCTGTCCTAGTGTAGTGGTGAGGACTAAATGAAAAACTGGAAAAGCCCATACAACACTGCCTGGACCAGTCCAGGCATTGAATGAGTGTTGGCTATTGTGGTGTAGAGGAAGAGGAGGATGCTGTGTGGAAAATATCACCCTCTAGAGGCTTGAGTTGGCCTTTTTAAATGGAGTTCCTTGATTAATAGTTCTAAATGTAGTTTCAATTATCAGTCTTTTTCCTTTGACATATGAAGATCTGAGTCTTGTTGATTCCTTACTAAAAGGGTGTAAAGGTACCTCATTAATTTTTTTCCTAAACGATTTTCATTTTACCTGTCCATTAAAGTTTTACCTAAAATGGATGTTTGTGTATGATATGATGGAGGGATCCAATTTACTGCCTTTTCAATGGCTACTTGAAATGTTTCAGCATCATTTATAGAAATTTCTCCTCTGAAAGGCGAGTCTGTCATTTGTCTCTTTTTAAATCTAAGCACATGAATATGTCTTGTTAAATTTGGAATAAATTGGCCTAAACTAGCTTCCATACTTGAATGATGAGTTGACCCAAAGAAGCCTCTGTAGGTAGCAAACTACAACCTACTTTGGTATACCAGTAGGTTGTACTCTAACCTCAGCCTTTGCTCCCCTAGCTAAGTAACTGAGCCTCAGCCAATCAGGACAGCTGACCCTTCAGCCAATCCAGATGCTAATTAGGCAAAGGCTGGAGTACAAGAGTCAGGTAATCTTTGTATGTCATTTCCTGTCTTTCTGGTTATAAAAGTAGTTCACTATATTCTAAGATGGGACATTCTGAACCAGCTTTGGTTTGGATTGCTGTGTGGTTCTAAAACCTTCTTCTTCCTTCAGTGAACTTTTAAATGAAACTAATCTTAGAATTTTATTGCCAGTTTCTGTTTTTTCTACCCTGACTCATTAGGTTTTTGTGTTTCTGCACCATACTGTTTTACTACTTACTCTTTTACTTCGTTGTTGTGTTGTTTATTATGCTAGAGAATATATCTTAATAGTCGTTCTAACCATTTCGTTTATTTTATTCAATAGTGTCTTGGCTATTTGGGGTTAAATTGTGAAGATTTGGTATCTTCATATACTATTTTACATAATATCCTTATTATGTAGTCTTTTAACATATTTTACAAATCTCATAATTATATGTGATTGTAATCAAAATTATTTAAAATAATGTTTGAAGTTCAGTTTTCTTCTCTAAGAAGCTTGCATTTCCACTTCACCCTTTTGCCTTAATCTTTGGATCAAATTTTGTGATTTCTCTCCATAAAGATCATAAGTATATTTTGTAATATTTCTTTTTAGGCACAAAATAAATGTTTTTGTAAATAATATCATTATGAAATTATAATTCTAATGCTTTCTTCATGGTAAACAGAAAAATTATAAATTTTTAATTTTGTATCTCATATCCAACAACATTATTACATCTTTTAATATGATACCTCCTATGTGGAGTTTTTAGGATTTTATATATGGACAATTATTAAGTCAGTTGGTTTCCAGTACTTCTGCATTATTTATTCATTTTTATTGCCTTTTTTCATCTTTGTTTTTCTGATTACAAATTTGAATACAACATTAAACAGGATGATAGTAAGCATTTTTATTGCAACTGATACTTAAAACTGATTATGTTTTGATATTTTTAAAATTTTTTATTATAAATGTGATTGATGCTCACTGAAGATTGGTTAAAATGCTTTTAATTGTGAAAAATTTAATTTTTTAAAATATTTCTCTGTGCATCTAGAAAACCATTTTTTTTAATTTTAATAAGTTCCTTCATTCAGATTATCGATAGATTTTTCTAATATTGAACTAAATAAATTCCTGGAAAAAGCATAACTTGATTTATATACATATTTTTAAGGCATGGCTTAAATTACCTTATAATTTAATTTTGGGGTTGACTTTTTTTGAATTTTTATACTCTCCTTACCTACATTTTCAATGTTACTAACATGAATTTTATTTATAATATAATCTTAGTAGCTTATTGGGAAAAAGAAAAAAAAAAAAAAACTCTGTAGCATCAATAGTCCTATTGCCTTGTCAATAAAAATTCTCCAGAAAATAACCTGATAAAAAGGGAGGCTTAAAAAAAAAGTTTGCAAACCTGAGAGATGTAGCCCTTGTTAAAAACAAAACTGCACTCTGAGGATGCAAAGAGAAGGGCTGGCTGTGTAGGGAAATCTCCCACCCATGCTCCCACTTCAGTCCATTATACAAATGAAGGATACAGAATGTGTTCAGTCTGATGGTTGATTACAAGTCACAGCTCACTGGCCAGGTCCTATAAGCAAAATGGAACTTTCTGGAGGCTGTTACCTTGGCAGTTAAAACAAGAACACACCTCAGCAAGGGCCACAGATGTTCATTTCATGATTTTTCCAGGAACACACTATGTGTGTGACTCCCCAGTTAGCAAATGGTTACCAGATTCCATTTTGAATTTAGGCCTGGTGTTTCAGTTAGGTGTGTGTGTGTGTGTGTGTGTGTGTGTGTGTTAGTGCATTATAGTTATACATAATATTTAGGTTCATTTTGACATATTCATAAATGCATGTAAGTTTTCTCCATTTCAGTTTCCCTGTATTCTCTTAGGATGGATGTTTAGTTACCCACTACTAGGATTATGTATTTTCCCAAATCCTAGCATTTGAAATTCATTTTATTCAGTGGTTTACTTTTTTTTCTTTAACTCTACAATTCTGTTTAATTCTCAATGGGATTTTTAAGTCTTTGATCTAAGAATATGATATAGTTTTTCTTTTATTTATACCTTCTTTAATCTTTATAGAACATTTTGACATTTTCTGTAAATAAGTCTTACATATTTTAATTTCCAAATATATTAAAATTGATGTTTTTAAAATAGAATTATTAAAATTATAATTTCTAAATATTTCTTATGAGTACAAAAATTCCACTGATTGCTATATATTGACCTTGTCAGTTGGATCTTACTAACCTCTCTTTGCAATTTTGGTAATATTCTTGTAGCTTCTTTGGACTATTTTATAAAAACAATCATGTTGTCTGCAAATCAATGAAAAATTCTTTTCCAATCTGCATATTTTTTTTCCTTACACTGGGCAAAAGCTATAGTAAAATACTGAATGGGATTGTTGAGAGTGTTTGGGTCTTTAATCTATTTGGAGTAGATTTTAATATATGGTGTGAGATATATAATGAATCCATTTCATTCTTTCAGAGTTGTATAACCAGTTTTTCCAATGCCATGTATTGCCATCTTTTGACCATTATATACTCTTGGCACCTTTGTTAAAAAAAAAAAAATCAATTGACTATACATGTATGGGTTCAGTTCTGGGCTCTCTGTTCTGTTCCGTTGATTGGTATGTCTATTTTTATATGAGTGCTATGCTATTTTAATTACCATCCTATTGAGGTGTAGTTTGAAATCAGATAATCTGGTAGCTTCAGCTTTGTCCTCTTTGCTCATGATTGGCTCGACTCCTTTTTTCTGTATGTGATATCATATAAATTCTAGGATTTTTTCTTTCTATATCTATGAAAAAGGAAATTGAATTTTAATAGGAATTGCATTCAATCTGTAGGTCACTTTGGGTAGTCTGAGCAATTTAATAATATTAAGTCTTTAATCTGTGAATGAGCAATCTTCTCCATTTATGTTGGCTTTAATTCTTTCACTAATATTTTATACTTTTCAGATCTTTGCCACTTGATTAAATGTATCCCCATGTATTTTATTTGTAAATAGGATTTTTTTCTTGATTTTTTTTCCAGGAAGACAAACACTACTTATTTCTCATTCTGCAACCTTACTGAATTTATCAGTTCCAAAAAGGCTTTTCTTCTTCTTTTTTTTTTTTTTTTTGAAGGACTCTTTAGGGTTTTCTATGTATGAGATTGTTTCATCAGCAAAAAGCACCTGTTTCACTTCTTCTTGTCTACTACACCCCAAGGAAATAGAAGGAAAAACTCAGCTCAATGTTAGCAGAATGAAAGACATAATAAAAATACAGCAGAAATAACTGGAATAGAGATTAGAAAATAATATAAAACAACAACAAAACTAAGAGATGCTTTTTTAAAAGAATAAAATTGACCAAACTTTAGCAAGACTAACAAATAATAAGATAAGACTCAAATAAAAAACAGAAATGGAAGAAAGATATTGCAACTGACACCAAAGAAATGCACAGAATCCCAAGGGAATATAATGAACAATTATATGTCAAAAAATTAAATAACCTAGAAGAAATGGATAAATTTCTAGACACAAGCAACCTACCAAGACTGAATCAAGAAGAAATAGAAAATCTGAACAGACCAATAGTGAGCAAAGAGATTGAATCAGTGTTAAAAAATTCTTCCATGAAGAAAAATTCCAGGACATAATGGCTTAGCTACTTACTCTTTGCTACTGCATACTACCAAACATTTAAATAAGAACCAAAACCCAATACTAACTCCCCACTAACTTTTCTAAAAAGGCAATGATTTTTTATTTTTTTTTATTATTATTATTATTATTATTATTATTATTATTATTATTATTATTATTTTCAAGGCCAGAATACCCTAGTATTGAAGCCAGACAAAACATCATAAAAAAACTACAGGCCAAAAATCTTTAATGAATATAGATGTATAAATCTTCAAGAAAATACTAGCAAACAAATTTCAATGATACATTTAAAAGAAACATTTACCATTATCAAATAGGACTTACTCCTAGGATGTGCGGATTTTTCAACATTTGCAAATCAATAAATGTTATACACCAGATTAACAGAATGAAGGACAAAAATCATGTGATAATCTCAGTAGATTCAGAAAAAGCACTAGACAAAATCCAACATCCTTTCATAATAAAAACACTCAAAAATCAGGTACAGAAGTAAGGTACTTCGATACAATAAATACCATATGCAATAAGCTTACAGCTTACATTGTGCTCAGGGGTGAAAAATTGGGATCTTGCCTCTAAGATCTGGAACAATACCCACTCTCACTTGTTCTGTTCAGCATAGTATTGGAAGTCCTTTCCTACTTACCTTTTGAATATCTACAAGATCTATAATTGCATCTATTATTTCATACTGATATTAGTAATGAATTTTGTATTTTATACCAGATCACATATTGATATTCTTTCTACTGTATGTTACTAGAGCATCAATGAAACAAGTGTTTCTGTTCTGTTTCTTTTAGCAATATATTCCTATTAAAATCTGGTGAGAACTATATGTAATTATTTTTAGGGTGGGTACTAGCTATTTACCCAAGGGTACTTAACTACTGAATCACCTCCCCAGCCTTTTTTATATTTTATTTAGAGACAGAGTCTCACTAAGTTGCTTAGGGCCTCACTAAATTGCTGAAGCTGGCCTTGAACTTACAAGCCTCCTGCCTCAGCATCCTGAGCTGCTGGGATTATAGGCATGCACCACTGTGCCTGGCTACACTAAAGACTGAACCCAGGAATGCTTAATAACTGAGCCACATCCCTACCCTTTTTAAATTTTTTTCTTGCACAGTTACTTAGGTCAGTTGTTGAGGTTGCTTTTGAATTTATGATCCTCCTGCCTACAGGAGGGCTACAGACATGTAGCACCATTCCCAGCTGCAAGCTAATATTTTTAAGAGCTTAGTGAAGGGGCTGGGGTTGTAGCTTGTGTTAGAGCACTTGCATAGTGTGTGTGAGGTACTGGGTTTGATCCTCAGCACCACATAAAAATAAATAAAATAAAAGGTATTATGTCCATCTACAACTAAAAAACATTATTTTAAAAAGGGCTTAGTGAAAAAATACATAGCATTATAAAAGCAAATGAATTCATAGTATATTAATTTATTTACATCTATATTAACATATTAACAAAGCTCTAATTATTAGAGTCTAAAAGTTCAATAGTTCTGATAATGAGTAGCATAAAAATATATTAAGATAACTGCAACAAAATTGAATATAAAAATAGAAGTCATGTTTAATGGTGAAACATACTGGCAAAATTATAGCATTTTGTTTCCTACATGAATAATTGAATAAAATGTTGGACTTCATTTGGAGCTTAAGAAAAATAAGGTAATTTCCCCATGCTTGTCTCAGACTCCCTGATTTCTATGCATGGCTATTCACAAGGCTGTGTCTATAAGTATTTCTGAAAGGGGCAGAAGTTAGTTCTTCTTGCTCTTTCTAGCCTTTTAAATACTGTATTATATTTTTCTTTTATTTTTCTCTGCTATATTCTGGATAATATTTCATATTTAGTTTGCAATTCACTAACTCTTCTTTTAGCTGGGAGTAATCACACATGCTAAGTTTTTATTACTCTCATTTTCTGAAAGTCTAGCTTATTCTTTCCTAATCTATCTAGTCCCTTTTTCAATAATCTCTTCCCGATTATTCATGTTTCCTTCTCTAACTTTTTTTTTACATATTTTCCTTATTTTATATTCTCATAATTTGAGAATTTGACCTTTATGTTTTATTGTTTTCTTTTTTTACCTTGTTTTTTTTAAAACAACTTTTTCTGAAACCTTACCTATAGAACTGAGTTTTTATGTGTGTTCTTTTAAAGAGGATTGGTATTGGTTCCCCCATGAACCATAGTATTGCTGATCTGAGACCACTATAAATTAAACAAGGGGGATGTTTTGGAATACACATTCTCTGCAAATAATATTTCATTTCCTTGTTACATCTTGTTTGTGATTAAAAATTCACAGGAAAGACATTTTATTTTCATTCAAACATAGTAAATTAAAAGACAAGCATTTGTTACCATATCCCTTTGTGGTACAAGTTCTTTGTTTTCCTAGTCTTACCTTTATTTAAGTTTATTTATTTATTTATAAAAGGGCTCTTGCCATGTTGCCTAGACTGGCCTTGAACTTTTGATCCTCCTGCCTCAGCATCCTGAGTGGCTGGGGACTATCAGTGTGTGCCACTATACCTACCTCTTGCATATTTTTTAAATTGACAGATATAATTGTATTAACTATGTATACTTTCTAATTTGTTTGGTCATTGGAGAATTTTTTTGGTTCTTCTCATCTCTGCATTTAAAATATTGTTTAAAAATTTTTAACTTTTTATATTTAATATTTGTACATATTTATGTGGTACAGTATTATTCAATATATGTATACATGTGAAATCATCATATCAGGCTAATTATCATCTCCTCAAACATTTATCATTTCTATGTATTGAGAAAGTAAAAAATCATCTAGTTATTTAATAGATATTATGCATTGTTATAGATTATAGTTACCATATTGTGCTATAGGTGATTAGAATTAGTTTCTCCTATATAACTGCATTAAGATAGGTAGGATATTTGGGAAGGCCCAAGAAAACTTCTCTTGTATATATAGACTGGTTAGAATTAGAACAGAAAATCACATCCTCTACTACTCATCTATTACTAACTTAATGTGGCAGGTTAAAAAGATATTAATTCATATTTCCATATGCTAACTCAGGAAGTTGGGTTACTATTCCCAGAGAGTGTAAGAAGGTTGAAAGACTAAGGATGGGACAGACTGCATTCAAGCTATGAGAAATTTATGCGTAGAAATGCTTACCAAAACATGTTCCTAATTTGGTTTCTCCATTTGCTATTTCTGTTACTCACTCCATTGAGCCAAAGAATGAGTAAATCATGAATGAATTCCCCAAATCAGTGAATACTAACACTAATACATTTGATATTTTCCTGATAAGGAAATACAACAATCCCTTCTTACCTAGAGGGGATGCATTCCAAGATCACCCAGTGGAAGCCTGCAATCACAGATGATACAGAAACCTACATATACAGTTTTTTTTCCTATACATATAGATTTATGCTAAAATTTAATCTGTCAATTGGGCACAGTAAGAGATTAATGATAACTAATACAATGAAACAATTATAATTCTGTAATAAAAGTTTTGTGAATGTGGACTCTTTTGAGCGAGTAAAGATAAATATTAATATCTTTATTTTACAATAGACTACATGTTACTGAAACTATGGAAAGGAAAACTGCAGATATGAACAGACAGCCGTAATCATTATCTGAAGGATCAACTATCCCCCAGCTAAATAAAATGAAAAACAAATTAGAGAAGAAAAATTCTAGTTTGATTCCCACTTTTATTCTATTGTGATTTAATTCAGTTTTTT
The DNA here is from genome assembly GCF_021218885.2 of Marmota monax. Classification (NCBI taxonomy): domain Eukaryota; kingdom Metazoa; phylum Chordata; class Mammalia; order Rodentia; family Sciuridae; genus Marmota; species Marmota monax. The sequence goes on along the minus strand of NW_026692194.1, from coordinate 17,271,402 downwards.
CCCTTCCCATGAAAACTTTGTAATTAAAAAACAATTTCAAGTCCACTTTTTCTCTACTAAGTTCTAATGGATAATTTAAAAATCTGCTTGCAGTTGCTTCAGGAAGTAAAAATCTCAGACACTCTGTGTGCTGATTAACATAAAGAAATCTATAAAGTTTAATTAGGAAAAAAAATGAACAATAAAGTTTTATTCACCCTGCTAAATTTTAGAGGGTAACGTACTGCTTTATTTTCCATAGCTTTATTTCTTTGCAATCCTAAAAAGGCCTTGAACATTTTCATCAGAGAAACATGTTTTGACATTGTGTGTGTTAAGTTGTAGAAAGCAGAAAAAAAAGCATTATATTCATTGTTTTTACTCATTATTAGATGCTTAGTATTAAGCAATTGTTCTATTATTTAACATTTTATCATGCCCAGCCTAATATTTGAATTTACTTTTTTCCCCCTGTATTTAGGTGTCATCTCTTGAACTAGAATAAATCTTGATGGGGATAATCCAATTCACTTAAGGTTCTTTCAGTAACTTTCAGGGTAGTAGGCCTGTCTAAGCAGAATTATTTGAAAAAATCATCAAGTGGAGACAAATAAAATTCTTCTTCTGTTAACCAGTGTATATGAACGTTCCAACAGAAATTTCTTAGTGCTACAGCTTTAATGTGTCTTGGTATTTTACCAGAATGTTTATATATTATATATCCCTCTCTTGTCTCAAGTAATACTATCTTCCAAGTTATTAAAAGCTCTGATAGGTTAGAAAAAATACCCTTCGATTCACTTGACCATTTAGGAAGCTAAGAATTAAAGAAATTAAATATATTAACATGTATTAGGAAATGAAACCAGTAGGAAGAGAACGAAAAGAAATGAGATGTTACCCATGTTTATGGAGACTAAGAAGTTCCACCATCTGCTGCCTTGCAATCCAGAGGACCAGGAAAGGCAGTGGTATAATTTAGTCCAAGTCTGGGGGCCCAAGATCCAGGGGAGCCCATGGTATAAGTTCCAGTCCAAAGTCCAGAGAAAATTAGATGTCTCAGCTCAAACAGGAAAGAAGCAAAAAGAGTAATTTCCTCATTTCTTTACTTTTGTTGTACTTAGGTCTCAATGCCTTGGATGATGCCTGTCCACACTGATGAGGGCAGTTCACCATACTTCTGTGTACTGATTCAAATGAGAATCTTATCTAGAAATCCCTCTGGACCACAACAAGAAATAATATCTAATCTGGGAACCCCATGGCTGGTTAAGTTTCCTGAAGCCATCTACTTGCCTAGAAAATTAGTACAGATTTAGAAATAAGAACACAGAGTTTCTAGTTCTGAAATGGTATTTCAGACCACTTCTGTTACAACACAGATTTCTGAAACACATTTAGGAACTGGCTGAAACACAGAAGTATGTTTCAGCTCCTGGATAATTGGGAATGGGTTTGATTTTATAGTAGCTGTATTCCAAATTGCCTAAAGATTAAATATAATGTAATATCTTCTTAAGTGATAATGTTTAAGTTCTTCTCATCTTAACAATATTAGACTTTTTATTGAGAAAACAATGGTGGCAATTAAAACAAGGTGACCTCAAAGATAGTTGCACAGTAAGTAGAGACGTTTTGCACAGTAAGTAGAGACGTTTATTTCTAAAAGCAATGTAAAAATTCATTCTTCACCCCATCTGGGCAAGAAACTGGATCCTGTAAAAAAGCTTAATAAAAACTTTCTTTGGGATGGTCAGAAGAACCTAATTGAGTAGGTGGTTTTTGAGTAGGGCCCTCAGGGGTGAGTTTGATTTTTCTAGCTAGAAAAATGGATAGTGGGAGCAATGGAAAAATCATAAAGAGCATAATGTGCTTGATAAATATTTAAATTGTTTCCTATTCATCCCATAAATATACAATGACACACATCTTCTTACATGAACCCTTATGGATCTGTGGGATAATTTCTTTGATAGTCACAGAGAATACATATATTTAACTAAGTGCAAGGTAGTATCTTGTTTGATGTGTGTCTACATTTTATGAGAATTCTGAACAGTACCAGATAACTTTCTTTTGCTCAATATTATTGCATTAGAGAATTTCTACTTCTCATCAGGTATATTTTATTTCCAGTGACTCTAAAATTCATATTAAACTCTAAATCCAAAAAAGCATTATGAACAAAGATGTGAGATACAGCTCTAAACATTTCATACAATTAGTACTCAGAGATGACTAGGTCATTGTAAGAGTATCCATTCATTCACTGTTTATGAAATTACAAATTGATATTTTCAAAGTAAAATGACAAAGAATACAAAGAACTTTGATTATTTTCATACTGTCAGCATTTCCCTTCTTATGCATTAATTTTAATAACAATTCTATAAAAGGGAAAAAAGTCTGAAATGATTGACAGTATTGCAACTTAATGGTTGAAAATATTAGGGAAAATCTAAATGTATGACAAATATTAATAAAATAATTGTATATTAATATAAATAAACAGATCTATCAACAATGACTCTCAAAGTATTTGAGGACATGTACCTATTTGTGACACAGAAAAAAACTGGAGATAGGAACAAGCATGTATATAGTAAAATATTGAACTCAGTGGTCACATTACCTAGAAGTAACATTCACTGAATCTTTCAGCCATACTTAGGGCAGGCACTTTCAATTCTCCTGGGTTTATTTCCTCCCACCTGCCATGTACCACAATGTCACATCTAGTTAGTGACACTCTAATCTCTTTTTTGTTTTCCAGTATGCAGTTTCTAACTGTAAAATACACCAAATAAGCTTTTATTTTTACAAGTATGTGATATTCTCTTTGCTTGAAATCAGAGCACCACTTCTTTCAACAAATGGATTATCTGCCCCAAAGAAAATGTTGTCACCTAGCACAGAGAAAGGCAAGCCCCGAATGTTTAATATGACTCTGATACTCTGTGTAGCAGTGTATGAGCCCTGGCTGTGACATCAGCCTTCCAGAGAGACTATGTATTTGCTACTGCTTGGTTAGCTCAGAACACTGCTGTGACCGCATAGCATGACTATCTCAGCCTCCCAGCTGATGGCTTGCCTGACTCCACAACCAACAGAAGGGCAGGGCCAATGTGATCATCTGGGTGTGAGGTCAGAGCAGGGAGTACTTAAGAATCCCTAAGTACGTGACCGGGCAAGTTGTTTTGAAGCTTTCCTTTCCCCTTCCTCTTCAAAATCACTTGAACTGATCACAACCAGCCCGGGATGAGAGCGCTGTGTTGATTGTAGGCATTACCCCCAGGAGCACAGTATTGTCATCAGAGTTCCCTCTCTCACTGAAAGGAGAAATATCGAGCCTGGAACAAATTCTCAGCACTCAACGAGTCAATCAGGAACCCCATGGGGAAAAGGATTTTTTCCCTTTTGGTTGAAAGTAGGTGATGCCCTGAATTTCTCTCCGTAAAAGAAAAAGGAAGAACAGATCAAAAGGAAAAGGTTTCTGAGGGTGACATCATCTTCAACATGGAGGGAGGAAGTATAACTTGCAGGTACCCCAAGCAGTGATTCAGAAGCAAGCACAGCTAAAAGCTGGCCAGCACTTTCCCTAGAGGAACTTGGGGTTTTTTTTTTCCCCCTTGACTTCATTTCATTTTAATCTTTGACCCACTCTTTTTGTGAGCTCAAGAATCTAATAGCAATCAAGCATTTTAAGAAATCTCTTGTTTTCTAAAATGAAAGTTTTAGGTGGAAAGAGAATGAATCAACCATGTTCACCTCAATCTGTCAGGTGCTTAAAAATGGTCTGGCTTGTATACAATAGGTTCTTAATATTTGTTGAATGAATGGGTTTGTTATTAGCTGCATCCACCCACAATTCTGTGTGAACCATCTTGCCTTAATAATAATTAGCCAAGGCTTGAAGCAAGAGTGAAACAAAAAAAAAAAAAAAAAAGAGGGAGAAACCCTATCTTTCCTCTCACTCATGATGATTTGAGGCAAAAGACTGAGAAAAAAAGTGTGTGTGTGTGGTGGAGGTGGGGGGGCAGACAGAAGAGAAATTGGTGAGTAGAAAGAGGCGAGATATAGGAAATGACCATGAAAAAGGAGCACATCCCCTTTTAGTTAGACTAGAAATAAACCCTGAAGAGATGAATCATCTCCTCCCCATTCTTAGATTTATATTCTGGAAAAACACCTGGCCAGATTAACGGGGTGCGGGGGTTAAACGGGAAGGCAAGAGAGATTTTTCCATGACAACACTATCTGAAGTTCTTCTGTAGTCCTAAACTCACCACAGGTGGAGTCTTAATATTCTCACCTGCATGCGGAGAGCCTCAGTTCTTGTGTTGCTATTTGGTGGCAGTTTTAGTTTATCAGATTCTAAACACATGTCCATTTTACCAAGGGCTTAAATCAGGTTCTGTTGATGTTAGTGAAATTTGGACATGGCTTCCTAGTACTGAACCCAAATACAAGATATAAATGTTCTCTTTGCAGGCATTTTTTTTTTTTTTTAAGAGAAGGTTTTCTCTTTTATCTGTCTCTTGCCCAATCCCTGTGCCAGATTTAATTAAACTATTGCATCAATATTTTGTATCCCTGCCAAGAAGCCCTAAGGCCAGTGGCAACATTTTTAATAAATCAAAAGGATCAAATCAAATAAATAAATGATTTGGGTGGCAAAGGGCAGAAAAATCCCAGATGAAATTCAGAAAGGTTCTTGGCTCAGCTCAAACTGAAAACTGCATCATCAGCGGATTTCAGAAGATTTTCAGGTTATGAGACAAGGTTTTTACATTGCACTAATTATGGCTAGAGTTTGAGAAACAAAACTGAATTTTAAAAAAAGCAAAAAATGGCGATGGTATGGTACGTTGGCCACAGCTATCACCCTCGAAAGCCTCATTTCTCATAACAAAATGCCAGAAAAGCAGTTTTGGTGGGTTTTCAGAATAGGCAATTTAAAGTGTTCTCTCTCTCCTCTTCTCTCCCCTCTTCTGTCCCTTTCTGTTCCTGCCTCTGGGGGAAAAGGTGGTTTTCTTTGTGGGCAGAGGTGATTTGATGGCTTTTGATTCTTCTAAATGCATCTGTGCGTCCTTGAGCCATTTCTTAATTGTCATCAGTTTTTAGTGTATGGCACACTCACACAATTGTTTAGGGACTGCAAACACTCATTCCAACACTTGTTCCCCATGATTGTTAACTCTCAAGTATAAAGCAGCGCAGCAGCTTCATTTATTGCTTCTCAAGTATTGCCTGGTTTAAAAAAGTTTTACCATCTGTTCTGGCTTAATATAAAGCTGAATTATGAGGATAAGCTTTTACTTTTGCTTCTGTTACTGTTGTGGTATTATTATATTTCAGAAATAGGGAGAAGGTAAGAAGGCAATATAAATCTATACAAAGTCTCTAAAAGAACAGAAAGATGACAGTTCTTCTTTGGCAATTGGTGATATTATTTTTGAACTTGGCCATGAAAAGTATTTCTTTGCTACTCAGTAAGTCCCATTAAAAGGAAGCTGAAATAGACTCATAAAAATATCAACAAATCAATCAATATTTATCAACTTCCAAGTTCACCATTGAACTAGTCTCCGTGTGGCTTAAAAAAAAAAAAAAAAGTTTAAAGTTTATTATTGCCCTTAGGGGAGAACTTATATTATAGCTGGTATGGTGAGATGTATGTACATGCAATAAATAAAAAAATAAAAGAAAATTCTTACGAGAAGCTAACACATCCAGACACAATGGCCACAACTTGGGCTGCAGGATGGGAAAAGTAATAATTCGCTAGTGTCACCTGTGTAGTGCTTATTACTTACTGTTATTTAGATGCATGATAGCTTTACTAACAACATTTTAAATTGTTTTGAGTATATACAGGACTACTAATATTTCTGATTTGTCTGCATAGATCAAAGAGGAACTCCATGTATGTAGCCCATGGGGCACTGGGACAGGTTATTCCATGGTAGCAAAGATTAACAGACGTATCTTTTGTGATGTACCTCAACACTCGGTGCCCATTAAAGTTACCTTGATAGCTTTTATAAATTCATAAATGTATATATTAATTAGCAAATAACCTGGATAGGAAATTACTGTTTCTGGGCCTACCCAAGACCTAAAGATGAAACCTGAGCATTAGTCCTAAAACTTCACCAGCTGATTTTAATGAACTGTCAGGATTGTGAATCTCTGTGTTAAAGAATTACATACAAAGCTTACTATTTGAATTATTCCTTTCTCCCTGGTACTTTTGAATTAGTTTTCCTCTTATCAGTTTGCTGAAACAAAATAAACAATGCCAGCTACCTGTCAATTAGCAGGGGAAGATTCTTCACTTTTAACTTCCAATACAATAAGCCATTCCTTACCTCAGTGCCCTCTCTTGCCTTTGTTTTGCCAATACCATGTTCTCCTAGCATTCCTCAAACCCACATGACTGCTACTCCCTTACAAGTTGCTCACCCCTGACATATAAATATTTGAGGTCCATAGAACTAATTTCTATAAAGACTCTGTGTTAGTCATCTTTCTGCCATTGTGACAAACTATCTGACATACACAAGTTAAAAGGAGGAAAGGTTTATTTTGACTCACGGTTTCAGTCCATGGTTGCTTGGCACTTTGGCAGTGCCATACATCATGGTTGCAGTGTGTGGAGGAGCAAAGCCGCTTTCCTTGTGTTGACTGAGAAGCAAAGTGAGAGAGCAAAAGGCTCAGGTCTTAATATCCCCCTTCAAGGGCACACCCACAGTGACCTCACTTCCTTCTACTAGACCCACCTCCTATAGGTTCCACCACCTCCATAGTGCCTTAGGCTGATGACCAAGTCTTTAATACTGGGGACTTTGGGGACATTCCAAATCCAAACTATTGCAGATTTTTTTTTTTTTTTTACTTTTTTCTCTGTATCTTGGATTATGGCATCTACTTCTGTAGTTATAGATGTCTCAGGAATAGTTATAATTCCTATATTTAAATATCTAGCTTAGGTCTCTCAGCTCAACCAGATGCATCAAATTGTCTATTTGATACCTCTCCTTGGCTTCACGTCTCAACACGTCTCACCTTGCTCAACTCTTGACTTTTGAAGATTCTCCTTTAAAATTGTTTCTCCTTGAATTTTCCCCTTCAAAGCTACTGGTCTTAAATTTTACTTTGGTTTGTTCTTTTTTCTCATCAACTTTTAAATCAAGTCTACTACCCTTCTAAAATGAGCCTTGAATCCATTTATTTCTACCCATCTCCACCTGTCTCCTTCTTCTACCACAACCTCTTAAGTTTACTGACTGATTTTGTTTTGTTAAATTTAGACAAGAATCTAAATCACTTATTATGGCCTGCAATATTGGGCTTTATCTGGCTCTCCAGTCCTTGTTTTGACCCTATCTCATATCACCCGCCACACTCCCTATTCATCTCTCCTGGCCTTCCATTTCTTAGACATTACCACTCTATTTCTGCCTATAGAAGCTTCACCGGTTTCTTCAGGCTGAATTACCAGCCCATAACTATTTTCAGGTTGAATGTGCTCATCCTTTCACTATCAGTTTATACATGTCTTCTTCAGACACTCATACTTGAACACCTTGAATACTCTAAGGCAACTCTCACGGCTTTGAGGTGATACAGGGAGGGTGAGAAGTGTGGACATGTGTTGGTTTGTAAACAAATTCATTTGTTAGTATCCACCATCTAGTTTTTTAAAAAAGAAGGTGTATGCCTAATCTCAACAGCCAGGGAGGCTGAGACAGGAGGATAGCGAGTTCAAAGCCAGCCTGGGCAACTTAGCAAGGCCCTAAGCAACTCAGTGAGACCCTGATTCTAAGTAAAATACAAAAACAAAAAGAAAAGGGCTGAAGATGTGGCTGAGTGGTTAAGTGTCCCTGAGTTCAATCCCTGGTATCCAAAAAAAAAAAAAAAGAGTATTCAATGACCTTTGCACTCTCCAATGTGACCTTTCTACTTCCATATCTTTGTTTCTTCTTCCTCAAATGCAAATACATGCCAACTTCAATATGGAGTACATATAACTAGGAACTAGGAATTACATCCTAGGTCATTAGAGGATGCAAATCTTTACATTTGTTAGATAAATACTAAATTATTTTTCAAATGATTATTCCAATTTACATTCCCATCCAAGGTGAATAAATGTTTAGTTGCCCAGTCCTCTTTAATCTTTGATACGTTGAATTTTTCACTTTTGGCTGTCCCACAGGTATGACATTGTATCTTAACATAGTCTTAGCACTGTTTCCAGGATTACTAGTGAGGTAAAGTATTTTTTCATATGCTTTTAAACATATAGATTCCATTTTTTTGTGCAACAACTATTCATATATGAGCCGTTTTTTCTTATTGACTTTAGAAGTTTAAGTATTTTATGTGTAACCAATTCTTTATTAATTATGTGTGTTGCAAATTTCTCCCCCTAACTTATGGTATGTCCTTTCAACTTGTATTTTTAAAAATTTTTATAAAGAAAAGGTATTATTAATGTTTATTAATTTTTTATTTAGAATTTGTGATACTGAATTTCTTTCAAAAGAAAGCCTTAAAAATCAAGAAGTTGAAATAGTGTTCCACATATTCTCATTTAAATGTCTTACTCTTTTGCTCATAGTTAAATCTTTAGTGCATCTGGAATTGATTTTTTTTGTTGCTGTTGTTTTATTTGTTTGGGTTTTTTTGTTTGTTTTTCTGAGATGGTCTCCTCATGGTGCTCAGGCTAATCTTGAACTCTGGATCTCTGTCCTAGCCTTTCAAGTATCTATGCAACATCTGGCTAGGAACTGATTTTTTTTTATATAGGATACTAGGTAGAAATTCAATTTTGTATGGCGATATTACCAAAAGTTCTCTATAGGTTTAATGCAATGCCAATCAAAATCCCAACGGCATTTCTTGTAGAAATAGATAAAGCAATCATGAAATTCATATGGAAAAATAAAAGACCCAGAATAGCAAAAACAATGCTAAGCAGGAAGTGTGAATCAGGCGGTATAGCGATACCAGACTTCAAACTATACTACAGAGCAATAGTAACAAAAACAGCATGGTACTGGTACCAAAACAGGCGGGTGGACCAATGGTACAGAACAGAGGACACAGAAACCAATCCACAAAACTACGACTATCTTATATTTGATAAAGGGGCTAAAAGCATGCAATGGAGGAAGGATAGCATCTTCAACAAATGGTGCTGGGAAAACTGGAAATCCATATGCAACAAAATGAAACTGAATCCCTTTCTCTCACCATGCACAAAAGTTAACTCAAAATGGATCAAGGAGCTTGATATCAAATCAGAGACACGCTGTCTGATAGAAGAAAAAGTTGGCTATGATCTACATACGGTGGGGTCGGGCTCAAAATTCCTCAATAGGACACCCATAGCACAAAAGTTAATAACTAGAATCATCAAATGGGACTTACTCAAACTAAAAAGTTTTTTTTCTCAGCAAAAGAAACAATAAGAGAGGTAAATAGGGAGCCTACATCCTGGGAACAAATCTTTACTCCTCACACTTCAGATAGAGCCCTAATATCCAGAGTATACAAAGAACTCAAAAAATTAGACAATAAGATAACAAACAACCCAATCAACAAATGGGCCAAGGACCTGAACAGAGCTCCTCTCAGAGGAGGACATACAGTCAATCAACAAGTACATGAAAAAATGCTCACCATCTCTAGCTGTCAGAGAAATGCAAATCAAAACCACCCTAAGATACCATCTCACTCCAGTAAGATTGGCAGCCATTATGAAGTCAAACAACAACAAGTGCTGGCGAGGATGTGGGGAAAAGGGTACACTTGTACATTGCTGGTGGGACTGCAAATTGGTGCAGCCAATTTGGAAAGCAGTATGGAGATTTCTTGGAAAGCTGGGAATGGAGCCACCATTTGACCCAGCTATTCCCCTTCTCGGTCTATTCCCTAAAGACCTAAAAAGAGCATGCTACAGGGACACTGCTACATCGATGTTCATAGCAGCACAATTCACAATAGCAAGACTGTGGAACCAACCTAGATGCCCTTCAATAGACGAATGGATGAAAAAAATGTGGCATTTATACACAATGGAGTATTACTCTGCATTAGAAAATGACAAAATCATAGAATTTGCAGGGAAATGGATGGCATTAGAGCAGATTATGCTAAGTGAAGCTAGCCAATCCCTAAAAAACAAATGCCAAATGTCTTCTTTGATATAAGGAGAGTAACTAAGAACAGAGTAGGGACGAAGAGCAGGAGAAGAAGATTAACATTAAACAGGGATGAGAGGTGGGAGGGAAAGGGAGAGAGAAGGGAAATTGCATGGAAATGGAAGGAGACCCTCAGGGTTATACAAAAGTACATACAAGAGGAAGTGAGGGGAAAGGGAAAAATAATACAAGGGGGAGAAATGAATGACAGTAGAGGGGGTAGAGAGAGAAGAGGGGAGGGGAGGGGAAGGGAGGGGAGGGAAGGGGAGGGGGGATAGTAGAGGATAGGAAAGGCAGCAGAACACAACAGACACTAGTATGGCAATATGTAAATCAATGGATGTGTAACCGATGTGATTCTGCAATCTGTATATGGGGTAAAAATGGGAGTTCATAACCCACTTGAATCAAAGTGTGAAATATGATATATCAAGAAATTTGTAATGTTTTGAACAACCAACAATAAAAAATTTAAAAAAAAGAAATTCAATTTTGTTATTTTTTCTTGTGAATAACTAATCATCTAAGAACAAATGCTTTCTTTTTGCTTCTGAGTTTAAATGATAGTTTTTCAAAAATATTATTTCAAAATATGTGTAAGTTTGATTATTTTATTCCATTGCTCCATGTATTTATGTCTGCAATCCCATGTGTTGAAAGTATGGTTGCTGTATCATAAGTCTTAGTACCTCATAGATAATGTCAGCCTACCTTGCTTTTTATTTAGGAGTCTTCAAGATAAATTTGAGCCTCTGCTCTTCCATATTAATTTTAGAACCAGCTTATCAATATCAACAGCAACAGCAACCACTCTTGCAACTTTGTTTGGAATTTCACTTAATTTGTAGTTCAACTTGGGCAGAATTGTTTTTATAATGTTGAATTATTTGTGATATTGAGTTCCAGTCCATTAACACTATGTAGCTCTCATTTTATTGAGTTTCATTATAACATTCTTCAAAATGTTTTATAATTTTCCCCATAGAAGTCTTGCATATCTTATGTTAGATTTATTTTTGTTTACATTTTGAAGCTATTTAAATAGTATTTTAATGACATTTTTCTGTCTTTATTGTTGGACTGAGATGGAAATGAATTGTGTATGTTGATTTTATATCATATTAAGCTGTTATTAGTCGTAATAAAGTATTATTCTCTGCAAATAATGACAATCTCTTTGCCAATTATTGTAGAGTGTCCTTTTTTTTTCTTACTTTATCATAATGCTAGATTCTTGATTGGAAATAGTGATATAAAGTACCTTTGTTTTGTTTCAGATGTTAAAAGAAATACCTTCAATATTTCATCATCCATTGTGATATTTATTATGCTTTTTAATAGGTCATCATTGTTAGATTATAAAAATCTCCTTTCATTCCTAGCTTACTACTAGGTCTTTATTTTTTAAATTCTGAACATATGTTGAATTTCATGGAATTCTCTTTCTCTTTCAATGTGTTAATGTGATGATTTACAACTATAGATTCTTCTAATGTTAATCCTACCTTGAATTCCTGAAATAAACTTGGTCTGTTGTTATAATATATCCAAAATTAATTCACTAAACTTTTAGGATTTTTACACCTCATGAGCGATACTGAGCTCTGATTTTCTCTGAATACTGTACTTGTTGGGTATCAAGTTTTTTCAACCACCTAAAATAAGTTGTGGAGTGTTCCTGGATGTCTATATTCTGAAATGCTTTATATAAGATTGTAATGATTTGCTCTTTGAGTGGAAATAAATGGACCAATTATTTGCTACCTAGTATTCAACATATTTAATTTGAATTAATTCAGATTTCTTCCTGCATCAGTTCTGATAAGTTATGTTTCTCTGGAAAAATTGGTTAATACATTTTAAAACTTAGGTGAAATGACAAAGCTATTAACATCTTTATAATATCTTTTTATCTCTGCAGTTTTTATACTTCTGCCTCATTTTAAAAGCATTTTGAATACATTTTCTCTTTCACCTTGACCATTCCTTCTCAGAAATTTTCTACTTTTTATGAGCCCTCTTTCAGACCAGCTTTTGGCTTAGTTGATCCTCTCTATTATTTGATTTTTTTTTCAATGCAGCAGACTGTCACACTTATATCCTGGTCCTTATTATTGTAATTCTACTGCCAGCCTGAATCATGCAATTCCATATTTGAGCAAATTTTTTTTTTATTATTATTTGTGCCAAACTAGAAGAATGCTGTCCAAAAATGGTCTCTGTCTTTCTCTAACAGCTAGTCATCATTGAGAAAGTGAAACATCCTACTGGCTCCTGCCCATTGCCCCCTCCACATTCATTGACAAAAAAAGGTCCAGGGGGAAAAAAAAAAAAAAAACCTATTTCTAGGCTCTGTCCCTCATTGGATCATTTCTTTAATATTCTCATGTGAAATACTAAATATTTCCCTCATTTAAAATGCCTATTAAAACTCAGGATGGGTGAGTTGTCACACATTTTCACAATGACCAAACCAAATGTCAGATTTGGGACTGGGTATGTATTTGCATATGCATTCTTAGGGTGAGAGTGTAAGGCAGTTCTTGTGGACTGCTACAGAGGTCGCTGCCAGTCACTTGTATTGTGTCAGGATTATGTGCAGAAGGCGGCTATGCCTTATGAATAATTTCGACTTGAGGTGCTACTTATTTTTAACAGTATGAGAATAAAGTGGGTGATTCTGCTCTGGATTCCGCTAGTGAGGATGGGTCTAGAAAGAGCCTATGAGGTGGACATTGGAAATCTGACTTTCCCTCTATCTTAATCCACAAATGCCCATTAGATGTGCATAGATAAAAAGATGAGATTTTCATAAATTAAATTCCTTAAACACAAGGCAATCTCTACATTCAATGCTCCAAGAAAAGGTAATTTTTTCCCCATTGTTTGATAAGTAAAAGATACACAGGATTTGATGTATGACAATACTGTGTGGTCAGCTTACAGTTTACTTCAGTATAATTTTGATGTGTATAGTCTTTTAAAAACTTAAACATTGACTTTCACCTTTAATCTCAAAGAGAGTTATAATTATGACTCCCTTCCTTATCATAATAGACTTTTGGGATAGGAGAAAGTGTTGTCAAGTATTAGGTAAAGTTAGCTAGCTCTACCTGTGGAATAAAGGGCAATTCTGTCCGATCACTTCTAACAAAACCATGACTAACCAAATGTGCAAAGCAAGCCAGGTAATAAAAAATGGTGAAAATGCTGAGATGGATGGGCTTATCATCTCTTTGGGTTTTCTGTTATGTGAACCATTTAACTTCCTCAATAAGATTGCTTAACTTGCGTTTTCTATCACCTGCAGACAAAGCCATCCAGTTCCTATCAGTTCTATTTAATACTAAAGCTTCATTTTGCAAAATGCTCCTTCTTGTCCCAGCACCTTTTCTCTCCATGCTCCAGCCACATTGATTTTCATTGGGTCCCTAAGGGACAAGTTTTCTCTTAACAGAGGGCTTCATTTTATAATACTGCTTCCTGCTTTTACCTAATCAACCCCTCTTCATAAGTTAACAGATCAGTTAAATGATCTTGCTTCCAATTATTTTTTTTTTTACTGTGTGTTCAAATTTCTTTTTGTAACACAAACAGTAACTGTAACATATGATGTATGTATGTAATTCATTACTGTTTTTTTTCCCAAGTGAAACAATTATATATCAAATGCCTACTTCAGGACATAGCACACATCACAGATGTTTCACAAAAAGCTTAATGAAAAAAATTCTTAAAAAGCAATACTCTTTCTTACCTTCTATAAGTGTGAACACAGGATAATTCACAAATAATTACATGATGAATATTTTCTATATAAAGTTATTCTTCATGCAACCCAAAGGATAGGAAAAATTTATTATGTCAATGTACTGGAGAAGAAAGAGATTTTAGACTCAGCATTTATAAAGTTTTTGGGGAAGTTGACATTTAAACTCTAATTAGGCAAATATATAAAGACCTAACCATCAACCAAAGCAAAATGAAATAAATGAGTAATAGAAGCTTAGATGATATGTTTGTGAATGAAGAAGTAATTGATTCTAACGAGGTTGATCAGAGAAAGCTTTATTAAGTACAATGAAGCAGGCATCAAATAGTATTCTGTTGGCAGAGAGTGTAGTGAAGTGTTTTTTTTAGGCTGAGGTGACATAATGAGCAAGGCTAGAGATATGCAAATGCATGGAAAACCAGCTTCATTTGACAGGATTAGGAGAAGCAAGACCCAGTAGAGAATATGGAAATGTTTTAAAGGTAGAATGGATCCACTGAACTTCTGTAACAGCTGTATAATCAGAGATGTGTTGTGTGGAGGATATATCAGATAGATGATAAAAATGGAGAAGAGAGAATAGTTATAAGGGGGTTATAAAAGTCTAGGTAAAATTAATGATATTTTGAACAAACCAAGGCAGAAAATTGGACTTACTTGAAGTAGTAGACATGGAAGAGAATTTTCTTTTTAAATTTTGTAAGGTACCAGAAATATTTTAAAACATGTTTCTATAATTTTCTGTGTGTCTGAGAAGATATTAACATATGGCTTTAAAATAGAGATAACAAAATCAGTTTAGGACATGTGCTTGAGGTGCTTAAATTATGACATTAGTAGGTAAATGGATGGAGTTGGAGAATATCATTCTAAGTAAAGAAAGCTAATTCCCCCAAATCAAAGGCCGAATGTATTCTCTGATAAGTGGGTGCTAATCCATAACGGTGTGGGGGGCATGGGATGAGTGGAGGAACTTTGGATTGGGCAAAGCTGAGTAGGGGAGAGGAGGAGCCATGGGGGTAGGAAAGATGGTGGTATGAGATGGACATCACTACCCCAGGTACATGTACGATTGCATGAATGGTGTGACCCTACTTTGTGTACAACCAGAGAAGTAAAAACATGTGCTCCATTTGTGTACAAGAAATCAAAGAGCATTCTGCTGTTGTGTATAACTGATTATAACAAATCAATAAAAAAAAAAAAAAGGAGCGCTATCTAACAGACGATTGTCAATGTATGGAGCTCAAGAGGACAATGAAGTATTAGCAGTTCAGGACAGAGAGGAAACAAAGAACCAGTCTGAGAGCTGCAGATGGGCTTTCTATTCTGCCAGCCTGCAAAAGTGAACAAGAAATAGATGTGTTCTCAAAATGGCTTCCAGAAAGCAATTGACTACAGTTTGGGGGTTTGTGTAGGCAATGGAAAAAGAGTATGTGTGGGAAGGTTAATATAACAGTAGGACAGAAAGGCTGGCCAAGAGTGAAGCAGGGGCTGGGGCTGGGGCTCAGTGGCAGAGCACTCACCTAGCATGTGCGAGGCCCTGGGTTCGATCCTCAGCACCACATATAGATAAATAAATAAATAAATAAAGGTATTGTGTCCAACTGCAACTAAAAAATAAATATAAAAACAAAAAGAGTGAAGCAAATGAGTTTAGTTGGGGTCAGAGTAGAAAAGAGGAACAATTAGAATAAATGGTCATTAAAGGGAATCCCAAGTTCTCATTTTAAAATGATGCAATAATGTTTGAAAAGATCTGATATGTATAAATCTTTCTTCAGTAAATGAGAATTAATATACCTTTGGGGACTGAGGAGGATGAAGACTTCTGAATCTAGGCTGTTGAGAGGATCAGTAATATCAAAACATTGAAACCGACAGAATTGCCTATAAAACTTAAAGGAATATCCTAGGCAAAGTAAGACTTTAGTAAATGAAATTATTTTATAAGTGAATAGTGCAAGTTTCGAGGGTATTGAGAAAGGTGCAGTCTCTCTCTAGTTCTATAAGACCAGAGGAGTAGAAGGCAAGTTTTGCAATTGAGATAACAAACCAAAAAAAAAAAAAAAAAACATTGGTAACAAAATATAAATTTCTTATTTATCCTCCCTAGTGAATTTTGAATTGTATGTTGCTCAGTCACATCATGGAAATACTGTGAATATTAGTGAAAATGTCAGTGCCAACCCAATTGTATTAAATGACTCACTCATTAAAAAGAAGAATCTATCGGTGAGCCATGACATGAAAAACATGGCCCTTTTGCCACCAAATGTAAAGCAATGATTTTATCTGATCAAAGCAAGTTCTGCTAAAAGATTTATAGCAGAGGGCTGGAAAGAAGTCAAGATTGGGCAAGTGATGACAGCATCACTAATGGGAGCATTTTGTGTCTGTTTTTAGAGTTCACATTTCTTGGCAGTGAACACAGGATGTAGGAATAGGAGTTGGGGACCCAGTCTTTAGTCCTGCCTTTGTTGCTAACATACAGTATAGTTTCATGTGAGTTATTTCTTAGCATATGTCCCAATTTTCTCACATACAAAATAAGTTTTAATAGTCCCTTCTAATCTAGGATACTAGATTTAGTTTTGTATTAGTCAATTTTTTTTGCTACTATGACTGAAAGATCTGACCAGGACAACTTTAAAGGAGGAAAAGTTTATTTGAGGGCTCATAGTATCAGAGGTCTTAGTCAATAGAAGGCCCATTCCATTCCTGAGGGCTTGAGGTGAGGCAGATCATCATGGCTGAGGAGTATGGTAGAGGGAAGCAGCTCATATGGTGATCAGAAGCCAGAGAGAGAGTCCACTCCTTCAGATAAAAAATATATATCCCATAGCCCCCAGTGAATGACTTCCTCCAGCCACACACTCCTGCTTCCAGTCACCACCCAGTTAATCTCACCAAGGATTAATTTGCTGATTAGGTTAAGTCTAAGTCTATAACCCAATCATTTTTCCTCCAAACCTTCTTGCATTGTCCCATACATGATCTTTTGGGTGACACCTCATAACCAAACCATAACAGTTCCCTTGGTTTCAGGAGAGATGTGACCTGATACATGAAATGCTGGTTTATCATGACAAGTCATTTTACATTGGTTTTTTAACCTCTCTCTTGTCCTGTTATCATTTACAAAATGGAGATATAGATCCAAATTATTCTCCCGCCAAGGGATATTGAGAAGATTAAACAGGATAATAGACAGGAATGTGCTAGTTTTAAAATATACCATCACCACCAACTCCTTACCTGAATGTAAAACCACATCCGGATTTTTTTCCCTTCATCCTTCTTTCCTTAACTTCTCTTGTATTAGTTAAACCCCACATTCATTTACTGACTATGTTTTTTCCCTTTATTAGCAACCCTCACAGAAGGGAAAATTGTGCTATTATCCAGTTGCTGCAAGAAATAATTTGTAATTGGAAAAACCTAAAAAGAGCTTGTTAAATTATCATGAACTTCCACTAATGACAATATTCTCCATATCCTCATAATCACCAAATAAAAAATAGTTGAGACCTGACTAGTAAATTTGGTTTTGTTTCATTCTTCTTTGTTTGGTTTTGGTAATACTTTCTAATTTACTTAATGACTTCTGTAACCATTCTGGATTTTTTTATTAAAGTGTGTCCATCAACAGAGGAATCAATAAATAAAATATAACATATGAATGTGTGTGTTTGTGGTATGTGTGTCTGTGTGTATACCATTTAACCATAAAAAAATGAAATCCTGCCATTTGGGACCACATGGATAAGCTTGAAATTTATCATGTTAAGTAAAACAAAACAGGCACAGAAAAACAAGTATTACATGATCTCACTCCTAAGTAGAATTCAAAATTATATAAATAGGGAAAAAATGTTGGTTACCATAGACTGGGTGGCTGCAGAAGAGTGGGGAGATTTGAGTCAAAGGTCATATAATTACCATTATGGTAAATAAGTCCAAGAGATATACTATTCAGCATGGTGACTATAATTAATGACAATATCTTGTATTCTTCAAAAATGCAAAAAGAGTGGACTTAAAATATCCTTACCACAAAGGTGAGGACAATGTGAAGTAAGGCATTTGCTAATTATCTAGAGTTGATCATTCCTATATATATATATATATATATATATATATATATATATATATATATATGTATATGGATATATATATACATATATACACTTCAAAACATCATATTGTATACAAAAAATACATATAGTTCTATCTGTTGATTTAAAATAAATAATAAAGCCTTATTCACAAGTCCAAACTAAGTATTACATTTTAAAATCCAAAGTTGTAAGGAACAGTTTCCTTTCTTATAATAAAATATTTGCCAGTAATGATATTTTGAAAATTAATATTGAAATATGATAGTAGTATTTTGATGAATATGAAGAAAATTTGATATTCTGCAGAGGAATAAAGACAATTTCAGTATGGGTAGTAAAACTGGCACATTCAAGGTGTTGATATTTCAGTCACTTACATTACCTAGGGAAAGCTTCATCTTCATAGAAATAGATCTTTGTGACCAGTCTTGAAGGTAATGATTCCAATCAACACTCTGAACCTTATGTTTTCCAATGAGAGACAATGAGGAGCTGGGACAGTGATGGAAGGGACAGGAATATTGTGAAATTTGTAACAGAAATGGAAGGGAGCCTTCAAGGATGGGTGAGATATATGTCGTGTACTTTGAGAGAAAAACCTTTCAAAACCTCAAAGAAACTGGGCATTGGTAGTGTGCACCTGTAGTCCCAGCTAAGCAGGAATAGCATTTAAAATCCAAACATTTGGGGCCAGCCTGATCAACGTAGCAAGACTCTGTCTCTTCATAAATGAATAAATTTGTAAATTAAAATCAAAATGCTGAGAAGATACGTGTTATTCAGTAGCCAGATGATCTGCAGGTAAATATGGCTAATGACACATAAGGAACTTTAAATAGAATGGAAACTATAAAAATGCAAATTTATAAATAATGCCCACCAGGAAATTAATTAGGAGACAGCAGAGGTAATTGTTGTGACTGGATCCAGAGCTTTCTCACAGTTGGTATTTAAAAACCATCTCTCCAAGTTGTGACTGCCCCATCACTTCCTTCTCCAGGCAAGAATGAGGTCTGGGAATCAGGAAGGGGCAAGGGACTGGCTTCTGCTACAGTAGTGAGGTATCTTTATAACACAACTCAAGGCCAATAAGAAGATAGGTGTTCTTCTGCAAAATTTGGTCCAAAATGAAGTAAATGGGTTAGGTAAGCTGTGAGGGCTGCTGATGGGAGAAGAACATGGGCGGTGTGAGGTCTAATTCTTCTTGATACACGAGAACAAAGAAAAATAGAAAGTAAAGAAGAAACATCAGACTGTATCCAGAGTACAAGACCACTTGGATGTCTGTACTTCCTTTTTCCATATTCAGGACTTGAAAATTCCCCTGCAAAAAACTAGTATGGCCCTGCCTTAAAACCCACAACAGGGATCACAAAGATTTTTCAAGTCATGGAAGAAGCAAATATAGTAAATTAAACAAACTGATTGAAGGAGAAACTGAAACATTGTAAGAGATTCGAGGGCTTCTGTGTGAAATATTCTCCACAACAAGGAAATCTATACAGGCATAGGCCCAGCATCTGTGAGATCCTACATCCCATAAATGCATCTGGGCAAGCTAGCAATGCCAAAGACATGACCTCCTCCACCCAGTAACTGATTCTGTGAAATTCAAATTTATCACTGGGAACTTGGAACATGGAGTAAAAAAATAAATAAAAAATTTGGAGGTTCATTCTGTATGTTTTTTCCCATGTCCATCTTCTCAGCCAATGGCTCTCCTCTGAGACAATATCCCAGTGAGCAACAGGTGACCTGCTTGCTCATAAAACAAAACATTTGTGCAGAATACTTGGTTGGAGAAAACAGGTGAATCTGGTTTTCATAATTACTTTTTTCCCATCCACAGATGAGAGCTACAACATGCCCAGTGGTCCTGGGTTGTGTTTGAGGAGACGAATATCTGGGTTTTGGATTAAGCTGCTAAACATGAGAGGTATTGGGATAAATTTTCCTACTAAAGGATACAAGTTCTTAGACTATTGTACTTATCACAGACAATGATTGTAAGGGGCCAGCTATAATCTTCCTAAGGAAATGATCACAGAAACATAGGAAAAATATAAAGACTGCTCTGATAGTAAAGCCACTGATTTTATCAGAGAACTGAATGCACTCACTGCAAGTAAAAGTGCTGTCACAAACACATAAGAATACATGTAGATGCTGCAGATGACCCACCCACTTCCCCTGGCACTCACATGGACAAGAACAAAGTGGCTTCCTGCTGTAAGCACTTGCAACACTGCTTGAGCGTCTTCTCTGGACCTCTGAGCCTGCTTTGCCAGGTTGTAAAGGAACACAAAGTATTTTGGAGCAAATTATCACCCCTATCTTCTTTCCCTCTAGCATCCCATTACCAAAGATTGATGGGAAGTGATGGATAAATGTCCCAATTTCCTTGGTCCTCAGGTGGAACCATTCTGAAACTTGTTCTACTCTCTCGTATAGTTCCCCACATAGTATTGCCCATAGCAGTAATCTATTAGGGAATCAGCTTTAATTGGCATCTTTAACTTCCCTAAATTACTTACCCACTCTCCTTCCAGTGCTCCTTGAAATCACCTCTCTGAAGAGCATTCTGATGTTGGATGATGGAGGGAAAGTCAATTATGGTGGGTGTGTGTGTGTGAGCTTTCTTTCACCGTGACAAAATACCTGAGAAAATCAACTTAATAAGGGAAAGGGTTTATTTTGGTTCATAGTTTCAGTGGTTTCCATGGTCACTTAGTCCTGCTGCTTTAGGCCTGTGATCAAATAATACAACCTGGTAGAAGCATGTGGTCTAGGAAGCTGCTCATGTTACAGTCGCCAGGAAGCAAAAGAGAGAAGGGGCCAGAGTCACCATGTCTCCTCCAAAGGCATGCCCCAATGACCCAACTTCCTTCCAGTAGGCCCTCCCTCCTAAAGTTCCAACACCTCCCAATAGCCCCAAAGACTTGCAATAAAGCCTTTAGTTCATGGGCCTTTGGGAGATATTCAGGATCCAAATGGCAGCAGGATAACCTGCTGAAGATGATATAAAACAAGAGCGTGCACACTGGAGATTCAGGAAGGGGCTAAGCAGCTCAGGAATCACACACTTATGATTTTAACTGGTCACTTATAACTAACTAGTCCTCCAAGGAATAGAGGGCCAGTTAGAATTGACATTCAAAGTAGGTAAAGAGGAAATGATTATAAAATTGCCTCTTGCAAGGTTTATCTGTCCATTCGAGGCTAGTTACATTCCAGACAACTTAAATGCGAGCATGACAGTTATACTGGTTACTACTAACATTATTAGGAAGCAGATGTGATACTTGAAGAATAGAGGAAGCATTACTATGCTCTGATTTCAAAAGAAATACTCAAAGTATATTTTAAATTATATAGCAATAAGCTAAAAGTCAAAATCAGAATTATTTTTAATAGATGCTTTATGACCATGTTATAAAAGTGGCAATAACTAATAAGCAGCATTTCTAACTAAGCTAATTCCTTTTTTCATTAGATTCACTGACAGATTAGGAGGAACTTATTCTAGATCCTGATTTCAAGGTAAATGATTTTTTAATAGTCTTCTGGTAAATGAGACAGATACACAGAGCAAATCCTCATTCAAAGATTATTGGCAAGTTGATGTGTTATTCTAGCCAGCTGATGTGTACAATGCCTATCATTTTGGACAGGATAACTATTGAGGGTAGTTATTCTCTGTGCTGAAAATTGTTTAATAGCATCCTTGGTATCTATCCAGAAGATGCCAATAGCTCTCTCCATTCAAAACATAGCAACCAAAACTCTGTCCTGAAGTTATCAAAATCCCCCCGGGGAAGAAAAATGCCTGCAGTTGAAAAACATTGTTTATAGAGAAATCTTTCCATATTTTCAGGAAGCAAGATATCCAAGATATCCCTCAGATATCTTTCCTACAGGATGTATTTTCATCTAAATGTATGTAACATTTGGTAATGATGAATATTAGAACATTGTGTGAAAGAACCAAGATAATACATTTCTCTCAAATGGCCAGGATTTAAATTCAACGCAATAAAGTTTCTTATGGTTAGATGTAAAAAATCCTACATTTAATTCAAATAATAAATTCCATGTGTCCAAATTTAAAAAGACTTGTTTTGTAAAAAACAAATCATATTTTTTAGTTGATTAAATATAATTCAAACAAGCATATATGCTTTTTTAAAAAATAAATATAATATTTAGTGTCGTTATCAAAGAGGAATAAGTTCATATAAAGAAGATAAAAAAAAAACCCGATGTAGTTATTCACCAAGGAGCTGAAAAGACAAGAATCCATATAATTTAAGTAATGGCCAAGGGAAACCAGAGTGTCATGTGGAAGACAGGGTATAATCTCTTTTGCACAAAGAGAGTTAGAACCAATGAGTGGTAATAACGTAGAGTCAGATCTAAGGACCCACAGTGAAATATACTGCTTTTCAAAGATGCTACCCTTTTACTATCCATGGCTGATAATACTTCTTCTGAGACATTATAAAAGTATCATCTCTACTGGGAAAAATAGCAACTTGAATTTCTAAGTATTCTTATTTTTAATCTACATTTTTCAATAGTTCTACTCTCTTAGCAACTGCCTCATACACTTTTGCTTTACCTGTTAAAGAGGTGAGCTTTTTTTTTTATCATTTAAGAAAATACCTTTAACTGAAAAACACTTAATGTTCACTATATTTTTTTAATTGTCACAATCCTACAAATCCTCATAATCTCATTCTTAAAGCTGAATAGACTCTGGATGATTTGAGTCAGATTACCCAAGGTCCCAGAGCTAGTCATTTTCAAACCAAGGATTTAGACTAAATTTGCCCTAAATTTTATGCTTGTGAGAGATTAGAATTGAGATTGTTGATGTAACTGAAAAGGACATTGTTCTTAACAGTAAACATCTGAACTACTGCAGGTGAGAAGCATTCAATAAGACTTGTTTTATTTATTGCTACTTTTATTGAAGGAGAGACAATGTGGCTCAATATTCTGTTATTTTTTTTTTCCCTTCAAGGAGTTACTGTGTGCTGTTAAGCAAGATTACTCCATAAAACTTCACAAACCATTGCCATGTCTTTAACAGGTGTGGAATTCAGATGAGTAATATCAGATGCCACTTGAATACTCATGTTCCTCACCCAGAATTTGCTCTTTTTTTTTGTAGAAACAGCATTCAACGATGAGGACTTGCACAAGCCCAAGACATAATTATTGTTGATTTAAAACCACTCAGCCCCCTTGATAAAAGAAAAATTATCAAGGAGATCAATGATGCCTTATTAATATAAATCTCATAAAAAGCTGTCTTCTCCTTTTTATTTAAATATAACCATATATTTTGGACAATTATGTAGTTTTTGTAGTCTTTCTGCCACTTTCAAATATAGATAACTTTTGCATATTTAAAGACAGATGCTTTTGTTAACCAGGACCTTGCTACATGTTGGATATATACAGCCTGTGTTCAAGGTACTAATTCAAACATTTCAATCCTTGAAGTTTACCATTAAATGAATGTGAAGGCATTCATGAGAATGGATACATGTGGTATAGACAGAGTTTATATATATAGTGCTTAGTAAATATGTGAAAGTTAAACTTGTCAATATGAAGCAAGATTGAATTTCAGTTACATAGCCGGACATTTAGTTATCAAGAAGGGTACTTTCTTTGTACAAAGCACAGTACTGCTAAAGTTAGTTCATGACATCTCCTTTATGCCTTCTAAATATTGAGTGAATCAGTCATACTTAGTATAACTTTTATAACAGTTTTGTTTATATCTAATGTCTGTTTCAGTGGCTCTTAATCTTCTGGGAAATTTTGGAGTCCTTGGAGAATTTGAGGGCCATAATGAAACACTTTTCCCAGGAAAATGTTCATCTATATACACTTGCCAAATTATTTCATATATACACATATATAATTATAATTCTTATATAGATATAATAGATATAGGTATTATATATTATACCTATGACATATATATATATATATATATATATATATATATATATATGTAATACCTATTATATATGTGTATGCATGTGCATTTATGTTTTTAACACCTGGTGACTCTAGTGTTCTATGCCTCCAGGGTCAAGAACATAAGAATTCTTGGTGTCTTTGCTGATCATAGGTTTTAAATGGTCACCATCAGTGAAAGCCATACATTTTAAAGGTGAGGTAAATTATATAGTCTTTCATTTAAATATTAAGGAAATGTGAATTGTTTTCCATATTAAATTTTAAAGATCATGAATTACTATTAAGAAGTAACATGTACCTATAGCAATATAGGAACAAAATTGACTGAACATTCATGTTTGAGCCTTTGGCCATTGAAAAAAGAAAAATGAAAAGGCCAAACTGAAGTTTTTCTATTAAGAAAGTTTTTTTTGAAGACCAAGGTTTTAAAACACAACTTTTCAACTAAAACTTTCTGATGAGTCATCTGACTTCCAAAAAGTGACTAAGCTTTGTGAATAGCATATAATTATATGGAAACAAATGTGTTCTTTTATACATTTATTTTTTGTTTTGTGTTGGTCTTTTTTTTTAATTTTATTTTTCAAATAGCCCAAGCTGAACACACATTTCTGACGTGTTTTTCTCAAAGCTATAATAATATTGCTGGTGGCCACCTTTAATTTGTCCTTAGTTGTGGTAGGTAGATTAGTTCAATATTACATTTACCAACCTAAAAAGATGGTGTTATATATTATACTTAATGTTCAGATAATAAAAGTGAGAATCAAAGAAATTAAGTAAATTGCAGCAACCATTAAATGAATGTGAACACATTCATGAGAATGAACGCCTCAAGTGACTGATAGTGTTGGAATTTATCACAGGTTCATTTAACTTGGATCCCATTGTATTTATAGAGAAAACCATATTTATGAAATCAGCATCTTCATGGACTGTTGTTTTTCAATGAGTTTTATGAATTTGTGTGTTCAAGTAGAGATGTTTAACGTATATTTGAATTTAAAAAACACGCCAATATGTTTCTCGTATTTGCCACCTTAGGATGGAATTTCTTTTCAAAGGTAGTCTTCCTTATTGCTCCACTTTATTGTAAAATAGAGCCATCTGTAATTTTCTTTCCTTCTCTCTCTCTCTCTCTCTCTCTCTCTCTCTCTCTCTCTCTCTCTTTTCTTTTTGAGATGGAGTCTCACTTGTCACTATTTGCCCAACCTGGCCAGACTTGTGATTCTCCCATCTCAGCTTCCAGGTAGCTAGGACTACAGGCATGTGCCACAATGCCCAGCTTGCTGCATGTAATTTTTTCAATCAATAAACCACAGTTGTATTAAGAAATATTTTATTAACAAAACAGTAAATTCCACTTGCTTAGCATTTCCAATAATGGATAAATTGGCCTTGCAACAGAAAAACAAAACAAAACAAACCCCTTAGATACCCAATCACACAAAGCACTAGAAGGGTAAGATCATGTGGCCTTTCTTTGATGTCATAGGGATTGACCACCTCACACATTATTGTAGTAGTTGTTTTTTTTTTTTTTTTTTAAAGGCAACATATTACATGGATATAAAAGAAGCATTCTCAATCAGAAAAGTTACAGTCTAGAGATGTAATCAAATTTATGCCAGGTAGTGTGAAATTCTCTACTAATTACAAATTATGCATGAACCCTGATACATTTGGTATGAAGATACTTGGATTGTATTCAAGTCTCTTTCTCTCCCTAACTCATGTTCCTCTCTTTTCTTTCTCCATTCAGGAAGAAAACTGCTAGATTTCATGTAGACCAATAACATTAGAAATATTTTTACTGGCAATATTAGATTGCATCATTGTATGAAATTTTAAAATTTTTCTGGGAAGAAACACTGAAATTAATCCCAAACATCATGATTCACAAATATACTGCTTAAAAATACCACTGTTCAATTTATTTGCTATCATATTTTAGACTCTCTCTAGATGAAACTAGTTCAAGTTCAGTAGATTAAATATTAAAGCAACCATATTTTTTTAACCTTTAGTTGTAGATTAGTGGTTTTATATTCCCTTTTATTTTTCTGGCTTTCCCTGAGTAAGACTGAAAGAGAGGGGAGGAAAAAAAAAAGACTTGTGAATTCTTTAACCTGGCAAATTAAAAAGAAGTAAAACCTGAAACAGAAGGGATATCAAATTTTAGTTTTAGCATCTACTTTCTGGGTCATGAAAAGCCTTTAAGACTCTTCTTACACAATTACTTGGCAACCATAGGTAGTGGTGATTTGCTATGAATTATACATATTTCTAAGGTACTGTATGTCTGAAGTTCAAGCCACTTATTGGCATTTTTATATCAACTAAAATGTCACAAAAGATGTTTTGCATTTTTTGCCCTTACTAATTAAAGCTAATTGTAAAGGTATTCTTTCCTATGAAATCTAGAATCATTCTTCTAGGACACATTCAAGTAATGTGACCAAGTTTTACTGATGCATCTCCTTGCAATCCAATAATGCATGTCCTTTGCATTACTTTCTCATACTAATAATTTATTGCTATGAACATCATTGAAACAATATGCAAAACAAGTGTATAATCTATACTTTCCTAATACTTAATGTATGTTAAACTAAAACTATATTTAATGATATAGATGTAAAACCAGAAAAGTTAAAATTTAGTCAATAATCAACAAATAGAGAACAATTTTAAATGGGTAGTAATACAGAATCAAAAATTATTGAAAATACTTTTTTAGTTGAGAAACTGTTTACTTTCCAAAAAGGTTTATCATGCACATCAGGTTCAGAGAATATATATATATATGTATATATATTATTTTGTTGGAAACAAAGTTTTCAATTGCAGCAGCCAGAGTTAAGGTATAGATTAACCAAATTTTGCTTCTGTTACCTGCCCACATAATGGTTCCTATTCATGCAGCAGTATACCAGTGATATTCTATTTGATTAGGGATTAAATCTTCTTGGGGTTTCCTGGGAGCAAGATCTCAAGGAAGCAAATCACCCCACTTGTTATAATACCTTGGCACAACTATCTTCCTTCCTGCTTTTCAATTTGTCAGTAAATATTTGTGACTATATGCATGTTTGGGTCTTTCATCATATCTGATGGACTCCTGTGGATTAGTGTGTGTGTGTGTGTGTGTGTGTGTGTGTGTGTGTTAATTGAGAATGTGAATGTATGTGGGAACGTGAGTATTTTGGGGAGAAAAGTTTATAAGATACTTGTGTATATATTTTACCTTCTAATTCACACCTTTCATACAAATACTAAAACTTAATTGCAACAGAATGAAGGCTGTACATACAAGAAAAAAAAAGTAGCTGAGTCTTTTTATATACATTCATACATATCTTTCTTAGAATAAACACTACACTGTAATTGTTCTTTTTTATTTAAAAAAAGGTGTGGCAATTTATAATGGTGGCAAAAAAAAATTGACTGAAATAATTGTTGCTCTGATGTCATAAAACTCCCTATATTTAGCAACACTTATAACATTGAGTTACCAAAAATGGCTGAAGAGCAGATATATTTTGCATTTTCTATACAACAGGCTATAAAACGTCACTTATCACAGTCCAGAAAGCACACAGAGATGGATTTTATATAAACATATGTAATAACATAGTAAGCGTGCATGAAAATTTCCCAATGATTGCATCTATGCCCTCTTGTTTTTCTTTTGAAATTTGAGTGTGAAAATGTGCCTTATATTTCACATTTTTGAAAATAAGGCCTCCGTATTTTTTTTTCTCTTACAACCAGAAAGGGGCTTTTTGAATGTGTTCCTACACAAGTCTTCAAAAAAGCCAGCACTTTGTTTCAAATGCAAGTTCCAACCACTGCTCCAGTTGCACCAGGCGGCAAACTCTTAAAGGATTGCAGGTTGAGTCACTCAAAATGACAGTCTTCTCTGGCAATGGTTCTAACTGACTTCTCAGGAAAGCGCTAGCACTTTGGCTAAATCCAGGATCATAGGTAGCTTCTTTTTTTGTGTGTTATGTTTTGTGTTGTTTTTGTGTTGTGCCTTGATTTTGTAATACTCCTTTGCTTTATGAATGCGTGCGGTCATCACTGTCTTTTAGAAATGTTCCAGCAACATAAAGACAGGCAGAGTAAATGAAAACACTGCGGATGTTAGGGAATTTATTGGCCCCTGTTTTTTTGTTTTTTGTTTTTCCTTTTTTTTTTTGTTTTGTTTTTTGAGAAACAAGAGCATGAGATACTTGTTTTGTTTTTGTTTTTGTTTTTTTAAAAACAGTCTTTCCTTCCTGATTGCATTCCCTGTCTTCTTTTGTATGTGCTTCATAAAAAGGAAAGTAAATAAGTTTATATTATGTCTCAGATAAAATGAAGACTATTTCTATACAAGTGTCCTTTTAAGATCTTGGGATCAGACGTAATACTCTTTATCCTTGTTTTTCTTATTTTTGTTGGCGCTTTTCGCACTGCTGGGTTGTTTCTCCTTTACCACAGCCCCGTTAGACTGTGCTGAGTTACTGATGTAGTTTCGACTCTCATCCACATGGTATGAGCCTTCATCCCGGTTCCTGTACTTGTACATGGCATAGAGGAGGATGAGGATGCATAGGGCAGCTGCAGCTACTATCCCGACGACCATTCCCGTGGTACTGCTGGACTCCCGGATGACTTCTGCAGAGCCTGGGTACGGCTCTCTCCCTCCTACTCGGGTGGGGTTGGCTGTAAGAAACAGGATGAGAACAAAGTGATCATTGAGTTTCCTGAATGCTAGAGAACTATACTAACATGTACCATCTATTTCAGTGTTTAATGGAATAGCACCTACTGCTTTAGGAAAATTATACTGCTGTTAATGGAGTAATCCTTGTGCATCATCAAACTAAAAATTGGGACTACCTCTTCGACAGTGTCTTAGAAGCACAGCCCCAAATCAGCTCCAACTAGCTCTAAAGGACCATATTGGTACTTAAGGTGAAAAGCCTTAAATGTAACATGTCAAATAAAATCAGAACAGTTCTATCCTATAATATCTGAAGGAATCATTTTAAAAATGAAATTGATATTGGGGCAGGGGATATAGCTCAAGTAGTAGAGTACTTGCCTCGTATGCACAAAGCCCTGATTCAATCCCCAGAACCACCAAAAAAAAAAAAAAAAAAAAGAATGAAATTGATGTTGCTTCAGAATAAGACTAACTCTGGACTAAAATAAGGACAGCTATTATATAGGACTATATTAGAAATCCTTTTGCCTGGTATTGTAATGAACATACTATTAGATAATGAGATAATTCAGCCATTTAAAATAGTTTGTCTGATTTTTAAAGTATAATTTTAGTCACCTCTTTATAAACTAAAACATCTAATTTCCTTTTCTACTGGGGAGTCATTCGTTTATATAAATATTTATGCATTCTGTTTATACACTGACAGTGGTTGAATTATTTTTCAAAGCCAAACTCTGGAGGCGAAAATAAGAAATATTCTTTCTCCATTTTAAATATCTCCTAGAATGGTTTTTAGTCAAAACTCACTACTAATAAATGGTAAGAGAAGACTGGCTGGCCTAGTTTTATTCACCTGACAAAACCTTCATTCAAGTCTTCCCAAAGTATAAATAAAGCTATTCTTGGGAACAAGCAGTGAATTACAGGGTGCCTAATGTCTTCACCAAGGACCAGGCAGGCTCTGCCATTCACCAGGGAAGGCAAAGAAAAGAGCTGGAATTTAGCAGGCCAAAAGGTGGGGAGGATAGGCAACTCCTTTTCTCTATACACTACTTTTTTTTAACTATAAAAAATAGGAATTATTAAAAAAATCCTATTTCTTTTTGACCTTAGCTAATTTTCTTTAAAGATTTTGCTATTGTTCCTCTCCACTGTCCTATAGAAAAAGATTATTTTTCAGATATAATGAATTAAAATGCTACAACTTTCAAAACATTATTTGTAAATTATGCACAATGAATTTAAACAATCTCAAGCTTGCACATGTATATATAGATCATATATATATATATATATATATATATATATATGTGATATGTACGTATGTATGCACACAGAGCAGGAATTGAACAACTCAAGAAGACAAACTGTACACTTATATTACTATTAAACATCATTTAGTAATCAGCTTTAGTATTTCTACAAAAATTCTTGTTTATTACTGAAAATCATTTACCAAAACACATAGCCCTAGACTGCTTTGTAACTCCATTTTCAAACATCACTAAGATTTCTTCTGCCTAAATGTTGGATTTTTTGCTGTCATTTTCTATTCCTCCCCAAAATAAAGTCTTATAAATATAGCCACTGGCAAAGTAAAAGCTCTCAGTCTCAAAGCAGCAATATGCTATGTACTGGAGCTATGAAATGTAGCAGGTGAAACTGTTCTATGCCGATTATGTCACCACTTGTTTTACCAAAGCCCATGAAACATTGCTGAATAAAAAGCCTTGGTGTTACTTCTGTGGCCAAGACAGAGGAGACAAAGACTATAATCCACAGTATTTGATTGCAGGAAATTAATTTCCTCTCAAGAAGCATAGAGCCTAGTGCAGTAACTCTGTCACTACCTGACAAACCAAAGGCGGCACTTTCTCCTTTAAATACAGTCATCTTTGCCAAAGTGTGCCAATTAGCTCAGCTTCTAACTTTCCCTGAATGACAACTTTCTACTCGCAGTTTTTGCAGAGCATTCTTTGCTCAGACTGTCTCAAGGGCTAAAAAGGGAATTTTACTTAAATGTTACCTAAATCCTTTTTCCCCATCTGATGGAATATTTTCACTTGAAACACATTTTCACAATCATCTCACTTTTGTCTATCGGTAGGGAATGGAAGTGGGGGATACAACAATAACCTTTTAATGAAATGGAAGGATTAATTTTTGATACGAAGAAACTATAAGTCTAGTCAGGAATTGCTGTCATAAATAGACTAGCCAGAGAAATGCAAATCAAAACCACCCTAAGATACCATCTCACTCCAGTAAGATTGGCAGCCATTATGAAGTCAAACAACAACAAGTGCTGGCGAGGATGTGGGGAAAAGGGTACACTTGTACATTGCTGGTGGGACTGCAAATTGGTGCAGCCAATTTGGAAAGCAGTATGGAGATTTCTTGGAAAGCTGGGAATGGAGCCACCATTTGACCCAGCTATTCCCCTTCTCGGTCTATTCCCTAAAGACCTAAAAAGAGCATGCTACAGGGACACTGCTACATCGATGTTCATAGCAGCACAATTCACAATAGCTAGACTGTGGAACCAACCTAGATGCCCTTCAATGGATGAATGGATAAAAAAAATGTGGCATTTATACACAATGGAGTATTACTCTGCATTAAAAAATGACAAAATCATAGAATTTACAGGCAAATGGATGGCATTAGAGCAGATTATGCTAAGTGAAGCTAGCCAATCCCTAAAAAACAAATGCCAAATGTCTTCTTTGATATAAGGAGAATAACTAAGAACAGAGTAGGGTCGAAGAGCATGAGAAGAAGATTAACATTAAACAGGGATGAGAGGTGGGAGGGAAAGGGAGAGAGAATGGAAAATGCATGGAAATGGAAGGAGACCCTCAGAGTTATACAAAAGTACATACAAGAGGAAGTGAGGGGAAGGGGAAAAATAATAGAAGGGGGACAAACGAATGTCAGTAGAGGGGGCAGAGAGAGAAGAGGGGAGGGGAGGGGAAGGGAGGGGAGGGAAGGGGAGGGGGGATAGTAGAGGATAGGAAAGGCAGCAGAACACAACAGACACTAGTATGGCAATATGTAAATCAATGGATGTGTAACTGATGTGATTCTGCAATCTGTATATGGGGTAAAAATGGGAGCTCATAACCCACTTGAATCAAATTGTGAAATATGATATATCAAGAACTATGTAATGTTTTGAACGGCCAACAATAAAAAATTAAAAAAAAAATAAATAAATAGACTAGCTTTTCCAAGAATATTAATTTTATCTCTCAAATACATCTGAAATGGTTTCAAAACAACTGTGGATATAGCACACCAGTAACAGATGTGTGTTGACACTAGCATGAAACCACAATGATGAAAGCAAAAACTGAAATTCTTCAATTTATCAATACCAGCCAAAATGTTGCTCAAGTCACAAGGCCAAAAACAATCTCCATGTAGCTCAAATATAAAGATTCCAAATAGCATATATATTTTTAAGTAACATATGATCCCCTCAAATCACTAAAATCTAACTCCAAAGAAGAAATATTTTATTATCCTCACATTTACTTTAAATTTTAATAACAGGTATTATAGATCTGTTTGGAATATGCAGTTGCTTCCATTTCTAATTGATTAATTAATCTTTTTTTTTTCTATTGATGCTTCAAATCTGAAGACTGATTGATAGTTCCCTTTTGTTCTAAGATCAAAGGTATTTATGTGTTAATGGACCATCTTTCCTAAACATGCAACAACAGGCTGGAGAAATTTCAATATATTCATGAATTATGAATGTGGTTTCACTTATCAACTGTCACTCGTGCTTTATTGTGATGATCACTGAAAAATTACTGAGGATATTTCATCCTAATTTGAAAGTAGAAAATAGTACAAAATGGTGAATAAAGACCAATGTTTTCTACAATTTGTCCCAAAAGATATAAAAGAGAAATGCAATCATCTTTTAACCATTTAGGAAAATGTGAAAAAAGAAACTTTAATAAAATAAAAAGTGTAAAATCTATTTCATGAATTTGAGAATTTTGCATTCTTTTTATACTCCCTATTAAATAAAAATAAAACTTTTTAATAATTAAAATAATCTACAATAAATGAACCAAAGTTACTTTAGTCTTTTCTCCCTTTCTTTGCCCCAGAATGTGATAAAAAAATTTAAAAATAAGTGAAAGAGAGTGAAGGAAGAGGGACTAAAATAATGAAACATGTGAAATTAGCTTTAACATCTGAATGGTTTGCAGGCAAAACCAAGTTGCAGTAGCAAGTTCATCTTATTGGACCTGGAACAGAAGTGGTCCTGTTAGTAGCAAACTTAAGTAGGAACGATGGTATGCATTAAATAAGCTGAGGCTTTTTAGCAATTAGGTATGATTAGAGATAGAAAAGTATTCAAATTTGGTGGTGGCATACATATTTCACTTGAAGGCTAAGTCACTAGTGAAAAAAAAGCAAAAATGAATGTAAAATCTAAATATTTTGACCTACTTGTATCCTGTTTCAAAGACTCATATAGTAAAAATTCACACAC
Source organism: Marmota monax (assembly GCF_021218885.2). Classification (NCBI taxonomy): domain Eukaryota; kingdom Metazoa; phylum Chordata; class Mammalia; order Rodentia; family Sciuridae; genus Marmota; species Marmota monax. Next base: position 17,238,089 of record NW_026692194.1, on the reverse strand, counting down.
AAATTGTGAAATTACACACAGTTTAAGAGAACACTGCAATACATTATTGTTCTTATCAAGTTTCCCCATGCAATTCTGACTATCCACATTTAATGAAGAATGTCTATTATCATGTGCCCCACAAAGTCAATTGGCACTGAGGGTAAACTGCTAAATCTATGTGTAGGGAGAGCACATATGCCCACTTTCATAGCAATGGAAAGGAGTTTGACCTTCATTGGCAGTTTACCCTAAATGAGTCAGAAGCTAATTGATGACAAAGAGCCCTTAGGAGGGTTATGACCTGTTCCATCTTCATATTCACTTCTCATACTCAGCCAAATGATTATGGAAAACTTCCTGAGACTCATGCACTGATAAACAGTGTTCCTTAAAGGACAAATAAAAAAAAAGTAGCTTTCTTTTTCTCTTTCTCCTTCCCATTTCTCTCCCATAATATTTGGCAAAATTTTATGATCTCCAAAAGTTTTCCACCTGATCTACTTTGGTCCAAATAGATGATGAAGGACCCAACATGCTAGCTCTATGAAGTTTCATGTTTCTCACTGCCTAATTAATATTTTGATTACTTAGGTAGGCATATACTTTCAAGTGTTAGGACAGTCAACATATTTCCCATTATAGTCTAAACCAATTTATTCCTATCAGATGATCATTCATTGTGAAAATTCATAGAAGTACAAAAGACATAGCCTAGTGTTTTGTCATATCATATAAAAAGAATAATAGGTGCAATTGTTGTTCTGCTTTAAAAAAGAAAATGTTTAGTTTTTAAATTTGTAACTTATCGAAAAAAATTAACTTATCTTTGAGTTTACTGAGCTAGTTATCTATAGAGGTAAAAAACTGTTGTGATGTGTGTTCTTTATTTATGACTTGCATCTATGTGAAATGCATCATTTCCCCAAACCTGATCTAATTAAAAAAGTCCCTGGGACAAACATATTTAAGAGCTATGTCAGGGTGTTGTAGAGTCCAGAATGCTGATTGGGGCAGGCCTTATCTCTTTGTCCCTACTCTTGGGTCCTCAGTCACCTCCTCCCATGTCTCTGGATTCCTCCCAGTTTTTACCCCTCCTGATCTTTTCTGTGCCTCTCTCTCAACTCCCCTTGTTCTTGAAGGTAGCCCTCAGAGAATACAGCTGCTGTGTTCCCCTTCATCAGGCGGGAAACAGAGAAGGTCAGGCCAGCAGAGTCAGGACCCCATTTCTCTGGTTTAGTGCATTACTCAACAAGCTGTTCAATAAACAATAAAATTATTGCCAAATTCCTAATTTCAAATATGATATAAAATGGCAAAAACATCTTAATGTGATTGTTTCACCAGAACTGCCTTTGCATTTGATATTGGCATGATTACTTTAAAAGTTAAATTTTCTAATTTGTTTACAGGTAAAATCATTATTGATCAAACAAATGATAAACTCTATTGTAATATAAGATAACTAGCTCAATAAACTCAAAGATAAGTTAATTTTTGATAAGTTACAAATTATTTAATAATTTAAAAATATTGTTATGCATATGACTCTTTGAGAGGCACATTAAGCTGCTGACTTTTGAATCATAGCCTGAATGTTCCAGTATCTAGTCATATCTTAGGCTAGGCAAATAGGAAGCCTCAAGCTCCCAGTTATTTAGGAAGATGATTCACAAAAGAAGCTCTACACCATGCATTTTGAAAGGTAAAAAAATGTGAATATTAATGAATTTGTTTTAAAAGATTTCACTTTGCAAAGGAAAGTTTTTGACATCCTTGGATAGTCTGAGATGGGAAACATAGAAATCAAATGTTATTTTTAAGAAATAAAATTGCTCTTGATTTATGTTTTTACAGATTCTAAGGAGAGGTGGTGTTTAAAGTAACCATTTCCTATGACATAGAAAGAGGGTTTGTGGGTGAAGGGACTCTATATTTCCACTAATGAGTACACCAAGGCAAAAACATGCCTCTAGATATTCTGATATCACTCAAATTGTCACTTTTATGAAACTATTTTGAATACTTCTATGAGCTGCTCCTCCACTGTAATCTTATTATATTTACACTGTTTCCAAAGTTAGCTTTCAGGGTGAGATTGTGATTTCCAGGCAATTTTCCAGGTTGGTTTTATTTCTTTGATAGAGACTATTAACATGTTGCGATATCATCAGCTATGACCCTGTCACATCAAGGATGAAGCATGAATGTCACTACATACAAATGAAAATGAAAATCAAGCCTTTGAGCTTTAACAAAAAGAACTGTAAGAAATTACTGGTCTTAAGAAATAATAAAGAGCAAAATACACCAATAGTAAAAAACAGAATGTGAGCCATATATTTTAGATCTGGAGGGGCATATCCAGGATTATAAAATTATATAAAATTCTACTTATCATTGTGCTCACTGGAGTTGCTGAATGTCTTATCTTACAATGCTCCCTTTCAAAAACAATTGGTTAGACATTTGGTGAATTTTTTTCTCAGCAAATGTCTTTGGCCAGTCTTTCTGGTTTTAATGATAGATTCAATTTAAAGAAATTGCTTCCAGATTTCTGTCTCCACCCTACCTATGAAAAAAAAGAGTTGCCTAAAATTATCTCATTAGATCAGAGTTCTATACTGTGTCTTAATAAGTGTGGAAGTTATTATAATTCTAGGCAATCCCTGAAAAGGGTTTCAGATTTACAGGAGAAGATTTGACATTTCCAAGTACTTGGTTTCATTAATACTGTGAAAAGAAAATTGGAATTGTAGGCTCCTGGGGTGTTTGTGAATTGAGATTAGCACAATTTTTTTTTCCCTCTCATCCCTGCAAAACTCCAAAGTTTATTATTTGTCCCATGTTTGTGCTTCAGGACAACATAGGCCAGAAGCAGCAGTTAGATACAATCACTCACAAGAAGGTATGCTTTAAAAAAAAAAAAAAAAAAAAAAAAAATATATATATATATATATATATATATATTAGTTGTCAATGGGCCTTTATTTTATCTATATGCAGTGCTGAGAATGGAACCCAGTGCTTCACACATGCTAGACAATCCCTTTACCACTGAGCCACAAGCCCAGTCCAAGAAAGTATGCTTAAATGTCCCATTTGAAGGAAGGCAGTGACCAAGGATCTACACTGCATACTCTGATTTTTACTTGTGGTTTTGTGAGAAAAGACAGATGCTGGATATTTCAGATCTCTCTCATTCTCCCCTCCTACCAACTCCTCCCATGCCCTGCCCATCCTGAACTTTACTCCTGCAGTCAAACAAGAATCTTTAGAGAGGACACGTTTGACAGATCTCAGGCCTTCCCCCATGAATTGGCAATTCAAAGAACTTGGAAATCAATCAACCTTTGCCACCTGCTTCATTGCTGGGTCTGACATTTTCCTAATGTATTCCAAACTGAAACTGCATATGTCTGAAGAGAAGTTCAGGCGTTCAAGGCCACCATTCTGACATGGAGAGGATCACTGTCTTCTCCAGAAATCTAAGTATTGCATGGGAAGGAATGCTAGGTGTGGATGAAATTATGTGCCTGCACGACAGAAAACAGGCTGCTGCCTCAACTGGTATCACATGGAAGGAGAGGCAATGGCCAACTATGCCTTGTATGATTTGTATGACACTGGAAATGAACAGAGAAACACAGACATTCTTCCTTGACTGTGGGAAGCCATAAGATCATGGCATTTACAGAATCCTGTTCTTCAGTTAACCTGTGTGCCCACAGCTTAGTCAATTGCTGGTTCTTTGGACTTTTTACATGGTAAAGATGTCCATTAGGTTTTCTAAGAACCCTTGAAAGCATCATATTGTTTATTAAAGTACCAATGTGCCTACGGTTCTCATGACATTTCGTGGCCTGCTCACAGCTGTTACTCAAATATATCTTCCATTTTTTTCAAAAGAAGCATCCATCATAACCATATTGCTGTCCCTACATCTCACAAATGCCAAAATTCTACCTCCATGAGTTGTTCATAGGGACTTATTCCTCCTGCTTCTCTAAGTGGTATTTATCTTTTAAGACGTAACTTAAACTCTTTTGTGAAGTTTTTCTAGAATTTTCCCTCCTCCTGTCAATGAATATACAGTGAACTATAGTTATGTTACAGGGACAAGATGGTATAGCAGATAGCCAAGGGCACTGGAAAATGCCCTCACATTCTGTGAAATATAGTGACGTAAAGAGACAACAGCTATCCCTCTCCTTGGTCTATACCCAAAGGACTTAAAAAGAGCATACTACAGGGACACAGCCACATCAATGTTTATAGCAGCACAATTCACAATAGCTAAGCTGTGGAACCAACCTAGATGCCCTTCAATAGATGAATGGATGAAAAAATGTGGCATATGTACACATTTACTCAGCAATAAAGGAGAATATTACTCAGCAATAAAAGAGAATAAAATCATGGCATTTGTAGTTAAATGGATGGAGTTGGAGAAGATAATGCCAAGTGAAGTTAGCCAATCCCAAAAACCCAAATGCTGAATGTTTCCTCTGATATAAGGAGGCTGATTCATAGTGGGATAGGGAGACGGAGCATGAGAGGAATAGACAAACTCTAGATAGGGTAGAGGGGTAGGAGGGAAAGGGAGGGGACATGGGGTTAGAAATGATGGTGGAATGTGATGGTCATTATTATCCAAAGTACATGTATGAAGACGCAAATTGGTGTGAATATGCTTTGTATACAACCAGAGATATGAAAAATTGTGCTCTACATGTATAACAAGAATCGTAATGCATTCCGCTATCATGTATAAATAAAAAGAAATTAATTAAAACAACAACAAAAAAGAGAGACAACAACAAAGAATCACACAGGCACAAAGTAACAGCTGGGAGAAGCATGGTGGTAGAAAATTCACAGCAGTGGGACCGAGGCTTATGATTTACACTAGGGAATGAGAAGTGGGCAGGAGAGTCTTCTAATAAGAAAGAACAACATGTGGCATGACCTTGAGGAAGGAAAGAGCTTAATTTTCAGGAACAGAACAAGAGCCAGAGTGGCTGCAGCATAGTGAGGTTAGAGGAAGAGTGAAAAATTTGAAGGTAGACATAGAATTTATTACCCAGATTGTAGACCATGGAATGAGGTCATAAATGAAAACACGGGCACATTTGACTCCATAAATAATCATTTTACAGAGGCATCACTAATAAAAGTGAAAGTGCAAATGAGAAAGGAAGGGAGAAAATGTTTGAAATGCCATGCTAGACCTAGAGGAAGTACCTCTCAAATACAAAAAGTATACACCAATTGACATAGAAAAATACAAACAACCCTGTAGAAGAATAGGCAAAATACCCAGAGGCACAGGTGAAGAGATGTGAATGCTGGTAAAAATATGACTTTTTCATTTGTTTTTAGGAATTAATCCAATAACCATTTGAAATTAAAAATAGATAAATTCGCTATCTATTATATCACCAATTTTGATATGGATTCTATATTATAATAAAATCTTACTGAGATGTTACATTTCTGTTATTTTTCAGGCTTGATTATAAGTCCTTTGACAGTTTCCTGTGACTTTAATTCTCTTTCTTACCAATTTCTCTACCTTCCAATCTCTAATAAAATTGAACAAAATTGGCTGCAAAGTGTAGTTTTCTAACTCATGGAAGATTTTTGTAAGCTGATAAATGTGCAGGGCTAAAATGCCATGAACATTGCCAGAAAGTGTGAGAGATCTTTGATTTCAGATTTTTAGCAAAGGTGGCTGGAAGTGGGCAAAACACTGGTCATAATATTTTAGATTGTTTATAAAATATTTTTACTTCAATACTTCCCTAACCCCTGCCCTCCATGATCTCTTCCATACAAGAGGTAATTATGTTTTATATATTTTTAAACCAGACATCACTTCTCCTGTACTTGAGAACTGGAATCACATGTATTAATGCAAATATCATATCTGTTTTCCTTATGCTTCCAAACAATATACTGCTGGATTACAATGACTGAAGTCACTAAGTTATTTCAAGGAACCCAAGTCAGCCATCTTCAGTTTTCACTTGGGTTCCTCATTTTTAATCAACATATCTGACATACACAGGGCTACAAATGGTTGATGGCGAACTTTGAGCTCCTTTCATCAATTCAGCAGAGTAGTCACAGAAGTTTCTAGGGTGTACTTTTCAGTACTCTTGCTAATGGAATGAGTGAAGAAGGGTCTCTCATCAGTCAAGCCAAACTTTCCATAATCGTCAGGCAGAAAGAAAAGTCACCCAAGCAATAGCTGAGAAAATCAGTTTCCAAGCTAGGGCATCCAGAAAATCTGTATATGTTTTTCATCAAAATGTATTACCTTTCAAAAAAAATGCAAGAAGAGCTATATATGGAAATGTAGATGATACTCTTTATTCCTGATTTTTACTCAACTTTTGCTTCTTGATAGCAAAATAGGCTTACCGTCCTGGTTGCTCATCAACTACAACAGCCAGAAACACTTAGACCCAGAAATCATTTTTCTTAAGTCACATTTCACTTTTATATAGAGAGAGAAATTTGAACACTCTGTCTTATACAAAACCTGAGGATTTATTTCAAGGAAACCTCAAGGCTTGGAATCAGGAATTTGGAGAGAATCTGGTTTATAGTAAGACAAAAGTGGTACCATGGTACAGCTGGAGTAATGTGTGCTGTGTGTGTACAAGCATGTATGTGTGTATGGACCAGTGAATAATAAAGCGCCTCTTCTACTTCTCTCATTGAAGTTGCTAATGTTGTCTTTTCCCCCTCACTTCATGAATTTGTAGGTACAGATAGATTTTTAAAGATTTCTACAGAATATTTCACAATACCTTGGGATTAGCTTATATAGTTCATGTAGCTATTATTTTGCATTAGCAAAATCCTCTTTCTTTATTTCCTCCCAGATATTACACAGACTTAACTGTAGTAGATACTTCTAACATTACTTACAACTGTTGCTCAATACAGCTATGTGATTTCTGACTCACTGCAATGCCTAAATATTTTTCTTATTTTATTAAGTGAACTTTGCTTTTATTAATTACTATTATATGGTACGTTCTATATAACATTATAACATGTACTATATACACATTGTCAAGTTTATTCCTCATATACCACAATTATTTGGTATAGGTATTACCATTACTTTACAGGAAAGGGAACTGAGTCTCAAAGTAGTTAGCTTATTTAGCCTTCTAAGTGGCACAGATAAAATTTAAATCCAGGTCTATCTATGACTATTTGAGTTTCATACACTCTACATTTATGACTGCAGAGGTTTTTTTTTTTTAATTTCCTATTTTATCACAACAATGCAAAAGATACTTTAGGTATCTTTTCTAAGCAGCTGTGCATTTCTACCCCTTCAAGGTATGTTCTACTTCACCTCTTGCCATTTATCTGTCCTTTGCTGTAGGAGCTGAACTCCCACAGAATCTTAGAAAAGCAGTACAGAGTGGATAAAAGAATATGGGATTGACACTAGATTCTTGTCCAGGTGCTGCACCTAACTCACTAAGTGACAACTGGCAATTTGTCACCCTCTGCTAGCATTTCTTCATCAGAAACTCTATGGTGACATTTAAATTATTTACCTCCGAGGGTCACTGCAAGGATCAGATCAGGTGGACAATAAATATGCAAGTGCTCTGAAAAGGACAGGTCTTTATAAAAACCTCCACAGTGATGGTCTGATTACTTGCCTGTGTCTTTCACACAAAAGGTACTGAATGTGAAGTTGTCAATTAGACAATTTTATAACACGTACTATAAGCCCTGGCTTGGTCAGCTGTGGCAGTGGCAATATCTCTGTGGGGGTAGGTGTATTTGAGGGCTTCCCTTTCATGAATGAAGTCTTGTGAGTTCAGGTGGCAAAAAAGGGCCATTTACATCGCAAGGCTGCGTGTAAAGTGTGTTTCTGTTTATCTGTGAAACATTCTATCTTTGATGGATCAGTGCTTTCTGGCTTCTATGGTTGGAGTGAATTAAATTTCTCCCTCTTTTAAATTTTTATTATGATAGTTTATATTTTTATATGTCATGAAATCAATCATCTAAGACTATTCTTTGGTAATAGCTGATGATACGGTTTACTATCTTGGAAGTAATAACTCTTTTGATTAAGTTTTAGAGTTTCTAAAATTGTTCAGTCATTCTTTTTCCCTGCTCTGAAATCTCTTGGTGCATCCTGGCTGAAAATCAGGGTAGAGTTCCTACTGCACAGTTTTCAAGGGGGCACAGTGTAGTTTTCCTGATTTAGAACTGGGTCTATTCACTTTGGGTGATCATCTTTATATTCCTGTCATGAAGCTATTGCTGTCTCAATTTTCTTTTGTTGGGAAAAGATGATATTCTTTTTGGTGCAAGTGCAAAGTGCAATAGCTGAGGTGAAAGATGACACAGCTTCTCCTCTGGGCCCATTAGAGAGAAGGCTGTCAAGCCTAGAATTAGGAAATATGGAAGACAAGACATCCGTCATGGTTTGGGGGTGTTGTGTGGGTGGTTGTGCCCCGTAAGTCATGCTGCCCAGAGTGTTCCTGAGTGCCTTGACAGGAAGGGCAAGGGGATTATCAGAGCAAGTGGGACAGCTAATCATCCTTTTTCTCAAATGCTCAGTGGGGCCGAGCCCTCAGTTTATTTCTACCAGAAATAAGAATAGCAGATACGTGTGCCTCCCCCCACCATAGCAACTGAAATATAAACAGCTTAAGTCATTGTTCCTTTTTCACTAAGTTCATCATGGTTACTGAGAACAATTTTATATTGATAGAATTTAGAAGTACTTTGAAAAACATTCTAGATGCTACAGTGCCAATTATTAATATTTCCCTTCTTGGCTGGGGACACAGATTCATTTCAATTTCTTTTATGATTTACTCCTTAGCTTCCTGGTGCTAATAAAATCTCATTTATCTTATCAAAGTTTCCATGCGAGACTGTATGCTAAGTGCATTTCAGGAATCCTCTCATTTTTATCAGCACCACAATGGCATGAGGATTTGACATTATTCATGTCATTTTGCACGTGCAAAAATTTGGGCATGCAAAGATTCAATGATTTGCTTCTGACTGCACAGCAGGTGGATGAACTTGGATTTGAACTCAGTCACCTGACTTCTCAAGTTTACTCAATGAAACAAAAGACTGCAGTGGGCTCATACATGTGGCTTCTCTTTCTCCTAGGTTTTTTAAATTTGTTTCTTTGTTTGTTCATGTAATTGATGGCTCTGGTGGTACTGGTATCTTTAACCTTGATAAATAATACAGGATTTCTTGTCTTATTTTATAGTGCTGGGCTTCTTATAACAATCTGTGGCTGAGTTAGGAGCTACTAATGATGACATTGATCTCATCAACAAGTCAGTGAGTTGAGATGAGACCTCGAGGCGAAAGCCAAATGTGGCATTTGCTGTTCCTTGGGACACATATGGTAACAAGGAAAGCATATTGGTTCTTTGTGGAGGCAGCGTGCCCTGTGGAGTGGAACACAGAACATGCTGCCTTACCTCTGATGGCATCAGAGGAAATGTAATTAATAAGGTAGAAAGAAAACTCCACAGGAACCAATTTCATTATCAAAACAGGCATTTGACATGACTTGCAAGAGAATGGGACTTCATTCTTTCTGAATTTCAGGTTTTAATAAGAAACAGACTTACCCTGTATTTTTCTGAACCTATGCTACATTTGTCCTTTCAAGGTGGGCGAATATTTTAGAGCCTGAAAATGTATCCCATTGTCTCCCTCCAAAGCACAACAGGATGCGTGTCACACTTCAGAAAGGCTTTTATAGTATTCGAGCATTTTCTAATAAAAATATAATTTTAAACATGTTGTTAATACTTTAAGGCTAGACTCATACAGGCTGCTTATAAACTTAGTCTGTACTCACTACTGAACAATTTTTCTGCTGCTGTAGGAAGGTTCTAGATTAGCTTCCATATATTTTTCTTAGACATTCAAATAAATGTATAATCTAAGTCAGCAAACTCACATGCTAATTATTATAGTAAGATATTCTAATAGAGCCCACTCTTTCTAACACTAAAAGGGGCTGTGTTTGTCTTTCACTCATATCAAACCTGCATGCTTTATGAAGAACCTGCATAGAATAATTAATTTACTGGAATAAAACCTATGGTGGTAGCTGCAACTCCTCTACCTATTATGAGATTCATCATAATTATTTATTAAACCTTAAGTATGTGCCAGATACTCTGCCAAGCACTGTGTATGCATATTCTTTTTTTTCAATCTCATAGTAACCACATTCTCTTCACTTTTCCAGCTAAGAAATTGAGCATCAAAAATACTAAATAGTTTTCCCATGACTGAGAAAGGTCTGCATCTTAAACTAGTTCTACTTCAAATCTGGCCATAACTAATATTCACTTTTGGTTTCATATCACAATTATTACAAAATGCTGTTAGGAGCTTTTTAAAAGTATAAAAAAAAAATCCATCCATCCTATTATATTGTAAAAAAGAAATCCAAAATGCACATCAGGTTCAAAATAGTTCAGGTTAAATAAAAATCGCTATATTCTGAAAAAAAAAAGCCTTTTGTTTGTTCTTCTGTTTTATGCTAGTCTTCTAGTAAAAACTAATTTTGTGGATGAAAACTGGTTGCTGGGAAATCTGACCTCAGGCTGAGCTGGAGATAGGCCTTCCTTCTATTTCTAGGTCTCTAGCCTTTCCAAAGTCTTCCTCTGCTCCTTCGATATGTAAATATTTAAAAACTTCTTTCCAGTTTTATAAATCAAAACTAGTCAAATCAAGGGCGTGGTAGCCATCCTTTCTGTTTGTGCCTCTATGTCACAGCTTCTGCAGGAGGACAGGAGCCTAATTTTGGTGGGCTCCTTGCTCCAACTTGAACATGACATTCCCTCATGAAGAACTTCACTTTTCCTTTGGATGAAGCCATTGAGCAAACACATTGGCCCCCAATACCTCCATCCTCACTCTTATAAACTTTCTAGCCTTTTTTCCTCCCAATGTGTTGAACCAAGTCCGTGTCCTAGACTCCCTCTCCCATTGCCAATTTAACTTTGCACAATGTAAGTTTCATTCTAGTATCACTCTCGTTGGAAAAGCAGAGAAATTATAGAATGATGAGAGCTAAAGGGGTAGCTCAATGGTACAGTATTTGCCTAGCATGCATGAGGTTCTGGGTTCAGTTTCTGACGTTGTGTTAAAAAAAAAAAGTAACAATGATATCTGGCGACTCTCTACTGTTTTAACCATATCCCATTAATTTTTACTCCGGTGTTCTGTAGTAAATAACACACACACACACACACACACACACATACATATTTAATCCTCCAGAAAGTTACATCATATGTATGTAATATAATATACTAGATTGGGAACTTTATTTTTATAAATAAATAAATAAATATATATATATATATATATTTGTGTGTGTATGTATGTGTGTGTGTGTGTGTGTATATATATATATATATATATATATATATATATATATATATAAAGTTCCCAATCGAGTATGTTATATCCTGAGAGTTGGCTTCTGCATCATTGCCCAAATTCCAGATGCCTATTCTGAATGAGGTACTGGAACTGTGGTGCTGACTCTGACTTACTACTCAAGATCTGCCATCATATTACCTAATATGGAACACATTCATTAGTGCTGTTATTGTGGCTGCAGCTAAAACTTATTCATTTTAACAGCAATGTGTTGGTTACTATGGGCTAATGAAACTAACATTTCAGTAATTATATAGTAAATACCTGAAATTTAAATATAGAACAAAATTATCTTCTAATCAGGTTCTAAAAATATGATCTAATAAGTGATATATTCCTTTAAATAATTAAGGTTACTTACTTAATGAAAAGATGCATCTTGTTCAACATACATATCTTTATTCCTACTGTGGGTAATGGGAACATTCAATAGAAATCCTTTGATCTTTTCTCAAAATAGCACACTGGAAAGCCACTCAAAATTGCATGGTAATTTTACCTTAATGAAGAGTAACACATGTAGGGGAGCTTTTGCCATCAAATTTAAATGTATGCCATAGGATTATTTAAATAAACATCTTAAAAATTGGTCCTATTTTTGTGAGGTACCAGGATGTTAGAGAAACAATCTCTGCACTCCAAGAAACTAACAGCTCATATTTTCTAAAGTATAGAGCCTACTTCCTCTTTCATTTAACAGTAAGTAAATTAATCTCTCTGAATCTCCCTAGCTATGAAGATAATTTATAGTTTTAGAAAATAGTGAAATAGAATACCACTTATACAGAGCCAAGAACAATAGTGGGCATAGACTAAATCCTCCCTGACTAAAAGTCATTCCTGTGATCAATCACTACTCACGATCTGAACTCTGGTCAATGTGATATAACTATGCAAGCTCTGCAATGGTCCTTCGTGGCTGGAGCCATCCCCTCATCTCCACTGACTCAGCTGATGTTTAAAAGATGTCAAAAACAAAAAATGGATGATCTCTCTCTTTCCTTTCGACAAACCAGATATTTTATTATTTGATGGAGCTCTTCTTTCCTCCGTTGACAAAGGTTTAATTGATCTGAAAGTGGCCCCACTATCCCATGAGCTACCCACCCCCCCTACATAAGTGCAAAGAGAATTGACACATTACTCTTAGCATTGTAAATCTAAGAGGAAATTGTCTTCCCTTAATAGGGCTCCCAGGAAACAGGAAACTGAACTGTTCTGTGTGTCACAAATAACAAATTGGAGTTATTCATCAGGAAGCTCCCACACCAAAGAGGGTTATTATTTTCACTTAAGGTCTTGAATATCAACATAAAAAATCACCTATTCCAAACTTCTCTAGGAGTTTTGAGAAAGGCTTACACTTACAAGAAGGCCCCAAATAAAGACACACAGATGTGTGTGATTAAAGGCCATCTGGGACCTCAAGTGGTTTTGCAGTATTGCCATTTTGTTAACTCACTAAGTGAATCTGAAATGTAAGGTTTCAAATCAATCTGTTCTACAAAGACTTATGTTCATGTGAAATAAAAAGGAATCTTAGAAAATATGTATATTTCTGAAACATAAATAGTAAATAACAGGAGATACTCATATAACAGTTCTTCTGAGCAAGGTATTGTTCTTCAACGTGCCTTCCATATGTTAATTAATTCATTCCAACAACCACATCACTTGGCAGAGGGAGAAGCACAAAAGGTGCAAGTGTTTTGTGAGGAAAAGTGTGAAGAAAAGGTCATTCATCTGTCAGGTATGTGGGCAGCTCACAGCAGGCATTTTAGGACAGCGATGGCCTGTGACCTCAGGCTGCTGGATTTCTACCTGTGACTAAGAGTTGGGGTTCACTTAGCTCTCCTAAATGTCATAGCCATCTTTTCATATCTTAAAACTCTGCTTGTACCACAGTGCAGTTATCATACGAGGCAAACCACAGGACAGTGCGGCTAGAATCAAGTATAATTGAGTTCCATGTGTTCCCACCCAGGGGGTTGTCCCTGATCTAGTTTCAACATGTACAGTTCCCATCAGGAGGCCTGAGTGGTATTATCAGTTGCCCACCAATTTTCAGCCAGGAAAAGAAGCAGCATTACATAAAGAGTAAAAATAGCTTGAATATTATTTTTATATGACTGAATTGGGAAACAAGGAAAGCTGACATTTATGCTCTACCTTATGCCAAACATTGCAATAAGTGCCTCAAGCATATTAATTGTAATTCTTGCAACACCTCTGAAAATAAGTGATATTTTGTTGTCATAGGTGAGGAACCAGAAAATCAGAAAGAATAACTAAAATGGCATCTAGAGTAGAATGAAAAAAAAAGCCCTTGTTAGAATAGAATTCAAGGTATAAACTCTGTTTTTGCCTCCACAGTTAGCACAGCAGTGGATGTAAACCAGGACTCAATAATATCTAATCAACGATGAATTGAAAACTAAATACACAACTACCCTCTTTGTTAGAGTCCTGGGTGGAAAGTAATTCAAATTATCAAACACTTAATAAAAGGTATAATTATGAGTTCTCAAGATAATACTGGATTTTTTTTCTATTAACAGTCTTAGGAAGGCATCTAAATAATGAACACGGCAGATTTTTGCAGAGAAAAACCTAGTTTTGAAGGTGGGGAGGGTCTGAGAGATTAGAAAATGTTTATGCATAAATAAATCCTCAGGGAAGGTGAAGTACCTAAAAGACTGGACAATGCACTTATTAAAATAATTGTGCATCTACTTAGAAATATCTGCTTTCATTTACTTAAGGAATCACAAATGTGCATAGCAAACCTGTGCATTTCTGAATATTTACCTCAATATGTTACTTTTCTAAAAAAGCAATTTCCCCAGATTTGACCTGCTGATATCTGAAATGCTTTTCCTCAGGATACATCTAACAGTATCCAAAGCCCAAGGACATTAGCAATTAGAGATTTAAGATAAACAGTTCATTCACAAAGAAAGACTTGTAGGAGGGGAATCTTAATGTGAAATAATATTCATTTTCAAACAAGATAAGAAATTAATGTGCATTCCTAAATGATAGGTGGAAACTAGAAAAGTCATAAAACATAAGACCAGAAGAGATAATTTCACAAGTTAGGCTGACAGTGAATGAACACACCATGTAACAGAATCTGAAATTCTTGCTTTAACAGAAATTGATGAATTGAAAACTAAGGAATGAGGAAGGAAACACTGAAGGAAAGAATAAGAAGTTACAGAAGGCTTGAGTATTAAAAAGTAGCCATCATTAGGTGGAATCAGGAAAAGTTCATCTTGTGTTTTGGGTAAAAGACTTTGGTGCAACAGAAAATAATTATGCTTCCAGAACAAGTCTCCACATGGGGAGCAAACAAACAGGGTTCCTGCTTTGTGAAGTGTACCTTCTGGTGGGGGATGCAAGCTATACACATTAGTGAAACAGTGGCAGGTAAGTAAACGTGATGGTTTCAGGCACTGAGAGATGTGGTAAAGAAGATCATCTGGAGAGTAGATACTGCAAGCTCCTACTCACATGAGTGCAAAGAGAATTGTGTTAAGGTATTTAACAAAGCAGACAAAAATCAGGGGAAACAAGAGGAGAAGAGGGAGACAGAAAGATTCTGTTGGTCTCCTCTGCTCCATCTCCTTATCTTCTCTCCCCACCATCCTGTTTTCCCGTAAACCATGGGCAGAGACAATGGACCAATCTCTAAGAAATGGTTAGTGAGACCTATAAGCAAGGGCTAGAATAATTGGGCCATTTAGTTCAAGAAGAAAGAAAAAGTGACAATTTTACTTGCAATTAGAGTCCTTGCACTGGATTTACTGGGTACTTAAGGTACAGACTGTATAAAGAAGATGTTAGTCTGTACGGAGACAGCAAAAGTGGGAAGCAGATCAAAGAAAATCAGCAGGAGCTGCGATTAGTAAAAACCTAGGCCGTTTTTACATTGTTTGAACACTATTAAAATGCTGAAAAAGAATCAACTACCCTGAAAAACAATACTAATTGGGAAAAACAAAACTATATACTTCTACACACATAAACACCAGCCTTTGTAATTGGACTAATTCAAGTTGGAGGATCTTACAGAAGATGAGATACAAAAAAAATGTCCTGGTGTGATGAATTAGCACCAGAAAGGCTGGGCATGTCAGCCTAAGAGAAATGAGGAAAGGGAATGTAAAGGTGGGAGAAAGCAGAGAGCTGGGAATATATGACAATAATGACAAAAAGCAATTCCTGAAATCCCTATTATTTATTTATTTGTTTTTTAATGAGCATAGAGAGAGCTGTGAGAATACCAATAAAAACAAAAGTACAATCTTGGCCAAGAGACCCATAATGGTGTCATGAGGTGGCTGGCTGTATCTGTCCATACAACCAAAAGGGACTGGTGGTTGAGACTGATGAGTGCAGTATTGAATGGATGGTCACCAGAGATCTAACAGTTACAACTGATGGGCGATGTCAGGGCTGACAGTCTTGACCGTGGGGTGGAGCCTAGGAAGGAGGGTGGGAACACCTGTACCCACCCTTGTTGAGAGGGAGCTTTTTCACTCCTGCTCCTCACTGCATTCAGCAGCTGCTCTCTAAGTGTTTGCATCAGTAGCTACAGTCAATGGGGGGAAGTGACAGTCCAAAAAGATGTGTTCATCTGTTGAAGGGCACCTAGGTTGGCTCCATAGCTTAGCTATTGTGAATTGTGCTGCTGTAAACATTGATGTGGTGTGTCACTGTTGTGTGCTGATTTTAAGTCCTTTGAGATGTCATGCTAAGTGAAATAAACCAATGCTTCCCCCAAAATGAAGGTCAATGTTCTCTCTGATATGTGGAAGTTAAACCACAATAACAGTGAGGGAGGGTGAGAAGAATAGAAGTTCAGTACATTAGACAAAGGGGAATGAAGGGAAGGGGGAGGGGGAAGGGAACAGGAATGACAGTGGAATGAATCTGACATATTTTCCTATGTATATATAGGAATAAATCACAGTGAATCTCAACATGGGGTCCTAATTAGAATAAAATCCACAAAATGGGATCCTAATTAGAATAAAATATATTCTATGCTTATATGTTTGCATCAGAATGGATTCTATTGCAGTGGATAGCTAAAAAGAACAAATAAAACAAAAAGAGAGGTGGCTCTGTATCCTGAAACTTTTATTCAATGTTTTATAATGATAGGTTTATTTTAAAGTGGAACTTTCACAAAAATGTAAATTTGTCATTTTATCATGACATACAGGTCTCTTGAGGTTGTAGGTGACATCTATGGAGGTCATAAACTAGCAGACAGAGGTTGGTTCATATCCTCTACAGTCATGTCGTTAACACAAACAAGAGAGTAACTGAATTTCAAGAAACAACTCTTTGATAAAGGAAACTAATGTGAGTGACCCTATGAACATAGGGAATCAAATCCAGATTGTGATTCATTTATTTTCAGGATCCACAGTCTCCACATAAGGCACAAAGGCTATATGGAAAGTGTTATGTGTTAGTCACATCAGATGGGATACAAATATGTCATAAAGAAGGAGGAAAAATTATGCATTGTCTACAAGTAAAATGCATACATTTGAATTTCAGGGAACCATAGCAAGACTCAAATATTTCTCTATTAAATCTACCAAGGACTCTACCTGCTGTTTTCTTTACTACTGCCACAATACTCTCACTTCCCAAAATTCAGAAATACATCGCTTAAGATAATTTGCTGGCAGAGTGAATGGTGGGGATGTTTTGTGAGTACAAAGGTCAAATAATTTTGTACAATGCACTGCAATTTTTTAGCCTTACAATTTTACTATAAGTGACCCAAAGGAAAGTCCATTATACTGTTCTACACAAAAATTATGCTGTGAGCTAATGGAAAATGAACTGCAAGGTAGCAACCCTGTATGCTGTCCCCCATCACTTTTTCTGAAATATATATTCTTCATGGGTTTTGTTTTAAAAAACATTTAAAAAATAAATGTGGGTAAATTTGTCCTTGTAAAAAGGGAACATTATAGAATGGGGGACCCTTCTACACGTAAATGGACAGCTCTTCTGGGAATGTGACATGCAACAAAGAATTACAGTAAAGCCAAGGAAGTAAGAAAAAAAGTCGACTAACCTAACCCACCTGAGCTCGGCTCACAGGGGTCAATGTCCTCATCATCGCTGGGACACTCTGCTGAGGCCACAAGGATGTCATCTGTGGTCTGCAAAAGAATCACATTCAAAAGATCAATTTAAGGGGTCCTAAGAGATCCTCTTACCTTTGTCACATTGACAAGTGAAACACAGTTCTCGTTACCTCACAGGTTGAGAAATCAAATTCATTATTTCCCTTCCCAAAGACACAAAGCTTAAATTCACAAACTTATTCTAGATCTCTCATGAAAGTATCTGCATGTTTGTGAAAACTTGATGACACCTTAATTACACGAGGACATAGAAAGGGTGATGGCCAATGTGTAGATACACATCCATTCAAATGTAGAGGAAAGCTACATGTAGTAGTGTATAGATGTTTAAAACAAGCTGGCAGAAACAGATGATCTGAAATTTATTACAGCCCTAGAGTGCTACAATGTATGCATCAGTAGGCTTTATGTAGTACTTGTGCTTGGCTTCCTGAAAGCAGAGCAGCCATAACCTTTTACATTCACGACCAGGTAGAGTTTGATAAATCTTTGAGATGTAGCTTGTCATTATTAGGAAACACAGATTGAGTAGAGAATTGGATATATCTCTCACTGATGCAAAAAATGAAGCAAATATAGTCCATTTAAGGTACTTTCCATTTGTGTTACGCTTTCACATTCAAATCTCATTTTTGCAATGTTCAGATAACAGGTATTGTTCCCCCATTGTCCTTTCCATCATTAAGGTTTCGTAATAAATGAAAAGTATATTTCGAATAGAGTGGGGGAGAGGTGACCGCTTCCTCTGTGACATTCTAGTTGCTTCATTGCACTTATAGCAAAAAAGATAACTATCACTGTAATAAAAAGCAGAGTGTAAATCCTAGCAGTTAGTCACATAATCAACACATTGACAAGCGCCAAAGGTTGTTCTTTACTGCTACTTATAGCGGCAATAAACTCAGCAGAGTTATTGCATGGAATTTGTGAAGGTGTCCATAAGATTTGGCTGATGCTAAAGTAAAACAGAGAGATTCCAAGGTACAAAAAGAAAAATATCTCATTATATCTGCTGAGGATTAAGGAGATTGGGAGTTTTTAGAGGAAACTCAGAATTGCAACCTGGATGCAGCCGTCATTTAAATGTGGAATTAAATATATATATTTTTTCAAAGAAAAAAGCAGAAATATGGTATGACTTATTTTTACTAAAGGAGTCCCTAATATTGTCATGGAGAGGGTATAAATAAATACATTTTAAGAAAGTTGTGGCAGTTTGAAAAGTGGAACCAAGAGATGATGGAATTTTATGTCACATATTAGGTTTAAAAATCTTTCAAGCACAGGATCATTAATTTAGAATGCAGAGTTTATTCAGACCCTAATACTTCACAATATAGTTGTAAATAAACACAAGCCATTAAGTAGCTTTAAATAGCATTTTGAGATCATTTTATTTCATTCTGATCTTATAGATTCTGAGAGAGTTTCCAGATTCATACATTTTGCTGCTATTATTTTAAAAGAAGAAGTTCAAAATATTGAATTTCCTGAAAGTATACCACTTAACAGTGAAAACTATCAGCAAGTAGAACAGTAGTCATGAGGTATCTCTTATTAAAGTAGGTTTTAAAAGGGAGAGAATCATCCTCCTCTTGGCACAAGCTCATCATGCAGGATAAAATCCAAACTGACTTGATAATGACAAGTTATTGGATTATGTGGTCATGCAGGGCAATTGTTCCAATACATCCCTGAGCAGATAATCAGCTTTTTTTCTGGGAACAACTTTTGTGGAAAACTACCTTTATTCTCAACCAAAGTGGATACTCTTTCAAATTAATTAAAATTCAATTAATTAACTCAATTCAAGAGAATGTTTCATTTTTCTTGCTGAGTTTTAAATATAAATGATTGATGCAATCAATTATACATTAATTATGCTCTTGTAATATTCTTGTCAGGCATACAGGGATGTGAATAAGTGCTTTAAACCAGTGGTTCTCATCTAAACAGTAATATTGTCACTTTTCCCCCCAGCCATGTGGGAAGACATTTGGTAACATCTAGAGATACTAAGGTTATTATGTTGGAATGATGCTGTGTGTCTGCTACTTTTGCAACAAGTAGGTAGAGACTAGGGATGTTGCTAACTAATCTAAAATGCTCTAATAACACAACTCTAACAGCAAATAATTATTTGTCCTAAGATGTCAATGTCAAAGTTAAAAAAAAAAAAACCTGCTGTAGAAGTTAAAGAACTACTCTGTGCTTTATTTTTCTCACTTGAAAAAAAATGGAGACTATAGCTTTATGTCTAGTGGCACATGCTTGTAATCCCAGTGTTTCTGGAGGCTAAGGCAGGAGGATCAGGATCAAAGCCAGACCCAGCAATTTATCAAGGCCTTAAGCAACTTAGTGAGACTATCTCAAAAGGAAATGCTTGGGATGTAGCTCAGTGGTTAAGTGCCCCTGGGTTCAATCCCTGGTACCAAATATAAATAAATAAGTAATTAATGAAAAAAGGAAAAAGAATTTAAGAATTAAATAAGTACATGAAAAGTACCTAGGATAGAATCACACTGCAAATATTCATTTAAAAATTCCAATATTATCAACATTATCTTCGATATTCTATGAAAGTAGCACCATTTTAATTATATCATTTCCACTCCTTATAAATAATGTAATTTTATATTTTAAATCAAAAGTTGTATGTATGAATCATTTTTGACTTGAGGGCTCATATTAGTATTGATAAAAAGATACAGTGGCCATATAGATACTTTGTTGAAATAAATGTCCATCTTTTACAGCCTAGGTTCAAATTGCAACTTAGGCAAACATCAAGTAAACAAAGAAGGATGCTCTTAACATAAATTCATGGTCCAGAAATGTGTGACTTGGTGGACACTGCTTCATGGAGGCTAAATTATTTAGGCAACATAAATAAAAATTTCTTTTTAAAACTATTTTTCTTTGGAACAATTCCATAAAAAACAGAAAACATTGAGATTTTTCATTGTTACCTTTTACAAAACACAACCCAGAATAATAAAAGATGTCATACAATAATACCTTCTATAGAACTCTTATAGTAGGAGAAAAATCACTATACCCCTTTGTAAAAATATATTCTAGTTTTTAATGTATCTTTTTCTGGTATAATACATATACATTCTTGACTTTTACATATTTATTTTCTTCAGAAATTTAAAACCCAGCAAAAATCTCGTGAATAAAAGATCTTAAATCAGTAGCTGCTTTGGCAGAAATCATCATGCTATGAAAAATCAGAAAGTGGCTCCAATGTAGGGGAAAAAAAGACAAAATCAGAAAGTAGTTCAAGTGTAGGGAAAAAAGTCAAATTTCATTTTTGAGGTGGAATTAACAGTAATTTTTTAGGTAATGCTGTGTAATTTAAATGTAATTTACTGTTGTTGGAACTGCCTTTCCAGGACTCACTATTGTGAGAATGGTAGGAACAAATTCAAATATGACACATTAATCAATTCTATTCTTTAGTATACTTTTCCCTGATGTTTATAACCTTTGTCAGAACAGAGACAACCTGCTGTAAGAGATAGAAGAGTGATCAAGTAAAAGAATTAGCTTTACCTAACAGTCCATTTAGGTAAGTGTCTCTAACTGTGCATTTAACCACTCAGAGGTCAGAGGACCATGCTGATCTTCCCTGGTTCACAGCGGTCTGTGTATATATCTGGCAAGCATCTGTTCTTGTTTAAAATGTCTACCAAAATCAAGTCTTTCTACCTTTAGAGGAAAAAGATGAGTAGAACATGATTTAAGAAAGGAAGGCACTGAAACTTAATCTATCAGGTTCTGCATACGAGTAAGCCTTTGGAGAAAACATATTCTGGATGAGAAAGAAAGAATGTTCTCAATGTATAGAATAAGCCAGACCAATTTACTTCATCGTCAGGGATATTAGGGAAAGAGTATTTGGTAGGATAGAAACTACAGAAATGCTGATGTACTACTCTGCTCACCCAGTCTCCTCCACCCATCAGTAATGGTGGGATTTGCTTTATATACACTTGCTTCCACTTGAAAAACAAACAATCCAACTACATATCTGTGTGCTTACAAATACACGATAATAGAATGGCTGAATACAGCCTGTGATATTTTAACCCTGATAAGAACAGCATTCCTAGACTTTATTTCTGATGATAAAGAGCCATGCTGAAGACAAATACATTCCAGTGGAGATACCTTCCAGAAATCTTGACCAGAAAGACAATTCTGTTTGTGAAGAATTCACAACTGCAATAGAACGGCCACTGTGAATGTATTTTCACAAAGAAATCTTTGATTTTTGTAAAATTTTAATTGAAACTTTGTTTCTAAACAGCAATAGTCTATCCTACTATATACATCCAAGATCATACATATATATGTATATATATACATATATATAACACACGTATATATTTGTATATATATTTATGCATGTGTATATACATATATATGTATACATATTTCATCTCAAGCAATGATGCTAACTCACATAAAATTATTTAACTTAATCTTTCATGGCCAAGACTGATATTTAGGCTGACAGGTTTTGTATGGTGCTAGTTGAAGTATGCTTATGTTTGGTTAATTGATGGACATTTCTTCTTGCTGATATTTTTCCCTATGCAAAGCTTCTTTGGATGAAAAGAGGGCTATTGTGCTTGGTTTTAGTGACTAAATCTGTTTCTCTGGAGAAAAACTAATCACTGGGTGAGGTTCCTTGTAAAGAAATCTGACAGCATTTAGAATTAATGTCACAAATTCCTCAAGCAAAGTCCAACCCATTGTACTGATAACCTACGAAAGAAGTAGTTTCTAGGAGTCAGGGGAAATCACAATTGTCACCAAGAGGAAAATTCACAGAAAAATAAGCCAAGTGTAACATACATTGAATTCTTCAACAGCAGCCAATTTGAAAAAAAAAAAATTCATAAAGAGATACACCAAATTGGTAATTTTAGTTAACCAACGATCCTGTTAAAGAAATTTAGACACTGAATAATTTTCAGTGTTTTTATAAAGTTTTGATTATTTGTCAATTATTTGTCTGAGTCATAGATGCCATAGAAAATGTCAGCCTTATGGCTTACTATTTAATAAAAATAAAATAATAAACTGAGATCCACTGTGTGGAGGATAAATTTTAGCTCCAGCACAAAAATAACAAAGATAGTGAGGACCAATTAGTCAAAATCAAATATAAAGCACCTCATTTACACAAAGTGTTTTCTGGTGGGCATAAATTATGCTCACTATACATCAAGGTACAAATTGGGGTTCCTGCCTGAAATAACTTAATATTGCCACTCTGTTCTAAGGAATGTGAACAAAACACTCATTAATACAAACAACAATCAATTCAGTTCAGATAGCTTATTTTTTCTTAAAATATAATCATGCTCTAATATCTATTACTTCATTTAACATTCACCCTCAACAGCATCAGTCTCCAGAACACAGGTGGAGGTGTTGCTATCAATCATACATGTTAAAGTTAAATGTCTGCTCAAAAAAAAAATTATTTGTATACTCATTTACCCAATTTGAATGTATGAACGTTGGCATTCATGAATATTTGGAGAAAAGCTTAAATATCCCTGAAAATTTCCAGCTCTCACATTTCTTTAATGTTTTCCCCCAACTGATACCCTAGACAATTATGAAAAGTGACCATAAATCAGCTGTTTGACAAAAAGACAGACTTGAAAGTCATTCAATTTTGAAAATGTAAAAGGTATGCAATGGTTTCAGAACAGTTAAAGAAAGTGGGTTTGAATAGAAGTAAAATTCCACATGGTAAAGAGATCACCTGTCTTACACAATCTAACATTCATTTTTATGTATATTTGATACTGGTTATCTTAACAGGCAAAACTCGAAGGGAAATATAAAAATGTGGGCATAATGTTGCAGAGAAATGAATTTTAATGATATGATAGGAGAAAGAATAAAACTGGATTGCTGCCTAATCAAAAAGAAAATTGTTTTAGCTAATTTACACAAAATAGTAAACCTTTAAAAAATAAATCTGCTGTTAAGAAACTTGAAACCAAATTTTTTTTTCCTATGAAGACAATTCATCTCTTCTCTTATTTCTTTAAACTAATGATGACCTCTCTGCTCATATTGCATTTCCATTTTTAGCCATGCCAGTGTAGAAGGATCAGCTAAAACAAAAAAGAGCTAAGTTAAACCTTCAACAAAGCATCAGAATAATCTATTCTCCTGAATTCTTACTGATTAGAATTTGGGGATGCAAGACCTCCAAATACTACTGGTAGTAGAATAGAGGTACTGAAAGGGAAACTAGAAAATGAGAGCTATCAAATGTTTTTGGACAAAGCACCTGCAAAATGATTTTGGCAATTTCCAAATTAAATAAATACTGACAGATGCTTACAAATGTAAATCTAGGCTTCTAGTTTCGTAAATATGAATCTCTAGTCCAACTATTATGACTGAATGGATTAATTAGTCACACAGGTTGAACTGAAAATCCTTACTGGTAATGAGGCCAAAACAGACTTTATTATTGTAACATGCCAATGATGGGCAGTTTCATCTTGCCTGATTCCAAAATCCAGGCTTTCATTGCTGGCACACAACACATTAGGGAATGAAATCATGATTCACTCAAGCAATCATGTATCTTCTTGTACAGAGTCAGACCTTAGTGCCCATTAGTCCAATCCCTCATTTTTATGTCTCAGTATACCAGATATAGAAAATAAAATGTTTTATAAGCCACAATTATACTGCTAATTAATAGCAAAGCTATGTGATTATTCAGACTTCCAGCAGATTGTGATGATCTCCTATACCGGATGACTTTTTTTTTTTAATTTTTATTTATTTATTTTTTTTAGTCATACATGACAGTAGAATGCATTTTGATATATAATACATACATGGAATGTACATACATCAGTTGTATTTTCTATTCTATTCTGCTGCCCTTCCTATCCTCCCTACTCCTCCCCTCCCTACTCCTCTCCTCCCTACTCCTCCCCTCATTGCTGGTGGGACTGCAAATTGGTGCAGCCAATTTGGAAAGCAGTATGGAGATTCCTTGGAAAGCTGGGAATGGAACCACCATTTGACCCAGCTATTCCCCTTCTCGGACTATACCCAAAAGACCTAAGAAGAGCATACTACAGGGACACAGCCACATCAATGTTTATAGCAGCACAATTCACAATAGCTAGAATGTGGAACCAACCTAGACGCCCTTCAATAGATGAATGGATTTAAAAAATGTGGCATTTATACCGGATGACTTTTATCCATCCACTTATCCGTCTATCCATCCATCCACACAAAACTATCTTGTTTCTCTAAAGGATTTGATGTGGCTTAAAATATACATGATAAAATAAATAAAAAGGTGGCAAAGGGAAACTAAGTATTGAATTTTAGACAAGAAACCACTAAAGTCATCAGAAGACACAGACACGCATACAAAACAGACACACCTAGACAGCTATAGCACTGTCTGACATGGCAATAATCACATAAAGTGACTCTAAGGAAAGCAAAATTAATTCTAAAGTCCAAAATTTTTAAATCCAAGGATTAAAAAGTCACATTTCACATAAGTATAATTATTTTTAAATTCAATAAATCCAGAAAGTTCTTCATTTCCTTATGTCAATCATTTCTCAAATTATTTAAAGACCTCTACCTCCATGTCTGAAATTTCTAAGCACAGATGCATGATTAAATTCTTGGGGATAGAAAGAAAATATAAATGACAGAATATTTTTCTGCCTTTTAATCTCCTTGAATATTGAAGATTGTAGGCTGGTAACAGAATTAACACAATAAACTCTCTACTCTCTTCTCCCCAAGCCACTGATGAAAATCCAATTTTCAAGGTCTTTCTTATTAATTACTGTCTTCACAACATAAGTGCTAATGAGATATTTATCTTTGTCTCTTTCACACAACCATCATTAGGGCTTTGTCAAATTGTCTTTTATTACATCTCAGGAATAAATAAACAGAAGTGATCATTTATTAGTAATACTTTTTTTTAAACTTCAGAAACAATCTAGACATTGATCAAGTCAGTCTCATTTTCATGATGGTCCAAGAATTAGAGATTCAAAATCAAAGGTGTAGAAGGAGTCACAAAACAGCCCATATTCAAAGCATTTTTTTGCTACTGGGTATTACCATGACCAATTTTGTCTTGATAAAACTTTAACCTGGTGATGCATAAGCATTTCAATCCCACTCAATACTTGGAGTATGGAACAGAAAGAAATAAGGTTGTGGCTAGTAATGAAAATGACCCAATGAACAGATTGTTTTTTTCTTTTGATCCATGAGTTGAATGCATAGAAGGTTCTATACTGAGATCTCTCAAATAAGTCAATATCTGAAAAACACTTCTATGAATGTACCTATCAAGTAGTGATTGAGGGTAAACCTTATCTACCTCAGATGTCACAAGGTTATTGTGTTCCTTAGAGGATTCTCATCTTTCCTAGTTCTAGGTAAACTGGAATTCTAAGCTTAAATACAAAAGTGCTTCATTCCTTATGGTGCATTTTAGTACATATTTGGGATATTGTGTTGCATAAATACTTTGGTTTAATTTCTACTATGCTGATCAATAGTGGAAAATAAATACTAGTTCAGAATCCAAGTCTCAGTTCTGTATCTCATAAGCTGTATGCATTCTCTTGGACTAGCTCCTGTGTTCTATACAAGTACACAGTAATTTATATTCTATACATGTGAATATATACATGCATTTGCAATCATTTGTATATGTGAATCACAATAACTTCTCCATCTCACAGGAATGTTATTGGTATCAAATGTATGTTTGAAAACATTTTTAAAGTATGAAGATGCCCACAACGTAGTGTTTATATGTTATCATTATAACTAGTAAGAAGTTGTATTTGCCTCATGCGTGACAATATAATGAACAGTTCTGGGGAGTGCTTAAAGAGGGCAGCCAAATATCTACTTAACTGAAGAAATTTCATTTTTATATCCTGTAGTCCCCTCAGGTGAATGAGATCTCTATGTCTCACTCCAAATGGTTCCCCACATAAATGCTGTTCTTATTGGTCCACTTCTTTTTATCACAGGATGGATTTGATTTTGGCATTGCTTATTGAGGGCATTTATGTTTATCTCATTGTGACTAACAAAATAGGCAATGCTAATTCATGGGTGGCACTCAGTTTCCTCTCTCCAGGCTTGGTGTGCAGACTGGGGGACATAAGAGCTCTAAGTTCTGCTCATTACATGTGACAATATATTTTATCTTTGGATTCAAAGCTTACTCTTAATTCATGTCCTTAATGTATCCACAGCATTTAAGCGAACAGAGAAACAAGAAGAAAAGAAAAGCCAGATCACTTAGCAAGCACTGCTAATTAAATGAGAGAGAGAGAGACAGATAGGAAGACAGACACTGATTTTCTAAGTGTGACCTATGCAGCACAATGCTCTTTACTGTAGTGATATTGTCTGTAGTTATAACATGGCATTGTCTAGAGGTGTCTTCTATAAGGAAAATTAATATGCTAATGAATTCTTATAAGACACTAAGCAATATTAGTGCATTAGAATAGTGGAGGTATTTGCCTTTTCTAATAACTTTGAAATCTAAAAGTTTGGGAACTGCTTAGATGTATTCTATCTTATTTCCAACACGTCTCTGGATAGAGTTTAGGGCTATGTTTTATGCCCCCAGAGCACCTATCACAGGAGTTCAATAGAGTTGACTTAAAATGTCATCTCCACTCTGAAAAACCTGGCATATATTCTTTCAGCATCTGCATAAAAATCTTTTTTAAAAGTAATTTTGATTGAGAAAAATAATAATAAATAGAACAAATATTTAAATCAAGATTTTAAAGAATCTTATTCTTGATGGCCGTCCACACTGAGCTCATTACAAAACTTTTATGTGACAAAGGATGTTTGTCACATTTGCTCATTTATAACAGGTCTTTAAATCTCAAAAGAAGAGAGAGCAAGTCTAGATTATTTTCCAGAAGTACAACTCCTAAGACTGAGATAAGAATGGTGGCAAAAATCACACTTTTTCAAAGATTTTTATCTGCCTTATAACATATCTAGAAGTGACAATGAAACTTTATAACTGGTTTCCACATTATACCCCATGGCTGGAAATTTATGGCAGAGAAATAGAAAAAAGTGACATTATCTTTAACTGAAAGAGAGAATGACTAAAGGTTAGAAGGAAGGCAAAACTAAAAATGTCTTGCAATAAGTTGGTCTGCCTACTTTTATGGAACACTCCTGTCCTTTGGAAAGCAATAAGAAAAAGCCTGCTTTGTAGAAAGGGCTGAGAAATACATAGTTGACTATTATTCTGGTTTTTTTTTCCTCTGTATAATGTTTCCAACTCTCCCTGTCACCTACAAACTTTATTGCAATAATCTTACATTATAAGAACTTTTATTTAATTGCAAGGAAACTATGCCTTTATAATATTTTCCTACAAAATCCAACCACAGGATGAAAGTTTTATCTTTTCCCTGAAATAAATTGCACCAGGCTAGGACTAGCTGAGAGCAGTTATCAAATTCACATGTCAAGAAATAAGTGCAAGGGCTGGGGTTGTGGCTCAGTGGTAGAGCACTTGCCTAGCATGTGTAAGGCACTGGATTCGATTCTCAGCACTGCATATAAATAAATGAATAAATAAATAAATAAACAAATAAAGTCCATTGACAACTAAGAAAATATTTTTAAAAAGAAAGAAAGAAAGAAGTGCAGGGCAAAATGGATCCTTGCAATTCATTTCCATTGATCTTCCCATGCAATCATTTATTAATTCACTTGTCCATTCATAATCATTTGTTGAATACTTTTAATTAATAAAGAGTTATAGAGGGGAGAAATAAAAACATAATTTTCTAACTCCAAATATTTACAGTATTGTGGTAGAGCATGCACTTGAATTTCTTTTCAGTTTCAAGGTGACATCTTGCCTTTTTTGAATTAGTCAATTACTCTTTCACATTTTCTACAGTTTGAAGGTTTAAACTGTCTCTTCAAGGATGCATTCCCAGTGCCTGGCACAGTATTTAACATTAGAGGAGAAAACTCCTGGGCAATGAATCAGAAATTACTTTGGTCAGTGTAATAAAGAAAATATAAGTAGCTTGTTAAGGGAAGTAAGTCTGACTTAGAAATCGTTTATCACACGTGAAAAAAACAATAAATGCACCTTAAAATTTTATAAAATATTTCCAAAGTTGGGGGAGTGACAGAACCTGAGCTGTTGTATGATCTCTGATATATGATCCATCTGCTGATCTGAAGATGTATCAATTTGAAAAGGATGAAGAAGAAGCATGGTTGTGTCAGCGTCTTTGGAAAATGTGACTAGCTCTACCATTCATTTTAAGCAATTGGTGCTTTCATTTTTACAATTAACAACCTTAATTTTTACAATCAATAATAACCTTCCTTCTTTTGCATTTCACTTTTTATGCCTTTCTGTTTCGTCTGTGGTGTCCCAACTCCCATCTCAGGAGGAAAGAACATGTAGCAAGGAAAGTCTGGAGAGCAAATGCTGTTCCACTCTAACAACACAGCGTACATTTTGAACCCAGCTGTAAAACTGGGGGTGGGGAGCAGGGATTATATGGATTCTTCCCGTGATAATGATTATATGACTGCTAAGGTCAAGAAATTTGGAAATGTTTCTGTGAGAAGAAATTCATGATTTAATGGGAAATCTGTTTTGCTCTGCTAAACCACTTCCTGGTGCAAGGAAGTTGTTCTTTGTGTATTTGTTGATTTAATTTGAGATATCATGATCCCTGACATTTGACTTCTAGTTTTCCAGTTTAAATTACTGAACTGTTCTATCAGGATAATTTGCCATATATTTGTGGATGGAGTATACAGGAGGGGATTGGTAGCTTTTAGTAGTTCTTGAAAATAATTTCTAAGAGAGGTGGGTTATGGTGGAATTGAATGCTAAGTGACTGGATTCTACTGCCTTGAGTTGCAAAAGGGGAACTTGAGGTGTGTGATAAATTAGGGGCTTCTAAGAGCAGAAAGTTGCGTTTTGCACCATTGAACTCCTGTATTCCTTGTTCCAGGTCCCTTACAGTTAAAGAAAGGAAGCCCTAAGTGGATAAGGTCAGGAGTGGATCAGGTAAGCAGTGTGAAACACCTGCTCTGTTCAGTGTGGAACCCAGGAGAAGCTTCTGACTGCCTGGCTTCCATTCGGTTGGCATCTTACTCCTATCACTCCCAGTTTCATGATTGGGTATAGGAAAGATAAAAAGAGCAGGAGGAATATTTTTCTACTTTGCCCAAGATTTTTTTTGCATGATTTGCCTTTTTAAACACTGTCCTATATTTTATTGAAATTTTAAGGAAGACCTTTGAGAAATACTAGAGAATGGCACCCACCAAAATTACTTATGGTTGCTAGACCGGAGAACACTCAGCATCCATCATGAAGCCCTTTGAGGACCAACCAGTGAACACACATGCAGGAGCTAGCCAAGAACTTTGCAAACTGCCTTCTATGGACAGCTAGGAGCTTCATTAGAGAGCCTGTCTTTGTGAATACATTTTATTAGATGGCATGTTTCTGAAAGCATCCCCCAGGTTATCTGAGCATTTTATTTAGTCATACCATTGTTTAATGACCTCATCTTTGATTCTGTTCACACTTTTTCTTTTCTTGGTCATTAAAATAGTCGTAATAAGTGAATATCACAAGTAAAACACAGATCTCTAAGCAATTCACCACACGTTCTCTTGGATAGCTATTCTCTCTTCAACTTTGCACTTAAAATCGGTCCCACTCAATTTTGACATATTTGCCTGCAGTTGCTATCATGCCTCTGCCATCAGATGTGTCCTTTTCCTTCCCTGCACACCTCTGCCATCTCTGCCTGCCCTTTTCTCTTTGTGCTCATTACTGCGATGCCTCTGATTAAGGACATGAAAAAAAAAAGTATTTAAAAAAATGTGCCATTTGTCATCATGAGAATTTCTGAAATCACATAGGTATAACCTTTTAAAGAGAAAACTCAGAAGACAATTTTTTCTTACTGATTTGGTATCACGATTCTGAGCATCAGTACCAGCAACACAGTAGTGATCTCAGACTCCAAGTATCACTGCCCCTACTCCATAGGTTCCCCTAGCTAGTCTTTTTACTCTGTGCCAACTATAACTGGTTATTCTTCTCTTTTCAAGTTTATAAACTCTTTCCTTCCAATTTGCTCCTTCAGATCTGCTTTGAGCTGGAAATTCAGATAATCGAATTCCCTGTCTTGAGAAATAATAAATTGCTTATAAGGAAAAACGTGTCAGAATCTCAAATAAGAAACCCAGGCGCTTTAGAGAATTCAGTCAAGGCTCTTAAAATATACCAGACATGTCAGTTTCCTCCAGATGCAAAGTTCCTCATGAAAGTATACTCTTATTTGAAGTGCATCTCTGAGTAACATTTTCATGATTCCCAAATAGACTGTTCTCATTTCATGATCCCCTAAAACCTTGCTGAAACTATATTTCAAGTATATCAGTTTTTATTTTCCAAGATCTAGTCAAATAGAAGCCAAGGCTCCTTTGGTGTTCCACTGCCTGAGTTGGGATGAAGTGGCCATGAAGCATTGCAATAAGAAAGGTGACTGTCTTTCACCGCCCCGTGATCTCCCTGAAAGCCTGGGGAGTACATTGGTTTTACTTACAGGAAGAACTGGAAGCAGTCATGTATTTATTTATCAGCTGTATTTATCAAGATTCTGTGCTTAACCCAGTGCACCTTGGACAGAAAGAGGCAGCTCTCTATGGGAGCCTCTTTTTTTTTTTTTTTTTAAAGACTTTTTTTTAAGAGAGAGAGAGAGAGAATTTTAATATTTATTTTTTCATTTTCGGCGGACACAACATCTTTGTTTGTATGTGGTACTGAGGATCGAACCCGGGGCGCACGCACACCAGGCAAGCGCACTACCGCTTGAGCCATGGCTTCCTAGGACCTGACAAATGAAGAAGTCATGGAAACTTGCAATGCCTCTCCCTAGCAATTTGGTACATGGCCATTGGAGTCAGATACACTTCCATTTAAATTTGAGCCCTAGAGCTATCAAACTTGGTGATTTCTTTGAACTCTCATTTGTAACATGGAAAGGATTCAGTACCAATCTTTGCAGGGTAGTTTTAAGAATTAAGACAACTGTAATAGACAGCATGCTTAACATTGGTACATTATACACACTAAATAAATGCTGGCTATTATCACATGTTTCTTATTAAAGTGGGCAAAACTCTACTGTCCTAACCACAGGAGGCAGTCAAGCTACATTGGCCTTGCACAGAATATTGTGATGTAGGAGAGAGAAAAGCCAAATACTGTATGAAGAATGCAAATGTACATTTTCCCCTGAATGTTCTATTTTGCTTTTCAACTTTTAAACTGCACTTTATTTCAAAACATACTCCTAACCATTCCAAAGCATTTTCGAGTTGGAAAGCCTTCTTTTTTGTTTCATAATAAGCTAACTGCAGGTGCAAACTCGAGGGAGACAGACCTTGGAAATTTTAAGTATGTTGCTATGGCAATGGTTTGCAAGAATGTGTATGAGTTCCATCTTAGCTCACGAGCATTCAACTGAGTTCATATGTGGAGGTTCAAATCACGAGGCACACAATGTTTGCCCTTCATTGTGTCTTGAAAGGTTTGAAAATAACTGTCTCTGTCGCTTATGGCAACCAAAAACTGCAAAATACCACTTATTTATTTATTTATGCAAATGGAGAGATGTAGTTATTCATTATCTGCTCTAAACTGGCCATTCTCTTCAGTTTGGCTGCTCTAAGAGAAGCTGTATACATACATTCAATCATAATCCTTTTCACCAAGGTTGCAAACACAGACCTACATTCCCAGTATGAAATAACTGCAAACATTTTCTACTGAATTCCATGTTAATTTCTTCATTTAAAACTCACATACCTTCCAAGAAGCAGGATAATTATTTAGGGCTGTTGTATTAAAGCAAGTTTCATTCTAATGAATTGTGGAAGATCTCTTTAAAAGGGTCCCATTTTACAGGAGAATAAAAAAAGTGGAAGTATGCAAATCTAGTTATTAAATCACACACCCCCCAAAAGCACCATTATCATCAGCCACAAAAAGACATGCAAAAAGACATCCTTTTATGTCATCTGAACTATCCCCATCTCAATTGTTCTTAAATGATTCGATTAATGCTTCCACATGTTAAAACCTGAACAATGGAATGACATGACAGTCACTAGTATGGCAATATGTAAATCAATGGATGTGTAATTGATGTGATTCTGCAATCTGTATATGGGCTAAAAATGGGAGTTCATAACCCACTTGAAGCAAAGTGTGAAAGATGATATATCAAGAACTATGTAATGTTTTGAACAACCAACAATAAAAAATAAAAAAAATAAAATAAAATAAAAAATAAAAAAAATAAAATGTTAGAAAAAAAAAGGGTCCCATTTTACAGGAGAATAAAAAAAGTGGAAGTATGCAAATCTAGTTATTAAATCACACACCCCCCAAAGCACCATTATCATCAGCCACAAAAAGACATGCAAAAAGACATCCTTTTATGTCATCTGAACTATCCCCATCTCAATTGTTCTTAAATGATTCGATTAATGCTTCCACATGTTAAAACCTGAACAATGGAATGATGATTCATTGACAATAAAGGCAATGATTCTTGACAAAAGCATTTCTTTTTCTCATAAATGGAATCCACAGAACATGGAAATCGGGAAGTTTTAAAGTTATCTATTTGGAACAGGAAATAATTACTAACAAATTCTCTACAAATAGCAAAGGATTTTTTTCCCATCTAAATTAGGACTACACAAATTAGATCAATATTTTCTAAAATAATGTATTCACCAGCGAGAAAAAGCTGTATTTTTAAGGGTGTATATTCTTCAGTTTTCCTAGCAAAAACATTTGCTGTGAATGATTCATCATGATGCAAAGTGGCCTACATAAAATGAGGCCACAGGGGACCCCACTATCTCCTGCATTTGGTTACTGACAAAACCCTTCACAAAAGCATTATCAACTAGCCAATCCTGGCAGTTATTTAAAATTCACTTTACTGCCTTAACTTTGACCCATCCTCCAAGACATACACATGCATACACATAAAATCATCATCTATCCCTCATGTTCCTTTAACATCTTGTCAATGGTCTTAGAAACTGCAGAAGTTCTCTTTCCTTCTAAAAAAGCCAATGGCAATGCCAGAATTCAACAAACCAAGAACAAGATAATTAGCTACACAAACCGTCTACTGGATTTAAAAAGGAAAACAACCCAGAAAACTTAACAATCAGCAATTTCAAGGTCTAAAAAGAATCTACATTGAGTTTCCATTTATTTTTTTTTAAATAGATCAAGCTTAAAAAAAAAACAGTCAATGAAATTTCTATGGAAATAAGTTATGTCAGCTAGGGGTTCTTTTGCAACTTTAATTTCTATGATGCTAATGTGCTAGAAAAATATTTAGTCCTACAACTCTTTTTAAATATATCTGTTCTCTTTTATAACCAGGTTCATCCCAAAGGTGAGTAGCACCAAAATACCTTCAAAGTGGACATGGAACAGATTATTGGGTCAAATCACATGCTATGACCTGCCAGTTCCCAGCTCCCCACAAACCTCATCCCAATAGTTTTATATTTTTTAATTAATTTTTTTTTCAGTACTGGGGATTAAACTCAGACACTCTTTACCACTGAGTTAGATTCCCAGCCCTTTTTATTTTTTGAGACATGGTCTTGGTAGGTTGGTCTCAAACTTGAGATTCTCCTGCCTCCAGAGTAGCTGGGATTACAGGTATGCTCCACCACAACTGCTTTAAGTTCACTTCTGTCTATATTGCTCTTTTCCTTTTTTGCAGTATTGGAGATTGAACCAATACTTGCATATGATAGGCAAGTTCTCCACCACTGAGCTACATCCTAGTCCCCCAATAGATTTATGGATGATAACTAAATTAAAGTGAACACTAATGGCAACCTAAAAGAATTCTTAAGATATCTGTTGTGTGTGTTTGTGAATGGGTCAGGGAAGCATTCATTTGTGAAGGCATCAAGTATTAATGACATTTTATAGCTAAATCTCGGGGAATATTTGTGGATATCAGCTAAATGTCTCCTCCCCTTTCAGCAACCATGTTCAGTTCCTATGAGGTGATGTGGGTTACCTCCATAATATACACACTGTCTAAAATATTGATCTTATTCTCTAGTGACTATTAATATTCCTTTAATCCAGCAAAAGAATTATGATATCAGATTTTCAAAAAATAAGAATTATGATGAAATAAAATTTGACTACTGCAAAACTTTTGTTTGCTTCAAATCTCTTATCTTTAAACTTGCCAAATACATGCCCTCTTTATAAAGTGAGAATGTCATGTATAAGGCCTACAACTGCACTAGGATCTAATATAGGAATCTGAGATTCCACTAAGAGTCCTATCAGTTTAATTCTAATAGGTTGATCTGCTACAAATCCCTCCCCTTCCCAATATTAGTAGGTCAGAGAAGATGACCATTCAGATTTCTTTAAAACGTCAATATGAAGGGTAAAAAAAAAGAAAAATTTGTGGCAATGGTATAGTTAAGTAAGTTGACTGTGGTGGTGCTTATAAAATTGCGTGCATGGACACACACACACACACACACACACACACACACATCAATGGTAATTGGTGAAATCTGAAAAGCTTTCTGATTTATACCAATACCCATATTCTGATTTTGATATTATACTATAGGTATGTAAAGTGTCTCAGATGTCAAGAAAGTTGGGTCATTTTGTTACAATTTTCTGTGAATCTATAATTATTTCAAAATAAACAGTACTTTTTTTTTAAATGACTTGCTGACAGAGATGAAACAATATATAGGACCTGAAGCCAAGTGGAATGAAATTCACTGGTTTCCAACCACTTAATTGCTACCTGAAATATTCAGAAGAGTTATTGCTTTCAATGTAGTTATAATTTTTGACTATTTTATTGTGAGTCAAGGAATGGGTATTGTTGCATGACATATTACTAATATCATTTTTAGCTATGCTTCTATCATGTTTCTCTGAATACTGAATCCTAAGGATTGAAATTAAATCATTAAAAACTTCAACCACAGAAAACAAAATACAAATAAAACTGACAAAAGTAAAAGGAGATGTCGGAGACTCACTAAAAATTAAACTTCTGATATTTATATACTGAGGATGCTATAGCTTCTGCTTAATTAGCTAAACCTACAATCTTTAAATAATACTGAATCCTTTACTTAATAATTTAGATGTGCTCAATACCTTTCATTTCAGTGTCACAGAATTCAGTAGATTCTTCTGATCTCCACAAGATCGAAAAATAATGGCTAGCGATTTAGCGGCTTTATCATTATATATTGGTTTCAGAATTTGATTCTTAAGGAATGTGTCGGAAGAAAAGCAATAGATACCACTATAGCAGATTTCTGGTAGAGGCAAAAATAGAAAAAAAGAAGTAAAGCAGACTGGAAATGATAAAGAGAATGGAGAGAAGGAAGGAAAAAAGGGAAAGTTTCTTCTACTTATGGTTGAATAGTGACAGGATGCCCCAGTCCATTTTACAACTGAGACCCATAATGCAGCTCTTTCAGACTTAAAGTCGCATGAATCTTTCATCCAAGTGAGATGTGAAATGAGTCTTGATTTCAAAATTGTGGAAAGGGGCTTAAAAGCAAAGAAGCATTATTAAATGTACGCGTTAGACAATTCATTCACCAGCGCTGCTCTGTGGCCAGTCAACTCAACAATATGTCAGATTTAGCTTCCACACAAGGCTTCACTCTCTTGAAACAACAAACGTTATGGCACAGAATAAAAAAGTGCCCTGTACAGAATTTCCCCTTTGTTGGACATCTTCCACCAATCAAACAGGGTATTAAAAAAAATGGAGGCAGCTTCTCAGTCTCTTTAATTAACACAGTCTAAGAATAGTGGGCTAGAGGGTGGTGACTTTTCAGAATCTATCAATATTTTTTCCAGCACTAATTTCATCAGTTAAGAGTAAAATGAAAATAGTGAGAGGAATGATTCCTAATGAAAGAATAAAATATGTAACAGGCCATTAATTTAGAAAGACAGCAGGGGTAGCAGATTGTTCTAGAACTGCCACAGCGGATCCAAGTCCACACTTTATAAGGAGAAGAATGGACAAGAAGAATGTGGCCACCACCCCTCATTGTCATGACATCCAGTCCTTCTCTCTCCCTAGTTCCACCAACCTTTGACACTTCTTAAGCTCTGTAAGGTTTGGAGAATGCTTTAAAGTTGAAATGTCTCAAGCTAGCAGTGTTCTGGATGTCAGATCCATCATTACGAGATCGTGTTAAAAGCTAAACCTCTACTGTACATATCAGTTTAGACTTCAAACAGTTGCTTTCCCAGAACATCCCCATGGAATTCTTGTGAGGGGCAAATAAATAGTCTTGGTTTAGATTCTGACAGCACATTAAAAAAAATAAAAATATAACTACTTACACCTTCCATATCCTAAGAAGTCTTGAAATCATAAACACCAAAGTTTTGATTTCATTTCCTTGTGCCTTTGAAGACTATTACCCTGTTAAGGATATCTAAGTATTATAGATATTCACAAGCTATATTACTTTTTAGACACAAATTGGGAACAAGCCTAAAAAATTATTTTTCCTACACATCTAACCTTTTTTTCTAGTTGAGAATCATTTCCTATTTCATATGTACAGGAAAATGCTACAAAGTTGTGTTCTCTGAGGTTTTTGTATTTTTCATAATTTACTTTTCCATAAATCTTTGTCAGTAATAAGAAAATTTATGTGCTGTTGATAGCTTTTGATGTCACACTCTCCTTCCCACTTCCATTAAATGCCACAGGGCTCTCTCTCTCTCTCTCTCTCTCTCTCTCTCTCTCTCTCTCTCTCTGTAGAGGTGATTGAACAGAGTTAGGGAGGAGATTAACATCCCTCACCCTTTTTTTAAAATTTTGAGACAGGGTTTCACTATGTTGCTTAGGGCCTTGCTAAGTTGCTGAGCCTGGCCTTAAACTTGTGATCCTCCTGCCTCAGCCTCCCCAGTCATAAGCATATGCCCTCACACCCAGCTTCTTAGGGGAGAATCTTAAACTGGTTTAGAGATAAAGGACTTTTAGCCTAAAATATGCAGCACTTGATGAAATATTAATTAATATAAAGTCTAAAAATATACACTGTAGATACAGTACTCGCCTGGGTAATTATTTAGCAGTTTCGGACCCTGATTTTACACCACAGGGTTCTTATCAGGAATATCAGAAACGGGATCAGAGTTTTCTGACCACATAGTAATAAATATTTTGACTTTCAATGAATAATTTAGCTCTTTCAACATTCATTGCATGAAAAATAGATTTGAAATAATTTCAAGGTCTCTTAGCAAAGTGGAAGGTTTGGAATGCATGGAGGAGGGGCTGCCTAGAGTCCCTTCCTTTGTTTTCACAGAATTTTGCTGGTTTTGTGAGGCACATGTTATAAATTTCTTTCACATTTGTCAGGATTAAAAAAAATGCTGTCTTTTCTATAGCTTTTCCTAATGTAAGTTTCTAGGATTCCAAACTGTTAATTCTCTGAAATCTATCAGGCTTACACATAGAATGCTAATGAGCTTCTGTATTCTTCATTATGAAAATGTAAAAGCCAACTTTCCCTCTAATTAAAGACAGCCATGAGTGCATGATTTTTATACTCTCTTAAAAATGAAAATTCTATAATGTCCCAGATGCAAATCCATCCCCAAATTCAAGGCAAAATGATTTTAAAAAGTAAAAAGCAATATGTGCTTCCAAGACTACTTTTCTTCAGGAACATTTTTTTTTAAAAAATGAAACTCACATTTATTTACACTGTAAAAGCATAAAGCATTAGAGATGCATACTCCTCACTTTAAAAATGGAGAATCAAGCAACAGAAAATTAGGTAGATGGTCTTTATCACATCAGTCCATGTAGAACCTTCTAGAGTCATCACATCATCCATTAAAAGAAAATGTTTAAAAATTAGGTAACCTTCAAAAAATAACCTGCTGACCTTTGGACTTGTCAGATTTCAGGTGAACTGAGAGTGATCATAAGGGTACATCTGAAGTGCACAAGAGAGTTTTAGGCTGGGAACTGTATAGACTTTCCAAGAAAGACAAAAACGAGATTCTGGGATGTACTAAGAATAAAGCGAAAACAAAGAGTGAGTTATACACAAAAGCACTGGTTTTCTGTTAATCATCTTTGCTCCTAAAATGTTTGAATGTTTCAAAGTCGAAACTGAGTAGCCGAAAGAGGGGGATTCTTATAAGTAATGAGTGGGAATCAAACCAAATGACACTCACATTTCCCAAATGCAGTCTGATGACACTTGGTGGCATCTATGACAAAAGATCTGTTCAAACAAGTCACTTTTCACAATATATTAACTGAAATGTAACTTTCTTTAGTATTGGCTAATATGTAATTTATATATACTAACATTAGGGAAGATGAATGAAAGGAGAATACTATACTATGTTTACAACATAATCTAAAATTGTTCCCAATAATATTTTTTTTCAAATTCAAAAAAGTAAAAGAAGTGTATTGATATGATCCAATCCTGTTATTTTACATACAAGTTGGTGAATCTGTAGTGTTTATAAAAGTGTTCTCTTTTTAAAAGACTCAGGTACATTCATAAAGAAAAAGAATTATACCTCCACAACCATAAAATGGCAACTTACAAATCTTCTTTGTTACATCTATAGACATAACACATGTGTGATCCACGTTTGAATGACATGTCTTTGGAAATATCCTTACATTTTAGAGTTTCAAATCATCCAAGTGTATACATTTCTACTTAATCTCTTCAATTTAAACCTTCATATTTCTTTCTAATGTAGTATAAAGGTGTGATGTATCATTTAGGAAATCTCTAGGTAGCAAGAGACAGTATAAGGTTAATATTTATTTTGTTACTGCCTCGATGAACTTCTGTTGAAAATGACACCATCTATTGCAATGGAAATCGTACTGTCTACATGGAAAACCAGAAAGTCAGGAATCTAGGAAACCCTTCTTGCACTATATGCCTTTAAGTGATAATTGAAGCTCACTTATTTCTAGCTTGAGATTTTTCTGAGGCAATCAAGAACCATACAGTTTGCTGTTTTATACCAATCATTTCAGTCTGTTTTAACGAACATCTCATAATTATACACTGTATTTTTTGCGGGGGATGGGTACTAGGGATTGAACTCAAGAGCACTCGATCACTGAGCCACATCCCAGCCCTATTTTGTATTTTATTTAGAGACAGGGTCTCACTGAGTTGCTTAGTGCCTCACTTTTTACTAAGGCTGGCTTTGAACTCAGGATCCTCCTGCCTCAGCCTCCCAAGATACTACCACACCCAGCTACTCACTGTATTTTAAAGATAATATTTACTGAGGAAATAATACTGTTGATAACCATTTCAGCAATCTGAATAGACTGCTACGAATTATTCTATGAGATTGTTTCACTCAAGGCCGTACCCTTAACACCCATTTCCTGGAAAGAAAATCAAGAGGATAGAAAATGAAGTAGAACCAGATATACTGAAAATTATGTTTGAAGTTATTGACAAACACAGTCTTTTATACCTAGTGGCCTGATATACCAAAGTTTCTAATTTACTATTGGAAAAAATATGGCTCAATATTTTCAAATTATCCCATCAGTAAGAGGAAACCAACTTCTCATTTTCAAAAAAAGAAAAAAAAATACTTAGCAACTATGTCTAATTGTAACGAGTACAGAAAATGAATACAAACTATTCAGATGATTTCCAAATGAAAATGTTTTATACACTTTGCATTATTTTTATTATTCATAAATCATTAAAGCTGGTTTTTAAGAAATCACTATGTTGTCATATGAACATACAGAATAGGAAACAACACCCTTGATTAATTTTGAGACAAGCTACTTGGAACCTTTCTTATTTCAAATCCCCTCATGGAGTCAATACTACCTTGGAAGCTGGTGTTGATTTTAGGGATGTGTAACCCACTTGATCTGACCTGATTTTGTATTACCTTTAATTTTGTGAACAGATAAGTAGTAGTGCTCAAACTCAGGGAATGTATAGCAGAATCAAATTCATTCCTCTCCTTAACCTGCACACAACTCTCTTTTCTCTAAGCATGAATCACATAGCAGATGATCAGCAAATATGCTTTCATTAATTGATACTACAGAGTTAAATAGTTCAGCCTTCTGTCCTAGGTTATGCGTGTCTGTCCTGATTGATCAATGGGATTTTTAAGTCAGGAAGTGTCTTGTTTCTTGTGAGTCACCCATAACATCTAGCACATCTGATATAAATCAATCAACCGGTAGATATCATAACAGATCTTAAGTAAACAAATGTATGAAAAACACTGAGGCTGGTGTTTCATCATTGCTTACATATCATAATTTTCAACTTCTGGAGAGAGATGGTACATTTTTTGAAGGCTAAGAAAGTTCTTGGCAAATCTAAGATTGTTACTCCCTGCCAAAATTTCTGGTTTGCTATATGTATCCTTTAAACCTATTATTTAGCAACTACATATTTAGCAATGCTTTATATGGATGCATATTCCACACATATTACATTGAACTCTGAAGGTTTTGAAGGCTTACTACAAATCTAATGGATAAGCAATCTATTCAAGTCTAGCTACACTAATAGAAAAAAAAAAGTCATGGTCTGCAATTGAAAACGATGATTTTTCAGCTCAAGGAGGGCTAAATGGTTCAGGAAGTACATCTAGTTGTCCATGGTAATTCATTATGTAGGTAGCTAATACACAGGTAACTGAAAATTAAATTCTGAGGCTGTACTTATGCAACTCCAAAATAAAGAGTTTAAAAAAATATTGTTCACAAAATTTTGACCTGACAATAAAATGGCTATGTTTTAAAATCATAAAGGCAGACTTACTTTGTATAATGCATACTTTATTATTTATGCATTGTAATTTATATTAGTAATCTATACTTTTGCATATAAAATATCTTTGAAAAAGTTTTTGAATCTTTTATGTTATAAAGAAAAATCACTGTAGCTTAATCTGCAGATCAAAAATATACTGAATGCACAAAATTGGAATAAAAATAGTATAACCAATTTGGGGGAAATATTTTAAGATAGTTACTAATGTTTAATGAAGTGAATCCAAATTGAGCTGAAAATTTGAGGAGCAAATAGAAATGTACAGTGATAATTACACATAA
Source organism: Marmota monax (assembly GCF_021218885.2). NCBI lineage: Eukaryota > Metazoa > Chordata > Mammalia > Rodentia > Sciuridae > Marmota > Marmota monax. The sequence continues at coordinate 17,196,136 of NW_026692194.1, read as the reverse complement.
TTTACGACACAAAAATAGAAAATATCTCATATATTCTTGCTTATTCATGGTTGCAATTCAGTTTGGACTCATTCTGTTTTCATTTGCTAAGAGAGTCCAGAGATATCCATGAATTTATAACCATCTTTGACTTTCTTCAGTTATTTTGTGTACTGGAAATTGCCTATCTACTCTGTAATATTGTGCTTAGTTAGTGCCATTCTCTATGCCAGAGTGATTAGGAATGGAGGCCTTCAGGAGACTCAAATAATAGCTGTCAAGTAAATGTAAATAAGATGGCAGGATGTAAAATCAATCTTTGGGTCAATACGGGTAACCTTAGTAAAAAATAAAAGAAAAAAGCAAAGGCTAAATATATACAAGAACATATAGGGTAGAACTTGGTGTCATTAGGCTCTGCTGGATTTATACATTGTTTATTGTTTATGTTGTTTCTGAAGCAAATGGCATACCATTTTTTTTTTTCTATTTAGATGTTTGAGTCCATAAACCACATTTAAAGCACTAGAGGAGTAAAACATTAAGAGTAGGGGGAGCTGATGGTGAAAGAGAAGACTAAACAATAAACGATGCTATTTGATCTAAGCATACACAGTCAATAACACATTTCACCTATGCATTTTGCTAGCACTCATAATGCTCGATTTAAGGGTACAAAATTTTGTTTCAAATGAGTCATTTGCAAAATGGACAGAAGTATAAGCTTAGATCTTAAAATATTTAAACTCCACATAGACAAAGGTCTAAAGTACTTGGAACATGGTTTTTTGTTTGTTTTTCCCATTTGCAAACTACAAAGTCTAAGCTCATAGGACTTTTCCCATCAATTAGCATTCTGCCTACTGTATCCATCCTATCATTAACTGATAGTACTTGTAGTTTATAAATGCACCCAGATGCTGTGGGATGAGCACAATTCATAAATTAAAGGAGCATATGGAAGGCACACAGTAACATTTCATTCTAACTGCCCCAAACATCTTTAATATGCAATGCTACATCACTAATTATTTTGAAAATATGTAAGCATTTTCCTGGTTAATGTCTTGTTGAGAGCTTTTTCTTGGCAGTTGAGTCCAAATGCTCTTGTGACCAAATATTGAATATTAGTTCAGAGCTTTTGTAGTTTTATTCCA